>NW_027466879.1:10997500-12375000 GCF_046128005.1 Genypterus blacodes
TGTAACATTCTGTATTCCACTATACTTCACTGTAATGCATTGCATCCAAGAACTATGTCTTCCTTCTGTTGACACAGTGACGTGTAGCTTCATTTTGACTCGGGAACATTCTCTCACAATTGCCTCTGTTAATATGGTTGTTACAAAAGAGCAGACAGCAGAGCGAGAACAAACAAAGACACAAACATTTGCACAGCCCCATAAATGGATACCGATTAAGAGGTAAAGTGGAAGCTATTTGGAATGCTACATGTTTGAAACAAAAAACAAACAAAGTGCAGCACATTCATTCTGTAACCGAATGGCTGCTGGCTGTGTGAGAGCAGTACAATAGAGAGAGGGGGGGGCGAGTTGAGCCCGTGCTATCAGTCAACCAGTAGACAGCGATCAATAACTCCATTTCAATCTGGTCCTGGCATTACACTCAACAAGGCTCAAGAGGAGGTCAGTCAGTAAGCAACGTCCTCCAATCAGGAACCATCAGCTGATCAGAAATATGGGTCCTTACCAAACAATTCATGGCACATGCAAGAACTACAATATAATACTACAATACACTGCACACACTCACTGAACTTTACACAACACACACATACAGTAAACACACACAGAGGGGGTGTTGGGCTAGGAGTCTAAACCCACGTAAGATTTGAGAATGAGTAGATTTCAGCACAGAAGCGCCGCAGGTACCAGACAGGTGCATGATGGGACACCGGTGGTCAACAATGAGTGTTTCCCAGTTGCTCTGGTTCTGAATGTCTCCACTGTCCCCAGTCTCAGTGTTATCCAGCTGGTTGCAGGGGGTGTGGACGTGGCTACAAGAGAGCCGCCTGTCCGTCTATTCATGCAGATTATTGTCGAGCTGCTGCTGCTGCTGCTGCTGCTTTAATATTTTATCGTGTGGCTCCATGTTTGCTAAACAACCGCTAACTGCTCTCTGTCACGTTGCATTATTCAGAGAGCAATTGTGTCCTCTCACGTCAAGCCCGTCAAACAACGCCACCTCCTTGAGACAGAAAACAGCGGTTACCTAGCAGTGCTGCGTCCCCTACACACACACACACACACATATATACAGACCGGGCTCTGTGCAATTACCGAACCACGACGGACAACACAGCAGTTGCATTATACGAGGTAACCATGGCAATCAACATGCCTAGATTGTCAAAGAACAGATTAGAGAGGGGGTGGTGTAGAGAAAAGAATAATAGACTATCTGTACGTGTCAAAGGAAGCAGCTTGGGGGATGCGATGAGAGAACGAATTCCCTGTAGACCGGCAAAGGCCGCGATGCATCGAGCCAGGACACAGGAAGCAGCACAACATGATAGTAAATCAGGATGTCCGGGAAGAGTTACAGTTTTAAGCTGAACATTAGTCCTCGGTTGACTAAATGAGACGGACGAGACCAGCACACAGGCAGTTTCATCTCCTCTGACCTGCATGGTTCAGTTCATCTATCTGCCCCCCAAGAGTTTTTAGAACACAGGGCTCTCATGTTTTGCTTCTCCGTCCAGCTGAAGTCTTCAACCCATAAATTTGATGAAGACAAAAATAACCCTGCAAGAACATAAAGCACCCTTCACCCACTGAGTTTATGGGCTTCACTCGTTTTCCGCCAAAATGCCAGATTGAGCCTTTTGATACTGAGGTCACGACATGGGAGGAAGAGACACAAGGAGAACGAGGCGCCACTGGTGCCTGCTGAAGCAGCATGAGGGCCTTTCACACACAGCAGACGCTCGGGATGCGTTAGAACAAGAAAAGCACAGGTGTTAATGAAGACGATTTTAATCACGATCAGATTTCACTTTAGGTGTTTGGGAGTCACAGCCTTCATTCAACCAGCAGCACTTACAGAGCAGAGACACCGTCCGTGTTAGACGTGTTTTCCTGCTTTGATGAGATCAAATGTGCAAAAGGGTCACATGTCTTTTCTTCAGGGGGAATTACATTCTTTTCAGAATAAAAAATCTAAGAATCTCAGACATAAGTGGTGTAAGATCCATATTTAACTTTACAGTTGTAATCAGAATTCAAATAAACATTACAGTATATTGATAGCTTTGTTTCTCCTTTGTGATCAATTCTTCGCATGACATCATTCTATTCATTTCCTGTTTTTTCCTTGTTTCTGTCACATAATCCTTGCAGCTGTGATACGACTTTTGCACTTATAAAATACCCGCTTTGCTTTGAGAGAATTGCGAGAAAGCGTTTAGACATCTTTAGCTTTACTTTGCTTTCTGTGGTATAAATATCTGGTAATATTTCCTGAGCAGCTCCTTAGTGTCATATTAGTGCCTTTTGAATTTCTGACACGACAGAGAAATATCCTGTTTCATCTCTAACATCGGGCATCTGGTGTGAGTTGGCCTTTAGCCAAGCAGGAGGGGGGGTTGTGGTTGGTATTTGCAGCCTCCTTCCTTCCTCTCCTTCATCTCTCTCTCCCTCTCTCTTCCTCTATGCGTTGCTGGCACAGGCACGTACAGATCGGCGCATGCACAGAACAAACCACAGGCCTTCTCGCTCGGCAAGAGGTCTGCACTGAGGCCACAACTAGCCGAGGACTCGCAGGGAGGGCGAGCCTGTGAGGAGTACAACTAGCCGCACGGTAGCCAGCAACAAACAGCATCTTTTCTGTGTTTATTCCTTTGATTAGGCAATTCATTTAATCCTCATTAAATGATATACTGTATAGTTGATGTTGTATAAATGACCACGTATTAGGTTAAAGCTCCATCAGCACTTTAACGCGATGCCGATTGTACAAGGGCGCACCATTTTTTTTCAATGTCAAATTATTCCACATGAGATGGAAAATTAGCAGGAGAAATTTATTGTGTTTATGTTGAAGAATCTGAATTGAGAATCGATTCGTTGAGTAAAAATGGAAAGAATAAATCAGCTGACTACATACCGTCTCTCTCTCTCCCTCTCCCTCTCACTATCTCTCCCCCCCTCTCTCTCCCTCCCTCTCTCTCTCTCCTTCAGCCTCCCTCCATCTTCCCAGATGGAGCTGTTCTACTAGCAGGTCACTGAGCGGCAAGAACGAGAATGGCACACGGCCGCACTGCATGTCTCTCTGTACTGTTGCCTTGGCAACTTTGGCAGACAGAATGTAAAGTGTGTTTTGTTGACCTCTTGGTTTCTGCTGTAAGTTGTGCAAAGAGGGAAAGTCTAGGCCTTTTCTTCTTCAACTTCTTCAACTTTTTTTTACTCTCCCCTCTTCAGGGACAGTGTGTTACAGTACGCTCTCTTTCAGCCCCCTCCATGCTTTACATTTCTACATTTCTATACGTTGTCCTCAGATACCCAGTATCAGTACAGCTCTCAGCTGCTGGGTACCGAATTTGCAGACGTTGAGAATTAGGAACCAGTAATCTTCTGGTGACATGAACTATTCGATACATACATTTACAAGTATGTTGAAAGATTTAATTGCAATATGTAGACTGACTAGACAACCGCTGCTGCTATATGGACATTTGTATTTGTTAAGCAAAAGTTATGACTTGACTTTATTGGGTCTGATAGAAAACAGTGAACATCATACGCAGTGTTCCTTTTGAAGTGAAAAGACATAAAATACATAATCGTCAAACCTTCCTATGAATGAGTCATAGATTCACCAAGAAGGACACTGGGACAAGGACACACACACACACACACACACACTATAAGACTCCCTGTACAATTTTTGGGCTACAGTATGGAGAGGAGAGGAGAGGAGAGGAGAGGAGAGGAGAGGAGAGGAGAGGAGAGGAGAGGAGTGACTAAGCACAAATTGTAGTTGAGTATCATTAAATGACATTGTAGCTACACTGCTGACTATAACGGCCTGCTGAGAGCAGGCAGGAGGTCACTGTACCAAAGAAACACTCTGTATCATCCCTGTCTAGGTTTTCAACAGTAGGAACACAAAGTTACAGGGACAAAAACTGGACAGACTGACGAGGGACCAGAGTGTGACGTTTTATGCTGACACAACACACAGACACAGACACAGACACAGACACAGACAACACATGGCCACATTGCAGTAATTATACATCACTGTAGTTTGACGCGATACTCTGCATTGTTCTGGCAAAGATGAGAGATTTAAGAGCTCTGCACAGATTCTGGTCAGAGAATCTAGGAAAAGGACTAGATGTTTAACATGTTAAACCTCTAAGTAGTTCCATAAGTTATATACCCTGCAGTTGTTTCATCATTTAAATCCTACATTTGTAGAAATTTGTCACAGATCTGCAAAATCATCCAGGCCAAGTCCAACTCTGCACATCTTAAGCCCACAATAAAATCTCCTTATTCAGCAGAACCCACAACCTCCTGATGTACCAGCAGCTGCTTTCTTATCTGCTTTGTTTCACGTGTCTCTGCTTTCACCATGACACACACTTTCTTTCTTTCTATCTCTCTCTATCTCCCTATCTCTCTATCTCTCTATCTATTCTATTCTATCTGTTGTATTAGTCCTGTTTCCTCTGCACTCATTCAGAGTAACTCATATTATTTAAATATGCCATTGACAGTCAGCAATCAGCTAATGCATCACCGGTCACACTGAGCTTTGATAGCGGATCAGTCTTCTTCGGGACCTTCAGCGCGATCCTGTTGTGGATCGATCACAGCAGTTTTAGCAGCTGTGTAGATTAAAGTGACGGCAGCCATGTTAAATATTTCAACTGCCTCCTGACAAATGTAATATGAAGTAAAGTCACAGGGTTGAGTTTGTGTTCTCAACAACTGGCTCAGAGCAGGACTTCCTCTCAGCAAGCGGGGACTTCCTGTCTGCTATGTGATGATATGACAGTTTCAGTGTTATAAGGGAGAGTAATATATCCAACTCACCTATATACAGAGAGGAGTCCTTCCTATGGACATGGTCGTCAATGTAGGACACTCCTAGAGGCTGGACAGGTGTGGCACCGATGCCGAGCAGAACCTGGGCTCCGATCAGCAGCAGGTACATCATGTTGGTGTTGGCACGGTTACCACAGTTAAAACCAGAGTCTCTGTTCTCTGACCTGGAGGTATTGGAGCAGACATCCCGACCGTCCTCCGCGTGCCACGAGTCCCCTGCCTCATACTCGTACTGGTGAGTCAGAAACTCTGGCAGGGCGGACAGCAACGCCCCCAGCGCCATGACAATCCCTCCGCAGCCAATCAGGCGCGGCCGGTGGGCCTTGGCGCCAAAGTAGCTGACGAACAGGATGAGGGCCAGGTTGCCGATTTCAAAGCTGCTGGCGATGACGCCCACATCAGCGCTCTGGAGGTTGAAGCGTCTCTCCAGGGTGGTCAGGACGCTCACCTGGAGGAGGGAGAGGAAGAGAGGAAGAGAGGAAGAGAGAGAGAGAGAGAGAGAGAGAGAGAGAGAGTAGACAAAAGTTATGTTATAAGCTATAAGTTATTATTATAGTTATTTGCTTGATGCAATAATAAAACAATGGAGGTTTTAGTTATGAGCACACCTGCATGATGAGTGAAAGTCTGGCATTCAGGAAGTTATGTGTCATGCACTTCCCTCTGTAGCTCAGTCAGGCTGTACTGGACCTGTACTGGGTGAACCGCAGCCTCAGGTGTCTGCACAGTGGAACTCAAAGCTAATCTAACCACTCATGATCCCCCAAACAGAACAAGATGGATGATCAATCACGGCTCTATTGTTTCAGATGTGGGGCCGAGCGGACGATCCAGCTGGAAATTTACGATATAATTATGTTCAGCTGACACAATCCTTTGTCACACTCTTGAACATACGTACATTCTTCAACATTTCCACACCTAATGGCTCTTTTTAATAGACGCCACCTTCAGCCAATGCAGCGTGTAGTGTGATGTATGACTGAGGCTCCATTTGGTCTTAATCCATTTCTTCATCGTCCTCTTTGTTTCACATAGCAACATGGGCTACGATCTTAAATCTTAGAGGACAAATGAATAAATGTGTTCTCTTCCATCTTTGCAATAATCCATCCAATCCTGATCAAATGTTACAGCATCAAGGCAGTGCTAACACATATCAAGAGGAAGGAAAGATGGCTTTGGTCAAATTAACAATCCTGAATCCAATGACATCATTGATGTGTGGAACAATTCCTGGAAAAGACAGCACCAGTATGTCCTGACGCTGCTCTGACTAATGAAGGGAGACGTCACCACAAACATAAATGGAAAGGAAGTGGCCACCCAGCCATTATTATTCCCAGTAGGATTGCAAAATGGAGTCATATGTAATAATGTAAATTCTCACATTGCGTGCGATTACAGTCGACAAGTCATGACTCGCTGTCAAATAACTTTATGAATGAGAGCAAGCAGAGCCTGGAGGAAAAGGGGACGTTTGCAACTCGTCGGCTGATTTCACCGCACGAGTGTGTCGTCACTATACATGCTGCACACACATCTCGGTGTTTGTGACAAAGATCCAATCACACTGCAAGACTGATGACAAACACACTGGGCTCACAGTGCGTTCTGCGAGTGTTTGTATCTTGTACCATGTGATCTTGCCTGTCTGGATAGTCCCAGATAGTATCGTATCGTATCTTTCATACTACTGTAATTGGAGAGCGGCTTGTGTATGTATTTATTTGCAATGAGCACCATTCCTCCAATCAACTCCTAATTTGGCAAACACATTAGTTCAGGACTCCTGCATTTGCATAGGATGCTTTTCATTTGATTTACATAAAATTAGCAGTTTTATTGTTTATTTGCATTATCAAATAATAGTAGTGGGAGACTTGAATGGAAACGCCCTAGCACCGCCTATAATGACATCTTCAATGATGTCATAGTTGAGATATATATAACCGCCCCATCATGAATGACATCACTATTTGTTTCAGGATGCTGCTTGTGTTGATTTGTAAAAATATTAATCATGGCGTCACCCACAAACTTATAGCGTGTGTCTTGTTAATGATAAGTTTGTATTCAGTGTTTTAAAAGTTTAATAGTGATTATAGTGGGTGAATTGTTTTCTTTATGCTGCCTGTGACGACAGAGCTGCGAGCCGAGCCGAGCTTGGAAACAGCATCTTTTCTGTCGGCTGTGTAATATTGAGCGGCTGCAGAGATGATTGCTTATTGCTGGTCAACATAAATGAGCCCACCTGCAGAAAGATACAAGGTAGAGATCAACCAGCTGAAGGACCAACCTGGAAAAGCCGTACAGCTAAAAATGGGGACGGAGATGTGTCTGATGGTCCATATCAAACAAAGAAATACATATTGGATGTAACATCTCTATCGATTTCGATGATGCCTTTAATTTAAATCTATTTTGTTTTAGATTGTGATTGTGGTTTTGAAGAAGGCAAACGGGAAGATGGGCTGTACTGCTGTAGTGGACCATTCAAAGGCTTGCAGACCTGATGAGTGAAGGCCAAACATCTGCAGAAGGATACAACTTACAGAAAAAAACACCAGTTTTTGTCAAATAAAATATTAGATACATTTTTTCATACAATTTTATATAGACGCCAAATCACTCATTTCAGGGGAGGAAGGGGTTAAAGGGAATAGGGGTCATGGGGGGGAGAGATCAGGTTGAAGATCATCATTCGGCAAGTTTAATTTTTTATTTGCATTACCAAATGATATCAGTGGTAGATATGAATGGAACCGCTCTCCTTTCACAGTCACCATTAACAAAGGTCAGGGGTCAAGAGAATGAGCGAGTTGGCATCCACCTTCCTCAGCCTGAGGTCCCTCACAAAGCCAAAGTAACCCCGGTGATGTCGTAGAGGTCATTTTAAGGTTTTGTGTCAAGTTGTGTGCTACATGATCAATAGCCTGAATTGTAAATAATAAGTGCTGATTACTGCATTGATTGAATAAAGATTTTGGAACCTCTTGACACCAAAGCTAGAGCAGCGTACATGACAGAGATGTGAAGCTACAGTGGAGATACGATGCTCTATGAGGACAAAAGAGGACAAAACCCTTGCTAAAATAAAATATCACCCCTTTTGTGCAATGGTATTTGTTTTGCATTGATCACACACACACACACACACACACACGCGCATTGAATATCCCTCAGTCAAATATCCTCATTAGACGACGTCCTGCGTAATTCCAGCTGAAGTCAAACATTAAAGTGACGTAAAAGGCCGGCAGGTTGGCTCGACCTCCTGTGCGCCGTTTCGTAACACACACACACACACATACACACACACACACACCAAACACATAAACCCACAGCCCCCCCTCCCTCCCTCCCCCCCAACAACGTGTATGGCCGCTGTGACGCGCTTTGTGTCATGCAGATGGTGCATAGGCCTGATGGATGATACGCCGCGACTCATCAATCAGTGAAATCTCCATTCTCCATGGTTACTGCGGGATCTGTGCCGCGATCATCCTAATGTGATTATAGGATAATATGATCATTAACCGCATCAGCTGAAACACCGCATCATTGCCCACCGCCTGCCTGCCTGCCTGTCTGTGCCCGGCTTGAAGGGCGCCGCGTTAACCCGATGTTACCTGGGTGCTAGTGTGTGTATGTGTGTGTGTGTGAGAGAGTGAGAGAGGGGGGGGGGGGTCTGGCTGGTTTACCTTTGAGACCCTATACTGACTAAATAACCGCGGATGTTCCGTGGACACTCACCAGATAAGCGCCCACGGTGCCCTGCGCCAACATGAGCGCACATTCCGACACCAGGAAGATCTTAATGTTGGAGAAGCATGAGGTCTTCTTGTGGTTGTCATCCTGCTCCGGGTCGTCGGTGCTGCTGCTCCTCTCGGTGCAGATCTGCTTTTTCACCTGCATCCTTCGGGCTCAGGCTCCGGCTCCAGCTCCGGCTCCGGTCGGCATGAAAGTGAACGGGTCCAGTGCTGCGGCGGAAACCATCGGGTTCTGGGCGAAAAACGCTGCAGTGCAGAGTCGGTGTGGCTCCGGGCTCCGTCAGCGGCCCGTCTAGGCTGCTGGAGGGTAGCGAGAGAAACGCTGCTGTCCACTCAGCATTACGCACAGCCCCGTCAGCCAGCGACCTCCTCACCGCCCGCCTGTCCACACGCTGCTATAGGCTACATCACATTCAAATGCCTGCGAGTGTGTGTGACGCTGTTTCCCCCCGCAGACGGACGCTTTCATCACAGCAAAACGACTGGACCGGGACCGGGCTCGGTGTTTGTTTTTTTCTTTTGCTTTCACACAGACAGGCCCGAAAACCGGTACCGAGTCGGTTCTACGTCCTCCAGGCGGTATGGAAGTGATGGTGATGCTCCTCCTTCTCCTTCTTCTTCTTCTTCCTCCCCCCCCCCCCCCCCCCCCCCCGCCCCCTCCTCTTTCTCGCTGTAACCACGCACATCAACGTTTCATTTATACAGATTTATATCTTTGTCATTGTCAGAGAAGAAACAAAGCATCCATGTCGTGTATTATTGTATATATCTGTTATAGCTGTGACATTTGAACAGAGAATATTAGCAACACTGTATTGTATATTGTGCAGTATTTTACATGGCAACCAGGTTTTTTCCATTGTAATAATTTTATATTGAATAAAAAAATGGTACTTTTTAAAAAGAGATAAAAGTTACACGTGTATCAAGTTAATCTGAAAAATTTACAAAAATCTACATATGGTGGAATTTGAAATATATTTGAAAAACAGTATATCTATTTTTTAATTCTTACATATATAACTACCAAAAAAAGGCTTAGTTGTTTAAAAACATGTCCGATGGGAGGCTTTGTTTGAAGCATTATTTCATCATTTGACAGACCGCCATGTCTACACACTGAGACTTTTACACACAATCAGACAGCAGCGTCATTATTAATCTGTCCTTTTGCATTACAGCAGATGAATTATTATTCATTTAAAAGTGCACCTCCAGCACGCGCACTCCCTCTCCATCCATCACACTCTTGTCTTTGTAGGACTTGTTTTGTCCTCTGCAGCAACATGCTTCATAAATTGCAATCTGGCTGTCAGAATGGCCTCCTTGTTTCTCTGAGTCCTCCGTCGGCGCTATTCAAGACTCTGCAGTTTGATATTAACAAGAGTTTTAATTTCACTCTAATTTGATTCATCACCAGTCATCCCAGTGAATGCTGAGCCCCACAGCCTCACTGGAGCAGCTGTGGGGCTCAGGCTCAGTGGCAGAGGCGTGAGGTTTTATTAGGCAGCTCTAAATTGTAAATGTATGATGTCCACCAGCATCTTGTGATTTTAGTGCTGAAGTGGAAACGCTCACTTACGTACAAGAAGAAATGGGGTTTAGGTGTGGACCGATGAATCTATTTTATGATCTTTTATGCTCATCTTAAGATA
The DNA here is from genome assembly GCF_046128005.1 of Genypterus blacodes. Classification (NCBI taxonomy): domain Eukaryota; kingdom Metazoa; phylum Chordata; class Actinopteri; order Ophidiiformes; family Ophidiidae; genus Genypterus; species Genypterus blacodes. The sequence continues at coordinate 11,007,801 of NW_027466879.1, forward strand.
GACGTTAACATCTGATCACCTACATTTTCAAATTCTTAAGCGGTTGCCAGGTATGTAGAGAGTAAATAAAGAGAAAATAAACAAACATTATCTGTGGAGTAAGAGAGCAATGAGCACCAAGGTCATTTCCCACTGATCCACAGCTTTTGGCTCACAGGGCTCCTCAGACCATTCAGAGGTTCTATCAGGACCAATTCAATAGCATCTGAAGCCAGAGCAATCCATCAGCCAGAGTGTGGAGTCAGCAGGAAGACCACCTATTTCTCTTGGAGTCACTCAGAGCTCCAGTGTGATTTAAGCCACCGTGCCTGCTGATGCAGTGGAAGCCCGGCTGAAGACATTATTTTTGGACACCTCTTAATCACAACATCCGTAGATAAAAGAGTGCGCTCATGAATTTAGCAAACACAGAAAATAACTTAGAATATTATTTTCTTTTTAATTTATTGATTTTATTGTATTGTTTTGTTGATTTGACATGGATTATTTTCAATGTATCCTGTACTTAATGTGAGGAAAACACCTAAACACACTTCAAAATACAGTAACAACAAATGACTAAAGAAAGAATTGAACAACTAAAGACATTTAATCTGCTGAAATGAGGCTAACCAACTAGCAGCTACACTTAGCTTAGCCTACATCATATGAATAGTAGCGTAGCTGTAGACGGCTGTAAACGATTAAAGATGATTGGAACGTGCTTAAAGTGTGTTATTTACACAGCAAAATTTATCAGATTAATATTCTGAGACTGTGAAAAGAATGATTTGTGATGCCGATATATTATGAAGATGTTCTAGTTGAGAATTACAAGATGTTAAAAGTCTGTGGCTGCATTATGCTAACATAAGCAGCTCCGCGGCTAAATCCCCTCTAGGCCGTATACTTTTGAAAACTAGCCAGTTGTCTCAATGTGGACAAAGATGAAATATGTTGAGTTCTCATCTTTTTGTGTATTTAACCACTCAGTGATGAATACAGTATGTGTTTATGTACAATTAAATAAATTGTATGGATGAAACAACAAATAAACAATATTTTGCTTTACGTGTGTGTGATGTTTATAATGTGGCACCCAAGAAATGGATGAACGAAGGTGTTTGTACAACTAATGAGCATAAATAACAAACCATGTTTAAAAAGTAGGTGTTGTCTGTGGAGTCCTGCCCTCGCAGGTTTATTTAGGCCGTGTAATCTGGACCCCAACCCTTAATCCTCCTGCAGACACACCTGTAGAGGAGCATATAAAGAAGCTGCACTGAACTGAGTCAAACATCAAGCTTCAGGAGTTTCTCCTCACCAGTTCTCCACTCAAGCTCCACAACCAGCAGATCGACCCTGAAGATGACTCCACCTGCCAGCCTGCTCCTGCTGCTGCTGCTCGGCCTCTCCCGAGTCCACTCAGAGGTCCAAGAGGACGAGGAAGAGGATGCCGATGTGGACATCACCACCAGGATTTTGACCTCTAATAACGGCTCGAGTGAGATCCTGCTGGAAGGAGACATGACGGCACCCAGAACCAGAAACGCCATGTTCTGCTGGAGCAACAACTGCTTGTGGAGGAAAGCCTCCAACGGCCTGGTGATGATCCCCTTCACAGTGAGCAGCGAGTTCCCCAGCTGGGAGAGGAGGAAGATCGACTTGGCCATGCAGTCCTTCCACAGCAGCACCTGCCTCCGCTTCGTCCCCCGACAGAGCGAGTACGACTACATCAGCGTGGAGAACAGGGACGGCTGCTTCTCGTCTCTGGGCAGGGTGGGGGGCAGGCAGGTCCTCTCTCTTAACAGACGGGGCTGCATGTACCACGGCATCATCCAGCACGAGATCAACCACGCTCTGGGCTTCCAGCACGAGCAGACCAGGAGTGACCGCGATCAGTACGTCAGGATCAACTGGGAGAACATCAACCCTCAGATGGCCTACAACTTCCACCAGCAGCGCACCAACAACCTGAACACTCCCTACGACTACTCGTCCATCATGCACTATGGAAGAACCGCCTTCTCCATCCAGTACGGCCGGGACTCCATCACCCCCATCCCTGACCGCAATGTCCAGATCGGCCAGAGAAAGGGAATGTCCCGCATGGACATCACCAGGATCAACCGACTCTACGGCTGCTGAGAAGAAAACATAAACCTACACAGCAAATTAAACAGTTTTGAATCTTTTGAGTCTCTACTACTGCTTACCACTGAATTCAAATTTGGTGAGTCTGTAATGTTTAGTTTGTGGATATTTGGTTTCTAGGTAATCTTCTACTTTTTATTTGGCATTGGCTTGGAAAAGAATTTTGTTGTCTGTGTCAGAAAGAGAATAAACTCTCATGAATCTTGAAGTATTCAATTCTTTATGAGAAGTAATAATACCACAAAGTTGTGCATGCAAAAATAAACCCCCTAAATTCAACATCTGAAAGTGAAAACCTTGTATCTCTGAAAGTTGGATATGATTATTGCCTAACAATCTGTTTACTGGCACATGACTCTGCTATACAGTAACAGGCTCCTTCCTTCCTCTTTTAGAGCCACACAGAAGCAGGTGTTCAGACCCTATAGCACTGTGGGGGTGTGATGGTGGCAGGTTGGTGAGGGTGGTGGAGGGTCAGTGTTAGTTGCTGTTTTACACGAGTGACAACAACAGACTCGAGCGTCCAAGTGTCCAGTTTGTAATTACAGACGTTCTTCAGTCTTCTGGGTGAATTATTGATAACTTTTATACTCTTTGGTTCATGCACCTTGGGATTATAACAGATCTTTGCCCTTTACTCCAATGAGCCAAGCCTCTGCGTGTCCATTCCATCTGTTGTCATCCTCCTGTGCTATCTCTCACCTTGGCTGCCTGTGGGGAACAACTCTCGCTGCCATGAAGCAGACATTTTCCATATGCAATGCAATGCAGGCTTGCATGGGAGAGACTCCTCGAAGGTTGTGATCAGAATGGAAACAAATGCTCGTCAATCAGCACTGTGCTCTTATTCTAATAGCAAATGGAGATGGAAGACTCACAATTCAAAGATCTGAATGCAGGATCTATGCAGAATTCATTCTTACACTTCGGAGATGCATAATACCACCAGCATCACATTTCTATTCAGTTATAATTATTCAGAAAGAAGATACTGTGAAACATCAGGTGCTTTCTAATCAAACAAATGAGAATTTCAATATATTGTACGTTGATTTATATTCTGTATTGATTTACGGAAGCGCGACAAAAATAAAATGAATGTTTAATTTCACTGTAATTGCTGAGGTAAAAAGTGTTTTGCAGCGGCCTCTAGTGGCCACTCGACAGAAGGACGAACACTGGATAGTTTGGAGCAGTGGTTCTCAAGCTGTGACAATTAAACTAGTTTCTTTTTTTATTAAGAGCTCGTATATACGATATATATAAAATTAACAAAGCCCTATCATAATCCTTGGATGAGATTATTGTTTATGTTCCATTGAAAATCCATTATTAATTGAATGTGAATAAACACATTTTTGATATTGCATCTCTGTATAGACAATTGTTTAAATTGTGACACATTAACTATACCATAGAAATAGGACTTTACCACCAGTATTTTTTAATCTTCATTTTATACTATATCCTGGTGCTTTGGCTCAGTTTCTTGTGTGGATTGTGTGACTGCTGAAAGACACTGTTGATGTTCAACAGAAGATGTGAAAACCTTCAGAAAAGCATTACATTATTTCCAGAATAACTGGACCAATAGGTGAAACCAAACAGAAATACAGATGCATTTCCTGAAGAAACACACATGCAGACTGCGGTTGGTAGGGCAGTTGCCATGGTGTATGGGGTGGTTGGTCCAAATATCCAAAGTTATATACGTATATATATGAATATATATTTAGCTATAGTTACATATTTGCACACCAATATGGTCTTGCTTAATTAGGATTATTCAATATCAATATTGATTTGCAGATCTTTCAAATAACTTCAGTCTTCGCTTAAAAATGACTAAACATTGGAAAATTAGGCAAACATCCTTCTTGACCTTTTGATGACATCATGTTCCTATCTCAGTACATACTCCTGAAGAAAATAATGAGGTCGTAATGGGGACGGTTGCTATGGTGTGTGGGTGGAAGCTGAGGTCCTGAAGGATGTTTGAAAATGTTTCCAGTGTATTTTGAAAAAGCCGTTCCAGTAACATCCTGAATATAGTGAAAGTAGTGAAGAGCCCAAAAGTGTACAGAAACTGGAAGCATAAGAATATAACGTGAAAACATTCATAGAACCATTATACCGTTTACACTGTTTTGATTTTGAACCACTTTTTCGAATCAGCTTGTCAGCATTCAGATAGACACTTCATCACTTAATTCAACACTGGGCTATGGATGATCCTGGTGTAGCAGATAGTTATAGTGACATAACCACCAACAGGTTAAGACACTATGGGCGAAATAGTGGTCGTTAACTACAGTTGATGTTGACTTGTAGGTGACTTAAACAGAAGTGTCAGGGTTTGCTGGTAGCAGTGAGAGCCATACAGGGACTATGATGTCACATGTCATTGAATGATGTGAGAAATTACGTCACGAAATGTCAGAAGTTATGTGGTCATGGAATGTATGCTTCAAAGTATATATGACGGACTTACAGTCACGTAAGTGGAGAGAGAGGCAGTTATCATGCCGTCAAAGGCAGCCAAGGTAAGTGACCTGTGTCTCACTAAGGGACTGAGCAAAAAACAACTGGCCGATAGGCTCAAGTTATCCCTTGAAAAGGCGCTGAGATTCAGGGAGAAATGCACATGCCAGGAAAGCAGAGTTATAGTGACAAAGCTAAGGGAAAGATTAAGGGATGCCACCGCTGAAAGGATAAATGCACAAAATGAGAGGGAGAAAGAGGAGAAACTAAAAGATGTCAAAATCGCTGACCTCCAGCTGCAGCTCGACAGCGTGAACGCCAACTTGTTGCGCGAGAGAAGAAGTGCTGATGTGCAAAAGAAAAAGCTGGTCGAAGAAGTGCAGGATCTCCAAAGTAAGGTGGAGAACTTCCGAATTCTGACCCTGCAGGAACGAAAGCTCAAGTATCAAGTGGATGAACTGAGGCTGTTTAAGAAAGATGCTGCAAAACAGATTGAAATAACTGATGAACAACTGAAGACGTCAGAATCGGATGCAAGAAATTTGCATCGGGAGTTACAACAAGAAAAAAAGACGACAAAAAATGTCCAGGAGCAGGTGAAAATCCTGGAAAGACAGAAAGATGCAGGGCAGGTGCAGGTGGCCAAGCTAAAAAGCAATATTAATGAACTGAATAAAGGCTTTCATGATTGCAAATTGGAAAAATTGGACACAATTAATGAGTTAGATGATGTAAAATACAAACTGCACAAAGAAACATTACAGAATAAATCAATGAAAAAGGAAATGAAAGAGCAAAATAAAAATCTGATACAGAACCAAACAGAAAACCAAGATATTAAACATGAATTCACAACGTTTAGGCAGGAGGCTGCGGAGACACTTAGTGTCATCACAGCCGAGTCAAAAAGAGAATATGAGACCCTCTTGAATAAGGCAGTGGTCCTCAGGGAGTCCGTGGACGTGATCCTGGTTGAAAAAGATGAATATGTGAGAGAGGCGGAAGACTATAAGAGGAAGGGCATTCAGTCAGAGAGGAAGTTAAACGCTCAGAGGCTAGAAGTGGCTGATGCAACATTTCAGAAGGGCCTCATGAAGGGATGGATTATGGATTCAAAACTGCAGATGGACGCCAAGCAAATCCAGATAGAATTTCTGAATGACAAACTCATAGAGAAAAACGAGAAATTCATTGAGGAGCAGTCTGCCATCGTCCAGTGTCTGGCAAACAACCAGGCCAAACTGGATGAAACCAGAAAGCAGCTGAAAGAAAGTAACATGCTGCTCTTCAAAAGGAACAACCAGCTGCAGGAAAGCTTAAAATTTCAGAAAGACTTGGAGGCCCAACTTGAGCTGACTATTGACGAACTAGGTGTGGCCAACGCTGAGCTGACTGAGAAGGCCAACACGGAGAGGTCCCAGAAGCTGGAACTGCATCGTCAAGAGAAAGAGCTGCATCAAAAAACAGTGGAGCTGCAGCAGGTCAACGCTCAGCTGGATGCAATAAAGCATCAGCTGGCCGACACAAACTCACAACATTCAGAGAAGGAGGTCAAACTGCTGAAGAGTCTCCAGGACATGGGAGAGGAGAAGACCTCCCTCGGCAAGGTTCTGCAGAACTACAAGGAAATTCTGCAGCAGCGCACATCGTCGCAGTCGATAAACAATAAAAGGCAACAGGCGCTGATCAGCAAACTGAAAGACCAAGTGACTCACAAGAAACAATTTAATGAAAGTAAAGTGGAATTCATTGCATGGCAGCAAATGCAGCTTAAGAGGGCTGGTTTTGAAAAGACCATCACCTGCAACAATGAAGGAAAAGAGACGCCTGGGAAGCAGTACTGTGTGAAAGACATCAATTTTGGCAGATTGCAGTTGATTCAAACATCAGACCCAGATAGAACAAAACGTAAGCTATTGATGCAACTGTCCACTCAACACAAGTTGATAAGAGACAGAGACGTCTTAATAAAGGACCTGGAGAAGGAGACTGAGAAGCTGAATCAGATGCTGGTGAGGCGGCCGGCTGAGGCTACAGAAAACCTCTGGTTATGCCAACAGAAAAACAAAGAGCTCAGAGCAGAAATCACAAGTTTAAAGCTGCAAAACACTGCAATATGGCACAAGCTCAAGAGTGTGAAGAAGGGGCAGGTAGTGAGGCGTCCAATCTCTCGGGAATCCAGCAGGACATATTCAACCAGCCCTACAGTTGATCGCGAAGAGGACGATCCTGAAGAGGACGTCCCCTCAGGGTCTCCCACCCGGCCTCAGTCTCAACCAACGATGCCCGATGATTTCCAGATGGAGATGTTAGAAAAATCCACCCAAACATCCTTAGACTCCACTGCCTAGTTGGGGTGACTTTACTGGAATTACAAGTGAAGTGACACCTGCCTCAGACCCATGAGCACGGGTTCGTTGTCGTTTGCTGTAGCTGCTGGGAGTTTTTGAAAATCTACGAGGCAGGAATGTTGCATCATGTACATGGACAGATGAACCCGATGCCGGAGCTCATCCATGTGAAGTGCAGTGAACATCCTGTTTACTTGCTTCCTACTTTTTGGTACCAATTGTTAAAATATTTTTATTCATACTAATTATAATTTGAAGGATCAAACTAATTGTTCTGCATCGGGTCTGTTACATTATTGAATTGTATATGTGATGCCTTTGATGAATGATGAAATGATATTTATACATTTAATGAAACATTTAAACTAATCTCCCTTACGAGAGGATTTATGGAGATATCACCAACACACGTGGCGAAACACTGGCATGACAAACCCCCTTTATTATTTTGAGTACTAGAACCACTTTATGATGTCATACAAACTGAAGTTTAGAATGTAAGAAGCTACACAAAGTTGCAATCAATAGCAATGACTCAGTTAACTACTATACTTGCTCATCAATTGTCCAACGTTAGTCCATCCAATGCAAAGTGTCCCTGCAGCGTCTCCCTCTGCACTTGCTCTTGAGTTCTTCGCTAAACTGCGATATTCTGCTTTTCCTCAAGAAGTTGCAGCAAGCCAGCAATCTCCTGAGACCTTTAGGAGGTAATAGACACCATATTGTTGGGACTCAAGATCTCGATCCAGTAACCATCGGGGTCCTGAATGAAGGCCAACCCTTTCATTTTACCTGGTTGAGAGAGAGAGAGAGAGAGAGAGAGAGAGAGAGAGAGAGTGAGAGTGAGAGTGAGAGTGAGAGAGAGAGATTAATACAATGTTTTAAATATACAATATGTACGTATCAAAAGGCATAATACACACCAATACTGTGTAGAATATCTCAGCAGTGGGGCATTTAAGTGTGTAAATTGTATATCTATTGAATTTAAAACGTGAATGGGGAAGAAAGAGGTGAAAGAAAGGAAGTACGGAGGGGGAACATGCACGCACACACACGCCCAGAGTTCACACTGCCTGCTGGCACCACAGGGACCAGGACAGTGACATTCATAATGAAACTTACCATCCTCTGGCTTTTTAACAAATGTGACTCCTTGCTCCTCAAACATTTTACAGGCTTCATAAACATCGGGAACGGCAATTCCAATGTGTCCTGTCAAATGATAAGGAGATGAAGAGACTTATAGTAGTGTGGATACTTTGATGTACAAACTGGAATTAGTCACCGTAATAGACAAATACATTCTTTCTCTGTGTAAAAAAGGGGGAAGCAATCTCACCAAATCCCCGTGGATCTGAGTTTCCGTTGTGATAGGACAGGGTCTCATCAACCTCAGAGCCCCAGTTACTACAAGAGAGGAGGAAGGGAGAGAGACAAGAGGAAACAGAGGACATAGACTTCAGCTGAGTTCGATCATCATTTGTTGAGATGACACAAGGACAGATCTGGTTCATTCATCTAGTTCTGCAACAATTTTTATTTGAGAGTGGCAAGCTGCACTCGTTTTGATCACTGGACGGCCACAAAGCGTGAATAAATCAAAAATCAGTAGCAGACAGTGGTCCCTTACTGTGTGAGCTCAATGGTGGCTCGTCTGGAGAAGGTCCAGGCCGTCAACTCAGGCTTATCAGGAATCTCCGCCTTATCCTCGTAGCCCAAGAAGAAGAGAGAGAAACGCATGGCGGGGAAGTCAAACTTCTGCAGGAGCCTGAGAGGCACGAGGGGAAAACAAGGCCGCACATCAAAAACAAAGGAAGTAACTTCTTTGTGACTGAGTTTTCTTCCCCGTTCCTTTTTAATAAAAAAACACAACAACTTCCAATGACTTAGACTTCTCATTACTATTATACTGTGCATACTGCTCCTTCAAAGGTGGAGGATGTTCACACATTACATGGGTTTGTAAATAAAAAAACGTGCCACACTTCTGGTTAAATATTTGTACAATTCAACGTATACATCCTGGACAGGGAAGACAGACGGTTTGAAAGAAGAGTGAAAGGCGATCTAAGTAAAGAAAGAAAACCTTTCTGAACAGAGGAGGAAGCCTTTCAGATGAGAGGTAAAATGTCTTCAAGCCTTTATGAGCAAGTCCAGTTGATTAAGATTATCCTTCCTTGGATACCATCACCTGGATGAGATCCTTCACAGACAAATTCTTACAATTTGTTTCCCACATCCACAGTTTGAACACTGCACAGGCACAGACCAAACCTGTGTAACCCCATTTAAGTCCCTAACTGCCCAATCAACTATCAGTGTTAATACATGAGTGTGTCTGTAAAGTGGTGACTGTGAGAGGGAGCAGTAGATCTCAGTGGGAGGACAGTGTAGCATCTTACACACTGCATTCCCCCTTGTGATATCGACAAACTCATCAATCAAAACAACATTATGTCAAGTTCACTGAAGAGAACAAAAGCTGACGGCGGCGATACTCACGTCATGCCGAGGATTTTGGTGTAAAACTCCAGAGACTTGGATGGATCCTTAACCCTGAGCATAGTCTGCTGCATCATGAAGTCCTAAAGGAGTGCAGATGAAGCAAACCAATCAAGACATTTGGATACACACCACACTCGCATAGTCAGCAACTTGCATATTAAAAATCAACCTATTATCTTCCTGATCGATGCCTGTTTATTACACCAGCAAGCAAATTAATAGCAAAATTGCATTGAATGAATCCCCACAGGCAGAGCGTTCACACTGAGCCCAACGTGAGCTCGGGTCCTACTGTGTTAACAGAGAAAAGGAAGAGTGGAAGGAAGGAAGTGTGTGTGTGTGTGTGTGACAGCTGAGCACCATCTCTGCAGTGGGAGATTCCTTTCCTGTCCTCTTCCCTCCTTCCTCCCTTCCCTACTGACTCATTCTAGGGCCAATGTGTGTCTATGAGGGTTGCATTAGATTAGATTTAACTTTATTGTCAATGAAATGCAGTATCATGCAGCATGGCTATGTGCTTGATTTTTCCACACTTGTTAGCAATGTGTGTGGCTGCAATACCAGAGCTCAATATTTTGGATGGGTGTCCACATACTTTTGGCTATGTAGTGTATCTGTGAGACATTTGTGGCTAAGGAAAAAAAGAAAAAGAGAGGGAAAGGTTCCAGAGAACACTCTAGCCCTCCTTAACCATACACAGGATAGCTGGTATAGAAAATGGAAGAATGGATGGTGGTTCTAAGCAGCAACGCAATGTAGTATGTTCGCAATTGTGTGCGAGTCTGTGGTATGCAGGGTAATAAACCAGGGTGGAATTTGACTCTTCATTTATCTGGTTTATACAATCCGATTCCTTCACAGCTCTTGCAAGTTAGGTTTGAACATTCACCCTCGATATACCCCACCAAACAATGATAAAGAACGTAAAAAATAAACCCAATTTCAAATTAAATAAAAACTGATAATACATATGTTAATTCCAGGATAGTGTCAAAACGCGTTTATCCCCGCCGTTTTCCGACAAAATGGATGTGGCTGGCCAATTGCCATCACATTTTGGCCCTCAACGAATATTAGCGTACAGATGAACATCCAGCCTACATGACCCTAACATGCACAAGCGGCAAAGTAGCATTACGATTCCTTCATTTTCGGTATTCAACATGACCTAGTTCTTCTGTATTAGACTACAGACCGCTGACTTATCCACCTTCCTGTCGGAATACGGCGGGGGAAAAAAACACTACCTGTACCTACCTGTCCCCAACATTTCGTGAAAAACGTAACTTCTCGAACGATTTCTCAAACAATTACCCGGGATAAACCTTGACATAAGTCGGCAAGGGTGTAACGGTCAACTTGTGAACGCACTACAAGTCAACTCTACAACGGGACTGTCCTATCTGTGGACTTGTTACCGCCACATTAGCTCCGTATTTAGCGTTTTGGCTGGAAGGTGATACGACGGGACGCGTCCAAGTCCGAGCTAACCCGAACCCTTGTGTAAAGTTCAGCTGTAGCTGTCGGCTTCGCCCGTCTATTTATGAAGCCGTTTCAGTAAAATGAAACGTATGCCACAACGTATTTGTTGGGTTTCTTTTCGTATGGAGGCAAAGGAACTATATGTGTCCGATAATGGACCTACAACCATGGGACCTGTCGGTGAGGCGTTGCCCTGGGCGCGTCTTGTATAAGTTTAATTATACTAAAACAAAATGTCTCACCTTAGTTCTGGGGTCTTTATCTTTACAAGCTTCAGCCACTTTTTCTTCTGAAAGGCCTTTGTCACTCATTTTTGCTATGGGACGTTAAGAAGCGGGACCTGGGCGGGCTGTCAGAGTGCAGTACTTGGCAGAAGGAAGGCTAAGAGACGGGACTTCCGTCTCACAATTTCAATATAAAAGAAACAAAGCCAATGGACGTTTTACAGAACGTAAACTGAACTGCTTATAAACACAACACCGAACATTTGGTAAATAAAACAATTGGTTATTCAAAAATGTAATATTAGAATGAATGTTCACCACACGAGGGCATTATTCAAGACGAAAAATCTTCAAAATTGCACAGGGTCGGACTTCCTGTTCATTGATCCATGTATTATGTCAGGCATGTTAAAACCTATTCACATTTTTGCAAAGCTCTGTGGAAGGAAGGCTCCAAGAGAGGGAAAATTAATCGTTTTTGCATTTTTCATTTGCTCTTCATTTCAGTATCACACATTCAGTTCCTGCAGCCTCGAACCATAGATGTACAAAAGTTAAACAAAACATCATTTCAGTGGAAATAGAGTAATATATAGAGTCAATGTACCGTCATGTACAGTAAATATGGTAGCGTCTCTAAAGCATAAACTTGGCAATGTTAAGTGCTAAATGTAAAGGGTGTTGTGATTTTATACATGGTATAATCTTAACAGATTCATCAAAGTGTAGCATTTGTAATAAAGTATTGTATACCGTTTAATAAGGTTAGAAACATATTTTTATGTTGCCATCCCCATCCTTTGGGATGAAAATGGCAGCTTTAGTTACAGTATCCTATTCGCATTTAAGTCAAAATACCAGTTTGATCTGGACAATGTTTTCAATTATACATCATTTTTTAAAAGCACTAAACAAGTTAAACAAGAATTTATATTAAATTAACTTTATAACCTCTATAATACCAATGCTGAAAAGAAAGGCCTTGCTTCAATCAAGGACAGCTACAATCCTCATTTATAACCACATTACTGCATCTATGACTCACAGAGCCCTCTAGGGAGTTTGGAGACAGAATCCTCACTGGCTATTGATCGTTTTCTTTTAACAAACCAGACTTTGAATCAATAAAGTGCAAGCATGAATTCAAAAAGATGTTAAACCAAACATACCGTTCAATGCACTTAAAGCTGCTGAATTATCTGGATTTCTTCTTTCCACTTTTTTGCAAAGGGCTTTCTCTTTCCACTTGACATGAACCACCTCTGCACAGCTGATAATGGGTCATAATGGGTCATATAGCTGAAGCTCTGGGTCCTCTGATGAGCAGTTTTTCCCATTTACATTTGTACCACCAGTGCTAATTCAGCCAGATTTGGTTTCCAGTCATTTAATCAAAACAGTACTGTGTCAACTGGTTATTATTACTCAATGACACAGTCCACAAAGAAATTCACAGGATGGACCCGTCTTCTGTCTCGAAAACCAACAGACATAGAGGATATTATGGCATGGCAATGACCTTTCTAGACAAGCTGGTGTTTTAATGGAGGTTTAATGTTTAACAGGAGAAAAGGCTGCATTATTGGCTATTGACTTTGTACACAGTTCATCACAGCTCAATTAAGCCACTGAGATCTGAGGAGCGTACCCAGAGTTGTAGCAGAGAATCATGAGCGACTCAGATAGTCACGTGCAGGAGAACTGAGGCAGCAAAGAGCCGAGTGCCAGCGGAGCTCTTGAGACAGCTTGGCCGGAGCAAAGACAGGACCTCTGATAGTACAGTCAATTTCTCAGGAAGAATTCATCACAGAGTCATGATGGGTTTAACAGGACTAAGTGTTTCATAACCCACCAGTACATTAATGTAAATCTAAATTCAACAAAAGAAAAATGTTATGTAGTGATTTATAGTCATTTTTAAAATTCATAAAGTACTTTTTGTATTACACATGATGTTTAATATGACTAAGTTCCAGCTGATGGGCGGACACTCACTGTGATCTTTCTAGCTTTTCTTTCAAACTCCCAAGTTGTAGCTTAAATTGCTGCTCGTTTTCTCTCTAATTGGAGCAGCAACGGCGAGTTCATTCTCTCGCATTCACTTTCTTTTAGTTATGACACAAAAATAACATATATAAAAATACAAAATAACGGTTCCCCATTTTTTAATTCCAAAGCCCAGCCACCTTTGTACAACTACTGACCTAGATACCCCCAAGAGATGGATTCAGAAGATAGAAAAGCCCTTTAAGAGTTTGTCCTCAAGCAGAGCAGGTCTTCAGTAGCTGCGTCCAAACAGGGTGTAGAACCGGGCAGGCTCGTTGCCGCTGACGCACATCTGACCAGGCTGCAGGGTCTTCAGGGGTTGGAAGGGGATACACAGGCTCTTAGCTCCCATGGATGGAGCGCCAGGCTCCAGGTCCTGGTCCCTGAGGAAGGCAAGCACAGAAATGTCTTCACTATTTGAAACTTAAGTTCTGTAAGCAAAAAATGGGGAAACTGGTCATGAAAACCAAAGTTTTATATTCTGCATTTTAACTCTGATGAGATTGTGACGATATATGGTTTGGTGATAGGGAACTTAATGAAGAGGAAATTAACCCATAGAAAAAAACAAAACAAAAGCCAAGGGGAGCGACATGTTACATTTGGTGCAGACTATTCCATGAGGTTCTCTAAGGTACTTCTCTGTTCGGTTGAGCCATTGATTTAGGAATATACAGATAGTGAATTGCTGGACTTACTTGGTCGTGGTTTTCTTGATCCAATCCTCGCACTCAATTCCTCCACAGAACGGGATCTGGACAATCTGTAGAGCCAGACAAAGATATGGTGATTAAATCTGGTTAGTTCATACTGCTCACACTACTTTTATGACCGCGGGATGCGTTACTCACCTTCCCCTCGTCCAACTCCTTCTGGAACTGTTCCATCGTGTCTACAGCAATCATGTGACTCTTCAGGTCATCTGAAGCTCTGGGAAATACACACATACAGAATGTAAAAAACCCTCCTACGCCTTTACAAGTACCACTTATGTATCTCTCTTGTGTACATGTGAACGATCTCATTCACAGCACAGTCACATTCCATGTACATCCTGCACAAGCGTATAGCACTCTGGAATGATTCCAGTGCAAACATCAAGAACAAATCTTACTTCCTGAACAGACACTTCTGGATATCCTCCAACATGGCAGGCAGCTTCTTCTCTGCCTCTTCCTCTGGGATTGTTATCTTCTCACCAGAGTCTCTCCTCACTGCAACAAACTGACGCTGCTGCATATCCTTAGGACCAACTTCCATACGGATAGGAACTCCCTGACAAAGAAAGAGTCAGAGATGAAGCTACTGTCATTTAAGAAAATGTTACTCTTGTGATCATTTTATCCCTGTAGGTCGACAACAAGCAACCCAGACGATTTTATACACATAAAGTAAGATGAAATTACCTTGAGCTCCCAGTGGTTGAATTTCCACCCTGGTGAGTAGTTGTCTCGTAGGTCAGTCTTTGCTCTGATGCCCGCGCCCTGCAGTTTGCCAAGGTATTTAGAGCACTGGGCCAGCAGGGCCTCCTTCTCCTGCTCCGGCAGGGAGGCTGTGATACCGCATGGGATGATGACCACCTGGGAGAAGAGGACGACAATGGGTTAAACGTCTATTTGTCTCTATACATACCAGCATTTAACACGCATTTGTCATTAACTTTGTAGGTGTGAGCGTCATTCTTCATTCCTTTGTTTATCCACTTCTTATAGAGTTGTATATATTTGCATAAAAAGTAGTTGAGATGTGCTTGTCGTGGCATGTCTCGCTTCGTCTTCAGCTTGGATGTGTTACTTCTTGGGTAAGCTTGGCAAACAGCGCTTGTCACGTGCACAGTGAGATGAGGCTTTTTTTACACAGTAAGCATTCCTTGCATATTGTATGTAATGCTTATTCCTGTATTCATATGTACCTGCAGGCAAGCCACCCTTGGTGGTAGTACAAGTCCCCTGTTGTCTCCATGTACCATGGTGAGGACACCAATGGTTCTGGTTGTGAGTCCCCAGGAATTCTGGAAGGCCAGCTGCTTCTCACCAGGCCGCTTTGGATCCTCAAACATAATCTCAAACATCCTGGAGAAGTTCTGACCGAGATGGTGGGATGTAGCACCCTGAGGAGACAGAGCTAGTGTGAGTATATTTCTTCATTAAAGGTCTACAAACTGAACCCCAACCAGGCATGACATTCTCCCACTCACTGGACCGCTGGCCATAGGGTGTTTTGTTAGGTGTAGTGTGGAGTACCTGAATGGCACGGCCGCTGGCAGAGATGAAGGCCTCTACAGTGGTGGTGTAATCTCCTCCTGCAAACTTCTCTTTCTCAGTCTTTTTCCCCTTCACCACAGGGATCGCCATCAGTTCTTCGTACACCCTGGTGTACAAATCCAGTATCTGCATCACCTACATACACAACACAAGCACAGTGTAGTGAGGCAGCATAGGCAAAACCATTCCAATTTATATGACTGGGCATATGACATGCACTTCAAATAGATTTCAAGCAAAAAGTCAATTATAGCAAACTGCTTTATAGAGCACCTACTGTCTCCAAAGTGATCTACTTGCTGTTTATTTTAATACCAATGTTTGTAGCCTAGTTGCCAGGTTGTATTACCTCCTCAGTTGCCTCCTCTTTAGTTGCAAAGGCTGTGTGACCTTCCTGCCACAGAAACTCCCTCGTCCTCAGGAAGGGCTGGGGGTGTTTGAACTCCCACCTCTAGAAGAGGGAGAATGGTAAAAAAAGACAGAGGCAAGGAAAAAGACTTCAGTGTACAAGTCATTTTTGTACTCGACTGCTGAGATATGATATTTGGCTTGTGTAGGTGTGTTTGTAAGAGGACACTGACCACAACGTTACACCACTGGTTGAGTTTGATTGGCAGGTCTCTATGGGACTGGACCCATTTAGCATAGGCCGGGTACATCACTAAAACAAACCAGACCAGATCACACGTTCAGAACACGAGCCAGCAGCAAAAACACAGCTTAGTTCAAATGAAAATATATACATTTTTAAAGACACAAAGCCAGTGGCAACTACTAGGAGCTGTGGATCTGACCTGTCTCACTGGTGGGTCTGACAGCAATGGGCTCAGCCAGCTCCGTCTTCCCTGACCGAGTTACCCAGGCCACCTGGAAAAGAAAGGACAATAACATCAATAAATGAGTGAACAATTCATATTGCTGTATTAATTGTTACATCTCATATGTCCTACTCTTGTTATTGCTTTCCCTTTAGCACCTGTGATCCATACGTTTCAAGTTAAATTGCATTATGCTTATACCCAAAAACCCCAATTCCTCAATTCTGATCACAGGACGCCAAACCATGGAAGGGGTTGTTTTACCTCTGGAGCAAAGTCTGCAATGTGGGACTTTTCCTTCTCTAGGGCAGCCTGGGAGACAAACATGGGGAAGTAGCAGTTTTCCACACCCAGTTTCTTGATTTCCCCATCAAAGAACTCCTTAATGGCTTCCCAGATGGCAAAGGACCAGGGCCGCAGCACGTAGCAGCCACTCACGTCATAGTACTCAATCATCTCTGCTTTAGTGATGACCTTCACGGAAAGAGGATGATTACATTACAAAAAAGAAAAAAACCATCAAGAGATTTTTGTTTTCAAGAAGACAAAGAGTGACTCCCACCTGAGAGTACCAATCAGCCAGGTTCTCCTCTTTCTTAGCCTCCAGGCCCAACCTGAAAGGAAACATAAACCTGAGTTAGCATGCAGCAAACACACATGCAAGACTGCAACACAATCGATTATATATCACAGATAACTGATGAGCAGTTCCTCCAATCGCTTTTGATGCGCTGGAAACTATTTTGTTAAAAGTAGGTTTAACATTTTAAAGACATGGAGATCTAGTGTGTCACATGATACACACTGAGTGGAAAAGAACATTGCTTTGCTTAATGTGAAACCTTTCCAAAACCACAACAACAAAAATCAATATCACTACATTTCACATTGTAAGTCCATTATAATGAGCAAAGCTGTCTGCAATCAGCAAAATATACTTCACTCCTACTTTACTTGAATTTCTTGTCATTGGACATCAATCAGACATGGTTGAGCAACCTAAAATACTTGGGGCTTCTCATTTGTGACACCTCAGAACATTGGCTCACATTACAGGCCGTAATGGTCAATATGGACTCGTCCGATCTGAACACTTTGTCTTTATGGTTCACATTCAGGTTAGTCCACGATCAGGGAATGGATGGAAGCTTCTCCATATGCATCTAACAAATGGAGAAGCTTCCAATCTCCTCATCCTTCCTCTGACCTCCATGTTTGTTAATGCTGGGCTGCAAACACTGACTTGCGATGATTGTGATATGAGCCAAAGCAGAGAAGTGAGGTGAAAAAAAACAAACAAACAAAACAAAAATGTGACTTGAGCATCCACACAGCAGTCGGTATGAATACAGCCAATGTTTTACTCCTTGTTTTACTGGATTAAAGCTGTATTTTGACATACTTTAGTACTCATGCCAACGTTAGCATGTCAAATTAAACAATACTGTTTGAATAGACAACATTTTGGGAAGTTACCACCATGCAAGTTCTGATGTGACAGGGCATGCCTGGTTAATTGCCCACTGCAGGTAAATCCTGTTAGAAGTACAACAACAAACTACTAACTGCATTCACTCAACTAATAGAATAGCCATTCCCAGTACAACCAGTTCAACCATGCAACTCAAGTCTCATAGCAGTAACTACAAAAGCAGCAAGCCAGCTTTCTGCCAAGTGCTGAGGAAGAGATAGGGCTGCACTGTCATTGCAATAAAGATAATCCCCATTATTTGCAGAATATTATGATCATCATTATCATTGTGATTGTCTATGGAACAAAATGTACTTTATGCACTTTTTGCATCGTGTATTCAAATCTTGAGACCATTTGAACATCAGCAGGTCTTTAAAATTGAAATGTTTAAAAAGGTTTAGCAGATACCCTGATACTGCAATTATTATGAAGAGAGAGAGGCTGACTGGATAACACATGATTACTAGTGCAGCACTATCATAAAGCCACTAAATAATCTTTGGTGATGACAGCAGGCCACAAGCATTTAACCAAAAAGATGCAAGCCACATCAACGGTGTAAACTCACCAGGGCTGAACACCCACAAAATAATCTCTCCTCAGTTAAGCTACAGTTGCAGAGGCTTTTGCTTATAGATGGTCCATCTTCACTGTCGAAGTTGGCAAATCCAAGAATCTGCCTCTGTTTCAGGATCTAAAACCAGCAATCCTGTGTTGCTCAATAGCTGAGGCAGGGCCCAACCAGCCCTGCTAAAAACTACAGATAATTCCACTATAATGTTAAAAATGTCAAGATGATACATCTTGCTGGGTATGTTACGTAATTCAAATGTATACATCATTGAAATCTGAGACAGCGGTTCAATATAAAGGTTTTTTTATTGGCTGCTGGTCCGACACTCTGATTCTCTGCTTCCAACCTTGGCCCTAAAAGCGCAGTGGCAGTACAGCAAAATGCTACCACTCTATCCCTTATCCACACATTTTCTTCCAGGACTCTGTTCCATCTGTGGGACTCATTAATGGTGTTGTTTTGGAGGCCTTGGTGCAAGAGGTTAAAAAAAGAACTTGATTAGAGAAACAAGGAAATGTTTAAATTAGAAAGGTTGATTATCTTTAGATGCAAGAAGTAAAAAGTTGTTTTGTTCCCCATTATCATAATGATGATCACAGTATCAACTGTAGTAGGGAATCTTGAAGCTGGGCAACAGAAGCAACCTTCTGCTGGTAACAGATTGTTTTTTGGTGGATCGTTTCCTTCATTGTCTCTTACCGTGTTTGCTTTTTGGGTCCTTGACCGTCACCTGCGCCTCCTGCTCCTGCTGAGGCCTCCTTGCCCTGGCCAGCTTTGTCTCCTTTACCCTTCTTCCCTGCTCCTCCCTGCTTCTCAGACTTGTTCTCCCTCTCCTTGCGGTTTTTGTCCTCTCCTCCTGTGGCCCCAGCAGCACTCACTGGTTTGTAGTCCTCCCCAGTTAGTGTCTTGTACTGGCTCTTCAGGTCCAACAATGTCTTCAAAGCTTCATCCACCTGTTCCTGAATTGAAGGACAACCATTGTTGACCAAGGTACTGATGAACATCTGAGATAGTATTCACTACGTCACGTTGTTAATGCAAAACGTAACTTTCATTGACACCTCAGTGCAATGATCAATCAAACTTGTGTTATTCAACACAACCTTCCAATAGTGGTATCCATGTTGTGATTGGTTCTTACCTTAGGGGCCTTTTCAGATTTTAACTTTCTGACCAGATCCCCCTGTTGGGCAACCTTTGAGAACAGGCCCTGGGCCAGCTGGGGAGGGCCTGACTGGGTCGGAGCAGGCTTAGCTGGGACTGGGGCTCCTGGTTTATAATCCTGTCCAGTCTGTTGTTTGTACTCGGCCTTTAGAGCCAACAACTCCTTCACTGCAGCATCTACCTGGTCCTGATGGAATAGCCAGTAATACATGAGTTTCAGCAGCAGTAAGAACAGCAGCAGAATTCTAAACTAAAGTAGTACTATACTGCTTTAATATTCATTGTTCATCTCAATCAATGGCATGTCCCTGGATCACATAGGCCCTTAACACGATAACACCTCATTGACAATGTATTTTCCACTGCTGTAGTGTGATGTAAGCAGGGAGGACAGTAGTAGATGCATCATCTACTACTAACAGAGTAACATTAGTGATAGTATTAATATGCAGAATCTTACTTTGGGAGATTTTTCACCCTTGAGTTTCCTGACCACTTCTCCCTGCACAGAGACCTTCTCATGCAGAGCAGTGGCAGCAGGGGCTGGGCTGTTCTTGACTGGAGCGGCAGTTTTCTGGACTGGGGCGGCAGCTTTCTGGACTGGAGCGGCAGCTTTCTGGACTGGGGCAGGAGCACTCTGGACTGGGGCAGGAGCACTCTGGACTGGGGCAGGAGCACTCTGGACTGGGGCAGGAGCACTCTGGACTGGGGCAGGAGCACTCTGGACTGGGGCTGCCCCAGGCTTGTAGTCCTGGCCTGTTGCCTGTTTGTACTCTGTCTTGAGAACCAGCAGTTGTTTCACTGCTGCATCCACCTGGTCCTTCAGAGAAAAGATCACATATTAGCTGTCTTTCATATGTCTCTATTATTTCATTAGGAAGCTGTACTGCCAGTTATAGGGTCATATCCATATTTGTTAATATTACTTGTTGCTTGGAATTTGTTGGAAGTCGTACCGACTATGGAAGGTTCCCTTGAGCAAACTACATCAATTTTAGTACTAACCACTGACCCTGCTGTTAGTCAGTAGGACTCAGGTGCAGGTAGCTGCCACCATACAGTGCAGAAGACTTAACTTAGGCATCCTGTCTAAACAGTAGTAGGCAATATTTTGATTTTGTAGCCAAATTTCAGCAGTTGGAAGGTCAGTAACCACCATTGCAATTTCAGACAGCTTACAGTAACTGGCTGTTAACATCTTTATCGACTTTATCATGTTTTTACGTAAGCAAGTTAGGTAAGTTTGAAGTATTTCAATGTGTTCCAGATAGACTTGCAATCCTTTAAGCTGCTTTTGAATACCTTGGGGGCTTTCTCAGACTTCAGCTTCCTCACAGCCTCCCCCTGTTGTGCAACACGCCCATACAGCTCCAGAGCGGGGCAAGAGGAGGAGGTGGATGAGGGACTCGTCACGGGAATAGGGGCAGAGGAGGTGGGAATGGGCGGGGCCGTCCCTGGTTTGTATTCCTGACCGGTCAGCTTTTTAAATTCTGCCTTGAGCGCGAGGAGCTGCTTCACTGCTACATCAATCTGGTCCTGGTGCCATCAACAAACCATCTTATAGTTGATGTCACTTACAACAGTTAAAGACAGACTCCATTGGTATGCAAATCACATAGGGATGCACAAGGGCAAATCACGAGCAGGATGGGATACGAGCAACAACTGGACGGATGACATGCAACACGTGAGATCTGTGATGGCATGAACAGCGCAGTCTCGTTTGTCAGAGGACAAACACTGTGCATAATGACTGGGCATGAGGACAAGACGAACGAATGAGCGGAAAAATTCATGCGACTGGCAGTTGGAGAAATGGATGTTGACAGAGCAGATTAGTGAAAGCATTCATGGTTGTACCTTTGGCGCCTTGTCTGCCTTCAGTTTCTTAACGACTTCTCCCTGCTGGGCCACACGTGCATAGGGGCAGGAACCAGAGTCAGGTGATGAAGTGGGTGGAGCTGGGGAAGAGGTGGGCGGGGCTGGGGCAGAGGTGGGAGGGGCCATGCCCGGCTTGTAGTCCAGGCCCGTCTGTTGCTTAAACTGAGCCTGCAGGGAGACGGGGAATGGAAACCAACGTAGCCATTAACACTTGGAAAAAAAACAACAATTCAATATTTTGTAACATCTTTATTACCTTTAGGGAAAGCAACTGTTGAACTGCCTTGTCCACTTCATCCTTAGGGGCTTTGGCAGTCTTTAGCTGGCGAACAGCTTCTGCCTGAGCTACCACGCTAGAGAACAGGTCACCAGCTGGAACAGAGGCTGGTGCTGAGGCAGGTGTTGGTGTTGGTGTTGAGGTAGCCTTAACAGGGGGGGCAGACTAAAACAAGAGGTGAACCACAGTTAGAGAGAGAGAGATGTAACAAATGCAAAGTTACACATCTCTCATAGAAGTCTAACTCCTCAGCTATTCTAACAATACCCTGTCTTTGAAAGAGCTTTGATGTTGTGACTAGAGAGAAGAGCTCTAACGGCATCTTTTAGAAGCGCCTAGAATAGTTTGTACACTTAAAATCATTCAGAACAAAACTAAAGAAATAAAAGTCTTTGCAACATCCTTGAATTTCCTGCTAACATTGTTCTGGAATGCATGAAACACATTTTGTGAGCACCAAAGTGGTGTAGCAGTTACACATTCCTTCATCGCAAGTTAAATGCACAACGCGTAAACAGAACCACTCACTGTGTTGTTGGAGGCCTGGCTCTTGGTCTTGTCCTTCGATCCAGCGCTTGGCATCTCCTTGGTGTGACCATCAGGAACATAAAGCAGAACACAAGGGCTCTCCTTACAGCTGTTGGGACTATATTTAAAAAGCAGGTTGGACACAGAGAGCAGAATGATCAAACACAGCATGGTTAGTCCAGACACACCAACCAAACACAACACTTATATCAGCCAGATATAATTGCTCTCTCTCAGCCACTATTGACTGTCGAGCTGCTCTTGAGCAAAACACTTAACCCACTTAACCAACTGCTAAAAGGTCTACTAAGCAGCGCCAAGTTAATAACTGGTGATAGGTATGAATCAGAGGCAGGGTGGGCTTGCTCTCTGTTCTATGACATAAAGCTATCTTTGAGGTGCTTTCCCTTCACAGCCTTACCTGATTGGCTCATAGGGCTGGTCACAGATGAAGAAGCCTCGTCTCTGAAGCTGGATGATGTCACCTTTCTTCAGGCTTTTCAGACAGGGATCTCCCAGCATCTTCTCCTCCAGCTAATACAAACAGGCGCACACACAGACACAAAATGTCAGACATACATAGACCCTGCTGTAAGCACAGATGCACAAACGCACAAATACCGACCTTGCTGTTTTTGTTGATGTAGTCTTTGAAGTCGTCATCCTTGGTAATGACGGCTTTGCTAATCAGGGGTAGGTAGAGGACGCAGACGGTGGGCAACAGGGGGGCACGGGGGGTGTCGGCTAGCCACGTGATCTTTGTGGTCTTTTTGAAGTCTTTGTTCTCCAGGTTCAGACGAGCCTCCATGGACAAAACCTTTCCATCTGCGGCCCTGTGTAGACATAGAGTACACTGGTGAGATGCACCCATAAACTGTTCATCCAAGTGTAATCAGCTGGGATTGTGATCATGAGGTAGCCTCTACAAGTGCAAGGGAAGTAGTGAATAAATCCAGTTCTGTCCCATGTCCACCCATACGTACTTGTTGATCTTGGTGATGATGAGGTTTCCCCAGTTGATGAAGGTGACAGTTTCACCCTCTGAGAATGTCTCGGCATCAGCCCCCTCAACCAGAACTCGGGGTCCATACCAAACCTCCTTCATTCCCACTTCCACATTCTGGATGGGGAAAAAAAAAAACAGCTTCAACACGTCTTCTGGCAAATGTAGAATCTACTATGTGAAGTGACATTAAAGTGACTTTTATACCAAATACATTTTGGTAGTATTAAAGTGCTGAGGAGCAAAGCAATTTAAAAATCACTGAACTTCAAATGCACAGGTATGACGTGGATAAACAGCACACCAGTAGTTATACAGTACCTAGTGCTCAACAGTTCACTACAGTCTGGACCACCTAAAGATGGCAGTTAATGTATTTTCACTAAGGACACGTAGAGACCAGTGACTTCAAGAATGTGTGTATGGGGAGGTGAGAGAGACCCACCTTAGGGTGTTTTGCTGCCTCCTTCATTTCCTCTGCAGCTTCTGGGACAGAAACGGGGACAACATAGGAGCTGGACAGTGCTGTGTATCTGGGAGCTATTGGGTCAACAACCTTATACAGCGACAAACACACAGACACAAAGAAGAGAATCGTTACAAGTTGCTACAAGGAATAGCTGAGCAGCACACACACACGTATAATGCTGAATAAATGGGAGGACAAAACAGACGGTGTGGCAGCAAACAAACAAAAATCCTTCAAAAATAAAAAAGAGTAGATGTAGATTCATTCAGAGTCATTATAATTAAAGGAGATCAGACAGAAGAGAAGAACTCAAGTAGGTGGAGGAAAAAGCAAAACTGAAACTCAAGAGGCGAGTCATGATTGTATGCAGGCCAGTAAAACAAGCTCAGTGAATGGGTCGGACCAAAAAGCACCACCCACTGCCACTGCTTTACCAGCCAGTATGGATCAAAACGTTAAAGGGCTTGTTGCAGAGTAAATGCAGGTTATCAGTATTCAAAAATGAGCCAGTCGTCTAGATTATGCCAACAAATTTGAAAGGACAACACAGTAGAGATCTTTATGATTGGACAAATGAATGTTAAATTAGGAGCAAAAATTCAATGACAAGTTTGCTTCGAAACCCCTCCAGAATTTGGAGGAAGGGTAGATGAGTGGAACATGAGGTTATATTAAGAGACAGCACATAAATATTGTAAAAATTAAACAAGAGCTTTGAGTCGATACTTTTGTTGTTTCATCAGTTTTGTCCCGATGACTTTAAGCTGCACTTGGCAAAATGTTTGTTAGCAATCCACCTTGTGTCTTTGATCAGCCTAAATGGAAGGGCGGCAGAGTCATCTGTCCAGCCTTTCATTTCCCACTGCATGTTGGAAGTCACAGCTTGATGAAGCCTATTTGCAAACTTAAGGCCACTGAATTGGACACGGTCCAAACCTCGACTCCGCCTCGAGATCTTTTCCATGTAACAGCCAACGCACACAGGGGGCGTGCTTGACTTAAAACCAAGCCTTATATGACATATATGGTCATATGGTGGTCATATGTTCCTGCAGCACCCCCTTCACAACATGCTGTAAGGGACATGGTCATAAGCCTTCAGTAATTCTTTGAAGCATATATAGATTCCACAGGAAATCTCATGACCCCACCAGCATCCCTGCAAGGGTAAAGAGCTGCTCCACTGTTCCATAAGCAGATCAGAATCAGCATTGCTCCTCCTGAATCTCAGGCTCAACAATCGTCTGGATTCTCCTTTCCAGCACCCTAGCATGGGCTTCCCTTTAAGCAATGTGACCTCTCAGTTACTTAACAGTTATATCTGTCCGAAACTTTGTTTTGTTTTGGGGATGATCAACGGTGAGAAGTGACAAACCAAACTTTTCCAGGAAGCAGTTCGGGGTTCAGGGTTTTGCTCAGGAATGCTGACATGGCGGCCGAAAACTCAATTCACAACTCATCTCCTCCAACGCACCAGCATCAAAGACAAACACTGAGTTGTGAATGTCGTGATATTTGGCCACAGTCCATAAACCTGTATTACTGTTGTTTCCCTTAACTATCATTCTCAACTTTGTCACATTGAAGATTTACATCAGCGTTGGAAGTAACGCAAGGAGCACAATGTCATACTCTTTAAATGTATCCAGGCATGTGACAAGTTATGTTTTTTTCAAGCCATGATCCAAGTTCAGAGTCCAATCAAAAATAACTACTTTATATCAGCCACATCAGTAATTCAGATTAGGCTTGTTCACGAAAAAGGGAAAAGCTGTACACAGGAGTACAAACACTCGGCACTACAAGGCTATGAAAACACTCAACAAAATGAAATAAATTCAAACGTCATGTAAAAACCTCACATGCCCACTTTCCCTCTTCAACTGATAAAAGAAGTCACGTACATTCAGTGACTGACAAGAGTCCTATTAATCCCATCCATGTATACATTTTGTTCCATATTTTTGCATTAATAGCAGTATAGACACATTGCTCACTTATTTTAAGTAACCTCTAGTCCTATTCTCTTCTAAACAGCAATTTGGCTGGTAAAACAGTGACGGCCGCTGCACATTTCTCAGGAAAATAAACCAGACTTGTATGGAAAGATGAGGAACGGAGCAGGTGAAAATGAGGAAGAGGAGGAGCTGGAGGAGTACCTTCAGACAGCTAATTGGCAGCTTGGAAACAGAAGAGTGAGATGCTGTTTAATGTCAGATACAGAGGAGAGAGGGGAGGGAAAGGGGTAGAGACACATTTACAAAGAATGGATTGTTTACATAATTTCTCCTCACTGCGTTCTTCCGATCATCATTCGCCATTAAAATTTATGCCACCAACCACGCCCTCGATACGAGCCATTTGCCCAAACTCCATGAAAGATCGTTTTGTTAAGTAGAATTTTCTTCTCTGAAGTCCAAGACTGATATTCAATTAAAAATTAACACCAAGCAAGTTGGATTGAGTACTAGGGACTTCAAGAATTTTCTTGTGGTTTGTCATTCATATATTCTAGATTATGACTGAATAAAGAACTTCTGCGCTTTGCACACA
This sequence comes from Genypterus blacodes, assembly GCF_046128005.1. Lineage (NCBI taxonomy): Eukaryota > Metazoa > Chordata > Actinopteri > Ophidiiformes > Ophidiidae > Genypterus > Genypterus blacodes. Next base: position 11,034,031 of record NW_027466879.1, read on the forward strand.
ACTGGGTGGATGGATGTAGATAAATTTCAAATAAAGCATAAATGAAAGCACTCTACTGACAATAAATTACTCTAAAATCAATTTCTCATTCAAATCATAGGTATTCCTAGTATGTTGATTGAGGTCATGCAACACTAACCTGTAGATGGTTTAAAATCTACATCTGGAGCCAAATTTAAAACCTTGAGTGTGACATACTAATTCTGCAAAGCTTTAGATTCACCTCCTTCCTGACTTGGGGATGAAGCAGCAAGTGCCAGCAAGGAAAATCACAGAGGAAACAACAACACTGATGACACAGACAGATGAAAATGGAGAAAACCCATACATGGACACAAATGAATGGAGGCCTGATGATGAAGCAGCTGGTTTGATTACGGGACTTGTGGGTGTTTTAGTGCTGTCGGAGTTGAAGAGGGTGGAGTATTAAAAGGCAGAAGCTGAGGTTGTAAAATAAAAAAGTAAAAGTAAAAGAAAAATGATAAGAGCAAAGCAGATATAAGCCATGCAGGCAGTGAGCCAACAACCAATTCAAATGACAACCTCATGCATCAACGCTGTGGGCCTAATTGTGACATCCTAACATCTATTCAGATAGCAATTTGTAGCAGTCAAGAGCTTTAATTTAATAAATACATGGAATTAGTAACTTTAAGCAGTGAGTCATTCCAGTTAACCAATTTCATTCTGGTGAAATTAGAACGGATGTGGCTGTAATTCAATCAAACGTTTGTGATGGGAGGATTCACTTTTCCCTGACTTCAAATTTGTAGTCCCTGTGAAGAAGCTTATTATTTGTAGAAAGTTTATCGCGGTTTTCATTTGGCGTCTTAAAATCAGGGAGTCGAGTGGTACTTAACAAAAGGGCGGCATTACTGTAAGTCTTGAAAGTAGTAGTAGTATTTATGTTTATATCTATGTCAGAGTTGGGTGCATTCTGTTTTGTTTGTGAGGAGGATTACTCAAAAAGCTCATAATCAATTTTATGGAAACCTGGTGCAAAGGTGGGGCACAACTTAGGGATTTAAACAGTCGTATTACAGTAAGCTCTCAGTGCTGTTCAAGCTAGACATTTCACAACAATCTAATATCTTACCTTCACAACATAGAAATAACAATAAAAGCAATTCAATTATGACTTGTTTTACTGCCACCTGAGTACACTTGAGTAACGGTTCATAATTTGACCCCACAGTGAAAACCAAGCCAAAGTGTGACATTGGAAATCTCAAACATACCTTCTTATTGAAGGCCCAGATTTTGTCCCACTCCATGTTCACCACTGACCTTGATCCACCCTATGAAAAAAGGCAGGAGCATGCATAAATATTCCTTTGCATATAAAGTTTTTAATTTTGACTAATTTACAAAGGCCTGAGTTATGGCTTGTGCAGTAATAAGTCCAAGATATTTAGGCTTTGATACCAGACTAAAACTACCAAACTGTAAAGACAAAAAACACAATTTTGAGTTCCTTGGTAGAACAGATGAGAAAATCCTTGACATAATGTGCAGAAAGATATTGAATCTGACACTTGAGCCATTAGAAAGAGACACAATCTTATTATGAGACGGACAGAAACCCCTGTACAACATTATGCAATCCGTATGAAACCATGAAACCATGACTGGCTGGGAAACCTACCTGAGCTGATATGAACTGTTTCAGGCCCTCCACAGTCATCCCTCTCCTCAGGACTCCTCTAACTGTGGGAAAGCGAGGGTCATCCCTGGGGGAGAAAGAGTGAAAGGGCAACAGTGGGTGGAGAGAAGGACATGTAAAAATGAAGACAAATGATAAGGAATACATTTGTGTGAACCTTTTCTCTGGAACACTTGGCACTGTGCTGAAAGCTAATGGAATTACATTCAGCAGGCCAGTGCTTACGTGACCACCCATGACAGCAGAGGAAATTACAAACAACTGACTTACTATGTATTAAAAAACATTCCAAACTTCTGATGAACACATCAATAACACAAACTCACTAACTCAACCTACCATCCTTCAACGTATCCCTGGTCGACAAACCAGGTAAGCTTCCTCTTGGAGAGCACCGTGTTGTTGAGGTTGAGTCGAGCATACTCCCAAATGTAAGGCTTCCTGAGGTTCAGCGCTTCGATAAACCAGTAGAACTGAACATCGCGATCATGGTACTCAGTGGTCCGAAGGCAATGGGTCACACCCTCCAAGCTGTCCACGATGGGACAGGCGAAGTCGTACGTTGGGTAAACCCTGTTGGAGAGTGGGCAATGCCACAGCTTGGGTTAAACCGTGTCAGCAGAACTGGGAGGGACAGACTGCTGAGCCCTCTGGGACAATCTAAGTGATTGATATATTCCTTTCTCGCCCAGTGTAATTACTCCAGATGTGAACAGAAAGTAAAGTGTTGGCTTTCAAATCAGTGACTGCTATAAAGCCTCCTCATGAAAATATATTTCTTGGACTTAAAGTGAAGTTAAATAATGTATACTTGTAGGTGTGCGCAGTGCGAGGATGTGGCGTGTTCTTGCAGCGGTACAGGGTGGGGTCTCTCATACAGCCATTGTTGGAGTTCATGTCAATCTTTGCCCTCATGCAGCAAGTCTGACCAACTTCTGAACCCGCTTTCATCTCGGCCCACATCTTCATGTTCTGTTCAACCGCTGCAAGGAAGACAACATTTTTTTTTTTTAAAAAGCTGAAACATAACACAGTTTCATAACAATTTCACAACACAGCCAGGCCTTGGTTTGTGTTTTGTCAAACATCCTGATTAGATATTTCGTCCATCATCATCTCAATTCATATTAAAAACAATCAGAATGAATCAGAATGTAGGATAACATTTTCCGTGTTGCCAGACATACTATTGTTGCGGCATTTGGACTCTGCGCGCTGCTCCCTCTCCAGTTTCATTTGCTCAGGTGGAGTGTCGTCTATGTAGGCTTTGCCCTCAGCAAGCAGCTTATCGGCGAAACCCATTATGGTGGGAAAATGGTCGCTGGTGTAGGTAAACTGGTCTGGATGGATTTGGAGCATGGCAACATCTTCCAAGATCACCTGTAAGGAAGCAAAAACATGAAAAGATAAGAAATAACAGGAGCTGCAGACTGTGGAATAAAGGAAAATTACTGGACAGAGAAGAGGGAAAGGGGCTGTTTGGCCTTTTGGGGAAAGATCTGGATACCACACCTTCTCAAAGTCCTCCTTCTCCTTCTCGGGGTTGGTGTCATCAAAGCGCATGATGAGCTTTCCTTTAAACGTCACTTGATAGTGCTGGTTGAGCAAGGCAGCCTTAGCATGACCGATGTGCAAGTAGCTGGGCACAGAGAAGCAGAAACAGAATCCATCCAATGTAAGGAAAGTACAATACGGCCATTTTGCTCCAGTTCAAGTATGCAGGCAGCGTGTGAGGTCATACACAGATAAAAGAGAAAGAAAAATCTGAAATACATGAGCTTTTGTATTCTGTGCACAAGTGTGCTTCTTCCAAACTCACCCACTAGCCTCAGGGGGGAATCGAACTACCACCTTGCCCATCTCTGCCCCGGGCAATTCCACAAACTTCCCAACGTCCTGCTTCTTCTCGTCAGACTGAAGCAGAAACACAGGGAATACCATGAGAACCACTTTCACTTCTGAGAAATTACTTACAGTGATTTACCGACATTGAGCCACAATGAGGTCACAGAGTTACGCTTCAATAAGCTGATGGACATAATAAGCAACAAAGTAAATGATGATCTGTGAAGTGTGTTTGCATTAAGAAGATTATTCTCAGATTTTGGTACATAAAGGGACAATAACTTGTTATACAAAAACACATTAATATTAAGACATTTTTTGAGGATCTTTCCTAAAGATTTGAGTTCTCTTCCTTGGTCGGCCAGAAACATTACACATAACAAGATAGTAATAGTGTAGCATTTTGAAATGGAATTATGAAGATGCCTCGTGAGTGAGACCTATGAATATAACACATATACTTAAGTTGCATTGGAAAATTCATTTATATACATATACTTACATTTGATTTGTTTAAGGGAGCTTTGCTTGTGGCATACTTGCTGCCCACAGCAGTGAAGGGAACCTGCGAGCCCAGGAAAGAAAACCAGCGGCTGACATGAGGGAAGGATTTAGCTTGGCTGGGCCACCCTCCATGACCTGCAGAGACAAGGCAGACAACTTGTATTGACTACTGAATTCTCACTCCAAAACTGACATGATATGTGTAAGAAGTGATTACTGTGATGATAAAAAAAATCATCATCAATCAGTATTCAGGCCATGCTCAGCAAAGAGCATCTCAGAAAACAACAGTGAGCTTGGAGCACATGTGAGGATTTGTGAATGCTATCTGGCAGTTAAGTCTTTTTAGGACTGACCTTTGAGGGTAGCCCATACAGAGAGGTCGGCCAGAGTGAGGCCGTTTCCAACCAGGAAGGTCCGGAGGGAAAGGGCCTTGTCCAGTTCACCCAGCGTTACAGTCAAGCCAGGCTGACCGCACAAACGCCGAGCGCCGAACTCCAACCAGTGGTCGACCTGCAGAAACCAGGCAGCATCTCAAATGAGGATCGAGGACACCAAGATGTAAGAGTAAGGAAAAAGAAAATCAAACACACACACCTCAGTCTGCTCCATCATGTTGGCTCCATAGAGGCCAAGAGCAGGAGCCACACGGGCCAAGTAGCGAATGATGGAGTTCACATCACTGAACTGGACTGCGCTGAAGATGCAAGAACAACATAAAATGGAAAAGACTGAGAGGAACAAATATCATAGCATCAACATCCATTAACTTGACATGAATTTGCACTGATGGTTTTCTTGCTACACGCCGCCCTTGCAGTACGCGGTTGAGCTAATTTAGATTGCTGATATTTGAGAGATGTGTCACTAACTCGGAGACTTGAAGACGGGTGTCTTTTCCTTCTTGCACTGAGAGTGGGACGCTTCCTTTCACATGTTCTGCTGCCAAGAGTGCCCCTGCAGGATAGACAAAAAAAAACACCATTTGTTGTTGTGTGAACAAGTCTGGGCCTGTGCCCCAAATCCATATGATTTAGACTACTATGCAGTACTCTACACCATTATAAGCTAACCAGATACACTGGGAGGATATGTGCTGACGTACATCAATTAAACTATAATGGCCACTGTCCAGAAACTTGAGAGAGAACAGAACCATTTGTTCTTTTCAAAGATGTTCCAAGTGCTGTCTCAACACAGTCCACAAAGTCCTTTTTTCCAGCTCCATCACTGCAATGAACAGTAACACAGCAATTTTGTTTCACAAGATACATTACAAATTAACTGGTAAACTACGACCACCGTAAGAGCTTGTGCCTCGTTATGGGTCCATTCATTGTTCAGCTCCTTTTCCTCTCCTTTCCATGTCTGAGCATAAGCTTCACTCACCATCACTACTACAGTGAGAACATACAGCATAGTCGAACCCTGTTAGGTTATATATACATAGTATGAAACGGCATACTGTCCATGTCAACATGAGTCAACAGCCTGAACATGTTGCACTTTAAATAAACAATAGAACCAGTTGAACTTGTTTTGTCAGACACCCTCTGCTGAACTCCTATTAACAAAGTCACACAGCAGCTTTGTCCTAATGATAGTTATAATGTAGAATGTATAGACTATAAAAGGCTTTTCATCAATTTTTAAAACCCATTTATAATGATCATGCTATGCTGACATATATTACATGTATATATACATTATATATTTAAATCTTATCAAGCTACACTCAGCATACCATAATGACATTGCAAAAAATGTCTTTTTTGAAGGCCTTCCTAGTTCTCCTTGTGCCCACTCACAAGCAACCCCAGTGAATCAATAATGCATTATTAAAAGTGCAGCCTCAATCATTGTGGATTTGCTGGTTCAAAGTCTCTACAATGGACACTAACATGATCTCTCTGAACCAACAACGACATTTACCCTGCTTTTCTTTCTTTTTCTTTGATGGATTCCCTTTGACATTTCTAAAGGTTTTAATATGGTTTAGGTGTTACCATACAGTTTAAAGTCACACTCAGCCGTGTCTGTATTTGTGTCAAGCCAGTCTTCAAGCTTTAGGAGCAACCTACGTGATCAATATACACATATATATCAATTAAAAACAACATAATTAGCGCACACAAACGTCTTTGTAGCCAACAACCCACGTTACAAGAAGCTTGCATCAGCCTGCAGTACCGCTTCGAACGCACAGTGGCGCTGTTGTAAAGTTCAGTAAATGACCCAATACTGAAACAAAGCTTTAATATAGTGACTTCCTGAAAGCCTTTGACATTCTTAAATAAATAAATGAATAAAATAAATATATGCAATTAAATACGACGGGTTACAGATACGCCCTGATATACTGCATATTAAACCTGAGCTAACACAGTTGGCTAATGTCAGCGTGACAACATCATGTCCCTGCCCATGTGTTATTAACAAATACACAAACAGACATTATGCACACACTAACTAGTAGCGACGAACTCTCAACGGCAATACAACGTGAAACTAACGCCTGGGGTTAATGACGTAATTTACCGGCCATTTAACTGAACTCTATACACTGTAATTGTTGTTACAACGTGCCACGACGACAACTTAGCTAACGTAGCTATCTTTAGCTGACAGAATGCGCTGTACTTCAGCCGGTTCGTGACGTTAACCAAAACCAATACGCTTCATTTCCACCTAATCATGCACACAGAAACACCTCACTTAACACAGGAGAAAATACGTATCTTGTATCGCCTGTTTGCAAAAGTAAACCACGTAGCTACTTCTTAAACCACAACATTATACGACTTATTAAGACTGTCGGTCAACTTATACAATAAATGCTTAAAATTAAACAGACTTGTATACGCCGAAACAACCATATTGTCACAGTGACTGGCCTCAGCTCTTATGGCATGTTTTGAAAAAATAATTATTTGATGAATGCGAGTGAATTTAAAACGAAAACGTTGTCAAATGCAGCGAAGCTAGTTAGCCAAGAGCTAACAAGCTGTCACTGAAAGCAAGAGCTCGACTCGTGAGAGAAGTAAGATGTCCTCATTTGTTCAAGGTACAACATGTAACCCACCAAGCGGCGGGTTGGTTGGGTTGATGGTGAGGTTTAAAGCCATTCTCTGTAATTTCAGTGCGATCCCAAGCGACGTTGAAGCCTTTTTCGCCGTTTACAGAGACCCAGTCGAGTCTGCAGACAGAGGATGAGACTCTCCACAGTCCAGCGAGCAGAGCAGAGCGGAGCGAGGGGGGGGGGGGGCACTCTCAGGTAGCAAGCTTCTATTTTAGGATGGACAGCAAACTACATTTGGTGCTTTACCGCCACCTAATGTACAGGAGTGTAAACTACAGCTGTTCAACCATCCAGAAAAGTTTAAAGGTACATATTGTGGTGTCACATTACAGTGCTATTTTAACGAGCGAGGAATAGTGGCTGCTGATGTTTGTGTGTTCATAGGACACTGACAGCGCAGCCAAGAAAATGGAACGTCTCTGTACTTATGAGCAACATTGGTCATTGAAGTTTGCTCGGCAAGTTGTTTTGTGTACTAATCAATTTTTAGACGGTGTTGAATGTCAAACAGTCTGAGCCACGGCAATGCATCCAGAATGTGTTGCAGAGTTGTTTAAGGCACAGGGGGGTATGTTGTGTCCTCCTTGGGTTGATACCGCTCCATTTGAACCCTCTGGTCTCTATCGGCTAATTGTTCAGCTCTGGCCATGTCCCTCTCCAGTGATGTCACAAGCATTCCAGGCTGCAGATAAATGAGTTAGTGTAAGAGCAGATGAGCAGCATTGTGAATGCAGCTAATAGTGGGTCGAAGGGCACATGTATAGCAGTGCAACTGTGCAAACACTCAGAACAACTAATTGTCTTCCATTACCTGTCCAGCCTTCCTTGACCCCATCATTTTGCACCCGTGAGCTATTCTGAATTGTGTAGTACATAGTTTTTTCTTGACTACTACATGATTGAGTGGGTAGATTTCAGGACCCTCCATACATCCAAATATCTTTTTCTCTTTTAAGTCGTATCTAACTGGACATCTCAGAAGGTGACTCTTTAAAGCGACAGGTCAACTATTACTAATTGTGCTGCCCCATCTCTGTGGCTTCATGATTCCAATCTGAATCAAACCACTATTTCCTGTAACTCCTGTGGTTAGGTTCAATAGGACGAGGCGGACAACTTTGTCATTATCATTTTGTAGAGCCGACCATGGTGTGTAAAGGGGAATTTACACAATTTGCTTCTGGTCGTAGTGACTAGAAAGCAATTGCAACAGTCCAATATGGTTGCTCTTTAATATAACACTTTTCTTTTACTTGCAGGTTCTCAACATGCTGCAGTGAGTGATGCACCGATTACTGATAATAATTATGAGCATCTTGGGCACGCAAGCATGCACCGACAAAGGGGGCTGTACAACATTACCACCCAATGCTACTTCCAAGGACTTCTGCTACTCGGCCCAAATTCGTAGCACAGTGCTGCAGGGCCTGCCCTTTGGGGGAGTACCTACTGTCCTTGCCCTTGACTTTATGTGCTTCTTGGTGAGTCTGTCTTTCTCTTAATTGTAGCCTTCATTTTGGTCTCCTATATAACTTTGACAGAATGCGAAATGCCGAAATTTTGACATTTCAACACCTGACAAGAGTGTTACGTAATTCTTGTCTGTTTACTGAATAGGAAGAGAGCACCATCTACTGGCTACTTGTGTCCTATCACATTCCCAAAAGTGTTAAGCTCTGGCACCTTGGTCTTCAGTGTGGTAAAGTCCCAACATGTTTGTTCTTTACAGGGATTACAGCTGGAACGTCCATGTTCACGTTCATAGTTCTGATCATCACAATCATTATCTGCCTCTCTCATGTCTGCTTCGGACATTTTAAATATCTGAGTGCTCACAATTACAAGGTAATACACTCAGTCTACTATTTGCTTGTCTTTCATGTTGTCCAATTAAATCGTGTCAACATTTCAGACCGGTATTATATTCAGCTGCTTATTTTATGACAGTCAAGAAACATAAATGATTGCTAGGAGTCTGTATATCTTGATTCTAATGTGCCTTTCTGTTCATTCTCCTTTCCGCCAGATGTACATTGCTCTGGTACTTCAAGACCCAAATTCAGAGGACGCAGGCAGTTCAGTCAGCGGCGAGGAAGATGGCCAGGGGTCCTTGCAGGACGAGGAAATAATCATTGTCGGGAATGGCCTGAACGAGGGCTTCCAGTCTAGTGAGGAGAGCCTCATTGACAATGAAATGCGACACTGACACTGCCTGGAACAGAATCATAAACTAACTTTAACTTAAAGGAGTGCACTGAATATGTAAAGAACTGAAGTAACAGTTCTCCAAAAGCATCTCAACCTCCATCAAGGGACTTTACACTAACACGGTGGCACACTGTCTACTAAGGATTAAACAGATTGTCGCTAAAGGACACTTGCATTTCCTCGATTGGGACTCATCAAATCCAAACACTTTGCGTAACTTCAGATGAACTCTTAATGGCAATGACAGAACGGAAACATCCATCTGCTCCTTATATAGTTTAGGTACACCCATACCACTGCACATGGACCTATGGAAGGGAGACACTAAAGCACAAGTTAAGTTTGTTTTTTGTCAATCTTTCTTTATTTTCTGATCATGGTTGCACTTGAAAGAGAGGATGTGTCCTTGTGCCCTACACTCATCAAGCGGCAAAAAGTTCAAAGGGTGCAGGGATTTATTTCCATAATCCATTGCCGTATCCCTAATTGTCTCCATTTGAGGCTTCAGATGGAGAGGCAGCTTGTATGAAAGGAGAGCAGTTGGCTTGGTCTTTACATATTTGATGGTCCCAATGGTTCTTCATATCCCATGCAGAACTCTCAAAACACAAAAACAAAACATAAAAATCATTGCTACTAACACTCCTCGACACTGTACAGCTACGAAACTCTTTTTTTGGACATGGTATTTGTTTGTAGGCATGACATTTTAAAAGCTTTTGGGAAAGGTTGACACACCCTTAAACTGTGGCACACTACACTGATTTCTATGGTGTTCACTGAGCCTTTAATGGGACTGCTGTTGGACTGCTGCTACTGATGCTGCCCCCAGTGGGGGTTCTTGCACGGCTCCCTCAGGAGGACCGGGAGTCGAGAGTCTCCAGGTCCTCTTGTGCCGTTCAGTCGAGACAGGCCCTAAATACCCGGGTCAGATCCTGATTGGTTTTATCTGTATCTGTATCTGTTTCCCACTCTTGTTTTTTCGTGCACAACTTTAGCCCCAGATGTTTACGTTAAGAGTATTTGTCTTTGAAAATTAGCAATCAAGTTTAGCTGGCGACTGTTTGAAAGATCATGTATTCCACATCCCATCCCTCGCCCTTTCTGTGTCATCATCTGTTTTGTTAACTTTAAAAATCAGGCACCTTGTGATTTCCTCCCATTTCTCAGTGTTGAGTTGTTGTTTGTCATTCTGTAACTTTGGTGCTTAAGTATCAACTTTTTGGCCAGATCGCACAAAAATACGTTTTGACAGTTACAATAGTGGACACTAATTTGTGTAATGCCTCAGAATAAGCTTAGACAAACATGTTCCTGTGTATACACTAAGTAACAAAATAATCGTGTGCAAAAAATCTGTTGCTTTTCTAGTCATGACAAGGTGATTTTATTTTTATACCTCTTCATTTTTGTACCTCTGAGGTGTCTTGAAATCACTGAATGTTTCCCATCAAAGTAAAAAAATATTGTCCAGCTCTGAGGGAGATTGATACTACTCAAGCCAATCAGGTTTGTGCCTTTTGGCGGTAAAAAAAATGTGACTCCCACGCAGACAGATGACGTCTACGGCAATAGTTCAGCGAGGAAAAACTCAGAGACCAATTGCATGCGAGTTAAGCCATCCCACGTGATACTACTCAAGCCAATCAGGTTTGTGCCTTTTGGCGGGGAAAAATTGTGACGCGCCACGCAGACAGGTGACGTCTACGGTTTGATTGCTGTGTCAGAGCCAAGTTGAAGACGGAAGCGGAAAAGGAAAGAGCGACACAGGTAAGTGAAAATGTTGTTGTGCTTTAGCTTGTAATTCTCTGCTTTAGCATAAAGTCGGAACATTTTGCTGACGTGTGTTAAAACTAAGAGATATATACAGACGACTGAGCCGTAGAAAGTTGAGAAATAGGAGTGAGGCGGAGAAAGGGAGACAAAATGGTGCTCTCCAAAATTGTGTAGTCCACATACTTGTTCAGAATCGGTGTTCCGTATTAAAAGTGCCAATGTGAAACAGCATTATGAGACAAAACATTACGGTTTTGAACAAATGTAGCCGCTAAAATCTGAAGTGAGATCGTAGAAAACAAGTGGTCTTAGAGCCCAATATGAGCAAAGTCCACCGGGATCCGCGCATTCAATGTTCCCTCAGAGCTGCTGGTATTATTCTTTCCTCGTTTTGTGTTGAGATTTATTATCTGTGAAATCAGTTGAGTCAGGATGTGAAACAGAAAATGGGAGATTCAAGCATTTGCTTCCTTTATTTTATATAAATTGAGCATTTTATTTGAACATGCTGAATTATATTTTGAAATGCAGCCCTACTTTAACCTGCTACATATATGTTCTATGTTACGTGACAATGAATATTGTCAAAACGTTTGTGAATCGTACTAAATTCATTTGATTTGACCGTCAGGTATTTATTACAAGCAGATGTTGATACAACTGGCTGCTTAAATATCACACTACATAGTTAGACATTATGATCTTTCCAGACCTTTGCTCCGAGAGATTTTCTCTACTGGCGCTCTTTAAATTGTAGTTGAATCCCCCTGCTCTACAACATAAACATATCTGCTCCATGACGGAGCCCAATCCAAACGATTTTATTTCATTGTTTTATTTTTTATTTTGTTTTATTAATATATTTATAACTTTAATTATATGTATTTAATGTATTTAATGTATTTTGTATTTTATTGTATTAACTTGTGTTAACTTAAATGTCTTTTATTAGATTAAATAACATTGAAATTACTTTATTTATTTAATTAATTTCATTTCATGTGGCATGTTGAGTTTGAAATTCTCTGCTTTAGCATAAAGCCAGATCATTTTGCTGGCATCTGTCTGTTTTCTTCACATTTTCCAGGGGTGGTGGTTCGGTGACCCAGGGACTAAGTGGCCGTACATCGGTGTGATGATGCTGACGCTGACACAGAGGTAAATGCTTAGAAGTCATGCCGTCTGGTGGCTAAGCTGCACAATATCTCACCATCAGCTTCGACGCGCTTTGTGTGTCTGTCATTTCACTCCAGCATTGTTGCCGAGCTAAAGCCGAGAGACCTGATGTTCCCGGACTTGGCTCACGGCATCCTGATCCACAGGGTCATGATGGGCTCTCCAGCCAACAGGTTAGCATGTTTACAGATTTGTTTAGATTGTTTAGATTGTTTAGATTGTTTACAGATTTGTTAACGTGTGCATCTCTGTCCTTTAGGCCGACAGGACCTCTGCTTCCCCATGGACTCAGACATGAGCTCAGATCTCAAACTAGACTTGGTTGAGAAGCTGTTTGCAATTGATATACAACCCAGGACGCCAGTCACCACACAGGTATGTTACGATTAAGACGTCAGTATTGAGGACATCCTTGATCTAATCTAGGGAAGGATTCCTCATCCCTCATTCACTCATTGTATCTTTGTCTGTGTCTCAAAGGCAATGGGAGACTTGGACCTGGACATGTTGGCTCCCTACATTCCCCATTGACGATGACTTCCAGCTGCGCAGCCTGACACCGGAGGAGCCCAATGTTAACTGAGTCGATGCTCAGCCTGCTCACTGCTGGACCAGACTGGACACTACAGTTTCTCCCCAACGTTCTCAGTCCCTCTCTAAGCCCCCGCCCCTTATATATGTATCTGTATGAGTCTGACCTTAGTTTGGCTGCCGCTTGTGCACTTCATGTGATATCTGCAGCATTCCACCGTACAAACGCCACAGCAGTGTCTTGGGTTTTGGTGCAAAGGATTCCCTTTTCCAGCAGGTCACCACTGAGTCTGGGGCTGCTGACAGCAATGTATTGTAAAGCTAAAGTCTCACAATTTCTATTTTCTTAAAAAGAAAACTGTTACCAGCAATTTATATCAAGCCTTTTATTTTATTTTCCTCGTACTTGTATGTTGTAGTACTTGTTCTTAACAAATGTGTTTACCCCACAATTATAAACTTATTGTTTAAACCTTGAGTGGTCTGAATGTTCTCTCCATTTAACAGTTATCAGTCTGAGGTAAATACATTGAATTGTGTAACAGTCCAGTACATGCCTCTTTAATACATTACTGTAAGTGTGTTTCTGTACATAGTTCATTCATATTTTACTTGTGTGTGAACTAGATTGTGATGGAGGAGGGGAGGATGGACTCAATGATGGAAGAGCAGAAGTGCACCATCATTGTCTTTGGCAGGTTGAACTTCTTCAGCAAGTGGGAGCTGATGTTGAGCTCGGGGTCCTGGGAGATGATGGATCCCGGGAATCGAAAGGACTCCACGGTGTCAGCTGGGGAGTCACACAGAATGATAGCGGGCGGGGCTGCGTTGAGTCAGAAATCCACAACCATTTCCTTTGTGTTCAGAGCATTAATCTCCAGATTGTTCTGCCTGCACCAATTCATCAGACGGTCAATCTCCCGCCTGTAGGCGGACTCCTCACCATCAGAGATGAGTCCAATGAGCGTGGTGTCTTCCCCGAACTTCAGGAGCTGGACCAACAGATGACTGCAGGCGTTGGTGTATAAGGAGAAGAGCAGAGGAGAGAGAACGCAGCCCTGATGGGAACCGGTTCTTAAGTAGTGTTTGTGAGTTGCTCAGTTAATGGTGGTCAGTATAATAACATTGATCCATGCCCTGCTCTACAACATAAACATATCTGCTCCATGACGGTCTAGTAGTGTGTAACTTGTAAATACCGTGTGTGTTTTGGGTCTAAATCCAAAGGAGAAAATGTTATGTCAATGTTTTATTTTTACTTATTTATAACTTTAATTAAATGTATTTAAATGTTTTTTTTTATTTAATTTAATGTATTTTACTTGTGTTAAGTTGAATTTCTTTTATTCGATTAAATCACATTGAAATTACTTTATTTTCATTTAATTAATTTCATTTCATGTGGCATGTTGAGTTTGAAATTCTCTGCTTTAGCATAAAGCCAGATCATTTTGCTGGCATCTGTCTGTTTTCTTCACATTTTCCAAAGTTGGTGGTTCGGTGACCCAGGGACTAAGTGGCCGTACATCGGTGTGATGATGCTGACGCTGACACAGAGGTAAATGCTTAGAAGTCATGCCGTCTGGTGGCTAAGCTGCACAATATCTCACCATCAGCTTTGACGTGCTTTGTGTGTCTGTCATTTCACTCCAGCATTGTTGCCGAGCTACAGCCGAGAGACCCGATGTTCCCGGACGTGGCTCACAGCATCCTGATCCACAGGGTCATGATGGGCTCTCCAGCGAACAGGTTAGCATGTTTACAGATTTGTTTAGATTGTTTACAGATTTGTTACCGTGTGCATCTCTGCCCTTTAGGCCGACAGGACCTCTGCTTCCCCATGGACTCAGACATGAGCTCAGATCTCAAACTAGACTTGGTTGAGAAGCTGTTTGCCATTGATACACAACCCAGGACGCCAGTCACCACACAGGTATGTTACGGTTAAGACGACTGTACCCGAGGACATCCTTGATCTAATGTAGGGAAGGATTCCTCATCCCTCATTCACTCATTGTATCTTTGTCTGTGTCTCAAAGGGAATGGGAGGCTTGGACCTGGACATGTTGGCTCCCTACATTCCCCATTGACGATGACTTCCAGCTGCGCAGCCTGACAGCGGAGGAGCCCATGTCGTGTGGATCACTCACATCTATTGAAAGCTCTTCTGCTCACAGCACACAGGAGGTGCACAGCTCCTATCCCAGCTCGCCATTCAGCGGACAAAGCAGTCGTGCAGCATCACCGGCCAGGCGCCGCCCGAGTCAATGGATGCTCCCGATCCAGCCGCAATGATCGCTAAGAGGTGAAGTAGGTGTCAACAAACTTTGTTGCAGGGTCTCGCAGTTTAACAAGGAAGCATCACTCAGGACCTTGGCAGCTCAGAACCTACAGCGCAAAAGAAAACTGACAGCAATGTATTGTGAGCTAAAGTCTCACAATTTGTATTTTCTTAAAAAGAAAACTGTTACCAGCAATTTATATCAAGCCTTTTATTTTATTTTCCTCGTACTTGTATGTTGTAGTACTTGTTTTTTTTAACAAATGTGTTTACTCCACAATTATGAACTTATTGTTTAAACCTTGAGTGGTCTGAATGTTCTCTCCATTTAACAGTTATCAGTCTGAGGTAAATACATTGAATTGTGTAACAGTCCAGTACATGCCTGTACGATGACTTCCATTTCGGGGCCATTTCGTGTGGATCACTCACATCTTTTTAAATCTCTCCTGCTCACAGTCCCTAATCCCAGCTAGCCATTCAGCGGACAAAGCAGTCGCGCAGCATCACCGGCCAGGCGCCGCCTGACTCAATGGATGCTACCGATCCAGCCGCAATGATCGCTAAGAGTTTGCGGCTGTCATTTGTAGGTGTCAACAAACCTTACTGAATTTCCTGCGGCAGATCTAATTTATGTTGCTAAGTCACTGTTACTGTGTTGCAGAGTCTCGCAGTTAAACAAAGATGCGTCACTCCGGACCTTGGCAGCTTAGAACCTACAGCGCAAAAGAAAACTGTCTGAAATTCTTGGACAGGTGAGCCAGACATTGTTCACACATCAGGCTTTACAAATGTACACATGCAGGGTTTGAGCCTCTGTGTTTGATGTTTTCCCAAGGGAGCATTGCTCAACGACCAACAGAGCCAGAGGAAGATTTCGAAGTAACCCATCGTCCTGACAACGCTTGACATGTTTCAGCAAAGCTCTGAAGAATCACAGTGATGATCGGTGTTTTCATCTCTTTCAGATTGGGCGAGTCGTCTGCTTGGCAGCACCTCAGAGAGCAGCTCCCTCTTCACCTTGCCACACCTCACCCGCGACGGTCAAGAAACACTAAACTAAGTAAATAATGTGTGTCTAAGTTTGGTGTGTTATTAACATTTAGATGTAGTTATTTATGGTAGTATTGTTGTTAATGTTAGGAAAGCTATTGGCACCATAAGAAATAATGTGTGTGAAATAAAATAACCTCCCTGCCTGCACGTAACAATTGTCATCACAACACAGCATAGAAATCCCCTTCGCTGCAGGGAAAAAAATAAAGTAATGAAATTATTAAAATAAAATAAAATAAATAAATAAAAAAAAAAAAAAAAAAAAAAAAAAAAAAAAAAAAAAAATGACGTCACTTCCGGTCCTGCGCAGAAAAACCCAATCGGGGTCTGCGCAGGTCCGGAAGTGACGTCATTTTCGGGAAATACGTCACTTCCGGACCTGCGCAGAAAAACCCAATCGGGGTCTGCGCAGGTCCGGAAGTGACGTCATTTTCGGGAAATACGTCACTTCCGGACCTGCGCAGAAAAACCCAATCGGGGTCTGCGCAGGTCCGGAAGTGACGTCATTTTCGGGAAATACGTCACTTCCGGACCTGCGCAGAAAAACCCAATCGGGGTCTGCGCAGGTCCGGAAGTGACGTCATTTTCGGGAAATACGTCACTTCCGGACCTGCGCAGAAAAACCCAATCGGGGTCTGCGCAGGTCCGGAAGTGACGTCATTTTCGGGAAATACGTCACTTCCGGACCTGCGCAGAAAAATCCAATCGGGGTCTGCGCAGGTCCGGAAGTGACGTCATTTTCGGGAACTACGTCACTTCCGGACCTGCGCAGACCCCGATTGGGGTTTTCTGCGCAGGACCGGAAGTGACGTATTTCCCGGAACTGACGTCACTTCCGGACCTGCGCAGACCCCGATTGGATTTTTCTGCGCAGGTCCGGAAGTGACGTATTTCCCGGAACTGACGTCACTTCCGGACCTGCGCAGACCCCGATTGGATTTTTCTGCGCAGGACCGGAAGTGACGTCAGTTTTTTTTTTTTTTTTAATTTACTTTTTTTATTTTATTTCAAAAATTTCATTAATTTATTTTTTTTCCTGCAGCGAATGGGATTTTTTATACTGTGTTATGTTTGAAAATTCTATACGTGCAGCCAAGGACATTATTCATAGCACACACATTCTGTCTTATGGTGCAATACCTACCCTAACATTAACAACCATATCACTACAAATAACAACATATGATTACTTACTTTAGTGATGGCTGACCGTCGCCGGTGAGGTGCGGCAAGGTGAAGAGCTGCTCTCTGACGTGCTGCCCAGCAGACGAATCTGAAAGAGATGAATACACCGATCATCACTGTGACTCTTCAGAGCTTTGCTGAAACATGTACAGCGTTGTCAGGACCGATGGGTTCAATCGTCAAAATGTTCTTCTGCTCTTGATGGTCGTCGAGCAATGCTCCCTGGGGAACAAATCTGTAAACATGCTGTTGGCTGGAGAGCCCATCATGACCCTGTGGATCAGGATGCTGTGAGCCACGTCCGGGAGTGATGGGAGTATGGATACCGTGGTATCGATATATCGATACTCGCATGAGATAAATAAATAAAAAACGCGCATGTGTCACTTCCACATCTTTCAGGGTAATGTTAATACATACAGGCTTCTGTGCTGCAACACCCAACTTCAGTTTTGATATTTAATACCAAATATTTGATTACAAATATTCTAACCGTCATACTCAGGACTGAAGTTGATCAAAATAGAAGTTGATTTAAAATATTGTTATTATGGTTTTTGAAGAGGACATCTTTGTCCCTTAATGGTAGCAATCAAACTATTTAGGTTACATTGTGTAAAACTAAAGTAAAGTAATTTGTTATGACTCAGATGTTGTGAAAAATACACATTTAAGTTGTTAAATTGCCAGTATTTGTCATGTGTTTTATTGGGGTAAAAAAAATCACCCAAAGTAATCGGTATCGGTATCGAAAAAAATTGCCAAAAAAGTCATTGGTATCCTATCGGATCAAAACATCTGGTATCGCCCATCCCTACTTGATAGTGGTTTGGATCAGTCCCTAAACATGAACTCCATTGACAAAACTTAAAATACTTCATAGTTATAGGCCCGGGCACTGTGAGTTTAGCAATTACAGATTTATCAGAAGATTACTTTTACTTTACTTTTTCAGCCCATTCTAGAGCATATAAAACCCCACTTTACTCCTGTTTCGTTTATTAACGCGTTGATTGATTTTTTTAGTCAAGCATCCGGTTGTATATAATTAGAAGGAATGCAGATTAAAAAGCACGATCTTTGAACATTTAAAAAATAATAACTTAACTCATCTGGCGATCCCATCGTTGTGGCGGAACCACAGATACCCGAGTTTCACTCCGGACACATTTCCGCGTGCACCCAAATCACACCGCGGTTTGTTTCATGGTTGTGTGATTGATCCAGTTTGTTATTCGAGGTTCTGAGGAATTCCTGCATTCGCATTAATCACCCCACAGTGCTGCTCATTTATCCGAACTGGTAAATGAAATATCACTTTTCCTTTAAATTCGCCCTATTATTCTTAGCTATAGATGCATTGCACTGCATGTTGTTATTGCATGTTTTCACTTCGAGGTCTCATTGTAAACATGGTGCATGTTGATGTTTTCGCATTTACGCTTATTTTATCATGTTTCCTTTTTTTACATGTTTGGAATAGTTTCCTCTGTTCTTCCATTCTGCGACTATTCAAATTCTGCATGGATACTTTGGCTAATAGATGTCAACACATTTGATATTTTAACATGTTTATGATCTCTATTACAATAGGCTTGCATATCATATTTAGGTTTGTAAAATGAGTCACATCTGTAAGTATGTTTACATTTAAGAAAAAAACGTGTAAACAACAACCTCAGTCTATTTGTATTCTGTTAAGCAGTGGACTGAAAGATGAACAAACACATGAACCCCTGATATTCTGTGACACATTAGCCACAGACTAAAAACACAACAGGAGTGAAACACAAACACATAAAAAAGCATTGTGTTGTGTATTTCTAACCAGGGAATGCTCTGTGTGAGATACGAGCCAACTCATCCCGTTGATTTGCTTAGATTCATCAACATGTATCATCTTTGAGCTCTGTTTTCTTCTCTTTCTTACCAGGCATGTCTCAGGACAGTCAACATGGCAAGTGGTGCATTTCCAGCAGCGATGACGACGACGATCTTCCTCCTTCCGGCGCTGCACCATCGAAACCTCACCGATCACCCAACTCAGGTCAGGGCTCCCACTCGTCTGACTCTACCCCCGTCTCCAAACTGGAACCAGTAACAGCCTCTGCAGTGGTGAAATCAGAACCAGTACCACTTGTCATCGGTTCTGAGGCCAGACAGTCCGCCGCAAGCAACCAGTTAAATCCAGTGAAGTATGAATCTAGTCCATCGTTGGCAGGGAAGCGTAAGAATGAGGTGTTGGACGGCCCGGGCTGGGCTCTCTCAGATAGCGACGACGATCACGATGCAGGCGAGAAGGGGAAAAGTCCTCCCAGGAAGAGGAGTCCAAGCCCCAAAGCCAAGAAAGCAAAGGTGGAGGAGCGTCCTCCCAGCCCACACGGCCGCTTTTACTACATCGACGAGCCAGAAGACTTCTACGAGGCCAGTTTTCCATCTCTGAATGACACCTACAGGTTCTACCTCAATAAAGTCACGGGCCTGGATAAGAAGTACAACACGGGAGCTCTGCACATCCGAGGTGAGGAGAGTTTAGGACAGAAAGACTCAAATGTATGTCCTTAAATGTCCTTATTGCATTAGTTAATCATCATCATCCTCTCTCCTGTAGACGTCCTCTCCCCGTTATTTGGGACCATTAAAGAATCTGTTCAGGTGAGGAAGAACTGTAGATTGTAACGTTTTGATGTCCTGTCTTTACATCTTTTCCAACTAATATGAAGAAGATTTCTCTTATTTATTTATGTGTTTTATTCTTTCATAGTTTAACTACTGCTTTGATCTTGCCTGGATGGTTCAGCAGTACCCACCGGAGTTTAGGTGAGGGGGGAATCCTTCTGTATAACCAATAAAGTACATAGGTGATGACGGCGACCTAATGATGAGGAGGTTCAACACGTCCAGCACTTAACTGTTGCTTTCGGGTTGCGTTGTCAGGGATCGTCCGGTTCTGATAGTCCACGGTGATAAGAGGGAGGCCAAGGCGCGGCTGGTGCAGCAGACTCAGCCCTTCCCTCACATTCGACTCTGCCAGGTACGGCACGCTGCGTGTTCTAATTAATTGGTGGCGAGACGTTCTTGGCGCAAGTTAGGAGCATAATGGTGCTCTGCCGCTCAGGTTGTCCTATGAAGTGGACTTATTGTGTTCGATTTCCCCTGACAGGCCAAGTTGGATATCGCTTTTGGAACTCATCACACGTAAGCGTTTCATCTCCTCCATTTCCCCCGCCATCCGTAGATGATCTGTCTTTGTTGTCCCATCTATTGTCTGCATAAGTGAAATCTTGCATGAACATCTTGACTGTTTACAGGAAGCGTCTGGAGTAAAGAGCTACATAATCAAGACTAAATGATTGAGGAGCATTCACTTATACTGTTAACAACTTAACATGATGTGTTTATTATTACACCAGTAATATTGATTGCAAAAATGACTCCCATCACTGGTTTATAGTAGCTGTAAGGATCTTTTTGCACTCTTGTCGTGGCTTGTATAGTTCTTGTAGGTAACGGTCTGGCTCCTCTGGTCCTCTATGTACAGGAAGATGATGTTGCTGTGGTATGAGGAAGGCTTCAGAGTCATCATTCTGACCTCCAACCTCATCAGAGCCGATTGGTACCAGAAAACTCAAGGGTGAGTCTGCCTGCCCAAGCGAGGATCAGGCTGGAGGCGCTGGAGCCGGAGCAGATGGATGTAACACGCCAAACTTGTGCTTAATCTGTGTTTCCCCCGACCAGGATGTGGATGAGCCCACTGTTTCCACGGTTACCAGAGGGCAGCAGCGGCGCGAGCGTAGGTGAATCTCCGACTTTCTTCAAGAGAGACCTGCTGGAGTACCTGGAGTCGTACCGCGCACCCGACCTGGCCGACTGGATCCAGCGAATCAAAGAGCACGACCTGTCAGAGGCCAGGTGAACATGAGGCGACACACACAAGCATCTGCTGCTGCCATGTTATGACATTATGATCCTTACAGTGTCTGTGTCAGTGATTGTGGAAATAAGAGGTCACCTTCATCTTCTTCCCTGTGGTTAGGGTGTATTTGATCGGTTCAACTCCAGGGAGATATGTGGGCTCAGACATGGAGCGCTGGGGCCACCTGAGGCTGAGGAAGGTGAAAACGTGTGTGTGTGTGTTTGTGTTTAGCTTTGAAAATCAACATTATCCTCAATCATAAAATGAATTCCCTAATGTTTCCACAGTCTCTTCTGCTTTAGGATTCAAGATACTTTATTAATCGTCATTTTGCATGCAATTCACAGCAAATCGCATGCAATTGAAATTTATCTTGCACCCCCTCAAATCACACACAGACAAACACATGCATCACAGTGTCTTCCTCTCCTCTTTTAAACATGTAAATGAACCACGCCTCCTCCCCTCTCCTCTCTTCTTCTGTGGTTCATAGCTGCTGTATGACCACGCACAGCCGATCTCAGACGGGGAAAGCTGGCCCGTGGTCGGCCAGTTCTCCAGCATCGGCTCCATGGGCCTGGATAAGACCAAGTGGTTAGCGGGGGAGTTCCAGCGCACCCTGACCACCCTGGGCAAGTCCTCTCTTCGGCCAGAGCCCCCCATTCACTTGGTACGTTCCACCAACCAAACACGAAAATGCCATTGTCCCTCACCGCTCATTTCATCCCTAATTTATGATAATAAAGCTCACCGAGTTGTTGATGCTTTGCAGGTATATCCATCTGTAGACGACGTGAGAACCAGTCTAGAGGGTTATCCTGGTGAGTTGATCACTGTTTGATTTCTTTATTGATTGATTGACAGGCAGCACTTGAGTATTTGGTGCACCATGGTGTGTTTTGGATTATGATTGAGCTCTTTTTCCCCTCCAGCGGGCGGCTCTCTTCCCTACAGCATCCAGACAGCTCAAAAACAGCTCTGGCTCCACTCCTACTTCCAGTGAGTTCACCTCCATCTAACCCGAAATGTCGTCACCATCCTAGTGTCAGGGTGTCAGTTCGCATCATCCATCGCTTTTGCTTTTGCTTTTGCTTTTGCTTCAGGCAAGTGTGGCCTGCACTTGAGATTCTAATCTGACAGCGGTTGTCTTGGAGCGGTCCGTCTGTGTTCAAATGTGATGAGTGTAATGTTAAAATGTAACTTGTCCATTAGGAAAAGACGATTTGCTGTCCTTGTCTTTTGAACCAGGTGGAAAGCCAAAAGACTGAAAACTATTCTAACTTGTAAAAGATTCAAGAAGAACAGTTTTTATCGAGATATCTATAGAAATACATTCTGTGTGTGTGTGTGTGTGTGCCCATAGCCGGTGGAAGGCAAATGCAACAGGACGGTCTCACGCGATGCCACACATAAAGACGTACATGAGGGCGTCCCCAGATTTCACTCAGCTGGCCTGGTTCCTCATCACAAGGTGCACGTCTGCTCTGTTCATTCGGATTCCTTTGAAATTATATAATATGATGTACTTTACCTGTATCTGTGATGTGGAAAACTTAAGTGTGTGTGTGTGTGTGTGTGTGTGTTTTCAGTGCCAACCTGTCTAAAGCAGCATGGGGTGCATTAGAGAAGAACAACACTCAGGTGATGGTTCGTTCTTATGAGTTGGGAGTCCTCTACCTGCCCTCTGCCTTTGTAAGAACAACACACACACACACACACACACACACCGGGGAACAGTAGAATCCTCTGAATTGTCCGTGTACACAGTATCACAGTTCAGACAAGTAATCACTGTTGACTAAGAGAACTGGATGATGTGGAGTGATGGCTTACCTCCTTCCAGAACATGAAGACCTTCCCTGTCGACAACAAACCATTTCCTGTCTCCTCATCTTCCTCTGGTTTCCCGGTGCCCTTTGACCTTCCTCCTACATGCTACACTGCTAAAGGTACTATAGTGTGCTAAATTTGCTATGATCACAACAACGCCAGTAAAAGAGCGTGATGGTCATTAGTATCAGCTGTTGGGAGGCAGTGGCTCAGTGGTAGAGCGTCCGCTTGGAAACCGGAGGGTTGCTGGTTCGAGTCCCTGCCGAGGTGCCCCTGAGCAAGGCACCGAACCCTCAATTGCTCCCCCCTCTGTAACTTACTGGGTGGTAATGTAATGTAAGTCGCTTTGGATAAAAGCGTCTGCTAAATGCTCGTAATGTAATGTAATGTAATGTTATCAATTCAAACTGTATGCTGTATGAAAGCATTCCTTGATCCACAGCAGGGTCAGGGCTGCAGCACAGATGTATGTGTGTGTGTGTTTGTGTGTGTGTGTGTGTATGAGTGTGTGTGTGCATGCTCTAGTAGTAGAACTCATATTAAAAGGACACTGTGAATGTGTTTGTCTTTATACTGGATGTGTGTTTTAATATCTAATCCTCTGTCATCAGATCAGCCCTGGATTTGGAACATTCCTTACAGCCAGGCGCCCGACACACACGGAAACGTCTGGGTTCCCTCCTGAACGCACACACGCACACGCACACACACACACACACACACACACACACACACACACACACACACACACACACACACACACACACAAATGCATACGTGTCTGTCTTACTATAACTGTGAAACTCATGTAACTACTTATGATTGTCAGTTTTGTCTGTTTGTTAGTTGTCAGAATAGCACATTTTATACTGTATTTTTTTATTTTACCAATAAACAAAAAAGTTGTGTATCACATACTTTTCATCTTATTTCTGTTTCTGTTTTTATGTTCTAACTTCCTTAGTTTATGTTTTATCTCCTGGGACAACGGTACCTCACAGTTCTGTTGATATTACATCCAAATTATAATTATTTTTCTAAAACATGCTATAAGTTGATCAGCAGGTGGTTTACTGACTTGAGATGATGAGATTTCGTATAACAAAACACCTCAAGACACAGAATCAGTTGCTGCATGACAAGCCATAAAGGAAATAGTAAACTATCTTTATTGATATTATGTTCAAATTCAGCTATTTACAAGTTTCCATACTGGGCAAAAACAATAAGCATCATTGCACTCCAAAAAAAAAAAAAGACCTACGACTGTTTGTACATATAGTAATCTGGCGTCTATACACTCGAGCCAGTCAGAGATGATGTCATTGTTTCAGACATACAGTAAAATCTGTTTTGCAGACAGATCATTGGTTTACACGATATGCATGATAACTGAGTACAGTCTTTAAGTTCAGATTCATTAGTGGACTTTCACTGGATTCAGGCGGGATAGTTTCATCAAACGTGTTTTAATAACCTTGAGACTTTATATAACCAGTTACACGACGGACGAGGACTTTTAATCTTACACGAAAAATACAAACCAATGGCCTCGAATGGATTTAAGCAACAGTACAAATCTGAAACACTGGTGCATTCTGGGAAATCGTCAGCAGTGATATAAGTTATTCACGAGTTTTGGATAATTATTTAAAACACTAATTCGGGACAAAATAATTGGTATAAAAAAGTGGTATAATCCTTTAACAGAGGATGTGATATAGACACGAACCACAAGATGGCAGTATAATAAAGACTGATTCAGCCCCTCAAGGTTCCCGGAAGTCGTTTTCAGCACAATAGGCAAAGATAACACACTTCGGTTCAGAACAAAAAAAAAAGTTAGAATTAAATAGTTTTTATTTGGCTGTAAGCACTCCATGACCCTCAAGGACAGAATGACTCTTGTGTAGCTAATAAAGATGGACGCTCCTGGTGTCACAGCAGCTAATCGAGTTAAACGTGTATTTCCATTAGAAGGTGTGTGGAAGCCAACACGCTCAAAACGACCAATTTTGGGGGATCTGAGCTAACTATGCTGATGTTAACATTTTGGTTAATACACTGCTGTTTCTCAGATTCTGTGGGTGATTTCTTTGCTGACGCTTGGTTACATTTTGACAGGTTGGTGATTTAAATTCAAACAGCATCAGCGAAAATAAATTGTTTCCACATTTTTAAAGGGGCAGTCTGCTACACTTCGTTCTGCTGGGTGAGGTCCTCTGACACACTGTTGAACTCGGTGGCGCGGGTGCTCATCCCCAGGTACTGCTTCAGGAACTCACTAAAGCGTTTCTGGTTGTTCCACTTGCGGGCCGACTTCCGAACTCCGATAAAGCCACCGTATCTCTTCTGGTATGACCTTCCTGGAGAGATCAGCTTCTTGTAGCCGTGCCTCCCTTTAAGGAAGCCACCAAATCTTTTGGAGACACTGAGCCCTGCTTCACCCTGCTCTCTAACATCCCCTTCTTCCTGCCTTGCTTCTTCTTCATCCTCATCCTCAAGGGGTAGAGCATTCTGGGAGGTGTAGACACCGTCCAGCTGTCCCTGCGGCCCAAAATCGCTCTCATCCAATCCAAGAGCCCGTGTCACATGATCAAACCTCTGCAAAGCAAGGGGTAGCAACAGATCTCCGTCCACCTGGTCCTCCTCCTCTTCAGGAACCATGGCGCCAACTTCCTCCTGAGATCTTTTCAGCATGACGCCCAGCGTGGCGATGGAGGAGTGTGGTGACAACAGTGTCTTACGACACAGATCCCAGGAGGAGGCTGGGGAGACGTTGCCTTCACACTCAATGAGACAAACCTGTCAGAGAGGAGGACAACAAAACCTTTCTGTTGGAAGTCTTAACATTAATAATCAATATGTTGGGATGAATCATTGTATTATGGGATGTGTCATATGATCCTCCCTCTTAGATCAAATGCTTACCATATTCCATTTATTAATGAGCATAGAGAGGCAATTAAAAGACCAAATGGTAGAGTCTTTAATCATAAAACTTGAAAATCCATATGACAGTGGGTGACTGATGACACTTCAAGTTTCTTCATCATCCACATTATGCTCTGATCATTGATTTACATGTAAAATGCCCTTCGGTCAGGATGGAGACAAATGAGAGGAGGAAGATGAAAGAGGCCTATGGTGCCAACAACTCAGTGTAGAGTAACGCTCAGAAAATTACTGAGTAGGCTGATAAAAGCCACTGAGAGGAGGTCGAAGTCCGCTCGAGAGAATACGGGGGACGGGTTATGTTCGGTTATGTTCTACTGTATAACCGATTGAAGGAGCTTCCTTGGACAGTGTGTGTGTGTGTGTGTGTATGTGTGTTTGTGCTCCTCACCACAGTGTTGAAGCTGAGCTGTCTGGGCAGGAGGCGGCTGCAGGACAAGCAGTCCGTCTGGCAGTCACTCAGTCCGGGATCACACAGAGAGAGGAGCAGCAGAGCCACCACAGTCTTCATCATGGTCCCTCCGTCTGGACAGCAACACAGCAAACGGCAATGATCAGGCCGGCGAGTACACAAAAGTACTACTACTAATAATAAACTTCATTATCTATCTATGGCCTTCGTGGTGAGATCACGAGATGCAGACAGCAGCTGTGCTCTGCTTTAAACCTGTATAGATTTCATATAGCGACGTTATTCATTCAGATATAATTGATTTATTGATTTTATTTGATTTCACTTGTCAATACGCTCTCTGGAATGATTTGTGAAAAACAGATGGGCCCATTTATTTATTTTTTAAATTGAGACAATTGAAGCATCGACTTTATAATGTGGGGGTGCTGCACGTACACACACGTGCTCACACACATCCATGTGGTGTATGACAAATTTAGTCAATTTAAAAGTTTAGACACAGAATGGAATTATACCCTCACATCCATAATGCTTGCTTGTGTTGTATAAAAACCTCATTTGCACGTCGCTTTGGATAAAGCGTCTGCCAAATGTAAATGCAAATGTATTATCTCGCATATAACAAGATGAATGAACATTCCTGTCAAGCCCAACCATCCATGTAGGGAGGTGGATTACTTCAATCTACAATATGCAAATATATACAAAATGTGATTATTATTATAAAGCATCATTGTAGAGGAGAAACTGCAACTGCCGGAGAGCTGTGATGTCTGCCTGTCTGCTCTCATCTGTATCAGAACAACATGGGTTGGGCATCACCTCTAAAAAGAAACATGTCAAAAATCGCTTTGCGTGCATAAGACAGATATGCCTGTGTGTCAAGAAAATATCAGCAAAACTTTTTTCGACTTTTGGATATGCTGCATTCGTAATTCCTGTGGCTCTCTTCAGTTAAATATGTGTCACAAGAATAAACAGAGAGTGAGAGACAGAAGGTTAGAGGGTGAGGGAGATAAAGTGAGAGACAGAGACGATCCGAAAGGAGGAAAGAGGGAATTTGAGGGTTTTGACCTCGTCGTGTTTGGGGGAGGCCAGTCTAAAGGCTCTGACGTCACAAACACACGCATCAAGCTTCATCTCATTAAACAAACTCGTTAACTCCTTTTAATTGATGTCTCGATTAAAGCCTCTGGCAAAAAAAGTCACTACTGGCACAACAAACGTTAAGATATTCGCACAATCACACAGACACACACACACAGACACACACTCACACACACACACACACACACACACACACACACACCGGCACACACACACACACACACACTCTCTCTCTTTCTCTCTCTCTCTCTCTCTCTCTCTCTCTCACATGCTTTGAGTCCCACTAGAAATATCTGTAATGTGTGTGCACACCATGCAGCCACCAGTTACCAATATCCATTAGTCACACATGTTCAGATAAACACACATCACACACACACACACACACACACACACACACACACACACACACACACACACACACACACACACACACACACTAATCAGCTCTCTGAGCAGTAGGATGTCATTATCTATTAAAGTGAGATGACAGGAAAGTAAACTGATTCATCCTCAGTGATATACTCGGCTTTATAAGAGGCCAAGAAGTTTTGCATTCAGTTTAATTAAAGACTGATAAGAAATACATTTACTACAGTTTGATCCATCACGTTTCTACACTGCAGTCTTGGGAAAAAATAATCAGTCTCTGGAAAGCACTAAAAGGTGTGAAATGCGTCGTGTGTCTCTCAGTCCTTTCAGTTTTTCATTTTCTTCCGCCTGATAAGAAAGTTGTGAGATGAAGTTTGTCAGCGAAGGAGCAAACAATAAAGGAGGCATTTCTAGACAGGCAGTGTGTGGGGAAGCTTAGGGCAGATGGCAGGAGGATGTAGACAAGCAGTTTGGGTGCGTCCCATTTGACACATCCTCCGTCACTGACTCCATGCTGCTTTGGCTCATCCAGAATAGGCAGCCATCATTAAGGATGCTCCAAAGGTTAAAGTCCGAATGAAGAAGCGTTCAGGTCTCCTTGCCCCAGTGAGACCAGGGGACACACAGGAGGACAATTTGTCCTCAATGAAGAATTGGCAGGATTACATTTAGGTTTACTGGACCTTTCCAAAGAGACTGAGACTTAATACAATGAGATCCAGCTACAGTGGTTTTCTAAAAGCCCTGCAGGAATGAATGCAGCTTCAGTTGACAACAGCTAGAGCTCTCTGTGGTCTTATACGCCTGCCAGGTTCTCTGGAGAGTCTTCAAAACCCAATTAGTATGTTTAATTAGGTGATTAACAACTAAATAAACCGGTTAATTAAGTCATTATGGCCCGATGCTGCACTGAAGCTCTGCTGATGGAGGTTTGAGAGTCCAGCACATCATGAGTACATCAGTAAAGACCATTTTCCAGATGAAGGGAAATCCCTGCTTCTCTCATTGATGCTCTCTGATAGAGCTTTACTATCATGCTCTTATTTTTAATTTACTTTACTACCAATTCTATTCACATTTTTCATTATGAAGTGTTGCTGAAGAAGAGTGTATTACACAAGGCAACATAGAGGCAACACAATCCAAATCAATGGCAGCTGTCTATACCTGGATCTCTGAAACTGTTGATGATGATGTATGTGCAAGCAACGAGCAACCGCTTAAGGAGAAATGGTTCATTGATGGAAGGCCAATGGTCTTTTCAAAGATATCTACCATGGAGCATTGAAGAAATAAATATTCAGTCATTGCATCAGTACAGCAGCCATGGTGTAGCACTTTATTTCATGTCGTTGAAATATATCTGAACCTGCAGCTTTACATAATAAAAGCTATTCACATCAATTTCTTAGTGAAGTTTGTAACCAGTAGGGAACATTAGGCCATTGTGTTCTATGTTCCAACTGATTTGTCAACACATAAGCTCATTTTTGTAAAGCTTCTTAGTTACTCCTCACAGCTGGATAAGTGGACAACATGTCGAGTTCTCCCTCTAAAGTTGCCAAGTTGCAAGAATGATTTGTTAGAGCCAACACAAAAATGCAGGCTTAGTGGGACTGAGACCTCCAGGTTGTTATCAGTTCATACAGATTTATAATAAACTAAAGGAATATCAAAGCTCTTCAGTTAGGATGTTAGGTGTGTGTAACTACAGGCCAGGAGTGAAAAGATGAAGTCCTTCGGGAGGTTTTGGTTGAATAGAAAAAGGTCCCACTGTGTATAAGGTTGTTGTGCTGCCTCAGTCCGCCCGATTCACTCAGTCCTTACAAAACAGGTCATTTGTCTGGTCCGGTTTATGAAGCAAAATTGCCTGAAACTCTGTTATCTGCTGTTTCCAACCATTATTTTTCTCCATTTTGACGCTTTTCTCATCAAGTGCTTGAATTATAGAATAAATTACTCTGGGCGTGAAGAGCGATTTAAGGTTGGATTATTCACGCATGAATAAGAGAGAGGAGCAGCGTGACTCTGCTGTAGTGTTCCTTATTTTTAAAAGCTCAACTGTGGATTATTGTAAAACCCACAAAATTGTCAAATTCACATCAGCAGTTTTGCATAATAACTGCTGAGCTTTCTCTTCGTCCACAGGAGGAATTGGCATAAAAATGCACAATATGCTCTTTTGTCATTTCAGATAACATTTTTATATTACTGTGTACTAATTTGTTTGGACTAAAAAGCATTTAAGAAATCATGTAACCATGCTTGTTGTGAAGGAGTTGTGTGTAATCCCTCTAGGCAGGTTACAGGATTTCTGGGTTGATTGTGTTTCTGTTTTTACTCTAAATTGTTCCATGTTGAAATCTTTGAAATTGACAGGTGCTCTATAAACATTACGTGTTTAATTTGTATTTTTTTTTAAAGTAGTTCCTTTCTAAAACGCCCTCATACGATCATTTCTGAAATGGTGAAGTTCTTTTATTCTATTTATTTGTTGTTTTTTTTGTTTTGTTATTGTCTAACAAAAGCATCACAGTGTTGAGCTCTAATAAAGCTCTACTAATCTCTCCATTATTTTTGCATGGTGTTGAAGCACACCTGCTAATAAACTGCTTAATGAAGCTTAATGAAGTGCGACCCTAAGATTGAAAACTTTAAAATTCAGTGGAGGAGCAGCAGCGACTCGCCCTTAAAGCTGACGGGAGCAGAATATTAAAGGAAAATAATCAAATATGGAATAATTAGAGGGTATTCGGAGTGTCTGCTTTGTTAGTTGATGAGTCAGTTTGACAGGTAATTACTGTAGATGTTATTTAGTCTTCTGCCTGGAGCCAGATTGCAGACTTCTTTATCTATCAAAAAACTCACTTTGATTGACACATTGTCCAGGCCCACTCAAAATACATTGTGCTCTTTGTTTTAACAGTGATGGCTAAGCGGTAAAATGGAAGAGCAGTCTCTGATTCCACACAATTCTGGACAGTAAATCTATAGAACCAATCAGGCTGATGGAAGATATAAAATCTTTATATTAATTCTCTCCTGCCTTCCCTGCCTACGTATGTTTCCAGCCCACTGATTTATGTGTCACCTTCTGTAACCCGCCCAGTGTCCCTCTCACCCACAGGTGCTGCTGGTGTAAGAGGTCCATAAGAAATCAGGCTCATGAATTATTATCACACAAACTAAATGCACAAAATCCACAACGTTCTATTTGATGCATTAAAAACAACAAATCATGGATAATTTCACTTTTTTACAATGCAAAGCAACTTGTTATGAGATTTGTCTTTCATCTCCTATTAAAAGACACTGAACCTAAATGACAAAGTAATCAAACCTAATCAACAAAAGTCAATGCCTTAGTAGCTAAAAAACCTTTATTCTCAAAGGTCATATTATTTGAAGGAAACTCTGCAGGGAAGACAACGCATGGAGGCCGATATCAGAATTAATGACTTGTGTTAAAGTTCTCCTTAACGTACTTAATTAAATGGCCACTATCCAGTTGTTCAGATGCAAACTAATTTGAAATGACATAGATAAAGATTTATGTCCACAGAATAGCAATCGTCCTACTACCACAAAGAGACCGTATCACGTTTTCTAATGCTCATTTCTCTAATCCTTCATAGGGAGGTCAGAGGTCAGGGTTTGCATCAGGGCAGGCCATCGTCTCGTCTCGAATCTCTCAAAAAGAGAGGATGTTTAAATAAAAACTTGATAGGATATTCACAGCAGTACTGCAGTGAATAACATATTGTGGCTCCTGTTGAAAACAGCTAAGTTAATCTAAATTGACTTATGATAATGTGTAATACAACCGCCTCAGAGAGTGTCTACTTATGGACAGGTTTATAGGTGATCATGCGGCCCAGAACGACTTCCAATGTGCAAATATGTTACATATCCTAGAGGGGCAACTTGAGAACACAAAACAAATGTGTGAGTGTGAAGAAGAGAATGAAGAGAATCATGTATTTTTCCTCCCCCTGCTTTTAAACAGCTCAGATCTCTGTTGTTGTGGAGAAGAAGATAATGTGATGGGCAGAGAAGAAAGAAGCATCTCTGAAATCCCTCCAGCACAAAAGGCAGGACAGAGGCCCTGCTGGCTTTGCCACATTGTAGGTCTGGATTAACTCCTCACTCACAGCGCTGCATGACCTGTCCTTCCGGCATCCCCTTGCTCTCCCTCCAATTTCCTCCCATCAAGCCATTGAATGATAATGGTTTCATGGCTTTGAGGAAGTTCATCCATGAAGCCAGGATTATAATATTGACTCATATCTCATGTCTCATGTCTCATGTCTCATGTCTCATGTCTCGTGCCTGGACTCGATGAGTCCACGTGTAGGTGGACTGAGTGATGGCAAATGGTAGGAAAAACAAGAGTCATGCACTTTCCACACATTACAATGTGCTTGATGTGATTCCTGCTCTGTGAACGACTTCTTTAGGTGGAGGATTCACAAAACAATTAATTTTGACGTATGTTGTTATTATGTATGTATTTAGCAGTAAAAACCATAAAACATTTAGGCGTGTCAAATTCTAATCAGCCAGCGTTTAAAGTTTGACCTAACATAATATGGCTCCTTCATTTAACCATGTTTCCCTTCCATTAGCGCACCCTCACTGCTTTCCAGGTTTCTCTGCAGTCATACAGCTGATGCGGTGCAGATCGAGTAAAAAGAAAGCAAATGAAAGGAAGACTTTGAATATTTGCCCTGAGGTTGGAGAGCGCAGCTTCTAATCCCTTTTATCCCAGCAATTCATCCTGAAGTTTATCTGTAGATCTGAAGCAGCAGAGTCGTGTGCTTTTTGAGATATGGATGAAGATTCTTCTGTTGGTTTAATGAAGCGTTTCATTCTTATCAGTGACTGGAATGAGAGCGAAACAACTTAACAGTGTCTTTAGCTCTGGTGTGACTTTAAATGTGAAATCCAAAGAGCCTCAAGCGCAATATTGTGAAGAATTCATTATATACATACAGTATATATACTTTTTTATTTTTTATTTTATATATATAGAAAACTAACCCAGAACCTTTAGGTTAGATATTCATTAGATAATTACTTCACTATTTCAACCAAGCTTGACATTGTCTGAAAACTGAACTAAATAATAGAAAGCTGCTGCACCTAAAATATCCTTCTACTACTAAACTGTGTTACCTCAGTCCATCTCATTAATGAAAATGAAAATGAATTAAAAAATCAAACAAACACATTTAATAATTAAGCTGAAATGTTGACTACTGCATAGAATCCCATATCATTGCCTAACAGCTGCTCTGCGGCTACATTTTATAAAATGTTTTTTATAGAATACTTTAATAAAGCGATTTAGGAATAAATAAATTGACAAAAACTGGAACCCAGTCAGAATAACTTGTAGTCTATTCTTTAGTCCCTGAGTTCAGATTGTGGCAGCTTGTGGTTCAAATTGTTGTAAAATAGCTCTGCAGTGTAACTGAGCAACATCATGATCGATAAAATCTATTTTGATATTCAGTCTCTCCCTGCGTTCATGTTCTGCACATTAGGTGGCAACAATAAAACCAATCTGAGGTTTATTCCCCATTCTGCTCCAGGGAAAACCTGCACCACTGCCTTTAACAATGATTACTTTACATTAGGCCATGTAAGACTGAACCGTTGCTGGTCTTATAGGTGCCAGGCGCTGTATGACTGTCAATATTATTAATGATACATAATGATAGACAGTTTACAGGGAATCCTCACCTCATATTTTATACACAGAATTATACTGTATATCAACCTTTATAACCTATACCTTATAATAACTTGAGTAAAGTTTCACGGCTCAGACATTCCCATGTTCATGTGATCACATGAGCTGAAGGGGATCCGACCCTAACTCACCAACATGCACTCAGGTAAATTATCTTTCAGTACTTAATGTCTTTAGAGACACCGTGAACATAAACATAAAGCTCTTACAATCAAGAAAAAATTATTCATGACCTGTCTCTGTGAACAGCAATGAACCGACACAACAACAAACTGCCTGCACAGTCCTTAAATACGACCTTGTCTCCTCCTCTTCTCTATAGCGTCTACATTTCTAAGGCCCAATTATTTGGTGCTGCATTGATTCCGTGGAACACAAAATCAATGAGGGGGACCTGCACCTGCACCACTAATATCATTTATTCATTGTATTCATAAAGACGTTATGATGCTGTCAATATTACTTTGATCACCACAAACATAAAGGAGCTTAGGGGTCAAAGGTAAAAGCACCCTGTCAATATACCGAGGCAGTAGAGGGACACAGAATGATAAAACTACATTGTTGTTGAAAATTTGCAAACCTGTGTGTCATTTTTTGTTTTCATCTCCATAAAAAATAATTAAAAAAGAATATAAAAGGTTAAATGGTTTCTTGTTCTTCATGTACAATGGAGTTTTATTCACTACATCACTAGCATCAGACGCAGTTAATACAGCTCCATTTGCCTGCCTATAGAAATATAAAAGCCTGAAGTCTTTTACATGATCAAAATTAGTTAATTCTGTTACTACGTACGGAACAAAAAGATTCCACAGTTGAGGTCATAGATCAAACTGTTCCTCCTCCTCCTACTCCTCCTTCCTCCTTCCTCCTCCTCTACAGACTTACCTGTGTTGGGGTCAGATTGTGGGTGCCTGGGGTCCCTCGGATGCAGGTCAAGTTGTCAGCGTACGTTGCCTTCCCTTAGTCTCGCTGTGGTTTTCTGGCTACGTGGATGCAGGAGGCAACTGCTCTTATAGGGACGCACCCCCCCCCCCCACCCCCTACTCTGATCCTCTCCCTCTCAGACTCTCAGAACTCCTTCCTTCATGGCAGACAGGATGGGAGGGAGAGAGGGAGGGATGCAGTCAGAGAGAGGAATGGGAGAGGGAAAAGAGAGGAGGAATAACTGAGAAAGGAAGTGACAGCTTGTGAGCGAGGAAAGATGGACAGCGAAGGGACAAAGAGGACAGAGGAAGAGTGTGAGACTAAGAGGAAGATAATGGGAATTTGGGAGAAGAATGGAGAGGTGGAAAAGGTGGTGGTAGAAGGCAGTAGGACGTAATGTAAGGAAGGAAAAGCGGGACACACAATTTGGAAAACAACTAGATGCAAAGGGGAGCAGAGACAGAGTCAAAAGATGGAGAGGGTGGTAAGGGCAATTAGGAGAGAATGGGGAGGAGTGGAAGAGGAAGAGAAGGAGGGGAAGAAGGATATGTAGATGAATATGAGGGGACATCTATCCATCTGTCCAACCTATCGTCCTGTCTCACATTGGACACTTTGCTTTCTTTTTTACTTGTATGTGTCTCCCAACTTTGTAACCTGACAGAAACAACATTTACAACATTTGATAAATACTAAACACAAAAATTCAGTTAAAATGGTGAGTAGCATTAATTATGTATAATGCACATTAAATAATAAATAACCAATAAATAAATACATACGTAATCCACATGTTGAAGTATTTTTTGGTATATTTCTGTTTTTGTGCATACATCTTTGATTCCATACATTCTACTGCTTTCTTTTGTCGAAATCATCAATGCAGCAAATATAAACAAGGGTTGATTGAGTTATGAGCCGAGGAGAGAACGCCAAAGATGCCTTTCTGGACCTCTTTTTGAAGAGGTGAAAGTCTGAGGGAGACAAATAAGCTGCTAGAGATCAAAGTGGTGGATCACGGTGGATGTACAGTTTATAATCAGCACATTGTACTTGTTCGTTCATCTGATAATCAATGAAAGCTCGTAAATCCCTTGCACAAAAGGGCTTTTCTCATTTCATGATCTGTCAAGTTCATAACTTATCGATCACCCTTTGAGATAGGAAATCTCTTACTGTAAACCTGGGCAGCCCTCTCATCTATCTACACAAGAGTATTGGGCTTTGTAATTACTTTATTAGATCTGGAGAGATTGAATCAATTCACCGCCGCTAAAGGATAATTTAGAGTCATTTTTTACTTTTCATTCCTCGCATTAATACATATGAATGATCTGAACCTACTGTATCTGTTATTAGGCATGACAAAAGATCAGTAAGTGAGATTTTATGCTGATTATACTCACACTACAGGTAAATATTTTATATACAAAACAACGGCGCCTTGTGGTTTCACTTCAGTGTTTGAGCATTCAGACGCCTTCATTAAATCACAGGAAATAAGGCCACCAGAACTGACCAGGGAGAGAAGGGCAGAAACATTTCATTCTTTTGTTTACTGTCACTCCCCCACCATGGTGGCAGATTGACAGCCAGATGTCGTCCAGCTTCTCCTCGGGCAGGACTGTGTTACGCTCAGTCTGCAGGAAAATGTAAATCAGTGCAGGAAACAAAAGAGAATGTTGCATGTTGTTGAATGTTTTATATTATGTCTAACCTTATCAACAGGATGCTGCCTCCATCTCTCTGATCAGCTTCTATTTGCTATTGTCACGTGCGTGCCTACTGATGGTGAACAACTACACACAGCTCACTGCAACATGAAGAAAGACACTTTATGAAACAAGTTTAAACATATGAAACAAATTCATACATATGTATATTCTCATTCAGGGGCTTCACAGTAAAATAATTAACCAATTATCAGACCCAACAGGGCATCCGTTTCTTGTTAATATTCTAATAATAGAAAATGTTTCATCTTGACGTGGTTCTGCTTAAAAATACACAGTTTTAAACCAACAGCTGGCAAACATTTTGTAGTATTTGTCACTTTCAAATTCATGTACACAAGACTCACATTCGAAAACAAAATCTTAACAACCATTTTTGGGAATAATTTGCCACAATTATTAGATTCGAATTGATTTCTATTCTTTTAATTCTTTGTACCAGTTACATCTGCCGTACCACCAGGGGAGGAGTTTCAAGTACCATTGGAAGTACACATACCACAGTTTGAGAACCCATGTGCTAGCATATCATGTTCATTTTGGACAACACCTGAATCCTGTCTCTGTTCCAGTATTGTAACTATGTACTTTCCTAAAACACTTTCACAAAATCTTCTGGCAAACGAGCAGAATGATGCATGCCAAAATCATCACAATGTGGTCACACTCAATTATCTATATTAGTTGCACTTAATTTCTTTCCTTTCACACTTAGCTTTAGTTGCCAAAAAGAGCTAATTGCTGCAGTGTTTAATTTCAGTTTTGGTATGAAACCAGTCTCTGCTCCTGTATGTAAAAACCCAGTCACACACGCACACCTGCTGTGCATTTACGTCTCTACTTTCAATCCCAGTCATGGAGGTGAATCAGTCAGCAAGCCTTCAGCTGCTCTGTGTGGTTCTGATGCCTTAGAGAATGAAGTCAACGTTCATTTAAATTGTGGTCCATCGTGGAGCTCTTGTTGACTGAAGCAAGGACATAAATATTATCACAGCAGCCATTAGGGAACTTGCTTGTGTGTGTTTGTCTTTCCTGACGTGAAGTTGATTCAAGTCCAACAATTCACCCAGGTTTGACACACACATGGCTCCATCAGATTGTGTTTTTAGTCCCTTAAGTTTGAGTCCCTTTTGATGGATATACATGCATAACCATCAGAATTGTCAGTGAGAGATTATTCATTGGGTAAGAAATGATGAAATTTCGCTTTTGATACGGCATCAAATAGCCTTATGTGGTAGAAAGACAACAAAAGTGGTCCATTTAATTACAATCAATCACACACATGACCACAGAGAGAAGATTTTAACTTTCCATGCTGAGACTATTAAGACCGTATTGTGTTGTTTACTTTACATAAATCCTTTCCTGTATCTTCTACCTGCACAGCTTTTCCCAGCATACAGTTTGAAGTAGTTTCTCTTGTCCATGTTTGTCTTGTGATTCTGAAATTGCTTTTGCATTAGAAATGAATCAAAAAAAGTCAGAATGAATTATTGAAGAAGCTTACGCCAAGTTTCCAAAAGTAGGTGGTCGTTCCTGATAAGAATTCATGTCAGTCTGGACTCTGCAGCGTGTTTGTTTTTTATTATGGCAACAGAAACTTGTGAGATAGTTTTTACATTTAGTTTTGTGTGTGTGTGTGTGTGTGTGAGTGCAGCTTTTCTCAAAAGTGGCAAATCATTTTGGAAGCAAATCAATTCTTTTCTAGTTGTTTAAACTTATTTATACTCACAGGGGTTCACTGCGGACACAGAGTGGACATGGCAGCAGTAAAGATTGGCCTCTGGGGGTCAATAGGCCATTATTGTGTTTGTGTCTTCTAGCCACTGCTTCATTAGTAGATAATCATCAGACGAGAGACACAGTAAGTACCAATGGAGACAGCAGCATCTTAGTTAAACAATCAAAGAGACCATCCCTTAGTTAAGATGTCACAGGTTCAGTGCCCCCTTGGTTCATGTTCTATGTATGTACACACAGCAGCAACATCTCATGTTTAAAAAGAGAACATGAACTCAACATCGTCCTGTCCTGCTTGTCCTCATTTACAACCAATTGGCATACTGGTTCATACAGAGGTGAAAAGCTTTGTCTGTCTCTGTGTGTGTGCGGGTGTGGGAGTGTGTATCACTTCTAAAAGAGACAATCAATCAGTCACACCTGCATTTGATACTGATTGGCTCGGTGACACCAGGCAGGTGTGCACAGGTGTGAACACGGGGAGAGCTCCTCGAACTCTTTTCACACATCTGATCACATCTGGTAACCATTGCCTTCTTTATCTTCCCCTCTAGTCATTTACACACTCCACAGCTTACTGATGAGGTGCCACTACAGCAATAGTGGCTTGTTTATTTCCATATTAACCCAGATTTGATTGAATGGGTGAGAAAAGTCTCAATGAAGTGTCGATACACACACACACACTGTAATTTCTGACTTCATCCAGCACCTCCTTGTCATGAGATATTTATTCCAAGTTCTGTAGGTGATGTGACTCCCTGGCTCTCCACTCCTTACTATAATTTGTTTTCCTAAGGTTTGAGATCCAGAAACCACTAGAATCTACCATTAACCCATTGAATGTCTCACTAAAAATAGACTCACATAAACCTGAAGGAAACTTTGAATGTAATTGTGATCTCCTATGTTTCATTGTTGTTGAAAGACACAACCAAATATCATTTCAGTGCATTAATGACCACAGTGAACCTGCATCCATCCATCCATCATGAATTTGTGTTTCAATTGACACTGATGGATCATGGTTGTCGATTCATTGTCCAGCATTTTACATTTTCCTCAAAGAATAAGATGACTCCACTCCACTCGAACGATGTTACTCAACTCTGACTCAACTCAGAGCAAATAACCTCAATCAAATCAAACAGGAATCAGATTAACAGAGATCAGATAGAGTGTAATAATGACAGCACAGCCTGAGTCAACACACGTGTATTTTCTACATTCTCCATCTTCAGAGACCAAAGCAAATCAATGTAGCTTCGGCTCACCAAGTGCCCACGACTGCCCACAGTCTGGTGTTTTGGCAATCGGAGAAGAGATGCAAAATTCCTAATCAGCCATTAGTTTGCATTGTGGCGCTTGAAAGTGCGAGTACATCATCTCTAACGAAGCCAAAGTACACAGAACACGTTTAGCTTTTAAGACAGAGATGCAAAGTGAATGCAGTAAGACGAGAGTGAGAGAGACTCAAGACAGAGAAACAGTGACAGAGATCATCTGTCTGATCCCTCCGTCTGATGTATGAAGCAGATTTCCCTCCGACAATGAATCAGTGTCATTAATGTGTCATTAAGACTTTTCCTCCGGGAAATGGCCAATAGCTAAACAGTAAATTAGACAGAATCGCAACAGCTGCTAATTTTAGCCTCCTTCAAAACAGACAAGACAAGACAAAGCAATGATATTATCCAAAGCCTCGTCCAGATGCTCGTAGTAACAAGTGAAGCCAAAGATCGACTGCTGTAAAAGGATAAAGCCTCACTAAACCATGTTGGGGTCCCACAAATCTGCACATATAGTTTTATTGTCCATTTCATCCATTCAGACTTAAGAATGTCCTCAAAGTCTGACAGTATCTAACTTTATTGATGCAATAGTGTTTTATTTATGTTATATACGTCCATCTGTCTTGGTTGTGAAGGCAAACCCGCCCTGCCCACATCCTCCTGCTTTTCCTGGGGAATTCCAAGATATTCAAAATCCCTCTATCATATTCTTCCCTGTGGCCTCCTGTTTGAATGTCTGAACCATCTCAGCTGACTCCTTTCAACAGTTGTTGGCACGTTGTTTTTAACATTTTTTCCTATACTGTACACAATCATTGATTGCATTTTATTCCCATTAGCAGTGACTGATCATTAAACAAGTCAGCAGTGAAGGTCTGTTCCCCTTTCCATGTTGTGAGCTCCTCAGGAAGCCTCCTCCCTCCCTCTGTGTGTCATCAGAGGTGCATTCAAAGGATCAGCGCATCCCAGTGACGGTGCATGACTTTTCATGTCTGGGTTTCGAGGACAAAGTCACTGATTGGAAAGAACCCATAATCTAAAACACTCACACACTATTAATGCTTGTAGGGTACATTTGATTCTAGTTTTACTGTGTTTCATAGAGAGCATGAGCTGCTATTGAACATTGTCAAAATGTAAGGCTCACACTTGCATCTCATAAACCAAAGCCATAATCTGGACATCACAACCCGCAGGTGCTGCCAGTCAGATCATAGTGAGACTGGATGTTTTCACTCAGTGTGCTAAGCTGTCTCTGCAGCAAGAAAGAGCAGACGTGTGTCAATGTTTTTGTTTTGCTTTTTGTTAAATTACATTACGGCATGAAAATAAGAGCATATAAATTGTATAATTGCTTTTAAGCACAAAAATGGATCCAGAGTTGTTGTTTTGCGATCAAAGGCACTCTTTTGTACTGTTTCCTGCTGCCAAATTTCCTCATTAAACTCCATCCAATTGTTATTCATGGCAGGCTCCTAACGATGCTCCAGGCAGCAACTAGTCACAGTATGTATGTCATTCTTACATTTTTGACTTTGTAGTATCAAAATCCCTGTTGTTAAATACTCTACTGATGTAATTTGTTGTCTTTTGTCTCTTTCGTTTTCTTTTACCTCTCCTTTCGGTGCTGTCCTCGTCCTGGGGAGGACGATGAGAGGTTGGAGGTTTTGGGGGATGGAGATAACAGGTCTTATCTTCTGCCTGCCAGACGCTGAGAGCCCTGATCCAATCAAGACCCGGTTAAAGGATTCATTGACTTTTAAAGCCAAGACTTAATAGGAGGGATGTTCAGGGGAAAACAAAGACGCAGATGGAGAGGTGGGGGGTGCGGTGGGAGGTTAAACGTCCTGTCAGATCGCTGCGTGTTGGGCTGATGTAAGGAGGCGTGGAGGAGACATCAACACGCCACAATGGAGCTCAGCATCAAGAATTTTAAAACAGGTTCGACTTGAAGAAGTGATGCACAAGTTACAACAACTCCTCATCTTCAGTTGAAATATAGCAAAAGCACCGTTTGTCAGCATTAGTATCTCTAATTTAAAACCTCTTGATTTGAAAACTTTCTCCACTTGAAACTCCACGATTCCGCCAGGTGATTCCGCTCTGATCAGTTGAATCCAAGTGAAAGGTCTTATCCATGTTTAATTTGCATTTTCATATCCACTTGAATGTCAGAGGCAGAAACCAAATCCATTTTATTTTCATAGTATCTTACATTTTCTGTTATATTTTCTTGCCGATACCACCTTTATCTCAAATGTTCACACAGTACAAACTCATCCATCTTTACTTTGGTTTCAGTGTTTTCTGGCGGCTGTCTCTGTGTTTCTGAACAACTAAAGTCTGACCTTTGAGCTTAAGCAGAGCAGACTTTGATCCTGACCTCAACGGTGTAGTTCTGTCGTGAAGACAAAGACCTAGGGTGGTCCAACCTTCTCCACTGGGACTTGCACCACCAGCGGAGTTTCAGCGCTCTTGACACTAACTTCAGCCTGACCCCTGCGGGGGCCAATCAGCTCCTTGTGTCAGCAATCATTGCACAAAGATCCCAGGGGCACAGCAAAATCTTCGGAACCCAGTCACCTTACTTTCATAGTAGCTATGTTGAAAGCTGTAGTCAAGGAAACACAAAATGTAAGAAGCGTCTTATATGATTTTTGTTTCCTCTTAACTTTACTTTTACAATAACAGTCTGCACCATCTGTGTAACCTGTCTGTCCTCTTCACACATCTCGCTGACCTAATGATTTTCCATTGAGTTCAATAAAGCAGCCTGGTGAGGAGAAAATGAAAAGGATCAGGGAGGTACGTCTAAGAGAGGCATCGTACCTTCATTTAGACTGTGAAGGTAAATGTGAGTCTGCCTCCAGCTTTAGAGTGTAACATTGCTGACCTGTTGTCTCACACACACACCTGTAATTGTCCCTGCACAGACACAATGAGCACCACTTGCTTCTCGCTCAGTCATTGTCAAGGATTCTGTTTTTGTTCATGTCCAAGTTGATTTTTGTGTTCTACAAGGCTCGGCAAACCCTAAAACCTGCAGGTCACCCAGGATAGTTTTTGTTTTGCCAACTGTCAATAAAAGTGATGATATTTTTCTGCAAAAGGACAAAATCAACAAAACAACAATATCCCTGAAGCTGACAGGAAAATGGACATTGTACCAAGCATACTAAAATAAAACGCATTGCACCAGCACAGTGTGTGTGTGTGTGTGTGTGTGTGTGTGTGTGTGTGTGTGTGTGTGTGTGTGTGTGTGTGCGCGCGTGTGTGTGTGTGCGGTCGTTTCACAATCAGCAATCTAAACTCTCATCTTTAAACCAGCACTGGGTTTGTTGTCGAGGTACAGATGTGGGGCTGTTGCTTGGCACCACACAACAATGCGTGGAAAACCTCTCAATGGAGCAAATGTCACAGATGTGAGAGCATGTCAGGCAATGTCATTTTCCTTCCCCACCAAGGTGCCAAAAAGGTTACAGTCCCTGCCCCTTCCTGTCAACCACAGACAGCTGCCATTCTCTCCCATCTAATTGAGCTATTGAGGTTAATGGGTGTCCTCTAGCCACAAACGCTGTCATTTCTGTTGATAATGCACAAGTGTTTGGTCCCTGCAGAGTGTTGGTGCAATAAACACTTTGTTCCTGTGTTTGATTGCTTTCACACCAGAAAATTCACCCAAAATGACATTTGGAAGTGCCGGCGCAAAGGTCCTGGTATTGTGCACGTATACCAGGACCCAGGTCCAAGTGTACACACACACACACACACACACAAAATGCTTTAACTTACTTTGTAGCCCGGTGCACACTGAGTGAGGCGTTTATGTTTTTCTCAGGTCTCACACTATTCAAAAGCCATTTCTGAATTGATGATTGCTAAATTGCGTTGCTGATATTATCAATGCAATTAACTTTCCACAGTTTTTTCACATTATCTTATTCAAGCTCAAGCAAACTGAGAAATGATTGAGTGACTCAGCTGATAGAACACGTGTGACACAAAACTTCCTAAAGATGCTCTTGTATCTCAGTGTAAAACTGGAATTGGCAGTGATTGTAATTATTTACTCGGTCATTTCATTAATTATCGATTAATCTCTTTGCCTCTTGAGCTGAATGATTACAAAGTGATGCTGCTTCACCACCTGGAGAGGAGATGATTTTCAATCTGTTTTCACTCTCCTCTCCTCTCCTCTCCTCTCCTCTCCTCTCCTAGCCTCTCGTGGTACATACATCTTATGGCCTGGGCTGCTGACCTTGACCAGCGATGACGACAATTGAACTGGCATTGCCGGCAAGCTTTTGTTGCTCTCTTCACCATCGCCTGCTTCATTTAACAGCAGAGGCCAGAGCCAATTAGGATTTCATCCCACCTCCACCAAATGGCAAATTTATCAGCCTCTAAAAGCCACGCCGGGATGGCCACATCAGCTGGAAATCGTGAGGAAATGATTGAATAAATATATTTCTCCATCACTGTCTCATGACGGCCTGTCACATCACCGGAGTTTAATGATGACAGAGCGCCATGATGGGGCTGTTAATTCAATGCAATACCCATAATTCACAGTGGAGCGTCATCAGCTGGTCAATAGTGAGAGCGTCAATAATCTAGTCGTTAGTTCTACAGAATCGGAGGAAGACGGAGAGAGGGGAGACATTCAACCTGCAGCTCTGTTCTACGTTACACTGGCCACTGGGAGATGTGTGGGGTTTCTTGAGGTCATACGGACTGAAGCGTGGCCTCCCTGCAGAGCTTCTGATCACAACTGAGTGCACTGATGGAGCTGGAAGTCATTAACAGGCTGAGGGGGAGGGGTTTGGGGTGGCCGGTGCGACCGATGCCAGTGGTTCTCAACCTGGGGGGGAGGCAGTTCCAACAGGGCTGGGAGGGGCAGAATGATTCTACTACTGAAAATAATAGGTGAGTAAGGAATAAGTGGTTTTATTTGTATATTTATTCAT
Source organism: Genypterus blacodes (assembly GCF_046128005.1). Lineage (NCBI taxonomy): Eukaryota > Metazoa > Chordata > Actinopteri > Ophidiiformes > Ophidiidae > Genypterus > Genypterus blacodes. Next base: position 11,078,350 of record NW_027466879.1, read on the forward strand.
TAAATTTAGAATAAGAGGGCGGTATTGGTGTTTTTTCTGTGTCGGGCAAATGTTTTAACTCACTGTGGTATCCTTGTGTCTGGAATCGGCCCAGCTGTGAGGTGCACGGGGGAGGAGAGTTGATAACAGCTGAACAGAAAGAGTAAAGAGTTCAGATGAGAAGATCAGGAGGAGAAGGGAAAAGTAGACGCGTAGGAGGACGGAAAAGGTGAGCTACACTTTGAAAGGGGCACTAATAGAGGTCAGAACCATTACTTCAGAAACCTGGATACCAGCAGCAAACCAAAGCTTCAAGGACCCCAAGTTGCCGGACACAATGGCTCATGGGATTTCTTTCTCCACCGCCGCCACATGATCAGTTCAAACACAGATGAGAAAAAGTGACTCAAGGACAGCTGGATCAGCAAAACCGCCAAAATGTTCAATACAGGATTAAAAACAGTATGCTCCTGGGCACATCATCGCTCAGCATTCCATACACTCCACTAGGAACACACACACGCACACACACGCACACACACGCACACACATACACACACGCCGGCCCTGTTTTCAGTCTGAGCTTTTACCAGAGAGAGGGGAAGTGATTGGTGTTCAGCGAAGCGGTGAACAGAAACACTGCTTATCAGCCAGTGTTCCCTTGATGCTTCTTTTCTCTCTTCTGCCATTCACACACAAAAACACACATTTATCCACAAAGGAATACAAGACAAGGGCAGTGTGTGTAGGTGTGTGTTAGGGGGGGATTCTCTGTGTTACCTCTGAGCTGTAGCATTACATTTTTGACTCTTTCAAAGGTTTGGATGGCCACAATAAACAAATGGACATGGTGTTCAACTGTTGCGGCCATCTGAGGTATCAGCATACACATAACACATAAGGTACCGCCACTGGTACACATACCTTAGATTGAGAACCACTGAGCGCCTGCTGCCTAGACATTCAAGACAGACAATTTGTGCAATTTCATGCATCCGTAAAAGACAACCGGTCTGTTTTCAGGGTTACACTGTCCTCCAGAAAGGTTTGGCATATTATCCTGGGTTTGTCGCCGTGCATTCTGGGAAACATAGCAAATAAGAACCTGATGTAGGGTTAAGCATGTTGAAAAGTTGATACAACACATCTCCTCGTCTCTGTCTCCATCTCTTTAAACTCTCGGCTGAGAGGTTTAAAATAAATCTGTCAATTGTTCATGTGCGAGATGGATCAAAGAAACCCCCTGCAGATCCATATTGACCACACGGAAGCACCGAGCCGATGCAGCAACGGTCAGGTGGTGATGCTGCTGTTAGTCATCACAGTCTGCCTGCATCTGCTATTGATTAAACGATTCTGGATCCACACTCTGGGCGCTACCACAACATCACCCTTCATCAGTTTTGATTGTAATTCATCTGCGTCATGCTACATCGTACATGCATGTGACGTAAACATCTCAGTCTTAAGCATTATTTGAGAAACTAACCACCACCAAATCACCACCAAGTAAGAATCAGCGATCAATATGTTATTAATATGTTCTTCACGACCAGGATATCCATCATATGCCACCAGTATCTCCTGGGCTGCATAGGGGAAAAACCCTTGGGTCCATTTTTACCCACAACCCACTTTGCTGTGACAGTGGTTGCCGGTGATTTGATTGTGGCGTCTAAGTAATGAGCTCATGGCCATAAAGCTGCTAAAGTCATTAGTCTAGCAGAGCCTGCTGTAATGGACGGCCATATTCTAGCGTGGAGCTCAGTGATCAACGGCATAATGAGCAATCTCTCTGCTTTTAGCTTCATACCTCCACCCCGACCAACCGCCCCCCAGCGCCCCCACCCCTGAACGCACCACTATAAACTGCAGCCTTAACCCCGGCCATGCAGGTAGAGCAGCAAATCGGCAATAAAGACAATTACATTAAGCTCCAGTTGCCATCAGGGTTTGGTTGTCTGGGAATGAGGCTTTGGTTTGGGTTTGGAGGATGTGGGAGGAGAGATGCATCATCTTGTCTACTAACCGGCCGGATTGATGTTAAATCCCTCTCCAGTTGTGAGCTACGCCTTCAGCTCTCCACCCACGCTCAGATAACGCTGAATCATGCTGATCTCAAGATTTAAAACACTGGACGGAGCTTTTAATGTTTTCAGAAGAACACACTTGAGTAATAAAGGATCGGATGTTTTTCTTCACTCTAATTCCCATGTGTCCCATGAGCAAGGCATTTAATACTAAGTGAGTGAGTAGTAGTATTGAGTACAATGTGCTGGATTGCTTCCAAAGGGAAAGTTTCTGCTGAGGCTCTGGCAAACTTCACAATAGTTAAAGAAGCGTAGGGAAGGAAAAGCAGTGGATCTGTCTGTCTGTCTGTCTGTCTGATCTATCTGTCTGTCTATCATCTGTAACTGAGATCATGTCATGTTACCTCACACACACATTCACACCTGTGGACAATTAGAAATGAACAAGCTCACTTCCGCTCCGAGCAGTCTGATCACACCTGTTGTATATAGTTGTGCGTCAGTCACAGCAAAGCTCAGATAATGTTGAAAGTCCCCTGCACTCATCATTAGCTAATCAACACACACACACGCACACAAACCATCTCCTGCTTTGGTCTGATTAGTGGCCGGAACAATTACTGTAATCGTGTCATCTTAACAAAGAAGCAGATAAAGGATTAGACCTTCTCCTCCACCCCTCGGCCTTATCACTCCCATCACCACCCCCCTACACACATAAAGGGAGAGAGAGAGCGAGAGAGAGAGAGGGAGAGAGAGAGACAATGGCTCCTTCTGTTGTGGATCATTCCCTTAACTATGTTTGCATTATGTACAAAAATGGAATTTATGATAATCAAAACATTGAATAAGACATGAAGAACAATTAGAAAAACAGACATAGACTATAGAAAGTTGTTCATTATAACCTGATTGCACATTGATTTGATTTATGTCACCCAGCACCAGAAGTTGGTCAGTATTAAAATTAACCAACCAACCAATCAAACAACGACCAAAGCACAAACGTGTTAAAATTTTAAATATACCTATGGATTCATTTTAACTAAACTCGTCACAACTGTTTCCATGCTACTGAATCAGACACACATTTGTGCTTGATTACATATTTGAATTACAATTCAATCCATTGTCTTGGATCACAAATGACTCGTGTCTCAAGGAAGGAATGACCCAAATGTGGAAAGATTCTGGGTTATCTGCCCACAGTGACTCAAACAATGTGCAGACTGAACACAGATTTTACATCATTGACTTTTTGAGCCATAGCCCCAATCGCAATGGGAGTCGCCCAAATAGAAATTGAAACTGATGCTGGTGTGAATATTGATTGATTGAAAGGGTGGAGTACATGTGTCCGCATGCTGCCTACGCTACCGGACGAATGAACAAGTTTTCTCTCCGTTCACATCTGTCAAGACCACTGGAGTGATAATGAGTGATGATGTAATCTAAAGAAGAAGGAAAATCACTGCTTTGGGTAAAAACATGCTGATATATAGACTGAAAGAAGTGACTTTCTTTAGATAGAAACCACACCTGCTTGCTACTACACGCTGCCCTCCATTGATTCCAAGAGGCAGTCAATGTTTCCTGTTTGAGTGCCCACAAGCAAGTTTCTGTACGTGGCATGTTGTCACCCACATGAGTGAATCGTCCGCTCCCCATCAAGTACTGGTAAGATGTAAGATGAACTTGAATTGACAGAACTGGTGTCATGTAAATACATAATTAAACAAACAAATTTGAGTATAAATCAAAGCACAACCAGAGAAGTTAAAAAAGAAATGTTTGAGGCCCTATTCCATTTTTAAAACCTCTGAGTCTATTAAGAGGAGATGAGAGAGAGAGCGAGGGCTTCAACCCTCACAGAATCAAACAGGAAGAAAAGGAGAGAGAAAATGAATGAATTTGGAATAAAGAGATAGTAAAGGGCACTCATTCCATTTAAGGATTTTTTTTGATAGACTTGAGTTTCTGCAGCTTTTCAGTTTTCTTGGACTGAGAACAAAACTTTGTGTCTGTTTCTCTGTAATCTCATTAATAGAAGTCGTCCAAATGACTTTTTTGCTATAGCCCAGTGATTCTCAGAGAGGTTTAAGCCGAAATTTAATCTAACTGGCTCTAAGATGCTTTAATATCGTTGTCCACTGAACCAATTCTTCAACAGAGTCTGTACTGTCCCCCTGCTTTAATCAATGTTTCTATATGAACACATTCAACGTTAATGACTATAAGACTGTGACTGTGTGACTGTGTGACTGTGTGAGCTGAAAAACCTCTTTGGCCTGTTCATTCATTTAAATGTAGCAAGTGAGGCTGAGGAAGAACATTTAGCATTGAGCAGCTAAAGACAATATTTCTTTAACATTCATCCTCTGAGTTATTCGTCTTGTCCATAAATCTGAAACCATTTCCCATGATCACTTTATGAAGCCATCAGGACTGTCAGTCACCGTCTGCCACCCGGTGGTCAACAGATGCCATCGAAATAGTCGCCACAGATGGTAGAACTGAATAATCTATTTAAAAGCATGTAACTAATCACTCAACTAATCATTAATTTAGTTGATGTTCATTCAAAATTTACTCCACCAAAGGTTATTATTGTTGCCTATGTCTACGTCGCCCATATTTGCAGACTTTGAATAGTTCAAATATTCCTGTGAAGATGAGAAATGGTGTACATTAATATTAAATTTTACATTTTAAAAAGGGTATATGCCTACTATTTGAGTGTGTGTGTGTGTGTGTGTAGGCATAGGATCCCTGCAGTTCAATCAATGTTCAGCAGGTGTCAGTAACATTCCATGGGGAGTTTTCTCTCCCTGTCTTTTGTCTCCAGGGGGTTCAAGCAGACGCTAGTCAACAGCAGCTTATACTATCATTTATTGATTTATTTTTGTTGTTGTATATTTTTATTGAAGCAAGCATTTGACATCACTGCGCATACGGTTATGGGACATTTTGGAGATCGTTTATTATACAGAAAGAGGGAGGAAAGGAGAGAGAGAGAGTTCGAGAAAAGGAAATGTAATTTATCTTGGATGAGGTTAAGACTGCATCCTGCATCGTGGCCTCTTTCTCCCACTTATGTTCATGAATTACATGTTTTAGAATATTGATGGAGCTTGTGAATCTTGAGCGTCATCATAAATTACCAGCAACATGATCTGTTTCTCCTCCTTCTGCTTTTGGTTGAGATGCTCCAGACTGAAGTTCCTGGTTTCATGGTGGAGAGCAAAGCTGCCCAAGTGAGGCTCTTATTGTGGTGAACCATTAAATTCAAACACTAGAAAAAGAAAATCAGTGTAAATGCAGCTTGAAAGATAAAATTATATGATGTCATCATTGAAAACAGGAGGTGATGTCAAGATTCAAGACGTTGTAATTGTCACACACCTATATACACTTGCATACATGCAGTATATGTAGGGGAATGGATTGTCCTTGCTCACGGAGGTTGTGCAAATAGCAACAATAAAAAAGTAGGCTAATAAACATATGTATAGAATCCCACAAACTATACAAAAGCTAGAGAAAATATAAGAAAGTACTATTACAAAGCAATTAGCAAAACGTCACCAACAAGGTCAGCAGCATTCCAGAAACTGCACTGCTGATGACAAAACAACCTGGAAAATGCATTTCCCGACATAAATGGACTGCGCTTCCTGGCACACCTAAATGGAATGAAGACATCAATAATGTCAATTACAACTCAGTTATTCCTGAAACAATGTGCCACAAACAGGCTTGAACTAGACTATTGTGTACCAACTTGTGTGTAGTGGAATGTCATGAAAGTAAACTGAATTGAATTGAGGCGGTTGAACAGAAAGGGAGTGAATTAAAACAGTGGCTTTGTGCTACAGGGTTCTTTATTTGAGTTTATTGTGAAAGCCATTGTGGGGAAGGGTTTGTCTGACTCAGGGCACCGGAAGTGGCGCGTGACTCGGGGCTTCCACGGCTGGTAATGGACACATGTTAACCGAAATGCCGAGACACAATTGTTTACTCGAATTTATAATGTTCTGTCCGCGATGTAACGACTGGGTTCCTAAGTATCCGAGCCAAACCGGCACATTTACTCATAAACGTGCCGCTAATGTTAGACCGGGCGGGCGTCCTGTCCCCCTGGAAGTGGGTTAGTCAGTCAGGAGTAGCATGACAGATTACAGTCTCAATTTTGGGCGACGTTGAAAGTACGACGTTAACACGCTCAATTGATAATCTAACGCTTTAGAATCTAATCTAATCTTAAACTAAATGATAGAAAATGTAGCTACATTGTGGCGTGGTCATCAAAAAGAAGTTGGGGGTATAATTTAGAATATAGATTTGAAAGCGTGTGTTGTACAGAATGCGAAACGTTCTATATTATTGAGGAACTATATCACAAATGGTAGCGGTACAACAATATGAAGAAATTGGTCAGTTTTTAAGTAATAACGGATTTTTAAATTTGTTTTACTGAAATTGAATTTAAGCTTGAAAGGTGTGACCGGAAACTATGTGTTAGCAGGAAGCTTGACAATTCCCACGCCTTTAAAAATGAAAGCATTAGCGTTACACATTTTGGCACCTCAAACGTCAACCAGACACAATGTTTTCAGTTTTCCAGTCTTTTTCCAGTCCTACGCTAAATGCCTTTCACTCTTGAAAAAATTTAAACGTAATAAAACGTAACGTAATTTCCACGGATTTATTTTGATGTATATAGCCGGAAATTAGAATGCTGCTAACTGAATGTAGTTCGAGACACGTTTCTAATTTCCACCCGCAGTCGGACAAAAAGGCGGGGCAGTCCAGAAGCGCGTAGCCAATACGAAATCTGGTGGAACCATCCCAGATGTGGAGAAACCCTACGAATATTCCGTCTACACATTTTAATGCTTGTGTGTGGTTAGGGGTACATGACGTAAATCTGAATGACAATTTTTGTACAATCAATAACAAACCCCGGTGACGAAGTACAGTACAACATTTATGTGACGCGTAATTCCGTTTGCTCAATCACAGCCTTGTTGTCGCACCACGGGTGGGGTAAAACAACGCGTTCGGCACTGAGGCAGGACCGAGCGAATTCCGTTGGGAAGCTGTAGATCAGCGCTAGGCGGTTTGTTACAGAATAACGGGGCTCTTTATCCTCCGCGTTACGCGTACATTAGCGGTGTCACTTCTGGGATGAACGCGACACGGTATGTACCTCGAACATTGGTTCGTATCTAAGGGTGTTACATGGTTTAATGGGAGGAAATGGCCAAAACTTACTCCTTTCCTGCTGCTGCTGCTCCCCGTCAGTTTGCCTGGCAAATTAGCTGGTTAGCCCTTTTTTGTCTTGCAGATAGCATATGTTTGCTCAGTCCCATCTACCAGCTGCTGTAATATGGAACTTAATTTGCATTTGTCCTTTCCCTTTCAGCCTCCACGCCTCTGTGGATAGATATTCGCCGGGACTATGAGCAGAAACGGAGGCTAAGCTGCAGCGGGTGGCTTCCTGTGCGGTTTTGCCCAGGCTTTTTGTTTTTCTGTGGATATGCCTGGACTGTGGAGCAGTCCCGAGCGACGCTAGCTGCCCGGCTAGCGCAACATTTCCAGGCTTTTGGATGATTGTATAGAAGAGCTGATTGCTTTTGGATCAGCACTACCTCCCTAAAGGAGTCAGCATGGGGGAGCCCAGCCTGGACGACTCCAATGTCAAGGTGGCTGTTCGTGTTCGGCCCATGAACAGGAGAGGTGAGGACGCTTCAGTCTGCTCACATTTGCATTGCTGCTGGTACACTGCTGCTCAAATATCCACACATAGATCAAATCTTATACAAAATTTGGGTATCACACAGAATAATGTTAAAATCGGTAATGGTGGATGGACTGTGTGTCTTATATTGATGTCTCATAGTGGATAAGATGAACCTGTAATCGGTTTAACTGTGGAAAGTTTGACACAGAAAATTAATATGAGAGTGAAACTGCTTCTCAGAATCACATTATCAATGGTACACATTGACTTGGCTGAAGTACTCCTTGTTTAGTTTTCTGGGAATGATGTGTCGGTCTCGAGCCATTACAATTCACCCATTAGTGAAATGAGCTGCTGCAGATTGAAAAACTGCAGCCTGTCTGGTCTGGATGGCACATGGGTGGGAAGTGTACAGCTGTAAGAGCCTCACTTGTGGCTGCCTGTCATCCCTGCCAGATTTAAAGTGGGGACGCTTTGTGATCAACCAGGAGGATCTCTAGACACCAGCCTACATTGGTGCTGATGCCAGTGTGGTTTCAGCCAGTAGTTTATCCTGACAGGATATCGTCAATATGATTTTATTTGATATAATAATGTTTTAGGCATTGTCTTTAAATGTATTTTGTAACTTTATGTTTAGAGTCCATAGCAATATGTCAGCAATACTCGGCCACCAGCATCTCGAAACGTTCTGCTGTGTAACTGAGGCAGAGGTGTTTTCTTTCTTTCCGGCAGACATTTGCACTCTGAAAGGTTTTGGTTTCTGCAATTGAGCCTTTTGTCAGATTATGGCTTTTTTTTTTTTATATTGAAATGATGACACATCATATTTATATTGCTGTTCTATCTGAAAGCTTTACAAAAAGCTGCAAATCAAACATAAATACCTCCATACAAGCATTTCTGTACTTCCTTACCCTTTGTATGTTCACTACTGACTCACTAGTGAAGCCAAACCCAGTTGTAAATCCACTACGGTGATGTTGTTGATGAAAGCCTCTATTCAAACTTGTCAAGTCGCCTGTTTCCACACCCCAAGTGCAAAGACAAGACTCAGGCCTGTTTACCACAACAGGTGCTCCTGATCCTAACGCTGTCCGTGTAATGCACAGGGGTCACGGACAGGACGTGTGACTTGTCCTACAATCATATGGGGGAGAAATTGCTAACATTGCATTGACAGTGTTGTGCAGCTCAACAGGATCAGTGGTCTGAACAGCTTCCTAAACTCATCTATTCCTAATGTGGTTACAAAGTGGCATTATCTTTTAGCAACATGGAACGTGAGGCAGCTTTTATTTATTACTACAGGCAGTCCAGTTCAGAGTTTCCAATTCACTTAACATGCACAGCCTCCACTGTTGGAGGAAAATGTTGCACCCTTAGGAAACTCACACACTCACGAGGAGGAAAAGCAAAGTCCACAATGAAAGACCCCCAGCTGGTGGCTCGACTCGAACCCAGGACCTTTTAGCTCTGAGGTGAAAGTGATAAGTACCGAGTCTGCTCAGGTTCATTCAAGCGTCGTCAAAGATAATTTCCTTTTTCCCCTGCAATTTCTATTCTCCGTCTACACCGATACGTTGATATATCATGAATCATTGCGATCAACATGTACGGTCAGCCCCTCTCCTGTTCTATACCATAAGCCTATGGAACAAAAGCACGCTGGCATGCCTCCACAGTTAATGAATCTGTGAGGACGCTCAAACGGCTCAGTCAGTTATGGTTAACATGTTCAGGACCGTACACAGGGCTGACATTTTGCTTAATGGCCAGCTGGGGTTTTTGCCGTGGGAGACCATGAGTCCCTTGTGAACGCAGTGGGAAGGCTGCTGAAGCCTGAAGTGGGTGACCAACATCCAGCAGCGCCGATCACGTATATCCCTCTCCCCCTCTACCCGCTGACTTGAAGAAATCTGTCATAAGACCCAGGCAGCAGATCCCCCCCACTGTTCCCATAGGCAGGAATTCAGCCTGCACCCTACTATAGAAGGAGGAGGAACATACTGTAGCAGGCAGGATGACATTTTCTGCTTTCTGCTTTCTGCATGGTTAATCCTGCTGACTTTCTGGACAGACAACCCCATGTATTTCTTCATCACCTTTTAATCAAGAACCATAAAGGGTCCATTGAGTAGTTTTGCTTATTAAGAAGGCATTAGTTAATCAAGGAGATGGAGTAGGAGAGACTCTGGTTTTTCAGATTAGGTTTGGTGCCGTTCTACCACAAGACCAGGTACATGTAGGCATCTTTCTTATGATATAGCAGTATGTCTCTGTTCTCCTCTGCAGTTAGTGTCCACACTGCAGGATTCACACATTTAGCCGCCCCATTGACAAGAGACGGGCCAGGTAGAGGTGTTGCCAAACCATCAGCTTTACCAAAGGGCATGAGAGAGAGAGAGGAAGCGATGCAGCCAAGCATCTTCTTCTTTCTTTTTCTGGTAGCCGTGAGTTAGAAGTTAGAATTAAAAGGCAATAATGCATACAAACGACCGCATAGATGCTTGTGTATATATCTAATTGGTTAGCAAAAAGAACATTAGGGGCTTCCTTCAGTCAGGAATATGCTTGAAACTTGCAATGTCACGTTTCCCACGATGCCTTTCTTGACGTCCTTCTCTGCCTGAATAGAGCCTCTATCCACTGCTGTTGGCGTTAAATTGAGACTCCCACTTTTCCACATAATTCTGAATGGCTACCAGAGTCCGAACTGCTCTGAGTTGACAAAGAATTTTCCCATCACATGTCACCTCTGCAGAAGTGACACTCCAAAAAAATCTCTCTAAGCTTTTAACCACAGAGCAGCGGCCATGTATGCACTTTTGTTTTTGCCACCTTGTCCGGAATCCACACACAGGCAGGAATCCTCCCAGTCGCTCCCAGGAGCTCGGTCAGTGCAGCCACAGCTGTTGTACACAGATGCTTCAGATGCTTCACGTGCAGAACTTCCCTAACTCACATTTCTTTAGGGATTTAAACATGTGACACACTGAAATAACACGCCTGTTTCTGTCACAGCGAGGCCACTGTCTCTATGCATCAAAGGTTGGAGAGAAGAGAAGTGGAGGTATAGCTGCTTGGTTGGACAAAGGCAGGAAGGGAGTGAGTTTGAGTGAATATTTGCTAGCATTGCATAATGCTCCATGTTTCCATGGCTGTGGCCTTCGAAGAACAGAGCAACCCCAAAGCATAGCAACGGCAACAACATGGCCAATCGGCTTCCTGGTTGATGTCAATGCTATTGTGCCAAACCTCAGCACCGGTAGCTCAGGGAAGGGACCGGAGAGCAGGCGGGTGGAAAATGGGAACTAGTTATGGATAAAGGAGAGCAGAGACGACAATGAGTACATTTAGTCTCACTAGCAGACTACATCACACTTTCCCCTCCACAAAGTAGGAAGCACTTTTGTACTAAGGTTGTGTGGGTAATGTAGGCACCGGCAGAATATAAGAAATGGCGTCTTTGTTTTGTTATCCTTACTTACTCTAGGCTGCGTCAGTGTGTTTGTTTAACTTTCTCCCTCACCACCTTGTCCTCACTCACTGGCCTCATCCTGCTTCTTTGCTTTGTTGTTTCCTTGACAGCAGAAGACACGGAAGACCAAATTATGTCCTCTGACCTTTGACTCCAGGTTTCCATGGCTTTACCCCTTATGGTCTTGGCAGGAACAAGAACCCTTAAGCCCCTAAAAACAGACTTGCTCGCCTCAAATCCCCAACATTTCTGGATTGTGTAGGCACTGCTAGCCTCCCTGCACATGTAGAGCAGCTCATTACACAATAACATCTGAAATCAAAAAGTAAACTTAACAGCCAAACCCCTATATTTTCTATACCCGCTCTTCTGTTTACATTCACAGGGACTTCACCTTGTCCACCATACAGACCAATGACCTTGCTGCTGTGTGGCACCACAGAGCCAGCAGGCAGTATTTGTCTCTATAAATGACTAGGTGGATGAACCGCCCCGAAATAACTGCATGGAAATTACAGTTTTCCCGTTTCCAGTTTTTTCTTTCCCCCCTCAAATGTTTGCACAAGAACAAATATAACAAATGAACCAATTTAAAGCTGCAGCAGAGAATGTGCTTATATGTCCTCAGTCCTAAAATCTGTCTGGTTGCGTCCGCCCGACTGGGCTGTCCTCCATCAAATATTGAGTTCCGACCTAATCGAGGAGTGTCAGTCCGGGTCTGACCTCAGACCTCTGTGCAAGGGAAGGAGCCAAGGACACAAGAGGGCAAAGAGACCTGAGCCTCTTCCTTATCTTATCAACTCAGTTGAATAGTATGACTTTGTTACTGAGCTTTTGTTTGTTGTTTCACTATCGATATTCCAAATTGCAGTGGAGCGCTTAATGTCCCTTATAGTACTCGTGCCCAATTTCATTGTAAACCCAAGCATACTAGTAATATGTTCAATGTTGCCTCAGAAAGTGTCAAGATTGTGGAAAGCTCACAGGCTGTACAGATGTTTTACCCTCCTCTGGATGTCCATATGGAGAGAAACATACATCATGGTGGAAATGGTGGGGGTGAAAGTGGGTGGTCCATTTTTCAATCCATCACCCAAAAACAGATAACGTTGTCGTCTTGCATGGGTAGAATCGGAGGGCCCCTCGATGAAGGGGGCACAAGGGTCTGCCTGGCTGTCCTGAAAATTGAGATTAGTGAAATTCCGACATGTTTTACACAAGCAGCAAGCCAGTAGAAGATGAATTCCGCCCAGCAACTCGTTTCCTCTCAGGCTTCATTCTGAGAGCCGTGTGAAGTGAACGCTGTTGCTCGTATTTTATATGAAGCAAACGCACAAAGTCGGATTTCTCTTTGCGGATTCGAAATTTCCCTTGGATTTTGTAAACAATACGTCAACCCTGCATAATTGATGCTAGTTTGTCAGCTTTGACAATGATGCTGGGAATTCATTTGACACCAGAAAGTAGATGCCCTCCACATGCTGGCAGCACCAAATCCTGTATGTAGACCTCCGTCAGTCCCAGCGGTGAGACGGATGAATAGGGAGTTTTACCAGCCTCATGATGTTCCAGGGTGGTTCGTGTGGTTGTTTTCCGATTCCTCCTGGTTACTTTTGCAGCAAAGCCTCTCTTAGTAAGTTATATGACTCAGCTGTGGAAATAAATGAAATACATACACAGCCTCATTCTCATATAGCACGTTTTGATTGATTTTGGTGGTAATACTTCTCCATTAGCTGAAGTGGGAGTCGCTTGTTGGCGTTCTGAAGGCCAAGTCATGCATCATGACACAACAGGTCAGGGTCAGTTGTGAGATCCTTGGTCACGTGTGTGTGTGTGTTTGTTTGCCTCAGCCGTTCTTCTGCTATTGATTAGCCTAATGTTCGCTCCATGGTAAAAGACCATTTGCATTTTCAGACTCAGTGTTTTCCCATCTTGACCACACAGACGTTTCAACTGGATGTACGAACGCTGCTGGTCTATTCTGAACGCAGAGAAGGTTGAGAGGTGACCACCAGCCAGAGGAATACTGGAAAGGGTTCCTGTGTCTGGTACATTAGTCTGTTCTACAGGGGGAAAAACATCAGTTAGAGTCATATTCTAAACATTACAGTAAGACTAGATAGTCATAGTTTATTGCTGAGAGACAGATCTCTGCATTTACAGACCTGGTGGTGATGCTTTATGTCGGTACAACACTCCTCCCGAGATATGTATCAGGATAATTTATTATTTACTGCCAGGAAAACAAATTGAGCGTATCACTCTTCTAGAGTAACATCCTGGAGCTGGAGGAAGAGGAAGGAGAAGTCTTCCTCGAGTTGATTAAGTCGTGAATTATGAAATAGGGCAGGAGGAGCAACAATACGTCAATGGAATGAGAAGAACAGAAACATAAACACTGCCAAAGTTAAATGTTAAATGTCTACAGGGAACACACACACAGTATGGATGTGCTCTCACAGTTCAGCCCCACATGATCATCTGCAAATCTACACATCTTTTAAAATATTTATATACACATTTTTGGTAATTCTGGCATTTTGTGTGTGTGTGTGTGTGTGTGTGTGTGGGTGTGGGTGTGGGTGTGGGTGTGGGTGTGGGTGGAATTTGGTGAATGCTGGTTGTGAGACTAAAAAAAATTCATACATTTCTACTGTAATGTATATATCAGTGTTGGTATCGTCAGTTGCACACACACACACACACCTATGTAACTGTCTGTTTGCTGTTTTCTTTTGTTATGGTGGTTTGCCTCTTTGCTCTAGTAAACAGCTTTCCAACAGAGACCATTAAATGTGTATTAACCTAGATGTGCGCTCATATTTGAGAAAACGTAATGTGATAATGTAGAAACAAAGATACCGCAGCCATATAACACATGATAATAACACTGTTTTGTGCTCCACAGAAAAGGAATTGAACACCAAATGCATTGTGGAGATGGCGAAGAACCAGACCATCCTCCATCCTTCAGGAGCCAACCTGACCAAGGGAGACTCCAGGTACGTCTGTCACCAGCTGCCTCACATCTCGGCTCATTCATGTCAGATATGTGTTGCGTTGGAAAGGTTTGCAGGTAAACAACAACAAACTGCTGGTTACGCTGGTTTCTGCCGTCAGTCGAGTTTCCCCGCACTGATGGAGGCATTAGCCACGGTAACACTGGGTAGAATACAAGTTTGTGCATGCGCTGTTCTATTGTATGTCGCAACCCAGGTCTGGAGCAAGAGTGATCACAACCAACACACTCTTTTGCAAATCCAATGCCGGGAGGAGGACAAGAGTAGATTTGACTACTCATCCACCACCTTGGAACTCGCGTGCAATGCCAGGAAAGAATCTCTCCTCGTGATTGGTGGAGCTTAGCACTGGCTGCCAGAGGGGGAGAAGGCAGGGCTGTGGGCTGAGTTTCAGGAGCAAACAGCAGCAGCATGTGTTTTCTTTAGTGGTGTCTGAACCTGAAAGAAAGACAACAATGAGGCGGCGGCACACACAGACAAGTTATATGCAAGAGATACACTCTGGTCCTCGCCTTCCCTCTCTGTGTGAGAACATAACTCCCTAAACGCTCGGCTTCCTCCCTTTTTCTCAGCTCTTCCGTTTCCCTGGCAACACAGGGGGAGGTTAAGTCCGGGTCACTGTCGGTGACCGCGAAGCCCCCTTCCCTGAGTGAGGAGACGATGGAAGGGGCTCACTTGCTTGAGCATCTGTCGACCATAAACTTTCCCCAGTGACTTTTATGGAGGCCCGGACAAGAGCGGAGCTGTAGTCCCTCTGTCTGTGGATCGGTGACAAAGGGCTGAGGAAGCAGCAGAAGGATGTACTGACTGACTGCCACAATCAGCATGCAGATCCTTCTTTTTCATGTCGGTGGGGGTTTTGTAGTCTGTATCACTTTTGATTACACAGAGGAATCGGATAATGACTATTAGTTGTAAAGAGAGAGCAGAGGAGACCGGGGCAGACAATAAAGCTTTCGAGACGGAGCGGGGCATTTGACTTTAGCTACAAAGATACAGAGATAGGGGCTGGAAAATTTAACTGAATTGGCTTTTATTTTGAAACATAACGATTGTGTGTTGTGAAGGTGCTCGTCTTCTTCCTTCCACGTGTCACAGCGGCACCTACTGAGTCCAAACTCCATGTATTTTGCTTTTTCAAGGTATTATTGATCAATGGCCAAACCCACACAAACCACAAAAGAACATTTCGCGAATATTCTCTGAACCCATAAGAGACGGTTTTCCTTCGGACATACAATCAATCCATCAAGCCACGTGAATCTCCTTCTACTCAAACCGACCACAGAGACCAGTACCAACGGACTGAGAGATATTGAGCTTTTCCCACTGTAGCAGCTTAGTGGATTGAATATCTGCCGAGCTGAAGAGGGAAACACCCTGATTTAGAAGAAATACTGGGCTCTTTATATGATGCTTACTCTACAGCTGATAAGATAGAACTAAGAACATTATTGAGGAAGTATTCTATCCACCGATCAGGAAGGGCTGCTTTAGACAAATGGTTAGTATTGCATTAGTTTCTGACTCATTCATCTTTGTAGTCAGATATCTGCACTTGCTCTTGCTGTTTCGATGTTTCATGGTTTAGTAATCTAATGATGGGATTATAATAAGCCTTGACAACAAACAGGTTTTCTCATGTCCCTACCCCTGCAAAAATAGTTACCCATCCCTGTTCTAAGATGTTGCAGCTGCACACTTGTCTCTTTAGTATTCCCTTTGTACACATTATCAACCATTAATACCTCCATTGACATTATTTTTATAGTTTTATAGACTTTTTATCTTCGGGCCGGCATTTTGGCTACTTCAGAAGATGATTTGGTTATTGATCCTTTCTCGGTCACACTGTGTGAAATGTGTAAACAAAGGCTCCAGCATTTTCTGCATGGCTTGCTTATTCTCAGCACCAGGCTTAGTCTAGGATCTGGTGACCCAGTTCTTTCACGCTGGTCCAGTCTGGTTATTATATCCTAAAGGTTGTGTGTTGTTTCAAATGTTTTTTTTCTCACTGGGTTCCCAAGAAAAATGTTTTTTTTTTGCTCTAGGCCCAAACTGAAGTGAACCCAGAGGATGTTCTTGCTAAATGTTGCCTCAAGTAAACGCAGTGTGTCAGTACCCTGGGGTTGTATCAGGGCCCGGGCAGAGTTGCAGACCTCTAACCTCATAACTATGCAACTACACAGACTTTCCACACTGGGGTACTGCCCCCTGTCTAGTAGTGCTTTGTTTATGCCAGGGTACCGACTCCTAAAACAGAACAATGTAATTTCTATTATTAGCAAAATTTCCTTACTTGGACAGTTGACACTTTAGGTGAACTATCACTTTAACAGTTAACATAATTCAGAAGATGTCGGCACTGTTTTATCTGCTGCTCATTTTTAGGTCTATTCATTTTTAAAATGTGCAACTTCTCATTTGTCAGCTGTGTAGTCTGCCTGTATGTGTGTGTGTGATTCAGTTTTTCCAGAGGCAGCGTTCCCGGCCATGCCAGGTTTTAGTTCCTCAGACTGGCACTCTTAGTGAATCACTGCAGTGGTGACATTAATCTGGTTTTATGGGCAGTGAGAGTTTCTGCCGTCTTTATGTACTGCTTATACAGGATTGTCAGAGAAACATAACTGCAATTTGTGCCCAGTCAGCCGAGGTTCATAAAGAATGTAGTGTTCTGTCTGTATTTAGAAACCCATGTTGAAGATACAAAAACGGCATTCCTTAGTGTAAAAAAAAGAAAATATGATGTAATGCAAATTCAAACAGAGTACTGCTTACACATAACATTCTGTTGCTAGTGTCAGCATGGTGAGGCAGGATAGATGACTATTCTTTTTGCCTTTACACGCTTTTGTAATGATAAATAATTCAAAGAAGCCATGATGCTGCAAATATATAATCTGAGATCCAACAAAGGTATTTTTCATTTAAATGCTGTCATTCAGAATGTCTCCAGTGTCGGTGTTTGTTCATGGCTAGCTAAGCTCTAAAGACTTGTGGAGTAAAGTTAAACTATCTACTTTGGTAGCTATCTTACCTCCATGTGGACCGTTCAATATAAAGCATATATAAACAATATATACATTAGCATATGTTCAAAATAATTTTACCATTTGGTGTACATGAGTGATAGACTGTAGTTTGGTTGTGTTTTGAAAGGAGGGACTAATTTCACTATGTGCTGAATTCGTCTGTATTTGTACGAATGCTTTTTTGAACCTGCCTGTCCTGAATCACTTTGCAGCCTCCGAGGGTGGTCGTGACCTTTTGAACTGCTGGACAAGGGCGCTCTGTACAGGCCTGTCTGATAAGCAGACACCTAACCTCTGTGGAGCTGTGTGGTGTGACAGCATGGCGACCTGACGCTGTTTGCATGACACTTGTAAAAACTGACCTCTCTCCTGTTTGATGCGAGTGAGGCAAATACAAGCTGTTTGGTTTCGAAGGCATTTCACTTATTAAGCTGTATTTTCATTTATTTTAGGAATGATGAAGTTTGTGTGTGTGTGTGTTGTCTGCGGGGTGTTTTTATTTATTAACATCTAAATGTAGGAGAGAAGCATTCATGTAAAAAAAGAGGTTGTGTATTCAGAAAATCCAGCTAAAACCCACAGCTGAAGGAAATCCCTTCTAGTCCAATAACATAATGACAGGGTTGGAAATTAAGGAAAGGGGTTGACTTTCATCCGCAGGCCACACTGACTCATGTTGTCCAAAATTCATCAGCTGTGAATTCTGTCTGAACCGCTGTAGAGGTCTGCAACTTGTCCTTGGTGGAGCCTTAAGCCAGTGGCAAGGCAGAATCTTTTGTGATGATATAGGTTTATTAGGCTTTTATAGGGCTTCTGACAATAAACTCATTCACTGAACAAACCCTTTTATATAAGGTATTGATTGTCTTGATTACACATACTCCAATTTTGCAACATAGCCTATGAGCCATTCAGACACTAATAAAACACAGACATGTTGTGGTGCCTTTGAGTACTGGAGTGTAGCAGTGAAAAGGCTAAGAGCGGTAAGAGTGTCATGTTTGTTACAAGACTAAATTGCGTTGTTTGAAAAGGAAGCAATGAATCAATGAAGACCTTAAAATGGCACATGCCAGTACCTTGTGTTGAGTAAATTTCATGAATGCTAGTAAAACAATAACAGCCGCCTCAGGCATGGTGTGATGCAGCTGTGGATGCTTTAACAAAGCATCTGTGGCATTTCAATTTGATTTATTTCCCAAAAGGCTGTAGAATTGCAGCATATTGGGATTTTGAATGCAGCGTTTTCCCGGCCATTTCCTTGTCATGGCCCCACCTTTCTCATGCCCCGCCACACTTGTAAAACAGCTTTATATTTGTTTACTCTGTAAGGCTTGTACCTTCTAGCACACACCCCCTTGGCAGTTGAGTGAGGTGTGCACGCAACTTTCCCTTCAGAGGAAGCATGATTTACTATGTGAATCCCGATAATGATTATAGTGACAGTTGATGTCAGAGGAAGCTGGAAACAATGGCTGTGCTAGGCTTGTAGTGTGGCCCGCTGCTCCTGGAAGAGCCTTGCTGCTTGGTGTTAGACAGTGCTGCTCCAAGGAACATTTCACGTTGTCGGAGCATTTTTCTACAAAGCTTTTTGCTGGATGTAGAGATTTATTTTTTATCAATTTTATTCCTCAACCTTGACTATAGCAACATGTGATGTAAGGGAAGGCAGAACAACACTCTCCATACTACATGCTTGTTGACCTGCATGACCTGGTGCCCCAGAATCTGCAACTGTATGCATGTGGAAACATGTAGTCTACATTCTGTAGTATAATGACATACAATGGTCTGTCTGTTGCTTGTGTGTCAGTTATGTTTCCTGTCATCCTGTACCATCAGTGTTACCGTTTTCATCACAGTACTTCTACTTCATCCCACCAATCCTCAGCCTGTTAACTCCCTAACCCCTGTTTACATTGAGCTTCTTTCCATCCTCCATTCCTCAGTGGCCCCTATCCAGACATGGATGGTACAGTCTCAGGCATGACAGTAGTGGGGGAGAGAGGGGGGAGCAACCATGCATTCAGTTATTTTTTAAATGACGATCATAGTACAGGAGAGGGCTGGAAGAGGCGGGGCAAATGGAAGTGTTCAAGGACCGAGGGAGGCGGGTTCACAGCTCACCTGACCACCTCACTCCCCTCTGTCATTGGTCAGTGGGGCCCCTTGCCTCAATAATGGGCATTTGAGTGAAAGACATGGGTGCCCCCCCCCTTCTTGCCTGCAACATTTGAAGCCACTATGACAGCTGTCACAGCAACGTATATCAAAACCTGCCACATGCAAGACATGACTGTTGTGAAGATAGCAGGAATGTTTAGTCAGTAAAAAAACCCAAACAACATGCTAATCAGGTTATCAAAAATTGTATACAGATTCTAAATAGATGCACATTGGACCTGAAACTCAAGATGTTTGGGATGTTGCAATCATTGTTGTAGAATAATCCTGAAATATTGTTTCTCTTTGCATTAAAGAGAGATACTTGCCATAACTAACAATTAGAAAATGTGAAATGGAGTCTGAATGAAGTAAACATTAGACTGAATAAAACTTTTGATTGAATTGAGGAGACACTTGGACTCCCTGACTCCCTCCTATTGTGTTGGCGTGGCCCTAATAAGAGCCTGCTACATGGATGTGTACTGGAATTAATTTGGCTGCAGAGTCAGTCTTCCTGTTTTTATTATCTTCTGTAAGTGAAAGGTCGTGGAATGTCAAAGAAATATGAAGCGTTATAAATTGGGGTTGAAGCTTTGGTGGTTTATAAAGAATGTCCATGGTTAAAAGGAAACAGGTGTGTGAATGGCTTTGACTGTGTATTCCTTTTCTTCTATCTCTGTGAGAACCAGTTTGTGTTTTTGGCATTCAGAGTGATGACATGTGATGTACATTTTGCCTGAGCTTGCAATCATTTATGAGAAGAGGTTGCCTGTGTGCTTAGGGTCAAGGTTAGAATATGGAGTAAGTTAATGTGAGGCAAGGGTGCTGAAGATTAAGGTCAGTGCTATTAGAAGTGTGTGTGACTGTGTGTGTTAACCCGTGAGCAGTCTCCTGCCTCTGGCCTCATCATCTGACTCGATGCTGATCTTTGACAGCTGCCCTCCTCCCTGTGGGTGGAGCCGCCTCTGCACAGCTGGAGGAGGAATACAAATGTCCTGTATGGAAGAACCGAGTAAAGCTAGCTTATGCACTAAACTAGCTGGGGTTTAGAGAAATTACTAAATTTTGATTGAAAGACTTTAATTAAATCAATTTATAGGAGGGATACAAGTTTTGTATTGATTGGTAAAGTGAGACACCAATACTCTGATTAAACAAACTACCTGTGAATGACTGCATGTAGAATTGGATAACTAACAGTCACCTGGTCATTCTTAAATCGTCTCTTTTCATAATGTCTAACTGATTTCTGCCCAGTGCCCCAGTTCTGGGCTCAATGCATCGACTCTACCACCACATCTCACTCTGAGCTACTAGAAGCCTCTGCCAACATACCAACCCCCACCCCAACATATGCACATGCACACACGCATGCATGCACGCACTCATGCACACTACTACTACTACCACCACCCCAACTCATCAAATTCCTCATCCAATTTGTGTCCCCAAAACGTCAGACAGCTCACACCATATCAAGTTCATTTTGACATGTGACACACATGCCTAGCCTGAGGCTGGTCACTGGCCTAGCCGTCTGTTTTTCTCAGCGGGTCTGACTAATAGTCCGTCTCTGTGTCTTGCTTACTCTTCGACATTTAATTATTGGGATACACAATGAAATGAATGGATGTCATTTCAAAGAAGAAATCTGTACAAGTACTTAACCTCTTTCTTCACATTCTGTGTTTTCTGTAATATGTGCTAAATGTCAACTTTTCTCTTTCCATGTGCTCTGCCATTGGACTTTGATGTTTCCCAACGTCACCAGGAATCAATCCAAGGTAACCACACACACACACACACACACACACACACACACACACACACACACACACACACACACACACACACACACACACACACACACACGATGGTGATTCATGGTGGTGAAACATCTAAACAATATATTTCAATATTACCGTCTGGTTCGCTGCCTAATATTATATAATAAAAAGACACTTCTTATGCGACTCAGGGCTCAGTGTGTAGTCAGTGTGTAATGCTCCTACTGTCCTTACTTACTGTGTGTGTTTCCCAGGTATTTGCCTATGATTACTGTTTCTTGTCCATGGACGAGACGGATAAGGAGCACTTTGCAGGTCAGTCTATTCAAAACAATTCATCATTAAAATGCCTCTATAATGTGAGCGTAATCGACTATCTATACATAATTGTGCATGTGGAATAAAGTGATGTGTTTGTGTGTGTGTCTTCAGGTCAGGAGGTGGTGTTCCAGTGCCTTGGGGAAAGTCTTCTCCACAACGCCTTCCTGGGCTACAATGCCTGCATCTTTGCTTACGGACAAACTGGTAATTTATCACAAAAGTCTCTGTTCGTTCATTGTACAAACTGTACTTATGATGGGGGGGGGGGGGGGGGAGGGGTTATGACATGCAGTAACTACAGGGGTGACTGCAGGAGGGGAGGCCACACAAATGTACTCTATTCAAACTGATGGCAACCGTATTTTAATTAAATAAGATTTGTTTAAAATGATTTATCTTTTATTGAATGTGTGTTTATGTGAATTCTTCCCAGGTTCGGGAAAGTCGTACACCATGATGGGTTCGGGGGACCAGCCGGGACTCATTCCTCGGCTGTGCAGCGCTTTGTTTGACCGAACCCAGCAGGAACAGCGCGAGGAGGAGTGCTTCACCGTCGAGGTGTCCTTCATGGAGATCTACAACGAGAAAGTCCGAGATCTTCTTGACCCCAAAGGGTACGACCTCGACTTAATCTGTCAGCCCTTTTCATAAACGGAAGGAAGTTTTGGTCTTTTGTCAGTAGGCCACAGCATTTCTGGCGAATGCTAAAACGGGCGACGTGGCTGCTTTGCTCAGAAGAGAATAACATGCAATTAATGAAAGGTTAGCTGCCTGTGGGAAGATTGACTCACTAGACACAAACGTTGTTGTTGTACCAACTTGTTTTATCCCTCATATTATCTATTCATCAGATGTAATTACCTTATTTATTAACCAGTAAAGTACAAACACTTGGCAGAGAAAAACGCCACTCAACTCACCTCCTTGTTTATAATCACATCATCACATTCAAACTCAAGCTTTTATGGAGGTGTAATGTGATTTGTTTTGGCAAATTGAAAGATAAAACCCTGATCGCCCCGCCCCCATAACGTCCTGCTGAGCAGTGAGAGAAGCACTCAGGAGTTGTCTTCACAAATGCCCTCTTAATACAAATTCAGCACTTCCTGCAGCTGTATTGCACTAAAGCAATTCCAAAGAAGGAATTGGATTTCAGTTTTCCCCAGAAGTGAATTGTTAATAATGCCCAAAAAATGCATTAATGTGCTCCACGTTTGTGCCCATGGGCTTTTTCAGAGCAAATGACCACATTCAAGAGCTCTGTTCTGTTGTGCTCTGGCGCAGCAGCCACTGGTGGATTCTGGGTACCACCAGCTGCTGTGGTCAGTGGATAATGTTGGCCTCCTGCCCTGTAAGTCACTCTTTGAGGGCAGTTCATGTCCAACAGGTCAGCACTAAAGCAGCAGCCCAGGCCTCTGTCTGGCGCCCCAGACAACATAACCTTTGACCCCCCCCGCTCGCTGCCTGACCTTTCACCTCAGTAAAACAGGCAATAGAGGAGCGGGCCATCTGACAGCCATATGGGCTTTGCTGTGGAGTTTAGAATGATGAAGTTCTCAGGCGTGGAGCAAGTTTTGATCCGGGTCAGTAAGCCAAGTGCTGAAAAAGTCTGTATGAACTGGGGGGGGATGACGATGCAGCATGGGTACCAGAGCCCCACTGAGGGTAATGGTTTTATTTAATGTTTATGTAAGTGTTTTGATTATGGTTGAAGGTTTGCCTTGCATTCATTCAGGTAAAGCTCTGAGTGTTCCAGAACCAGATGTTCGGGACATAATTCATAGCTGTGGCCTCATTTTGGACCAAACCAGTTGCTTGCCACTTAAGTGGTGATGCTGTATTGGTGGTTTTGGTTGACTGGTGAAGTCATTACATTGTACATAAGACTCCTCGTGGTTTTGGTCACATACATTATTCACATGGATCATTAGACGTTTATGAACAGTGTCGTAGATGTTTGCGTTTCTTTAATCTGATCTTGTTTTCTGCCCCAGGGGACGACAGACGCTGAGAGTAAGGGAACATAAAGTGCTGGGTCCTTACGTGGATGGTCTGTCTCGGCTGGCTGTGGCATGCTACAAGGTAAAATGTGGTAAAATGCGCATCAGTGGGAAGTTTCTTGAGATTAGTGCATGGAGTATGTTAACGGAAATGTTCATCCAAAATGATGTGAGACACTGATGGACTGCAAAAAATGATAACTTGAATCCTGGGGGGGATTTAATGTTTCACACACGGCTTCTGCTCTTTCTATTTTCAAATTTCTTGGTAAACATAATTACATGGTGGTATGTGTTATGTGGCGTTGGTCACCTGAGGTTTAATTCTCCAAAATTTGATGACCTCATAAGCCCATCCTGTCATAAAACCATAGAACAGGAACACAGTGTATTTATTTCTCACAGTTGTATGTGCATTGTATTAGTTTTAGTAGTCATAGTATTGGTAGTTGTACTTTATCTTGTTTTATCGCTATGCTCTAACAGGACATTGAGTCTCTCATGTCGGAGGGTAATAAGTCTCGGACTGTGGCCGCCACCAACATGAACGAGGAGAGCAGTCGGTCACACGCTGTCTTCAACATCATCCTCACACACACACTCAAAGACCTGCACTCTGGGGTATGTACGGCATGCATACAAACATAACCTGGTGAAAGGTACTTTTAAGGATGAAGCTGAATGATGTCAGACATTGATATCGGAGGCATTGTGGTTTACGTGCAAACCCTCCATTGATGCACAGATAGTTAATCATGATAATAGCTGAGTTGTATAAGAACTTGTAGATGTGCTTTATCTTACATTCAACCCTTATTCATCAGTGAAGAGTCCACTAATTGCCAAAACATTGTACTTTCTATTCTACATTCTACCAACGTTCAGTAATTGCAGAACCACATCATTCACAGCAGTTTAAAGTTGACAACACACACCTCGCTTGTGCGTTCCCACAGTCTGCCACTTCTGCATACAAGTTTCACTTTCATTCAATGTTTCTCTCTTAGGCAAACCCAGAATCCTGTCAGTCTACACAATACTTTTATGTAGGGCAAAACAGAAAATGTTAGACCATGATGAACGTGCTATGTCCTACAGTTGACACCAGAATCCATTTCCCACTCCAGGAGTAACTTAACTGACACTCCATTGAGGTTATAAATTGCCTGCTGCTCTGTCCATGCTGAGTCTTCCTCCAAGAAAAAAAGCACGTCTCCCCAGTGTTCTGTTGTGCCTTTAAGTCTACACACACTGCGCTCCAAACGAGATGATGTCAGCTGTCTGACCAGTCACATCAGCTAATTGAGCAATTCTCCTTTCTCGCTGACCCAGTTGCTCCTTGCTCTTGTTTCCATTCTGCCTTTGCTACAAGCGAGCCTGTTAATAATTAACAGACGTGACAGTCAGTCAGCTGATACAGCCTGCTCTGTTTTCATGGCACACCCAGAATCAGACACTAAGTTGGTCGATAAGTGAGTAGGTTCATCGTGACACCATCTGTTGGTCGAGTCGTCAGTTGGTGAATAACTGGGCTCACCCATCGTTCACTGTATGAGTCAGTTCTTATTTAAGCGTGACCAACACCTTATCTGAAATTTCAGTTGTTCCGGTTATCTGAAAGCTGTTGCTCCTTATTAGGCTTCTTCTCGTCCAAATTTCAAAAGTGTTCCGTGAGGCAAGGAGCTGTGATTAAATAACGTCAGAGTGAGATCAAGTTGTAGCTTCCCGTGTATAAGAAGAAGAGATGAGATAAGACGTAGGTTTGTTCTTCAGACTGCAGCTTGGCACGCCTCAGCGCACACATATGCGCACAGCATCACCACATGGGGATTTGCTGACTGTCGTTGCTGCTTTGAATGTGCAAAGTATGTGTTGTGTTTGAGGGGCAGAGGAATGTCCATGCGGTTAGATCGAAGTCACTCATAAACAAAAGAAGCCTACTTTGATTCCCTGAAAAGTCCAATCCACCAGGTTTGCCTCTTGTGTGTGTGTACAGTCTGGAGTAAGATGGTGAACTGTAAGCCTAAGGTCAGAATCTGTTCCAGTCCAAGTGTCTGTTGAATGCAACTGTTGACCTTTTTCAAATACAAGGCAGTCGTTCAGTCTTTATTTTACTCAGTTCAGATTTGTGTTCACAGTTTTAAGCCCGATAACAAGAAGGGAGGCAGTAGCTCAGTGGGTAGAGCTTCCGCTTGGGAGCCGGAGGGTCGCCGGTTTGAGCCCCTGCCGAGGTGCCCCTGAGCAAGGCACCAAACCCTCAATTGCTCCCCCTTCTGCGAAGGGTGGTAATGAAATGTAATGTAAGTCGCTTTGGATAAAAGCGTCTGCCAAATGCTCGTAATGTAATGTAATGTAAAGAATGACAGCTCTGTTTCTGCTTCCAGATAACCATCTCTCTTTATTTAATGAATTGGATTACTCTGTGGGGTTTGAGACCGATCTTTATCAGTAAAGATTGAAGCTGTTATTCTCGTGACTGGTGCTCTCTCTCATTCTCTGCAGTATTTTGCTCTGTCATCTCTTCCCTCCTCCATCACTCAAAGCTTTGGAATTTGTATGTCTGTGTTTCTGGAAGTCCATGTACTCCAAAGAATCCAATACTTTACTATTTTTAGTTCAGACTAGATTTAAGTGGTACAAGAGATGTAGAAGTGCACCTGTAGTGTCTGCAAAGATCACAGACACTGCCGACTGCTTGTATTCATATTATAGTCATGTCGTACCTAAGGGGAGCTCATTTTTCATCCACTGCTCTGTCACACCTAAGGGTTACACATACTATGCAAATGGAGATGGATTATCTTCACCCCCGGAAGCTCTTGGATCACCTGCTTCCCTGCTGTGTTTAAGGTTGTTTGGAAGTCAGAGGACAGCCCCACACATCCTGTCCAAATGCACGGGAAGCAGCAAATTGAGGATATGTGATACCTGTGATGTCTGTTGTTGTTGTTGTGATGCTTACAAAGGACGTTTGCCACTCACAAAGCCACTAAGAAACAAGATTATGCCTCGTATATCTCAGAGTTCAAGGTTTCTCCAGGCCTCATGCAGTTGCGCTGTCGTGTCCTTCCATAAAACACGTCTTAGTGCCAAGACATTTGTGTTCCAAACTCTGCTGGACATCCCTCAGCTCTGTCACTGGCTGTGTTGCCATATGGCTCTGCACACTGAATTGCACATCTCAGTAGTGACAATAGGTACAATAGAAAGGAAATCTCTCGCCACAGCCTGAGTCGGTTAGAAAAGAAGAGCTGATGCTGTGTTTTGCTGCCAGGTGTATTACAATTTTAAGAAATGTTACCCTTTTACCTTCCACACTAATTATGACAAAAGGTGTTAAATTGAGATACCATAGCTAAATGCTTTCTATTTTGTATAATTTATACAGTTGAAGTACAGGAAATTCCCCCCATTTACCTCAGCCTACCAGACTTGGCCCACCGTCAAGGGTTTTGTAAAGTCTGGGTGTATGATATGGACTGAAGTAAAGTGAGAGTGGTGCTGTTGTGTCACAAATAACCACTATTGCTGCAGTTATGAATGAATAAAATACAGTAGCATTTCTTGACAGCATTATTATTATGACTATGCTTTGTTGGCAATGTTGGAAAGGAATATGATTATGCAAGGTAAACTGAGTACAGAAAGTTAGATGTTTCTCTCTCACTCTCATTTTCTCTGGCTTCCACTCTAGACGAGTGGGGAGAAGGTGAGCCGGTTGAGTCTGGTAGACTTGGCTGGAAGCGAGCGAGCAGCAAAAACCGGAGCAGCAGGAGAGCGGCTGAAGGAGGGAAGCAACATCAACAAGTATGTGAAAATCACTTCAAAACATTGATCTTAATGTGTTGACGCCAATATGGGATCTGAGGGTAGGATATGAAAGGAAATAGGTTAACCCTGGTTTGTGTGTGTCAGGTCTTTGACCACATTAGGTTTGGTGATCTCGGCGCTGGCCGAACAGGGATCGGCCAAGAATAAGAACAAGTTTGTTCCCTACAGAGACTCCGTGTTGACATGGTTGCTGAAGGTACAAGCATCTTTTCTTGCTCACCTATTCAATGCACAGTGTAATGAATTATTCACTTAAAAGAATCAGCACCCACTGAACCCAGAACGTCATTTGATTCCTCAACGCCGCAAGGTTTTTGTTTCAATAACACCAGAAATATTTTAATCCCTTCCGTTTGTCCTTTCTCTCTCTCTGCGTCTCTTCTTCCCCTCGTTCTCTCCCTCTGTTGCCTCCATTGTTGTTGGCCTCCAGGATTGCCTGGGTGGAAACAGTAGAACAGCCATGGTGGCAACTATTAGTCCAGCAGCGGACAACTATGAGGAGACGCTGTCAACGCTGCGCTACGCTGACCGAGCTAAGAGCATCGTTAACCACGCCGTTGTGAATGAAGACCCCAACGCCCGCATCATCAGGGAGCTGCGAGAGGAAGTAGAGAAACTACGGGATCAGCTGACCCAGGCTGAGGTGAGACATGCTGGAAATCACATAGAAATACAGGATGGGGGACATTCCTTTACCGTACTTTCCTCTGCTCTTTCCTCCAGTCTTTGAAGGCTCCAGAACTGAAGGACCGTCTGGAAGAGTCCGAAAAGTTGATTCAAGAGATGACAATCACCTGGGAGGAGAAACTTCGTAAAACAGAAGAGATTGCACAGGTAAGACATATAAGCCTTGTGGGTGGATCTTTAAATTAAGCATAAAAAGCTACAGTATAGTTCAAGTTTCTTTTTGTCTTATTTGATAGACTGCGCCCTGTGGTAAAACCCATTGAGTTTATTACACAGTATGAATTATTTATATGAAAATTTTTGTGTGATGATGTGTTTGTAGGAACGTCAGAAGCAGTTGGAGAGTCTGGGCATTTCTCTCCAGTCTTCAGGGATTAAAGTAGGAGACGACAAGAGCTTTCTTGTCAACCTGAATGCTGATCCTGCCCTCAATGAACTGCTGGTGTACTATCTGAAGGTAAAAACACTTACATTGCTTATAACTTATCTGTACTTTGAATACTTTGTAATTGTGGGCTCAACTTAGCTGCCATAGGAATTATGTCATGTCTTAATATAATATTGTCTATGGTGTTTTGTCTTAGAAACACACTAAGGTGGGCTCAGCAGACTCTCAGGACATCCAGCTGTGCGGGATGGGTATCCAGGCAGAGCACTGTGTCATCGACATAACTGCAGAGGCGGCCGTCATGCTCAACCCCCACCGCAACGCTCGGTAAGGACACTTTTTAACGCCACGGTTGAGTGAGACCATCAGCTAACTAAGCTCTGGAGAAAAGGTGGAGATGAGGTCATTTGTCTTTGTAGCACTCTGGCAGTTGGAGGATTCTCACCATTTTTTACCATCACTGTATGTCCCTCGCATCCTTTAAATGATTTTTCTGTCACTGCTGTCTGTACTGGTTTTATAGGACATGTGTTAATGGTTCTCCAGTAACCAGCGCTCTGCAGCTTCACCATGGCGACCGAATCCTCTGGGGGAATAACCACTTCTTTAGGTAATTTCATATAGGCCTCCAATGATGAAATGCTTTTTGAAATATTTCTTTAAAAATGAATTCTTTCCTATTGTACAGAATATTTTTTCCTCTCACTGGCTCTATTCCTGTATCAGTTTAAATGATGTGTAGCCTGACACTGACACCCACTGTGTGCTTACACCATATCAAAATGATACTAAGAGCAAATTCACTTAGCTGGACTTCCTCCCTCCAGGATCAACCTGCCTAAGAGGCGATCCCGGTCAACTGAGGATGATGACGGTGAGAGTGGAATGATGAAGAACAGTGGTAGCAGTGAGCAGCTGGATGCCGACGGTGACTCAGCCAGCGAAGTCTCCAGTGAAGTCAGCTTCTCCTATGAGTTTGCTCAGACAGAGGTCATGATGAAGGCTTTAGGCAACAACGGTAAGAAGGCGTTCTGAAGTCTGTTGTAGACTGAAGGCTTCAATAGGTGAAATGTGTCTTTATCAGTCTGTTAATCTTCTGTCTCATCCTGTCAGATCCCATGCAGGCTGTCCTCCAGTCTCTTGAGAGGCAGCACGAAGAGGAGAAGCGCTCTGCTTTGGAGCGCCAGAGGCAAATGTACGAACAGGAGCTCCAGCAGCTCCGGCGTAAGCTGAATCCAGAGCGACTGTCGGGCCACGGTGGAGCATCATCGGCTGGCCAGCAGGTTCAGGGGCAGCAGCCTCAATACCGCAGCCTGGAGAGACTCAGCATGGGAGGGATGAGCCAATCAGCCAGTGCTCAGAGCAGACTGAGGCAATGGAATGAGGACAGGTGAGTAACTGTGTGCACATAATCACCAGAATTAAACTCTTTTTACTTCCTCTTATGAATTCATCTGGAGAAGTGTCCATATAAACTTCTCTCTCAAGCTTCAAATTCATGTGCTGCTCCTGACCTTACTGACACTCCCCTCTCTCCCTCTCCTCTGTGGTCTTCTACCACCTACTTGCCCCCTGTAGGGAGGCCGTGTTGGTGAGGAGTCTACGCAGGCTGAGGGAGCAGATAGTGAGGGCAAACCTCCTTGTTCAAGAGGCATGTTTCATCTCTGAGGAGCTGGAGCGACACACCGAATACAAAGTCACGCTGCAGATCCCATCAGATAATCTCAACGCAAATCGAAAGGTCTCGCACATTATCACACACAAGCACGCAAATATACACACTCTTTTCACAAAAGCCATTACCCATACTAACTTGTACCATTGCATGTGTGTGTGCATGTGTAGAGGGACGCTGTGCTCAGTGAACCAGCAATTCAGGTTCGACGTAGATGTCGAGGGAAGCAAATCTGGAGTTTGGAGAAGACCGAGAACCGTCTAGTGGACATGAGAGAGTTGTACCAGGAATGGCAGGAGTATCACCTCCATCACCAAGACAACCCTGTGAGTTACTAAAAACACAGCGCAGCAGTTTCACAATGACACTGCTGTGTGTCATTCATGATTAATGTTATCTCTGTCATTAATCATTAAAACTCCACTTGCGTCATGTGTGCCATGTGCAACTGTGGATATGTGGTGATGTCACATCTCCCAGTGAAAGCAGAGTAACAGTAACACAATTACATCTGGGTAAAGCAACATCATGTTGGTGTGTTTTAGGTAATGCCTATATGGATTGAAAGGGAGACGTGACAACGACTGAATTATTATTATGATGTTACATGACACGACTGTCTCTCTAACCTGTTCTCCTTTCTTAACTGTTCAGGTGTTGCGGTCATATTTCCGCCGAGCTGATCCGTTTTTTGACGAGCAAGAAAACCACAGTCTGATTGGTGTTGCCAATGTCTTCCTCTCCTGTCTCTTTTATGATGTCAAGCTACAGTATGCAATTCCCATCATCAACCAGAAGGGAGAGGTAGGGAGTCACAAAACTGTTGGGTTATTAAAAATTTGATTTATAGCCCTTTTTATCTATCTTTATCATTTATCTGTAACATTGACCTCTGGTGGACATTCCAGTTCACTGCCCGACAATAACTTCTTTTTTTTAAGGATTTAACTGAACTGAAAACGTAATTTTCAACCAAACTGTAATTGTGTACTTGGAGTTTATTCTGTTGTATTGAACTCATAGTAGAAGAGTAGTTTAAGTGAAAAGGTAGAAAGAAATCTCAGATATGTCTTTACAGAAAGACTCCATACAGTGTTTGGGGAGTTGTGGAAATAATTTCCTTCCACACACATTTCCCAGACACAGCTGGGGTTAAGGCTGTTTGTTTTGTTTTCCCTCTCCTCCATGTGGTTAGGTGGCTGGGCGTCTCCATGTGGAGGTGGTGAGGGTCGGTGGAGGCTTAGAGGACAACATGGCCGGAGGAGATGAATCTGACAACAACCAAGACACAGAGGTCCAAGATCGCAAACTGGTCTGCATGGTAAGACAGACGGGTCCCAGTCAGTCATGATTCAGTCAGTCATTAGAATTACTGCTGATGAGCACTTAGATAGATCACATAAATACTTCTCACAGATTAACTCAGAAGCTGTTGCACACACATACCCCATGTAATAACCGAGGTGCTGTAGCGGTGACCTGGATGTGTGTTCGTGTGTGTCCTGTGCAGATAAAGATCCTGCAGGCAACTGGTCTTCCCCAGTACCTGTCCAACTTCGTCTTCTGTCAGTACTCCTTCTGGGACCAGACTGAGCCCATCATCGTGGCTCCTGAGGTGGACCCATCTTCCTCATCCCCAAACACCAAGGACCCACACTGCATGGTGGTGTTCGACAGCTGCAAGGTGACCCCCCCCCCTGGAAGGAGCACATTTGTTTACATTTAACTTTTATTTAGTTTAGTCTGTAGGGGGGAAAAGTCATGTATCAGTCTTGATTGTTCTCTGGTGTGTCCTGTAGGAGCTGGCAGTGTCGGTAACAGAGGATTTCATTGAGTACCTTACCGAAGGGGCAGTAGCTATAGAGGTGTACGGGCATAGACAGGCTGATGCAGGCAGGAACCCGGCCCTCTGGGACCTCAGCATCATCCAGGCCAAGACACGCACGCTACGAGACAGGTACACCGAGTGCAGTCGCCCTGCACGTATGGAAAACTACACACAGTCATACAGTAACAACATCAAATACTCCAGTTCGACTCTATCAAGATGTGCTTTAACAAGACAAATCGGCTTCTATTATTTTAAGGAGTGAAATTGTTTTTCGATTCTGTTTAGAGTCAATAACCTAAAGCAACGAACAGTTCCACAAATCCTCGTTTGTTGTGCAGTGAGGGAGGCAGTTTTATCTTTCTCTTAAACTCATTGACCTCGGAAGTCATCAAATTTAGAGTCAGTGTCGGTTATTAAATATTTTTCATACATCACACAAATGTATTGAAATAAATCTCCCACAAATGTCGCCACATAAAAAAAACACATTGCATTCCCTCAAACAGCTGAATCAGCAAACACTGCAGGGTGGTTAGCCTCACCAGTGCCATTATGTCCAGAGTGTAGTTAAAAACATCAATATCAAAATCTGATTAGAGATGTTCCCAGCTGTTCCACATGACCGGACTGAATGGATTGTATTGGCCACATAAACCCTGATCAATGTCCTCTCCTTTCATTTATCCTAATGCGTTGCACTTTGCATGCCACCTGTCAAAAAATCACTGCGATATGAAATGTTTCACAATACTCAGCAAATGCCACAAAATAAAGTAAAAGTAGCTGACAGTGCAAAGAACTACACACATGGCCAGAGCGTTGGGTTAGAGAACATACAAAGCACATTTGTTGGGTTGAAATAGACATCTTAACGTTAGTATCTTGGTCAAAATCAGTGTCGGGATGTAGATTAAAGGTGCCGATTTACCCATGAAGAGTGCCCTGATGTGGTGCCTTGCAGGTGGAGCGAGGTAACGCGGCGTCTCGAGCTCTGGATTCAAATTCTGGAGATTAATGAGAGCGGGGAATTCGTCCCAGTGGAGGTCGTTCCCGCTCGAGATGTCAGAACTGGAGGAATTTTCCAGCTTCGGCAGGTAGGAATGTTTGCCACATTTGCAGTTCACATTGATTGATTGATTGATTGACTCCTTGTTAACTACATGGTGGAATTAGCAGCCTTGAAGTTGAAATATCACTTTCTTTAACCTTCCTCCCTTGTCCTCATTCCTCATCTCCAGGGTCAGTCTAGGCGAATCCAGGTGGACGTACGTTCGGTTCAGGACTCGGGCACCATGCCTCTGATTTCAGAGATCCTGCTCGCTGTGTCTGTGGGCTGTGTGGAGATCAAACCCACTTCTGCCAGTCAGGAAGGAGATGAGATGGACAGTTATCAGGTAGGGAGCAGTTTAATCCACTCACTGCCTATGCGTTGCTTTAGTTCACTAATAAACACATTGATTTCCTTGGCTCCATTATCGATTACAAGCACCTTGACCTCTCTAGGGTCATGTTAGTATTTGCATGTAATTGACAGACTCGTCTATTTTATAGGAGAGAGATCTGGAGCGTCTGCGGCGTCAGTGGCTGGCTGCTCTCACCAAAAGACAGGAATACCTGGACCAACACCTGCAGAGTCTGGTCAGCAAAGCAGGTAATACACACACACACACACACACAGACCGACATTGTGTTTACATGTACATGCACGGACTCACCATACCCTAATGTTTGGGTTTCGTGTGCACAGAGAAGACAGAGGATGATATGGAGAGGGAGGCCCAGCTGCTGGAGTGGCGCTTGACTCTGACAGAGGAAAGGAATGCTGTTATGGTGCCCTCTGCTGGCAGCGGCATCCCTGGAGCGCCTGCAGAATGGTATGGAACCACAGGATGTTTATTTCCTTGATTCGATTTCCAAATTCTTCCCTGTGATTGTCTGAATTTTAAAGCAGAACTTAAGTTGTCCTCAATGGAAAAACTTCAAAGAATTTCTGTGTGTGGGAGGAAATTGACACTGATAACAGCTGCAGATTCTTTGTACATCTTGAGTTTGTACAACAGACACAACTGTATTTTATGACTGTAAAATGAACAACCCATTCACTGCACTTAAATGAAGTATAAAGGAAATATTGTGTGCTTGTCCACAGGGTTCCTTTGCCTGGAATGGAGACTCACATTCCTGTTCTCTTCTTGAACCTCAGAGGTAAATCAGCTCTTTTATATGGCTGCAAAACCTCAAGAATGTAGACAGTCAAAGCTGGAGGAAGCTGCATTTGAAGTTGTATCGTTTCAGTAAATGAATCAAAAGTTTGAAGTTGCCTTTGTTGTGTTTTGTTGGCCCTGTAGCTGACGATCTGAGCTCAGTCCAAGACCAGTTTGAGGTTCCTGAGGCTGGAGGTTGGGATGCCATCTTGAGTGGAGAGGATGAGGATGACTTCTTTGACCTGCAAATTGTCAAACACTACGATGGAGAAGTGAGCCGACCGTCCCCCGACTAATAGCCAGTACAGACCGTGTTTAGTGAGCCAATAAACACCTTTTGTTTGTTGATCCCAGGTGAAGGCGGAGGCGTCTTGGGACTCCACGGTTCACGAGTGTCCCCAGCTCAGTCGTGGGGGGGCGTGGCCAGAGCAACGGGTGTACCTGACAATTCGCGTGGTGGTTCAGCTTAGCCACCCTGCCGACATGCAGCTGGTCTTAAGAAAAAGGATCTGTGTTAATGTAAACCCAGGGCGACAGGGTTTTGCCCAGAACCTACTGAGACGGATGTCAACCCGCAGCACCATACCTGGCTCCGGGGTCACCTTCGAGGTGGTCTCTAACATCCCTGGGGTAAGGCGGTCAGAAACTATTAGTGTCTTGCAGAAGACCTAATCAGGGATGGATGTGATGTTCTGATGTTTTGACTCATCAGGATGCCCCCGGCTCAGAGGACAGGGAGATGCTGGCCAGGCTCGCTGCCAACAGCCAATCGTCTGAAGACGAGGCCGCCATCGAGAAATACCTCCGTAGCGTCCTTAGCCTGGAGAACATTCTCACTCTGGACAGACTCAGACAGGTAGAGGTGGACACAGACTAGAGGATAGAAACGACTCACACAGAGAGACAGGCCTCCTGAAAATGCTGTTTTTTGTGGTTTGTGTTTTAACAGGAAGTAGCGGTGAAGGAGCAACTGGCCACTAGAGGGCGGAGCAGCAGGCGGAGTCTAAGTTCTCCTTCTGTCCACAGGGTAAGTGTCACACAGTGGTGCCATATGTGACAGAGCTGTGTGGAAACATGGTGACATAATGCAGCGCAAACAAGCCAACATACAGGTCAGAGCAGCAGAGGACTGGAGAGGCTTTACAGTTCAATGTTGCCTAAAATAAAGAATCTTGAGATTATTTTAGTTGTATGAAGTTAGTTGTATTTTAATTTTGATGTAAGATGATATTGCAAGATCTGTCTCTCTCTCTCTCTCTCTCTCTCTCTCTCTCTCTCTCTCTCTCTCTCTCTCTTTCTCTCTCTCTCTATTGCGCCCATCCTCAGCTATCTGGAAGCAGGCAGGATTTGTCCTCCACCTGTCTTGTGGAAGATAAGGTAACACATGTAGCTGGCATTGGTGACATAGAATTCACACTGATGATGATCCCGACCACTACCATGCGTTCTGGGTGTTTGATATTAGTTAATAGCGGTAAACAAAACATGGTGGATTCTAAACGGACGTCTTCTCTCCGTTCCTCTTGTCTTCCAGGGTCGATGGGAGAGCCAGCAGGACATCTTCATGCCGTCTCAGTTTTACCGCACCCTCCCCCGTCCGGCTTCGTCCCCTTCCACCTACTCTACCTCACCTTCTTCATCCTCCACTACATTTGCCGTCAGTCCCCCACAAAACCAGGACCCAGAGCAAGGTATATAACACCCCTCCCCCATCACCTTCTCCTCTCTTCTCTTCTCTTCTCTACTCTTCCTGGAAATATCCTTGCTCGTCTTCTTCATTTCAACTCACTTCATCCTTTTGCTGATATCAATCATACTTGCAGTTTAATTGAAGAGACTCTGCTCTTTTCTTTGCCTCACCTCTTTTGCATGTTTTCCCACACTTACCTAGACGGCCTCATCTCTGTCTTCGCATCATCTCCATTGGCATCAATTCCATCACTCTGAGCATTGCTCCTGTCTACAAGTTGATTCATAATCATTTCCTTCTAAGTTAGAATTCACCTCACTGTATCATTTCATATTTCTGTTCTTCTTGTGAACATAATTAATCAGTTTTGATTAATTTGTGTCTTACAATCCTGCAATTAGTTATGATTAATCACATCGTAATGGATGGAGCAATCATCTGTGTGGCCAGCTACTGTCGTCTTCTGTCAGCCTGTCACTGTGTTGGGTTTTGCTGTGTTTCCTGGACTCGCTTTCAACTTCTCTTTCACACCTCCTCTGCCTCCCACACCTTTTCTTTCTCGGCTTCCTCTTGTCTCTGCCACTTCCTCCCCCCCGCCCCCCCACAGGTCGTTCAGGACTTGCTGCCTCTTATCTTTCAGTTAAAGCGCTGGTCCCTCAGATGCCCAAACTGCTCAAGTCTCTGTTTCCAGTTCGAGATGACAAGAAGGACCTGAGACCTTCGCCTCTCAACCAGCAGGTCAGAACCCATCTCCTCCTCGTTCAGACTCTCGTCAGCCTCATTTATTTATTTATTAGAGTTGTGTTTAATCCTTCCATGCACATCTTTCTTGATGTTTTCCCTTAATCGCAGGACAGAGGTGTGTGTGTGTGTGTGTGTATGTGTACATACCGTTTGTATTCTCCTGCGTGACCTTGTTTGTTGTTATCCAGCAGCATGTGCCTCGTATCGTGACATCATCAGGAGGGGACGACAACAAAGTCAAGACGGAGATGGTGAGAATCCCTCCACCCATCATGTACTGTCGATCTGTCACTTTTGTTCCTGATTGATCCAAAGGTTGCGACCTGTTCCTGACTGGTTGTGTCTCCTTACGGGGGAAGCCTTGCTCATGTTGTTTGTTGTTTACCTTGTCTGCATGCTCTTTTCTATCCCTCTGTTTCCGTGGCAATCGCTGGCATCCCCGTAGGTTGCTACGGTCCGGCCCCCGAACAAAGACAGGCGGACAGAGTTTCCAGATGCCCCTCCTCTTCCTGTGCATGACCCGCATGACATCACACCCCTCAGCCCCCTCAGCCAGTCGTCGAGCGGCTACTTCTCCAGTAGCGTTTCTACGGTTACCCTGTCTGAAGTTCTCCACCCATCCTCCTCCTCCTCCTCCCTCCTGGCCGCTGAGACCACGTTACCCACAATTCCCCACCAGCAGGGCGCTGACAGGAACAATGTTGTGACCTCTCCCCCTCAGTGCGACGCCAGGGTGGCCGTCGTCGCCCCGCTCACCTCCTACAGCGCCACCAATCACAACAACGTTACAGCCGAAAGCTCCTCCGAGCAGGGGCTTAACTCGGGAGGAGGCGGTGAAAACTTTGAGCGGCTGGAGATCTTTGTGGAGGGCGACGAGCACGGTAGCCATGACGACGTGCTGCCCGACTGGCTCACGGAAGGAGCGCACGTTACAGTTGGAAGCAATAAGGCCGGGACCGTTCGCTACGTGGGACTCACACAGTTTGCTGAGGGAGTGTGGGTGGGGGTGGAGCTGGACACACCTGTAGGTAGGTGGATCCTTTGAAGCGTGTGGATGTGTGTGTAAGCGAGTGAGTGTTCAAAAAATCAACAACAAAAAGGGAACACAAGATTGAGTATTATTGCTTTAAAAACAAACATTATTCTCATGAAATATAATGAAGCCCCCACATCCTCACGCTTTACGTTCTCCTTACAGGTAAAAACGACGGTTCTGTCGGAGGTCATCGCTACTTCCACTGTAAACCAGGTTACGGCGTGCTCGTTCGTCCGGACCGGCTGTTCCGCCGCGATCAGGCCGCTCCCGCACACGTCCCCATCCTGCGGGGAGACGCGATCGTCGTCCGCCGAGGGGAGAACCGCAAGTCCTGGAGCAGTTGACGAGGAAACTGGAGCTGAACGGGAGAGATCCGCTCCCCCTTGTAGTCCTGCCTCCTCCTCCTCCTCCTCCTTGTCTTCTTCTTGTCATCCCAGCTATGCAACGGGCTCAACGTGTCAGAACCAACACACTGCCGACTCTCCTGTAGTTGGAAACCACACTCAGTACTTCTAATGAGAGTTTATGGAAGGGGATAGGTTTATTTATGATAGAGGGAAAGACTTGAGAATTATTGCAAGTTAAAAGTAAATGGAAGACTATGCAGAGTATAAGAAGAGTCCATTGGAGTATTTATAGTAAATCCAGTCAGTGGGAAGGGCTGCTGTGAATCGCTGGAAAACGGTTTGGACTTTCGTATCGGCGTATTTGGGAGCATAGGAGCATCGAGGGTGTGGATTGGACGCTGCAGTCTGGATGATACGCCTGAGATCTCCTGCCTGAGCTCACATGCAGGGATGCAAACTCATCACGTTAGTCATATACGTATATATATATTTTTAAAAGTCACATCTGTAACTTGGATCATCACAGTAAGGAAGTAGAAGATTTTGTGTCTGAAACCTTTCTCTTCCTTTCCATCACATAATCAATAATTCACAGATCGTTATGATTTGTTGTTCTTGTTATTGTTGGTCACTATTTCTGCAGTTTTGGGAAACAATTAAGAGGGAAAACATTTTTTTTTTCATGTTTGCATCTGAAATAGACTTTACACCTCTCAGCAGTCCTCTGATGTTTGACATGACGGCAGGCGTTGCATCCCTGCATACCTGCAATCCTGTTTAGGAAAAAGCCTCTGAGACGCTCAGTTATTCCTGGGACGCCCTCCTCTCTGTCCAGTGTCCCACAATCCCTTGCTCGTGCTGCCACTCCCCCCTGAACTCCTCGTCTGGTCTGTAGACTGACCGGTCGCTTGTGTGACCCTCTCTCTCTCCTCCTGGACTGTTTTTTTGTGTTTGAAGATGGATCCTCCCAGAATGTGCCTTCATCACGGCTTGGTTTGCATCGTTTTCTGTGTGTTTAAAGTCCTTTTGTTGTTTTTGAGAAAGCCTTTGTGCCAAGTTTGAGGTGATCTCAGGGACTGCAGAGGGGAAAAGACAAGGGTGTGTGTGTGTGTGTGTGTGTGTGTGTGTGTGTGTGTGTGTGTGTGTGTGTGTGTGTGTGTGTGTGTGTGTGTGTGTGTGTGTGATTTGAGTTCATGTTGTCTCAGTCATAATGGTGAGGATTTGTGTTTTAGAGAAGGAGAAGTGGCGGTTGGACAAAGCCACTGTGGGAGAGAGCTGTTTGTGCTGGGACGACAGCTTTAAAAGTCGATTTTGCACTGGAAACTTTCAGCAAATGGCCCTTAATAAGACATCTGTGTGGTCATGACGACGGAGACGCAATTTAGAGAGATTACACGGACCACCCGTGGGAACCTAAGGAGGATGATGATGGTCTTTAACCCCTTGAAGTCTAAATTCATTTTAAGTCCTTTTTAACATTTAATTAGCCTTTTTTTGCAACTTACAAGTTACATGTAAGAATATTTTTCTGCTAAATTTTCTACTGAGAAAATTCTGCCAAGAATGGATCCTTGATTCTTGTTGACATTTTGGTAATCTTAAAAAATCTATTTGAATGAAAAAATGAAAATAGTCTATAGTATATTTAAATTAAATAGAATGATGATTTTCAAAAAATCTAGAAAATATAGGTCTCACAAAATTGAATATTTCTGGAAAATATCTTTCTAGAATTTTTTGTTGAGTTTGTTTAAAAGTTTTGCAGAATTTCACAATGTTTGGTTTTGTTGCACTGCAGCATGAAAGACAAATTCAATGGAAAATAAATGATTCTAGACTCCAGAGGGTTAAACACACTGCAGCCAGTTCAGTGTGTGAATGTGTAACTGCAAAAGCCACTTACTTTGGTTTTGCATTGTTGGCTTGTAGGTAAAGGCAGGTGTCGGTGTGTTAAGTGTGTGTGTGTGTGTTGAGGAAAAGAACTGAGGCAAATGTGGCAAGTGGGCGAGCAGGTGGGACGTGTTGGGGGAGAGAGATACGAACATTCCTGGTCTGCGTGTGAAATACAGGATAGCGTGGCATAAGTTAGGGGTCGTTTATTGGAGCGTCACATTCCAGAGGAGAGACGGGGGCGGGGCGTCTCACCAAGTGAGCCGTCGGCACGAGCTCGTCACTGTGCAAAAGTTACTAAGTTACTGTTCCAACACGGTTTGGGATGCTTCAATTCTTTTCAATGGTGCTTAATAATGCCAGAGTACTGACAACCGAGGGTGAATTCATATCCTGATGATGCTAGTTGACGTGTGTTAATGTCATCCAGGTCCTCGAGCTCTGTTTCTATAGTGACATTCACTTTATCCTCGTACACCAGAAATCGATGAAGATTTCTGCCGCATATTAATGGATGTTATATCTGCAATAGCCCAGATTCAATTCATTCTGTTCCTTTTTTTCTTTTCTTTTTTATCAGACGTCTTCCTAATTTCACCGCGGTTCATTTTACGATTTTTTTTATATTTAAAAATGTTTCTACACACACATGCCTTTATTGCATGAAAATAGATGAAGCCTTTTGTTTTGAAATTTTAATTAATGTTGCACAAATGATTCTCTGAAAATCGCTGCTATTAGCATTGTAAGATTTCCTGTAAGTGATTGAAGTTGAAGTTGATCCATTGATTAATCGTGATGATTGATTGATTGATTGTAGAACAGACAGCACGGTTTGTTCTAATCCCTCAGAGGCGCCGAGGGGAGAGAAGACGTCGAAGACACTAAGCGCTTTGATTCAGTGGCCAATATATATAGTTTATAGAAACTAAACTCTTTCAATTGTGGCACTTTGCCCTCTGAGCCGGGAGGCAGAGGGGAGTAAAGGTGGGGACGTCTGTAGGTGAAGGCGGGGGGAGGAATCATCACGGATCATTGATGTTTTGAAGTTGTCAGACAGCATCAGAATACTTGAAAATGTGGGATATGGGCGTACAGTAACAGTTGTATGGAAATGTGACTGATGGGAGACGCTCTGCTGAACATTCAATCGGCAATCGGAGGAAACCAGGAACGTTTCATATCCTACTTTTCTTTAAGGTTGAAATTTGGATCAATGAGGCAATATCAGCATAGTTGTAGTTGTTGCTGTGTGTATTTATTATGTGGTGTCAATGTGGCCCCAGAGCCCAGGACCCCGGTGTCCCCCTGAGTGAGCGGTTGGGTGGTTGTTGGTTGGTTGTTGGTTGCCGTAGGTGGTGTATTGGTTGGTTGTAAAGTGGTTGGTTGGATTATTATTTTTTTTTGTTAAAGTGCATTGGTTATTCTTTAAACTGTGGTTCGTGATGGTTATGTGGTAACAGAAGGAAGAGAGCTAAGTTTGTTTTTTGTGTGCGTCATGTTGGGAGTGTGTGTGAGTGTGTGGGTTGGACTTGGCCTTCATTCATTTGGGTCCAGGCCTCTTTTCCAGGACGGGAGAAACCCAGTAGCTCCATCCTGCATCCTGCTGCCCTGTGATTGGATCTCAGTCGTTGGGTCGTTGGAGACCAACAGCACCTTTATAATCAACGTGTCCCGGCTGTGTGAGCTGCGTTTGCTCCAACCATCCAATCACAGGGCAGCTCTGATGGCGGCTACATGCTTCCGGGCTGTCCACGGTCTGTGCTCCTCCCTCTCATTGGATTATTGTTAAATTGGATAATGAACTTCACAGCCTG
The DNA here is from genome assembly GCF_046128005.1 of Genypterus blacodes. Taxonomy (NCBI): domain Eukaryota; kingdom Metazoa; phylum Chordata; class Actinopteri; order Ophidiiformes; family Ophidiidae; genus Genypterus; species Genypterus blacodes. Next base: position 11,120,052 of record NW_027466879.1, read on the forward strand.
TTTTACTGACTCAGTTCCGTGTCCCGTGGACTTTCCCGTCCTGGTCTCTGGTCTGGACAGTGTCAAAGCTTTGAGATCACTTCAGGCTTCTAAATGTTTCTTTCTGTTGTTGTGCCTCAGAAACCATGTTGCCGTGTTGTTCTCTTCCATACATATCATGTATCATATCACGGTCGTATCATATCAGCAGTGCGTCACGTCATTTTTGCACAAAAGCCTCCAGAGATTTCCTCTCTGGAACAGGAATTCAGTGTTCCAAGAATTTCAAGTGGATTTTTCTTTTTCTTTTTCTGGTATCAGTCATTTCTAAGAATTTTGAATTGCTTGTTTCCCCAAACAGCACAGATCTAAAAAAAAAAAATGTTTTCAAGTCATTACCATGCCGCCTTCATTATGTGTCAAGAGACTCAAAAAAGTGTTGTCGTGGTGATTAGCAGTGACTGGAATCGGTGTCAGTTAGATGTTAGAGAAAAAAAGAAGCTTTTCACTGAGGAACTGTGCAAAGACTTAACTTAACTTGGTCTTAGATAATATCAGAGCCATCAGTGTTAATATGCGCACTGAATAATCCATCAACACAGTTTAGTTATATATCTATTTGATTGATTTTGTGTCCATATTGACATGTAAAACTGTTTGGGTTTGTTTTGTTGTCGTCAGTGTTTCTGGTTTGGACTCATTTTCTAACTGTGGGATCTCTGATGTGGAGCGAAACGTCTTCTGTCTCGACCCTTGAGCCGGACGGGGGGTCAAACACACTGAACGCTGAAGAGTCTGAATCTGTCGGAACTCCCGGTAAAAGAATTTTGGGGGAACTCTTCAGTTCTGTTGACAGGAAACAAAGTGTGCTACTGCCTTTAACCGCAGGTTGGTGTCGCCCCCTGGTGGCTGTCGTTAAAGCTCATGGAGAAATGGCCCTGAGTACACACACGGGACGTATTTTATAAAACATTAAAATAACAAACCCGCCATCGGCAGTCACTGTAGCTGTTGGACAGTCAATCAGTCCTTTCCTGCCTTGCTAGTGAGCACTCACCTATTTACTACCTCTGTCCCTCGCTAGTGTGTGTGTGTGTCTCTCGACCCAGAGGCCTTCTCGCCAACAAGGCTTCTTCTTGCTGCGTCACTGCTACACACTCTCTTTCTCTAGCTAACTACACATAAACAGAAGCAATACACGGATGTCAGGAGACGCCACAGACCCTCTGGCAGGTCCACCGCGCACTTTGCCGTCGTTACTCTTTATCCTTTGCGTATCGTAAAGGCAGTTGGCGTGTGTTTGCCATCACCTGCCATCTCCCAAGTATCCATAGGAGATCCTGAGCGGACTTTCACAGGGCTTGGTGCTCGCTCGTCAGGGGGTTTCAACAGAACCGCGCTGCTCTTGCAAAAAAAAAAAAAAAGGCTCCAGAAATCCCCGCAGTCACATTAAACTTCTATTTTTATTTATGATTTTAAAGCATCCTGGTTTATTCCGACTCCCTGCCTCATCCCGGACAGCAGTATTAGGCCGCGATCATCCTCACTAATCGTTATCAATCATGTTTGTTGCTACTGTTGATTCTGTGGAGTGGGTTTGTCTTTTCAGTGTCTTGTGTGTGTGTGAATGCAACGTTGGCGTGGTTGATCTGTGTGTGCGTGCTTATGTGTGTGTGTGTGTGTATACGTGCATATTAAGACTTCTAAAAGAAAATCTGAGCACAAGTTTGGGTTTTGATTAATTTAATTGTTTTATGTAATTATATGCTGCAATCCAAAGAATAAACGTGTATTATAATACATTTATAATTTTCATTTTTTATCATCTGAACAATAATCTGGTAAATAAAAGATTAAATATTAAGATTTGTTTGTATTTATTTTGCCAAACTAGACTGAAGTAAGTGCAGACTATATAACAGCAAAACAACAACTCAACACACACACACTGGTCTCTGATTTGTTTTTATTCCCTTGTAAATAGAACAATCGATAAAACACCTTCAAAATAACATAAGGTTTATCCAACAGATGAAAAAAAAGTAACAAAATGCATATGTAGATTGTCTACATAGCGTTTACAGTCTATTGTCCAAAAAAGGCACTAAATCGTGAAATAGAGGAAATATTAATCATTTCAAACTGATACAACACGTGTCCTGCTGAGGTTTGATAGTTTTTAAATCTCAAAGGAAATTAAGAGTTTAATACCAAAATGAAATGAAATGTCAGAGTTATTGATTTTACACCACTGAACCAAATGTTCCTAAGCGACAGAAACATTTGGCCAATTTCCCCACATTGATTGTGAAAACAACATTTTGGAATAGAACTCTTCATGTTATACTGCATTTCATTTATTCACTATATCAGATATGGTAGAAGACGAATGACATTCAGTTCTGACGCTTTACTGACTGGATCACACAGTGAATCTGGTTTGCAGAGGAGCAGGACTGAAGGCAGAAACCTCTACTGCACTGAACCCATGCTGCCTTCAAGTTCTGTGGGAAATATCGACGCCATGTCAACAGCTGATTGTATAAATGTCCTTTTTTCTTTTCTTTTTTAAGGGTATTAGTGAATGTAAATCTCATATGGATTTATTACACTTTGATTCATGGAATTGTTTCCTGTTAAGTGTTTTTGGTTTTTCATTTACAAACTTTTTTACAATGTCTTTTCACCTTTTGGTCTACATCAGGTACAGAAAAGCTTTACCTGCACATCAGTTGGCACCGTCTGAGCTCATTTCATGAGAAGACTTTGAAGGCAGCAGCACATGATTTAAAAATCACGAGTAAATCTCAGAACAGCTTGTCGATGCATTAAAATGAATCCAGTGACTCCCTTCTGAAAAGCTTCTGCTTAGCAGATTAAAACAAAGTTGAACTAACGCTCACTAGGAGAGTTTTCTACTGACTGGAAGCGGCACACTGGACGAGCCACGCCTCAGAGTTTTAGAAACTCTTAGGGCACAACAACAGCTTAGCTGTCACACAATTAAAAAGAGTCCACCACAAAAACTTAATTCTTTGAGGCATTTAGTATGAAACCAAACCTAAAGAACCACCAGCAAGAGGGAGACACCATCAGCTGTACTCCTTTACATTTAGGGAGGAAATCATCTGAGGTCATTTTGGGGGCAAATATCTGCCCACCATAGAATCCATCCTGATCATTTAATAATATCTGTGACCATTAACATCATGTTTGTCCCAGAGAACAGCGCCTCCATGAGGGAGAGAGAAATGCATTGGAGCAGCTGTTTAGGTATAGTATGAATGTATCTGTGTGTGTGTGTATGTAGCTTATAGCTGAGAGAAAGTAAACTGAGGTATTTATGTTGAGTTTTTAACTCTGAACTGTCTTTGACAGTAAACACAGGTTTTATTAAACTGTCCGCAGCCTGTAAAGCACCAGAGGCTTCATCTGTAACCGTTGCTTACAGACAAATGGGACTTCAAACTGGCATATGTCACTTAAGCAAACCTTGGGAATAATAAAACAAATTTACGTGAGAATGTGAGCCCCCAGGGCAGGAACTTTCATCTAGGCTGATGGACATTGACACTGTGGGTGTGGAGGTTTGTTCTGTCATTAATAACTGCTCTCACAGTGATGCCAGTGTCAACACTTCTGTGAAACCTGTCATCATTCACTGCCGTCCATAGGTGTTGCCAGATCCAAAATGTGCATAGGCGTGGATGAAAGTATCTGTACTGGTGCGCAAAGTCTCACATAAACTCCCATAAATCCCACTGTTTGCGTAGAAAAGTGGCATAACGTGTGTTTCAAGGCTGCTTTGTGCAAACGCAAGGGTTATACATGAGCCCCCTGGTGAGTGGAGGCCATTACAGAATGAGCAGTAGTATTGGATACAGTGGAAGCCATTGCAGAAGTCCATGTCCGTGCATTTATCCTGACAGTACACTGCAGAAAACACTAAGGCACTTAACCTCAACCTAAAACCACGCTGGCCTCAAACTACAGGTGCAGCTCAATAAATTAGAATCTTCCCCATGATTGTGTCGCCGACTGAATCAGACTGAGAGACAATTAAAGGCTCAGGAAACCTCAGCAGGTAATTTAAGTTAATGAGCTGATTAGAGTGTGACACTAAGTCTACAATATGAACTTTTTCACAATATTACAATTTTCTGAGATACTGAACTTGGGGTTTTCATGAGCTGTAAGTCATAATCATCACAATTCAAATAAAAGGTTTGAAATATTTAACTATGTGTGTAATGAATCGATAAAATATGAGAGTTCCACTTTTTGAATTGAATTACTGAAATAAATGAACTTTTCCACGATATTCTAATCTATTGAGCTGTACAACATGACTTTCAGATATATGGAGGCTGCATTTACACTTTGCATTAAAATGTGATCCGTATCCATACAGGTTATCCAGGTAAGAAAGAGGGTGTGGTCATGTGAGGTGGACGCACCTCTGTCACCTCACCTCACCTGATGCAGGACACATTACAGTCGAAAGGCAAATAAGCTCAAACTGTCAGCCTGTGTGTGTGTGTGTGTGTGTGTCATGTTATTACTCAAACATATTATTTTGAACTATAAGATGCAGATCACGCTTTAATGGGCGGTGTAGAGGAGCCTCAGGTGAAAGCCGGTGTTCAGCAGGGTTCAAACGTTTTGATCCCAAACTGAGCTGCAGTCTGTGATTCTTGATAAAGGAGTGAATGAATCAACTGCAGGCTTAAATGATTCTATATAAAGATGTAAGAAGCGTTTCTGTTTCAGCCAAATAACTATCAAGACTGTGCAAAGTGTGTTCTGTTCTGTGGAACTGGACCTTGAATGGGGCGGAGGAGCAGTGTGAGCAGTAGAAATGCAGTTGGACTCCTGCAGCGGCCATATTGGGACAAACACTTCTGAGGTTGATCTGTTTTCTGCTGTGGTGGAAGAACGTTTGCTCTGTAAATGTGAACTTGTATCATCTCTTCCTCCTCCTCCTCCTCCTGCTGATGTGGTCTATCATCGCTCACTCATTCAGGCCAATAACAAATCCATATAGGATGAGAGGGGGAGGGGGAGGGGGGGACGGGGAGGGACGCCGAAGCACCACGAAGCACCACGGTACAGATTCAATAAAGTGTCGTTAAAAGTCAAAATACAACCAAGGCAAAGCGATGGCGGCGTGCGTTTACAACACAACGGCCCGCCAAAGCCGACACAAAGACACACCCGGAGAGGGAAGTGATGCATTTTTTTTTTTTTTGCTTCCTATAATTTTTGACACATCTGATGCGTCTATGATTATCTCCATTCATCACCATCACACACTCAAGAAAAAAAAAATATACAAAACTTAATACTTTGGCTAAAGCTTCACAACAATCTCTCTCACTCTCTGTTGAAGCTCATATTGTCTACAGTGGATATAATGTAAATAGGGTGGAGGTCAGGGTCTATACTGCACCTATACACCCTCACAGCTTATAAAGTATACTGTATTTAATGATATATACTGTATGTACTCCTGTATGTAGGTTTTTTCACTGTACACTATTCGCTTTGCTACCTACTGGTTTTCATTACACTACAGGTTCCATCCCAGACGACAGATATGGATGAGGGATTTTAGATCGATCGCTGAACAGACGATCGCCCACTAAGTGAGAATCCACTTTGGAAACTTTCAATTACACTGCGATTAAGGCAGTGATTAGATTTGTATTCAATCCTCGTGTGACTTACTTGCGATCTTAATATTGCTGATTAAGCTCGTTCTGCTGCTCGCTCACAGATTTTAAAAATGTAACACAATCTGCTGCGATGATATACGATGCATTTGTTTTTTTTTTTAGAATTAATCAATTGAAGTGGATTTTAAAATGAGCTTGACTTTGATGTTCCTGTATTAATCAATCAGGCTGATCGGTTGTGTTGTGATCAGTGAACTATATGGATTCTGGTTTCAAACGGTTCATGCGTCATCCTGTCAGTCAATCTGCTGGGAAGCAACGCTACAAATACACTTTCGCCTTATCTCGTTATTATGATAGTGGACTAATGCCTATGGAGAGTAGCAGAGCAGGTTGGTGGTTGGAGGTAGGGTTAGGAGGTCAGGAGGTATCTCAGGGTCCGAGTTTACGCCACATTTGGTCTTTTTTGACATTTTTCTCTATTACATTCCTATAAAATCTGCTTGCATATCAACACACCTCCTCCTCCCTTCAGTCGTCCTCCAGCGTTTCTGTCTTGATGTCATTTCCCAGGCTGCACGCCGCCCCGTCCGCCTGACTGATCGGCACCTTCGCCGTGGCCGCAGCAGCCGTCTGATCCTGGGACTCTGACAGCATACTCGTGGGTTCGTCCTGCAGGGAAGGGGAGGGCGGAGACCAGGATGCACCGGTCAACCTGGCGCCTTCTACCTGGGGGCCGGGCCCCGACGCCACAAGCGAGCGGGCGATCAGAGAGCTTCCCCTCTGCCCCAAACCACCTCTACCCAGGACGGAGAGCCAGCTGGGCAGCAGAGTGGGAACCTGGGAGAGAAGAGGAGAGGAGAGGAGAGCTTGTTTACAGCAAAGAAACAAAGGAGAATATCAAGAAACTACTCCAAACTGGAGGATATTGTGAGCTTGTACCTGAGTCGGAGACGACAGGTCGGCCCGACTGAAACCAAACATCCTGGCTGTAGCCCTCTTGTCAAATAATGAGACGTCGCAACTCTGTGACACACAACAGGATAGCAGATTATACTACCTGATATAGAAGAAGAAAAAGAAGTACAAAGTGGTGCCTGCTCTACTTTAATGACTAAACTGTGTGTTTATACATTTACAGGGTCCAAGCAGGAAAGCGTGAAATGTTGGTGCAGATCTGGATGTTTTGCTGTTACTTCACACTATGTATGTAGGAAATCGCCTCGCCAGGAATTGAACCTCTGACCTCTGACCTTTTGTGTTACGTTTACCTGCTCGGGGAAGTCGGTGCTGTCCACCTCGTCGCTGTTGGATTGACCTCCTGGACTCTGGACCTCGATGCCATGGCTCTCCAAGATGGCTGCTTCTTCAAAAATACAAACCTCACCATAACATATCACACTCGAGAACACAAACCTCACAAACAACAACACACAGGCAGAGAGGCAGACATTACCTATGTTAGCGCGCCTCTTGATGTCTTTGCGGCGGTTGGCGAACCAGTTGTAGACCTTCAGGGATGTGACTCTCTCCAGATCAGACAGCTTCTTCCCTGTCACATACAGCACGTGTCATTTTAACAGCTGGTCGACATGTGATGTAGTAACATGTTTATATTTCAGTTTTTTATCACTCAGTCCTAATTTCTTTCCTACCTGGTTTCTGGATGACGGCGTTGCAGGCGTTGGCGATCTCCTCCCTCTTGGCTTCATCTGGATACTGATTATCACTGAAGTAACTGTACACACACACACACACACACACACACACACACACACACACACACACACACACACACACACACACACACACACACACACACACACACACACACACACACACACACACACACACACACACACACACACACACACACACACACACATAAAAATACACAGTTCCTTCACAGTTCAAGCTTGATATATTTTCCACCTCCTCACCTCTCCATAACAGCCAGACACTCCTTCCTCCAGGTGAATCTGCTCCCTCGCCGCAGACGGAAGCTGCCGGGGGATGAGGCGAATGGTGCTGGAGCTTGGGGCCAGTCCATCATGTCGTCCAGGGCCAGCGGGGCCGCTCGCATGGCCAGGGTGGCACCTGAAGTCACAGCCACCAGCCGGCGTCAACAACAAAGACCGTTTATACTTCATTTGTTACTCAGTATTACGCCGCCGTGTTGTTTCGGCTGAGCTAAAAGTGTGTGTTCCTGTTATGCTGCGGTGCTTTTCTCAGTAGGACATGTGGTGGTGGTCGTCATGGCGTTTACCGGGGCTGCTCTTTTCCAGCTGGTACCAGCGGAAGAAGGCTCTCTTCTTCTGCTCGCTGAGGTCCGACCCCTGCTGGAGGAGCCAGTGTGAGATCCGACTCTGACTGATCCCTGCAGGAGGACAGACAGGACGAAGATGGAATCTGTTCATCTGTTCGTTGGACAAATTTGGAGCCAACCCAAGTTTCTCTGAGTACACTGCCGTATATGAATTACACAATATCTTATATTAACCCAAAAACAGACAGCTGTGCTGCACATAAAGGTTGGTGACCTGTAAACTAAGCGGTGACATGATGAGGTCACTTTAATCGCACATGAAGTGACACTGAATATGACATCATATTCATGTCATCACGTATGCTCCTTTATGTTTGCTTATTTATCATCATTTACCCATGCTTAGTTATACATGATTGTCAGAGGGGAATTGAAAACAACTGCCATGACATCACTCACCTGTTACCTGAGCGACAACCGCCTGAGAGATTCGCCTGTTTGCCAGGAAGGACTTGATCTCCTCTTTGATCACAGCGCTGTCCCTCCTACACACACACACACACACACACACACACACACACACACACACACACACACACACACACACACACACACACACACACACACACACACACACACACACACACACACACACACACACACACACACACACACACACACACACACACACACACACACACACAGACTATTTAACTGCAGGAGCTAAAGTTGTTGAAGGCTAATTGTGTCTTCATCGAATAAGCCTTCTCCCGAGATATGTTGCCATGGCTACAATGCCAACGCCAGCGTCGATGAGGAGAGGGATCCAGGGATCACGCCAGATCCTGGACAATTGAATCCAGCTAAGTCATTAATCCATGCAGCGGGAGCAGGACCCCCAGGCTCTGTGGTGCAGCTGCTGACACAAAGGGCCGACGTTCACCTTTTGCAGCAAATCTAAAGTCTGATTGAGGAATGGCTGCTGATTTACCTGCTGGGATTTGAACCCATTCAATATTGGTGAAAATCTGGATCCAGGAACAGAGCTCCTGATTCAATTCTGAAACTTTTCCATGAGTTGTTGTTGAATACCACATCTCCACGGCTGTATAATGACTAATGAGTGAATAATAAGTATAAGGATGCAAAACAATAAGTTGAAGAGCTCATGTAACTTCTCTGGACAAGCTGCTTCATTGTTTGGTACTTCATTTGCCAACAGCTACAGAGCTTGAAATAATGTTGGAATGAACAAAGGCTGTTGTGAAAAAGGTAGATTCTGTTTCTACGGCAACCTTTTCATTGTATAATTGTTGGCAGATTCCCAGGTGTTGTTAAAATGATGTTTGCGAGACATTATGATGACTGGAGTGAGCCGTCGCCAGCTTGCTCTAGTCTATCACAATCAGTACTCACATTCAAATAAGGGAATGGAAAGCCTCATGTCTCCTAGCAACCATCATTCACTCGACTCAAAGGATAAGATATCAAGGAAAAAAAGAATACAATACTGAATAGTTTTCCCTTATCATCAGGTTCTAGCTTGACTTATGAAGATAAAGATCATTATCAAAGTTTTTCCAAAATATTTGGATATTTCAGAGTTTTACAAAACACTTTTGTGATTTTCATGACCGTAGAAACCCTGAAATGTGACATAGACACCCTGAGTTAAGCCTGTCAGGAAGCACTAATAGGTTGAGCACCACCTTTACTCAAGCACCATCACATTTCAGATCTTAGCAGTCCATACATGCAAAGTCTGAGATGAGATGAAAGTTAAACAGTAAATCAAAGCAAATTAATTCAGTTGACACTTTGGTTAACTGATCTGGCATTGTTCCTTCCAGAGCAATCAATACTGTTCTCTCAGCTTGTCTTTGTATTTCAACACAGCTCTAAATATAGACGAGTGAGATCTTGTCTTACCTCATCAACTCCTCGACCTTATCGTCGATGTCTATGTCTTCTTCGCTGGTCTCAAACCCGTAGCTTGGCCCTGTCACACTGCCACTGACGATGCCGAGAGGAAACCGGGGAGGTGACAGCTTCCCATTGGTGACGGCGACTAGACCGTTCTGAGCCACTGCTGCCATGGCAACAGCGGGTGCCGGTAGCGAAATGGGTGGGGAGGTGGTGTCAAAATTGTTGTTGGGTGACGGCGAGTGTTGGCGGTCGGGGAAGTTCGTCTGAGTGGCAATGGAAGTCGTGGAGGAAGAGGCGGCGACTGCGCTGGAAGAAGAGGGCGGCAGGTAGGAGGATTTATGGGTGAGCTTGTGTCCATGTTGCCTGTCCAGGTGGTCCAGGGTATCCAGTGCGTGCAGGAGCTCGGCTTGGGTGATTCCTGTCTTTCTTAGCCTCTGGAGAAGGTCTATCTGCTCGATGGTGAAACGAGGCTCCTCACACTGCTGGAACATCCTGGAGGAGGGAGGACACCACAGGGACATCAGGTCTATACAACAACAAAATCTGTACAGTTAGAACCGTCCAGCTGTCTGTGAACATGGAATACGAAGAAGCGAGTTTAAAGTGGATTATCTCTCTGTTACACGCTCCAGTTTTCCGTGATTCCGCTTCCCTGGAATTCGATGCAAAATGAGTTGCTAAGACTACAGCAATAAAGAAAAGTGTATTATTATCTGTGCTTAAAAATCAAGCTTTTGTAAACATTGCCATACCAATGGGTCTAGTTAAACGTGTTCCTCTAAACTAGCGTAACGCTAGATAATGATTAGGATGTGGATAATGTGTCAGAAATTTGAATGCCAAGTGTAAACTGCTGGCCAGCCTTCAGTTCTCGTGCTGATTGGCTCCTCCCTCCATTCCTTTGCTGACGACATGCAAATCTTCCCCTCCTTCCTGTCAGTAGACTGTACAGCCTTGGCAGGAATGTGAGCGTGCCATCAAAGACTGAGTTCCTTCTCATCCCAGCCAATACTTGCAGTCAACCACCAATCAGCATCTAGCTCGAGATATCTTAAGTCAATCTCACAAAGTCTGCCAGGAACTTGGGTGTCACCATTGATAACCGGCTAACCTTCAAAGAACACATTGCTTCAGTCTCTTAGTCATGCAGATTTGTCCCGTACGACATCCAACTCCTTTTCTTGTATCATATACTATTAATTGTTAAAAGTCTGCTGGTCTTTCACAAATTGCTGCAGCAGTCACTGAACTAATCTGAGCGAGAGACAGGCAGCAAGACAGTAAGAGGAACGCAGGATGAGGTCACACGCCTGTCTCGACACTTTGTTTCTACTGCAGAACAGAAAAACAAGACACAGCAGAGAATCAGTCAGCCGGCATGTCAACACTTACAATAGATAGACAGAAAGGAGGGTGTGAGGGTGTGTGTGTGTGTGTTTGTATCTTGGGCAAATGCCAAGAAAAATTTACATCTGAGGCAGCCAAGCTTCATGCTCACCCCTCTGCTGCAGAGGATGAGTCATGCATCATGCAAACAGCAGATCCAGTATGTATATCTAGTTTGACCGGGTATTCATTTCGGAAAAACAATGTTTGATTCGATGATTTCACTTCCTACTACAGTCTTTGTCGTACTAGTGGCAGCTATGAGGATGTTTTCACTCCATTATAATACATTAACTGCATCACAAATAATGACTTATGCACAGCTGCCATACAAAAGCAAACTTCTATAGAATCAGGAACTCGTCATCTGCTTTCAATCTTTATGTAATCTTCCTGGGCCTGCTTTTCCTCTTTCATTTGAGTCTCGTGGCTCCAAATGTCTTCCATTTTAAAAGCGAGGGAGGCCACTTGCGTTCTGGGAAATTTTCCTTGGACATCATGGTTTAGTGCTGCTCTGGCATGCACCGCGACCTTATAGAGAACCAAGTCAGGTGTGTGTTTTTCCAAATCAGGGACCATCAAAGGGACCAGATGCATCATTTCACCGCAGAACTGGATTTGTTTTTGCTAAACAATGAACCTTACAGTTCCCACATTTCCTCAGTCACTGACCACGGGGACTTGGTACATTTCATTTCACTTCAATTAATTATGCAAAACCTATAGAAACAGTCTCAAATGTTTCATCATGTGGTATATTAAGAATCACTTTATGCATAATTAAGCCATGAAAAAAATATGTGGGCCATTTAAAAGGCTGCAACTGAAATGCCATCATGAGAGATGTATTCAGTAATGCATTTCATATTTCACCAGATGCAAGCTGGAATGCTGGAATGGATTTTATCATCAATCCAAACAGCATGTAAAGCTGCAGCCTTAAAAAGGGGCAGTCAGAGAGGATCGGCTGAACATATATCAGCACTCTTAAGCAGCCTGTCGGGGTCTTGAACTGAAGCCCAGTCCACCTACACTGGCTGACAAAACTCAAGCCAGAACCATTCACTTTGGTACTGGAAATATAGAGAGAGAGAGAGAGCGAGAGCCAGAGCGAGAGCGAGAGAGAGAGAGAGAGAGAAGCAAATGCATCCAGTGCGAGTACTTTCACATGCACACAGAAAACAGGGTTAGTGAGAGTAACCTGAGGCCTGTACTACACGGTGTGATTAAGGGGTTAGGTCACGATGACAAGCTGCCTCACTTCTGGTCGCACTGTCGCCACGGTAACTTAAGCTCCAAAGGCCAGCCTGGGTACTGAGCTGCATATGTTTGAGTTTAGTTGGACTGAAATATAAAGCACTGCCGACGACCAATCAACTCCTTTGGAAAATAGATTCACCGTTCCTGCAGGATCCCGTTGATGCGTTGTTAGGGGGTCTCTCTGTAGTACACACACCAACGCACGCACACATGTAAATATTTCAAATACTGGAGGGAGTACTGGCTCTCATTAAGGCCTTTCTGAGCGCATTGAATAAGAAGGTTAACGCATGAACTTACACATTTATACGATTCTCTGTCAGCATTCCTCTCTGACATTATTTGCAGCTGTGGTGTTGCTCTCTGAAGTCATTATAACTTTATATTCTTCATATGCCTCTAATTTAACCGTTTACTTCTCTGACCCGTTTTACAAAGACGTGCACTTTTAAAAAATCTGTTCAGGGTTTACATGGCCAGATTACCAGATGAGTCCTGCACAAATCTACACGTGTTAACCACATTTCTCACAGACCCTTAAACTGGTTACGGAAATTATGTTTCCAGTTTTCAAGACATCTAAGATAAGATAAGATAAGATAGCTTTATTATCCTGAGGGAAATTGTTGATACCAGGTTACAGCCTGTAGTGGCACGTCGTTACCCTCTACAGCATTCAGTACATTTGTCACGTTTTAGGATGAACCTGACAAAAACTCCCACACACGCAACTAGATAAAATTATGTTTGAAAGTGCAGTCAAAAAACTGTTGCTTCCAATGTTGCTTTCAACAGCGTCAGACTGTACAGCCACATAAAGAAACAATGGTGATGTCATCTAACAAAGTCATGTCCTTCAACTAACAATAGTGATGTCATCGAACTAACAAAGTCATGTCCTTCAACTAACAATAGTGATGTCATCGAACTAACAAAGTCATGTTCTTCAACTAACAAAGTGATATCATCCAATAACAGTTACACATGTGATGTCATCCAAACTCTCAAGTGACATCAGCAAGACATATCTATTTTTTTGTTGTTCACTGTACACGATGTACACAGGGCTTTGACAGTACTGTAACTTTATAGGAGACCATGGATACAGACTCCATAGCTACCACGGTATTAGGGTCAGAATAGCACAATGATATCTTTAGATTTTTCCATCATAACTGAATGACTGGACTGAGAGTGAGGTGACACGACCCTGAGACAGAGACGGTGTATGTGTAACCGTTTACCCACAGACGGAGCATGTCAGGTCAGATGGATTAGAAGTCAAATAGTGCTCAACTCACTCAGATCACTGCACACACACACACACACACACACACACACACACACACACACACAAGAACATGTTAACTATTGACACATTTGCACCAGGATAGTCAGATAACTAGATTAAATGAGGCCAACACAGTGGTTTGTGTTTTAAGCCCACAAACAAACACTGAACCAGGGTTGTTGCTCTGTCACCGATCTTGACCTATGACCTCTAAGTAGAGGCAAAAAGTGAAGACTTTCACCAAAGCATCACTCGCTGACCAGGATGCAGTAGAAGAGACTCCAACTAACAACAAACAAACAAACAAACAAACAACAACACTACTTTCTAACATTAAATCTACTTTCTCCATACAACTCAAGCAGAAGCCCGTTCATAAAATGGACATTTAAACGTCCCCCTGTGTGTAGAACAATATGTGATGGAAGGCGTTTGAAGAACTTCCATGGCTTACCAAAGGGAAGTCTCCATTCAACACACCTACACACACTTAATTACACGTTTGTCTCTGTACTGGTTCACCTGTGATCACGATCCTCCACTAAAGTACACGGACCATAGCGGAAAACAAGCCAAGGACACTTAAAGGAAAAGTTGATATTTCTTAGAATTTAGTGTTTATTGGTGATCAACACACATTCCGAATTGAAGGCTGCTTCTGGATCGTCCATATGCGCAATCGAATTAAGAGTGAAATCGGTGTGTGTGAGCCCGGTGAGTCCACAAGAACAGCGCTGTCAACAAATCCAAAGGAATCTCCACTTTCTCTCCATGCAGCGAAGGGAAACGTGTCCGGCTAACAGGAAGGATTTACGGCTGCAGTTTGGAGCTGCAGCGGGGCGTCTCTTACCTTGCTGCGGCAGTCAGAGAGCCTCCGCCGGGCTTTGTTTTACTGTAGCTCCGCTGTGTGAAGGCGCAGAGACACCCGGGCACAGACAGATTCCCCAAAATGTCTTCTGTGATTGTAATTGGGTTTCATCGCTCCGTCAGACAGATTCGCCTTTTGTCCGACAGACAGGCGCCATGTTGACTAAATAACGGAAAGCACGACGGGAGCTGTAGTCTTTCTCCAACACTAATGTGGCTCACTTTTACTTCCACTCTTCGTCAGTGCACTCGCTCCCAATATGAGCTGATTTTTCACTTGCAATATTTAATTTATGGAGATAGATAGATACATACTTTATTCAACTCCTTGGGCATAATACAGAATTATTATTCATATTTATTTTGATATTATAGTTATTATCATTATCATTATCATTATCGTCATCATTATTATTATTATTATTATTATTATTATTATTACTGGTTGGGGTAGTAGTAGTAGTAGTAGTATTAGTATTAGTATTAGTATTAATATTATTAATTATATGTTGAGCCGGTTTGCCTCCACAGAAAACATCTCTTCCTCATTCTAACTGTTTATTCAATTTTTAATGTTGGGCTCCACAGAGCTGCAGGCAGAGATGAAGGATTCACACAAGATGACTTCAAAGAGAGGGAAGAGGCGTATGGAGACAAAGGCAGGATCACAGCAGGAGAGGTGGTGGGAGATACACGGAGCAGCCATTGCTACACAATGATAATGCTTGTGTCAAATCAAATCAAATCATTTTTATTTATGATGTACATTTAAAAACAGCCAGAGATTGCCCAACGTGCTGCACAAAGACAAAGATTCCTTGAAAGAAAACTCAATTTACAAAAGACTAATTAAGAATAAACTGCTAAAAACGTACTACATTATGTACATAAGGGCAAAACAGATCAGGGGTCTCGAATGCCAGAGAATAAAAGTGGGTTTTTAGCTTGGACCTAAGAGAATCGGCACAGGGGGCTGATCAGGTGGAGAGGTAGAGGGGCAGGGTGTTCCAAAGTCTAGGGGCCATGATTGAGAAAGGACAGTCACCTCAGAGTTTGAGATTGGGTCAGTAGAGGGAGGCCAGGATTGGAGTAACCTGGAGCCTGGCCCTGTCAGAAGCCTGGACCAGTTGCACCAGCTTAAATCTTTGAGAACAATTCAGTTATTACAGCAGCAATAAATAGTGTCTGCTGCCACCAACTGGCGGAGCTCTGGAATTACTCTTTCAACTGTCATTTGAATCTATTTATGTACTTTAAGAACTTGAACTTGAAAAGTCATTAAAATACTTTTGTTTTTGTCTTATGTCTGCTTGGTAATTTGTGGCGGCCCCTGTCACCAGTGTATGAATGGGTGAATGTGAGGTCATTGTTAAGCATTTTGAGATTTAGCATTTTGTATTGTTTTGTTCTACTTTTATAATAATTCCTCGTGCCTTCCAAGCCTGCGCTGGTATTGTTTGTGCATTTGGTCATTTCTTACAGCGTTACAACCATTTATATATTTAACATCAACGCAAAAGTGTTCATTCTCTTCAGAAGTTTGCGGTCAAATAGGCAGGTTTAGTCCATAGCTGAGATTGTCTTGTTTTTGTATTCACATTGAAATATATAACCACCACAAACAAACAATTTGCACAGTTCAAACGTATTTTGTGTGATGAAAAGTTAGTGCGTTTACCATCATATAAATCCAACGCCACTGAATACAGCTTTAATTTTGAAGTCCGTACTTCTGATGACCGGAAGTCGATGTTGGTAGTTGACTTCACTTTACTATTGACAGGACTAAACAAGCCCAGTCACATCATTCCGCCAGTGGCTTCTGTGTCAATATTTACAATACAACGCCTGGACTGGAGTGATTCGGTGAGTCTATTCGATACAAACAACGAAAGGGAAAGTTTCCAAACGATGACGTTTAGCTACTTTGGTCAATAATCAACCTTAGCTTCCCTAGCTCATGTTAGCTAGCGGCGTAGCACACTATAAACTTTAACTCTGCAGCCCCAACAAACACAACATAGCGGGAAAGTGTTAATGAAGTCAGACCGTGTTCGTGTCAGCTGCGGATAAATATTATGAATATTCAGTATAATTTATGAAGGTTACGTATGTATGGAGAAGGTGAGCTCAGTCTAGCTTAGGCAATTCCAGACGTATGAGTGACAGCTAACCTCAACATAGCGAACATGTATGAAATTTGCTTACGTATGTAACTGAACTGGGAATGACTTAATGATAAGATGCCAAGCAGAAGTTAGCTGCAGTTTGAGACATGGACAACGGGGTTGCTGCGTTTACAACAGGCTGAAGTTAGCAGTGCAGCCAGTTGAGCCATCGTTGTCAGTAACCTTGAATACGATATACGAATACAAATACGAATACAATCTGAACATTTGACCACATGTGATGTTTACAGACAGCACAGCCATGTGCAGCTGTGTGCGGAGCTCCAGGGCTCTGCTCCCCAGGGTGCTGCTGCCTCAGACAGGGTACAGAGGTGCCCGCAGTCTCTGGACGTCCCCCTTGTGCTTGGCTGTCAGTGGAGATCCCCAGCCGCTGCCACTGCCCAGCCAGGCTCGAGTGGTGATATGTGGAGGAGGTATAGTGGGCACATCAGTGGCCTACCACCTGGCCAAACTGGGCTGGACTGATATAGTGCTGTTGGAGCAAGGCAGGTGAGAAACATGTCTGGGATATGCTCGGAATGCTTGGGTCACGTAATAAAAGCTATTTGTATGCTCCTGTATGGCTGAAGCTCCTGTGTGCCACATCACTCTGCAGGTGGTGCACATCATCCTCTACTAACACTGTTTTTGTAAACAAATGTAATGGGAATCACTTTCACCTCATCCATGTGGTTCTTCTCTACCCTACACAGAATTATATCACAGACACACCCACTCTGACATCACCAACATCCACATGAACAGTAATACAAGTTGTGTGTTTATGTCTGAATATCTGTAGTTTGAGCCAAGACATGTATAAACTATTTGATGAACTGACAACATTCCCAACTGAGGCTTGTTGTGTGTATTGATCCCATTGCCATCAGGGTCCTCATGATGACCCACCTTAATGAGCTGGGTCCTCTGGATGGACCCGCCGCTGAGCTGGGACACTTTGGGAGATAATAGAGGATCAGTCAAGTGGATAATGTCATTGCATGTGAAGTGTCTTCTTCTGCCAACAGACTGGGTGCAGGCACAACCCGACTGTGTGCTGGCATTGTAAGCGTTGCCAAGCCCATCTCTATTGAGTGTCAGATGGCCAACTACTCCAACAGTCTCTACGAGCAGCTGGAGGAGGAGACAGGAGTCAAAACAGGTGAAGAAGACGTAAAAACAAAATTATACTAGGGGATTATTATTATTATGATTATTATTGTTGTTATATCTTAAAGAATTAAATGGCTATGGACCTTTACTTACCTGTTTTTCCTGCGAGTCGTGCTACTTCCCCTACAATTTGAATATAATCTCTATAATTTTGCCTTTAGTTTGTATTCAAGGTGCACAAGCCTCATCCATGCATGATGAGGCTTGTGAGGTTTGAGATCTATAATTGAACTGTGTGTGTGTGTGTGTGTGTGTGTGTGTGTGTGTGTGTGTGTGTGTGTGTGTGTGTGTGTGTGTGTGTGTGTTCTAGGTTATGTGAAGACGGGCTCTTTGTGTCTGGCCCAAAATCAGGATCGCTTCATCTCTCTTAAGCGCATGGCATCGCGGTTAAAGTAATACTTTTCTCCTACATTTCCCCTTTTATTTAATACTTTATCAGACATTGTTATACATTCAGTGGAGATCATTTTAACAGGCGACCTTTACCTGTACCTCCCTCGCTGCCTCCCCAGGGTCAAGGGAATCAGCTGTAACATCATCAAGCCAAAGGAGGTTGCCAAGCTCCACCCTCTGCTCAACATTCACGACCTGGTGGGGGCGCTCCACCTGCCTTCAGATGCTGTCGTGTCACCGCCTGATGTTAACCACGCTTTGGCTGTGGCTGCTGCTGGTCAAGGTAAAGAACTCATACTCATAAGTAGCCATTAATGGAAGAGTCACAGCAAACATGACAAACAATCTACCTTCGGTTCTTGTTTGCTGTTTTAAGTGTGTGTCTATAATGTTTCATTGTCATTTTCCCTCCTTCCTCCTCCCGCTCCTCCTGCTCCTCGTCCTTCTCATCCTATCCAGGTGTCCAGATCCTGGATCGAACCAGCGTCCAGCAGGTCCTGATACAAAAAGGTCAAGTAACGGCGGTGGAGACAGATCGCGGCTCCATTGAGTGCGAATATTTCGTCAACTGTGCTGGACAGGTGAACACAGATTCAGATCATTGCGTAATACACAGACAGACAGATATTATATGGTAGTTTGTTAAGTATATTAGTTAACACTTGATGGCGTAAGCTGGGACGGGACCAGGACAACCCTAACCAGACACTAGAGCTTAACTTAAACAAAGCTTAACTATAAGGAATGCAGCATGTAGGTTGAGCGCTTGTTCTGTCTCGTCTCCTCTGCAGTGGGCGTACGAGCTGGGCCAGGCCAGCGAGGTGAAGGTGTCCGTTCCTCTTCATGGCTGTGAACACTTCTACCTCCTAACCAAACCTCTCCAGCAGCCGCTCTCCCCCAACACTCCAGGTCTGAAACATCTGACACACAGGAAAGCCTCATCACAGCAGACACACCCTGACTTACCCCATTGACTCAAAATGACATAATATACCCATAATATTTTAGTTGTGGATTTGTTTTTTGCGCTGAAGTAAATGTGACATCATCAGAATGCAAAACAGCTGAAAATGAGGCTTGTCTGTAAAAAATAAGTAAAATTTTCCATTGCCCAACCGCCCTTAAACAAATGCAGGAGTAAGTGAGTTTACTCTAAAGTTATCTGTTGGTGTCTTATTTCTCATTATGATAATAGTAATGCTTATGCTGATGTCTGTTCCATGAGGTCGCAGGCTTCAAACTATTGGCCTAAATACTCAAACGGTCTAAATGAGCCTGTATTTCTTCCCTCAGTGGTGGTGGATTTGGACGGCAGGATATATGTGCGGCCGTGGCAGGGGGGCCTGCTGTCGGGGGGCTTCGAGAAGAACCCCAAGCCCATCTTCACCGAGGGCCGCAACCAGCTAGAGATCCAGAACATGCAGGAGGACTGGGACCACTTTGGTAATGTAGCTGTAACGTCCACAAGTGTCCCGTCGTCCTTTTATCTGCTCTGTCACTGTACGAGTAGAATCCCTGTGCACTTTTGTCTCCTGTCCAAGAGTTACACATTGAACACATTGGCCACATTGTGTGATTTAAGGGTTACATCATGCGGCTCTGGACTTTTCCCAAGTGCCTCTTAAAGTTGGTATGAAGGAGCAGGTTGTGGTGTTGTAGCGGGGCAGGGCTGTCTCTATTTTTAGGCCACGGTAAATGTCCTAACCTGGCCTTGAAATGGACTTGACCCAGTTAGAATGTGTTGCATAATTACATTAAAGTTGGGATGTTTTTTTTTTAATGGAGTTATGTTGAGGCTTGTGTGCTATTTGCAGTAATATGTTTTTGATTTAATATCTAAGGATGAAACCTTTGTGTTGTGTTCATTGGTGTCCAGTTCAGTTTGTAATTAGTTTGAATATTTGTTCTATGTTAGCTGATATTAAGTTACAGTACAACATCCAACATCCACAGAGTGCAAAGTGAACTTATTTGCAATTATTTAAGTTGATTTTATATATTCAAGGCCAGTTTTCTATCAAGCTGCAGGTTTTAGTTTAGCCTCTTAACTGAACGAATGCAAGCGATACTGTAAATTCTGTTCAGCTCAATCAGTCAGCTTAACACACACACTTCCTTAGCCTTGGCTTGATGTCACCTATAATCTGGGGCGTCTTGTGCAACGTGACATGGTGTCAAAGTGGTAAATCACCAGTCACCCCTGAACTGTAGCAGCCATGTCCAGGGTCAAACCCATTTGTCAAGTGTAGTTTTGCAGCAGTAACTCCTGTGTGTGTGTGTGTGTGTGTGTGTGTGTGTGTGTCACGCTACAAATCAGTATTAAAAGCCTCTAGTTTACAAATGATGTCTGATCTAGATCACCGACATAGTTTTTTAATCTAAGTTATACCATTATGGATTAGATTTGGCCTTCACATGTCAGTTCTGTATGTGCTTAGTACTTCCACACCTCAATAATAGATTGACTTATCCTGTGGATTCCCAAGTACACTCTGTGTGCTGCAACATATTTGTATCAAACTAAACTTATAACTTCTTCAGGTCGAGCCGCTTTTCAATATGTTAAACACAGGGATCCATACGAAGGCCAGTAGAGTCAGTCCAGTCCAGTCCAGTCCACAGTGTATATTCTACACCGAATGCCAGTGGGTCACATTTCACAAAGGGCTGTTTGTGGCACAACATGGGAAAAGGGCAGCGTTCTTGCAATGTAAGCAGCAGTAAAGCCTGGAGAGTCTCTCACAGAAGCAGGTGGTGGTAGAGATCTGAACATATCACATCGCTGTGTTATTTCTGTAAAGCGCAAAATAAGTAAGAAGCCATGTAGCGGCATTATTTTGTGACGAAATCATGGTGTCAAATGTTGAGAACTACTGGGTGAGAGAAGTGCAGGCACGAGTTTTAGCTCAGCAGTTGTCTTACTCCTCATGATGGAATTTGTTAAAACGCCTTGTCAGTGATTTTGTCAATAGGAACCCTGTTGTTGTCCTCTGCCTCCAGAACCAATGCTCAGTGCCCTGCTGAGGAGGATGCCGGGTCTGGATTCAGCTGAGATCCACCAGCTGGTCAACTGTCCAGAGTCCTTCACCCCTGATATGCGCTGTCTGATGGGGGAGACGCCGGGGGTCTCTGGGTACTTTGTTCTGGCTGGGATGAACTCCTCTGGCCTGTCCTTAGCTGGAGGAGCTGGCAAGTAAGAATCAGTGGAAGTGTTTGTGCTACAGAAACGATCTGGAGTATTATTTAAGAAGACAATCACCAAATACGTTTGAAGCCATCCAGTCCACACAAAATACACTATATTTGTTATCAAAAAAGTTAGCATTTTGCTGAATTTGGAGGATAAGGAACTACTTCTAGACTTGAGGTCAAAATGAAGGTCTCATTGAAATCATCTGTCTAGTTTTTGATGGACTGTGTTGTGTGCTGGGCTTTGTTGCTAGGTACCTGGCAGAGTGGATGACTTATGGCTACCCAACTGCCAACGTGTGGCCACTGGACATCAAACGCTTCGGCAACCTGCAAAGCAGCCGCACCTTCTTGCGCCACAGAGTCATGGAAGTCATGCGTAAGTAGAGAACGCTCTCCACAGTGTAGAAGAAATTAATAATTCCGTCCCCCACATTTGTTCTACCTGAACTTTTGCTCCCGTTATTATTTCTCTACTGTATGATAGATTATTGAACAGTTTGCATGTGCTTGCCTGTTTGTTCAGCCCTGCTGTACGAGCTCAAGGTCCCCCGCTGGGACTTTCAGACCGGGCGTCAGCTGAGAACCAGCCCGCTGTACGATCGTCTGGATACCCAGGGAGCGCGCTGGATGGAGAAGCACGGCTTTGAACGAGCCAAATACTTTATTCCTCCAGGGAAAGGTACAGATTACACAACGTTCCCTTCATCTCAAAGCCTTCACTGACCCTCCAAAAGATACATATTCTATTCTAAGTTCTTAACAAGACAAGACAGGATAGACAGATTGACTAACGCACCTTAGTGTTAGGTTGTCCACAGTGATCTATCAAAACCAATGCAATGAGTTCTACAATGAAGTAAATACAAAGAAATACTGACACTTCTACTGGTGTGTGTGTGTGTGTGTGTGTGTGTGTGTGTGTGTGTGTGTGTGTGTGTGTGTGTGTGTGTGTGTGTGTGTGTGTGTGTGTGTGTGTGTGTGTGTGTGTGTGTGTGTGTGTGTGTGTGTGTGTGTGTGTGTGTGTGTGTGTGTGTGTGTGTGTGTGTGTGTGTGTGTGTGTGTGTGTGTGTGTGTGCAGATCTGCTCTCTCTGGACCAGAGTAAGACCTTCTACAAGCCAGACTGGTTTGACATCGTTGGATCAGAGGTTAAATGCTGCAAAGAGGCCGTCTGTGTCATTGACATGTCCTCCTTCACCAAGTTCGAGCTGACTGTAAGTCATGACGCACCCTGTTACCAACCAATCATTCACAGTGCAGCATACATGACATTTGGACGGAGCAGAGTGATCCTTGTCTCTGACCCTGTTTTAGACCCTTTTTATGAGTTGTTATGACAGGAAAAGCACTGGTTGAACTGATAACATTATTTATTGCTCGTTCATTTAGGTGTAGTGATAAGCCACGACGCTGACACAAAATACCCCCTCTCCCTGGCACACCTCAATGGAAAGGCTATTATTAGTTAC
Source organism: Genypterus blacodes (assembly GCF_046128005.1). Taxonomy (NCBI): domain Eukaryota; kingdom Metazoa; phylum Chordata; class Actinopteri; order Ophidiiformes; family Ophidiidae; genus Genypterus; species Genypterus blacodes. The sequence goes on from NW_027466879.1 coordinate 11,143,095, forward strand.
AACTTTTGGCGAGGCAACATGTCCAACCGTGTAGTTATGTCACTCGGTTGAACTGGGTTGTGCCTGCTCGATGTGTACATCTTAACGTGTACATCATTGTGTACTGTATGTGCACTATGAGCGTCGTTCACATTGTCACCACTCATAGATCCCATGCAGAGTGTAGCATTTGATGTTTGCAGCAGCTGTTCATCAAATAGTTTCATGAATACAAATGTTAAACTGCATCCTCTTGATTTATTTAGCCAAGATGTCTATTATTGAAGTGGGATGAAGTCGTTTTGAACCCATAGACCCATCTTATGACGCAGAAATGAGCCCAAAATAAATCTTATGTTTGCTTAATGACAGAATTATATTTAAGACCTAACATGCATGCTTTTATGGGTGCAAGGCAATAGAAGGCCCGTTCCTCTGGGGTCTGACCTGTGACCTTCTCACTGTGAGCATAATGTTATTCATAGCAGCAATGTGCCACTGTGTGTTAAGACACAAAAACGTTTGATACTGTGTCTTTTTGAACGGGTGAACTTCATACAAGTGATTTTAAAACCTCTATCTATCCTGATGTTGTAGTCAACGGGTGAGCAGTCCCTGGATCTGCTGCAGCATCTGTGCTCGAATGACGTGGAGGTTCCTGTAGGACACATTGTGCACACGGGCATGCTGAACGATAAGGGAGGCTACGAGAATGACTGCAGCGTCGTCCGCATCAGCAAGAACAGGTGGGAAACCCCCTCAGACTAAAGCTATAAGACCTAATACTATAGTGTGACGTGCAGTAGAGTGAGAGTTCACTGGCCAATCTCACTTGTAACTAACATTGACCCACAAATGTCACTTTTCTTTGTCCAGCTTCTTCATCGTCTCACCAACGGATCAGCAGGTCCACTGCTGGTCCTGGATCAAGAAACACATGCCCAACGACCCACAGCTCCACCTAGAGGATGTCAGCTGGAAGTACACAGGTAATCAACCAACCTTGCCTTAGGAGTGGTGTGGCGTATGAAACAATTCCACACATTGGTGAAGATTAACCCATCAGTCAGGAAAATTACCTAAAACGTCTTTGTTCTTTGGCTCCGGTCCTTTGCCCTCAGCTTTGAACCTGATTGGACCTCGTGCCATGGATGTTCTGGCTGAGCTTTCTTACGTTTCCATGACACCTGATCACTTCCCATCCATGTTTTGTAAGGTAGGAGACAAACACTCGTGTCAGTCATGTTAATAATATGGATAGCAGAGATAGTAGTCATGTATTTGAGACTGTGGATTCTTGCAGCATACATTTTGTTTGCAGCTGCAGTGGTTTACTGAGAGTAAACTTGATAGAGTAGACTTCACTACTATCTGTTCTTTGTTGTACTCTTCACAACTGACAGTGTGTGTTCCTGCATGTTCACAGGAAATGAGTGTGGGCTACGCCAATGGGATCAGAGTGATGAGTATGACTCACACAGGGGAACCAGGCTTTATGCTCTACATCCCTATAGAGGTACAACACATACACACACTCATACCTACACACACACACACACACACACACACACACACATGCAAGCCTCTTACGGTCTAACTAACATGACGTGTCTCTGCTCCCCCAGTACGCTCTGCATGTTTACAATGAAGTGATGTCAGTGGGGCAGAAGTACGGCATTCGCAACGCAGGATACTACGCTCTGAGAAGCCTCCGGATAGAGAAGTTCTTCGCCTTCTGGGGTCAGGACCTTGACGCCTTCACCACCCCGCTGGAGTGCGGACGGGAGTTCAGGGTTAAATTCGACCAGGTGTGTAACTTCAAGAAAGCTGTTGCTATGGTGTCCAGCAAATCCTCTTGTTACTTCACTAACACAGCAGGAACGATCTGTTTAATCCTGCCTGGAGGATTTCTGCATTTAATTAAAATCTTAAAGACAGTTTTTATTATTTATGATCTCAAATGTAAATGCTGAGCTCAGATATTTGTTGACTTTGGCAAACCTGTTTTAAGCAAACTGAAATGTTGAAGGTTTTACTTCTACTACTTCTCTCTACTACTAAGCCTTTTAACAACATGTGTTTCTCGTCTTTCCTCCATCAGGACTCAGATTTCATTGGTCGTGCGGCGTTGCTGCAGCAGCGTCAGGACGGCGTGCCTCGTCGCTTCGTCATGCTGGTTCTGGACGATCATGACACCGAGCTGGACCTGTGGCCGTGGTGGGGGGAGCCAATCTACCGTAACGGCCAGCTCGCCGGCACAACCACCAGTAGCGCCTACAGCTACACCCTCGAACGCCACGTCTGCCTGGGCTTCGTATCTCCACCACTGAGCCCCGAGGGACTCCCGACTCCCATCACCCCGGACTTCATCAACCGCGGGGACTACGAGGTGGACATTGCCGGCCAGCGCTACCCAGCCAAAGCCAAACTCTACCCCTTCAGCTCCCTCTTCGCCCAGCAGAAACGCCGCAAGGAAGATCTGGAGCTCAGCAACCTCCAGGGCAAGTGATGAGGAGGAAAACGAGGGTTCCCGTCAATCTCCTCCAGCTCCACCAAATCCACTCCTGCATTTACCACACCTCCTCTCCTCCGCTCCACTCCTGTAGCTGGATGCAGCGCCACTCTCTTTGTTCTAGGCCCCGCACGGAGGCCTGAACGCACTCCACGTCCCTCAATCATTTAACGACCACGCTGCATCTCCCCTAATGTAAAGTGCAATATGCAAAACACACCAAATGCCGAGTCATGCCGTGTCATCACGTGTCGGCAGCTCTTTGTTTCAGCCCCGCACAGTCACGCTGGCTGAGGCGCTGAGAAAAAGGATTAAGTGCCTTCATCAAGGGCACATCAACAGAAGCTGTTGAGGACTCTTGGGCGTCCCCACATTGAAGAGATTTCAAATGACAAATCTTCTCCAACAGGATTCTAAGAATTTGGAAAATGTCTGGTTTCATCCAAGACATTGAAAAAAAGTTAGAAACTGCAGTCCGGAAGAAGAAATGTTCTTCATTGTTAATTGTTATTCAACCTTTGTGCTTTATTCTTACAAGTCAGTGATGTCTCCCGTCTTTCCCCAGGATGTTCTAACATCGACGTTCAGCTGTTCTGGTGTCGTTAGTTGTGTGTGTGTGTGTGTGTGTGTGTGGGGGTGGGATGCTTGTGTTAATGTATTTAATATAATCTTACCCATTATTTATGTCTGTGGTGGTTGTGAACGTGGTTGTGAAGGCCGTAGCTGAGCCCGTGACCCTGGGTTCATCTGTTGGGAGTTCCTGATATCTTACATTAGTGCTGTTGAATTGAAGCCTGACCCAGAGTTTAGACGTTCAAACAAACCGATGTATTTTTGTATAGCTAGTGTGTAAAAAAACAAAAAAAATCTCTATCTTATTTTCAGTGCTGCAAATGTGTAAATAAGAGCTTTATCTTATATTAGCTGCGTCGGTCCTGTAGATATTCTGATTAATCTCTATCTCGCGGTTAACATCATAGTCAGGGTCAAGCGTTGTCGCATTACAATGAAGTACATGAATCGGCTTTTATCATTTTAATTGCATTTGAAATGACTCCCGGAGCAATTTCACTGACAGCCTGGTGGACGGGTGAATTATGAATATAAAGAGGATGGAAAGACTAATGCTGATGACAAATATGCAGAATAGAGACGCTAAGATTGAAGCCACAAGCTTTGATCCAAATGTAAACAAAAGGGGGTCGGGCTCATACCAAACGTCAACACACACACACACACACACACAATCGCTGTGATGCTGGTAAATGTACGTTTACATCAGTCGGTGAAATTCTCCGACTGTCTATGTTGAACTCTGACCCCCCCACGGTTCACTGCATGGGTACTGCACTACTTCTACTCTATGTCTCCATTTCCTACTGTTTAGCTTCTACATGTATACACTATACTCACCTTTTCCTGCTATGTACCGTAAGGGGATAGATGTATTTTTCAGTGATCCTGATGTTGCTTTTAAAGGGCTAATCTTTCTGAGTGAATGTGTTTATGTTGAAGTTCAGTTGACATTTCAATGAAGCGCTCACATGCGAGGGGTTTAGTAGTGAATCCACTTTGCACTCTGTCTTTCAGTCAGTCTGGATTCATTCAGTCACTCGCTCACTCCCTAGCTGAGGCCTGAACCTCTGTACTGTGAGAAACTACAAGTGTAAACAATGACACTCCCATCCGGCCTGGCGTTAAAACAGATTTCAGGCTAAGAGCTCAGCAGCTTCCATCTTGTTTCTTCATGTCAGAGTAAAACACTCCTTTCAGAACATTAGAGCGGTCAATGGTGATTTACAGCGTATGAACTTTCTGACCACATAAGCACCTTTATGATCAAAGGGATACGACTCCATTAATCACCCCCCCGTGTAACGTTTGCACTGAAGGAGGTCGGCCCTGTTTTGTAACCCTTTAATCGTCGCAGGGGTTCCTCGGATGCTGATCAGACTATCGAAGGGATTCGGGATGACATTGTGAGGGATTCTTGGTTTATCAAATGTACAGAAAACTAATGTACAGCACTTTGTTATGGCAGAGAAGCTTTAGTTTGAAACTGTAAATTGAATGGTTGATAAAAAAATGTAAAGAGCTAAAGGTCTGGAAAATGTTGGCGATAGATCTGTGGCATGATTAGTGCACGTCTTTGTTTTGAGTTAACTCCTCATGTTGTACTTGGCTGTAAATGCCAGCTTGTTCCCTCCATACTTTATGTATTTATACGCTGTAAAGACAGATGTATGGCTGTCTGGTGTACTTTAAGTAAATATATATAAAGACAATTTTGTTTGGACAAAACACGGTTGCAATGGCTTCATCTCTTCATTTGCAGTATTTGTTATGTGTCCCTGATGGTGCCATGGTTACAGGCTCCATTCCCCTGGTGACCACCTGCACTCTTCATTAGATTAGATAAGTGTGAGGTTTTGTGCTAATTTCCCTTCATAAATTTGCAGGTCCCTGTGAACTTCAATCTATTAAATAATCAGACTCAAATCAAAGCCAGCTAAATTATACAACAAAACACTTTATTAGCACATTACAACATAATTTCCTCTGGTTGCACTGTAGTTTGGTCAAATCCTTCTGGCTTTACGTGGGCGGCAACCGTTGTGTGGCACAGGGGTGTTGTCAGTGATGGAGACCACCTCCAGGCCCCCCATGGTCAAACCTTTGATGGCCGACTACACAACAGACACAAATATATGCATTAACGCTGCGAACGTGGGAGGATCAAAATGAAACATATGGTGGCATTTTAAAGACAAAGGTGTGAATGCGGTCGTGGTATCGTCCAAATCGATCAACAGAAATGGGAAACTGTTAAGTAGCTTCTTGTACTCGCCTGACGTCCGGGACCGAGACCTTTGATCACAACGCGGACGTACGCCACCCCCTTCGCTGTGGCTTTCTGTTCAGACGAGGAGAAACACACCGACGTCTCACACATGCAGGGACATTTTACAAAAATACATAATAACAACACATATAATGCCAAACAGAGCGAGAAAGTGAAGATGTATAATCATGAATAACTTCTACTTATTGTATATTTATTTGTGGTTTGTCTGACCAATTTCACAAGACTTGATAGAGACACAGGGCTTTCCAGTATCAAAAATATTGTCGCCTCGAATCAAAATTGCCACTTTGCCAATTGGAGGCTTAAACTCTTTGAATCTGGTCACTGCACATTAAGGTGTAATGTATATAAAGTAGGAACATATGGCATTTACATCACCTTCATTTAATGTCAAGAAAACAGCAATAAAGCTTTTTACCAGGCAGGAAACCACCTGGGTGTTCAAAACAAATGTTGGACAAACACAACGCTAAACAGCAACGAGGAAGTTTGGAATAACCTCAACCCTCCTCTGTGATGAGACGTGGCTATCGCACAAAGATAAAACGTTTCATTTCCCCCGGCGTGTTCGCGACAAAGCAGAGCACCGCGGCCGACCCGAGCCGTTTTAAACTGCAGCCTCCATAAATCAGTAGAGCCTAAACAAGCACCTAACGCTAACTGCTCCACTTTGTCCCAGAGTCCTCAGAGAGGGACGTTTATTTACAAATGAGCCTCTAATTGAATATTCATGGTTAGATGATGTTACACAGAGGGAAGAGGCAGCAGCAGCAACCTGCAGTCACTTTATTTTAATTAAGAACTTTACATAAAAGAACTGCAGGGATAAGAAAGGTCGGGGTAGTTAACGCAAACCCTTAACACAAACACACACCTACCTGAACTCTCAGTGTTCATCAGAGTGTATGCAGTGTGGTGGTGACGTTACCGTGGCAGCAGAGATGCCTGCAGTCTGAGCGGCGATGGGCGTCGACTTCTTGCTGTTTTTGAAGCCTTCTATTCCGCAGGACGTCCGGACCATCGGCTGGCCTTCGCTGTCTGTCAGCTGGATGTGTGTGCTGGGACGAGATGGGATGGGAGGGGACAGGGTGAGAGGACATTTTTCCATGTACAGTACATTATTGGAGGGAATGAAGTAAATAAACACTTCATCAACATTATTAAAGCTTCTGTCACCAGCAAACACATTTACAGAACATAGAACAGAACATATGGACACTTTCACAGTCACATAACAACATACTGTGAATGAACATTAAGCAAATAGCAAATCAACACCTTCACTTTCCATGGAAACGGGATTTGATGTTGCTAAGCACCAGTTTCTCCTGATCATCCCAGAATGCAGCGCTTAGATTTGAGTTTAGTTTGAAACCCCTTGGTCATGTTTCCAGCCTGAGCTTACTTGTTGTATGTGGCCTTGATGTGAGCGATGGGGAGCTCCTCAAACTTCTTACCCGCCCACCTGAGCGCACAGTCCTGACCAGGAGGGGGGGGCAGGTGGCTGCATGAGGGAAAGGAGACGGGATGAGACTAATGCAGATTCATTCAGTCAGAGGAGGGAGTGATTGGCTGCGTGTGTGTGTGTGTGAGTGAGAGTGTGTGAGCCATTGAGTGTGTGAGTGAGTGAGTGTGAGAGAGAGAAAGAAAAAGAGTGCGTGTGTGAGTGTAAGAAAAATTGTTTTTTAATGCAGATTCATTCAGTCAGAGGAGTGAGTGATTGGCTGTGAGTGTGTGTGTGTGAGAGTGTGTGAGCCAGTGAGTGTGTGAGTGTGTGAATGGGGGGGGGGGGGGGGGAGGAAGAAAGAGAGAGAGAGAGAGAGAGAGAGAGAGAGAGAGAGAGAGAGAGTGAGGGACAGCGAGCGAGTGTGAGAAAAAGAGTGAGTGAGTGAGCGAGAGAAAAAGAGTGAGTGAGTGAGTGTAAGAAAAAGAGTGAGTGAGTGAGTGTGTCTGACCTGAAGTCTTGGGAGGTAACGTTGGAATCAGTGCTGGATGCTGCACTTTCCTCCAGTCTGACAGCGCTGGAACATAAAGCCCTCTGCAACCCACTACACACACACAAACAATGACAACACGTCCAAAAAACGCAATGCAACTGAAAACATTCAATTCTTCCTTTATCTGTTCGATGTGACATCAAATCACGAACATTGCACTACACACAATCATCGGAACTAGCCACCGCTAGCTAGAATCGATGCTAACATTCCCGATAAAACACTTACTAAGAGTGTTCTGCGTTCCGAGAGACAGCCAGCTGTCGACATACTTTACCGACAGAACCAAATAATGCACATTTGAATGTATACATGTTTTGGAAGTTTAGTTAACAAGCTGGCATTAAGACACACACAACAAGCGTGACATTGAAGCACTGCTAACCCCGACCGCTCCAGTCACGTCTTTAATTTTGGGGGTAGCGGAATGAAAATACAATTTTTCTCTTGCATATTTAACATGTATTTGAAATGTATTATGCACATTTCAAATCCATGCTGAATTTATACTGCATTAACTGTATGTATGTTCAGGAATACAACACGTACTGTGCTAAAATGATTTGAATTAAATCCATCACCCCCCGCTTACATGAAAGTGGACTGCTCTATTTTCTGCACAGCATGCTGGGAACGGTACAGTAGAATGCTGCATTCAAAGGCCTCGTAAACCCCACAATCTTTAAATTGTCAACACTGTTTTGTGGTCCTGGGTGTATTAAGATAGATTCCTTCTACGTTGGATGAATAGAAATAGAGATCCAATGACTTGTAATTAGAATCGTTGTTCTTAGTTTATTTAAGTGGTGAAAATTCCCCCCATTTGTTTTGATTTATATTACATTGCAACTATCAACTCGTTTCTTTGTCATTTCCATACAAATTATATTTAATAAAATACAAGTGGTAATCAACAACCCTATTGATTTGGTTTCAGTAGTGATTAAAACGCTTGACGTTGTCCCTTGAAGGACAAACTGAAGCAATATTATACAGAGGCACATAGCGTTACGACTTTTCGCAGTGAACGACAACGCATCATACAAAGATGGCTGCCCCCTGTAGCAGGATGGCGAGTCAGCGTCTTGTACAGTTTCTCTGTAGTTTCGGTACCGGGGGGCTTCGTCACATTTCCAGTAACTGTGCTCGTCGTGCAGCCGCGCAGAGTCTTAATGTGGAGGACAGAGCGGCGTCTCCCTGGACTCTGACGGCAGCGGTGTGTGTTCAGAGGCTGCCGGTCATCTCAGCGGAGTGCAGCCCGCTGGAGGAGCAGTTCACCCGGCTGCTGCGACAGGTGAGACAGACAGAGAGAGAGAGGGAGTGTGTGTGTGTGTGTGTGTGTGTGTGTGTGTGTGTGTGTGTGTGTGTGAGTGTGCGCGCGCGCGTGTGTCTGTGAGTGAGTGTGTGTCTGTGAGTGTGTGTGACAGAGAGTGTGTGTGTGTGTGTGAGAGTGAGACAGTGTTAGTGTGTGTGTGCTTGTGTGTGTCAGCTGTAGATCAAAGACACACTTTTTAATAATCCTGTTTAATGTCAAGATAACTGAGCAGCTTTGGTTTATTATTTATTCTCCATCAGAGTTATAATCACATTTCTTTCCTCCATACTGAGATATTTAAACACTTAATAAGCACCGAAGTCTCTCTCTCTCTCTCTCTCTCTCTCTCTCTCTCTCTCTCTCTCTCTCTCTCTCTCTCTCTCCCCCCCCTGCTCTTACTGATGAAATTGCTTTGTACTCGTGCCTGCCAAAGAAAACATTGGTCAGTGCCGTTATGAATAGTTTGAGACTTGGTGTGACGCCCGCGGCTCTAAATCCCAGACACTTCATCAAAAAGCAGCGTAACGCAAACAGGAAAGTCCAAAATCTTTCGCAATTATGATTTTTAATCAGCGCTGAAGTAATTTATGATGATCCTGACATTCATTTGGCCGTATTGCTCTGTGTTGCTCCTGCAGACTTTCTGCAGCCATTGACCTTCTGTCGTTTGGCCCACTATGATATTAGCTGCGGTGTAGAATAATGTTCCACTATAGAGAGATTTGATTTAGATGGCAGACATATTGAGGATTATATGAGCAGATGACATATTGGACAGTAAATGGAAATGTGGCCGGTGTGTGTGTTTTAAATTTTTTTTAACTCTGCCGGGATTTCCAGATGGAACTGGAGAAAAGTTTGCTGTCCGACCACGAGCTGCGGCTGCTGGAGGACGCCGACCGCTTGAGCCGCAAGCAGGCGGGCGACTACGACTCGGACGACGAGCAGGAGCACGCGGACGACATCGTCCTGGCTCAGGACCTGGAGGACTCCTGGGAGCAGAGGATGAAGACGTTCCTGCCGGCGCCCAGAGTCAGAGGTGAGATGATGGTGTAGATTGGTTTAACAGTGCACACAGTTTTATCTATAAAAGCTATGCAGCCAAATGTAAATTGAGGAGAACAGACTTGTTTTATTTATCTTGGCTGCAGGATTTCCTCATTGTGTGTGTGTGTGTGTGTGTGTGTGTGTGTGTGTGTGTGTGTGTGTGTGTGTGTGTGTGTGTGTGTGTGTGTGTGTGTGTGTGTGTGTGTGTGTGTGTGTGTGTGTGTGTGTGTGTGTGTGTGTCCTGCTGATGCTGTTGTCTCTGTCCATCAGATGACCTGGAGAAGGACGTGACCTCGGCCCAGCGCTGCCTGGCCGACTCACTGGTCCTTCTAGCCCAGCAGCAGGTCGGCGATGCCAAACTGTGGCTGCTGCCTCAGACGCAGTGGCAAGAAGTCGAAACTCTGCGGCAGACGGCTGAGAGAGCGATCGCCACCCTCCCAGGTACACAACACACTCCAGGACACACTCCAGGGTTCTTAGATTTTACACCAAAATCACCTAAACATTCATTAAACCTTCCCTGGGATCACCACCGTTGCCCTACTGTCACTTATTCAGCTCTAATAAAGACAGTAGACTGATCCAATATTAAATGATATTGATTACATTCTGTAGGTGTGTATGGCAAACCTCACCTGCATCGTGTCCCTGTTAACACACAGATGACAGTAATCCATTCTGCCTTTTGTAATGATCAAAACTTGCCATTGAGGTGCGTTTACTATCAGTTATGAATTCCCCCCCCCTCGCTTTGTGAGATTATAAGCGCTATCTGTATCCATAACACCGGCTGCTACAGGTTCTTCATCACGCTCCATTTGCCGTTTTTTAATCTGAGGCGTAATCTTTGCTGCTGTAACGACCCAATTTCACCGCCAGGATCATTACAGTTTGATGTGATCTTATCTAGAATGGCTTTATTGTGCTTCAGATACATTCATCTTTATACTATAATCTCCAACAAGCGGCTCAAACCTCTTAAAACCTCTCAGACAAAGCAATTTTCCCCAAGATGTATCCACTTGAGTCGCTGTCATCAGAGGTGGAAGACGCCCTAGTTCATCTATCAGCGGGATGACAAGCATAAAATGATGTTTGATTATGAGGTTTTACCTTAGTTCACTCTTACTTTGCTGTCTGTTTATGGACGATCACATTTCTCTGTTGAACTGAGCAGAGCCGTGTAAGAGTGTCTGGTGCTGAGATTCAGGGATATGAAGCATTAGCAGTGACATATTGAGCATCTATACACATTAGAGAGTAACGCAGCACAAAGAAAACACAGCTGCTGCACCTGCTACCTATGAAATGTAGCAACATGTGCATTTTCGCTCATCCGCCGCAATAACGCTATCGCTTTGCTCGCCGCCGCAGCTGGTTTGGAGGCGTCCATCCTCGGCAACGCCCCCTGCGGCGTCTACAAGTACAAGCTGCCCAAAGCTGTCCGGACAGAGAGCTCCGTCGGCACCAAGGTCTTCTTCTTCAAGGCCCTTCTGTCAGGCGGCGGCCCTCCTTCCGTCGCCCCGGACGCTACGTTGATGTGGGCAAAGAAAAGTGAACTGCGGCACTACCTGAAGCCGGCGTACCTGATGAAGGTCAACCGCTTCATCCTGGGCCCGTGATGGATCAACACAGACAGGGGACACTTAGCAGTTAGAGAAGTTAAGAAGGTGTATCTGTCTTGTCTGTCTTGTAAAATGTTGCCGATTCATTCAATATGATGTACTTGCATTTAATTGTATAAACTAAATGGTATAAATAAATTGTTTTACATACATTTGTGCTTAAAAGCCTTCATTTGCCATATCTATATCTACTCCCTTACCAACACATGACCATTTGTACATACATGACCATTATCCTTGTACAGAACATATTTTGAAGTACTTTTTTAGTAGTATCTTGTAGTTGTTTTTGAGCTGTAAATGGGCACAAAGGGGAACCATGGGCTGAGCACCAAACGCTGCTGTTGCTGCCATTTTGTTCACTTGATGCTGAACTGCGTGGGCCTGCTGAAGATGAACTTTTGAGCCTCAGCAGGCGCGTGACCGCTGTCCGCCACTAGATGGCAGTATTGATGCATCAGACACCACAGCTGGGCTCTGTAGTTACACTTGTTACACTGTGGCCTTAGAGAGAGGGAGGGAGTTGTGTGTGTGTGTGTGTGTCTGTGGAGGCTTCCTTTTACCCAACCTGGCTTCCTCTTACTCATGCAGCAAATATCCATCATCATACCTGGCTAATGTTCCTCTGGAATAGCTTCGATAATTCTTGGGTAAGAGCATTCCGATGTTCCCGATCCATTCTCTGGCTGGGATCATCCTGTTCTTTCTATTTATGTCTGTAGGGACACAGAGTTATTTAATGTTGAAGACAAGTCATTATGTTTTCCATCTTTATATGCAGGTTTTGCTGAAAGTACATAGTGGAGACAATGCACGGATGGCTCAGGAGATTAGCTGAGTGAAACGCAGACGTATCGCCTGTGACGGCGTGATAAATGAAGGTCGGATCAATCTGATGAAGCCTTTTCCAACTGTCAGACCATGGGTTTATACACCTAACCAGGCTTTACATGTCTGCTGGGCTTCCTGCTGTGCTGACATCAAACCAATGGTGGTGCAAGTGCAAAAATGGTGCAACCTGCTTTCTGCTCTCCACTCTTGAGAGCATCTTCAAAGAGTGTGTGCAGAGAGAACCTTCAGAGGTGGAGTAGTGGATTTCTTACCAGACACTTGATGGTCTGAATCCTAAGAAGCAGGAGGTCCAAAGTGACTGATGACACATAATCATCCAGACAGACCAGTGGCAAAGTGCATTTGAGCAAGGCACTCAACCTCCACTCGCTTTGATGGAACTGCACATGTATTTTTATAAGAGTGTGTATCTTTACAACCATTGACACACCTTTCTAAAGCAATAACACATCACAGTAGGTATCCTGATCGATGAAAATAATGGACGAGCTGGAGCTGCAGGGAGAAAGGCAGGAACCTTTTCGTGAACTTCTGGAGGATGGGCGCTCCAACCGCCCAGGATCTGATGGGTGGAGCTTCCATGCCCAAACAGCTCTGACTGATTGTACAGGAGTTTCCCCTCAGGCAAAGGGGGCGAAGGGTTAGCAATTTTTCCATCCTCTACCTGCTGCAAAACCAGGACCACATACCATTAGAGAGCGAGAGCATCAGGAGAGATCCTGCAAAGGGTCAAATGAATCCAGAGGGATGAAGACGCTGAGATGTTTCATATCATGCCAGGCAGCTCAACTCCGGCCTCATTTTCACCTTTAGACTTTCAGCTGACTTTTTTTTAACCTTCGGCTTGTGATCCATCTTGTGAAGTTCAGCGTTCGGAGCGGCACCGTGACGTCGCCTATAGGTGCGGGGCTCAGCTCTATTGGGACGACCTCATGCTAATAATAGCGCGCGCACACACACACACACACACACACACACACACACACACACACACACACACTTGGACGAGTCACAAGCAAATACAACACCTCCGCTTCAACGACACAGTGAAGGCGATGGATGGGATTTACTTCTACTACGCTGATTAAAAAGTCAGTATTCCAATTAGAGGCTGTGTGAAAGAGGTTTTTAGATATTTAGATATGTTGGTTATTGCCTTAATGCAAAACATGGATCATCCTCCAGCAGAATATTGCCTTGTTATCTCTTTAATTAACCCCCGAAGCGCCGAGAAATCACTTCTCGTTCGTTCTGCCGGGCCTGATTCTGATTCTGCCACTCAGCGTTTCAATGAATACATCGACCGTTATCCAGGAAAGTCGCAGTCATAAATCTGGAACATTCACAGCAACAGCTTTTTCAGTACATACTTGATTTAGCAGGCAGAAGAAGAAAAAAAAAAAACACCCAGAAAATAGTATATTTGAGTGTTTTCGTGCTTTCGCTTCAAATCCAACCGTCATTGGTGGGGGTATAGATGTCTATCAGCTTGGTTTCCTCAGGGCAAAGTGGTCCTTGAGGGGGAGACAGTTTGCATAGGCAGGGAAGCAGCAATCAGCCCTTCTTATCTCTCGCCTTTGTCCCCATTCTACCGCTTCACTCAGTGGGCATTCTGGAGTTCTCCTTAATATCGCCCCTTTTCTGTTTATAGCAACCATTTCGATTTGAGCGACTTCTTCTTCTCAGCGAAACCCTTCACGCCACAATCCTTTTATGAACAACTTGTGAACTTTTACAACCACACACACCTGACATTTACTAACGTTTAGAATTCATGACCCGTTTATAGGAGACTTCCTGTTTGGCTGTGCTTATTATTACCGGATCTAAACGTCCAGAAATTATTTATTAACACCAATAAAGCCATCGTTTGACTGTAAATGTGTGATCATATATGAACGTAGTACAAATACGGCGGCGTGTGTATTGACAGGTCAGTAGATCCGAATCTGTCAGTGTCACCTGTTGTTGCTAACAAAGCTTCCCTTTGTAAAAAATGGCAGAAAAACTGGACAATTTTTGTTTGGATTCAGCCCGACTGAGTGTAAATAACCTCTTCACGTAGAGTTTCTGCTCACATAAAAGGACACATAAACACACACACACACACGTCAGACCTCCTCAATGACACTTTCACAGAGCAGCGTTTTATTCTCATGCTAATGTGAGCTATGACTGAGTGGGATGTAAGAAGGCCAATCATTCACAGCAGCTTAGCAAAACATTGGATGGTGAGGCTTATCAAGATATTTATATAACATACATTAAAGCACAGAAACATGCAGGTATAAACTACCTCTCTCTCATATACACACACACACACACACACGCACACTGCTGCTGTGAACATGGTCATTTCCTCGTTGATTTATCCAGCTGAGTGATTACGTCGATGTTTGATGTGTTTCTCTCTCTCCGGTTATTCCGCTGCGTTCTCCACTTTATCCTCGTCTGCAGCTTCACCGTAACAAAACTGCACTTCATCTTTCTACCATCGCTCCTATTGTACCGCCTCAGCATCTATGTAGTACTACTAACTGAGGAATACCTGAATACTGAGACAAACTTCGGTCTGACTGATAAAGTGAGAGAGATAGAGAAGATCCATAAACTTACTTCTTTGTGTTGTTGATTAAAACTCTTTTATCTTCATTTCTGTAGCTTTTCTTTGAATAATCTTTATATCTTGACAGATTTTCCTCACTATGAGTAGTTTTACTATTGGGGATGGATGAAAACATTCTTACTGCTGATCATTTGCTTCATATTAGCTTGTTTACGTAATGCAGGACATGTATCTAATAGGAGGGGTTCATTTGGGTATGAGACTTTATGATACTTTCCTTTAGGTGGAAGGGTTTGACCGTTCTGGTACAAACACTGCATCTAATATAGCATCCCAACAGTGTGTGCTGTATTATCACAACACATAATGCCCAGCACAGCAGAAAATGGAACAAACACAGATCCTGCTGCCTTGCTGATGGGTGGCAGGGTGGCAGACTGGAGGAGGAGCTGGGATGCTGTGATAGCGTAGATCCGGGGCTGAGTAGGGGGGGGTGATGTTAGCCATCTGAACCCGTAGTCTGCCATCCATCACAGTGCAGAGGCAAGTACGGGGGCGTGCAAGCAGAGAGGAAAGACAAAAAAAATGGATTTGGTAGCGAGCCGTTGCTCCCGCTAAAGTCGACCCTGTTGCACTGATGGGATTTCCAATGGCTGAGTAAACATCTTCATCTGACACAAGCAGACAGACAGTTGGAGGATGTAAAAGGAGCAGGAGGTCACTGGTTATATGCATTATGTGGCACCTGCTGCACTGCTGAACGGGATAGGGTTGGGATATTTTCACACATACAAAAAGTGGCCAAAGTGACAAAGCATACAGTGTGTATACGCACAGTAAACTTTCAGCGTGACAGCAGATGAAGTGAAATTATAGCGAATGCTTGAAGTTACGGGGGAATAAAGACGCCCGTGTTGTGGTGGCTTTAGACGAAGAGACACATTCAATCCTCAGACTAAATGTTTCATATTTCACTTGTGGCCATTCCTGCTTTTCAAGTCCATCTTGAGTAAATCTGCATGTATTAAGAGAGAGAGCGAGAGATTGCACGCGCGATGCTGTTGGGAAGGAACAGTTGGAGATGGCAGACGCTCCTCCTGTTTCCTCCTGTCCCAATCTCCACACTGCAGGAGGACGCTTTAGTCCCCCACACCTCCATCCATCCCTCCTTCTCACCCTCCCTCTTCTTATCCCTTGCTTCATCTCGAGCTGTGTCACTTCGTAACAATGTTTATGATGAATATATGATCAGA
Source organism: Genypterus blacodes (assembly GCF_046128005.1). Classification (NCBI taxonomy): domain Eukaryota; kingdom Metazoa; phylum Chordata; class Actinopteri; order Ophidiiformes; family Ophidiidae; genus Genypterus; species Genypterus blacodes. The sequence continues at coordinate 11,159,107 of NW_027466879.1, forward strand.
TTTTTCATTTGTGTACATATCAAACATGGTTACCAGACTCACAGATGTCCCCTAAATATTCATTATGGTAAAATACTGTCAACATGATCCAGACTGTTGAAATGCATGGTTGAACAGAACACATTTGCTCTTCATTTTCAGTTAATAAGTCTGTTTATGACGCATAATTTCTTTCTTGGCATCAATCCATCCAAATCTCTTTTCCTTCATCCCCTAATTCCACCCCCCCCCCCCCCCCCCCCCATACACACACACACACACACACACACACACACACACACACACACAGACACACACACACACACACACACACACACACAGTTCCGTACATACTGTGTTTGGCAGGCAGACCTCCGGCTTGCAGGGGGAGTCCTCCTCCCCTTCCTCTGACTGTCTGGATCTGGATCTGGATCTGCTACCAAAGGGGGGTGGCCCTTTGGTAGCGCCCCTCTCCCTGGGTGCTGTCAGTCTGTGACACGGCCGCGCTCGCGCGGTGGGGGAAGGTTGGATGTCCGGAAACATTGTCTATGTGTGTGTGGCGTAGCTAGAGCTGGGGTAGAATAGGAGAAGGAGTGTGAAGTGGTAACAGGATTGTAAGGGTTACGTCCCGCTGTGTAACGAGATGGCAACATGTCAGGATGTACGACCCCCCCCAGCCCACAGCCCCCCCCGCCCTCCCCCTGCTGACCCAGACTTCTTCATCGCTATCATCTCCTCCTAACATTTCTTCGAGTCTTCCAACCTGCCAGCTCTCTGATTGGCTGCTGGGGTTAGTGGTTCACCACCTCCCACCAGCTGGAGAGGAGTGTCATCACACCTCCAGGTCACTGGGAACATATGGAACAAAGACCGCTGCAAAGTCTCAGTCACATGTAGGCAGAGAGAAGAGATGTGTGTGTGTTTCATTTCACAACGCTGATGTCCGCCAAATAGGAATATTATTAATCTAACATTCTGAAAAACCTCATATATCTGTGAAGGATTTGGAATTAAATTATAAAAATCCCCCAAAATGGAAATCTGTCTTTGATTCAAAAGGGAGAACATTGGTGGATTACACGCTCCTGCACTGAAGTCAGTTTTTATACAGTACATTGTTACTTTTTACTAAACTAAAATCAGGCACAGATACAAGGTTTTAACTGGCCACACCTATATTTATGCTTTATTTCATAATAAAGTGTCAATCTATTCATTTGGTAAACTACTACAGTCATAAAAACTCTTTTTAAGTTAATTTGCAATACGTTGTAATTGAATTTAACCTAGTTTGATACACTTTGCATTTTGATTTGAATGTAATTTGTTTGTGATCACATCTTTGAGCTGTGTTGCACTTTCTGTAACCTTGACCTGACTCAAAACCACGGCCTCTCACTCATTGTGAATGAATGAATGAATAATACATGTGGCTGTAAATGTAGTGCCATAAATGTACAATATAGCCTCCTGAAAGGCAGCGAGGAAAGTGGAAAGTCGCATAAAACAGAAATAGGCGAAGTAATAGCACCTCGTAGTGATTTGCCGTACTCGAGTAAGCGTATGAAGTTACCGCTCAGCTCCGTTAACTGGTGTGGACGTTTTGTTGGCAGAGGCGGGTGGAGTGAGTGTCCCCTTCCAAAGACCTTCCTAAGGGCGATCAATGGTCTCTGAGGGACTTCTGAATGGCTCTGGTTTGGCAGCAGCTCCTGTCAGAGGTCCCCAGAGACCAAAGCTGGGACAACAGCTGGTACAGCAGGACCAAACATCTGGCAGAAAGGTGGGAAAGTCAAAGTTTAGTCCGGAAAGGTCGTGCCAGAAAGAGACAGAGAGAGAGAGACTGAGAATCGTGTAAGACTGCTGTAACAGAGATTGCGAGCGACACGACACGCTGCTCCCCAGACAGACGAGTCATCTGAATGTTTCCCTTAAAGTGCTGCTCAAGGTTTCCACAACGATAAAAGGCACTGGTTTTGATGGGATGGCCTGGGGGACTTTGCTAGATAATGTTACATATTGCATGCGTGATGGCAGTCGGTGTGGAAGACACATTTTGCACTCTTTGCCTGCTGAACTATCACTGCACTTCAGCTGCGTCCCCCAAGAGGATATGATTTGGGAAGAATTGAGGTTTGCTCCTTAGGGTGCAGGAAAGCAGTAGGAGAGCGGTGTGACAGTCTATACATTTTGAGTCTACGTTATATCATTCAGTAAAGGTTTACTTCGAGGCAAGGTGATCACTGTGGACAAAGGAGGAGGAGGTTGAGGAGATTTATCCATTTCCCTGCTGTTGTACCTCCTCTCTGTGAAATTGTCTGGAAATGTGACAAAGTTGTGTTTAGATTAAACCTGTTTTGATTTGACCCCAAGAGCTTAAATCAGTTCTACTAATTCAGATCCTTAGACGTTTTTTGTTGATACTAGTTTCTATAGGATGTTGCACAAGGCGTGTGTACATGTACGTGGCTGGTAGGCGACGTCAGTTCTAACAGCGATCGAACGCGAGGCACAGTTAATTAAGACGAACTGAGACCTTCAAAGTAAAAGGCACAGTTTGGGTTCTCTCCTGCCACAGCTCCTCATAAACTGTGTACCGTTCAGACGTCCTCTGGAGTCTGATGCTGAGTGAGATCACAGGCTGCTTTGAATGGAGATTAATAGATTCATAACTTCGTGGCTGGAGCCTTCAAGCTGGGGCCGTCGGTTGTCTGTTCACATGTCAAACTCGTGCTGTTCTGATGGTTTCGGTGCTGCTATCAGACCTGTGCAAGCAGCAACATGCTCTGTGGAGTGCTGAGTGGGCTCATTACTTCTCAGTCATTGTCAGTGGGTTGCAAATGCTCCGAATAAATTTACCTCATGTGAGCTCGGCGAGGGAGACAGACTCTTAACATAAACCGGCGACCTTTTGCGTGAGTGTTATCGCTTGTGGATACCCACACAACTAATTAACCCTAAAAATGCTGGCGTCTGCCGTAGAGAGATTTGCTCCTATCATAAACCGCATTAACTATGTATAAACAGGTGCCGTGGGTGCATTTAAAATCCCTTATACACATCACCTGCTAAAACAATGGAGTTGAAGTTATAGAGAGGTGGGAGCTTCTGTGTTTGTAGGATTAACTAGTTTATGAAGCAAAAAGGGAGTTTTAACAGCAGAATTTTGTGTTTTACAGGTTGACAGTAATAAATAGCAGTTGCACACAAGTGGTGGCTCCAAAAAGGAAAATGTGAGGGGGATGTGCTGCCTCAGTGGAATGGGCACAATGCCCCCTCGTCTCTGACTGCAGTCTGCAAGGAGAAAAGGCAATAAAGCTTTGGGCAAATGTCAGCCCGGAAAGGCTATTAAGCTAAAGAAACACAATTATTCTCTTTCCGTGAGACAACTTCCATATGGAAGAAACGCTTACCTCTGATCCCTTTAACACTTCCAGGTCACAGATAAAAAAACTAATAACCACAGTAACCATTCAGTGGGAAGAAGTAGAGGAAGAAGAAGAAGAAATAAAATAATTAAAATCAAGATAAATTATTTATAGCACTCAGTGTTCAACCCAATAAGTCACAGAGCTAAAGTCAATGAAAGACAAAAAAAATCATAAACACACACACAAAAAAGATATGCACTTAGCGGCAAACGTGTCGTCTACGAGACTCCAACTTTAAATTTGAATTTAATTTCATATACTCTTTGTGGTGATGTCAGTGTCTTGTAGCTTTTATCCCATCATGCACTATGTATTATTAGTTAGTCAATGTTCTTCAGGCCATTTTTATTTAATTTGCCCTTGTCAGTACTTACTCCTCTCCTCTCTGATGGAGAAGTTCCACAGGAGGTTGCTGAGCATACATTCTTAACAGAATCCCTTTTCAAATTAAATTTAAATGACCCCGTCAGCTCATAAGCAAAGGCTCTCCTGACAACTTAATTCATAATTCAGTGCTGAGCCAGGGCCTTGAGGGCCGTAATGACGGCCTAAATGGAGCAGAGATGCTACTAAATGGCCTGTTTGTTTGCACCTAAACCTCTTTACAGGCCACAAGTCCACAGCTCAGCACTGTGATGGTGTGGGGGAGAAGGGGCCATGCGGGGAAGCGGTGGGGAGCAGAGGCAATTTGCTGACCAGCTGCTTTCATGTCTCGGGTCGCTGTATCCTGCTTGACCACAGCGATAGGAGGCGTTTCACGTGTTACACACCCAATGTGCGCGTTGAAGCACGAGTTAATGATTGTGGTTTGATTCTGTGTCGGAGGAGGTGACTGAAAGAGACAGAAAAGACACTCGTGAGTTATTTATATCATGAAGCGGTGACACAGTAAAGCCACAAAAGAAGGCTCACAGTGATAAGAATCAGCCACCATGGAACATCTGATTCTTTCACTTAGCTTGCACACAAAGCCGCAGGAAGGTTTACTGAACAAGGGGGGCTGAGGAAGCGGGTGGGGGTGGATGTAACAGCAGAAATGGCCCTGGCTTGGTACAATGAACACTGTAATGTGCTGTCCAAGGTGCTGAACACCATGTCAGCAGTATACAATGTGTTTCGGGGCCTTATTTCAAACAGAAATCATCAATGTATAAAAAGCACACTTCTCTTATTTATATTTATGATTTTTGAGGCAACATCAGTGCCACAACTTATTATATGTAAGCCTGCAGCTCTGAGCCAATGCCAATATTTGATTATGAATGTGTGAAGGATCCCATGCAGTTTGGACCTCAGGATAACACAAAGCATTAATACTCCAAATCCAACTTGAGCCAAGAAACGCTACACACACACACACACACCACATCTCAGCCAAACACACCAATCTCCAAAGACTGAGACATTCCTGCATGGCAGATGTCCAGATGAGGCCTTTCTCCATGTGTTGGCAATGATGAAGATCCTCATTAGTATGTCATTGGCCTGATTGCCCATTATATCACCAGAAACATGCATGGGATGGAGGTTTGTGTCACTGAGGTAATAGAGGCAGATTTTTATTAAGGTTTTACTTATAGCCCTTGTTTGTAGGTGGAGTTCAGAGACGGTTGTGTCTGTATCTCTTAAAACGAATACAGAGATAATCTGCATTTTCAACTTAAGCTCCTGTCTGGCTCTATCAAAGTGCAAAGGGAAGGGGAAGCGATTCTACATGTGCTGTATTTACTTTGTTGTCTGCCTTAATAGCCACCTTCTCTGTTTTTGGCCAGACTCCTTGCTAATTTGACAGTAGTTGTTCAGCCCCAACAGAGCCCCAGCAGCCCTGCGTCCCACCGTTACGGTTATGGAACATCAGAGGACCATACAGAGGAGGAGGATGGGGAGGGAGACAGAAAAAATGTTCTAAACAAGAAATGCACACAGAGGAATGCTACACCCGCAGTACAGATCTTACTAGTTTACTGCAGCAGTTATTTGGCAAGTTATTAGCAAACATTCACTGTTGTCTTTAAAGCGCCACTGTCAGGGCGACTGATAATTATAATTTTCTTCTGCACTTGAAGTGAATACCCTCTCAACTTTGGCAGCAAATTCTGGTTAGGAAGCCGGGTGAAAGTTAAGTCTTTCACCCGGCTTCCCCCAGACATTCCACATGTAAAGTTTGGTGACAATTGAGCTAAAAGGAGACAGAAGGGGGAGGTGGAGAACATTGTTGAGGTGGCGACCAATTATTTTTTGGTGAAGGAAGAGACCTTAGAGCACGGGGCTGTGGGTGGAGAAGGTCACAAGTTTGGAGGAAGGGACAAGGAGAGCAGACAATGGATTAAACAAGGAGGAGGAAGCAGGGAAAAGTAATCTACACAAGTGAAGTCCTATTATTATAAATGGGAAGAAGGAGTGTTTACAGGGCGAGTGAAGAGGGGGAGAATTCTGCAGACGAGAGGGAAAAGGAGGTGAAAGATCATGTTGAGGATACTAGAGAGGAGCAGCAACCTGGGATGGAAACTAAAATACATTCAGACTCAACCCCAAACACACTGTGTTTGGGAGGCAGTAGATAAACACATAGCATACACACACACACTATATATTTATGTGAACACTCATAAACTAGAAATTCCCCCTGGTCTTATTCAAAGCTGAGTTTCATCACCAGTTTGCTGTGGACGCACTGAATACTGGAGCAAAAGCTATTTGAGTGAAGAAACTCATTTAAAATGTCGTCGATATCAACTATACTCAGCCGCTCTTTAGCAGAGGAGGGCTGAAGGCTGAAGAGGCGAGCTTGTTACCAGGGAGTCAACGTTTTGATCCCACATACTGGCAGCAACTCTGAGTGGACGCATCGGTCTCATTATGGTTACACCTACTGCTCCCTCTTAACAACGTGGAGTCAGTGTTAATACAGGTAGCCTCCTTGTTGTGGTGTAGAATGTTGCTGAGAATGAGTGTCAAAGCAAATCTGCCCGAGGTAAAGTAAAGCCTAAATATATCTGACAAACAAAGTCCAGATTCTCAGGTAGAGCCTACAAACACTTAAATAGGAGGTTGTTTAAACCATTAGTTACACTGACCTGTACACATGTGACATATTACAGCTTAGAAGCTCAATTACATGCTTTAAAATACTCAATAAAGCCCCATGATGCTATATTGAGTATTTCTAAATTATTGTTTCCACCCTTGGCGAAGAGAAGTGATGGTTGCTGTCTCAGCCTAATTCACTGTATACAATTACAGAACCTCAAAGGCCCATATAACAGAAACCTTAGTCAGCACTGCAGGGCATTGACATTTTTACATTTATATTGAAGGAATTCATCAAGAACGACAAGGTACTCTCAGTAACTTTCACTGGGACAGTTGGCCAACAGACATTTTGGCACATGGAAGCAGTGAAGCTAAGTCCCAGTTGGATAGTTTCTGTATTCCACTGCCCCTGTGAGAGGCGATGGAAAATGCTACTGGCATAATTTTATATTATTTTGAGAATGATTTTTTTGTGTGATGTGTGATCTGGACAATAACATCAGTAGAACTCGGAGTGCAAGATGATCAATAACGAGTCCATTAAAAAGTCCATTTCTGCAAACATTCATGGGTGTGTGTAGAGTCCACCTGCACAGATCACATTCTTATCGGATCTGATTGAGAAATACAATATTTGATACAAGAAACTATTGATGCTTACTAACTAAGAATTTCAAAACCCTGCTTGAAATTTGAGGCGTTGTATAGACTAGAGAAGAGCAACCATTAATTTAGCACCTATTAGCTCCTCAGGCAGGTTGCTCTAATATATGATTACACAGGTGCAGGCGACCCAATGCACCTCCACTTAGAGCTCCTGGTACCAATTGGACGTTTGCTTTTAGAGTGCCCGGACCAGCCATGTCCTGCTGTGCTATTACCTGCTTTAACAGCACTGATTTGTTGGTGACTCTCGCTGGTGCTGTGATGTAGGTTTGGGAGTGAGCTCTATTAAAAAGTCATTAAAGCCCAGAGAAAGCATGGTGGCCTCAACCCTCTTGGTGAAACGCACCTTTGGAAATTACTCCATCGATCATAATTACACCAACCGGACAAAGCTTTACAGAGGCCACGGGATACAAATCCCTCCATGACCTCACCGATGGGACGGCAAGCACATGGAGGGGAGAAGGATGGAGGTAGAGCCATATAGGTAGGAAGGAGAGAAGCAGATGTGGACTGAAGTGTTGGAGAATGAGATGGGGAAAGTGAGAAAGGGTTAGGCAAGAATAGAAGCAAAGGACGGGAGGCTTCAGAGAGTGAGGGGTGAGGGAGGAAGACAGGAGGAAGGAACAACAAAAATAACCTGTGGCCCTGTGGAGTTTAACTGAAAAAGGGCTGCTGTCACTATAGGCATGATAAAAGATATCTTACTTCTGGGCTCTGCTTCTGGGAAAGGATGTGCACAGTGTGTGTTGACTGAATTCCGGTAATTTCGATACCAGAGGCACACAGAACATTGGAAGTGAGGTTGGATTACGAGAAGTGTAGTATTATATCTGGGCCTGGCTTCAATCATAACCAGTCTGATTGCCCATTTTCCCGTCTTTTGAACTTGAGGGATTTTGTGATTTAATAAAATAGTCCACAGCAGCCTCTCTCTAAAGCAACAATAAGGCCATTGTGTAGGAGAAACACCAATGCTACAAGTGAATATACAGTATACTGGCTGAAATAAGGCAGGTAGGAGGAGAGGAACAGTGGCTGTCTATGAAATGATAGAAGGTAAAGTTGTCAGCGAATCACTGAAACAATTTGCACCATGGTGTTCACTTATCACCTTGCCTGGGCTGTTAACTGACACAGACACAGATGCAAGTAATCATTCACATTGAAGCCTCACCACTCTGCTTGATTGCAAATAGTACAGCTTCCAACGGATGCGGCATTCAGGCGAAGTCACCAAATTACCAAATCGTGCGTCTTTACTGAAACGTTTGGTGCATTCCAATGCAAGCTCAACACACACGGCAACCTGGCATAGAAAGCACCAGAATTAAAAATGCAACAAAGAGCAGCATGTTGCAGCGTGACAACAAACTACAGTATGAGACCTCTACTCCCACCGCCACTCAATCTTGGGGGGGCGAGAGAATGAAATAACCTGGATGACCTGCCAGTCCATCACGATGGGCAAACACAGATAGATGGCCGCACACATTTATACACAGGGGAGGATTAAGATGTCTATTTTACTTTACTGGCAGTAGGACAACAGAGAGGAAAACTGGCCTCTGAGAGGACCATGAATCAAAGCTCAACTGCTTCTCACATCGAGGCCACAAAAGTAAAGTAAAAATCCAGTGCCACATGAAATAATGACTTCAGGTGGTTCATTGATTCGATATGATGCAGTGATGTCAAGATTTGACAGGAAGACCTGATTAGTTTGGCGGGGACACAGAAATCACCAATATGACCATTTATGAGGCATTATGGATCAAAGCTCTTGAACTGTGAGAATTCTGGATTGACGATTATCCGAGGATTTTCCTTTAATCGCATGTACTGATCATTACAACACAAAAATGTATGTCTACTGTTGTTGGCTAAGCCACCAGATTTTCAGGATAATACTTATAATAGAGACTTCCTGCTGAGTGGGCAAACGCAAAATAAATTATGTACTTCACTTCTTGTTTCCAGTAAAAAAGATTCAATACATTTCATAAATACGTTATATTTACAGCTCCCACAGGCTATCAAGATTAGACCAGCACATTCTCACGTCAACTCTGAGAATGAGGTTTTTATATTTGGCTCGCTGGTACGCTCAATAAACTAAACACAGCTTGACAACGTATTATAAATTCTGTGACAAAAGGTGGCAGTAATTTCTCCCACTATGGCAAACGGGCCGTCACCTGCGGTCGCTGGGTCTGAATCTGTCCCCTGTGAGGATGCAGATGAACAAAGTAGTTGAGCACTGGAGTTAACCCCGGCCCGCTGAGGAGCACTGTCAACACCAAGCATGCATCATCATCATCATCCCCAGTGTTCTGGAAGTGGAGTTAGGCAGGGAGAGTGGTTATTCACGATAACTGCTCTGGTCTGGTGAAATTATATACAAAATAAAAAGAACAAAGGAGAAAATTGCGTGTGAGTCATACACCTGCCTTCTGAAGTGGCTGTAGCGTCTCAGAGGCGGAAGTGAAGGTGAACACTAAGGAGATTAACAACGCGTGAAGAGCATTGAAGAGATGGAGGACAGGACGATATCCCAGGGATGGAGGAGAAGAAGCCAAAAGGGGACTGGTGTAGAGAGGGAGGAGGTGTAGGAGGCTGTGGAGGAGGCAGTGTGGGGTACAGAAGAAGGAAACAAAAGAACACAAGAGAGGGGAAAGTCGGAGAGCTGGAGGGAGGGTAGCACTTCAGGAGGTGGTGCAAATCTCAGCGGAGCAGGATGATAAAGGGGAGAGAGGAAATGGAGGTAGAGAACACTGGAGAGAAGAAAGAGGAGATATGCAATATTGTCGCAGTGCAAGAGTAGGTGGAGGGAGGCTCTGTTGCCGTGGCTCTTGTACGCTGATTTGAAGAGGTTCAGATTGGAATGGAGACACATATGCTGAAGGAAAAATAGGAAGAGAGATGAAGAGAGCGAGATGCTAACCCATATTTCTATTACTATGCTGTGTCAGTGGTCAGTGTGTGAGGTTTCCTGTTGCTTAGCTACTGTATCGCAACAGCAGCGTCAGCGTCTGTGTTTGTTTGTGTTTCATTCTCCCAGTGGTGGGTGTCTGCATGAATCCTCTCCTGCTGCTGTTGCTACTGTCAGAGGTGGAAGAAGTACTCAAATCCTTTACCACTTTGCTGAGTAAAACTGATAAAACCACAACTGTGAAGGTAAAGCGTTCAACATTATACTTAATCAAATACAGTATGTAGTAGCAGTACATTGTTACTTTAGTTAGTAAAGTAGTATTTCCAAAGAAAAGCTTCCTGTGGTTGACACATTCTGCAAAGATGGAGATACAAGGTATGGGACACCTTGTATCTCCATCTTTGCAGAAGTGTAGATGCTTTAGTAATAATCAAAATATCCATCATATTAACAGTAAGCAACCAATTAACCATGAAATCAAATTTAGATATCTTAGTGGTCAGAGGTCACTGTGACGCCTCTAGTAGTGATTGATTTGAATATGGTGTTTCAGTGTCACCTCGGCTCCCAAGTTGAGATGCTGTGGCTGTGACCAGAGCTCAGGGGTTGATGCAGAATTGTAAAACCGGTGTGCAGCAGCAGCTTTGACAGCTTATGAGGCCGGGACGTGCTGTGCTGAGGTAGAACAGCAGGCTGTAGTGTAGAGGGAATAGTGATACCCAGCTGGTGCTGAGAAGCCAACATCCTCCCAGGACGAGATGTGTGCATCGGCCCGGGTGCCCTGCTGCAACCCCACCCATCAATCACCATTGGTTGGCGGTCCCAGCAATGGCTCCCGCCCTGAGGAAACGTGAATCTCCCCTATCTCACTTCAGTATGATGGATGAGGATGAAGCTTTGGGCCCTCAGGGCTAAGGCTCTATGGAGTGTGAAGCTCCGAGGAGGTAAAAAGGGACAGACAAGAGGGAACCTGGTGAAAAGTTGCTAAGCAGGACTTTTAAGCTGATATTGAGTCCTGAAATTCATATTATAAGTGAAAAATCAATGGCACTGGACTGTGATGATTTAATTTCCCTCTATGGCACTTGAGCCCACCTGTATAATCTTCATTTCATTTTCATCTGACCCAGTTGTCAGTTGGCCCAGACTTTCTTTCTTTTAAGAAGAAAAAAAGTCATCATAGTGCACAGTGGGTGTATTTTACCTCTTTGAGGAAATACCTCATCCAGTTGACAGTTGTAGCATCACGGAAAAAAGTGAAGCGGCTGAGGGCAAAGGGGGAGAGAGAGCTGGTCAATATGTTGAGATGGATGAATCCATATGTCACTGAATGCAGGATCTGCTCTTTGATCTTTGATCTACTAGGTGATCACAACCGATCAGTGAGAGAGAGAGAGAGGGGGGAGGAGGAGGAGGAGGAGGAGGGGTAGAGAGAACAAACCCCAAGCTGTGCTGGCCGTTACCCAAAAAGTTTTGATTTTCAATTTTTTACTCCATACTGTATGCCAGATCAATCAACAGCATTGACTTTTAAAGCTGTTGGTAATTGTATTTTAAACAATTAAAATTTCACAAAAATTAGAAGTCCAGAGAAACTGCTTTGTACAACTAGAAGAGAGAATCATTTGGAGGTGTTGGACCTGCTTCTAAATAAGCTTCCACTGGATGTAATGGTTTGTGTTTAGCGATTTTTGTTCACCTTTCTGGGTCAGTAGCGTGCAGTGGAACCATCCAGGAAGTGCTCTGTTCTTTAGACCGCGGTTCAGGCGTAGCTCAATCACCTGCACTTGTGTGATATTGAAAGGGCCATGGCTGCAAAAAGATGCCTTAACTTTACGAGGAAAGGTTTGATTTACATAGAAAGCTTTCTTGTAAGCGACACAGAAGTTTATTGGTTTGCTCAAACCACTCAGTTAGAACACTGGTGTTGGTGTTGACGGCTGCATTGGCAGATAATTAAAGTTATGACTTTTCCAATGCTGGGTGGGCTTTTTGCCGCGATGTCATCCTGACATCAATTCTTCCAATAACACCACCACTCACACCTTTCAACAAATTAAAGTATCAAAACATTACTTTGGTAGAAAGCCAAAAGGCAAAAGACTATTGGCAAGTAGGAAGACAAAATAGATAATGAAAGCACAGAGATTACAAAGCTTTGGGATATTTGCTACATTGTGTGTTTTATAAAGAGTTGTGCAATTGCACAAGGAAAGTAAATTAATTTAAATGTTTCACCATGTGCATTTTTGACACATATTAATTGATTGGTGAGCAAAGAGTACATTGGTTTTGATTGCATTAACACACACCTCATACCGGGTCAGCAAGGACAGTGTTTTATGTGTGTGACATCAGGACGCCTCAGGACACATCCCCAGCACTCCCCTGGGCCTTGTCTCACCTCATGTTAAAGGCTGGACTTACATCTGTGGTTTTTCCTGGCCACTTGTTATTTTATTACCACACTCATAAAACAACATATGACACGTATCCCAGCAGACAGGCCCTTTAAATGAACAGTGGCAGCTGAGAGACTCATGCAGTCTCACTAATAAATGGGAAAGAGATGAATAGCTGATTTTTGCTGCTCCCGAACTGATGAGAAATGATGAGCAAAAATGAGTTGATGTTGTTGTGGGCCGACTGCAGAGCTCCAGATTATGCAAATGTGTTTAATGTCTCATCCTCCAAATAAATAACACCAATATTTTTCCCCCCAACTTGTTTAGAAATCTACTCAGAGCCGCAGCTTCATTTCAGTCCACAGACTGCTGCTGACTGCTGTGAAGAGGGTTTCCCCTGTAGCATGTTGAAAAATGAGACCCATTGTCTTGAATTGCATAATGACCATAAACAAAGGCCTTGAACTTGAGTTCTGCTGAACACATTTACTGCTTCAGAAATGAGCTGACTTTGTTTGGAACCTATTAGACACGTCACTGGCATGATTAAGACGGAGCAAAACTCGTAGTAACGTAATGAGATCCTCACACACTGGCCTGCTTTGTTTCTCTACCACCGCAGTAAATGTAAAATATGGAGGCCCATCTTGCATAACGGACACTAATTGTTGTAGATTCTTTTGTAATATTTTAGGGTTTAATGGGAGATATTTCAGGCTCAGGAATATTCTGTGTAAGAGGGTAAAAATGTCAAATAGAGAGGGCTTTAGACCTTTTAAATATTTAATACATTATCAAAAATTACTTTAACGCTGCACAAAATGGCAATATTTGGATTTTATTGTGTGTTTTACAGTCCCATGATGTAATGGGAGCTATTTCCCAATATATGTCTCCATATACAGTATTGCTACCGTATATGTCTTCATATATTATTACAATGTAACTATACGGACACAAGTATTGGGCCACGTTTCATGTATGAGTTATTGATATCACAACAGTTTGTTACTTAGTCTTCTTTCTTTGTAATTCCCCCTCTTTCTAATGTGTCTCACCTCCCCTGACCTCTCTTTGAACTGTTGCAGCGTGGGCCCGCCGAGCCCTACGAGACGCTCTGTGTGATATTGAGCTATGCAAATAAATTTGACTTGAGTTGACGTGAGCTGTGGAAAAATGACTCTCTAAAGAAACATTATTTTAAGCATGGCATCCACGTTTGAGAATTTCCTCCCACGTGCAGCACCTTAAACTGCGGTATGCAATTAGAAGTGTTAAAATGAAATGACTCTCCTGCATCATCCTGTGCATGTGCTCACAGCTGTACAGTAGGATCTGCAGCAAGTCACCGACACTCAGCCTGCAGGAAATTCCTTGACTTTATTTATGGAACACAGATAATTACAGTGTGCACACAAATATTAATAGAGCATATTAACAAAAAACAACAACTTTACATACTGAATGAATGATGAAAAGCATTAAATCAAGTTCATTGTTCAAAAAATGTATTTTGTTGAAATAAATGTTAAAATAAACCTGTCCATCATCATCATCATCATCATCGTCATCATCATCATCTCAGCACCCTGTGTGGTGAGGTACTGCTGCATGGGGGAAGAGGCGTCTTGTGATGTGTTGCAGATCTGTTACTCTAGCTGCTGCCACAGTGTCCACCTAACGCAGATGACTCAATCCTAGCGTGCAGGCAACGCTTCATTGCCTCATTTTGTACCTCCTCCCTCCCTCCCTCCCTGCCCAACCCCGCCACCCTCACCCCCACCCCCCCTCTAACAGCTTTTTTCCCTCTGCTAGTTTTCTCATTACGTCCCTGACACTCCCAAGGAAATAATACAGAGCTTCTCTCCGTCTCCGTGGCAAAAAAAAACACGTTTCCTTCTATCTCGCCCCGTGTGTGTACATGCAGGATCTACATACAGGACCTGTCCTATCAAAATGTGTACGCAGCCGCCCCCACGCCACCCCACCCCACCCCACCCCACCCCTCTTCTCCCACTTCTCCGCCTCCTTAAATAGGCTATTTTCTCCTCTAATGTTGTTTCCCCTCTTCTGTTCTTTTGTATTGATTGGACAAGCTTGCGGGATCAATAGATTGCTGTAGATCAGTGCGATTGCTGCTCAGGCGGTCAACCATCTCCCAGCATTCAACACGCTCTCCTTATAAACCACTCTGAGTGGCTCTCATTTCTCCGCCAAGGTTATGAAATAAAGAACTGATATAAGTTGACTGTGAGGCTTGTTTGTTTTGACCGATGACTAGGTTAACTGCCCAGGCATTGTAGCCAGTCTTCTGTGAGCGCTCTGGGTCTCACCTCATTGTGGAGCAAATTACCTTGAATCTATGGTCTCTTTATTGCACTCACAAATCCTGAAAGTTGTTAGTGCCACAAGGCTGAAGAACAGAGGGAGAGAGATAGTATCCTGATGGCCAAATGATGTTTGTGGTTCTTTGAATCAGCTGAGATATCCAGACGTGTTTTTTTTTCAAACGTACTTTTTGTTATTTAACCTTTTTGGTACTTGGCTGACAGTGCAATCTGGAGAGAGTCTGAGTGAGCTACAGAACAAACCTCACCTCATCTCTCACTAGTCTGCATTCAGCACTGCAAAATAGACTTAAGTGTGTCACATGGCGACCACGTCTCAAATGGAGTCCGTGATACAGGATCATCGCGCTACAAGTCACAATAGATACAAATCTGACTGACAGTTTTGGAGACAAAATAATCTATTCCAACATACAAGTAAAATGCAATCACACAGCAATGCAATCACTTTGACTATCATGGACACTGAATCACTCATGTAAGGTATTAATAAGCACTTGTCTACTTACCTAGGTGAGGTAGCCTGAAATGTTGTGTTATTTAGATTGGTATGTCGTCTTTAATCTTCCGCTGTTCTAACATGCATTTCCCATCTTACCCATTCTTATGCTACAGCTGTTGTGCATAGACTTATTAAGATTAATTAAGCTCTAAAGGAAAACCTTTCCAAGTTTCAAGAAAACAACACGGTCTGTCGTTCATGAACAGCTGAATGATGATGGTGATCGTTTCTCACATGAACTGCTGCTCCAGGAGAGAGACACTCACTAATAGGATTACATTGAATTGTATTGTGCTTATATCATTCTCTCTTTCTCTCTCTCTCTCTCTCTCTCTCTCTCTTCGTCTCTTTCTGTCGCTACATGTTATTTCCCACTGCTCAACTGTTCATATTTTACTGCTCTTCATGCTTTATTGTACTTTTGTATAATCCCACTGGAAGTTCCTATTGCACACCTGGTCGTTAGTGAAGGGGGAATCTCTCTTGGAATTGCCTCTACTGAGGTTTCTTCCTTTTTTTCTTATACATAAAGGTTTTCTCTGGAGATGTTGCTGATGTTGTGGTCCTGTAAAGCCCTGTTGAGACATTGTATGTGATATTAGGCTATAAAATTATCCCCACAGCAAGTTGACTTGACTTGACTAGTGAGAAACAACTTATACGATGAACAATAACGCACACAGGAGGAAGGATGAGGAGATGGAAGAAAGGTCTGCTGTGGTCACTGCTCCACTATGGAGCACACTCAACAGGTGTGCTTAGTCAACACACTTTAGTTGTTCAGTTTGTTTCCAATTCAGAAATTGGGAATCCATCCTCACAGCGCTGTAAGGGGCATCTAGGCTTGCAGATGAAAAATTGCAATTGACTCTGCGGTGAGGGTAAATGTCAGCTTTCTAGTGAATGCATTCATCAGTTCTTTCTATCACAGAAATATGTGGAGGAAATTGCATTTCACAATAGATCTTGTAATTGTTCAGAATCTTGTTGAATAAATGAAGAGCTGATCAGCGGGCGAAGGTCTGCAGTCTCTGATTGCTCTTGTTTTCAGTGGCATTTGAGTGTAATGAGCAGGACAGAAATGCGTGCTTCTCTCGATTAACCATCCAGGACCATTAGACCATGTTATGTTCTATGATACCCTTGAATCATATCAGAGGCAGTGGAATTCTCCTGTTTAATGCAGGAATAACCTCAAACAAAGATGCTTAACATTTCTCATATCCTGCTAATCACCAACCGCTCCTTGACTGCCAGCACCACCCTGTGCCAGGTGTTGACAAGTCCACTAACAGACCAAAATAACCAGTGGACTGTGAATTTACCACCACATTGACAGCAGTGAATTGGAAATACAGCGATAACTCTGCAGATTTGCACTCAACTCTTTCCTCATCTCTGTATTTTTGCAATAGCCTCACAAGAAAGCAGTGGCACTTAAGAATGCTGCACATAACCGCTTTTAATGGCTTGTAATGTCATGAAGCCCACACCTTCTACCAGGCAATGATTAAACCTTGACTAAAAGGAACAAATTAGATCGACTCTTCCAGAATCACTGCAGTTCGAGCCTTTACTGCTTTCCTACCAAAACTTTAGAGAAAGTTATAGCATTTCCTCATAGACGTCCTGCTCCTAAAAGTTATATACTGTGTACAACGTGCAATATATATTTGGCTCTCGATCCTGACTGCTTCTCACAGCACAGATGCCCCTGTACTAACTACTGAGTCCACAAATCAAGTGCCGCGACCTGGCTAACTGGACCATTTGGATTTTTTTTTTTTTATCACAGATGAAAATGTACAGTCATCACCTTAAAAAGTTGGTTGGCACTAGCAGCTGTTACAATTGCTTCATTGGTTCCATTCTCATTGGCAAATGCAGCTTTTCTGCCATTGCAGATACTCCAGTCTCTCCTTCCTCTTTAGCTGAGGCTTTGAAATGAAATCAGGATACATTTCGTTTAGCACAGGGTAGCATGCTCCCTCTGGGCAAATATATCTCTATAACATCTCTCACTGCTTTAACCCTGCTGATAACATTTGTAGTATTTCCCTTATTTAGAAAAAAGACTCGACTAAATGTGTTGTTTGTTGTTTAGGTCCACAAAACGACCTTTTGCACACTGTTCTTAAAGCTTCATGCTAGCCACCAGAGCATCGACCTATTCTTCCTTTACATTTGCACATTTTACAACATTTGCTCATGGGTGGATAAAAACTCTTGCGGCTCATCCATTTGAGAGTTTGACCCCCTCAGGAGCTTTACTACTCAAGTAAATAAACAAATCTTGCAAGCCAGTTTCATGTGATTTAAAAGTCATGGTCAGACTTTTAACAATAGAAATTGCATTTTTTTTACTTTACTGAACAAGGTCAATTTTCTTTTTTGCATTTTACTTTACATTCAGCCCAAAGCCAACACACGTGCTGCCTGAACACATCATGCATAGGATGGAACCTGACTCCTGAAAATCCATCCTGTGAAACTTCGACTTCTGTTCTGTCAGTAACACTTTAGGTCTTTTCATCAAGATGTAACGTGTTTGTTCTACATCTACACACTTTGACGGGGTCCCTTGATGTGTTTTGGATCTGACCTGCCTGCTACAATTCTACCCGACATGCACCAGTGTGCAAACTGGTTGTTAAGAGAGCAGAAACATTGGTCAAGCCAATGAAACAGTGGACTGAGCAGAGCAGAGACGCCCATGGGATGTTTTGAATCTGCCAACAGGGAGGAGGACTTCAAATGTGGAATTAGAACAGCAGAAGTAGAGTCCCCCTCCATTTCATATTGTGTAAACAGTCTCATTCCCACCGAAACAATCGCTATTCGTCCAAACAACAGCCACAAGGTAATCTAACATTTATTTTTTACTCGACCGGTAGAGAAAAAAACAAGTCAACAGAGGTTGTGCCGGACATCAAACAAGCCAAAGAGAAAAACGACAAAAAGACAAAGCAGAAGTGTCTTTAAGGGATGGAACGTCTGCTCTGCTCGGCGGGGCGTAAAGAACCATAAAGAACATGGCGGACAATAACACAGCCCGGGCCTGTCTGACCTGCCTAACAACTACAATTCCTTCTGTACCAGGCTTGAGAAATACTGTGCCGCTGAAATGACAGCGTATTGACATGGAAGCTGTGCTGAGACGCTTTTAAAAATGACTCAGGTCAACAAAGCTCCAGGGCCAGACCACATGTGGTCTGAAGGACGCGCTAGATGGAGTGTTCCAAGTACACTTTGAGAAGTCCTTAGCCAGGCACTGTACCCCAGGTGCAAGAACACTCAACTTTTACTCTCATCCCAAAGAAAAGTTGTCCCAGTGTCATGTATGACCTCAGCCCTACCTCATCCCTCGTGATGAAGGTCTGAGGGGATATTGAAGAGCTACATTCCAAATATCAGCACTGCACAGCTGGAACCTCTCTAATTTGCATATGGTGCAGACAGAGGGGTGCTATCATGCAAAATTATTCATATGGGACATCGCACGCAAACATCTTTAGGGTGTTTGCTGACTTCAGCGCTGCTTTCAACACACAGATAAACTTGCAGCCTCTTCATTTTTGCAGACATCAGTTAATCCTACAGACTTCCTCACACACGGTCGTTTACAGGAAATGCTCTAAACTGCTACACACCTCCTCTGGTTCTCCACTGATTTCTCAGATCTTTATGACAACAGAGATACACATCACTGTCTCAGAGCTCTCACATGTGATTGAGGTTGAAGTGTCCGATCACAGTCACCATGTCCAATCTGGAAACCTTATAATAAACCTTTGTGTGTGTTTGTGTACATGTAAGGTCCCACTATGTTGTTGACTTATTTGACCACTTCTCCTTCATTCTTTCTTGGATTTACTCCAAAACAAAGGGAAGCATTGATAGGGAAGATTTGGTCAAAGTAACAGTGTTGGGATTATGACAGAAGATTGTATCATCTATTGAGGCAGCTGGTGTGCATAACAGGTAAGACCATTACGAGGACTCGTCCATCTGCCTTGGAGCCCGTGACCGCTGCATCCAGCACTTTAAAGACAGGAGACTTTGCTGCTCTGTCTGTGTTTTAAATGCCTGGCTTCTTAACCTGAGCGAGGTACTCTGGGACATTATGCAAATGTACCTCTGCCACAGCTGGTGGACCCCACTGCTCTTTGGCTGTAATCAGATGTAATTATGCCCCACTGGCTGCAAAGGCTTCTTCAGGAAATACTGTAAGTTCCCATTGATTATTATAGCCGCACCTGATGGAAGGGTAGATAAGGAAGGATGTGTTGTCGACGTATACAGAGGAATTACTACACGCTTTGATTCGTCTCTTCGTTCTGGCAGGAATCAATGAGCGCTGTTGATCAGAGTTGAGACTAAATGATGATGGAGAAACACATTTTGAAGACATGCATGTCTTTCTAGCCACGTTTCAAAAGTCAGCGACCAACTTAGTAACCGAGGCCTGGAGAGAACCAACCTGCAAAGAGCCACAGCAGGCCACCAAACCGAGCTCGTGTTCCTGTCGTCACTGCACCATAGGGCGACTGAGTCTGACCTCTTTACTGAACACGGTTTCTGCAATGATGAACGTCTATTGGCCATGCAAAATATCTGGTTCAATATTTCATCAAGCCCTTATGGCAGAGAGAGTAAACATTGCTCTCAGTTCCCCTGCACTCCCTCTGTGCATCGCTGATTATTTGAATATGCTTTCCTCTTTCTATGTCTCCCCCTCTCTTTCTGCCTGTTATTCTATACTTTACAAGTTTTAGAAGGAAACTCCAGACTTTGATAACACAAGACAACACAACACAGCCTCTGAGACAGCCAGCAAGGAGCTAGGTATTGTTTGAAACTTTATAGAAGAGGGTTCAAGAAAATGAAAAACAGAAGCCATAGCTAGAAGTGAATATAATAAGCGATAAAAATGTTATATGGCAAGCATGCAGTGCTATTTATATAATGATATATACAGTATATACATTTATGATGTTAATAATTCACTGTATATCTATCTATATCTATATCTATAAATATCTATATAGATATGTGTGTGAGTCAGGGAACTCCGACCCCTCTACTACCATCAATGGATACAATTTCACACTCTTTACAATATAAAATCTGTATTTTCCTGTACTGTAAGTTTGCCAGTTGGTGCCAGTTATCACACAACCTCTGTAACCTTCTGTGTTCAGAGGAAAAGATGTCCACGCCTTATAATAAATACACCCAACGTCTCTATAACAACAGGCTTTTCCATCCACTAGAAATAATGTTTGCGCTGCATGGGAGGATGCAGACTGTGCTCTTACATTTACATACACTTTTATATCACATATTTTACAGAGTGCGGTAGAGAGGCGTGTGGAGCGCAAGAGAAAGAAAGGGCACGGCTGAATTGAAGCAGGGATATTGAGATGGCACGGTACAGGTTTTAAATCACCAACATGTCCAATCTGTGTGCGCGTGCGTGTGCGTGCGCGTGCGTGTGTGCACCAAACGCTGGCCTTGCCCCATCCATCAGCCCCGGCGACAGAGTGCATTATGTAACACTTACATTTAGCTGATGACCGGCTCCTTGTGGAACCTGCTCTTACCCTGTGTGAGGTGTTGAAATGTGCTCAACTTCTACCAAACTGGGTCAACAAACTGATGAATCACCACTGCACCCTCTCCCCTCCAACACACCTCCCTCGCTCCTCCGCTGATAAAGCCAGCAATCTGTATGTGTTCTTTTTATTCCCTTTCTAACACTTCTGTCCTGTGATGACGGTGATCTTCGAGGGCCTTATTTACTTTTGCACTCACTGTAATTCAATTGAGATAACGCTGTAAACTAAGTGACTCATATCTTAATGTATATACAAACTGGCGGCTCAAAGTAGTGAGACTGCACAGACGGAATAAGGAGGTTTGAGAATCTGATGCCTCCTCTGGTGCTTATCTTAATTGCCTGTGATAGTGTAATTATTCTGTTTTGTTTTAGCTTTCAGAAGCAAATCTCCAAGTGTGATACAGAGAAACTTTAACTAAACCTCAGATAATAATTGCCATCTTTTTAGTCAA
This sequence comes from Genypterus blacodes, assembly GCF_046128005.1. Classification (NCBI taxonomy): domain Eukaryota; kingdom Metazoa; phylum Chordata; class Actinopteri; order Ophidiiformes; family Ophidiidae; genus Genypterus; species Genypterus blacodes. The sequence goes on from NW_027466879.1 coordinate 11,180,475, forward strand.
ATACAAATTGCCTGTTGGGGACTTGTAACAGGTGTATCATCTCCATAAGGCAATCACTACATAATCACAGCAATTACATTCGCACTAAATTGTGGCTGTTATTAAAAACTACTCAGTATGCTGCTTGTTTTTATTTTTACACTCATGTCTCATTTTCATTTTGTGGGTGTGAAAAGTGACAACTGCAGATAAAGCAAATAATTTGTTTATTGTTACCCTGAATTAGGAGCGTGGCATAATGTTTTCAGTTGTTTTGACCCTAAGCTAATGACAGAAATTAAACCTCAATTGTGTAAATTGTTTCCAAAGTCTTCATTCTACAAAATCCAGGAAATGGATGTGAGTGGAGAAAATAATGTTCTTCCTCTTCCTGCGCTCAATATATTCTGTGTCTTTCTGTAGGTGGCGCTCTTTTTCTTGTATCAGTGCTTGTACTTATCACCCAGCATTTGCCCCGTTTATCTGAGAAGAGCCCATTTCTCCTGTGGTGGAAAAATAAAACCTATCACCTTGTGTGTGAGAGAGGACTTTGTTTTCAAAGCAATACCTGGTAGAGGTTGTAGACTACAGCACATAAACTCAGCAGGTTGAATCACTGTTATGTTGCGATTGTGTTATCGATTGCAAAACTCAGACGAGCAGCAAAGAGGACATTTATTAATTTAAAAATGAAGAGGCTTTTATATTCTGCAAATGAAGCCGTAACTCTTCTGGACTGTGTGGACCTGAAAACAGCCGTGTTTTGGGTGGTGAAGGTAGAAGAAAAAGGGATGGCGGAGGAAAAGAAGCTGCTAATTATGTCCAGTTGAGATTTAAACAGCAGGTCTGCAGGTTAAACAGCAGTCTCATTCTGGCGACTGTCAGAACAGTCAGGCGGGGCTGCGTATGATAAATGGACCGGCATATGGCTATTGTTGGACCCATTAAAGGAAGCTCATCAGCTGCGGGCTCATATCCATTTGCTTCAGATGACAAAGCTAGAGGGGGCAGCCTCGGTCGCCACGACGACAACATCCACTGACTTCACATTCTTCTGCTATTCTGATTCCTATTAAAACAGTTTCGTAATTAATAGGTTTAAAAAAAGTGACAGGACAGGATACAACAGCGTTCCAAACATTTGACATTTTCATTAATAATTATTACACCGGGCAGAGGAGCAATATCAGTCAACACTGACGGGTGATTGTCAGTTATTGCTAAGTCATCCTCAGCAGCTTCCAATCAGCCAGATGGTTCTTGCGGGTTTATCTTGGGTTTTTTTTTGCTGTGAAAAAGAAGCGATTCTGTTCTTTGTTTTGTTTCTGAGTACAACATTAGGCCATCTGTGTTAATCAGTAATTATGAGAGCACATCTCTGTGGATAGATATGATTCTTTCACTGTGAAGGACACAGGCCTCTTTCATCCAATAAGTTGTGAAGAGTTGAAGAAGAAAACCTCACTCAGCTAAATAGGAAGCTGTGGCGTTTGAAGAGGAGAGATTCTGTCTTCAATCATGTTTTATACAAATTTCTTTTTTGTCTCTGTGAAATCAGTTTGACTTTTTATCTAAATTCTGTTTATCTACCTCAGATTCTTTGTTTTCCATTCAAATTTTCTCCCAGGATTCAGCCTCTTCTGCTTTAATCCAACGTTACAATGGAAAGGTGTGTCTATTCAAACCATCCATGAAAGATTTATTGTTATTTTTGTTCAAATAAGGTGCCTCACAACCGAGCTTCATGGTGTAAATGGAGGCAAATATCGCAGAGGAATCAGTGAGCAAAAGACGGGTCTGCTTGATGAGCTGAACTGTTTCCATTCACTCCATGTTTTCCATCTCATTATGATTTTCATAATGAACATGAGAGGATTTTCATACTTTGTGAATCACCCCCCTATCACAATGTTTAGAGCGCTGCAATTTTGGGTGTCAGTTATTTCATCAAGTACAACAGAAAGTTTCTTGCTTCCATGCGGCGCTCAAAACTCATTCAGTGCAGACGTGATTAGAATATATTATGTATATTATATTAGAGGAAGGACTTTGCGAGCACACACAGAGCTTGAAAGTTTTTTTGAGAGGTTTTAGAGTCTTGTAATTTTGCCTTATTGACTCTCATTCATTTTGACGCGGAGCTACAGAAGCAAAACCACCAGCCGACTTTGTTGTGGCTAAAAGGTTACAATGGAATACAAACAATGTTGTCCTTAGGTGGCTTAGGTTAAAAAACACAAAATTATCCCTTAAAAGTGATGTGAGGAGACTGCTGGCATAGACAAACTTAGAGGCACTGAGCAAATGGGTAGAGATGAAGGTCCTGACTCCTCCTCTCCCTCTTCATCTGGGAACGTAACATGGAACAAACAGTCGCAACATGTACAAAGCTCTTGATCTTTGTTTTATTTTAGTTTACTTATGCCTCATAATGACCTAATGCTCCATTATTTCTATGGCATATGTGCATATTTCATGCAGCTCGCCTTGTTATGAAATCATGCAAAAGCTCATAGAACTGAATCAACTTTCAGAGTGAATATAACAGAATGAAGTGCACTTCTGGGTGTCAAAATGAAGTCAGCGCTCTCCAGCTCCACTTTGCTGGATGGAGCTTCTGAATACTGAATTGTTGGCTCGCTGTTTTCATGTCGATTTCAGGACTTTTTAAAATTGAGAAGAAGCCAATGTTAATTATTCCCGACAGGAAACACAGTAAATTCATATGCTAATGCTGTTCCTGTTTGTTTCCCACCCCCTTAGCGTGGCAGAATGATAAAGGCCTGCAGCTCTGCATAGAAAACGACCCGGACGGGCCCCCATCTTACACTGCACGTGACCCTCAGACTTCACTGCTTGTTTGTTGTTGTCTTCTTAAAATCTTTACTTTTCCACACATCCCAAACACACTTTCCTTAGTATATTCTGGGATAATTGGCAACCTGTTCTTAATTTGCATCAACTCACTCCTTTGAGGAACAGGTGGGTAGAGGGGTGGGTACAGACTCTACAGATGTAACTTTTCCTTGTACTTAGAACTAGAATGCATGTGCATTTTGTAATATGGTTTCCGTGTTAGAGGAGAAGCGATGGCAGCACCTTTTACCATTGGTGGAATTGAAACTCAGATGAAGGACGAACGGTTGATTAGACCCACATCACAAAAGAGAAACTTAATAATACGTTCTCCAAGTACAGTGCACAACAACAACAACAACAACAACCTCTTAAGTCTAATATGGTGCCTGGGAATGAATATGTTCAGGAACAATCATTCCTTTCCAACAATATACACGAGCATTCTGTATGAATGTACACTGATTAATCACTTGTTTACTATTGAGTAAATGGACCTTCACCTCTAATTTAACCTCTTCCTGCTGAGTGCTCATTAGTAGAATTGGTTGTAAAAACGTGGGGCTGCATTTAGCTCCATTTAAAGAAAATTATTTGGGCATCTTTTAACGGCTCTATCCTGGTTTACAGGGATGTTCATTCAGGCATAAACATATACGGTAGTTTACTGCACTGTCCATGCTGTCACGGAGGGATAATAGAAACCGCTACACTCCTCCATGTAATTGTATCTGATGTGGTTAATGTACTAGTAAACTTAATTTAATGAGTTGGGCTCCGTTCTAAAGCAACGTTACACTAAAAAAGCAGTGTGCTGTTGTATCTTAATGCCAGGGATGGAAATATAATCACTGAAGTTATTGGTTATAGGATGAGCCAAATTATAATATCCACACATCAGTCACTCCAAAGCTTCACCAGTTGCCTCTCTTCAGTGTTTGCAACACACCGGTTAGAGTGGTCATTCACTTTACGAGATCTCTCTTATGAGAACGCTGCTTTCTCACACATCTGTTAGTGTGTTCGATTGCTTATCAGCAGGATAACAAAAAAGGTTATGAATCGACAAAACCTGTTTGAAAGTTGGAGGTATTTTTTTTGTCAATTTCTTCCAAAAGTACAAGTAAGTTTATTCACAAGTGAGTCAAATCTTATCTGAGTAAAAACATGGATATAAATCACATAATAAATGCAGTTATCATTCATTCAATCAATCGATGAATGTGAAACAGAGGTGCAGCATGCGACCAAGAACAAGGGGTGGTGGTGTACAGTGCAGGACAAACAGCACATGGATGCTGAGGCCTGACACAGGTGACACAGGTTTGCCCCTGAAATGAAGAATAAAAGGCACCTGAGGACGCCACCACCAAGCGCTGCCTGTTCCCTACCTGGATGAGTTTCAGGGAACAAAGTGGACTCACTGCTCCTCCTCAGCCACTCTTATCCGTCAGCTCTTATCCGCCCAGGCTTTTCATCTCCATCAAACTGTTGTGCATCTTTTAAGGCTCATTTGCAAAACGTCTGCAAATTAAAATGCAAATCAGCACGCGTTTCCATCAACTAGAGTTCTGTTAAGAGTCTATGACACATTTCATAATTAAACATCAACAACTCTGCCACATAATTGCATTTTCACTGCTTCTTCCTATCTAAGATGTTATTTATATGAATGATTTGAGTTTGCCCTTGCACGGAGGTAGTGTATGTGTGTGTGTGTGTGTGTGTGTGTTCGCAGGCGAAAGAGATAGGGACACAAGTCTGCAGGACAAGAAACAGACTAAATCAGAGGGTCCCTTTGTTTGTTTTTTTACAATACTATTTTGTCATTTATTCATTATATATGTGTGGGGTGGAGCATGATGACACATAGTATGGTGGTGTGTTTAGCGGTGGTGGGTGGTGTGATTTTGACAGATGAACGTGTTTGGTAATTAAGCACACAGCTGCATCTGGTTGTTGAACATGAGCTCGTCTTATCTTATCCTCGAGACCCGAGCGCGAACACACAAAACACTGAGAGACGGATAACTCCAGAGCTGTGAAGTGACTCCACTGTATGTTGCTGAGTGGCCAAAGTCAGCGTAGCACCGTCGCTCTATTTCAGGTACTTGTTATTTTCAGTTATTCAAGTCGTGCCTCCTACTCAACTTGTCTGTGTGTGTGTGTGTGTGCGTGTGTGTGTGTGTGTGTGTGTGTGTGTGTGTGTGTGTGTGTGTGTGTGTGTGCTTGTGTGCAACTGGCTTTTTTCCCCTGGCATTTCGATTAATGTGCAAAATCCTTACTATCTAAATGTCATTCTACTTTCAGCCTTCAGAAAAGCTGCAATGTTCGTGCGATGTAGTATAGCTGCCCCCCCTCCCGTCTGCTGCAGTCTGTATTGACACGTGCGGGAGGAGAGGAGATCCATTGTTAGTTTAAAGCAGCCAAATATGTTTAATCTCTCAAAGAAATCACAAAAAAATCGAAATCAAATAGAGGTGATTTTTAGAGAGTGGAGTGTGTTTTGGTTCACATAACGGGGCTGTAAACCATCCAACGTGAAATCAGTTTCATGTGATTCCCTGGAAACATTACATTAGCCTTAATAAATGAACTAACTGTGCAAATGCTCAGCTGGAAAAAGCCACTTTTGTATTTTGATATATTATCATTCCACATAACAAAGCAGCAAAATTCAGTCAGAATATTATTTCCGCAACAAACAGTTGAGCTTGAGAGGAGACAGGACAATTGTGTTTGTCAAGACAATAAATCTGCCAATTAAGGTTTGTCAAATTTGCTTATAATACAATTTCCCTCATAGCAGAGTTCCGTTCTTTTCCTGTTAACTTTTCTTTGCCGCGTCTACAAAAAAACTGAAAAGAGAAGAGAGAGAAATTCTCACTCCATTTGCAGTTATTGTTTACTTATAAACGGTTTGGCAAAGGGCTAGAACAAATTCCTTGTTCTCCGTTACAAATGATCCAACAGCTTACTGGATTCCCAACAAAAAGGTTTCTGGTAAACCAACCACAACCCATATGGACTGTGAACCACAAAATGTCTGAATTGGTGCTAACTTCATCAAAGCAGCCCATTAATATTGGATTGGGACTGCACCTTAAGGCTTGAAACATCTCCTCATATTACCACTCTGCATTTTAGCCCCACAAATGATTCTGTGATTAGTCAAAACATGCTGATGTGCATTTTTGCCGGAGCAGGGAATAACATTAGTGGTTTGGTGCAGCCAGAGGGAGGGAGAGAGGTTGGTGATTTGCAATAATTACATTAAGAAAGTGGTACTGGTTGACTTAAAATGAAATAAACATGACTGCTTAATGCACCTTCACATAATGTTTCCCATCCTCCCCATTGTTCTGAAGAGATCGTACTTCCGAGACCTCATAATTACTTATTTTATTCCTGTCCTGGCTTATGAAATATTTAAATTGCGTTTAAGGCAGGCCCTTTCTTCCTGCATGTTTTTTTTTGCAGGGGAGCCTCTGTATGCCAATCTGCTGTACTCATCTTGGGATTGGACATCTCATAAACAGGTGCTTATGGATACTGACGGATGCGACGCCAAATTTGTCAGTGTCGGATGCAAGGAGTCTAAACTCTGCACAGACTTGCTGGTTAAGTGAGGCCCGGAGGAGCTCTCTAAAGAGGAGATCGAAGGGACCAACAGCGAAAAATAAATGGCATGGAAAAACATGGGCTTATGATAGTCTATAGAGAAATGGGTTGCTGGCCCCGTGCCTTTTCATATCAGTTTGAATTAGAATGATATTATTGATTTGTGAGAGCTGCCTGACAGTGTGCCTGTAGCCAGTCCTCTGAGGGCTGCGAGACAGAGGCAGAGAGGCGAAGGGACAGAGGAAGGCAGGGAGGGAGATAAAGGGGAGCAGGCAAAGGAAGACAGAGAGGGAGGAAGAAGAATAGCCAGATAGAAGGGGGAAGGAAGAGACAGTAGCATGAGTGAGGGTCTGCTTGCAGAAATAGAACGACTCCCCAATCAATTGTGTGTCGGTGGCCCTGCTGTGAGACTGCAGGGGATCCCTCAGCAGGAACACATAAAGGAGAGGTCGTAATAGGCCAATACATTAGATAAATGGCATTTACTGCTATGGAAACGACTCCAACCTGGCTGGAGGTTGCCCACTGTGCTGGCAGCAGGTTTGTATTTATAGTCCTGTCTCGCACCTCGCTGTGTAATTTCTCTGACACCCCCCTTCCGCTGCCACGTCCTCCTCTTCAGCTCCTCCTTCCTATCCATCTTCACCTCCTTAGGTCTCAAGTATCCTATATCTGATATCATGTTGATGATGGTTGATGGTATTGATGGAGCTGATGGAGTTGAGCAGGAGACTTAGAGTGGTTTCATGTATGTGTGTGTGTGTGTGTGTGTGTGTGAACAGGAAGAAGTTTTTTTTTAAATTGAAAAACCACAATATGGCAGCAGTCCATGCAAACTAATGAGTTAATATCTCTGCCAAAGCCAAGTTGTTATAAAGTTAAGATGAAATTCAACAGGTTCTGGACGAGACCGTGATCATCTCCCTCCCCCCTCTGACAAACCCACAAACTAGCACATCTGTTGCCAAGTTACAGAAAAAAATGTACCTGTTGTAATTATAGTGCCACCCTCAGGTCAACTGATACCTAAATGTAACAACAAAACAGACAGAACAAAAACAATGACTGTGAGAATGAAGAGGATTGTTGGGATGAGATGAAGCAGTTAGATGTATTTAGACTTGTACTTGCATGACAGTAACATTATTTGTTGCTCCTCATACTGACTCCTAACTGGAACCCCTTTAACAAGCTAATGTCTAAGCTGACTATAAGGGGGAAAATAGGAAGTTTATGTCTAAGTGCCTGTGGTTTGTTACTGATGTTCCACTGCCAACACCACTTAAAACTGCAGATCAACAACAACAACACAGAACTGTTTGATCTGCGCAACCTCTGTGAATTCCTACAAAATCCCTGGCGGTTTTCAAACTTACACTCGCTTTATTTTGGTCTAATAGGCAACTTGAGTTACCGCTGTTGTTACATTTACTCACAGTTCCATTTGGATTGGATATGAAAAAAGCTAAACAGAGTGAGGAGTGAGGAGTGAGAGGAATCTTGCTGCAGTACTGTTTGTGAGCGGACAGACGGACGACAGATTTGGGGCATCTCAGGCTGTGATTGATAAGTTCAGACCTGCCCGGAGAAATCTCAGCCAGTGAGGAGACCTGACACCAGACTGGGCAAAAGGAAATGAAAGCGCCTCAAATTCAAGACTTAACTTTGTTTCCACTTACCCAGCATGTAAGATGATGTCACATTTATAATCTTGTACGATCTTCAGGGAACAATTTTTTGGTGCTTTTTGAATCGGGCACGTCTGTAGTGTAACGGTTTTAAAGAGATGAATCAGACAAAAAAAAGTAAAACGGCTCCTGGCTTCTCGGGGCCACGGTTGAAAATAAATGACGCAGTGAACAGCCAGCAGGTGACGGGGGCGGGAGGAGGGGAGGGGGGAGGGACCTATCTGATACCAATTATTGCTACAGAGCAGAGATTGGTGCAATGATGGCATGCACGCACACACTCAGCAGCTTTAATTTCCGCGGCCGACATTGATGTGGCGTCCAGGACTCGGCGGTACGAAGACATTCTCATTTAGAACCGAGATACTCCTCTATTTGTTTCCCCGGCTCCCTATTTATCCCGACACCTCCATCTTAACTTTGGTGACACCTCCAGAGACTTTCAGCATCTATTTTACACATTCACCCTGACTCCCCTTCAAAGCTCCACATTCTTTATCTCTCCTTGATGAATAATTAATCCCTTATTTGAAGGAAAAGGGCAGGCAGACTCGCAATATTGTCTGTGTACGAGTACTTATAACCCACAAAGCATTGTTATATGCATGTCTCCCAAGGGAGCAATTCCAACACAATTTACTGAGCGGGCGACATTAGACTGTCAGACTCAGGCCGCAGCCTTCAGCCTCCAACACAACAACCATGGTCAACTAATGCACAGGGGAGGAGAAGACACCGGGTCGTCTCTTTCAGGTAATGGCTCTTAGCGACGCCTATTCATTAAACAGAGTGTCTGAACAATAGTGTGCGACGTAATGCAGCTGCTTTACACATCCTGCATTATTTATGAGTGCAGAACAGCTTTATATTCTGAATGGGTTAAAAGCAGAAAAGGTTGCCGGGGGGACTTGTTTTTACCCGGTTCATTGCTTTCGGCATGATATCGAAATTCTAAAGGCACATAGATTGATTGACTAGACTGAGGGCTTTAATTAGTAACTTTTGTCATGTTAAGGTAATGCTGAAAATCGACAACACGTCTGATCTGATGTTAGAGGATTGAACAGATTAACAGTCATAACCGTTTTCCCTATTATAAAATATAGGATAAGTAAAGTAGCCAATCAGACGCCACCGCACCCCAACGACTTCAGCCCTTACAGAGGAAAGAGAGGAAAGTCATATTCCGTAATGAAACTCGGGCACGTCTGACCCGACGTGTGAACCCAATAATCAGTGGATATGTAATGAAGCGGAGATGGGACTTAATCTGATGCTGCGTGGTGATTACAAAAGCTACATCACACCCATCCACATCCACAGCTAATGGCAAAGATAAATCACTCTTGAGTCGTCGGCCCTGCAGTAGACGCCGGGTTGGGCTCCATGCGACTTTAAAAAACAGTGTCTGGAGAGAGAGAGAGAGAGAGAGAGAGAGAGAGAGAGAGAGAGAGAGAGAGAGAGAGAGAGAGAGAGAGAGAGGACTGACTACGTTCCGCTCTTCGTCCTGTAGTGCTTAGAGAGGAAACCTGACTGTTGTCCCCAGCAGACGCCAGACAGATGTCTCGCAGACAACACAGTGTCCACCTCTGGAGTAAACAAGCTGCATCTGGCCTCGAAACTTTAGATATGTAATCAAAATCTGGGGCGTAGTGTTGATGGAGTGTGTGCCAGCTGCGTGGGGACATCTGGAAGCAGTTAACGACCCTCTGTGAAGGATCGAGTTTATCCTCAAACTAGCTTCTTTAGCGCAGTCCGTGTTTTCACCAGCAGTGTGTACGGTGCTCGCTAACTATGCCACACACACACACACAGTTACAATTGCGTCACCTGCAGCAAGCCACGCCCACCTCGACCACAGAGGAGTCACAGGTCCAGCACAATAATAAGAAATACTCATTTTCATGCAGAGCAGCTACAGCAAACACAATTCTTATTCTCCTCCTTTTCCTCTACTTCTCATTCTCATTCACGTACACATACATAGTGCAGATGTGAAAGGAATCCACGGCAGACCCTTCTGTAGCGGCCTCTCATCCTTGCGAGTCCTGCGGGTCGCCGCGGCCTCAGAGTCAGGCAGACGAGTCAATTCCACATGAATCATGCGAGAGCCAAACGGACAAATTTCCTGTTCATTTAGTCAGATCCACAGCTGAATGGGTGACCGTCTATCACCGGGCTGTCATTGTCCAGAATGTGTCAAAGTGTTTGTTGGTGTGACAGCAACAGACCAATGATTAACAGTTTATAGTTCTGGTGTCTAATAGGTAAATGCAATTATGTTCAAATTGTATTGTTATTAAAAAATAAAAATAATTACATATTTGACATTTGCTCATTTGTAGTCACTGAATGAAAAGTGATGGAATTAAATATCAAAATAGTTTTTAATGTATCAGACAGTTGGCTACCACACACACACACACACACACACACACACACACACACACACACACACACACACACACACACACACACACACACACAGAATTGGCACCTACTTTATTTCTCTGTTCTCAGTGCAGATGGGGAAGTAGGAGCGGTGTAATGAGGTGTGTGTGTGCACGTTTGTGTGTGTGTGTGTGTGTGTGTGTGTGCGGCTGAGGTGATACTGAGGCTAATCTTCATCCTGCTGGTAAATCCTGTCCTTTATAACCTCTCGCTTCCACCTATATCATCACCTCTCAGCTTCCTGCTGAGTGTGTTAATGTAATGTCACACAATGTACAGCATGTTGTGTGTGTGTATGCGTGTGCAGTATATTTAGGTGTGTGTTACACATATGTATGTTTACATTCTGTAAACATCACATTCACCTCAAATAATGCTGAAAACAAATCAAGCACCAATAAGATTACAGAAATCACCCACAAACACACAAGTCAGTACACAACACATTTACAGAGACTGCATATGTGTGCGTGTGCTCACGTGTGTGTGTGTGTGTGTGTGTGTGTGTGTGTGTGTGTGTGTGTGTGTGTGTGTTTGGCAGCATGAACACAAGTCTCCTTTAGGCGAGGCCTACTTTTACACTAATGAGTTCAGGTTCGACATTTTATTGTCCCTGACAGGAGATTCAGTTGGCAGCTAATGAAACAACACAACACACGCTACACACACATAAACAAACAAATAAATTATTCAGAGAGAAGCAGGACAAACACCCAAAATACCCTAAGCAATCTGATTGTGTACATGTAATCAGCAGCTATTGTGCAAAATGTAATTATTTTACGATATTTGTTTAACTTTTACACACACACTCACACACACACACACATACAGACACACACACATATGCCACTTATGAAGAGCAGTGGTGTGAATAAATGCTTGGGTCCGCTTCGGTCTGCCTCACTAATGCACAGTATGTGATTGGGTTGGACACATATTATACACACTCATTATGCAGCCATTTCCACAGCAACACAACATCAGCTCACATGTGAAGTAACACCCAGCAGCAGCAGGAATCTGGTATAACTGCATTTATTACTAAATATTTGATTTTCAGTAGATTTCTGTCTGCACGCTTGCACAGCGGCAGCTCGGGTGAGCTCATGAAGGAAATGTCAGCGTCCTCTTGCTCATTTTTCTGTTCAAAAGCGGCCGGTCAGTGTGTGAATCCGCCTCAGTGGAAGTTTGCCACAGTGTGAATGGACTCGCAATGGATCTTACCCGGTCTGTGTCAGCCCAGCTAATGGTCCAGTCACGCTGGTCTGCAGGTCCTTTAAGTCTCCTCCTTCAGGATTCCTTCTTGATGTATCAAAATAAACAGAGAACATTGAAATTAAGCTTTGGCGTCACGTTAGTGTGTAATGGCCAACAGGTTCATAGGAGCAGAGAGATCACATTAGCACGCTTGCTCTCACACTACACTCAGTGAGCTCGGCTGTCTGGGATAGTAAAGTTGTGCAGAAGAGTGAAACAGGGAATTGCAGCTCAAACACACTCGCATAACCAATCGATTGTGAAGCTGCACAAGTTCACACACTTTGAGTCAGCGGCCGCTTCGTATCCGGGCTGGTTGCCGTTGCGGGTTGGTTACATGCAGGCCTTCATTCCTGCTTGCGTCTCATCTGATTTTCTCTCTCTGCAGTCAGAACCTGCTGCTTTCTTCAGATGCATTTACTGGCGGTGCCTCTTGCAAGAAAGGCTTTATGGACAGAGACACACACACAGACACACAGACACACACACACACAGACACAGACACACACACACACACACACTCAAACACACAAGCTTGCACTCATCTGACTGAGTGGAATGTGCTTCAAATGCCACACCGCTGCTTAGAGGCTAAATGGCAGACCGGCCAGATTTGATCTGACACATAATGAAGGTCTTACTGACATGGATGGATGGATCTCTCTGTGTTTTGTATTATATATCAGCTCCACAGTGACACGCATAGATTTTGAGAGAGTGTGTACTTTAGCCATGTTAGACTGCACATTTCTAAAGATAAATAAAAGGTCTTTTTTCAGGTTTTGTTTATAAACTACACACATTATTAGAAACACCCCTCAGTTTAATTCCCTTCCAAAATGAGCTCATCAGTAATAAGTTGTTTTCATCCATTGGCGTCATCTGGAAAGACAAAATGGAGCAGAAGAGTAGAGTGTGTGATCTGATTTCCATCCAATCAGACCATCTTTGCGGGTGAATAATATTTGTGTGTAAAATAACGACTAATACTACTCCTAAGAGTAAACAGAACAGTGCAGCAGCAGAGTCACATATGTTTGCCTTAACTGGATCCTTAAGCTTGCCAGCAGGGGAATTATTCTAAACACTGTACTGTACATGCGGCAAGTGTCCGAACATTGAAGGTGCAGCCTCGGCGTGAAGCTGTGATGAGTCTGGCTGAACAAACTGAGGACAGCAGGAGTGTTTTTCTGCAGGCTGGCTGCCGCTCTGTGATGCCGCCGCTCGTCTGGTGGGAGACAGATCGCTGTGTAACAAACCTCATTAGAACACAACTCCCTCGCCACATCAAAGGGTTCCCGTCTCATCCCCGAGAAGGATCACAATCTTTGGGGGATATGGCAGCACCTACGCCATCCGCCAAAGCTTCACATCTGAGCTGGAAGTTGCAAAGGCAAACTTTTGGGTCAGTTTTTAGATCTTTGCTGCCCGAACGAAGGAGTCGACGCTGATTAAAACAGAATTATGGTAATGATGTCGGGGAATGAGGGAAAGGGCAGATGAGGGTTCTTATTATTTACCGGGCTCAGCTGATGATGGATCTGGGCTCTGCTGCTGCCTGACACTGGGAGGGGACAGAGACAGAGTTTTTCATTTTGTCAAGTCAGCAGGCGCCGAGGCAGGAGTGTGTTCTTTCTGGGCCGCCACCATCCATATTTTGGCGAGTGTGGCCATGCAGGGTTGTAAATATTGCATGGGAAGCGTGACCTTGTTTCCAACTGTACTCCTCCAAGCATGCACACACGCACACACACACACACACAGACACACAGACACACACGCACACACAGTCACCCACTGATGCACCTCTTCTTCGGCATTACTCTAATTAGAAGTTATAAAAGTAACCCCTCTCTCTCTCTCTCTCTCTCTCTCTCTCCCTCTCTCTCTCTTAAAGTTGCAGCTTTTCTTGCTCTGCTTCTTTTTACGGCTGAATTAAATTAAACTAAATAGAAGCTGACTTCCGTATTGATTTGTTTTTGGGTTTTTTTTGTTATCACTGAGTTCAGAGTAACAGTTGTACCTCAGCAGTGTATTTGCTCTCCTGGCTCCTCTCAGACCACCACACATGTATTTCTACTCTTACTTTTACTATTTGTGCTGTGCGGCTCTAAAGGAAGCTGTGTAATCCGTGGCCATAGAAGCACAGGAGATGAAACATTGCGCTGCAGGTCCACAGTCAGACCAGAGGGAAATACTGTCACAAATTGAAATTTTTGACCTATGACTTTGTGGCAGTAAAAGGAATTGCACTCTTAACTGTTCAGGCTTTGCTTTATCCCCTGACATCAGACATATCTGGATTGTTCCTCTACAGCAATGCTACGTTAGACACCAACACATTTATTTGTGTACATCCCATCATCCCTGATTAGCAGCAGCTTTGTGGACTAATCAAAAACGGCTACTCTGGCTCATTTATTTGTTCAATGAAAAAGCAATCTGCTGCAATATTAATGAAACAGCCACAAAACACGATAACAGCTCCACGTTTGTGGCAGCAAATTAGACGATCGCACAAATTACTGCTCACTTTTTCTCTGCAGTAAGCTGCTCTTCAGCTCAGCCGGTCCAAGGTTTGCTGCACTGACTGAAATCCAAAACAAAAAGGGGACATATGAAGGACACACACACACCACTTCAAAGGCACATTGTTCAATTTTCAGCTTGTAATACATGAGATGAACAAGCGTAGAATGTGGCGATTTCGTGCGTGCTGCGTTCTTCTGCTTACTTGTTTGTGTTTTTGGTTTCCTCCTCCAGACATTTCTGCAGAGTAAATCAAGCATTCTCACACAGGGTTTGGGAATGAAGTTTGGCTCACATCGCACCGCCACAGTATGTCACAACGCTGTCACAGGGGCGTCCGTCAATCACAGTCGCGGCTTTTTTCTGACACTACCTCAGGGGGGGGGGGGGTTATGGGTTCTGGTATCTTACTCAGTCATACACACACACACACAGACACACACAGACACACACACACACACACACAGACGCACACACACGGACTAGCTTTTTTAAGGTTGTAATCAATGGCGCTTTTCTTGCTGCACAGTCTGTGTAATTACTCAGCCTACCTGTTTGCAGCAATTTGCAATTAAGCAGGGAAACACTCAATTACAGCTTGTACCGCAGTTGATGGCAAACTATATTCAAAGTGGTGAGATTACAGTTGCTCGTCTCTCATGACGGCAACACTGAGCTGTGTGTGATATCAGCAATGCACTAAATTCACATCAAAGTTACTTTTGCACGTTATTACGAATATTACAATAAAAAATTCAAAAGGAGGAAGTTGTAAAACAAGAGGGTCAAAATTAAACAAATGTAACGTGAACTCCAGAGAATAGTAATGAGAGTTACTGAACATTTCGCCAAAACAACATGCAGCCTTTCTGACAGATCTGGCAGATAGTCTCTCTCTCTCTCTCTCTCTCTCTCTCTCTCTCTCTGTCTCTCTCTGTCTCTCTCTCCTCCTCTCTATCCATCACTCTCTCCAGATCAAAGTTGTTTTTACGCTCGCTCCGCGCTCTTTAACGAACATCCTGTTCGCCCACATGCTTATTCAGAGCCGCCTACATCAAAGAATCTTGAAGGAACTTTGACCGTGGCCTCCCATCGAGTTCTGCCTCAGGCCCCCGGGTGACAGGGCCTGCAAAGTTCTCTCTGTTTGACCTCCTTGTTGACAAATGAAGGGGTCCTTGGACGCGAGGAATCCAAATGTTTGCGAAGAGTGAATACAAACGTAAGAGGCATGCTGTGATGACAACAGAGCGGTGGAGTTGTGACCTTGTGAAATCGACTGGTTCATTGAAACAGTCAGGCAGCTAATGGGAATCTGAGCAAACAAAGGAGTGAGTACTTCACGCACAGCTGTGCATCAAATGTCAAAACATGCACACCCACTCATATTTTCTTCCTTAATGCTCTGATGCCTGAATTAAAAAGTACTCAATTAGGAGCATGTAAATCAGCACAGGGGCTGTTTGTTTTGGATCTACCAACCGTATAATGTAACTGGTAAGCTTTTCATTTTGCTGCTCGTAAAAAGCGTTTCAATGCGCTGCTCCACACACCTTTGAGGGAAAACCCATGGAGCGAAGGGATGTGATGTCTTATTCCCCCCTGGTTTACTTAATTTGACATAAAGAGATGGAAAACATGGCGTGAGAGAGGAAAGCGACCATGGCAATAGAGCTTCAGAGTCATATTTCATCAAGACGAATCCCAATCCCTCATACTGGGGGCATTCTGAGGAGTGAGTCTCTGAGCCAAAAGTCGAACATCAGCGTCGCCTGTGCAAGATGAAAAGCAGCAAAAGATGAGAAAGGACTGAAGAAGCTGCAGCTGCGGCTTTTATGCAGCTCAAGAATCAGAATCTATGCTGATAAATTACCCAAACTGTGACATCTTATCCCAAAAGGTGAAGTCCCTGGTTCCCATCCTGCCCCTCAGTGCTGTCCTCTCTCTCCCATTCTTCATAATGTTGCATGGTACATACTGTGTGTATTTTTGGTATATGTTTTTTATTATTTAGCACTATGTTGCTTGAGGGTTTGCTGTGAACACGGCGTCTGTCCCAGCTGTCATCTGCAGAGCTCTGGGTAGATTTTTTAGGAGAGGAGGTGGTGGGAAACTCACACATTCTCAAGGAATCTGCCATGTTCACAGGGATTTTACAAGTAGCATTAATATAACCTCTCAGTAAAAGGATGGGCAGATGGCGTTTTTCATGAATCACCTTTCCTCATGTTCATGACCAGATGGTCTGACACCACTGAAGAATCCACAAACATGAATGGTAAACCGATCAAATGGCAGGTGGAAACATTCTGAGGATCTCACTCCAAACGGCCAAAGCTTCTTCTTCTTCTTCTGTCACATGTGTTTATCAATCCACGCTTGATGATCTACTTGATCTGTTGCTTGTCTCCTTAAGAGTGAGCTGCAGATATCACCACTAAAAACAGCTCAAGAGGAACAGCAGAGGAACCTGCAGAAACCCCCCCCCCCCCATTACATCGACCCCACACGTACACATCACCCCCCGCCCCCAGGCAGCACCCCCCCTTGTCTGAATTGCTGATGCCCACACAGAAGGCTTCAACTGTCTTAGCACCAAGGACACAAGTGTACAAACAGGAGTTATTTCAGCTTATCCCACTGTGGCTGCGGTCAGAATATGACACAGATGGCCTTCCTGAAGCTACAAGCCTCCAATAACCTACCAGGCCTCTCACCCCGTCCAGAGGAAAAACACTCCCGGCCAGCCTGTGATGCCACGTCCCCCTTCCAACCCTACCAGCTCCTCCTCTGGTGACTGCGGGACACGTTTCCTCTCCTAAATGTGAGTGTAGACGTGATAAGAGCACCTGCAGCTTGTTTTCCTGCCACCCTCCACGCCTCAGCTGTCGATGGAGGAGACGGGATCTACAAACTGGTAACTGGGGGGAAAGAAACTTGTTAAGTCGCCTCTTTCCTGAATGAAATAAGGAGATATTTGCTTTGCCAACACATTGTCTTACTGGTGACGGTCATTTCTCCTGGCTTCACTGGGTGAAGGAGCTGGAAAGCCGTTGTATCTGAGAACAACAACACGGAGGGAGTCGACTCCTCACTGTGGAGAGATGTTTGGTGTGTCTCTCTCTGACTGCTGATGACAGGCAAGTGCTTTAACAAGCTGCGTTGTGGGACAGCTTAAGAACTGAAGAAGGACAAGGGCATGTCAGGGGTTTGCCCTCACGGCTTGATTCTGTATTTTTAGCTGAGTGTGTGTAGTCCCAACAAGGTACATTTGGGTCAAGAGGCGGGAGGCAAAGGCAGCCAGGAAAAGCGTGCCACAACCATCAGGTGGATTTCTTTCCTTCACAGGCAGAGGTTCCGCAGCAGGCAGGCGCAGGTCACCGTTACGCAGCCTTGAACATGCTAAGATGTGCTACTTTGTAATCTTTTCAGTCGGTGGCTCTCCGTCTTGGTCCTCGAGTACAACAACACTGCATATTTTCCATCTCACACTGTGACGATGTGGAGAACGAGGGCAAAGATGGAGTGATACATTGGTCCCCGTATTTGTGTGTATGTACAGTGTGTGTGTGTGTGTCTATGAAACTGAAGGAGGAGAGGGAGAGAGAAGCTGTTTATACCGCTGCAGCTGCTTTTTAAATTTACATTCTATTGTATTTGCATCTGTGACGATTGACTCATATCACAACATTTGTTGTTTATGTCATATGGAAACTTATGAGACGCCGAAAAATGTCAGCATTAGAGAAATAACTGCTCAGGTCTCCATTGCTCATCATAAATACATAAATGTTCTACAAAGTGGGAACAGGTTCTAATTCAAACACGTGTTATGCAAAAGGGATGCTCATATATTGCTCGCTGCGGTTCATGATGTAAAACAGAAAAATCACTGCAACATAGAATATTTCCTTTATATTGCATGAGAGGATCTGAAAATAATGTGGATGATAATTTATTCCGTTTTCTTCTCGGTGCCGTTCTTCTCATCTCACCATTGAGAACGATGCACAAAGCAGCCAGTGATGGGCCTCCTTTAATTTGAGTGGGAGCATCTTCATGTTTGGATTATTCCTCCCACCTCAGCTCTCGGTAGAGCAGCATAATCAAGCAGCCTCACTCCGCGCCTCACAACAGCACGTTTGTGCGTTTGTACCTGTGCATTTGCCTAATAAAACTTTCAAACTTGAGCCGCGGCTCGGCAGCACAGAGCGACTCAGGTCACCGTAGCAAACAATCTAAATAACTGCCGTAGCATTTCCTCCTTAATGGAAATTGTAATTGTGAAAAGCCTGTATATCCTGTGGAGCTTTGTTAATGAATGAGCAAGCCAGACACTAACACTGATAGGATTATGGGTTCAAATTTCTCCACAGCGTGATGGACGGAGTGAGGAAGTAAAACTGTCAGGCTTATGGATTCTACTCCCACTTTGGCCTTGCATGCTAAATTAATGCACTTATGCTACTAAAAGTATTAATTTTTCAGGCTTAGGATAAAGATGGTGAAATCCTGACTTGTAGACCAAAACAATGAGGGAAAGTGACAAAAAAAAGCATTGTGTGTGTGTTCTGTTCGCTTTGATGTTCAAACACACCTTATCAGTGTCTAACTTCCTGTCGCATCCCTTTTGTTTTTGACTTCTTTATTTATATTTCTCTTTTATCTGTCTTTGTGTCGTGTTTTTGTTTTGCTCCCTATAAAGCAAGCGCACATAAACCTGTTTAATATGTCTACACAGAGCTGCACTCTGTGATCCATGAGCTTCCTGGAGGCCACATCAGAAATGAACAAATGAACATGAATGAAAACAGCAGGGATTAGGTCAGTATTAGCTGTGTGACTCCTCCAGTGGAGACTTTGCTCAAATGGTTCCGGCTTGTGAGCGCGATGTTGTTTACTCCCAATCTGAGAGACCTGCTGGGATAATCCGGGTTGGGAACAGAAAGCGAGATGTCATCTTCGTACCCTCGTCTCCCGGCAATGTTCCATTAATCTAAAGTAGTCAACCTCTCAAGGAACCGGGGGGGCGGCCGACAATGAATTGGAGGCCTGAGGTCACACTGGGAACCTTCCAGTGGCCGCAAATACAGAGTTTCAGTCAACCGTCGGCCATGGCAGGAGTTATGGTTTATCCTCTCTGATAAAGGTGGCAGATTGGCTCCATCTCTCAACTCACAACCTCACATGTTCAACACCTCCACAGCACACGTCTGCCAATTAGTGGCACAATTTCGCCGTCTGTCATAAGATACTCACACATGTTTCTTCCTGCCAAATGTCTTTGCAGGTTTTGAACAAATTTTACTTCAAATCGTCAAGTTTGTTTTCATTTCACCACCATTGCAAATTTGTGAACCTCACAGAATTCATGTTAAAGCTTTATAAGAACCCACATTGTTCCCTAAACTGCCTCTAAGAGTTGAAGCACTAATCTTGCCTGTGCCATTTGTTATTTATGAACGGTCTGGGAAATGCTTGAATAGAAAAAATAAATCATTGAAACAAGTTTGTATTGGAAACAGGTTGAAATAATCTCACTCCAAGTCTGAAGATGATAAAAATTTCAGGACTCAATAACAAACAAAATGACTTTTTTAGAATCCTGGAAGAAGAATTGTCTGATTTAGGAGACAAGTTATGTTTTCCTATAAAGGATATTAGGAATATTAATCCATATTTAAGACTTTGAAAATATATAATGGCTACTAAGACAAATCAAAACAAAGTATAATTGAACTTGTCTAATACTCGCGCTCAAGCTTCCTCTTCCTCTTCCTCAGAGGAGCAGCTGCTTGACCTGCATTAAAGCAGCCTGGTGGGAGTCATGAGCAACACTCATACTTCACAAAAGGTGTTATATATATACTTCCATACAACACGCGAGAGGCTGTGTGTACTATATGTAAACATGTGCGTGCGCTTCCTTATGTTGTGACACATTACAATATTGCATGAACACACAGAAACCACGTGGGATTAATACAACAAGACTGTATTCAGACTTAGTGCGCTGATGTGTTAAGATGGAAATCCTGCATGCGGTTGCCAGATCAGCTATCCAGTCGCTGAGATTCAGCAGGCTGATAGCCACCAGCCAAAGTCCTCTATGAGCTTCCAGCCAAATGGGTTGAGCCTGCTGGCATTCACCGCACAGACAGATAATATTCTTATTATGTACACATTCCCACTGCGGCGTGATTAGATAAATGCCAGTGCATGTGTGCTTTTATTGTTCCATTAATTATTCATTGCCTATTTTTACTTCTCGGTGGATATTCGCTCCATCCCTCAGGATCTCATACTCCTCTTGGCGTAGGCATTTAGTGTCCAGAACGGCCAGTGAATGCGAACGCACAATGACTCATCGCCGCCTGCAATGCCACACAAGTCGATGCCTGCCGACTTCTATCGACCGATTACTCACAGGGTCTTCGCTGATGACTCGATGTGTGTGAGCTGGCGTACTCGGTTGTCAGCAGTGCTACAGTGCCGGGGTCTGTGGAGGGGATTCAATCAGGATTTGAGGGCAGTGTGGGGGTGTTGACGGCGGGGGTGTGGTTGTCCATTGTGTCGACCCTGACAGGCCT
Source organism: Genypterus blacodes (assembly GCF_046128005.1). Classification (NCBI taxonomy): domain Eukaryota; kingdom Metazoa; phylum Chordata; class Actinopteri; order Ophidiiformes; family Ophidiidae; genus Genypterus; species Genypterus blacodes. The sequence continues at coordinate 11,201,446 of NW_027466879.1, forward strand.
CTGGACAGCTCATTGTCTCAGCGGCAAACATCAGTGTTTCCAACCCGCGGTCCGCAGCGGCGGCGGCGGCGGGTCACACTCAGGACCTGAAAAACAATAAGAGAGTCAGAGTCCATTTGTTTGCTGTCTCCGTTCCCTGGGGAATCAAAGGGGGAGACATTTTCTGCTGTCCCGCCTGACCGGGCTTGGCTCACTTAAGAGGTGCGTTTCTTTGCCTCGCTCCCTATTCGAGCTTTGTTCACACATCCAGGGGACATGGCATGTGGGAGAGCAGCTTTGCTCGGCCAGATTGAAGGAGGAACAGAGCAGCGGAAGAGGCTCACAGACAGGAAGGCTGCCGAGAGAACAAACAGTGCTGCAGAGAAGGGCGGCCAGAGACACAGAACAGGCCTGTTACACCGTGTAAAAATGGCTTGCATGGATAAAATGTAAGAATATTGAGGAAATGAAAGGACAGTTTTCAATGTGAAAGACTGTAAAGTTCACAGTAACACTTCAGTTTATTCCTTTGGTGAAGAGTAAAGAGCAATGTGGTGAATCAGCAAACATTTTGGTGAAAAACGACAAAATGTCTACAATGATTAAATGCGAATCAAGCCGACGCCAGGATGGAGCACCAGGGGCACAATGAAGAAAGAGGGAAGAGTTCAAAGGCCTTGCAGAGGGAGGTGAAGAAGTAGAAATGAGGATTCGCTCGCCATCACTCACACACACTGAAAGGGAGAAGTTTCGCTTTGCAGTAAAAAAAAGCTCTGCAAAAATTAGATGTCCATCACGCTACAAATACGGCTCCTGGCCTCAAAGGACGAGAGCTGTCCTGTGAGACAAACTGGCTTTAGATAAATATTGATCTAAAACAAGCGATAGATTTTCTGTCTTGAGCGTGTGTGTGTGTGTGTTTGTGTGTGTGTGTGTGTCTGTGTGTGGTGGGGGGTCTCATCGGGATCAAACGCAAGTCTGTATGCAGTTATGTGCCTTACATACAAGAGCTGAGCAAGCATCTGTGAGGACAAAAGCTAAAGTTTGGTGTCTCCAATCACATCACGCTGCAACTCTCCTGTGTAACAGATAAAATGGTTTCCATGTCAACCGGGGTCTTTTTCCTGAATGTGTCAGCGGTCTGCGTGTGCAGACAGCAAAGCAGTGAAACACATTGTCTTGTTTTTGATCATCTTATCATATTGTTGCAAATGTCCTTCAGTGTTCTCTCTCCAGCTCGTCACGCAGGACGCGAGTGCAAAGTATCAAACAGGTAAGAAAGAGCTGCGAAACCACGGTAGTGCGATCAACTTGTAGCGTTCATCATCCAACAATGAGTGTGTGAAGACTCATGGGTACGTATAGAGAGATAGGTGTGATGGCAATGCGCAACAGGTGTGTGTGTGTGTGCGTGTGTGTGTGATCGTGGCTGATTGCTGGAGAGCCTGGAGACGGAGAGATGTGTGTTTGTAGTCTCATGCCTAGATTTTGGCTTGAATATCTCTTTAGTGATTTCGTGAGGACGACGCTTTTATAAGTCGCGCCATCCGTATCAGTAAGTTGCAGGGAAATTCAAAACGTTTAGAGTTAATATTGTGCTTTTGTACTGTTTTACCTGCTGAAGTAAATCTTAATTTCAAAGAAAATCGTCTCTATCACATACAATTGAATACAATTCCGCTCCGCTCCAATCCTGTTGGATCAATTTACTGTTATTGTCCACTTGATAGAGTTTATTAAAACGTTATTGTGAGTTTTTTTCTTTTGTCGTCGCCCTAACAATGAGAATAATACATCCAAATCGGGAAATTCTTCAACAGATAATAAGTGTATGTGATCCTGTACTTTGCTACAAGGCCAATTAAAGACATCAGTGGAATTATGTTGTATTCTTTGTCGCAGCCTGTTAGAAATGCTGAGGCAAAATTGCGATAAGGGTGCGCTGTCATTTATTTCCCCTTTGTTATGTTTTGTGCAGCTATTGTCGGCGAGTTTAGTGGACGGAAGTAAAAAAAAAGAATCGCAAATCCCCACTTTCATTGAACCACCAGTCTAGAATCCTCTATTTAGTTTTTAATCTAATTAAATGTACATTCCCGCTTGATTTGCATTGAAGCAGTGGGCGGCTGTGAAGAGACGGAAGTAAGTAAGTGGGACCTTGATCTTGAAAGCTGAGCACATCCTTCACATTATCGCTGCACTTGTTGATAGTTGTGACATCAAAGTTTGTTCAGAGCATCAATTAAAAAAAACGTCTAAAATTAAAAGCCAAATGAAATGTTTTCACACCTCGGCTAATTAAGAGCTGGATTTTGGAGGAAGCAAACTGAGGCGGTGACCTGCTTCTCTCCCAGCAGCAGCCTGGTAGTCGCATACTTTGGTACACTTGCCTCACAGCTGGTGGCGCCGCAGTACGTTCCACCACTGTTCCCTGCAATTAGCCCCCTGTGCACCGAGGTGCCTGTAAGCAACAATGCAGCCTCCTGCCACGGTATACAGTATGTTCTACCAAGGCCTAAAAATATGAACTTTGCCGCAGTGAGATTCTGATTGTTCTGATCCAATTGTTTTTCCCTCTGCAGTTCATTTCTTTTTCATGTCAAAGCAGAGTCCTCTTACAAAAACACAGACATACATACATACAACACACACTGTTTTTTAAAACTCAAATCCTTCCTATTAGAGTGTAATCGTCTGTGTCACTGTACTTGTTACTAACGGTTACTAACAAACCACCAAGGAGGATATGCGGCAAAATCAAAAATGGCAACATTATTCCTGGAATAAGTTCATCATTACTAACCATCACGCTGATGCTCGGTGACAGGCCTCGGCTGCACATGACAGCAAAATGGAAAATGTTCCAGGCTGACATTTGATCAGACGTTTTACTTTTACCGCATTCATAATGAAGTCCGACTTCACATAAGCATCATCCCAAAAGGAATGAGGTGGAAAATAACCGTTTTCTTTCCTTAATCTGAAGTTAAGTGTAACAATAATGTCTTATTCTACAACCGTCTCTAAAGCGTTATTGCAGTATGGATGCAGAATATCAGTACCAAGGTGGACAGCAGATGGATTACAGTACATGTCTCAATCCAAACTGAATGGTGGCTCACAAAGACACTCATGTTTATCTACCAGGAGTGCCAGTGGCCAAAAATAAGGATATTCAGTTCTTGGACCGTGTGTGTGTGTGTGTGTGTGTGTGTGTGTGTGTGTGTGTGTGTGTGTGTGTGTGCGTGTGTGTGCGTGTGTGTGCGTGTGTGTGCGTGTGTGTGTGTGTGTGTGTGTGTGTATGAGAGAGAAAGAAAGACATACAAGGAGAGACAGTTCTTGTACTCATCCTCTACCTCATCCCCAAGCTACAAAGGAGAAAAAAACTCCTCTGGGAAGTTTGGCATATTGCAAACAATTCCTCCCACACAAGCAGTGACCATGCAATAACAAGTCCAGACACAGAGCCAATAAGATTGAGTGAGGAGGTATAAGCTGAATAGCATGTTCAAGACCTCTCCAATAGCACATACGTTGATGGAACCTGTGCAGGAATTGGACCTGTGTATTACGCTGTAGGTTGGAGAGCAGTCTGTTCTCGCTGAAGGCCTCCCTGCTCTAGATAATAGTCATATCTTCACTGCAGAAAGACCAGAATATATATCTGAATGCTCTATATTTCAATGTTTGGCTTGAAAGAAGAGGTTTAGATTATAACCGACAATTTAGACAAAAACTGGTTTTATTTTCTGAAAATAACAAGAGGGCAAATCAACACACCTCCCCTATCAATTCAGTTTGGTGTATAAAAGGATGCTGTCTCCTCATTTGTACTGCACTACCCGTCCAACAGAGATGCTTGTTCAGCAAGAAGATGAGGAAGCAATTGGAGTGCCACATGCAGACAAGCAGACAAGGTGTAATCCATAGATAAACACTGACAAGGAGCAGGCAAACACGAGGCCTGCAGGAGTAAAAGATGGCTGTATCTACAATACACAAAGCAGGACGGCCAAGTCAAACAGGACAGCGAGAGTGTGCAGCCACGGCTCCGTTTCCTTTACATTTCACATTCACTGTTTGAATGACATTGAGGGGGAAGAATTGAATCCAAGCCCACACTGTGTGCGAGCCAAGGGCATGTTTCATAGCAACAAACAAAATGCATTATGGATCGTCATATCTTAAACATCACTTGGCTATTCCCTGTCACGCAAAACAGATACATGCTGTGGATACACTACATTAAAAGTTCATTTTTGTTGACGCAGTGTTTCAGAGGGTTTGATCAAACTTTATGGCAAGTTAAAGGCAACGTACTGATTAATCAAATGGCTTTTTGTGGCTACATGCGTGAACCTAATTCAACTTTCGAGCTTCTCCTTGATTTCTTTCCGCTAAAAATTACCATCAGGCTTAGTTTTTGAGTGACGGTGCATTTTATGGATAGTTTCATTGACATGCAAATGAGGAAAGTTCTCTGTCAATGCAAATGCGGTAGTCTATCATGGGATAACTTTCATTGAGAGTATTGTTTACATTTGAAATTGACAAAACATTCAAAACCATCCTTTCTTGCAATGATTAGGAAATTTCCTGGATGTGGCCATGGATCTGGATGGACACAGTGTTTAGTAAACAGACCGTCATGCAGAGGGCTTGTATGTATGTAGAGTTTTACATCATTAACATCTCATTCACAACCTCTGAGTTCACCTCATTCCACATTCACAGCCCGGCGCTGGTACCGATCCCACGCAGAGCCGATCCGACCCAATTGAGGAAATATGGTAAAGGAAAGCCATCGTGCTTTCAGACCAGGTAACAATAACAACAAGCAAATGAATTATCAACTCCCAGTGTCCCTGAAAATAAGAATTAAGCAATAAAAAAAGTCATTCACTTTAAATTCAACTTTTTTAACAATTATTATTTAGTCCGAGACGGGGGCATTTTCATTGTGCAGTTGTCCGTGACTCTGACTGGATAAGCTAATCAGCTATTGCCTCAGGGATTACGTTCCTTATCATATCTCTGCCACCAGTCAGGTTAAGTACGTTGCCACATTGTAACTCTTTTTAATAAAGCTACATTTTAAATCAAGATTTGGGTAAAGCTACCCACTCAGTTAATTGGTTTCTATTATATTAGGAGGGATTGTATGGCAGCCAAGTCAGGAGGACTGGCTCGGGCATAAGTGCGTGCAACACTGCTGACTAACACTTTCAGACACAACGCACAACTCCAATTTGTGCCATCATTGAAAAATACTTGGAAACTACTGCTCTAATACGTCTGGGAAAGTGCAGAGGTCTTGGCTTTCAGTGAATGTCATTACGTGGGTCACTGTGACTGTGTGGCCAGATTTGATCATATCTGTGTCTGGAGGATTGCCAGCATTATCAGATTACATCTGTCAAAAGGCTAAAATGGCTTGAAGTCCCAACTAATTTGTTCAGCAAGTCTGTAGGCGCTAATGAGGGAGTGGGCCCTCACACACTGACGTAGACAATACTGACAATAAAACACAACAAGTCCAAAGAAGAAAAGGCGTCATACGGATCTGTCTCATCTCCTCTAATCTAAGACACAAAACTTTACAAATCAGATTTCATTGTGTGATACTGTTTGATTGGCATTGCAAATCACCATGTCACATCCTCTCGTTGCTGCGAAATAATGAGTTCATTTACAAACAGCGCAGGCTGCATCTTCCAATTACACTGACTGATGAGTGTAAAGTCCTGGATTCTGGTCCCTTCAGTTAAGGAAGGAACATGGTCAGGAGAGAGGATTTCTGACTTCAGTGTCAGAAAGATTTGATGTTGGTCCAGTGCAGAGTGACTTTGTCAGGTATATGAGACCACTCAGACACTCTGATATCCCCTCCGTCTCCACACAATATCAGAAATCAGAGACAGACCTTCAGGTTGTTACTACAGGCACACTGCTCAACTGTGCCACTGTTATTCTGTAGAAGGAGGTAGTCTAATTTTATTTCATTTTAATGAGTCAAGGTTTGTGTAACAATGTGCTCGCTCTGCTCCGTGCATAAGTTTAAACAAAGAATAGGCAGCTGCTCAGGTACGACTCCATTGGCTTATTTGCATTAATGATAAGCAGACTGGAAAGACACCATCAAAGCAATGCAAACTAGCAAGAAAGACAAAAACAAATAATATCTAAATCCCTTCATCCCCAATTGACATGAGAAAAATGAAGGTGTCAAAACGCCAGACAAACCAAACACAATAAGAGGAAGATAAAACGAGAATATAGAACTCACAAATTGTCGGCGTGGGTGTGTGTTCGTGTGTGTGAGGGCGACAGAGGGACAACACACAACTTCTGTCTACCTTCCAACTCTAAAACAGAGGATAGAACCCTGTGGATGTACTTTGTACATGGTTTTGTTTAAATTCATTGTTTTCTCACTAAAATGCACTGTATGTATCCTTAAGGTCTAACAAACACATTCAATGCATTTTCTACCTCATAAAACATTTACAAAGCTTTTTATGCTTTGAAACCTGCATTGTTTATATCATCTTGTGATCTTCTTCTCTTTTTATTGGTGCATTGATGCCTTTTATGGCACATTACCACCATGAGTTCTCACTATGCATTAAGGTGATGTACGCTCAGCTGTGATGTGCCTCATATCTCTCCCAGGCACATGACGTGCATGCGTGTGCTGCATGTGCTCATGAGCACTGGAGAGCCTGGGATTCAAACTCACACAGGATCACTCGGTATAATGTTGCTCTACAGCGCTACTGGTGGTCAGAACTCAACAGTACACTTTGAGTTACACCAACCTGTTTGCAACCTTTTTGTTTGTTTGTTTTGTGTTTATGTTATGTTGTGTCACGATGATGACATCAAGAAGGTTGTGTGTTAGAAGTAATGTAACCTTAGACAGCCGACGAAAAAACAAAGACACAGGGCTCTGGTTGCTATGGTGATGCTGTATGTTACCCATTGTGTACAGAAAATGCAGGAATCCAATTCAAAACTTAATCAGTTCATTAAATCAGTTTGTTCCGTTAGACAGACATTAGCATTGCCAACAACCTGTTAAAGTCTGCATGTTGGTCCAAAGTTAAAGCTGTAACAGTTTGTGTGTGGCATTGTTGTTCTGTATACAGTATATCCCCTATACAGCATTAAGAAATCCATAAATACTATGTCAGATATAGAATGTACACATGCAGAAATGACATCTATACTGTAGGTGTTCTATGATATGCTGTTTATGTGAATGCCTTGAATGTCTATTTGAAATTTGAATACGTCTATAGATGTACCATTGTATGCAATCGTGTCTGTTTTCATTTCATACATCTGCCATATATGTTCGTAATTTCTTCTTCTATTCTGTATATAGATGTGAGATGCATCAGACTGTAACATTACAGACGCACAATGTCGTGCCATCTCCTGAACTGAGAATAGAGAATGATGACTTGTGTAATGATATAAAAAAAAAAAAAAAAATTATAGAGTCAAAACAAAGCTGATCTTTTCGGTACGGACACATACAGAGGAGTTCTCTTGACCATAATAAGCTCCTTCCCTCTCACAGTTAGTCTTCCTGCTTTTCTCTTCTGGGTTTCCTCTGTTTCTCTCTCAGGCTGCCAGACAACACGCCTGGCAGGGACGTCACTGTTGTCACCAGCTTAAACAGAGTGAAAGAAGCTGCAGTGTCAGGCCTGTTGCTAATTTGAAACGTCGAAAAAACCTTTGTGCCTGAGCAAATTTATCAACGCCTGTGATGTAATTACATTTTAAATAGACTGGGGTGATAAATTGAATCTCTCCACTGTTCTGCTCCTAATCAAAACTTGATTAATCCATTTTTAATCAATTGGTGGCAGGGAGTTCGCTTGATGTTTCATTTAAGCGGGGCTGACGGCTAAGACGGTCATGCCTTTGTTAGCAGCATCCCTCTCAACATTAAGATCGCGGGTTTGGAAATTTCACCTCAGAGAAGGCTGGAGATTTGCAAATAATCTGACCTCTTTTTGAAAAACCAGCTGATACGCACACCCTAGTTGGGGTAATTTATCAACCTACCTACCTTTGTCCCCTGTGGGGATACGGAGAGCCTGCGGGTGCCCTTACAGTGCTGGTGACGGTGTGTTTGTGTCTGCATTTGTAGGAGGCAGGGCATCCATCCTGCAATGGAAGCGAGCAGGCTGCCCTGCCTTAAAGGATGACTGCTGTAAACCAGCCTGCTCCCCTCACTCACTGTAGGTGGCAGAGATAAAAGCCCAGCTAAGGAGAATCGTTTCTAATTATAGATGACAGAAGCAGACTCATTCCCTCTGTGTCTTCCTCCTCCCAGTGGCCATGCTGGGAAGAGAGAAACTCAAAAGATGATGGAACCTTTGCCCACTCATGTTGCAAAGTAATAAGCTCCATGCAATCTGAGGCCCCGAGTTGGTGTGTAGTGCACATGTATGCAAGTGGTGAGAAAGATGGGACAAGAGGCTTCAGAGAGATGCACTAATCAGAAGTAATGAATAAACCTGAGACTCCTTCTGTATAAAACTTAATCTGCTATCTTCTCTAGATGCAAAACACTAAACACGCCCACAGAGACTCTTAGTGCCAGAGGGACTCATTCATCATTCATCATCATCATCCGACTAAGAAGTAAGCTACATTGGTTTCCTTTTACTTGCAGAGCTCGTATCCTGAATGTCTGTTCGACTGACAGGTACTTCAGGTTCCTCGTGTTGTCACAGACCTCTGACACACAGTCACATACAGCCCAATATGAAAGGTAAAAGACAATTGATTCTCAAATGTGTCTTATGTCACATGTTGTAGATTGTCTAAATGTATGTTCAGTTTTATCCAATGTTAAATGAATGGCATATATCCGGTTTCCTATGAACGACTAGATTTGTTAATTGAGACGATTTAAAAGCCCAAATGAGATCATTGAGACTAATGTGATGGGACATATCATGCTGTAGCAATTTATCATATTTATTGTGCAGTATATTAGGGAATAGTTGCAACGCTTGAGTGTAACGCTTGTATAAATTGTGTTCAGTAAGACAAACCCATCGGTATGCAACCACAGAGTTTGTTTGTGGATGCTGCCAGCTCATGCTGCTGGGGTTGGGGGCAGAGACCCTTAAAGACATAGTACTTTCACTGAAAAAGTATGGTTTTAGCTCAGTATGCATAGCGGTGTGGCAGCAAGAGAGAGGACAACTGGATCAGTTATGGTTCATGTTTTTTGCACTTAAAAGGATCGCAAAGATTTTACATGAAACTCCTGACGCGTCTTTAGAGCAACCTCTGGTTAGAAAAGGACCACTTTGTAGTAAAACAGGGTTCAATAATGCTTCCCAGTGAGACACGTGGCTGTAATTTGCCACCACGGGAGGATTGTTTGTCACTGTTTTTAGGGAGTTATATGACTCCTGTGCAAGGTTATAGAAAGTATAAGAATTTCATGTTCATTTAACGACACAATACTCGTATTTTCATTTAGAATGACAAATCTTGTGATTCAACTCATGGAATGTGATAATAATGGTGTCTACAACAATTGTGAGACATTTCACATAAACTAATATAATGAACACAAAGCAAACAAACAAAACGTCTTTGTCATCATTACAGAAACAGCTGCCTCACTTCCATTTTCAGCCTGAACACACTTTGATACATCCAGATCTCCAGCAGGTTGACAAATCTCTAGCACAGCGTGATACGTATGGTCATATCACCCAAATGGAGCGTGCATTCAAACCATTTTGAGCCTGCAGTTCCTCCACATGAACGCTGTTTAATTCAGTCGGATGAAATCAATACATATGGGGCAAGAATCATAAAATCCACCAATTTACTTTAAGAATCGTGAACTCTCAACACCCTAAGGGGATTACATCCTTTCCTTTCACAATGGAGGCATGGTGTGTGTGTGTGTGTGTGTGTGTGTGTGTGTGTGTGTGTGTGTGTGTGTGTGTGTGTGTGTGTGTGTGTGTGTGTGTGGGGCGGGGGGTTTCTAAGGTCAGGGTGACAATTTGTAATGCACCTTGACTAATTGAGTGTAACATTTTGAGTGGCACATGCTGAATGGATGTGAAAAGGGAGAAAGTGTATGGGTTGTTGTGGAGGGAGGTGTATGTGTGTGTGTGTGTGTGTGTGTGTGTGTGTGTGTGTGTGTGTGTGTATGTGTTGTGTTCAGTTTCTGTCCTGCTGGCTGTGTTGGCTGCATTCTGAGCAGACCAGGAGTGGCTGGAGAATCTCAATGGTGGATGAGTCGGGAAACAAAACCTCAATCTAATCCCATCACTGTGGGGCCTCCATCGCCACATTTTTCTTCTTCTTCCTCCTCTCTCTCTCTCTCTCTCTCTCTCTCTCTCTCTCTCTCTCTCCCTTCTCTGTACCCATTCTCAATTCTCCTCTTTTCTACTTCTCTACTTTGTTCTTTCCCCCCTCACTTCCCTTCTCTTTCTACTTTCACCTCTCTTGACAAATGAAATTGTCAACTCAATGTATGGGCAGGAAATTATAATTTGTAATGTCAAAAATATGACACTGAACAGAATGAAATCATACAGTGTATTCATGGTATTACAGCTACATCCTTCTCTAATCTGCCAGCTCTTCCGGTACAGTTGGGCTTTTATCTTACATTTTACAAACACACAATCTTTCCTTCAAAAACAATCAGACGAACAAACATTGTAATTGAGCAGATCAGTTTCATATCTGGAGTTATTAAGAGAGATATGCTTTTATTTTCAAAGCATACTAGGCGCTGCTGCTCTGTGTTTTGGATGTGTGAGCTGAGGACAACAGGAACCAAATGAACAAAACAAGTCTGTCACTGCTTGCTGATAAATCACTTAACAAAAATTAAGTTGCAGAAGTTGCCTGGCACACAGGATGACACATTCAACACCAAGAGCTCACTCTCCCAAGTGATTAAGGTTCATACTGATTGATTGCCATGAGTTCCTCCATTTGTCCTGACTCCCCCACACACAGAGACGCAAGCGTTTTCACACTGTCTCTCATGATTGGCTCGTGGTACCTGGTAGGGCGGAGCCAAAGACCTCAGTGACATCAGCAGAATCTCAGGGAGCAGCACACACACACACACACACACACACACACACACACACACACACACACACACACACACACAGCTCAATGAAGATTACTTGAGTCACTGAGTTATTATCTTTGTTTTTGGATGTGTCATTAGAACTAATCATTAATTCTGGTTTTGTAATTTATATTCTGATGGACACACACACAGCTTTTTAAAGACACAAGCAGGTTTCCATTTCTCATCCTGTGGTATGAAAATCAGAGGTCAACTCAGACCACACCAGGCTTTCCACAATCTCTTTTTTGGGAAATAAATAACCATAATATCCTCTAATCTGTCTTTGCTTGTTTCCAAATGTTCGGGCTATTAGAGAGAAATGGCCATTCGCCGACAGCCACAATGCATTTGGCAATGATCATGTATCAAAGACATCTGCGAGGTAATAGTAGCGACCAATTTCACTGAGACCCGTGAATGCATCATTTCCGTCGCGTGCAACATTTGCTGCGGTAAACATCAACAAGATTAGAAGTTTGTGCCCTTCGTCACCACTAACTCAAGAAATCTGTTCCCAGTTTTACTTCTTTACCGACTCGCCACAAAATCCTCCACAAAGCCAGCTCAATACTTTTTTGCAATATTTGAGGGTTGCTGTGAAATTTGAGTGTTTTTATCCATTTTGCAACTTCAAAACCGCATGTGGAAACTGCCACATGTGTTCTTTTCATTGTTTTGTTGTTGGATGAAATACAACTGTGCTGCTTGTAGTCATTAGAAATGTGTTATCTTCTGCAGTGGGAAGCTTTCTGAGTAACACATCAAAGCAGCACTTCTCGTCTTTGACCGTGCAAAATTGAACTTGACAAGATGAAGCATAACCTACTCGGACTCACACAACCTACTTGGTCCCCACTCTCTGGAAGGGAAGAACTCTAAAAGCAGAGAAATTAAGTTTCCTTTGCGTTTATGTGACATGCACAACATTCCAAAGAACGCAGAATCGAGCGTGACAGCGAAGTACAAAACACAAATAACAGAATAGACCGAAAAATTGTGACTTAACACACCTCAATCTCCCCGTCTATACGTGCAATCTTCTCACACGCGTTCCTTTCTCCTGAGCGGTGAAGAGCGGGACTGTATTTCTCAAAGGGTCAGCAAAAGCTTGGGAGAGAACATATCCAAATTATTATTTTATAAAACCACCATTGAAGTCCTTGTAGGCACATATATTATGTATATTAGTGTTCCAGATCAGGAGTCAGATGTGCAGTGAGCAAACAAGAGATCTTAGATGAACTCATTTCAATTCTGTGCTTGATAACAAACACTCTGAGTTTAGTTTTGGAATTCCGTCTGAGTCACGCTCGCCTGAGTTTGTCCAGATATCATAACAAATTTAATAGCTTGACCAGTTTTCCCAAATGGAACTGCTCATGTGCTGTTAAAAATCTAGTAAAGTCTCTGCTCAGATCTGGTAATACTTCAAACTATAGAGCCATATATGCTTTGAAATGCATTACCTGGATATAAAATGTTAAACTTTGAGTCCGAGACGCTTCTGTTTCTCCTCCGCAGACGCAGACGTCCCTCCTTTCTCTTGTAACCTACGAGAGATCTGAGAGTGTGTCGCCTTTTAAGTTGCTCTGTTTGGTGAGATGTCAGAACACCCCTCCACTTAATTAGTCCTCAACAACTTCATGCGCCACTCGTGACGCCCTTCATCTTCTCCGCCGCCTTTTGAAGACCATAGTTAAATCATGCGCTCCTGCCTCATTCCTACTAGCAGAGATACTGATCTGGAACACAAATAAAGGAGGGTGGACGTCAGGTCAACCTCACACTTTTACATATTAGGATATGTTTGTGCTTGCAGGTGATCGACGGAGCAGGGATGTATACGACGGAGGCTTTTTGGCTTCAGGCTCCAGACGGTTTGGCTTCAGGTTGGCCTTCTCAGGGAGGGAGGTGCTGATGTGGTGACAGACAGAGTGATGGCAGCTGGTTTGGAGGGGAGACAGCCAGAGAACCCGAGAGTTTCTCAGATCCGGGAATGGCTGATGCAAGTCAACACTGACAACTTCACTTTTGTTCTGGAAAACTGACATGTGCCCGATAGGAGTTTTTCAGACTTCATCAAAGGCGAACACAAATAGAATTTCAGAATGGGATTGAGGTAGAAGGTCAGATGATCCCTTAAAAAAGTGTTCTCGGAAGGACTTTCACCTCAATTTATTCTTCAAATGTTTCTTGAAACTTCATCTCATATTAAGCCAGATGGACGATGACAAATGGGCCGGTCATGTGCCCACAGAACTTTCAAACTCCAAAAGATAAATGTTTCAGGGAGATGTTTTAGATGAATAATGTTCTAAATTCTGGAATATGATGTGTAGTGAATCATAATGAAATACTTCTTATTGACTTGAGGTTTTTTGTTGACTGAGTAAAGAAAGATGGGGCGTTTGAGTCAGCGAATAAAAGGCAAACATATAGCACAAACATTAAATGGAATACTGTTAAGTGACAGCAAATAGAAAAAGGGTACTGTAGATTATAGTGCAGGCTCAGATTTAGTTCTCCATAGTGTTACTTAAAAATAAAAATCGGTTAGCCAGTCATTGATCAGTAAATCATTTAACCATGGACTTTCCTCAGTGCCCCAACTTTGTAGAGTCAAGCTCAGATTGTGTTTATCCTTTGGAAGCCAGCTGAGATATTGGTAATCAATATTTCAAACTGCTTTTTACACCGAGAGAAACTTCATACTTCAACTTCCAACAAATGGGTTCTGACATGTTTTCTTCCTCCAGCTTCCATACTGTATAATAATAATAATAATAATAATAATAATAATAATAATAATAATACTAATAATAATAATGATAATAATAACAATAATACTGTTAAATCAAATTCATGCTTAATTAAAAAATCCTTAGTTTGGAATATTTACCGTGAGTTAATGTGTCTTTACAATGAGATCCAATCTAATTTATTTTTTCTGGTTAATGTATTTCCACTCTGGGACTCACTGACTTTATACCATCATTGTAATTTTTCTGTTTATCTTTACGTCCCGTTTCTAACCTCCATATTTGACCTGCCTTATTTGGGCTCAGATATCTCATAATGACTTATAATCGCTTTGATTACCCTCCAATTCATTATGCTCCTACAGTTGATGTGTGTGTGTGTGTGTGTGTGTGTGTGTGTGTGTGTGTGTGTGTGTGTGTGTGTGCGTCAACGTGTCTGCAGTATGACAGCAGCAGCCATTCTGCCTGTGAGGTGTGATTAGTGGATGTGATCGCCGTTGATCGCATGCGGCTTCTGCAGGTGTCAGTGTGACCGTATAGCCGGTAGGAGGGACTTGATTCTCCAACTTCTCATTCCGTGTCTGTCCTGCTCTCCAGTCAGTCGTCCTGGTCCTGCCCGAGGAGAGAGACGACGACAGCAGCAGCAGCGCGGCATTCCGGGGGAAGCAGCAGCAGCAGCAGCACCATGCGTTTAACGGACAAACGACGCGAGGAGACTCACGTTTTCGCGCTTTCTTCTTTTTAATTTGCGTGTTTTGGTTGTTTTTTCTTTTTTGCGTGTGTGCGCGCGCGCGTGTGTGCGTCTCTCGTTTATCTCCCCCCTCTATAGCCACCCACCCCCCTTCTCTCTCTCTCTCTCTCTCTCTCTCTCTCTCTCTCTCTCTCTCTCTCTCTCTCTCTCTCTCTCTCTCTCTCACCCCCTCTCCCTTTTTGCCGAGTCTCTGACGTGCAAGGACACTACAGCATCCATCCACGGCACAAACGCTCGCATAGAGCATCCTCTGTGCAGACTCACCATCCTCCTCCTCCTCCTCCTTCCTCCTTCTCCTTCCTCGCTCCTTTTTTTTGTGTTTCGGAACCCAGAGGACGCCAGGACCTCTTTCCCCCCCTCTCTACCCGGAGACATGGATCTATGGTTTCACTCGATCCGGATTTGCTGGTGGAGGGTTTTGTTCCTGATGTGTGTTTTCCAGGACTATCTGAGCTCCATGCTGGACTGCCCGCCGACCTGCAGCTGCTCTCAAACAGAGATCTATTGCAATAAGTCCGACAGCGGCAGGTTTTTCCCTCTGCTGGCCCTGCAGGACACTGGGAGCAATGGGAGCAGTGTGGACATAGCGGACTTATTCAAAAACATCACTTCAATGTAAGTAGATGCGGGTGCTGCGGTGCTGTGTGTGTGTGTCTGTGTGTGTGTGTGTGTGTGTGTGTGTGTGTGTGCGTGTGCGTGTGCGTGTGTGTGTGTGTGTGTCTTTGTTAATTGATGAGCGGCTCAGTATAACGCGTCTGAGCTCCTCTGCTGTCACTTGTTTCCATCTCGCTGCGCTGACTTGTTGGTTGATTGTCACTTTTTCTACTTCAGCCTTTGTTATAAGTGGCCTGTCTGACTGATCCCTTTCTGTATGTGTGTTTGTGTGCGGGCTCGTGTGTGTGTGTGTGTGTGTGATAAAAAGGTGTTTGGAGGTGAAATGTGCGCATCCTCTCTCGTCTCATGCGCACGACGAGACAAACCCGTTCTAACCTCCGTTTCTCGCCGATCAATTATCACATCTTCATCATCTGCGTTTTATTCGTATCCCCCCCCCCCAATTAAAGTTGCGTCTCCGCAGCGTCTCCGCAGGCCTCCGCGGCCAAATGAGGATGTTGCGGAGGACCTCATGTTACCCATCCGACATGATTCCGGCCCCGCGTAGGTACACGGCAACTGTGCCAACAGCTTGTGCCAAATGGATCAGAAATAAATGGTGCAGTGAGGGCAGCGAGTTAGATTTCAACTCGCATCCTCGGAGCCCGATGCGACCTGACAAACTTTATTATATACAAATGATGCGTGTCTCTGTGTGTGTGTGTGTGTGTGTGTGTGTGCGTGGGGGTGGGCTGTCACAGGGGATGGGTTTTTTTTCTTCTTCTTTTTTTTTTTTTTTTTTTACAAATATGGTCATACAACAGGACGTTTGGATTCTGTGTTTTTGAGCAAAGGGTTGGTTAAAATACAGCAGCGATGACGGCACGACCAATCCCCTCACCCACCACCCACACACCCACAGACACACAGACACACATGAGCACACACCATCCTCAGAAGTGTTTTCATTCCACATCCCCCCCCCCCTCTCTCCCTCTCTCTCTCCCCCTCTCTCTCATTGATCCTTCCTGCCCACATCAGAGGTTTCTTTCTTGAAAAGTCAGAAAAAGCCGAGCTGGGGCCTTAAAATAAGACCCCTGCTGCCCATGATGCTGATTTGCATATAAAGCCAACATCTCCCCGTGGCGCCCTTTAGCATCTTATAGCACAAAGCCCTCTCCTCCCATCACTTTGCTCTTCCCTTTTTACCCAATATCCTTTTTAGGAAGACAACAACTTGTTTTGTTCAGTGGTTCATGGCTTCCTTGTGCCACTAGAGGGTAGCCTGGTACACTCTATAGACAAGGAGTCAGGTGCAGCAACACTCAAATCATTTACTTGGACTATTTTGTCTGAGTGGTTTTTATAAGAGCTAACCAGGGGGTACGCATCCGATTTTAGACGTTTGACGCAGCCAATAGAAAGGTCAGAGGTCATACAAGCTTTTTTATCCACTGAGACCGACAGTGTAATGATCTTAAATCCTTGGATTTGGATTTGTTATAAGCACAAAGTCATTCATTGATTGCTTTTTTGCCTTTGAGAATCCTAATGCAAGTGACCCAGGACTAATTGTGCCTTTGATGGCTCTTTGCCAGCAGCTGGCTTGTTTTCTTGCTGCTCAGCATGGACGGCAACCTCCATCCTTCACTGAGGCGTCACCAGCAGCTCGGCTGAGACAATACAGCACATCAGCTCACACATACAAATGCCAAATTCACATTCGAGCCACAGCTGACATATAGCTGTAATGTATAATTACCGAGACTGACAATACCAATTAAAAACATTACAATATTATCCGATGAAGTGGGTGGAATCGTGGATCTCTGTGTCCATTTATTTGTTAGTGGCCTCTCACACAACGCACTGTAATATTAATGAATATGTTTCATAAACAACTTGACATATTGTCTCATTTGCATGCTAATTCATCATTTGTCTCAGTGCTCAATCACAAGCATGAATAGAAATACAATGCAACAGTTTCGGAAATCTATCAATTGAGGAAGAGGGTTTGGTTCGCCATGAGAGAAACGGAGAGATGGGAACATTTTGTAGCGACGGAGATCAGAGCGAAGCCTCCTAGCAGCAGAAACGGAGGGAGGATTGGCCAGCCAAAGAAAACTGCCAAGTCCAGATAATAGTTTTCCAGTTCTCTCACGTTAGAGATTCATCACAAGAGGCATCTCTGTTTGAAGTGTGTGAGATAAGGCCTTGGTGTGATACTTGAAGAAGAAACGGTTTCGTGAGAGCAGCTGAAGTATTTGACAGTTTTTTTTTTTCCCAAAGTGTGGCTTTGACTGCAGCTGTGGGTTCGTTTGCCGAATCCAATCAGCATTTCCACCTGTGGCGATGACGTTTGGCCTCTTTTTCTCTGCTGAGAACCTGGTGTGCGATGACAGAGTGCATCTTGAGGAATCAGACTCAGATTTGTTGCTTATCAGTGTGTCGTCCACCACCCACGGTGCATTTGTGAGCCTTTGCGTTCCTCCTTGTTTCCATGCAGCCGTGATCTGTAATGGATGGATGATGGATATCATCCGTTTGAGTGTTTGGAGCGATAAAGAAAAGAGGGAATTTGTTATGTGTTTAATTGTGTCAGTATGAGGAGGAAGTGAGAACATTTTGGACTGCAGTTTAAGTCCCCTAAGTGTATTTTGGCTTAACAAACAATAGCCGTCCCCCATTTTTCCGCCGCAATTATCCTCTCTGCTGCAAAAGGCATCTTCCAGTTCGACATGAGTTAAAATCTCAAAACCGGTGTGCGGTGTGTATGTGTGTTGTTTTTACCAAAACATTCATTTGGAGACTTTGTGCTCATTTATGTGAGATTTGCGAGTCTCCCAGAAGCTGCCGCCGCCGAAAGTGTCAAAATTCCAGTTCCTCCAGTGTCAGTTTCAATCAAAATGATTTATACGCACTTGTGAGATCTGCAATCTGTGTATCTGCAAACACACCGAGGCTTCTGGCCCAAAATGGGTTTGTATTTATGAACACTGCCAAAAGAATAACTACATGAAGTTTATTGTTTGATATCTATAAAATCTTATCCGTCTACTTTATATAAGAGTCTTCTCACTCAACGTTCTGTTCATTTACTTGCATCACTTTCTTTGAAAAATGTCGAAAATAAGAAACCGATAATGATACTACTTGTTTCGTTGATGTTCTGGCTTTATTTCAGCGATTGTGATCCAAAGCCTCTCCATCGTTTGAAGCTAATGGGTTATGATCCTGTAACAGACCCTGACCTTTGACCTCAGGGTGAAAACAGGTTTTAATTATAATACTCTATTAAATATCTAGGACTGGCCTTCACTGTGTGGCCTTCATAGGAAGCATGGCGTGATCCACCAGAGCGAGGTGTGTGTATGTGTGTGTGTGTGTGTGTGTGTGTGTGTGTGCGTGTGTGTGTGCGTGTGTGTGTGTGTGTGTGTGTGTGTGTGTGTGTGTGTGTGTGTGGATGTGCAGTCCTGTGCTGAAGCAAACCAGAGATGCCGCCTCATGCTGCGGCTGCATTGCAGGCGACGCATTCCCCTGCCATTGCATTCAAGAATTATATGAAAACTTGGAGTCAATTTGAGTTCTTTAGAAACGTTTTTTTTGCCTTTTTTAAAAGCTGCTCTGCTCTGCTAGAAGCTATCGATCTGTAGACACCTTCAAGTACACATTTTATATGAAATCTGCCAGCGAGCCGGTGCTGCCAAAGAAACCTGTTTGATACGAGAATGTTACCAAGGTCTGCTTGGTTGACGTGTGTGGGCTGCAAGTACTCCATGACTGAACATGAGTGTAAATATAGCAGCTCCATCCGTCCGTCCATCCACTCTCAGTACTGCTTGATACTGTGCAGTGTTACAGAGGTTATTGTCCCCAGTCCTCATGTGCTCTCTGTGGCTGCAGTGCCTTACTGATGGGCCTCGACTCCCGACATGTAACGCTGTAGGTATGAGTGCGTTACATGTTGTCAACGTATCTGCTGTCTAATCCTCACATAGATCTGTCTGACTGAATTTGCTCTCACAAGCAGTGACATGCTCAGAGTCTGTAAGGGGAAAAGTTCAGGTCAAAAGTTTAGAGTTACAGCTCACTTTTGTTGTCTTAAACAGACTCTAATATTGTGTTATCTAGTAAAAAATACGCAAGTAACAGAACAGGCTGTCAATGGCTTGAGCAGAAACAAACAAATAAACAACTAAATGGCATAAAATGACCACCACAATTATTATTTTGAAACATGACCAGCAAATCTACTCCAAATAAGACACGATTTTATATCCGTCTAACGAGGCAAAAATCACTTCCAGATTTTTGTACTGACCCCTCTAATTTGGTGCCCCTCCGAGCCAATCAAGGGCCTCTCCTGCTGTGACATTTGGGCAAAAATTAAGCACACAAACATCTCATTAGGGTCTGGATGTATCCTTGTGAAATTGCGCTTTCATTTTGGCCGGGTTTTACCACCACAGGGGTCATCGCCTCCCCCCTCCCCTGGTCCTGCCCACGTCTCTGCACATTACACTAAACTAGCACCGCTCAGGCAAATTCACGGATAAATGCACACAGGAAGGTATTTTAGATCCACATATTTGTTCCCCTGCTTTCAAACTACAGGAATATTACGGTCTAATGAAGGAAGGTAGTGGCCTTTTAAATGGAAAATGCATTAATGTAATTGTGGGGAGGATAACTTTTGTTAAGTGTGCTGTAAAATATGTTTATCAAACAGCCTTAGGACATGGAGTTGGAGAACATTCATTCCATTTTAATTGCTTCGAAGAATAAAAGTGCAGAAATTCTGGTATTAGCAGGGAGGCAAGGAACAATTTTGCCAGTGCAGAAACCCACTGCGTTTGCTCTTTCACCACAATTACTCATCACAATCAGCAAAAGTTGGAAGTAACTGAAGTATCCGGTGTACTGAATGCCAACTCACGCAGAGGTTGGACAGCATAAGTCTCAGATGTAATTTGATTTTATTAATAACCTTCGGGGAAATGAAATGACTCACTTGCAGAACAGGAGGAGGTCTTGTAGGAGGTCTCAAGTCTTATTATATAAAAACCTCAAAGTGAATTTGGCCGTAATTATTCCACCCCTGAGCACTATTGGGTCAGAAATCAGTCTAGTATTAGTACAACCAAGTCAGACCAAGATATGCTCGTGTACATACAGTACATACCTAACTAAGGCCTTAATCAGCCTAGCCTTAGTCTGCAAACACATCAATCAACTCATTTGTCATTAAAATATACATTTGCCAAATAACTATTGAAGATTCTCCATCTTCCCTCATACTCTGGCGTACATTTGACCTTCTTTTTTATTGCCTGATCAATTATAGCCACTGCCAGCTTCTCTGTCAGTCAGCGGAAGCGTCTCTCACGTCACCTCTGCCAACAGGAGACTAGTGGCAATTCTGTGTTTCCTCATGGAATCATAAAAAGAGCTTCACATCTGTGCTGCTGCCGCTATACTGCAAGGTGTGTGTGTGTGTGTGTGTGTGTGTGTGTGTGTGTTTGTGTGTGTGTGACACCAGCCTGTCCTTTCCTCATTAGGTCCTGTGAAAAACACACAAAACTTCAGCCTTAGCTCCCTTTATTTGTTCTGTTCCCTTTCTGTGTCAAGTTTGGCGATTCGGTCTCTCGGCTCACCTCAATGCATTTGTCTTTGTAAGCCTTAAATTTCCATTTTATTTAGTTTTTAATCTCCAAGGCCTGTTGTGTTTTCTCAGATTTTTCAGCCTTTATCATTTCAGTTTTAGTGTGTGTTTTAGCTTTATCAGAGTTTAGTTTGATACCAGTCTTATCGGCTTTCTATCTATGGACCCACAGATCACATTTTCTACTGTTGCTACTGTTCCTCCGCTCCCCTGAGAGCTCTTTCAGCTTTTCTATGTTATCTTTGGCAATATACTGTATTAGATGTCGGTGTCTGCCTACGCAGTCATGGAACAATTTGTATCAGTTCTCCGATAACCACAGAACCTTTTGAGGTACATTTGGACTCTGGGTCTAGTTTTACTTCTTAGTTCTGTAGTTCCTTCCCACAATAAGATTGTCCTTGAGAGGCAGAACTTCTAAAGCTCTTAGGATGAGAATTTATTTTAATAAGACGTTTTCAGATGTTTTTGTCAGTTTTATAGTAAACCTCTCCTGACACCATGTGTTCAAGACGTGAACGTCCTGAATGTGACTAGTTTTATTCCAGCCAGAGTGCTTTGCTGCATATTTATCCAGTTTATCTGCAATAAAGGCTAAAATATTCCTAAAAAATACATTTTGAACAGCGATCAAGACAGCAAATGGACAAGTGAGGGATACAGACTGAAATTAAACTAAAATGTACATTTATTGCCTCTAATTTGGTACAAAAACAGAAACAAATCAGCAGATCTTCAGTCTTCTTTTTCATGTCTGCACTTTTCTTTTTTAACATCACAGTCATACAATACTACATTTGAGAAAACAACAGCATGACTCTGTGTTGTGGCTTTTTACGTGTTCTTAGTGGAATGAATGTCATCTTCAAGTTACCTTAAGTAGCCTACATAGCTGTGCTTGAGTTTATTTTAGGTGATTTGGTCCACTGGCCCAAGTAGAGAGAACTGTCTGTAGTACAGACTGAAAGTAAGCAAGATAGATGAAACAAATGCACCATCCTAGTTTTATGGGATTCATGAATTAATTATTGTCTCATCTTAGACAAATGCCTTTAAAGTGATGAGTTGGTTTACTTATTGGCTTTAAGTGATCCTGACAATGTCTCAGAGTCTGTCTGAGCCCACGCTGCGTCAGGGTTTCACACGCCCAGAAAGCAGTCGCTAACTCAACTTCAACCAGTTGGTCTCCATCATATACAGCACACCCCCACCTCTCTGCTGCTGCTGCTGCTGCTGCTGCTGCATTGCACGGCTCACCTCAGGCGCTGCAGGACGGGCTCCTCTGTTATAAGCATATCATCAAGTTTGCATGAGCCTGTCTTTGTGGAAAGTAGGTCATGGCCGCCATCTGAGAATTAGGAGGCGAGTGCGGCAATTTGTTCGGCTCTTCCGCATGCAGGGATGCTGTGGGAAGTCTTAGCCATGTGACTGACCCAGCTTCTCCCACGCCTCCACCACCTCCACGCCTGCATCTGCAGGCGGCCCCCTGCGCCTTAAAGATGCATGCTAATGAGGCACCTTCCCCCCCTTAACAATCAAAAGATGCATTGAGGGTGGAGGGGTGAAAAAACTGAAGGCTCTGCTGTTTCAGCTCGGATTAGAAGAACCCTTTAAGGCCTTGAAGCAATGTTTCAGAGGCTTTCTGTTGACATTTAGTTCAGCTTCTGCTTACATGTGAAAAATTATGAGTCAGTGTTGCTGCAGTGCGTAACAGTTAATCTTGTCAAATTTGAGCAATTGAAGGAAACAGAATAAATCATGTATCTATCTATCTAAACACATTTTGGCCATGGATGCATGAAAAACACAAAATCCCGCTCAAACATGTTGCTTGCGCATAGTCAATCAATTTCCATCTATTTACAAGCATCTTCTTTTAGAGTTATTTATAATGGTTGATGTGATTGCTCACCAGTAATAAGCAGCCGTGGTGAAGGACCTGCTGCTGTAACGTATCTACAGGTGAACACACACTTAGGATGTAGCACAAGCTGTAGTCAAGCCGCAGTAGCTGCACATGAATGTGTGTAACACTACTGACGTGTGGAAATGTAAGATGATGATGATGCTCAGTCTTAGTTTCTCTCTGTCTGTCCACATATGTCTCAAACACTGTTGATTATGGGACACACTAGGAGGCTGTTGAGGAGTTGTCATCAGTTTCCATGCAGTGTCCATTAGAACAAGCAACTCCCACCATGCATCACAGACACAACAAACTTCATCTTTCTCCTTTACGTCCCAGGGAATAACATCTTGATTATTATTCCTCTGGATGCTTTTAATCATCATATATTATCACGAAGGATGAGTCACCCAGCCGTCCTCTGTGTCAGCGATGACTGGCAGGCTCTCAGGTGTCGCTCAGTCATGCTGTCATGCACATCATGCATGTACGTGCGTGTGCTGTTCAGTGATTTACTTCTTTGTGACTGATCTCACTGATGTCTGTGCAGGGTCACTTGAGGGCTGCAGCAGCACATTATCATTGTTATTATTCAATTAAAAGTTTGTCTGACTATAGTTTTAAGACTGTGACATTTACCTTTAATTAAGCTCTTCTTCTGTTCCACTTTGTTCTTTCTGCTCTTGACTTTTGTGGATTTAATCCAATGGATGTATCTGATGATTGAAAGTCAGATAACCTGCAGCAGTTCTATTGATTTATTTGCTTCCGTTTTCTTTCTGCCTTTTATATTTTTTGCTATTAAAATCAACCTGATACAAATGCAAATTTGCTAGAGTCAAGATAACAGCCACAGCCTTGCATCTTAGCTTTGTTGCTCAATAGCGAAATGTATTTAAGACGTGATTGAAAAGACGTTGTGGCAAACGAACAAGATCAGGTAATAACCATTCAAAGGAACTCAACTGAGGTGAAAATCAGCCAAAATGAAGATTGATGTGCCTTTTATCTTCACTTCAAATGATTATTTTGTTTCCGAATTTTCATTATTTTATTTCACTCTTCAAAATTTGACATACAAGGTTGTCTGCTTTTGCCAATTTTCATTTTTTTGTATCAGTAAAATAGCGATCAAAGACAAAATATTAGCCATTCAATTTATGAAAACAGTCCTGCTGATATTCAAACTGTATACTACAAATATTAACTTTTTCCATTGTCACAATAATCTCTTAAACTCTGATGGCTTCTTCTTCTTCTTTACATGAATCTCCTTCTCAGAACTTGTTTTGAGGGGAATCAGGAACCAGGCACCTTAGGACATTTCCATTTTATGACACAAAAACGAAGTATTACATTTGGTGTTCATTTCAAGGTTTGGATTTCTTCATTGTTGTTAGGGAAAGAGACAATCCTTCATGCGTCCATAGCGTAATTTTGTAACACTTAGGTCTTTAAAGTTAAGGATTGCAGAGATGCCTTCCCATAAGTAAGGCTCCTCTTCCAACATCCGCTCTGTTGGAGGCAATACTGTGTGTACTGATGCTTGGCTGGCAAACAGTCCTAATGGCTGTACAATCGTGCCTGAGCAGGTCTGACCGCCATCACAGCAGTGTGAGGACGGGATGACTCATCGAAGCACAAATGTACCTTCGTATTTTATGAGCAGAAAAGACATATTGGCCTTCAGAATCAGAGCAGCTTCTATTTATTGATCACATCAGATGGCTTGAGTTCTGTATTTGTTTTATTCTCCCAGACTACCAGTCCACGCTGCACTATATCAAATGATTATGAACCGCACTCACCCGTCGTTCTCCGTGAGCCGACGACTGTCAGTGGCCGTGCGAGTGTTGAGAGCGCCGGGAGGGTGTTTTTAAGAGCCCTCAGAGCTTTGTGAGGCAGATGAGAACACATTAAAAGTAAATGGCCCTCAGGGAGTCGACTCTCCTTCCCTGTTGCTGCAGTGACCTTCCCTCTCCAGTCATGATATCAGAGTCGCTCTCCATCTCCATCTTTCATCGGACAAAAATCACATTTCTCCCTGAAATAACTCACATCATCCTCTTCCTGCTAAATCACTTTCTGCTCTCACAAAGCTTCCTCCTCTAAAATGCTCTTATCTTGGAATAACAAATTTACCTGCAGGCGTTATTTTGTGCGTTTCCTTCCTATGGCACTTGGAATATCCACTTTGTTCTTGGATGATACTGTGAGGCTTTGACTAATATCTTTGTCTTTGAACAAACAGTTTATTTGATGTTGTTAATCTTTATATATATTTGTATATATAAAGATTAAATGAATATATTTCTAACATGTGAAAATCTTTTCATTATGATCACAATAAGAAGAAGGGGCAGAAGACCAGCGTCTGTGCTGTAGTGTGGGGGGCAGCACAAAGTGTGTTGATAAGGAGCTTTTAATGATTGTTATTTTTGTTATTTCCCTAATTGTCATTGTGTAATGTAGTAAAAACAATGCTGTCATATTGATGGTAAAATACCGGCAGCTGTGGTTGCCAGAATTTAACCGTGTAAAATAAGATCCAAACATAAAAGATGTTACAATACAGATTTTGAATTGAAATTACCGCACACTTTATGGTTCAAAACCTTCATTTTATTAGAGTGAATCACAGTGAATATAACAGGATTCACAACAACAACAGGGTCTCACTGTGATGTTAACATTACAATGCTGCCACTACATTATCTTATCCGTAAAACTTTAATTTCTGCTTAAAACTTGATTGTGCTGTAAGGTAAAGCTCGCCTGTGTTCATTGCTTGTTTTTATGCTTATAACTCTTTTTAAACACATCACAGAAACACAGCAACACTCACAATTGTTTTAGACACCTTCACCATGAGATTCCATGTGTTGAATCACAAAATGTACCATTATTAAAGAAAATTCAGGTATAAACCCCCATGTTTTTCGATAAACGAACATGAAATGTTTGTACTTTTATATCAATAACTTTCCACAGGAGTTACATTTCACCTTAGAAACAACGCATTTGTGCTCCAAATGCTCCTGTCTGAATCTGCACCCAATTTGAGCAATGTAGTACATGTACTATATTGTACTACAAAGATGTCCGTACAAAGATGTGATTTGGATCATGTATTGTTGGAGAGGTTCTGATTATACTGAGCCGTGTTGCTGAGCGAATAGTTTGATTGATTACATTAATTATGAGCGTTGCTGAATCCAGACGCCTGCACCTGGAAGCTACGAGTTAATTTAACTCTAAAACACAAGAGAAACATAGACAAACACCAGAGAACACAGTAATAGTGAGCATGAAACATGTGCAGGACAAAGATTTACAACTGCCAAAATGTGTGTGTGTGTGTGTGTGTGTGTGTGTGTGACTTTTTAATCCTATCTTCAGTTTCATGTTGAGTTTTTGAATAGTGTCTGGTTTCAGAAGTCCTTTACATTATCATGATGTCATTCTAACACACCTAATGTGACACAACACCTATATTAGCACACATAAGTGAAACATAACGATACTTTAAACAGCATATTTAGCATTTTTTCTCAAATCTACAGTATGCTTCCACCATAATAATAATAATAATAATAATAATAATAATAATAATAATTATTATTATTATTAATATTAATAATACTAATAATAATTATAATAATCATAATTATTATTATTATTATTATTATTATTATTATTATTATTATTATTATTATTATTATTATTATAATCGACCTAACCTTCGTTTGTGCTTTGTCATTCTACTTTTACTCTTATGAAGAATCAACCCTGTAGAGGAATACAAAGAAAGACAGAAACTTCTCCTTTGCCATATCAAATAGTAAAATCCTGACCTTCCTCAGCCATAAGTAGGACGCAGGAGATTTCCTTTCATTTCATCATGGAATATCTGATGCGATTCATTATATACAGAGGTAAGGGGATAATTCATTAATCAGACCAGATCCTCACATAATACTAATCAATGTGAACTGAGCGAACATAGATACGTTTTCATTGAGCTGGGAGTCCAACTAATTTGGTGCTTTGGCAAAAAAACCCCTCAAAACTGCCCTTCATCTTTTAAAACTGGTATCTGTGCTTTGACAAGACTTTGATGGAGAAACTGGACGGCACGTCAATCAAGCAGAAGCCATTTGTAGCAGCAGCTGTCCGCGTTTTGACACCGTTGAACTGCGGGGCCGTCTTTATTTCAGAGGAAGCCATCACCTGTCAAGTATCGCTAATGAGTTTGTTGTTACAGCAAAGATAAACGCGTTCGCCGTCTGGGTTATTCAAAGTGGAGGCGGTGTTTCACGGCTTTATAATCTTATTTTAATCATACTTTCACTACAATCTGAGAGATAAAGACGCCCAACCACGAGTCCACTAGTTCTATCTTAAAGCAGGCTGTGAGAATCTGACGCATCCTTAGGTTACCATGTCCAACTGGTGACTGGTTGGAGTGTGCGTGTGTGTGTTTGTGTGTGTGTGTGTGTGTGTTTAGGGGGAGGGGGATGGGGGTGGCGCCCCCTTAGATGGATGATGGAAAATGAAATAGCCAAACAATTGAAATATTCAGCAACCTTTTGAGCATCTTCACTCCCCATTTCCATGTTTGCCACCGGAGGTAATTGGCTGACACTGTACATGTCTGTGCAGTGAGGAGGAGATGTTACCTCGTTTCTTATTTCTCTCACAAAACCAGAAGAAGCGGAAATCATATAAGAGCATCCCGAGACTTTTTCAAATCGGCTTTAATGATAATGTTGTTTGGCAGTGTCTCTCCCACGTCTCCTTTTCCGCTCATGTCATCCAGGAAAATTGACGTTTATTGATTTGGCCAAAGTGTTAAAATTGCACTGAGCCATTATGTGTGTTGGGTAATGAAAACACACCAAGAGTGGAGCCGGACTTGTGTTTGTAATAATCTAAAATATCGAAAAAGATTTGATATCTGAAAAGCATTTTACTGAGAACAAATATAGGAAAAATACAAATAAATGTCTCCTGTTCCACTGCATAGAAAGCGACCTATTTAATACCATCGCATTGATGTCAAGTCAGCTTTGTTTGTATAGCTTGATATCACATACAGAACAATGCCTCAAAGGGCTTCACAGGCCCACAATAGCAATGTCTCCTGAGCCCAAGACCAAGAAGAAAACCTGGTAAAAAAAAACCTTTGCATGTAAGGAAAACATGGAATAAACCTCAGGGCAAGCATTTCAAAGAACATCTGTCCTTGTTTGGCCGGATGTGCGATAGGAGCTATAGGTGGGAAATGACAAAGAGAAGAGATAAAAGCAAAAAATGGAACAGTTGTGGAAAAACAGACAGAGATAATGTGGGTATGGAGTCGCAATGGGATAGTAAAAGCACTTATATCCTAAGTGCGGTTGTAGATTACAGTCTGAAAGTAAATTACGAATAACCCTCTCAACCATCAAGCCCAGATGCATGGCCATGACCCTTATAGATAACCAATAATGCCAAGGCCCTGTATGGAGCGTAAGTAACCTTGTAGCAATTACGAGGCTGTAGAAGAGAGGAGGTGCAGTGACATGAAGACACCCCTCCCCCCTTCTGTGGTTTGGTCACAACACGTGTTAAATACTCCATTTCCATATGTGTATGTCCAGGGGCTTCACGGTCTAGGTGGTATAGTTGAGGTGGACAGGTCTCCGATATGGAGGTAATGGAGCTGATGCAGGTGTTTTCTCTCCTCTTCTTCCTCTTCCTCGCCCACGATGTCTAGCAGTAACCATCCGCATCGCTCACTGTCACCCCTACCCGCCCAGCACAAGCCCCAACAACCAGCGTCGTTGTGTTACTGCAAACTAACCTTCTGGTTTTGTTGACACCTGGCTAAATATCACGGCGGCTGCGTCTAATTCCAGCTGTGAGTCACATTTCCTCTTGCTGCAGGTGTGAAATCCTCCTGTCAGTGTCCTTCATCAACACCGAGCTCTAATTAGCACAAGACGTCGGGCGGAGGCGTGATACATACATGATTCATCATAACCTTTCACTTTGATTTCCCCTTTGTCTCATTTCCGCTATCTGCCAGTTACCAGGTTCCCCCGTGGTTCAGCAGCCATCATATGTCGCGGATAAAAAAATATACAATTTCACACCTTCAATGCACATCCTTCTTCCTTTGTTCAGCTTTATGTGTTTGCTTGAAGAGAACGTCAGTGGCTGCTGGGTGTGAGGTGTTTCACATTTTACTGTCTCGTCTGTTTGTAGTCGTCTAAGACAAAACCTCTAACATCCCGGGTGCCATCACGTGCAGTGTAGTGAAGCCACTTCGCTATTAACTGTAGTTGTGAAACTTGCGTGTTCCCTCATAGACGGTAAGAACTGTAAGAACTCTCTGGATCGTCTCCATCTTCCTCCTCTGCTCGACTTAATCTCCTCGTTGTGAAGTAAAACACTAACAGCAAGAACACATTATGTAATGCACATACTTAAACCTCAAAGGCCAAACAAACCTCATTAAGATGTGTCTCCTTCTCCTGATACCATGGCCCGGAGAGATAGAAATGTTTACTATCATCATCATAACAGCACTCAATTCCTCTGTTTGTTACTTTAGAAGAAAGAAGAAAAAGAGGTGGAAAAATGCCTAAATTTACAGTGTTAAGAAATTATATATCTGACTAATAGAGTGCAAATGAAGTCCACATTAGTATAAATTAAGTTGAAACTTGAGTCATTAACCCACAGGAATGAATTACATGAAACAACAGCAGATTTACAGGAAAAGTGAGTTGGATCTTTGCTGTTTTCCGTGAGCGATAAACGATTTGGATCGTTTCATCACCGCTGCGCCCGTGTTTAACCACTGGGATGAAATGTCAGAATGTTAGAAACAGGATTACCGAGATGCTGAGCAGGTTATTTATTACAGCAGCCATTTGGTCGCAAGTCAAACACCAGAGTACATCAGCTTTCTATTCCTCTGTGCTGCCCAAGGAGCTGGCAGTCAGTTCAGGGACACAAATACCGCTTATCATGGGAACGCAGCCTCCGGATGTGAGAATAAGTTGTAAAGAGCTGCAGTGAGCATTCTTCCACTGAGTCATATACATTTTATGTTGCTCAGTTAACTGTGGCCGCGGTATTAAAATAAAGGACATCTCAGAAAATTGATTTAGGCGTTTCAGCGTGTCAGAAAGTAATTGCAGTATGAGCACTTAATTTGAGTAACTTATAAACCATTCGAAGCCAAACGGTTCAGAATTATTGGCTAAAACATAAAGTAGCTTGTTAAGTAACACCATCTGGCTGATCTGTGTGAAGGTTCTGAGTTGAGCGGCTGGGGAGAAACTCGGCGACGTAAATATGGCTGTTCAGAGAGCCTTTACCTCTCTTGCTCCTTCAAGCGAAGAGGAGCAGGACAAGGCCGAGGGCGAAGAGAATCCAATCAAATAAATGACTTATTCTTAACATCAGGACAGGAGTGGGAATCAATTTAAAAACAGCTCTGCATTCACGCCTGTGGACCTGTGGATAACATTTCCACATGATGAACCCATGTTAATATGAACACGCTGTGATCGCGTCTTTGGTCACCAGCACCAGGTGTGAATGGCCTTAAACGGGCACGGTGACAGACGCAGACAGTGATGGCCCAAGTGTAAAAGTATTCATCATTTTATAAATGAATGATTATTGCCCAGGGAGCGAGGAGGAAGGACGGGACATAAATACCTCAACGGTCTGCTGAGGTACCATCACAAGTCCAATCATCTGAAACCCTGTTTACAGTCGGAGTTCCGCCTATATCCTGTTCTATATTAGAAACCTCTCATATCACCATCTTGTTTATATCTGTACGTGCTGTTTTAATTGTAATTTTTCAATTTCCTCTAAAAGAGTGTAATTACTTCGGTCTGCTTGCGTCCAATTTATGCACAGCACGATCATTTCATCTCTGTCATGCTGGTATATGAAAGGCAGAATGTACCAAAGTAAAGTTGGCGGAGCGAGATAGACACACACACACACACACACACAGCAGATATGCAACTCTAAGTCAGGCTCCAACAGGAACGGATGCTTCCTTTTTTCTGCATCAGCAACAGTGAAATGAAATCTGTAGTAAGTAGTGCTGAGCTCAAAGCCATGCAGCCTATGGGCACAGCGGCCCCCTGGGACAACTCTCACCACGCCAGATGGCTCCTCTGCCCCTGTTTAGGAAATGATAACTTCTTCATGAGAGCACCTGAAACGTCACATCATTACGCCTGCTCTAATTTAAAAGCCACTAAAGGTTTTTAGCCTGGAAATTTAGTCGTGCAGCCACTGAACATTGCAACAAGTTTTGGTAAAAACTGACGTAATACTTGTGTGTGAACCATCAATAAAATTCTAACTATGGTCCTAAAAAGTAGATAATCTTATATGATTGATCAGCTTGTGTCTGCTGTCTGAACCTTTTCAAGTTTATCAGAGGAATAATAAAAAAGAAGTGTTAATTTTTGTTGAGAAACCAGACGTTATTAAATCAAATTGTTCTGACAAATTTGTGGAAATTCTGTGTGTTTTACTCAGGACCAATCTGTGAGGCAGGAATGTGGGCTTCTCTGGGAATCTCTATTTAAAAATTAGTATATTTTAATGAATCAGTTATATTCCTAAAGTCCTGAGGGATACAAGAATAAGTTGGCAAGGAGCTGCAAAATTAGCAACTGAACAGTAACACTTGATGGAAAAATAAAGCAATTCTCCATTTGTTAAATTAGCTTTAAATTCACTGGGGTGTCTGCTTTTACTTGTTTTATGTTGCTTTAAGTTTTATGTTATTTTAGGCAGAAGGGTAGACAGTTAAACTGCAAACAAAACAACCTCCAATTCCTGGATCGCCACTATAACAAGCATCCAATAATGGGGAGGTCAAAGGTTGAGAGCAACCAAGGGAAGAAAATGGATGATAGCAAAGTGCAAGTTGAAGAGATAGAAAGTGAGCAGAGCAGTAGAAGGGTGTTAAAGTGTCACCACAAGGGCTGATGTGTTGAGTTTTCAGGGTACGTAGGAAGACAAAGACTGCCTTCACCCCAACTTAAATGCTGAGATAGAGTGCGGCAGAGTCCTGACCCAAACCCAGTAATTGTAGTTTCTTCTGAACAAATTGACTGGATAAAGAAAGTGAGAGTTAGATCACAGCCCTCCAACACCACAGATGTCTGGAATTGATGTCAAAATGGTGTTTTGTTTTTTGGCTTTGCAAAAGAATACGTAAAATCAGATACAGATACAAGGGGGCTTTGAATGATGATGTTTTTCAAGGTTTCCCCTCTTTACAAATGATTATTAGACCCGCTGTGATGCAAATTTATGCCGACATGATGCTGCTTTGGATAACCAGACGCAGGAGATTAAAACATTATTTAGGTTCGTTAATTTGCAACAGGGATTCTGCAACAGAATTTAAGCAACAGATTAAACAATGAAGCCCAGATGTCCCTCTCCCTAGCCACATCCTCCAGCTGCTCCTGGGGGATCCTGGGAATATTCCCAGGTGTGGATATAGAATTCCCACATTGTATTCTGGTTCTGCTCTATGGGTTCCTCTCGGTAGGATGCATCTGGAAGTGGGCGGGGTGGCGTCCCTAAAGATCTCCCAGATGCCCAAAGCCTCAGCTGCCTTGTTGTTCTGCAGACATCATGGCGATATTAGAACTTTAACTTTACGGGCTCAGTGAAGAAGCAGAACCCAGCAGGATTAAAGACCTTCAGAGGAACATCAGGAGCATTGAGGGTGGATTCTCCTTTTCATATTAGTGATGATATTGGTTCCTTTGTCACGCAAGCCTATAAAAGAGATTCCCATCAGATGCTATTTACACTATTTAAACTGTTTACATCCAGGCTATTAGGTTCATCCTTGAGACTCACTTTGAGAATTCTGAGCTCTACCGAAGACAGAAGACGTGAACATGAGGAGAAAATGTTATGCTGCCACTTTTTCCACTGCTACAACTCCTGTTGCTGTAGCATGCTGTCAGTCACAATGACCTAAAGCTTGTTGTTTGCATATTCCGGCTCAGCCATAATTATGTCTCAGCAGTGTCTTGTACATTGTGAGTGTGTGTGTGTGTGTGTGTGTGTGTGTGTGTTATAAGTGTGGGGTGTAAACCTTTAGTGCTGTCACTTTATACTCTTCTTTATAGAGAGGCAGTATGCATGAATGAGTCCAGTCAGGTCCCTCATTTCACCGATAATCAAGAGGTGAAGTAATTACAGAGTCGGGTTATTGATCAGGGGAAGGTGCAAAAGGATCTGTCGAGTCTGCCAGCTTTGAAAAGTTCACAAAGTTCCTCAAAGGTCATCTTGACACTTTGGCACGTGTGCATGAACGCGCAGGAAGTTCGTTCTCTGGCCTCAACCTTCACTCGTATTTCTTAAACGGCCCTAATTTCCAAACTTCACCTGCGATGACACCCGGCCTGTTGAGAGTGACTTTAAAAATAGGATGGAGTCTGAGCGGAGCCAGCCAAATCAATCTAGTCACGGTGGAAGAGCGACGGGGTTCATTACTGGTAAGGCTGAGGAGCTCTGAGATCAGCTCTGTAATATCGCTGTGATCCTCTTCTCTTTTCTTACCTAATTGAATTCTCCAGGAGAGATGCCCCTCAGCTGCAGATTTATCATATCCTGAAATTGGAGGAGACTTTGCACCATGAAGGACGTGCACAGAACATTTAATCCGCTCCTCAAGCTGTAAACCCAGCACCGTGTTCTCCCACCAGAACAGGAGTTTATTCCACTGTGGACCCACTGGCCTTCACACAGGTGTCTTTATTAGCTCAGCCTGAGACGAGCGGGAGCAGGAGGTGCGGTCTCGTACGCATTCTGACTGACATGTACATGCACATTCACAACAGATGGCATTACATTCTGTAATCAAAGCTCCTTGAATGCAGCTCAGTGCACAATATGCCTCAATCTATGTAATTCTCATTTCAAAATCCTATTTTCGCACCAGCTGTACTCAAATCTCCACTCCAAAGCCCTTCTTTTCCTTTCCTTTCCTTTCCTTTCCTTTCCTTTCCCTTCCTTTCTTTTCCTTTCCTTTCCTTTCCTTTCCTCTCATCTCCTTTCCCCTCCTTTCCTTTCCTCTCATCTCCTTTCCTTTCTTTGTGTTGGTAATGAGCGGTTTGGACATCAGAGCTGAGATAACCAGGCGGATTATCAGTCATAGCCACTCCATCAGGCGGCTGTGCTAGAACGTGGGCCGCGTCATGTTGTTAGCATTAAGATGGAGTGCCGATAAGTAGGTGAATCATAAAGAGCTGCGGAGGGCAGAAAGAGCCGCTCACATTGGAAGTCCGCCGGGGATAATTAAAATGTTGACTGCTATGTTACCATGGCAAACTCACATTCAGCAAAGTCTGACTTGGCAAACTGTCAAACATTCGTTGTCTTTATGGCACCCAAAGGAGACACTTTCATCTCAGAGGTGCACATGGGCGTGATTGTCCTCTCCAATCCCATATTCTAATCTATCTATTCTACGTTGTAACATGCTACACTCTATTTGATCGCTGCTGCTATAAGGGAGATGAGAAGTTTGGACGAGAGCTTGAATCTAGGTTTGTCCAATAATGAGCTGAACATAAAGCCTCTGTCAGAATCAGTGAAAAAAAACATTATTTTCCTAAAATTTATACGAATTATCTGATTGTTTATGCTTCAAATGCTTTCGCTTCCATTAAAACAACTTCATTCATCATTATCTACTGTCAACATCGCCTGTTAGTCTTAATAACAACTTAAACTAACTGCATATCTTACTGGGTCTGTTTGAGTTTGGCTTCACGTTCCCATCCGATCATTAAAATGAAAATCCTCCATTAGAACGTCTTACTTCAAGGATGGAGACTGGGATGCTGCTTAACGCTGATTTATTAACTCAAACTCACTCTACGTCCATATGGAATACGAGTCAGAACCAAAACAAACTCTTGCTGAATGAATCTTCATTTCTGTGACGCGTGCTGAAATAATATCTGGTGCATGCAGCTGATATTAGAGGCTTGAGTGGGTCAGAATCCTGGCTGCACAAGCTGAGCTGAGCTGAGCCCAGCGGGTTAGGCAGGATTGGACGCATGTCATGTTTTGAAGTACACTCATATCTCCATGCTGACAGGCTCTCAGATTTGCATGTTGTACGGTATTTCTGGCAGAAATCCAGAGCTATATGGGCACTTATTTAATTAAAATGTATCATGGTCTGCAGTAGCAGGAATTGAGTTCTAACTGCTGACACCAACAGAAAGTCTAATTAATTGCGTTGGGCTTTTATTGTCATTTAATTGAGAAGCTCTGCCCTTCATCAGCCAGATAGTTTCTCATAGCTCAAGTAACATCAGGTTGAAGGAGAACTCTCTTAATTAATGTATTTATTTAATGTATTATTTTCTCTTTTCCTTATTTACTGTAATGTAATGTATTCATTCTTTTGTGTTTTTCCTTTTCGTTTTTTGTCTCACAGATGTTGAAGGAAGCCTGTATTGTGCGCTTCATCTGTGATTCTCCTTGCTTACATTGGAAACAGGCAGTCTGTGAAATTGTTATTTTATTTTGACTCAAGTGATTCAAACACCTCACAGATTCATTGCAGAATTCTATTATCAGTGTTGGCTATTGAATAAAAATATTCACAGGGAAATGAGGGATCCGGACAAAGTGAGGACTCTTCTCCTTGAACTACATGACACCAGAAATAATAAATTGATTCTAATATATCTGACTGGCAGGAAACTTTTACAGGCTCCCTCTTACTGTAATGCATAAATGAAGCAAATTTTGAAACGGTAACCTAAAAGGAGCTTTCGCATTTTTTGAAAATGGACTTGGATGGATTGAGGATTCAGGGCATTTACGGTAATCGCGGGCTGACAGTGATGATGTCCTTATTATCCTTTGCAGATGGACGAGTACTGGGTTTAGAGTGACATCCGTCGATGTGCAGATCTATTGCCCTTTGAGGCGCTGCCGACAAACTCCAGTATGGGGTCGGTTAAATCCAGAGAGCAGCGTAAAAATGACACGCTAATTACAGTAATTTTCATTTTGGGCAGAAACACTTGAGCTTAGTCATGTGCAAACCATTGATACTCTTCAGATCATGCACCAATGCACCAAGACACTTAGCCTTGCCAAGACGCTGCTTAGGATTGGCTGAGCCTGCAGAGAGCATTGACTCTCAAACCCGATGTAGTTTCTATCACGGACGAGATCGGTAAAGCAGTGACACAGAACGGGTCTGGGGCCAGCTGAGGGGCAGCGTCCTGGCCGGGAATATTAGCTGTGTTCAAATACTCGGAGCTGATGGCTCTGGCATGTTTTCAAAACCGATACAGCTCTCAGATATACACAAATGAACTAAATGGTCCAGTCGTTCTCATGCTGTGTAATGCAACTGAGAGAATAAAATGAACAAAATATGAGATATTTTATTATTATCGATTGATGCTGTAAGATGCTGTAATTTAGCTGTGGATGATTTTTAGAAATCAAAAAAAGCACACACACACACACACACACACACACACACACACACACACACTGGAGAATCGTCGTCATTATCTATTCAAATTATGATCAATGTAACCACTCAAACAGTCAGTGAATTTGTTGGACACCCTGTTAAAGAAACGTGTGTGTGTGTGCGTGTGTGTGTGTGTGTGATGCTGCCGTGTCCCCATAGAGCAGAAACAACTGTTTGGCTGTTCCAGTTTGTAATTTGAGCCGTTCTCTCACTTGAAAATGGTTCCCAGGGAAACCCGTAATAACTAAAGCAATCAATAGGAATTTCATTCATGCTGTTTCTTCCTTTGTCCTCACATCGACCAAAATTCCTTTGTTGGGGCGGCGTTCCCTTCGTTCGTCCATCCCGATGGATTTTCAGTTGCAGATGCTGGAAAAAAACGCAAAGCTTTATTCAAAGTGCTGAATCTTTCCACAGGAATCATTTTTAATATAGCTGTAATTTGGTCAATTTTGTCTGTCACTTTCATATCGATATCACATTCTCCAGTTCACCATCGCAGCTGTTAATGTAATTGAGACAAATTGTCACAATTTACTGTTGTCGGATTTTCATATATTTTTCCAGTAAAAGTGCTGTGGAGACGTGAGCAGGACTCATTTGTATCCATGATGTTCCTATCTGCCGATATGAAAGCTGAATCTTTGTTGAGTTTTTATTCATCAAGGGAAGCTTGGCGGAGCGAGCACGCTTGGGAACAACGCTGGAATGTCAAAGGGAAGCACGTCCCGACTCCCACCCACCACCCACAGCACCTACTGTACTGTGGACAGCTTAGCTCACTAGTCTGGGTATTGGAAGGTTCCCGGTTCGATTCCACGCTCCTCTACAGAGCCTGTGGAAGTGTTGTTGAGCAAGACGCTGAACCCCTAACTGCTCCTGAAGTGCAGGTTGGCTCCGTGCATATGAACCTGCCATCGGTGTATGAATGCGTGAATGTGAGCTCATTATAAAGCACTTTGGTTAAAAGCACTTCTTAACTACAGTCCATTTGACTAGAGAGCAGCTGAGCAAGGCATTTATTTCCAAGCTGCTCTTAGTGTCCAACAGAAGCAGGGCATCGCCAAGTGTTTTTTTTTATATAAACACGAGGCAGAGCTCCAATCAACTTTCCCTGGAGAAATAAAGGTTGAATAAATGAGCAGGGATGAAAATCCCTATTGACTTTGTACATTAACACCGGTGCTGGAGGCCATTTTATAAATCAGATTCTGACCAACAGATGGAAGGCGGATATTATTTCAGAGGTTCATACATTAGGAAGGAAGCCTGTACATCTGTCTGCCTGTGCGTGTGATTGCATTTGCATAGAGGTAACAGGCGTTGGTTCGTCTCAGTGAGTGAAACTGGAGAGATCGGTGTAATACTTGATTCCAATTTACAAGCTTTGAATGCCAAATGTACCTCGTGATTGGTTTGGAGGGTGACTGCTCCAGCCTCCCAGCTGCAGTATGTTGACGGGAACATAACAAAATAGCTTCCCCTCTTCTGTCTTTCCTCTTCCTCTGTGCCCTTTTCATACGCGTTCCAGCCCCGCCTGTTCAAAGCAGCTTGCAGACACTTATGAGTCAGGCATAAAAAAAATACACACACACACAAAGAAAAATAGGTTATCTGATTGATGTTAGCAGTGTGCTTTAATCTAGAGGAGTGCTACTTCACAATTGTGCCCACACACTGACGTGTTTGGGTTGTAGAGGAGTGCTGCTTTCCCTCTGTGAAAACAGAGAGGGAGGCAGAATGTAGATCAATATCACAGGAACACACCAGAGACGTTCTATTTTATTAAACATTTTCCCATTAAGGTGGTGGTGCGAGCGTTGTAGATTATCCACACAAAGTCGTAAATCAAAGGCAGACAGCTCTATGGCAAACAACAGGCGGAATGGGAAGAGATCAGTAAGAAACAGACGATATTTGGTGTTTGACCTGCAGCCTTGTGTGTCTTGTACCCCTATTACCACGTATTTGCTCAGAGCTAATGGCACTGGCAGTGTACCGCCGTGTCACCGCATCACGTCACAATGTCAATGCTGCAGACGTTACCTTGCATGCTCATTATCTTATTCGTTAATATGATTGACCAATGCTGAAGGACGTGTTAAGTGCCATGGATGAGAAAAGAGGAAAAGGCAGCACAGAATTAATTCAAGTTTTAAGCTTCAAGTCAAGATCTGTGAGTGGAGTAGTCAAGCTGAATCTCTTATCTGAATCGATTTAAATCACCAAAATAAGTGTCTTTGTATTTCTGCCTCATCAGTATTCAAGGCGTCAAATTTGATGCAAACAATTAACCTCTAAAAGCTCAATTTGTGTGCAATCAGTTCCCGCTGTTAAACTGGCAAAATGGGGCCTCACTTATGGGCCGCACGTCGTCCTACACAGCTTAAAACTGCTCAGAGTCGCTTCTCCTCCGACTGCTGGGGAGACATTAGGTGGGTGTATCTTCTATTCAAAGGCTTAGAAATCCAGGGATGTGCAATACTTACAGCCACACAGAAATAACAAAAGGGGAAACAAATGACAAAGACCTGAGGAGCTGAGAAATACAAAGTATGTTTGATCTTGCAGCCACACAAGTTACATGAGAAACTATTTCGTCGGAGGCAGCGGGGGCTGAAGAGTTTGTTCTCCTCTACTTCGCCGTTTGCATGCGACACGCACAGCTACAGAAGAAGACTAATTGCTCCTTCAAAGGCACAATCTGTGATCCGTATGTAAACTGAATGGCCGGTTGAAGTAGATCTCTGAGAACACGGTGATTGAGACTCTTTAGTGTTCTATCTCCATGGTGAACTCTGCCCTTTTGTTCGCTGCCCCCTCCGCACTGTTGGCAGTAATTGGTCCAAATATCACATGGCTGATTTGTGTCACACGTAAGTGGCCAACAGGCAGAGGTCGACTTTGGTTATGGTTCATTTACTTTGTCCGCCTCTGTTGGAGTGACACATCTAAACTCTAAATTTGTCATAGAAACTTTTGAAGCTTCTCCCACATGCACATCTGATCCAGAGAAGGAATGTGTCATCACTTTGCCTGCTGTTTAATCAGTAAATAATCTGCAGCTGTAATCTGTGGTGGCGTCCTAAAGCTTACCTATTAGTATTTCAACTCAAATGTACATGGTCCAAAAATTGAAGCTTGAGACTTTAAACACAGTTAATCCTGTAATTCCTCTTGTGGCTCCCACCTTAGCTTCACTTATGGTTTTGTCCTCACTTGCTCGCTCTTCTTCTGTGCTTCTAAATCCGCCTCTGCCTCTCCCAAATCTTGACTGGCAGATAAATTACTGCCCAGATTTGCTCTGAGCCCGCTCAATATTTCTGTACTTAATGAACTTCCATACGCTGCCGCTGCAGTTTCCCCAAGGAGAGCAGAGGGGCGCCTCTTCGTTCAATCAGACGACTCAAACTCCAGCCTCCTCTTCTTTCATCTGCACAGCTTTTACTGTAGGTTGATATATTCATTTCCAAAAAAGTAAGAAAGTGTTCGGATCCAGAGCGACTTGGATGAAGATAGCAGGTATGGGGATCACTGCATAGCCCCGGGCCACTTCAGCTGAACAGATGGCTGTTTCTGGGATCAAATCTGGTTTGGTTCCAGGGTTTTCTCCTCAAGCACTAAACCACCCTGACACCCAATTCAGTTCCTTCTTTGTTGGAGGCCATTTTCTAAACCAGATGGAAGGTTGGTTTTAATTTCATAGGCTTTTACATTAGAGGGGAAGCTGGTAGATCTGCCCGCATAATTTGCCTTAATAGTGTTCTGTTCATTTCCTGTGTACTCATCGGTAATTTATCAAGTCCCATCAAGGGGAAAAAATGACCTGGAAAGTACTTTTACTCACTCACACAAATACCACAGCGGAAACAAATGACTCAAAGGTAAAGAAATATGTCAGCTCCCTTCCTCTCTCTCTCTCTCTGTCTCTCTCTCTCTCTCACCTAGTTTGCGTTGGCCTATCCAGCTGAATGGCTCAAATATGAGTGCATTAGTTTTCCAATTGTGATTTTATTCCATGCACCGTTTTGTTTGTGCATCCTCTCTAAGGATTTAGGAATAACAGGACAGCGATTGAAAGTCTCTGTATTATCGCAGCATCTTTGTCATTCACACCCATCTTTACCACAGCTGTGTAATCCACATCCATATTCAACATGCCGTGGACAATCAGAGGTTCTGAAGAGACAACATGTTCGGGTCCTCGGGGAGGTGTTGGCTGCTCCTCTGCGCTGTTTGTTGACTGCCGTAGATGAAATGGGGCTGGCGTATCATTGTATCACAGAACACAAAGCAGTGCTGCAAATGAAAACATTCTGCACTCACACAAATTACATAGTTATGCATTTTTCATATCGGAGTATTGCAGCAATCTTTTACCATTATCCTCCCGCAAGCATAAGCAGGTCATATTGCATATTGTGTATGAAATCACTGCAGATGCCGAATTCATGCTACATCATTACCAATTAGAACAGCACATGGAATTCAGAACTATCTTTGTGCGTCGTGTCAGCCTGAACAAACAGCAGCTGACATTTCACAGGAACGACTTTCAACTTTTATATTATAATGGTAAAAGTGACTCAGTACAATGATATGATAATTGAATTGGCTTCCTTTGCCAAACAGTTTCCACGCAATTTTCCATAAAGCCTGATTCAAATTATATTTCTCTTCTATCATCTGACTTGATTAGAATTTCAAATACAATATAAACTAGAAAGGCACTCATTATATTGCAGCGCATGCATCCAGATCTGGATTTAATTTGTCGCTGTGGAATGAATATAACGATGATTCCTTCATTGAGTTTCCTGTTACTAAGTCAAAAAGTGCTAAGAAATAGATCCAACCAAGGATGCTGATCAGCACCAAAATGTGATGGGTTCTTCTCTGGGCCATGCCCCACCTGTCAACATCTCGCCAAATCTGTTGCAGATTGTCATAATTAAGATACTGCACACACACTGAAGTCTGTAAACAATTGATCAAAGATGGTCGGGCAGGTTCTGTCTGCTGCTTTCTATACCACAGCTTCTGTTTGTGTCTGATTTTGGGGAAACAACTACATCTATTCATTTCTGAGCTGTGATGTGACACAGTTTTTGGATGGATTTAACAACGTATTCAGTGTGTTGTAATCATCAGCGTCTGCAAAGCTCGACCTCCATTTTCTTTCCCAGCATCACAAAATGTCTGTTGCTGATTCTGTCTGTGTTTGGGTCTCATGGTGAGATATGATCACACTCTAACTCACCAATTTTTTAGGCATGAGTAAAGCTCCACAACATTGTCTATGCAAACAATATATTGCTGCCATAAAAGAATATTATTGCAGCGGATGGTCTGAGAGTGATGGCTTCATTTCCTCTGAGCCCGCCCTCACAGGGGAAGCATACAATGTTGTGAATAAGCAAAGCATTGCTTGAGGAGGAATATGTCATGGCTGCCAAAGCACTTGGCAGACGTGAACTGAGTGAGATGTGGCCAAGCTCACATTATGATCAGAACTGCTTGTAATCGAACTTCTCAAAAGTCATTTAGAAGATAAGCCTCCTTAAAACAGCATCTTTTAGTCACGTCTGCTTACCACCAACCGCAGTCACCAGGCAGCACAGAGAGCGCAAACAAACCAACAAGGCCACAGCACACCTTTACTGCCTCATCCTCTTACATCACACATATAGTAAAGAAGCACAGTCAAATTTATTTGCCTACTTCCCGATTTCACAGGCCCACAACACAACAACCCAAACTCCCAAGTGCTCCATCATCTTCACTGCCGCGGTCTGGCACTGCAAACATGTAAACAGTGAAAAAAACAACATAGACTCGCAGAAATGTGGATGTGTGCTTTATATCTACAAAACACAGATCAGACTGTCCTCGCCATTCTCACACCATGCATCATATCCTTGTGTACATGCATGGCAGCAGCAGTGACCAGTGTAGCCCTTAAATCAGTGATTTTCAACCACTGTGCCGCGGCACACTAGTGTGTCGTGAACGATCGTCAGGTTTGCAGTGGGAGATTATCCAACTTCACTTAATTCGTCCAAAAAATACATTGTTTAGTTACTGCAAATAATTTGCCATGGTTGTGCGTCTGTGCCTGCAATGTAGTGACTGGCAAAATAATTCAACCCTCTTCCATGTGTACTGACTGACCTGCCCAGTAGGTGGCAGTAGCGCAAAAATGACCTTGTTAATTTAACACAATAGAATTAGTGACGCGCGTGATAGGTGTCGGTGACAAGACGTACAGCAATGGATACATATTTAAAAAGGAAAAATGAAGACTTCCAACTGGGCCCTGGACAAAATTCTAACCCAGATGAAGAGATTAATATGAGTGGTGGTCAAAAGAAAGCAAAAACGGTGAGCTCAAGATTATGTGGGGAAAAGCTTAACAACAGTGTCATGGTCCCAAGCTAGCTTAAACACCATCTCCAAACAAAACACCCGTCACTTCAAAGCAAGGACACAGACTATTTTGTTCGCCTGCGGAAAAACAGGGAGGAACAGGCAACTTTTATGAGAAAAACTCCAATGGTGTCTGCGATAGCTCTCAAAGCTAGTTACTTAGTAACTGAACTCGTAGCCAAATCCAAAAAGCAACGCACCGTGGCAGAGACATTAATACTACCTGCCTGCTAAGCCACTGTAACTGAGTGAGTATGAATACATTGAGACTATTGACTAATTGTCATTATAAATGTGTCATTTGATGTAGCGTAGATTGGGGGTTTTGATTGGGGGTGTGACGCAGGATTTTTTAAAATGTGCCTTGGCTCAAAAAGGGTTGACAAACACTGCCTTAAATCATCACAGGTGTTTCCCAAAGTAATAGCTGCTATAATTATTCTGTCTCGTTTGTGTCCGCTGCAGTATTTGTTTGCTAACGTCTCAGAAGTGAAAATCCTAATTTATGCATTTAGAGCTCGATTTAGAGTTGAGACGCGCCTAAATGGGATTTAATACCAAAATCTTTTGTTTTACGACCTGAGATCGAAGGATTTAAGCAGGAACGGAACGGAATGATGTGCCGACCTCGACTAACAGACCAACAGAGCATTCAGAGATTTA
Organism: Genypterus blacodes; assembly: GCF_046128005.1. Classification (NCBI taxonomy): domain Eukaryota; kingdom Metazoa; phylum Chordata; class Actinopteri; order Ophidiiformes; family Ophidiidae; genus Genypterus; species Genypterus blacodes. The sequence goes on from NW_027466879.1 coordinate 11,244,890, forward strand.
GTGTGGATGAATGTCCCTCGTCTTCCGTTTCCGTGCTGCCATATGCGTCTCTCAGGCATCACAGATCTTGATGCTGCTGTTGTTGTTTTTGCGGTTGCTGTGGCTGCTGCGGTTCAGTGTTCAAACTTAAAAAAAAACCAAGAACACACTGCAGTATTTGGTCAAATTCGAATGTTTATCACATCGTTCCGTCCAGTTATTTTTGGCAGGATTACAGGCTTTTAAATGGAGGGGAAGCTGGATCGACGGATGTCCTGGTGACCTCAGAGGTTTGGACCGGACGCGGCTGATTGTAATATGTCATATGTGTTGCCCAGGAATGGATTGAAGTAGCTGCGCATCTCACATCAGCACAGGAACAACTTGGATCTTTTGACCCGAGCAGTCACACTTAAGTCACCGACTCTTAACCATGTAAATACAGGTGTTGGACATGGGCCACTTAAAACAGAAGATGGGGGGCCTGAACCTGAAGTGGGCATGACACAGCTGATCTGATCACATATTGTATCCAATGTGAATGCAACTTTAATTGGATCTGATGTGATTTTGAGTTTGCATTTTCATTCCAGGAGTTATGTGAAATTCCTATTAAATGAGGGAGTAGTGTTGTGTGTTTGTGTGAGTGTGTGTTTGCAGTTTGTCTGTGCCTGTGGCCGTACACACCGACTGTCTGTGTGAGGAATCTAAATGTATGGAGCAGGTGTGTGATTGTATATATATATATATATGCATCACAACAAGGCACCTGTCACCGTGTCCTTTGAACATCTCCTTCCTCCAGCTTAGATGAAACTTCACATTTCCTGTTCCTGTCCTATATAAGATGTGCCTTGTCCTTAAAACTCATTTTAAGACACAGACTGTTCTTCTTCTTCTTTTATTCGATGACACGGGCAGCTTTCAGCGGGAGTCTGATAGCTTCAGAGGAAGTCGTCTGCGGCGTTTACTTAGCCACTCCCAAGCACGCTTTCTGTCACATATTTTAAGCTTCACAAGCTGCCTTTTGGCAATTAAATCTATCAGAGGGCAGCAGCGTTCGTTCTGTCAGAACTGCTCCAATGATTGTAATTTAAATAAGTATGGATTCAAAAACTTTTGATAGGACTCAGCCATTGATTTTGCAAGTTGAGAGTAAAAAGAAAAAAAGACTTTTACCTTCATCATCATCACCTGGATAGTTTCTCCTCAAACAGGACGTCATCACTCACCTGTCTGTCTTTGTTTTCTGTTACAGACACATAGAGAACTGGACGGGGTTGCAGACGCTGAGAGACGTGGATATGGAGCTCTACACCGGACTTCAGAGACTGTGAGTGTTCATACTGTACTTGTCCTGGTGGGGAGCCAAGGCGGGGATAAACTACAGAGTCTCTCCTTTACAGTCGTACTGTATGTTGTAGATCCGGAGAGGCAGAGCACTTCTGCGACGCCCGCTAATCCCTGTTTCTCAGGGTTTGGCGGCTTCATTACGGCGGAGAGGCCGTCGGCTTTCTCCCACCACCGCCGCAATTCAGCTCGGGAACATAAGTGCTTGCAGCGTCACCAGCGAGGCGTCGGGATAATATTAAGCACTTCTGCCAATGTGACACAATCCCAGCTAATTCTCTGAGCAGATGACAAGGTGTTAGTTGGGCTGCACAGAGAGAACAAGGAGTGAAGGGTGTGTCTCTGATCCTAACACCGGCTGATCTTTAAACAAGTTTTTAATTCTCCACAGTCTCACACCGGTGGAACATCCCCGTCGCTTTGCTTAGCCACTGATCAAATAATGCTAAACAGCAGCAGGGATAGATAGAATTAGACTTCCCTGCTGTCCCTTCCTCTTCCGAAAGCAAACGCACTGCTCTTTTCCCCCGCTTTGTGTTGAGGCCTCTTTGTCTTCCTCTCTATTTATTTATTTCTCCATTCTCTTTCTTTGCCCTCCAAAGTCAGAGCCAGCCTCTCCCCCCTGATCTTCTTGATCTCTCATCAGGGAGACGGAGAGCAATATATCCACCGCCAAATTAGCATTTTTCTCATTACCATGGCATCCCTCCTGACGCCTTGTCTGCGGACGCCGGCTCCTCCCCAACCTGGAGTCAATCCTTCCGCAGGAAAGGTTGTTACCTTGTATGATGTTACAGCCAAATTTCTTATTTCTCATTCTCATTTCTCTTCTCTGACCAAGCGAGTCACATTTACATATCCTGACAGAGCCGTTGCTGCCTGTTTAGAATCTCCCTGCGGCTGTTAGCTGTGTGAAGGCCCAAGGGAGCCGTAGTTACTCTGAGAAATCTCCTGGACATCTGCGGCTCCTCGCTTTTACGGTTTTACTCGTCTTATTCAAAGGTGAAACATATATGATCAAATAAATCACAGACTTATTTGAATATGTGATATAACTTTATAGAGTAGAGTACCTCAGAATCAAAGCTGGACATTTTTCCCCAAACTAAACTGCCTATTCTTATATGAAAGACAGATTGACACTGATAATCTTAATCTTAACTCACTTTAAACACACACAAGTTATTCATACGTGGTCATTTCATATTCAGGACATAAAGTACATTTACATATTAACCATCGCAGATTCCTTACTTGGTTAGATTTGTCCTGAAGAATCAAACTGGGGATGATTTCTGTATCGACTGGAAAGAGTAGTGCAGAAAGAAAGAGAGAAAGAAACAGGAAACATATTTAGAAATCCACCCGTCTATGAAGGAAGGGAGACGCTGCATACCAAACCAGCCAGACAGGAAGCTGAGAACGCTTGAGGACGCCAGAAACCCTCTCAAGGACCCTTCTAGGTCCTGATGCGTCAGTTTGCAAATTGGTTTGGGTGGTAAAACACCACATTCCCATCGGATACCGCCGAGGTAATCGACACTAACAGCTGGGTGAAAAACAGCGCGTTGCGTTATGAGCCGTTCGCCGAGGATGTCGATGACTTCTTTGGGGAGCGACATCTGTGATTACACGATGAGATGTCATTACGCCGGCCTAGAACAGTGGGTCCCAAACTGGGGCGCGGGGAATGCTGGGGACTTCCTCCGGAGGATATCATGGAGTCCCCGGGAAAATGGGATCTGGTTTAATTTCACAGTTAGTTCACCCGGCAGGAATTAACACAGTGAGGGAACGATTACGATGCTCGCTAAGATCTAGATATTTCACTTGCTTTCGCAGTAAAGCAAGATACACACGGCCACGGCTCTGCTTTATGTAAAGTAGAGGTCAGGGGGGGTCAGGGTGTAGTGGGGACCCTGCACAGGATATGGACGGATGAATGGATAGATTTATTGCAAATGAAATATCAGCAACTTGAACAAAACACAATGTTCCAGTCTGTTTTTCATAAATGCTTTTTCATTATCTGTGTTCCATTTTAGCTTGAGATCCGGGCGGCTTATGTCACGTACAGACAGAGAGAAGAAGAAGAGGAAGAAGAATCAGACAGAATAATCAGTGTCACAGTGTTGCAGTTTGAGTTCTCAAACTATAAAATTACCATAATGTTCCTTATTATCTTTATACTTAAAGGTCAATCAGCTCAGAACCAAAGGAAGATGAGAAAGAAAAAACAAGAAGGGAAACTGGATAACATCCAACTAGAATTGATGGCATGAAATGTCCATTACACAATGATGCTGTGTGTCTTTGTGTGTGTGTGTGTGTGTGTGTGTATGTGGTGGTCATTTATTGCATATTCTTATCGTTTCTCTGCTCCAGAACTATCATGAATTGCAACCTGAGGGTGATCCAGGCCCGGGCTTTCGCTCAGAACCCGCATCTACGCTACATGTAAGTTCATACTCCGTCTTTAAATGGAAAGGTTGTTGTTATTTTCAATGGTTTGAGAATGATTTGTATGATTTGCAGCATACAGCTATAGATGAATTAGTGTCGAACAAAAGATGATGCTGTTGATAGGAATGGGTTTGGAGAAAATTGTGGTGCTGCTATTACTGTCGCAACAGCTGCACATCTTAAATGAGACATCCATTATTTGTCCTTTGATAATTGGATTCCTATTTGCCCCGGTTCTTTGTGCGCGGGTAGAGCAACATGCCGAAGAGGCACTTCCATTTAGTGGACCGTCGGCGAATGTACAATTTGTCCAAGAGGCCGAGCATCAGAGAGCCAGACGAGGAGCAAAGTAATTTCTTTAACAAAGGCTGATGTGTCACCTCATGACAGCCTGTTATTCCCCAATTTTCCCGGCACAAACACGATGACGAACTCGGTCACAGTCTTTTACCTGAACACACTGCCATTTGCAATTTCCAGTTGTTGACTGAGAGGCAGTTTGGTCTCTCGGTTGCTACTTCTGAGGATGACTGCGGTTAGGCTGAAATGGCTGTGTGTGTGTGTGTGTGTGTATGTGTGAGAGAGAGAGATAGATAGAGGGAGGGCAGGCAGGGGGAGAGAGAGGAGTTCATTTAGGGTTACGCTGTCTGAGATGCAGCAGACTGGTTATCAGATTTACATTTACGCGCGTGGGCGGCAGAGCGGCTCAGTGTTCCGTGCTGTCGCCTTACAGCGTGGAAAGCCTGGGTTTGAATCTGTCCGGAGCGCGGCTTCCTCCGGGCGCCCCCACAGTACAAAGACACGCAGGTTAGGCAAACACAGGCCTTACAAAGTTGAAGTTGCCCGCAGGTGTGAATGACTTTTCCACAACCCGGGGGATTCTGGGATAGCAGACTCCAGCCCCCTAGTGGCCCAAACATGCACAGGACAAGCAGATGTAAAGGAAGTGCAGGGGGTTAGATGGATGGATGGATGGAGGTTGATTCTGATCAGCATAGGCATATGTGTGTGTGTGTGTGTGTATGTGTATCCTGTTTTGAAGGTGGATGTTTCTTGACGTTCAATCTGGTTAGGTGGATGCTAGAGCTAATGGAGCTCATTAACTCTAGCTCAAAGTTATTAAAATCCATCCTTCACTTTGAATTTTCTCCGTACAAGACCGACATGCTGCTCACTTTTCCTTCTGCCGCGACCGATCATGCAGTACTAAATGGAGACAGTGACACTCCGGTCACGTGACATGTACGGAGATGTTTGCATGGGACGCCCCTCCCCCCGGCAGACCTACTGTATATTATCACCTTCATCACCTATGGTTGCTAGGTGACATAATGATGTCACATGATGTCAGTAAGTAATTAGTCTGTCCAAAGTTAGCGTCAGAAGAGCGGCCTCATTGATGTCCATGTCACGCAGGTCAGCTCACGGGGTGATTGATGCTTTGTGAGAGTTTTTTCCCTTCACATGTTGAGGCTAAACGCAATGTTAAAGGCTCCATTGATCCCGTGTACCATAAACCTGATGACTGCAATTAACTGGCACCCCAATTACACCCTCTCATCCCTCAGCCAACCCTGCTCTGCCTTTAGTACAAATTATCATTATTGTTCTATTATTGTATGTATTTGAGATCACACTGTTACTTCCCTTGGACCCATAATTGAACCATCATAGGCTTATGCATGGATGAATGTCAGGAATGATGAAAGTGATACATTTTCATCCACGTTTCCTCGTTATCACAAAAAATGTCTAAACAAACTGAAGCCAGCATAATCCTCCACCATGCTTAAGACAATGAAATGTCATAAACACATGTCTATATTTAATAACTCATGTTTATTCCCTAATGGCTTTTGCAATCAGTGATGTCATTATTAGGTGACCTTCACATATACAGTAATCTATACAACCACAACATAAATCAACGTAAGCCTGAGAGCGTGCTGTGCTCCGGTTGGAAGGGTAAGCGGACTGTTTGCCATGCTTACGGGCCCTTGAGCAAAGCACACAAGTGTCAGTGGGATGAGACTAAAAGGTAAACATCAACTGAGCTGCTGTGCTGATTAACTCCATCATGTAAAGGTAAAGATGCAAACGAAGGACACAGTTATTTCCTGCAACCACTAGTAGGCAGTCAGGAGTCACTGCACTCAGCAAACAGCTGGATGGATGAGGTAGAACAGAAAACATCCAAAAGTGTGTGAGCTCTTCTTCTCTTCTTTTTGTAATTCTTATGATTATTTAACAATAGGGGGCGCCCGATGTGACAAAGGAAGCGCATTTCCAATTTTCGCAATTTTCGTCACTAAACCCCACATGTATCACACAAATCACACACACACTAAATGCTGGGGTGTGATAGAATACAACCTTTAATTAAAAACATCAATTGTTGTATAACTCAATTAAAATGAGGTTCAGCAAATCATTTCCAAAAATTCTACAATTTGTTTAAAGGGCATTTAGAAATGTGGAAACAGTACAAGCGGCAGATTTGTGCTTGGTTACGAGAATCACAGCTGTCAATCAATAAATTCTGCATCCAATTTGGAAAATATTTTTGTTAGAAGTCAGAAAAAGTAGACAACCACTTGTTGTAATTTTAGCTGAATGTCACACAAATCAATTTTCTGCTGGGATGAAGTAATAACAAAATGAAATTAACTGAACTTTTTAAATGTCTGCTAAATGTCAGGAATGCAATCTGGCACTTCATAAACATAACAAATGTGAATATATTTCTTCAAGATCTGAAATGTTTTACTTTTAATTGTGGAAAACTTGTGGAAGGACTTACAGTAATTATTGTGTTTGTTGTTATTTCAATTTCAATTATTTTCTACAGCATTTCTTTGATTAGGGGAACTTTCATAGAGGATGTTTCCAGATTTCTTCTTATAATCAAATAGAAAATCAAATAGAGAATAGATACAGATGACATTAACTTATATATATTTCTTGGCACTCGACACAAATATTCAGTTGTTTTTCTATTACAGTATTTTGGATGACAAAAGTGAGACAAATCCAAGGAAACTTGAAATGGCTCTAAAAAAAAGTCGCACAAAACAAACAAACTAGCTGTGTGTTTAAAAATGGATCAGGTAGTGCAGAGTAGCAGTTAATTTTAGAGCCATTAGGCCACTGTTTGGCACACACACACACACACACAAACACACACACATGCACACTCTCTGACACATCCAGCTAATTTTGGTTGGCAGCGTCTGGAAAACATGTTTGCCTCATAGCTCTCCCTTAAGGGGTAAATTAATGGCAAAAGTTTGCGGTGAGTCATAAAGGAGCATCCTGGTGTGAAAACTCTTCCTTATCCAGCGGTTGAAATATTTCTGTAGAATATGCATTTGTCCAAAAAAGAAATACAGCTTAGCAGGTAAACCAATCACCCTGTCTGTCTCACTTAGCCGTTTGGAGAAACTGATGAGACGCTCTGGAACCTCTGGGGGAGCCGAGCATTAAAGGATCAGTACTTCCCAGTCTTGTTGCTAAAATAAAAAATAAGATATACATATATATATATATATATATCAAGCAATGTGACTCAATGTCATGTGGTCGTTAAATCTCACACACACACTCACACTCACACACACACACACACACACACACACACACACACACACACACACACACACACACACACACACACACACACACACACACACACCATACTTGCAACCAGACAGCAACAGTGTCTTTTTTTAATCAAATTACTGCTTTCTCTCTTACTCTCTATCCCCCTCCTCTCTCTCTCTCTCCCTCTCTCACACGCACACGCACACACACACAAGTATCAATGCAAATGCAGGTAGGCTCTGCACATTGTTAACAACTGTTGTGCTGGAGCTAAATGTGATGGAGTAGATGCCTGAATAAGAGATGTTAGTAATAAGAATATATTCAAGCTGAAATATGAGGTTGTTCTTTACAGCATTCACACTCTCTCTCTCTCTCTCTCTCACACACACACACACACACACACACACACACACACACACACACACACACACACGTGTAAAGGACAACTTCCTGTGCAACATGGCTGCAGTGATTCATTTCAAAGGTATTACCTGTTTCATCTCAGCGTGGCAAAAAGGGAAGTGGTGTGTTAGCCTCGATCTTATTAAATCATCGTTGTTTACCGCTCGGTATAGCCTCCTTCCTCACTGTCACTCACTTCCTTACAGGCTCCTGAGGAGACGAGGCAAAACTTAAGCCCCTAGAGCGCAGACCTGCATCAATGCATCAGCTGTTTGAAATACATCTGAACCTTTTTATAAACCCTGAACATATGTGATGAATCCGCATTTATTCCATTAATGTTTTATCTAAATGTGTATTTTACAGTATGTATTAACATATGCCACATCTGGATCTGAGCTGAAATGGCAGAATAGCATACAAATGCAAATGAACAAAGGTAGAAGCTTTTGTTTATAGGTTGTTGGTGTGTTATGGTGTTTTGTCTGCATGCGTGAACAGGAAAATGTCAGGCAACAGTGAAAAAGCAGGACTTAATCTGAAACTGCAAGAGGATATGAGTGACGACAATCGAGCGCTAGTGGCAACCAGAAGACGGAATGTTGGGGCGTTTTTTGATCACCATAAACTTTGCTCATGCCCATTTCTCTTACTCCGCTTCGGCTCTCGAGAAACTTGGAAATATTTAAGAATATAATGCTTATTAATTCCTACTACTACTACTCCTGGAGCTACTAGATCATGGAAGACTCGCTCCATGTGCTCTTCTGATATAAATCTGTCCAGAGTGAGAAAAACAAACCTCGATCACCAACACGATGTAATGGAAACGCTGCCAATTCCCAGTTGAAATTTGTCGACTTTGCCATTGGAGTTGGATTTATTCAACGTGCCACTCTGTGTTCTTCATCCCATGCATGAATTTACTTTGCTCGCTTTGCTGGAACTCCAGACTTGCTTGTGGCATTGATTTAATGACCAGTGGCTTCCTTATAACATAAGGCAGAGTGACTTGTTCTTTAGTCTAATAAACCCTTGAAGTGAACAACCTACTCCTGGCCAGATGGAGAGCACGGGTGTGATGTCACTCATGTCCCCCTGCTCTCCATTACTTCCCTTCGTTTGTGTGGGTAGGAATCAATGTTGCTGCTCTGATGCTGCAACATTCACCTCACGCATATTCCACAAACAAAAAGCACCTGGATGGAAATGAACATGATCAACAAAGGCATCGCAAGCAGGTGTCGGGCTTTCAACCCATTTCTGCCAATACCGGGTCCCCCCTCTGTTTGATGGCGCTGGTCGTCCAGGCGACATGCATCCTACTTGTCTTCACCTGTGTCAAAGGAAAGGTCAGCGTCTGGATGGTGAGGCGACTCTCCTCTTTATTCCAGTGCAGCTGAGGGAGAAGCCCAATAAATCTGGAGGGAACATTGTCACCGGGGACTCTGAAAGGTCACTCCCCACAGGGAAGGAAGTGAAGAGGACTCTCTCATTAAATCTTCCAGCCTAGATGTTTTTTTCCCCGTTTTAATTCGAAAATGTCACTATCATAGTCGGGTCAGCTGGCCTGAGTCTGCCTTTTAATTAGAAGTCTGATTATTCTCTGTTTACCTTGCCGAGGCCTTTAAACCTCCTACCTACTCTTCAGCATTCCTTTAAAAACATACTTCCTTATCTCGGCGTTCCTCCTCCGTTTTGAAAGAGTTATTCCTCCAGCGAGTTACTGTAGTATTCACTCGGGGCAGAGCGCTGACTGTGAGATGTAACAGTCACCCAGATGACATTTGCAGGCTTGGTAGTGTTCTGCTCCGCGCCTCTACGCAGATAAAAATAGAGGTGATCTCAAAGGTGTAAATGAATGCTAAAACTGTGTGATATACTGTCTGCGTCAAACATCTCACATCCACAAGTGCGTGCTAGGTAGGCAGCCTGGTCACAGCCCAGCACAGCGTTGTTGATGGCCTCTTTAGCTGTGGCAGGGACTGAACTTATCACCTTTGTGTTATCGGGCAACCTCTGCAGACAACAGGGCACCTTGGTGTGGACAGGAGATTTGTCAACGGTGCATTACATTTCCTTTTCGTCCGTTTACTGAAAACAAGCAAGTGCAGCCTTCTGGTGTACAAATATGATCCTCCCCACTGAAACTAAGAGTCGTAGCGTGAAAAACCAACAACCTGGAATGCTAAATTGCCTCAGAATTGCACCTTATCAGTTGACTCCAAACTCAAAGGCGCTGGTAGAAGGTGTGAAGATGTAATGAGACATACTTTCCTTTAAGCATCTGCAAGTTCTTCTTTTTCGACACATGAAGAACTCCCAGTGTGTGTGTGACTCGCAATGTGAAACAAGGCACCGTTTAGAAATAGCAACCATGCTGAGAAAATCCTCCCTGCATGAATAAATGCTTAAATTAGATTACTTAACGGGTAAAAAATACCCCCAACCTGTCTTTGTGTCTATGCGCATACAGTATAGTTTGTATTAATGCAGCTTGTGGAATCTTTACAGGGAATCTTACAGCAATTGTTTCATTTCCCAATCTGTGTGTGTGATCAATGCTCATACCTGCGTAGGAAAGCTGTACAGGTACAACCGTTTACAGCAAAACCCTCATTTACCTCCACTAAACGTCCGTTCCAGTTCAAACGGCAGCTCGGTTATACTTGCATGAAGTGTATCTATGCATAAAATAGCGCCAGTCTTCAAACATTTCCATCTCTGAGACGCATAGTAACACATCATTAGAGCGCATTAAACTAAGCGCTGTGTTGTCTCGTGTTTTGACAAGGCTCTGTTGGTGGATGCAGTAATGTGGGCTTCTCTTTGTGGGAGTCGATTCGTGACATTTGATCTTTTAAGAAATTCACAACAGCTGTTTATTTCTCCTCATCCTGTCCTACCTCAATTTAGCATCGCTCTGGAGGAGGAGTTCCTCCCACACTTAGGCTGTGCCCTCGGGAGGCCAAAACTGTTGTTTCTTCCCCCCCCCCCCCAATCAGCCTCCTTCATAATGCAACCTTCATTTCAATCAGATAACGCTTACATATTACGGTTGAACGCTATATATAAAGAAGGCACTGAATTCACATACTCGCACCGCGCTGGAGAATTCGTCCTTGAATCTATAATGATTCGGCTGAGATCTCTCTCGCACAGTTCCTGCCCACTGTGCTCTGTGTGGGCGATATGCTGCATTCCGAGTGCGGCAAATTGGAAGTTGGCGTTGCACTGCGGGTAAAGGTTGTGTGGACCTGATTCCCTCCCACAAGTCGGGCCCGCTTTGCTCTGCCAGGCTGCAGCCATGTGACTGTGGGAGATAACTGATAGGGAGGTGAAGGGTACTTCAGGATCTCCTTCTAATCATAGAATTAATAGTAGCTCACCCCCGCGATTTGACAAAAGCTCGCCACCCACAATGCACCGCATGAAATCACTCTTCAGTGTGGGAAACGGACCATGGCTCCTGTTGTTACCGTGCCAGCCGCTGTGTTGCTACAGTAGGTGAAGCAAACTCATTTTTTAATATAACACACCGCCTGGCACTGCAGTTGGCATTCTGAAGTGGAGGTAATGTGTTTTTCCAATGTGAAAAAATAGTTTTTGATGGAAGAAAAAGCCTAGAAAGTCGAAGAGAAGAGCACATTAGTCACAGCAGTTAAACAAGGCATAAAGTGAGGCTTATTTCACAAACCTAGAGGTTCGGGGGAGCAAACAAGTAGTTCAAATTGAATCGGCACATTCATAAATTCATACCGAGTTGAAATTTAAATTCCGTCCTCATACGCGGGTGCTCGGATAATCACACTGTAAACACAAACATGATGGCTTGCCACCCTCTGATAGTTGTGTCATGGAGGAAGACATCTGCTGTCTGTGTGAACTGGAGAATTGATCCACTGCTCACCGGTTGACTGTCTGCCACAGTTTTGCCTCAGGGACCCAGGCATGCGGTGAATGGAGTGTGACGGCCCGTCCTCAAACCCACGCCGATTGTATTTGTGAGCTCTGTGGTGAAGGCAACGTGTTTGGATAGTGTTGGCTGGTGTTTAGGTGGGACAGCGCCTGTTGCCTGTTGGCGCTTACCAACAGGCAACAATGTGGAGGGAATTGGAGCCACGATGTTCTTAATCAAAACTGCTTCTTTGGTTTGCTGGATGGTTTGGAAAGGGGCAAAGACGAGCACAAAGACACAGACACACACCACCCCCTCTCCTCTCAATGATGGCAGTTGCTTTCCAGCGTGGTTTTTCAGTCGCATCAGAAAGGCAGATGAAGAATTCTGCGCCCAATAGATTTCAATATGAGTGTGAATGATTGAGCCCTTTCACCTGGATCTCACACAGTGATCACAACCCTGCAACTCTGCAAAGGAGAAGTGAGGGGAAGGCTGGCGTTGAACGAGCAGAGCTTCAAATACAACATTCGTACAAGTGGCCTCTGGTATTCCATCAACACGAAACCTTTGTGGTTCTATTTGCAGGAGGCATGGAAAGACGTCCCCCACCGTGATACCGGGATATAAAAAAAGTCTCCAAAGCGCCTCGTCTTTGAGTGGGTGTGTCCGAGAGGGCGGGAGTCTGTAGGCTCGCTCTGTGACTCAGAGATCTGTGGTGTGGGTGGAGAGCCCACAAGCTCACACAATCCAATTATACGCTATCTGGCCAGCATGAAATGACAAAGAGCTGAGCTACACTATGACTGCGGAAGACAGTCGAACATCTTCTAAGCTAAAGAGAACCGGTTCGGCTATTTTTTATTTTTTCCAAGGGTAGAGATAAAATGCCCACCTCTCCATTACATGTGACAGGCGGCGTAAAGAGAACGGGAACGAGGCGACACAATTTCCATTTTGCTCGGTTTCCCTGCCTGGACACCGGGCCCAAGAAGCCGAAATGCATCTCGTACGGCGACCACCGGGAATAGGGCGCAATAATGCATCATTCGCGAAGTCCCCGTCCCTGCATTGTAGGACTTTGATCGATGTGAGGCTGAGTTATTGAGTGACAAGCCCAGGGAGAAGAAATGTGGTTAGAAGGCGGGGACTGACATTTTGAAAGGGAGATAAAGGGTGAAGAAAGGGAGAAGGAGGGTATGAAAGAATCCAGAGAGGGTGATTTGGGAGGAGAAACGTTGATACCTAGAGCAGGGGAGGTGGGGGGGCAGAGAGAGAGAAATAGGTGTGAAAGCTCTACAGAGAAGTAAAGAGGCATTTGCCCCGAGGCTCACACAGAGGCACAGACAGTAGCCAGCCTATGCAGACGGTCTTTACATGTAGAGTTACAGCGCACCGACAAAGCCTCGAGCGGAATGACGTCTACACCCGGTGTGAGGCAGCGGCGGGCGGTTGTGGCTCGTGGGGCAGCACAGGAATAAACTATTCAGTTCATCTGCAGAGCACAGGACGTTTGGTCTCACGGGACTCCGTGTCAACCGCTGCGATCGGATCGATGGCGTCCGTTACAGAGAGTTTTCCCCTCCCGCGTCAGGTTCAAACCTCCCATCGACAGTTCACTGCCTCCTCACCTCAGTGGCTCTGCTCTCCTGATGTCGCGTTTGAACTCTCGAGCATTCTACAACCAAAGGACGGGGAAAAAAAAGATTTTTATTATACATTTTCTCTACCTTACGCTGATTTAGATGCTAAACACGAGTTGTTGCCGTGACAGCAGGATCTGATGTCCTCTAAGCCAACATGCTGGGGCACTGTGATGTTGTGGGGGAAGAGGTCAAAAATGCAGAGTCATCCTGCTTTGCTTCGCTCATGGGTCCATTGATGGCAGAAACTAAACAGCGGAAAAGCAGCAGCTCATCTCCGTGGCAACTAAATCCCGCGGGCCAGATGAAGTTTTTGTGATTCCTGAGGCGTTGCTCTGCCCCATCACGCCGTTTCCATTCTCCTCTTTCCTTCAACATCACTCGCAACCTTCACTCTGACAGACAGTTGTCTAGCGGAGGCCTGACATTCAGTGTATACAGCGCCGAGCCCTCCAACACGGACGCTGTCAATCAAACGACACTGGCGAGGAATCCTCAGATGTGTTTGGACAAGAGGATGAGGAGTTCAGCAGTGCAGATTGCTATTTACCGTTCCACAGAGGGAGAGGAGGGCCGAGCCTTTCTCTGGCCGAGCTTCGTGCCTGGCCTCTGGAAGGAGCCTCTGCCCTATTGCACACTGATGTTGTGTGTCGCCGTGGCAGTGGGATGATTTCTCTACGACAGATAGATAGCGGATGCTGGCTTTAATAATATGAAAACGGAAATAAGGTTTTTTCCTTTCTGTGTATCCAGGGGAGGCTGATAAGATGGCTGTCTGAGTTACCGGGTCTGCTTTCAGCAATTTTCTGATTTTGAAGATTGGCAAAAGCACAGATCTCTGCTTTAATAACACTTTGGAAATCCAAAACATAATAATCAAAAAAAATAAAATGTGCGGTGAAATGTAAACAAGTAGCTGCGGTATCCAACAATAATGTCAAAAATCAATGTGAAAGTAACTCAGTACTTTTTAAATTTAAAGGCTAAACTTGTATATTACTTGGATATTTCTATTTATCTGACAGCTGGAGTAACTAGTTTCTTTGCAGATTAAGACTTTAAACTTCACCATGACAAGCTCATAATTTGTGGCTCTCGGCAGGCGGCAATCCTCTATCTTAATGCATTTAATCATAGTCTGAAATAGGAGCTTAGAATTCTCACCGTGAGATGAAAATCATCCAAACCAGAGAGGAGAAGTTTTCAATTTTCAGCTTAACGTGTCAGAAACTTTTACTAATATGTGCAAAATCTGGAAAATTGGAAATTATAGGTGTATAAAGAAACTGCACATAGAAGTAATTTACTATATAATGAGTTACTGCATTGAAAAATGGTTTGACCCTCACATTCAAGCACCAGAGCGTAGACAGCAGCTGGACTCTAAGTGATTATTTATAGAGGCGCCAACTCACTGGCTGCCTTTTTTTTTTTTATAAGTCTAAAAGATTCTGAAGTGATACTGGCAATCACAGCTGAAGACTCTCTGAACACTTCGCGCGTCATTAGAGCCTTTTCTTACAAACGTCATCGTGACATACACTTCTAATGCAAAATAGATCGCAAATACTGGCACCAAATAAAACAAGCACCTTTGCCCAAATATGGCGACTGCCCATATTTGCAGACTTTGAGTGATACCTTCGCTTTGCTCTTCGGCAATCCTGCGAACCTGCGGACCTCTCACCACCATTTTGTGAACGTTACTCCGGCTACCAAAGATAAATATCAGCCATTAGCTATCGGCTCAACTGTGATATTGCTTCACTCATATGCTGATATTTCAATATTTTACTTTTCAAAAACGGCTCTTCAAAGGTCAGCCCACGTCAAGGATAATGGACACCTGTTTGCTGTGTTCACGGTCAATAACAGCATCAGTTGCATTAGCTGTTAAGGTTTGAGATACATCACCATAAAAGACTACATTGTACATTCTCATTGCAGAAAACAGATCTGGTAGGTAGGACGTGTCATCTGGCTTTTAACATCACTGTCCTCACACACACTTCCTAATGGAACTGGTTAAAGAGTTAGGCTTATTAGCGCGAATGGCTTGGGGCATCTGGAGTGTTAACTTTAGTGTAAGTGACTGGTTTTGCTGCACAGGCTGTGCTCTTGACTAACTGCTTCCTCTTTGTTCAGGTTTTGAGAGGCGACCAAGTTTTGCAGGTGCAGATTTAATGCAAACCATTCAGCGCTGGCTGTAATTAAATCTGTTCTGCTAATGATCCAATTAAAGCGGAAGAAGTTAAAGAAAGGCTGTGGCACCTAAATTAAGTCCTGTCAGAGAAGAGTAAAACATTGGCATAACCTAGTTGGCTTAATGGCAAACATTGCCTGTGGATGATTTCCATTGTGTCTGGGTTTAGTTGTTGTTAGTGTTCAGTTTCAGATTTCCTCCCGTACAGCTTCAGGCATCGTGCACCTGTGCTCGATCTTCTAATCATACAGATGTCAAACACACTATTCCTTTTTTAGACACTGTGCTCCAAAGCTGATCTCTACCTCGTGACTAAAGACTAAACGGAACAATAGGTTGGCGTGTTGCTTTGGTTTTTATCGGTCTAATTAGTCTATTATATTATTCATTACCTCAGCATCATTTCCTGAACATATTAGGCCGTGGTCTCGACCTCCTTGTCGTAAACGCCTGTTAAAGCTGCCTTAAACAACACAAAGCTATTAACTGCAAATGTGTAATCACTGTTACTTACCTGAGGCAAACAACAACAAAGGAACGTGCTATGCTGCTGTGTCAAACACAATGTTAATGATGAGGTAATGTTTTATTATCCAACAAATGATCGGCAAATGATGTGAACTGTATGAATTGTGATATTTTAAATGTGTTTGCCTTTTTTGTCATCCTTCTTTGTCATTCTTTCACTCTTTCAGCACAATTCTTTTCTTTTTCTCTCAGCTGTCGTGTTTCATCAGAGAACCCATTAGTAAGTTTAGACATCAGGTTATTGCATTTAGTCCCACAGATACTAAACATGGCCAAGAAGCACAAAATTACTCCCAATTGGGTGTTTGGCAGAGTGCTATCCAATGACCTAGGGGCTACTGGGAGGCCAGGCTGTCTGAGCTGTCCTCACCAGGCCCAGATGAGCATTGCCCCTACACTCATCCCCCCCCCCCCGCCACCCCCGCCCCGCCCCGCCACCCCCGCCCCGCCCCGCCACCCCGCCACCCCTGTCTCCAGTGGGGTGATGGGAATTAAGATCTGGCAGGCCCGGCTGGGTCAAGGTGGCTTCCTGCTGTCTCAGGCTTGCAGGAATGCCCGGCTTGATGCCAGCCGCATCACCACTGCCAGGTTTACAGTACCATCTGCCCCTGTGACTCCTCCCGCTCAGCCAGCCTCGTCAAAACAAGTCAAGATGGCAGCCCCAGGTGGCTGCATGTGACAGCTACGGTGGAGATGATGCTGGGAGATGCTGAGAGCTGCTGTGCGGCAGTGGCAATCATCCAGGCAGGCCCAGGCTGGTGTTAGTGTAGCACCGCCCCAACATAGCGAAACAAGCACAGGCACAATGTAGCAGACTGCTCATGTGTCGCCTCTGCCACACAACCCATCGCTCTGAGGATAAAGGAGACAGATTATGCCTTCTGTTATTTCCCCTCACTCCTATAGACACACCCACAACGCGTGGGGCAAGCAAGAGATTGTTTATGCGTACTTTACTTTAAAATACACAATTGTTAGACTTATCACGGTCACGATCGGTATTTACCATGTGCTTAGATTTAAGGCGCACAGCTGGATCCAGTTGAGCAATAGATTTACCAGAGGCTTCCATTCACTGCACATGAGTAAAATCGTCTAATTAGCATAGAAGCGCTCGTTATTTAGCCGTACTGTGTGTTTGGAGCATTTGGATGAATTTCACCAAGGACTGAATTCACTATGAAATAAAATACAAGTTATATATTCCTTTTAATATAATACAATATAACCAAAAATGTTTTATTGGAGATATTATTCTTCCATGACTCTATTTGATTCATTTGATTCATTCTCTGGGAATGAAAGATTGCCCCTGATATTGTATTTCTATTGAATATTAGATATATTGACTGCAATCAGTGTGAAGTTGTGACAAATAATTGGTTCTCGGATTCTCGTTTTTTGTCTGTAGCTTCATGTTTGCTCCTAAATTGATTCAGATCAGTCAACACAGGCTTAGTCTACTGTGTTGGGTTTACAAATGATAAACAGTACTCACTGATATCTGAAAACAGAACCAAATAGAACATTGTATTTATAGGTAACTGCAGCCATTGTCAAATGAATGTGATGCCTTCAGGGTCTAACGCTGTCCAGCCTAGTAAATCGGTCAAAGTTGTCAGTGTGAAAAGTCACCGATCCTATTTTTGCACCTTAACAATCCCAAACCTTAAAATTATATTAATGAGGCTCGTTTAATGTCCTGCCCAGTGGCAAGCTGGTCTCCCTGTGTGAAAAGGGTTGTATATATATTTTACATCACAGTTGCTTTTTGCACATGCAGTAAGACTTCTACAAACACGTCATGGTTAAAGCACAGGCTATTCTGTTTGACCAACTTTAGCATGAAATGTGTTGAAATCTGGTCGTGTCGCTTACTTTTCTGTAAAGGTGATCTAGAGCACAGAGATGTCTAGATTCTAGGAAAGTATGCAGCCTTTATATTGGCCTATAACCAGTATCTCCTCTCAACCATCTGCACAGAGGAGATTCAAATACTAATTCATGTATGCAACTGCTGACATTAATACCAGAAGGCTTTAACGGTCGCCAAAGCCACAAAGCTTCACAAAGCTTTATACAACAACATTGTTTATTTGTTGATTTTATGTCTTTAGCCTTTGATCAAAAATAACTTAACTCAGCACATTAAGTGTTTTGCCAGTCTGCACATTTAGAATGGTAAACCAGGTTGATGAAGTCTGTTCCCTTCCTCTGGCGTCTCCTGCCTCAGCTGCCGCTCTTGTCTCCTTCCCTGTTGTGCTGGAGAAGAGCTGGAAGCGGCGTGCACCTGGGTTCATGTGATTAGCTGAACTTCTCTCCTTTTCTCTTATACTCACTTTGGGGAACGCTCAGGAGATGCCACTTGGCCAAAGCAGCCCTCGTGTGTGATGCATGGCGAGGTGATGGTGTTATTGTTGCAACGGTGCAGGATGATGAAAGGATAAATGGATCATCGAGGCTAATGGAGGGAGGCAGGCCGACCTGGAGCCTGCTGAGGGGAGCCAGCTGTAGCCGAGCCGGGAAGGAGCTCTCCAGTGAGGCGGCAGCGGTGTTTTCCATGTTCTGAATGAGGCTGTGCTCATTTCTCCCTGTGAGAGTGGGAATGATTTGGATGTCACCTGCTAGGGTTATGCTTCTGAAACAGCCGGTCTGTTCACCTGAATGCATCATTGTCGTTCAGCTCACACCCGGCATGTAGAGAAGCTCCCAGCTGTGCAGATGTTAGACAAACAACTGCTATTCACTAAACCTGTGGCCATACTTACTTTCCATTAAGAGCAAGACATTTTTTTCCCAGAGTAAACTCACTGCCGTGTGCAGAGCAGGCACACACTGTGGTGCTGTATTTGACTTCAGCATTACCTGCAGTCATTTAAAATCATTAGCAGTCGGACCAAGTCACTGCTTTGCAATTCACGTCAAGTCAAGTCCAGTCACAAGCCCATATGTCAGGTCTTAAGCGCGTTATTATGTGCAGCATATCAGTCAGCATATTTGTGACTTGAGTCCACGTCCCTGATAATATAAAACCTTCACCTTACTTCCTTTCACACAGCATTAAAGTGCTTTAAAACTTCTGTGCAGTTATGATCGGACTGGAACACAACATTATTTCTGCCGTAAAGCTGCTCTTATTATGCTTTTATGAGCAATTCCCTCTATTAATGTGGGACTTGGTCAAGTAATTACTTCCAATTGACTGCCTTTGGAAAATAATCCATTTTGATACAGTGCCTCGTGAATTTTAGCGAATGTCCCCCAGTTGGATTAATGTGATTACTTCTAATAACTGAATTCCTCAAAATAATTTAGTGTATTTTCTGCCAGTTGTGGATTTATTATACCCTGCCGTGTTATTTGTTAACCCTTTTGGAATAAAAAAAATGTCATTTGCCACCTTTATGAGCTCCACTTCAAAAACAAACAATTAAACTGTTGGTATGTACAATGGCAAATATCAGTTTAGTATCAATATAAATTGCTTGCAGAACATTTTCTCCATGACATAACTAAATGAAAAATTAAATACCTGATATTTTGGAAACATCACATGATTTGCATTGGACATGTTTTTACCCAAATGCACGAATCACAAGAGTTTTTACATCAACAAAAAACAAAAGTTTATCTCCTTTTCTTCTAATTGTCATGTGATCCATAAACCTCAAATGGTTCCTTGAAGAATTTTTTAGCAATTGCAAAATAATGAACTCCATTGCATCAGCTCCTATTTTTATTCATCAACACCCATTTCTTTCATGTTAAAAAACCCTTTGACCTTCATGTGGGGATTGTTAGCCTGCACTGCTCAGGCTGACGTGTGTGTGTTTGAATCTCTGCATGTGGGATCTCCATGTTAAGTGTATGCAGTGGCTGTGAAGGTGTGAGCGTCAGATCACTTTAGCATCACATTATCTGAAGATGCTCAGAGTAAATCTTCATGTATGGACCCCTCACCTACATTTCCATAAATTTGCATCATTGTTGCGTTGGTAAGTGGGGCAGAGGAAAGTTGAGAGTCCTTGAGGCTGACATTTTTAAGCTGTCAAGGAGAAACTGTTTCTCTGATTTATTTATTCCTTTTACAAGGAAATAAGAAGTTCTGACATGCTGAAAGAATATGTGAATACATCAGAATTTTAATATTTGAAGCATCTTTACCTGCTCACCCGATGGACGAGGCCTTTCGGCAGATTTCAGTTAAGAAGACATTTGGACATCATATTGTATGTGAGCGCCGAGCAGATGCTTCAACCAGATACAAAAACTTCCTGGCATCACTACAGGAACATTTTAAAATAAGAAACCACATGGGACTGCAATATTAACCTTTACTTTTTATCTTTCTCTCTTTCTGTCTGTGCTTTTCTGTCAGATGTTACCGAATCATTGCTTTGGCTACACAAATCACTTCGACAAGTTTAATTAAAATAAGACAATCCATTGTGTTCCACTGTTTGCTGCAGGTTGCCTTCCGGTTTCCACAGTAACCGATTCGCATGCACGGCATCTTGCAATGCGCACTGACAGGCAAACTCCCAAGATACAGAGCAGCCACAGTGAAAAGAAAGAAACCTGCTCCTCAACCACGCACTGCTGGCAATTTTCTGGATTTAGTAGTAGATAAAAACAAACAAAAAACCTCAAGATGAGACTAAACCGATCCCCAAAAAGTAACACATAGATAAACCTACCTAACTTCTATTTGGCTGTTGTTGAATTATTATAGATATTGTTCCATATTGTATATGATGTTTGCAGGTCTGAACTGTTCATGTGATTCAAAATGACAAGTATGAAGCATACTTGTGTTCGTTAATGTAGACATGAACGGATGGTTCAATTTGCATCACCCGAAATACGACAATGTTTTAGAGAACAGCATCTGCAGTGAAGCAACAGTAACTTATAGTACAATCAAACACAACTTGTTATGACTCTCTTTGTGTGTGATGATTTGAGCATCCACAATTCCCACAGGTGGATTAACATTGGAGTCAATTGAAAACTGACGGGGCCTTAGGCGTCCCTAACGTGACATCAGGGGATCTGAAGAGGCGTCACTAGCTTGGGACTGAGAACGGGTGGATGAGCAATTCAGCAAGTCTGCATTAAAACCTGTGATTTCTTTAGATGTGTCCATTCAGCTTTTGACAGCAGCACACAATTCCCCTGCCAACTGTAGAGATGATTAGAGCCTTGATTAAATAAGCCCTCAGCACTGAAACAAGTTCAGTGTATTTTCTGGGACTCTTTGCAGCTCCCACAGCCATTGTCTCCCTTATTGGTGGGGAGAAACACACAAAAACACAAATCAAGGCCAAGCCTGTAGCTCAGTAGTAATGTTTTAATTAGCTGCTCTGAGCCAGTTGAAGTCCAACAGGGCTCAGAACATTCCGAGTGTTTTACTTCGGCCTGACAGCAGAGGATTTGGATGCAGGTCTGCTCGGTATGAATTCCTCCCATCACGTTTCCAAAAACCTCTGGATTCTAACTGTAAAGCACTCAGCTGGTCAGGCTTGCAGCGAAGGATTTACAGATGATTTGGAGGGAAGATGCCAACGACACAGTCAATTTCATCAACTTCCAT
The DNA here is from genome assembly GCF_046128005.1 of Genypterus blacodes. NCBI lineage: Eukaryota > Metazoa > Chordata > Actinopteri > Ophidiiformes > Ophidiidae > Genypterus > Genypterus blacodes. Next base: position 11,266,552 of record NW_027466879.1, read on the forward strand.
TTCCTGCCATCCAGGCACTTTGAAGCATATTTAATTTACAGATGGGAAATTATTGGAAGCTATTGTTGTTTGTAGCCTGTAACTAAATTCCAGTAATTGGATCTTATTAGCAGTTCAATCAGTTCAGTTTTTCATTACATTTATCTGCGGACATGGAAGAGCGCTTTACAGTCTACTCTCATTACTGAACATGAACTTCAGCAATCTAGCAAAATAACATTAATATGTCAGTGCATTTACAATATCTCTATTGACTTGCGTTGCTGCAGATGCACTTGGAAAAACAAGGCAAGAAGCGAGCTGAAATGTTTTCACAGTCGTCTGAAGAAAAATACCCCTGGGTGTCTTTATTGATGTTTTAATCAACTCTAACATTTTATTGATTTCTGCAAGAGGCATTTCATAAAGCAGCAGGCCAGAACGGGTTGGCAGTGTGTACCTGCAGTTGAACAAGCATCCAAGTTTTCTCCATGGGAACCCTGAGCCCTGGTTCACTTATTCTCTCCTCCCTGTAGTGGTGGAAGACCATTACCTACGACAGAAGTACTAATGAAACAATGGAATCAGACATAATTACAGGAACTAAAATCATTTGAAGTATTAGTATTCACAGTAAAAGCTGCTGAATTAGTCTCCCTGGTGAGGAATGGGCCCTGTCATAGTGTTTAATTATTGATGCATTATCTTGTATCAGCTACATCTGAATGCATCACAATTACCAAAACCTCACAGTGCAAGCAATTGTATGAGTGCAATTTTGGAGAAAAATGAACCTTTTGGAAATCAATTAAAATAGAATGAATGGAAACAATTTAACATTATGCCACAAATTTTGATTTTTTTTTTGAGATGCGTTGAAGGATTACTGTACTAAAAGCATCAAGCTCAAGTTTTACCCGACAAGGGCAATAGTTACATTGTTTTATCTGTCGAATTTTTTATCTTAATCTGCATCAGATTTCCCCCCTGAAGTATGATGTAGCACAAGATGGAAAAACAACGTCTTAGAAGCTCAGTCATCTTATATGCAGAGTAAATTAGCTACTTTATTCTCTGCCTCTTTGTTTCTGTTGTCTTACATCTGGAACTGGAAATTTCTTCTCAATAATTAATATTCTTGAACACAATAACAACTATGACTAAAAGGTTCAATTCTACCTGTGGCTAAGCTGCCGGGCCCAAACTCGGTTCTATCTCCTCTTGTCTCATTAGATTCGTCACATTTTTCATTACATTGCTTGTTCTGTATTAACATCTCCATCTGCATCTCCAAAATAATCAAAAGCATGGCTTAAAGGCTTCATTCTCTTGTGTCCTGGGCCGTTAGCTCACAAGCCTCCATTGTAATCAGCAGTGTTGACGGATGAGTGTGCACAATATTGTCTTGCATTAATTACTGGCAAACAAAAGCCTCTAATGATAATGCAGGGATATTTTTCAGTTACTAATATCTTCTCAGTGATGGCAGCAATCTGACTTGTCCTTCTGTGCCGACTCACACTTGTCACGTCATCTTTGTTCACGGAAAACAACACATTTCTGTCTAATAATGCAGACTTAACACACGCAAAAGGCTATTTCGCTGTTAGACTCAAACACGTCAGGACACATTGAATAAACTGGTGGTATTAATGTCAAAAAGAGGAATGACTTGCCTAAGATGCCCCTTATTAAATATAATTCTACTAAGCTCCTGGAATGAAGGTAAATTGCAGGTGTTATAGATAGATATTATGGCCTGTAATTAATGTTATGAATCACCGTAAGGCCTTTGCTTACGGGATATTTATGGCTCTGAACATAATGTCGTCCGTATTAATACATGGAGTGATTCAGGCTGCAATTTCTCCCCTTTATGAATAGACAAAATGAATGTAGGAGCTGTCCGATGCAATCTGCTGCTCTTTACGATCCAGGCATGCCTCTTTCGTTGGTTCTCAAACTGTGGTACATGGGCCACATGTGGTACTTCATGTACTCAAGCAGAAGAATGCAAACCTACTAAATTTTGAAAAATGAGGAAATGTACTTCACCACAACGTGTTTGAAGCTGATCTAATCTCTTTACCTGATAATTTAAAGAATATACAAGCCAGACAATGCAGTGCCACAGAATATGCAGACTGAGGAAAGCAAATCCACTGTATGGGACAAAATCAAAATTCAGAACTTGAAGGTACGATATGAGAATGTGCAGTGGCGGTGCTCTTGCCACAATGCTGTAAATGGTTTCCAAGGTTCCCCTTCCATCTAGCCAGCCATTAGCTAATAACTGCCTCTGTGAGCCTGAACAAGGTGCATGAGTGACAGCAAAGACAGGGCTTTCTGAACCTTTTAACCAACTGTATCAATTGCCACTGAAAATGGATCACAACCATCAAACCCACACAATGGCCAATGCTTTGGGTTAAATGCACACAACTGATACAGGGAGAAGTTCACCACTTAAAGTGCAAGTGCACTTAAAGTGCAAGTCTGCAGAGTTCCACAGTTTGCTTGCAGATTCAGGTTTTAAAATTTGGGTGGCGTCAGTAAATGAATATCATTATCACATCTCTCCGATGATATAGGCTCCTCAATGTCATTGTGTGTAAATCTATTGTTTAGGTATAGGCCTTATTGTTTGTTGTTTGTATTCAAATCAAGCATCAAGCACTGCATCAAGGCCCTGAATCTGATCGGGCTGATTATGGCTATGAATCCATATTAATCACCTCCAGGTGCATGGTTTCATGGGCTTTTGTCCTCATATGAAAGACAAATTAAGACAAATGTGTTATTTTTAAGTTATTACTAACTTCAAAACCGTACATAAATGTAGATGCAGAGAATAACAAATGAACAGCACATACTGAACCTTATGTTGACCCACCTGAGGATCTATGCTCACCTGTAGAAGAGCCCAACCAAAGGCCCAACACAGATGTTCTGAGCAGGAGGGATTTACTGCATATGGCAGCGCAGGCGTAATGGGGTCAGCAGCAGCATAGGGGATAATAGCTCCAAATACATTAATCTAGGTCAAATTAAGTTTCAGTTTATTTTATCTCCCACTCGCTGTCTCATTCGCGTGTGCTGAGGACGGGCCCCTGGCTCCTTCACAGGCACTGACAAAGAGCTCCCACTGTGGGTGTGCAAGAAGGAGAAAACAAAAATAGTAAGAGACATGAGAGTCAAAATGGTGTCAGAAACAATGCAGTCACGATTCCGTCCCACTATTTATCTGATTGTTGCAACTGCGTGGTGAACTTCTATATATAAGGAATAGAATTGCCGCTCAGGGATCAATAAAACTATGCTTTCTTTCTTTCTTTCTTTCTTTCTTTCTTTCTTTCTTTCTTTCTTTCTTTGTACCATATGGCAGAAATAATAACAAATGGTTCATCTCACCGCCCTCAGCGCCCATGAGTGACGTTGGTGAGGTGGCACTTAGATGTTTTGTGTGCACGAGGCGACGCTCGGTTCAAAACGTTTGAGAACCACCAACCTCAAACACATGTCAGCAAGGTCATCTACCATGCTCAAGGGCACTTCAACAGCACTTCCAATGTCAAATGCTGTGTATGATTGAGCCCGGATGGATGGTGTAGGAGAAACTTGTGTAAAGAGGCAGAAGAGAGGAACTCTGCTATGAGATTAATGTAATACATGAACACATTTTTCAGAGATTAAAGAACCGACTATTTTTAGCCATCTTCCCCAGAGCCAAACTTACCTATGCCTGATGCAGATTTAGAACGAATAATATTCTCTATTATAATGAAGCCATGGCTGTTTGAAGTTTCTCCTTGGCTGTGGGATGAAATGAATTCCATATGGTACCCTGGGCACAATTTATGAAATTCACTCAGTAACTTTGATTTCCAAGTGATTGAACAGCCCAAGGAGAGAGAGTTTAGGCAGATTCATATTCGTTCCTTCATCAATAATACTATAAAAGTGTCGTTGTACTGAAGCGCATCGGGCAGCACATCCTGAGATATTTTGAAGTTGGCGTTGTTGCTGTTAAGAACTTTTTTCAAGAAAGATTTGATTTCCCAATGGATCTGCTGATGCTATGATAGTAGATTAATATCATTACCAGGAGTAGGTTGACATTACCACTAAGAGCTCTTCCTTCCTTTTTCTCAAATCAAACTGCCAGACCTCAAATCATGTGGTAAGTGCAGGGTGGTCAGAGTGAAGATTAAGTCTGGCAAGTGCCAGAGAGCAAGGCACTGACCTCTGAAATCGATACAGAGGCTTAGATTAACCCTGCACTTTGACTCGCACGTTTAGAAAGGGAGAGATGCTGGGAAGGCACAATAAAAAAGTCAAAAGTCAACAGACTAATTATAGTCATGCAGCTGTCATATTCGGGCTGATTTCAGTAAATTGTTAAGCGACTGCAGAAACGATGTGGAGGAAATTTCACTGGTGTGAGCTTGTTTACCGTATGCATCAGTGATAACGCCCACGGCAACAAGTGTCATTTTTTCACTCGAGCATTTAACACTGTAATGATCCCAAACATACAGTTTTTTTGCTCTTTTAGTCTGCCTATGATCTAGACGTTATGTTTTCTGTTTCTATTTTCACGATTTTAATCTCTGTTATTTTTACTTCATAGTATTCTTCAACTTCAACTGTTATGGCTGAAGACATCTTACCCTGCATGATGCAATATATTCAAGGATCACCAACATTACAAGAGACATACTGTACCGTAAATTAAGGGTCAAAGGTCACTGGGCCCAGACAATAAAGAACTATCAAGGGGGTTAAGTTGTTGGAACAATTGGTTTCCACCCTGTGCCAGAGCCACAGCTGTTCCGGCCGGATCTGCATATCTCGACACACTTTCACATTCTATCACTATGTGCATTGAGGCGGTGTGGCATGCATCAGGTTTCTGCACAGACAGATTGTGCACTGGACCAGTAGACCATGAGATAGTTACACTAGCCAGGATGAAAAGCATGAAATATGTTCTGAGCATCAACAGGCAGATCCGTGCAGCGCTTCCCTGAGGATGGAATGGTCCTGATTAGAACGTGGAATTTTGCACTCTTACATATAATTCACCCGTTTTTAATTGTGACCTTCCAGCTAGAGCCGTGCTAACAAGATGACTGTGCTGCCATTCAGTCACACTCACAGCAATACAGATGAGTTTTTTCCTCAATTATAGATCAGTGCCAAACTGGTACTTGGTGATTAAAAAGAAAATAATTCTTTCATGTTTATTTAGCCATATTTGCTTGTGCTCAGTGCCAGTACCTCTGTTTATGAAAAAGTCAATCAAATCACATTGGAATAGACATTTTTTTATTGATTAATTCAGATATTAAGGGCCTGCACCTTCTGTAGACATCTGATATTTCTACCAGCAAATAGAGGGTTAATGTGACATCATCCCCTAACATTCTGTCTTGTTTTTGGCATGAGCAGCATTCTAATGACAGGGGTCTCATTGGGATCTGAGTAATTTCATATCTGGCGCCATTATTTCCAACTAGTGGAAATTAGTGCATGTGGCTTTTTAATGAACAAAATACCAAATGCCACAAAATCAACATGAAAGACAGAGAGGAAGTAGTTCAGACTTCTTGCAGCAAATATTTGCACCTCCTCATCAGGCTGACGGGAGGCTTGGTAACATCCGTATTGCTGATCTGGTGCGACGCCTCTCTCAGTGGCTGTCTGGTTCTCCTCTGTGTGGTCTTGAATGTCAATCGCTCGTCGCCTCCCCACCCCCCCTCCTCACCGACAGTAACCACCACTGGTGCCGCACTAATTAGCCATCCCTCCCGAGTAGCCGAGCCGTCCCAGTGGCATCTGCGCCAAACGGAATTATTAAAGGAGGAGGGAGGGGGGAGGAGCTACACCACCTCCGCAGAGGAGCAAACACCCCCCCGCCGTCGGTTTAGTATTCACCCGGTCACCCTCAGGCCGGAAAGGAAGGGGCGCCATCAATATTAACACCTGCAAATACCCAGGGGTGTGCGATGCTCATGCACATTTTCACCCAAACCAATGAAATTTTCATGCGTATCACACAATGATCTTATTTGAATGGGAACAGTCTCAGGAGCTGCCAAGGTTTCTTGTTCCATGACAAGCTGTGTTGATGCTGTGTACAGTGGGTTTCTGAGGAGGTGTGTGTAGAGGTGTGTGTGTGTGTGTGTGTGTGTGTGTGTGTGTGTGTGTGTGTGTGTGTGTGTGTGTGTGTGTGTGTGTGTGTGCGTGCGCGCGCCTGTATGTCGGTTATTTGTCCTCTCAGGCCTGAAAGCAGAGCTGCCTAGCTTCTAAATAGATTAATTTTCTACACCGCTAATTTTTTAATTTAATAATCAATACCCCCCCACCCCCTCCTCAGCTCTTGGCCTGCCTCACCTCCTGTCTTTTGGCATTCCGTTGCCTTTGATGGCTTATTTGCTGATTTGTTTATATATTTATTAATTCACTTACCCCCCCAATCCAATTTTAGTTGACATTTCTTGTGGAGAAACGAGGGATGACCTTTGAAAACAGAACACTTCCTGCCAGAGATGTGAAAGAGGTCTCACCCTCTCCTCTCCCCTCTCCTCCTCTCCTCTCCTCTCCTCTCCTCTCCTCCTCTTGCTCATACCGTGCCAAGAGAAATACAGGGAGGAAATAAGGAAAGGAGGCTTGCCAACCCAATGATATACTGTAGGCACATAATATACTGTACTTTGAGAATGTTTTAAGAAAAGGGCATCAATTCAGACTACTTCAAACTCTCACTGTCTGAAGGTTTGCGTTTTCTGTTGGCTCACAGGCGAAGGACTTCACAGGCAGCCTGTCCTTTGTTCCAGGGCCTCTGTGGTACCCTGAGATCCATACAGTGAGGCGTTGCTGCTCTTCATTTTTTGGGTACATAGTCACAACTGTTTAAAGCTCAGAGCTGCAGACTTAGAAATAGATCATTGCGGGTGCTGATGTGAAGCCCTGAAATCTCAAATATGTGGAGGAGAACGCTGGTGCCTGTTTTACGTTGGCCGTGCAGGAAGCTGCCGGCCGCTGTGACGCGTTGTTTACTACGAGCCACGCTGCACCAAACTGTCTGCATACAGCCACACCGGGGCAGTTTTGAATATATTTAGATAAACATCTGTGTTTGCTCTGTGGTTAAATGTGTGTGTGTGTGTTTGTGTGTGTTTGCATGTCTGTGGTCTCCTCCTCTAATGTGGGTCTATTTTGGGGTCTATGATTTGACGTCAGTGTTGAGGCACTACATCACCTAATGAGTTGCTGTTTGCTGACCCCACCCCCCACCCACTCACCCACCCACCCACTCTCTCTCTCTCTCTCTCTCTCTCTCTCTCTCTCTCTCTCTCTCTCTCTCTCTCTCTCTCTCTCTCTCTCTCTCTCTCTCTCTCGCTTGCTCTCCCCTCGCACTCCATGCAAATAATCCAGCTCCTCTGGGAGAGCTGATTTTCTTCTTTTTAAGGTGCAGTTTCATACAAACATATTCTCATACCGGCTATCGAGAGCAGTTCTGTGTACACACGAACGCACACATCTAGATGGCAGCACGTGTGTATACACTACGTGTGACGCAGTTGTTGTGTGTGTTATACGTGTGTGTTATACATGTCCAAGTCTGTACGTCTGTGTTTTGTGTTGTGAATGTTTTATGCGTGTGAGCATTTGTGGCAGCACAGAAAATCAGAAAGACGTGCAACACACTTGGCTCCCTTTTGCCATGGCAACTGCTGGTTACGAGAGCATCTAACAGGTCTCCCATACAGATTAAGCTCCTGTGAGTGTGTGAATGGAAATTAATGAAATGATCTGAATAAGATACTGTAGATATATGGCTGTGTGTGTGTGTGTGTGAAGGATTTTTGTTTAATCATCCACAGCAAAAGTTGTCATGTTTTCCTCCTCCTTGTAATTGTTTAATGCTGAAGGGGTTGATAATGGAACCTAATGGTGCACTTGGCCAATCTGATGTCAAAACTCTTGGAGAGATGTTGTATTTTTGAATAAGTGACAGATGCCTAATGTCCATATTCAAACTCATTCAGGGTTCTGGTTAAATCACTTGTAAATCTCTGGACATTTGCGATTGAATTTAGTGGCTTTCAGGGCCCGAGGGTCCTTAAGTCAATTGAATTATTTGATTTGAAAGCGGTCAACTTTCTTTTATTGAGTTGCCTGAGCCCTACAGCTGCCCACAGCCAGACCTGTTTCCTCTCCTCTGTCAATAACACTTTGCCTTGTTTTTGTCCATTATTGAAACCTATATTCGTTTACTACTTACTCTATGTTTTCTTCATTATTCAATATAGTTTTCTAGCTTTTTTTTCTCCCAGTGTTGCTGAATTCAATCTGCCCTCTCATGTATGGATGTAATGGAAATGCTGTGTGGTTAAGCCAAAGAAAGATCATTTCATGGAAGGGCAGCAAAACGTAAAGAAAGATGAACTGTGCGTCTGAAACCGAAGGGCGTTGCAGCTAAAAATGGAAGAAAGACAAAAAAACAAACAAATAAAAAACACGTCAAACATTATGTATTTACCTCTTGTTTCCTTTCTCTTGCAGAAACCTGTCAAAGAATCCTCTCAGCACTCTATCATGGCAGCTGTTTCAGAACCTCCAAATCTCCGAGCTGTAAGTCTTCCTCCCTCGTGTGACTTCACCCACTGAACTCCATCCCTCTCTTCTGCCTTTTTTTGTCTTTATTTTATTAGTGCAATTCATCATAGCTCTCCGCACCACCGTCTGCCTAGGTGCCCAATGTCTTCAGCATGTGTGATTACAATTCCTGTCTGTGTTTTACAAAACCTCTAATTTGTTGCAGCACATGTGAGCAGAGAGAAGAACCGGCAGCTTAAACTGAATCTATAGGCGAGCATAGTGGCACTGTGATCTTAGAAGTCATTTGCCATCTTAATTAACACACACAAAGGGAAATGTAATGGTCTGTTAGGAGGAGGGAGTCCGACCGCATTTTCTTGTTTGTTATGAATATTTTAGCAATCACAGTGTTTATTAAATGAGTTCTCTGCCTCCCCACCGCTGAGCGAGAACATTACGACGCCAGACTAGGCTTGTAATACTCACATTATTAAGCCTGTCAGCATTTTCCATCATTCCAACCTTTGCAGTGCACTTGAACACAGCCACTCCGGTACATAAAGCGTAGGTATAACAGGATTTGATACAAGTCACAAACTATTTCAAGCAGGCCTCCTTATTGTGCTATTTTCAGAGGTAGAAGCAGGGCAGGTCCTCTGAGAGAGCGCAGCACAATGCTGATCTGGGGTAGTCCTGTTTCAGCACACTTTAGCAGCAAGCAGAGCAGAGGGAAAGCCCCGCGCAGATTGACACTTTACTCTAACATATCTGGCAGTGGTGAAAGAACTTAACTGTAGTGAAAGCAGTATAACCACAATGGAAACATTTGTGCTAAACTCTACTTAAATGAGACACATCATTATTTTTAATCTCCTTTACTTTCTGTCATATGTGTTGGACATTAACGTTAAAGCTCAACTTTGTTTTGATTCGTCCTTTAGTCGTTTACATCATCATGTAACCAGGCCAGGTCAGGTGTGTGTGTGAGTATTTGGCCAATCAACACAGAGCCTTTGAAAGATGCAGCACATACATAACAGCGTGTCTTCACTGCACAGCGGTGTTGCAGCAAGGGAGAACAGCGGTGGATCAATATCTCTTCTATTAAAGGTGTTATGATAGAAAATAACATACAGATCAGCTGAAGGAATACTAGCAGTAATATCAAATGTTCAAATGAAACTTAACATGATGAGTAAAGGTTCAAGTTAGAATATTCGATTTTTGTCATCTACAAGTTTGGAAAGAAAACATTTTCAACGCCTTATTGAAACTTTTGGATTAAAATAAAACTGATTGACATATATGTAATTGCTTTCAGATAAGCGTAGGGATTACAAACTCCTCAGGTTGACTAAATTCACCACCAGCCTTCTCTTCCTTTCAAAAACACATAATATCAAAATGCAGTGGCTGGTTTTGCTCGTATTTTTTTAAACAGCACTTTAAAGCAACATTTAATGAGCTTCTGACATGTTGAATTCAAAAGTTTAATCTGCCAGCCAACTACTGACTAAAGCCTTTAGATATTTTTTGTGCGGTAATAAGAACAACAATTCCCTCAAAATCGTGGTGGAGTAGAAGTACAAAATTGCACAAAACATAAATGCTCAAGTTAAAATTACAACTTCCTCAAAACTGCTCATTAGTTCTGTAGATGAAATCATTTTCCACCGTTTCATTTTGGGCATTTAATCCTGAGTAAAGTCCACACGTTATTACAAAACAGCCCATTCTCAGCCTTTGTGTGTAGGCAGCAGTTCACACCAAACCCCATACCACTGTTACACAAATGTCACTTTCCTTTAGGCCTTTATCAGAGGCAGATGGGTCTCTGAATCTCTTACTGTGCCTGTTATATGCTTGTGAAATCTCATCCCTCACTCCAACATAGAAGTTCTGCACTTTAGCTGTCTCACCAAATGTCCGTTATTTTTCATTTTCTAGAAACTACTTTGACATAAGCAGCTTCCTTTTATTAGCGCTGCAGCATCTCAGCTTTTCTATCCGGATGCTTCCAAAGTACGTAATGATTTTATTTCTTTTTTGCTGGCTGCTTCTTACATGTCACTCAGATCAGATCGGATCAAGGCCGTTTCGCCCTCGCAGACCCACAGTGAATAGCGGTACATCTAGATACATTCACAACACGCAATCAAAGCTACTTTCAGACCCTTCCCTACACAACTCACCATTTCAATCTCACAGGACGCAATTTGCTATGACATGCAATCCAGTTTCTTCCCGAGCGACCCTTTTTAAATGTGTACAAATGGCGTCTTTGTTGTCCTACATGAAAGGCAGGGCCAGAGTAATGGCAGTGTTTTGCTCGTGAATACTGATGAGGAGTGAGGGGTTTGTGTCTATTCCATTTGGTGTGTTTGGATAAGAGGTGTCAGTTGGAGTGGCGTGGCGGCACAGACGTGGGCTGAGGTGTTATGCAAGAAGGAAGCCATGTGGAATCAGGCCTCACTAATCGGAAATGAGTCAGTGTATCATGAGCGGACCTGGCGACGCGTCCCTGACATCATTACTCCCTTCACCGTCTCGGCGTGCTCTCCCAAACCACTTTAACTCTCTAAGTCAATCAAGCTGAATGAAGCAAGGTGGCTATTGCGTTTAATTATTAGAATAATGCTCAATGCCACACCGATGATAAGTGCCCACCCAGGGTGCTAAACCACACTGATATTATGTAAATAGAGTAATATCAAAGCAACAGAAGTAATTACTGTTTTTTGTGACAAATGAGGTGCGTGGCCTTTTGCCATGAAGCTGTCGCTACAACATGTTATCTCAGTCACTCGGCAGGGCGACATTAACTAATCCGGTTTTTATATGTGATGCTCAAACAGGAACACTGTGTAACCTGCTCGCTACACAGCGTTAGAACTGCACCGTGCTGTGTTTTCTCCTGGTTTCAGTCGGTCTGAACACAGCAATTGCAGCATAGGAAGGTTGTCTGACACGTCTTCAGATTCATTTAGTGTTGCATGTACTCCGGGCTCCAGTATTCTTCATGTGATGTGAAGCAAAATTTGGATTTCCAGCCGTTGCCATGGTGTACAGTCATGTCAGACATTCTGCTTAGCTTTCTATATGGCTAAAATGACGACACACTGCTTCTTATTGACAGATTTTTGCTTTTTTTCCTAAATAAACCAAGTCAACAGTCGGAGGATCAACAGCGACGCACGTCTGCAATAGGCAACCTGCACAATGGGGCAACAGTTAAAACAGAAGGAGAAAGACAACGCTCCTATCAGTCCACATTAAGTCCTTATCGGTCTGCCTTCATCAAACCAAGGGAAGTGTAACTGCATAACCGTGGTGTTGTTTTGCAGGTTGAGTGCACAGATATTTCACTCCCTCTGTAATATCTTAATATCAGTTACTGTGTCAATACTATCAGTTGGATCTCAATAATCTCAAGTCTATTGTGACTCCGGTGAAAAGGCCCCAACATCACATTGAAGCTCAACAATAGAAGTCGCACGCGTGTTGGCTGCAGATGAGACACAGATAATCGCCGCTGCCTCTTTGTCCGTGTGCCCTTTAGCCAAAGGACTAGCACTACCGCAGTGTGGTGCACAGCCCCACCACTCAGCAGGCTGAGGGAAGCAGCAGGGGTGACGGGGTGACTAAATGCTAAATCTGCTGCTGTGGCTTCCAGGGTGATATTATTGCAGATTATTCAAAGGCAGAATTAGCAGCAGCCACCAGTACCGCCGTCTTCATGGAGGCTCACCCTATCTTGTCAACAATAAAGTATAAATATTCTCTTTTTTTCTTATCTATCCGCCCGAGGAAATGTGCATCCCCAATCCCTTTTTTCTGTTAGCGCTTCTTTAATCCCAGCTCTCCGGGAGGCTGAGGACAACACAAAATCAAACATTTATGCCTCTTACTGCAAAACGGATTTTCTTAGAATATGGACTGAATTTAAATTGATCAAAACTATAATCGTTTGCTATTACTGCCAGTGGATTAGGAGGAATTAAACAGAACATTTCAAAGGGCTATCTGACAGGTGAATTAGCAGAGTTTAGCTTTCATTTTATTAGGACACAATTACACTTGGGGCAAACTCGTGCTGAGAAAATGCCATTTACACAAACGGCTAAAAACATCAAAGAGTGACACGCAAAAATGATAAAAAAAAGAATATTAAATATTAAAAGTGATGAGAAAGACTGGCCTCAGTAGCCGCTGTGATATTAGAGAGGTCACACATCAAACCACACACACGCTGTTAAGAGTGTGTGTGTATGCAAAGAGGAAGAATGTAGACGTATGTGCAAATGCAAATATCAGTGTGAGACTCAAGCACTATGTTTTTGTGCACTTTTGCTGACCGTAGGTGCGACTACCACCTGGCACAGCCCGGTGCTCTCTAATAGGGGTCGGAGCCGCATAAATACATTGTTAGGAGGACAAGCACAGCATCAGCAAATGGAGCTTGCTTCAATTACAGACAAATGCATCTGCTCCTCTCACTCCCCTAAAAGCAGCCAGACGTCCAGCCTGGTTGTACTGACGCGCCGCTAATGGGCCGGGAGGAACGCTCAGGTTGTAAGAGTAAACTGTGTTTGTAGGAGGGAAACTCCTCCTGTCCGGGATCTCAGTAGAGCTGACATCTTACATAACTGTACATTAAATGGGATTGATTTGTATTCTATTATGAGACCTTTGCAAACACACGGAGCGAAAATAGACCATTTAAGTATCTGTCTGCTCTTGTTGTGATTGGTCAGCGGCATCAGGCAGAATTCTGACAAGACGCTTGCCTAGTGCCTTGTCACGGGGCGTGTCTAACTATGTGTGTTACAAACTGATGTGAACGTGTTAGGGAAGCAACAGTCTATTCAGAAGCATTTCAAGATTTATTGGTTCGTCTTAAGCAGTAAACAGAAATTGTCGCATTTTTTCAACAATATAGTTCAACGTTGAAGAAACAATATATGGTATATGTGGCACTTATTTAAAGTTAGAGGCTAATGCAACACACTGTCTTGTCAGCAGGCTACAGGCTTTTTAATCATCAGAGAGGAAGGCCCATCAGGCGCATACAAACAGCTGTGGTAAACAATCATTATGATTAACATTATGTTTATATGCTCCTATTAAATGATTACATTGTTGTACATTTAAACATGAAGTTAGACGTGTCCTTATTTGTAAATAGGATCTTGCAGGTGGAATGTTTCAGGATAATATAGGCAGGAGAGACAGACAGTGTTTTATAGCACAGCGTGGCTCCTGTAAGGCACGACATTGCAGCAATAAGAACAGAAGACTGAAGACTGTACATTTTGGCCTATATGCAGACCTATATCTCTAAATATAGATATTTGACTTTGTGTACAAGCCCCGATCCATCACTCTCGTTGTAAACTACACTGTAAAACCCTCTCAAAAAAAAATCTATCTTTCAAAAATATACGAGCATCCGAAGAATCCCTGTGAAAATCTTTGACTGTGGTAAAAAAAAGAAGGAAAATTGGCAGAAAGTGAGCAGAAGCGGCGTCACTTTGGCCATTTTTCCTCCCTGAAGCCTTTCCTGACCTGACTCGGGTGTCGCCTCTCTTCTAAATGATTGCGGTGCAGGTGGTGTTGTCGATAAGGCAAAGTCAGGTCTGGCTCTTCAGACAAATTATGACATAGTAGTTGAAAAACGAGAGCCTGCGGGGATGCTGAGTGGCCAACTGGCTGCATTCAGTGACGGAGCACAATGTGGATGTATTTATTCACACTCACAGCTGACTTTATCCGTGACATAAGCGGGAATGCTGGGTTAGAATGCTGGAGTCAGTCCAACGGCAAACCTGGAGTGTGGTAAAACAATGACACACATTTTGCACGGCATGGTGAAAGCAATTGTGTTCGAATGTGTGCGAATTTTGCAGTATCAGGGGGAAAATGCTTATGTTGTAAAAGATGTTGCTGACGAGAAGTGCATGAGAATTTACATTGGCTGAGTCGTGTCTCCATTTTCTCTCGCATTTATCCACAGCGCTCTCTGGATACTATTCTTTCTCTAAACATATCTATCCAACTAATACCTGACAGGCCCTTTGCAGCTTTTGGTTGGCTGAAAATGGAGGAGTGAGGAAAATGGAGGAAAAGCTGACATTTCTGACAGAAGTGCAGTAGTGATGTGGCGAGCATGCACTATAAAGTGAGGCCGTGCGTGGCTACATCTGTATACTCGCACCGCCGCCGCCTATGAATAGATGTCCAACTGTCAATCCGTTGTTTCCAGGTTTTTAGAAGGCAATCTGACAGTTTGACAGCCAGATTATCTCTTTTCTACTTTATAACAATAATCACATCTCTGGCCACACTTTGATTGACAAGTGATCTATGGGCAGGGCAGTGCAGAAACACTGCAGTAATGAGAGGTTTGCACCAAAGATGTCAAGTCAAAAATAGTTTTATTACACAAACCGAGGAGCGATTTAAAAACAAAATTGAATACGAAACAATTCATCGTACCGCAGAAGAGGAATTATAACACATTTCTGCTTGATAGGATGAACCCAGAAGCTTAACATCTGTCTGTGTTGACAAATGTGGGCAACGTTTTGTGCATGAGCGAGAATGACTGATTAAACCAATCCGGGCCTGAACTGAGACATATTACAGATAGAAGTAGTATTTCTACAGAACTAGCATTACCCAGGGTTCATGTGGGATTTACGAATATTCACTCACAATGTCTTTCATGGAGGAACACACACGGGATGAGCCTGAGTCTGTATTCACCCTGAATTGATAGATTCCAAGACTTCTGTCCCCTGATAGGGTTGAAATGTTGAGTTTTTAGCCCTGCTGCTGGTCTGCCCGAGGTTCTGCCGTGTGTTTGGATCAGCTGGTCTCCTCGCTGCCGAGGTGTGTTCAGTACTGCAGAGAAAAAACTCCAAACTGGCATTTACATAAACTGCTGCAGCCTGCCTTTGAGAGGCGAATCAAAGAGGGAATCTCTCCCTGAATCGTCTCTCCCAAGGTTGCTTCCTTTTCGCCCCCCTGACACCTGAAGGTTTTGAAGGGAGTCTTTCCTTGTCTTCTCATTGAGAGCTTTGGGCGGCGTCCAGAACCCTTTGTTGTAGGTGTATGTAAAGCCTGGCGAGACATTGTGGGATATTGGACTGTACAAAAACTCTTTTAAAGACTTTCTATTTGAACAGGAAAGAAGCATTCGAAAAGCACATAAATAAAGAAAAAACCTTAATTAATGCAATGCCAATTTAGGCTTGATTAATATTTTCACATGAGCCCTCTGCTACCTGAAGAGTGTAGTTGGTGATTTGTGGTGGAATTTTTACAGATACAGCAGCTTTGTACAGTATTAGGATCGCAGATGTCCTCCACAATTATTACAAATCCCTGGAGGTCCTCTGGTGTTATTTTTCTTATGTTTACAGGGGCGTACTCGTCTCTGGGGGTTTGCATGTGCTGCTCTGCCCCGTTCTAGCTTTGCATTTTGCTTTGGTAGCGATAATTCAGTTTTTTCTGAAAATCTGCTGTCGGTAACAAGGGTCACCCAAGATGGGGACTGAAATTCAGCAGAGTGACTCTCTCCACATCTTTCTATCCCTTTTCTTTCTGGCTATTTTCCCCCTCAGCGATTTCATTGAAAATGAACTTTCTAAGCAAGTGATTTCCAGCCCAATCTCAGTGCCTCCTATCCAGCGTTGCACCATAGCAGAAATGACATTAACCAACTGACAAACGGAGCGCCTACAGCAAGCAGCCGCATATCTCTGTGCCGAATTATCACACCGCTAGACATCACATTATTGCCTGCGTGGTATAAAAATAAAAATAAATAACAAAATAAGGCGATTTATTAAACACATAGGATTTAAGAATCTAAAATTATTCCTGACAACAGCACAAGCGGAGGATGCAAGCGTATTCAAGCTGAGATCAAAGCAAGCGAAGCAACAATGCAGAATATAGTTTATTGTTGCTTATGATCCATGGCTCGTCAGCCAAAGCACCTGTGTGTACATTTCCCAGAAAAACAGCCTCCGGTGGTGATGATCATTACCTCTCCTCTGGAGAAGCGGGGGGGAATCGTTAGCCAGCTTCAAGGAAACTGCACGCTGTTAGCTCTCTGTATCTGGGGTCACACTGCTGTTTGCTTTTGTTCTTTTCTAAGCCTAATCTGCTCTCCTCCAGACATTTATCAAGTTCCAGTTGTCACTTTGCCGCGTTTCTCTTGTTCTCGCATAGCTTGTTTTAGATGATGGCGCCGCTGTGAAAAAATCCTGCCAAGTCACAGGCCGGGCACACGTTTGGAAGCACGGCGGCTGCAGCTTTCTTCTTTCAGGGCAAAGTCTCGGCTTTTCTTAGCCAGATGTAGAGCAGCGGCAGACTGGCCCACATCAACTGTGCCCAGAGGAATAGTGGGTAATGTATGGAGGTGGTGGTTCTTATTAACAATTACCATAATTATAAGGAGGGGAAAGCCCAGACCGCTCTGCTCTGGTGAGCTTTGGGTCCCTCGCGATTCAACTGGTTCAGCATTTAATGAAAACCTTTTACAGTAAGATTCCCTCAGTGCTTCCATGTCAGAAGCTATGTACCTGTCTGTGCAGGGAGCAGGAGCTCTTTCAAACACGTCAGTAATAGATCAATGTGGCGTTCATATTCATATACATGCATAATGGATTCATTTTTGCCAGATGTTATTGATTTCTGTAAATGATTCACTTTGATTTCATTCATTTGGCTCCTCCATTAAGTTCTTCTTCTATATTCCTGTCACCTACAACTATTTCACAGGTGCAAACATTTCAAAAAGATATCTGTACCGCATTTAAGTTTTGATTTTTAATATTTATTTAGCCAGTTCAGTAGTAGTATGAGTATAGTACAGTAGTTTAGTGTGTTATACAGTGATGGGGCTGCTCTAATAGTGTTTTGGATCATGTGAGTGAGGTGAGATCCACCTGCAGGAATCTATTCTCATTACTTCATACAGCATGGCGGATGTCCTGCATACATTATTCATGCTCTCTGCGATATGTTATTGACCTCTGCCAAGGACATTTGGACAGGCATTCATCTTGACAAAATTGGCCAATCACAGTCTCCAAATTGGACATATGCAAAATGGAAAAGGTGGTTCAGTTTGGAATAATGCGGGTTCAGTGCTGTGGAGAGGAAATGTATGCGCAGAGGAGTCTAATAATACCTGGCTGCCGCTGGTGCAGTCTGGGAATGATAGCCTGAACGCTGCTTTGACCTTTGACCTTCTCGTATTTGCATTTGTACCGCGCAAGCCGACGCCTGTGCCCCCCTACTGTCTGTTGATTTAAGTAAATGCAACTATTCAATCAAAGCACAGTTCCATGCATGCGGTGCAGGGATAGACTCGGTGCTCATGCATAGGAATGGATAATTAGGCCAGCTGAATGTCTTTGTATCATATTCAAATATTTGCTTTTGTACTGTAAGAATGTTTGGTTGTTTACTGGTTGTTATGGTCTCTACACAAGTTAATATTTTGAGCCTGTTATGGCAGCAATTTGATTTATTTTCTTTTTTTCGAATGTCACAACACCTGTACCTGCATTATTATTGCAGATACAGGTGTGTGCGTGTATGTGTCATCGTCCTCATCGATGTTGTTGTTATTATCATCATTGTTGTTACCAGTATGTAATCTATCTCTGTCTCTCTTTACTCTTCTGGGTTTGGTACATTGTTGAGGATTTTAAAGGTCTCTCTCTGGATCGTAGTTCTCAATTATGAGTCACAATTGTAACAAATGGGTTTTCCGTCTTTGTAATTACTGTTTGCGGAGAGAGGAAGCCATTTTGAATCGTCCCTCCTGAGGTTTCTACAAAATACAATTTTCAGGGAGTTACTCTTTTGGTCTTCCCTTGCTTGGTCTGGGTAAGGAATCATTATCTGAGCCCAGGGAGCCCTTTGAGATGTGTGTGTCAGTGTGTGTGTATGATATTTTGGTTGAAATTGAACTTGGCTTGAGATCTGCTGAACCAGCAACCAATATTCAAAAAATATCTGCCTGAAATGATGCGGTTGCTGTCAATGTTGGAGTGTTGTCAATGTTTGCGTTGTTTATGATGAAGATGATAAAGTTTCCTCGTGCTTCAGTGTTTGTACAACTTGGAGGAAGCAGCTGACCGAAGCTCTTCCCTGCTAATGGCCTCTTGTTGATATAGTGAAAATTGCTATTGTTATTTGAGAGACTACAGTAGTTTGTGTTTGGTAGTTGCAGCTCTTATACAAGCTCTTAATACATCGGCCTGTCATCACTGATATTGATATTTTGGTTGTTTGCTATGCCAAGGTAATATCATTTGTCACATAACCTGTGTTTGTCTTGTGTTATTGATTATGTTGTCTTTTTATTGTGTTCCAAGGCGCCTGGACAGTGTGGTGTTTGACTGCGGCTGTGATATCCGCTGGATCCAGCTGTGGCAGCAGAGAGGAGAGGCCGGACTCCACACACAGCAGCTTTACTGCAGGAATGGAGCCTCCAAGATACGACTGCACAACATGTACATCCACAACTGTGGTAAGAGGAGGAGGGGGGGGAATAGGAGTGGAGAAGAGGAGGAGAGAGGAGGCAGGAGAGGGGAAGGGAGGCAGAAAGAAAAGGAGGAGGAGGAGAGGTAAACATAAGAATGGGCAAGAAGACAAGCAGGAACGGAAAGGGTTAAGATAGATGGATAGATAAAGGTGAAATAGGAGAAATGAGAGGAGGAAGATGGGGTGACGGAGGAAGGGGAAAAGGTGAAAATCAAAGGTGTGGCAGAGTTCAGAGGGTCAATGTGATGTGAGCAGCTTTTTCTTGATTCTGACACACGCTGGAGATTCGGCTGATATTATCTGACGGTGGTGACTCATCCCTGTGACATCCAGTGTGTGCGTGTGTGTATGTGTGTGCGTATGTACTTGTCCTAGTCTGTGTATGTGTCAGTGTAGTTGTGTAATTATCCTTTGTACACAATTCATTACATTAATGAAAAGTGATTAATTGATTTGGTGTGAAAATGTGTACACACTGACACAGGTGTGGGGGTGTGTGTCAACATGAATTTACTGTGAGTTGTGTGTGTGTTTCTGTGTGTGTGTGTGTGTGTGTGTGTGTGTGTGTGTGTGTGTGTGTGTGTGTGTGTGTGTGTTTTCAGATTTGCCAGAGATTAGTGTGAGCCACAGCAGTGTGTTGGTCATGGAGGGCGACAACGTGACGGTGAGCTGCAACGGATCTGGAGCGCCGTTGCCTGAAGTGGACTGGACCGTCAGCGGTCTACACTCTATTAACACACACCTGGTGAGACACACATACTTGGGCCTAGTTAGGCTCTCTAAACCAAACTCTGGTGATTCTCCATAGCTGGTGTCATCAACCTGGTCATGTGGATACTCTGCTTTCCCCAACAAACACAAGGACACACACAGTAGAATAACAAGCAACAGAAATATTACTACAGAAGTAAAATGTAAACCAGTACTGGCTGACATTTTGACAAATAAAGAGCCGTATTGTCGGCAGAACAGAGTGGTATGAGGAAGGGATGAATTACTATTATGTCTCACAAACATTTTTTTATATTCCTGCACAAAAGGGAGGCAAACACATTTTCAAATGAGATCAATGTGGAAAGAAAGTTAATACACGTGTAAATAAATCAGGCTTAGAGACAGAATGTGGGATGAAAGCTGATGTGACTCTAACATGTTTATCTGTGCTGTGATATCTCACTTTTCAGTTTGATTCTTTTGAGAAAGTAGAAATATAAGGCCAAATGATTTTCTTTAACGCCAGACTGGGCAATTATGATTTAATCTAATTTTTTTTGTTTTTTATTTTGTTTTTGGCCCACCATTTTCTCTGATTTAGTGTTCTGTCCATGTCAGGCCCTAGGTGTTCAGTTGGCATCACACAGTACATTAGAGCGTTTAATCCTGGCTACTTTATATGACAAGAGAGATCACAGCGTGTCAAGCAGAATAGAACACTTTTCTATTTGAAATTGCAGAATGCTGCTACTGAGCTTAGCACAGATTTGTTTTTTTGTTTTATTGTAGACAGATTATCATGAGGAGTGAAATGTTACAGCGATTGCACACACAGTATTTATATGCCCAAAGGTGAAAAGCTGCAAATCATTTTTTGGTGAGTGCCAGCAATTCACAATATTCTCCTCTCAGGCCTTATCACTGAGACATAAGACAGCCTTTACACTCTGTGTCTTTGGTCAAGATCACACCAGAGCGTAGACATAATTAATTTGAGATTCTCAGCGATAGAGTGAACTGCTTTATTCTTTTTTCTCCTCAGTAATTGAATCAATTAACAACTAATAGATTTTGTTAATGAAGTGAGTAAAGATGAAAAGATTTGTCATGTACGTTAATTGTACAGTGTGTGTTGCCATGTATCCAAACATCTCTCTCTCTCTCTCTCTCTCTCTCCCCTCCCCCCCACCCTCTCTGCAGTCTAACGTCTACTGGCCAAATATTCACTCCATCAACCTGACGCTTTTCAACATCAGCCGGGATGACAACAACTTCCAGCTGACCTGCATTGCTGAGAATGTGGTGGGAATGACAAACTTCTCCATCCAGCTGAATGTTCAGTGTAAGTCTCATATTTCCACTTCCACTACAAAAAAACTATAAACATTGTGAGGTGAAGCACAAAAAGGGTTTGTTGAAATGAATTACAGAACATAGGAGGCGTCATCCACACTGTGTCATGTATAGGAGACATGATGTCATCTCTGTGGCGCCTATGAAGTCATGTTAGACACATTATTGAAGCAATAAGTCATTAACAAAGATACTCACTCTACACGTTCTCCACAGACCAAATCTGACCTTGGAATCTCTTGTTGCTTAAATTTGCATCGTAATAAAACTAAAATGACCATTTTTTTAAATGAGTAAAACTCCTTAGTGCTTTAATATTCAAAGCCCATATTAATGCTACCCTTGTGGTCTGTGATTAAAGCACACATTTGTCTAATTTGACCTCATTTACATACTTGATATGCAAACAACTTAAGGCTCATGGTGAGGAGTTGGGATTTGGAAATGGCTTCTGTTTAAACATCAAAGGCTTCGTCGTGGTCTAAGATGTGTACATCACAATCACATCACCTCTTGACAACTTGACAAGTGCGTAGCAGGTTGTGTGAGGCAGGTTGTGCCAGACATTTCAAGCTGGGATACGTTGTAACTGGTGAAAGTTAAGTTAAGTTAACTTTACCCTGGGGTAAACAAAGCCAATTTTTGGATTGAATTTCACGCTTTATAAGAGGTAAAGGTTTAATTTGTTCTTTGCATATTTTTCAGGGTATCAAAAACAATTCTACCTCCACAGTGTTTCTGTAGTGTGCTGTATCATGGTATGGTTAACCCTGCCATGGAGGGTTTATAAAAGGCACAGCAGCTCTAATCCTCTTTCAAACGTGTCAGTGTGAAATGTTCTTTAGCCCAGGGGCTTACATGCAGGGTACAGAGACAGGTTGACCCGGGGTTAAGTGTAGTGTGCAAATCTCTTTTAAATAACCTTAAATGTGCTATAACAAGCGTCGCATATTCAGTCTCCACATCTGTTGTGTCCTTAAACAGTCTGTGGAGAAGGATTGGCCACATGCTTTAAATGTGACTCCCACAGACGGTGCCAATCAATGAAACAGGAAGCGAGTGCAGTGAATGAAACTGTGAATGTTAGCTGGTTAGTGACCACTAAGTTAAGGGTCCTTAGCCATGGTTATTGTGGTACTGGGTGATACTGTTTGGTTTGTTAGGGTTTTGATTTAATCTTGTTTTTGTTTTCCTAGCTACAAAAAAAGCATATTTATTCTCATCAGTGA
Source organism: Genypterus blacodes (assembly GCF_046128005.1). NCBI lineage: Eukaryota > Metazoa > Chordata > Actinopteri > Ophidiiformes > Ophidiidae > Genypterus > Genypterus blacodes. Next base: position 11,289,000 of record NW_027466879.1, read on the forward strand.
AATGACATTTGTGACAGTGGACACTCTTTTTTTCTGCCAGTCAGTTATTTCAGGGAGCAGAGACAAACCAAAATTAATTATGTTTGTTGTGTGTGGACCAATATTAGCCAGGAGTTGAAAAACTCTGATATTTTCTACCTTGTGTCTAGTGATTTTCCCTCTAGCTTTGAGTTTTTTACAGTAAACCAAACAATTGACTAATTTTATGACATAATATAGTAGGGAGTATGTATTCAATGTTCAGCCTGAGGGAAATGCATGCAGTTAGACAAACCAATAGGTACAGAACGGCCTGCAGGTTTGTATTTGATTCCTTCAATCGTTTAACATGTTTAATGTCTAAGATGTTTGAACACACTTCCCCTTGAACACATACACATCAGTGGAATATGAGGCGTGTAGGTGAGGAAGTGTTTACCAGCATCTGGCCAATCAGAGCAGAGGGCTTTTCAGAATAGAGTTTCTGGGAAGGAGTAGTTAAACAATGTGCTGCTCTCGATCAGTGTGCACTCCGGTGATACGGTAAGGGGAAGTGGATCTTTAGCTGCACATTAAAGCATTGCAAATGTGCAAGAAAATACACTGTTAAATGAAAATGGAAATCTGCGTCAAACATCACATTTCAGACTGCAGCTCTGCAGGACTTGTAGCGTATGTGTGGAGCTGAAATCTATTTTGTATTAATGACACTGACGATCTAAGAGAATAAAAAATGAAAAAATTCTCCTTTATCAGACGGGGAAGCCAAATTATGCAAGTGCGTGTAGAATGCAATGAGGTGGTGCCAAGTTGCAAACCAAATGAAATTGATGTAGCCAATTAGGGAGAAGATTCCCTCCAGCCCATATGAGAGATCACAGCCTTGATCTGAGTGGAAAGAAAGACATACTACCCTCAGCAACGGTTTGGAAACCATCAGAAGTCATGTTTCCTAAGCCCCCACTGACTTATATACCTCAGCCCTTACATAAGTTTACCCTTTGGATTGGCTCTGGGCAGATCTGTGACAAACTGTATTCAAAGCCCGCATTCGTCAAAGAGGCCTGACATTTTTCTCTTTGTAGCGAGCTCGCTGTTGTTGAGCACGCTCTATTGTGGCTGTTTGCAATGCATCAAACTGCAGGACAAGGCAGATTTGTCACCAATTCAAACACTCCCTACTGGAGCAGGGCTGCCGTAATGACCATACTAGAGTGACAGATCACCAGTGCGACGTGGAGTCTTCAGGGCTTCCTCCACACAGACACCACGGACGTCCATATCTAGGCATTTCTCTATTTTTTCTGTTGACGTTCTCTGTTGATGCTCCAAATTAACTTATTAATTTTTCACCACATGCTCTGATGGTAATTACATTTCCTCCCCTGTGCAGCCTATTGTCTCTGGAAATGTCATAAAATAGTGAAAACTGGTGCTCTGATTAGGGACTAATCTGATTGACAACAAAATTACCAGCCGTCAAGTAACATTCTTTGCATTCAAAGACGAGTTCCCTATTTTAGAAAAACTGTAATTAAGCACAATGCAACTGCCGCAGCTCCATTGTTCTCTTCCCTTTTGCAACAATGGCCCTTCTGCAGCATTGTGGACTTCACTCCAACATTGTGCATTTGCCATGTGTGTTTTTCTTTGGTTCAATAGGCATTGTAGCTCCTTATATAAGAACAAAGCACTGACACTGCTGGGGTGAGTGGTTCCATTCCCTTCCATAGCCCTACAGGTAGAAAGCCTTACCATTTCATAGGAAATGACAAAAAAATAATGACATTCACAGACTAATTTTAAAAAGTTAATTTTAAAAAGTCTGATTTTGCTCTCTTCTCCCTGCAGAAGACAGATAACTGACATCAGGGAAAATAATTAGCCAAAAGAAAACACCCTTAAGCTACCAACTGTACTCATTTGCATCAGAATTCTGTCACTAACATGAACTTACCACATATTTACCTTGCAAACAAGATGCTGCCTCCTCTTCCAACTAAGAACAGAGACCAGATGGCCGGATATACGTAATACTATGAAACTTCTGGAGAATTCCTTTTCAATTGTATTATTTTCATTTTGGACATGAATACATTTTGCAAATGTAATAAAGTTAATTTATCCGTAAGTTTACTGCCTCGCGACAATTAGCCCGCCAGCATATTGTTGTGTGGCTTCGTGAGCTCACAGGCAAACGTTTGCCTCAGCAGTAAATTGGGTTGATATATATGTAGCTGTCAGACTCCAGATGAAAGGAATTCATGGTGCAGAATGTAGTGAGGGGTACTTGTGTGTGACTATGTGTGTGTATGTCCGTCAGACAGAGAGAGAGAGAGAGAGAGGGATGGGGACTCGAGGCTTTGGCATTTGAGACAAATTTGTTTGATTAGCATGGTGCAGATAGCGGTTTTGTCTGTAATTCAAAAGCTTTTCAAAATCTCTACTGGAAAGCAGTTCTGCCACAAACTTTTACGCTGGAACGCTGCTTTGGTTCATTTCCGGCCCTGTCTGCATGTTTGTCCACACAGATGTCCCAGTTTTTCGGTTGGCCACATCAGCAGGAGTTGACACAATGCACATCTTGCCGGCCCAGAGATTTGCTCTTGTAGGGAGCTTTAGTGAGGTCAGGCACTGATGTTTGGGGCTTTGTGTAGGCCAGTCAAATTCTTTCACACTATATTTAGCAGTTTTTATACAGAGCTAATATTGTCATACAGAAAGAAGAAAGGGTCTTCACCAAACTGACCCCACCAAGCTGGAAAGAGTCACTCTATGTGCAGGTCTGTTGGCAATGGAAACACTACATTTTTATCCTCAAAGTGTATTTCATAGTGTTATGGTTGCCACCGGTGATGGGCAGAAACCTTGTGAAGCTACTCGTCCCTAACTTGAGCAGGGTCTCCCTTATGGACGAGTTCGAAATGAGCAACGTCATCAGACTTCACTCCCCTCGTCAGGACTTTCAACTGTGGCGCCACTTCTAGGCTAAAATTGTTAATCCCACAATGTGCTGTTGCCCAAGGGGACCGACCAATAAAAATATTTCCTCATCTGTCAGTGGCAGCCATGATGTCCTATCTCTCATCAGGCTGGAACATGACATTTGAAAGGTGTTACCACCAGATAACATTGCACAACTGCGCGTGTATTCAGTGTCCCCGCTGATCAAAGGCATGTAGTTATCAAAGCTTGTCATCTCTATGAGCGCCACGAGAACGCCATGTTGTTATGGACCAGTATGGAGCGGCGTAATGACTTGTATTGTATCGACTGAGACTGGGCTGACAGCCCCACTAAGGGGAAACTGTATTGGTCCCCAACTGTCCATCAAGCGGAGTATTTCTTCTTCTTCCCTCTTTAACTTTGCCGTTATATGCCGCCCTCTCTTTGTGCCCGTCTTCCTCTGTAATTGTTTTTTTTTCTCGTCTCTATCTTTTCCCTGCCTGCGTATAAAATCACAGCTCTACCTCCACACACACAGTCACACATACACATGCCTTGCTCGTAACTTCAGTGAACAATAGCACCAAATCATCAGCTTACTCAATTTATAGTGGGAACAGAAATGTTTATTGATCCATTGATTTGCACACAATCAGGTTTATGTTACTAGATGCAACTGAAAGCCGTCAGCTGATATATTGGATGTATCATTTTTAGCCCCAAATTATTACACAATATGAGACGTAGACATTTTGAAATGATTTTAGTGAGAGAGAGAGACAGACAACAGACTTCATTGCAATGTGTATTCATATCACCCCTGTAGGAGTGTGTGTGTGTGTGTGTGTGTGTGTGTGTGTGTGTGTGTGTGTGTGTGTGTGTGTGTGTGTGTGTGTGTGTGTGTGTGTGTGTGTGTGTGTGTGTGTGTGTGTGTGTGTGTGTGTGTGTGTGAGAGGCTGGTATGTAGAGCAGAGAGACAGACAAAGCCAGGTTACAATACCGTCTGCCAAATATTTCCTTTTGATGATGCAAGAGTGACTCATTGCAGAGACAAATCGGTGGCTGCATTGTTTATGAAACGTATCTGATGGTATTTCAGTGATAAATTGCCTCGCGGCTTGGCGGCGTTGGGGATTCTGAGGTTTGTTGCCTGGCGTCAGGAATGAGCGCCGCTGCGACCGTGTATGCAGAGGAGATTTCTCGGAAAAAGCTGAGCGGATCAGACGTAGTCTTGTTTTCAAAAAGAAGAGGAGTTTGAGTGTTTTTTAGTTTCCCCCTCTGTTCTGTGTACTGCCGCAGTATGTAACACAGTAAAAGGCTCTTTGTCACTTCCAGGCAGAGAACCAGCATCTCCAAAATATCATGTTTCTCAGAAGAAATAATACCAGCCTTTCTCTGTCTGCTGACTGCACAATTCAGACTCCATGAGTTATCAAAGGCTTTCATCTGCCCAGGGGTTGTGGATAACGGTCTTTGTAATAGTTCACTGTAGGTTAGAGCAGAAAAATCATGCAACTTGTTTACTTCTATGAGGTCTGTGTTTGCATACAGTACAGTTCAACTACAGTACAGCTCATTGTTCACCACATATTTTTTGGCTCTGAAAATTGAAGTGTTTTCTGCTGGGGCCCTTTGTGAAATCTCCTCTGAATGGAGCATCTGCTGAATGTATAAAATATTAACTGTCTGGAGTCTGAAGGCATCTTAGCCATTTTACATTTCACTGAATATAGCTTTGTGGCCAGCCCTAAAAATCTGCACTGTCTGAAAAATATAAACACATCTTTCTACCAAAGTTCTATCGGAACTGTTCAACATTCAAACATCAACATTCAAACATCAAGATTCAAACAACATTCACATCCTGGACTGGTTGAAATCATATCAATGCTTTGGCAGGATATTGCACCCAATACATTTTTTATCTTCAGATTCAAATTGACATGATGCAGATGTGTCTGTATCTGCATATTTATGTATAACAACACAACAATCAAACTACATCTAAATGTTTTCACTTGTTTGATAAATGGTGTAATCTTTAATGTTTTCAGTGTTTCGTATGTAAATAACACAGTTTTCCTTCATCTCTGCAGTTCCACCTGTCATCCTGAACCTGGCTGAACCTGAGCGTCGCCATGACACCTGCATAGAGTTCACAGTTCGGGGCTACCCCCAGCCCAAACTGCGCTGGTTCCACAAGCAGAAGGAGGTTCTCCAGAGCGAGTACATCCGTACCGAGATGGACTTCTACCAGGACTATGTGGAGGGCTGTCTGACCTTCCAGAACCCCACGCACATCGACAACGGCAACTACACCCTGGAGGCCAGCAACGCTCTCGGAACGGTGACCAAGACCGTGTATGGTCATTTCCTCATGGCGCCCGGCATTGACGACGATGGTGAGTCATTTGCTCATTTCTGATTGGTAACAATTGACTCCTGTAGAGGGCGTGTGATTTTCCAACGTGTGTACAAAGTGACCCGTGATGTTATAAGTGGCGGTTTCCCCGACTTTGCACAGCACTCACTCAAAACCCTTTGTACGTGTGTTCTTGCATGCTCAATAGTGCTGTTCATGACCAATAACCACTCAAAGCAGAGGCCGTATTCATCAATGTGTTTATAGGTAATGAGTGTTACAATGCCAACAGCTGGCAGCCTTGATCACCTCATAAACACAAAATGCCATTTATGGAGGATTTTGAGACCGTTTTAAATGTTCCTCTACTTGGCGGCCGCACTAACTGATAGGAGCAGCAAAGAAGGTGTGAAATAATTGATATCGGCTCTTCGTCCACCTGTTGTCTGAATTACGGGCCTCACTCTCAGCTGTTCAAAACAAAAACATATGCGGGAGTTTATGTTCAAATGTCACCCTCGCGGTGCGGAAAGGCTCCCTGGAAAGCAGCCAGGGGTCATCCGTAGTTCACTCAGGTAGAGTGTTCGCTCGCAGTTCATCTGCAGTTCACGGGGAGGAGGGATAGACCCACAAAGGAAACAAATTTCTCCCCATGGTCAATATTCCAAGGTTAATACCTTATGTCAATGTATTGACATGGCGTGACTTTCTCTGTCTTCTCCTTTGCAGAGATAGCGGAGCTTGGTGAGTAGCTCTTCCCCCCACCCCCGTTTGTTTGCTTATTTGTTTGTTTGTTTGTTGTCACCCCCCCCGGCCCCAACACACGCACGCACACACACGCACGCGCAGATAGATCTCCTGGAAGCCTTTCCTCAGCATATTCTGTATGTTCCGTGCCTTGCTCAAGCGTGGCTAAAGATATGTAGCTCGACCTGCTTGCCTCGACCGGGCTAGGCTAGCAAGCAAAGTCTAGCCTAGCCCGGTCGAGGCAAGCAGGTCGAGTCTTTACAAAATGTTTTTCACCGTATAACTTTTTCCTTTACACGTTATACTTCAGTACCGTGTCCGTGTCAGCAGCGCTTATGAGTGTATTAACGGAGGTGGACGCTGTCAGTGGGTGGTGATGGTGTAGGACTGTTTGTACGTTTTAAAACGATGCCAACTTGTCCTTTAGAAACACATACTCCAAGATTTGTCAAACACAATGCGTCAATTCCAATAAAATATAAAACAAAGGAATAGACAAAAAAAAAGCCAAAGTAAGAACACGTTCCTGCATTTTAATGCCTCTATCAACAGCTGAGCTCAGACTGTGCGTGCTATTTATTCGGTTTTACACTCTCCAGGCTGGTTAGATGTAAAATCCTTTGGTTAGGGTTTAGTTTTAAGTGTCAGACATGCAAGATGGGGATTTGAGATCTATAGTCCATGTCCAATTTTCTTGATTATATAAATGTCTCATTTTCACAGTGTGAGTAAATCAGAAGTTGGTCTGTTTTCTCAGCATCATCAGCATTTTTCCACTAATAAGTCATTATACTGTTTTCTACAGTGCATTGGAAGAGCCGTCAATCAATTTTAGAAGGGTTACACGTTCAAATCCCTGTCTGCATTGCCAGTGATCATGTCGGCACAGCCTCTGTAACCTAAACCTGACCAGCCACCATGTAAACAATGCAGCATCAGAGTGTGTGTGTGAGTTTCCCACCCTGTGAAATGGAAGGTGTGTGTGTGTGTGTGTGTGTGTGTGTGTGTGTGTGTGTGTGTGTGTGTGTGTGTGTGTGTGTGTGTGTGTGTGTGTGTGTGTGTGTGTGTGTGTGTGTGTGTGTGTGTGTGTGTGTGTGTGTGTGTGTGGCCTTGCTGGTGTTCTGCCAGCCTCACTGCTGACAGGTTAAACAAAGTGGGCCGGTCTGATCTCTGACCTTCATCACAGTCTTCTTCCATCTCCATATGAGGCCATTATTTCTCATCAGCCATGGATTATGAAGCTGCAGCATGAATATAGATAGAGATGGATGGATGCAGACTGCGTGCCGAGCTAAGACGCAGCATGTTTTTCCACACACAATCACACACACCCACACCTTCCGTCGGCTAGTGCAGCAGGTGAGGGAGTGTTTAGATGTTGAGAGTGCGTCACATTGTGTGTGAGATAGTGAGACAGCGGTATAAGAAAGAATGACAGGCTGACAGATACTAAGAATGCAGGAGAAAGACAGAGGAGGAGCAGGAGGAGGAGGGCAGAGGGAGGAGAGGAGGATGCAGTGAGAAAGACACAGGGAAGGATGGAAAGCGGGAGGTTTGCGCACATGCACACACCTACACACAGACCAGTGTGCTTCGGTGCAGTGTGTGTCTGAGCCACTGGCAGCCAGTCTACCATGTGGCCATTAATTTGCCCACAATTACTCTCTGATGTCCTGGCTGCAGGCCTCAGATTGGAGTTTCCCTGACACCAGTTCATTTCATTTCATGGCTCTGGCTCTGCCGCTGCCCTGTCCTCCCAACTCGCGCCAAACCACTGTTGTCCATGCATCTGCCAAAAATGTTTTTTTTAGAGGTGCAACATGTTGCGTTTGAACATTTTACTGCCACTTCTACTAGCGTTGATTTTGAGACAAGTCAGGGTAAAGTTGTGTTACCTGTTCAGAATGTGGGCTTGGAACAGTGCGCCACAATGGCTGATTTTGGTTGCTTTCACACCTGCAATGCAAAGTCCTTTTGAACCGTGCCTGGGTGTGTTTACCACCTTGCTGCGGTTGTTTTTTGAAAAGGTGAGAAAGCCAAGCCTGGTAAGACTGTGGTCAGACAGCAACTACTCCCAATTATAGCCCAATTACAGGAAGCCAACCAACCAAAAAGCAAATAAAACCAAATCGACATCACAGGCTAATCTCAGGTGCAGACTGCAGGTGTGAAAGTGATCATTGGCTTCATCATCTCTTTTTAGCTACAAACAGACTTGAGACTGCTGCCTCAAAACACTTTTTCTGTTGGTCACTTCCTGTGCCACTGAACGTCTCAGGTGCTTTGCTTTGTGCCTTTTCCTGTGTGCATGTGTGTGTATCTAATTTAAACTCTTGATTTCTGGTTTTGGCCTGACCCTTGTGAACTTGTGACAGCATGGCCAGATAAACCTCAGAGCACAAATGAGCTTTGGGCCCCTGCTGAGCTCCTGATTACTTCTCCAACTCCTTTACTTTATTTATATTTACCCTGTCGCCCCTGGAAACAGCATGTCGCATTCATACCTGGCCTCAGGTTTCCTGGATGCCAATTTGGGGTTTTTGGTCTTTTAATCAAACACTACTAATTTTGAAATATGACCATGTAAGAAACAACACCGACAGCAAAGTCCTCAAGTGGGATTTTGATTAAGATGAAGTCATTATGGAGGACCCGCCTGGAGGCCTTCATTAGTTCAGTTCATTTAGCGGTGCCCACTCCCATACACATTTGTAATTAATTAAACTACCACCGCCCTGTGGATATTTCCTTTCCCTACTATGCCTGGTTGGTAATCCAGCCTTGCAGGACAGAGGTCATGGGTCAAGGTTAGGTGTTCTGTGCCAGTAAGTCTAATTAGACGTGAGATGTGTCTGGTGTTTGCATGTTTTATGGCACAAAAGTGGAAAACCACATTTTTCATGCACCAGTTCATGATGTTAGAGTCACATATTGAAACCTCGTAACAAGAGCAAAATCCATTACATTTTACTTATATTTATTCCTCAGAAAACACTGTTAGTATAATAGAATGAGGAATACACACACACACAATATTTAGAACTATCAACAAAACTTCCACAACACATTAATAAAAGCATTCCTTCGGCTACTGCAATGTGCTCATTGAAAATACTCCGGGGAGCCGCTTGTGCCTGCCTATTAAACTATGCATTAACATGTGGAAAAGGGTTTAATCATACACTTAAATGTACACTTATTTAATGTTAAAGTATTGAAAGAAAATGCGTTGAGGTTAATGCACCTTAATCAGAACGAGAACGTTTGAATGTCCTATGCAACGCAACATATACCAGCACTGTTAATGACATTTTAAAATAGCTTCATGCACCGCTTACTAAATTGTTTATATTCAACTTTTATTTTCTCACCCAGCTGCTAATGCCAGTTTTTCTCTTCTTGTCTTACAGCCCCCTCAATGCCACCTGACAGTGATTCGGGCCGACCAGATGAAGATAAATTCGGAGTGAGTTTTCTTGCTAACGATGATGATGATGAAAAGGCCCCTGAAGCTGTGTTTGTGTGTGTGTGTGTGTGTGTGTGTGTGTAGGTTTACATTTGCCCACTTGGGGTTCATACAGTGTGAAGACAGGCGGCACTGAAGCAGAAAAAAACAGTACATAAAACATTGTCACCATCAATTTTTCAGAGATGCTTTTTTGGATGGTAATGATGTTGCTGATGGTAACACTATGCTACAGCGGGGGGGCGTCTTGTGATGTTATTTAATGTGATTTGGGGGATTTGATGCCAAGGCTGAAGAGTTGCAAGGTGTTGACACGCCCAGGGTCACATGCTGACAATGTTACAATGATAAAAAGAAAGCCGGACTGTTTAAAATGAAACCAGTCAGCCTGTACATCCCCGAGGCAGCAGTAGGTACTTTGTGCTGATTTAATACACGTGGCTATGAAGTAGCTGCTGCTTTATATTCTTAGGTAATTCTTAATGTAAATGAAGATTCTTTTTTTAATCCTCTGTAGTATTATAATCCATGTAGCGACATCCATTCTCTAAATATTCACGTATCCTCTACAGGGGAATAGTGGAGACAAGTCAGATCTATAGATACTTTCAGATAATACTGCGATAGAGTATTAAGTACTTCCAATGAAGTTAACCTGAGAGGGTAAATGGTCCCTGCTGGTTCTGAGCCAAGCACCCTTAGTCACTCATCATCTCAGAGACAATCAGCTGACCTGATTAGCCCATTGAGCTCATGTTTAAAACAGTGTGAGCCCTTTTGCCTGGCCAGCTGATTTCCCAAGCAAACCAACAACCACACACACACACTTTCCAGCCATGGGCTCTGTAGTATTTCTTATTTGGCTTGATGTGATGTGACAGACTAGGCTGAATCACCGTGGCACCCATTTCTGTTTCTACACCATAAGATTGTGCAAATTAATAATAGAAGCACTCAAACTATGTCTGTTTTTGAGACGGCGTAGTAAGTGATTGTGAAATTGCAATACAGACTTTTGCTTCCAGGGATTATGGTTAAGTTACATTTGTTACCAGCACAAACTTTTGAACTGAGACACGTTTACTCGTCCTAAATGAAGAGGAAGCAGCAGTCATAACACAGAGTATGAATTGTGGTGGAAATGTGTAGCGTACAATGATGTTAGCAGAATCCTCTGACCAATGCTGGAGTCTGATCAAGCGTGGCCTTTTCCCCTCAGGTGTCCATTGCTGTGGGTTTGGCAGGCTTCGCTTGTGTCCTCCTCCTGGTCCTTTTTGTTCTCATCAACAAATACGGCCGACGCTCCAAATTCGGTATGAAAGGTAAGTTGACGCAAACCATAGGCCACATGGGCAAAAGCTTTGTTTTCCCCTTTCTGCCAGTTGCATCACTGTGCAGAAGCCTCTCCCCGTCTCCTGCAAAGCTTTGTTCTCCAGAGAATGTATTTCACTGTATGTTACACAATACTACACTTTATACACAGCCTCAGGAGGACTCGTTTGGACAAATCAGTGAGAAGACACAATTAAGAGCTTGGTTAGTTGTAGAACTTGAGTGTTTTGTGTCAGAGATATGCAAGATAAAGGCATGAATACACAAAGGGGATCCTTAACCTGCAGCGATTGTGAAATAAACTCAGCTGAAACGGTTACATATGTATGAATTCACCCACACACCATCAGATCAACACACACAGGCAAATGTTGCCCGGAGATGCACCAACACCTCATATATTCCGTGCCTGCCATGTGGAGGCATCACAGAAGGGAATCTGCATTAATTAGTAGACTGCCGCGCTGTCGATCATGCTGAGGAATTCAATAGGATTAATATGGCTTTTGTGCATGCTGAGCTTTCATTTTGGGTCAGCTCCAGGTTTTGCTTATCTCTCTGGCATTGGTGTTGTCGGGGAAAAAAAAAAAAAAAGGAAGCTTAAAGCCATCATAGCGGCGGCCAAAGAACAAAGAGGATGCAGCAGCTGAAGCTCGGGCGGTTGACGCGAAGTTGTGGGCCCACCTGGTAGTGACTGCGACCTCTTATCAGTTGGCAGGTTGAGTAGCGGCATCTGTTTCTGTTTTGTGGTTTACGGGGGTAGACGATCTGCATTGCGCTGGCAAACACACACGCAGCTTCCCCCCTTACGAGCAGGTGCTGGGATCCAAAGCCTTGTTTACTCCCTGCTGCTCGTTTCATCGACTCTTTGGAGATCCCCGCGTTTGGCCCTGCGAGGTTCTAAGCTGAATATGTCTTCAAAGTGCCGCGCCCCTCCTGCCCCATCACACCGCCCCTCAAACATCCACCGTCTTCATTTCATACTGTAATAACGCCTGGTGTAAAGTTGCATTAGCCAGTGCCGCCCTTTAATTAGCGACTTAACAGGATTAGAGTTCGTTACTTACCTCAGTAAAGAACTCTCCTCTGTAATTATTTAGGCTGGGCAATAATTGCATTGCCCTAAAGCTTTCTCTAATGAAGGATGAGCCTTGTGGTTAATGATGCTGCAAACCTGTTGGTAATGTTACAACAGGTCATAAAAATGTAAAAACGTCCGGCAAGTCTTTTGGACACAGGCAAAACAAACAACTCAAACTCTGCTATTAGAGTAAAACATGAATTTAGAGATAAGATGCAACGCAAACATGAAGCCAACTTTTGACTTTATATGCGGCATAGTAAATTCAGTGAAATCTCATTAGTCCCAGAGTTGTTCCGTGTTTAAAGCAGCCACACTTGCTCCCTTGCTCGCTTTTATTTGAATCACCTTCAGCAAATAGACACTGCTGCATTTATTTATAACAAGAAAGTGCGTTTGGGATACGGAGCTTCAACTGATAGATGCAGTCAAACAGGTCTGGAGTGTGTGCCGACTTGTATATATATAAACCAGATTCCAGTCTGGGCTGAGTCGGACACAAATGCTGTTTCTATTTTTTAGGGGGAAGTCAAATACTTTAATGGGAGTAAAATCCAGAGGAGTCTTCAGTTTTAAGTTTACCTCAGCTCACAGGTGAAAGGTCGCACGGCTTCATCTTTGGCAGCATGGAGAGCGCAGCATGTATTAATATTCTGAGCATTATAGTTATTTCAACTCTTGGTAAGAGGGTGCTTCACATTGGGTTTAGTGCTCTCCAAGCAAGCGAGGTGAAGAAGATAATTTATCTCCACGATGGCGAGGGCCAAAGTTCCCTTGGAAGCGTAGGCATTTACAAAAAAAATAAAGTACTGCACTCCAGGTCTACCTCACCATCTCATTTCTCATTATGTTAAGATTGGTTGCTTTGCTCAAGGGCACATCAGCAGTTTTTGTGCTGTTTGTGCAGACCACAGAGCATTTTCTCTCTGCAGATTGAGTTTAGCCGCCTCCTTCAAGGTAACTGATACAGAAATGACTGCGCCAGAGCAATGAAAGGAGGCAAATTGAAGGTTGAGCAGAGTACGGTTATTACAGACACGCCAATATTTCAGCAAGTATTTGCGGTTTTAATTGAAAGGTGGGTTCTACATTGCAGCAGATGGTGCATATGCCCAATGTGCCTGCAGTCCACATTATCGTGTCCAATACTGCTGAGCTGGGTAACAATTGACAAACAACGGGCATCAATATTAGTCCAGCTGTGGTTCCTTCCCTGGATTTCCATCAGCTTCTTGGTCTTTTTTTGCGCTGGCAGACCGTGGATACATGGGTCACTTCAGCTTAAATAGAGATGCTGCTGTCTACTGTCACAGTGACTGATTGAAGGTATAAAAAGACTTAAGGAGAGGTGATGTCAGTGTGGGCCCTCTCAGGACCCCACGCTGTTCCATACAAAGGCCTGATTTGTAGAATGCGTGCACGTCTATGTGTGTGTGTTCCCCTCCCACTGGTGTTCTGGAGAATCAGCTGGAAGGCCTGAAGAAGTCATTACCTTTGGATAGAGCCATAATGGGTTTTCGCTCCAGTAAATCACTGCGGCTCTTTTGGTTGTTGGAGTTTGATCACCAACCGTTTCTGGGCATCCAATAAACTCCTTTGTTTTTTTTCTTTTATATGGTTTGTGGGTATGACTCTGTGTGTGTGTGGGGCAGTGTGTGCTTGCATTGAAGAGACACCGCCAGGTATGAGCCTCTGACTGAGTCACTGTCACTGAGTTTATGTGGCTGTAACTACGGATTTATGAAATCTCACCGTGTGTTTGTGTGTGTGAAAATAGGCCCATAGATAACCCGTTGATCTGATCAATATGTTGTCTTCTTGCCTTCCAGCTCAATCATCTTTGCAGTATAAGCAGCAGGATGATCTTTCACACTGTGATCCACCCCAGTGGCTTTTAAAGTGTCTTTTACAGAGGTTTGAGTCAGCAGGGAATCAATAACGCTTCTTTAGAAGTACAAGACAGACGGCTCGCCTGTCATCTTTTCTTATGTTCTGATCGAACATTACACCACACCTGCTGCAGCTACACGTCCCATAATGAGATCGCTTACCTACTTTCTCTGTTAAAGTCATCGCTGTGAGTCATCACTTCTCAGACTCCTGCAGAAAAAAAAGAAACAAACTTAAGATGTGTTTGCAGCGCGGTGTGTTTGCAGAGTGAGCGGGTCAGTAAAGTACCTGACTTCCAAATCTGTGACTAACTGTGAAAATGGAAAACCTTTCAAAATAAACCATGAATAAACGGATTTTTAGCATTTCTGTAGTATGGGCAGGAAAACTTCCAGGAGAGCTGAGGAGAAGAAAATCACACACAGCAGTGAGAGCTGTCACACTGTCAGACGCTGACGGCACAGTTTGTGCTGCAGGGTGTCAATAAAGTTCCACTAAATTATGGTTTTAGAGTTAAAAAGGCGATATTACCTCCACCAAGCAGGCTACGATTGCATTCCGGTAGCAGGATATGTAAAAAGCTAAAACGCAGATTGCAGATGCAGATTATGATTAAGCACATTAAATTGTAATAAAAATCATAATGCATTCTTGGACAAGGGCTGCATTAACATGTAAATGTGTAAGTAACACCAGCGTGTCACTGAAGATGATGCATTCATCAAATCCGTCAGTATAAAATGCGTTTGACACATTAACATAACATTAACAGTTACAGATATAAATCACAGATACAGAGGCGCTGCACCATAAATCTTTTCCGCTGCCTTGCACGCCCTCTGGTTTCAGTGGGGACAAAAAAAGGGACAGACGTGAACTTGAAGAGTCACGGCTGCAAAATAAGTCCCGGCTATAAAAAAGTAAAGGGGCTTTCAATTCAGTTATGGCAACATAAAAAATGTCAATAGGGAACAATCAAATGGTCATGTGAAAAAGATGTAGAGAGCCATCTGTCATCTATAAAGGTGCTTCCTGCTCTTTGCTCTCATTCATCTTGGACCAACGTGTGACTATCAATCCATACATCCTTGTCAAAGGCTGAGTGTATCTCTGTCCAAATGCTGTCGCTACATTCATTTATACTCTGAATCATGATAGTAGAAGAAAGCAGAGATAATGTTGTTGAATGTGCTAGAAGCCCAAAGGCGAACTTGTAACTTTGAAAGCACATTTCCATCTCGGATCTAATAGAAGTGAAATCACAGCCGTTGCTATTCCGCTGATGGCGTAAGACTGCCACTTACGCCAATGTCAATATTTATCTTCTCCATCAGATTCTGAAGCCCAAACTGCTCCCTCAGTTCAACTCGTGCTCCTATTCTGGAATCAGTGACCGGGGCGCTCAAGTACAAAAGAAAACCAAATTTATATTCATTGATGACATTTTGAAAGATTCTTTTGTTTATGATGTTATTCAAATTTCCTGCCCACCTTTGTTGCTCAGCCGCCGTATAGATTTGCAGGTACAGTATATAGGTCAGTAAATTTTTATCTCCATCATCACCTTCCTTTTTAATATGACTTTCCTTTCACATTAATAATAGTATAAGATAGGAAGTGCTGACCGTGGTGATTGAGTGACCCCATACGTGCTGAGCCATTAAGAAGTCAGGGTCACATGAGGCAGAGCTGGAAGGAGCCGGCCAGCAGGCGAGCACAGAGTCAAGGTCAGCAGACTCCAGCTAAATGAGATGAGAGTAAATGTGCACAGAGGTGAGGGTCTCCCTTAGTGCAAGCTGAGCTGGTTGATGGTCATGGGAATTGAACCTGTGACGCTTTTAAGACACCAGCCGATCCACTTTCATTACGCGTTCGCTTTTACTGACAGGGCCGACGTTCTGGTTTACAGACACGCTGACAGACATGTAGGTAGATCATCGATGTCCTTACCCCCACACACACACACAGACTCACACACCCACACACCAACCATATCTGGCGACTGCCTGCTAGAGACCATGATCTATTCGTGTATGTCAGGACAGCTTACCCTCCTCTCCGCTACATTACCTGAACTCGGCCTGGGGATGATCAGCCCCAATACACACGCACACACACACAGCGGCAGCTGCATTAACTGCATCACTGCCTCCCTTAGCCTCCAGTGGGCAGACTGAGCTCTGCCGCTAAGCAGCGAGACAGACAGGTCTACCATCGGCAGGCAGACAGCCACATGTCAAGTCAATGTAAAAGCCAACTTTTGAGTAAATCACTCAAACTAGCCTTTTCACATGTAGTTACAACAGTCTTACTTGTTGGTCAAAGAGCCAGCAGCACTTTCAGACTGAGTGGATTCTTAATTTTCAACACAAAAAACTAAACTCTCAAAATTTGCAATTTTTAAGCATATTTTAGCAAGCCATGAACGCATTGTGAGTGTGTGTGATGACAGAGAGCTGCCAGTTTTATTTAATTTTATTTTAGAGGGGTACTTTGTGCAAATGTGTGGTCACTAGGTAGGAGTGAGTAAACAAACTCATTCACTCTCCCAGTCACACCCACATAGCTTCAACTTTCCAGTTCACCTAAGCTGCGTGTCTTTCGAGGGGGAGTTTTTAATTAAAACATTTACTGGACGTTATGATGGCTCTAAATGTCACCCGCCTCTTTTAAACTGACTGCTTTATAACTTCATCTTCTGCTTTAAGTACCCTGTTGTTTCATCCATGAGAACCTTCGTATCTCACGCAAACCAAATTATCATTTCTCCGAGGTTCTCTAATTCACTGCATCACCATCCACATAAAAACCCTCTGCATCTGAGCGGAGACGGAGGGACACAGATTGCAAACCTCTTGTCTTTCCCTCACAAATGGTGTTTACCCTTTGCTCAGTCACTCCAGCAACAGCCATCTTAATTGGCTGTAATTCATTCTTTTTAGCACTAGCAACAGATGGAGGCTGCCAAGAAAACAGCGACGGGCTCACTGGGAAGCGCTTCCTTCTTAGTCTTCTTCCCAGAAATGACTGTGTTTTTTTACTTTTAAAGTCAAGTTTATCTTCTAACTCTTCCTTTTTTTTAATGTCCTCTGCTCGTTGCCGTGGCGGCGCTTTCAGTGAGCCCTGCCTGCGACCTCTCCGCCATAACGGCTTCCCCTGTGTCTTTGTTTAGCTCTTTTTTGCACCTTTTGTTTTAATAAAAGGAAATTACTTATTTAGTAGTGTAGTTTACTTATTTATTCACTAAAAAGCTGCGTGAGTGCTTTTTGGCTTCTCTTGCTGCAGATTCTTAGTTGTGGGGATGACTTAGGTCTTTGCTTTGGACTGACTCTTTGTGCATATTTTAGTTTGGACCGCCAGCTCATGTCTACTCTTAGCTTAGTGCCCCCTGTTCTCTTGATGTACTGCCGTGTACTTTTGCAGAGTATCGTGCATTGTAGAGTAACTGTCGAGTAAAAGGTCTGGCTTGTTGCATGCACTTCCACTGTCTGGAAACTCCTACCTTTTAAATCTTTGCTATCAATAGTTCAGTAGGCTGTCCTGAGTCCACTAAGATGAGCAATAAAACACGATCTTTGGAAATGCCAAAATGTTGCCACCATGGAAAGGCACAGGAGGAAGAAGCTGCAGACCTTTCTGAACTACTGCACCAACATGGCTGCTTCCCCCTCATGGGAAATATCACATTTGCTCCTTTGAAAGTTGTTTAAGAGACACCAGCATTTGCTTTCCTAATGAATACAAATGTAGTTACACAGCAAAGTGTTTAAGAGGGGAACAGCTTCTGTTCTCTGCACTGAAAATGCATTAGGGACTTCTTCTACTGTGTATTTCCATGTTTGAATTAGTATTGATCCGGAAAACTCTGCAAGTCTTGTTCCATGGCAGTGTTTGTTTTTTTTCATTCTGTGGCTTAAATCTTAAATACAGAAAAACCCCATTGTGAATCTATAAATGTCAGTGCTTTTGTTTCAGTATCGATCAATGCAAGTGTTCAATTAAGTGTGCTTGTATTGGTCGAAAATGATCAAAGTCTCAATAATTTCTCACACATTTCAAAACAGATTATTTAGCTCTTGCACACCTGAGAAAAATCGTATTTATACTAGGTGGTTTGTTTGGAGCCACTTTTTTTTTTTAAAGAGACAAAACATAAAACGGGCTTTATTCACTCAGTGTGATTAGCGGTTCTGCACAAGTGGCGAGTAAACCTGCATCAATTTGTTTTTTTTAGCACTATGAAGCATTGCAAAGGTTTCACAATAACCCAAAAATTAAAATAATGACATGTAAATCTGTATGAATGCGTCCCAGCATGAGTCACTTAACGGCTCATACTGGATACCATTGTGTTTGTAGAGTGTTCAGCTTCTTTCACACACAGACAGCCAAAGAGCACAGAGACTCTCCATCGGCTTAGTGAGTAATCATAAACACACACACATTAATTTTCCGCACTGAACTTTAATTCAACCTACCAACTATGTATTCCATATCCTGGAGGATTTTGCTAATGATTACTCTGCTCATATTTTTTTCTTCTGCATTTTACATGAGACCTTGAAATAGATTCATTGCACAACAGTGCTGATGATTTTGTTACAAGTTAATTAACATTAAGGGACCCAGTCTCATCAGACAACTCTCTCGAAGAACAGTGAACTCAGCTTGGACAACATTCCTCACATCTCTCTAATATAGGCCTGGCTGCTCCCTGGTGGCTGCACAGTGGCAGCGAGATCCGAGTTCGAAGATCCGCGCTTGTTACTATCCAACAAACTATAAGCTTGTGGCTTAAAAAAACAACACCCAAGGAGACGCATGAAAGAAGATTTAAGGCAACTGACACAAACTGCAAAACTCAAGAAACTTTTCTGAAGCCTAAAGGCAATAACAGCAACTCTACTATCAGCAACTGACAAAAAACAGATTGAACAGACATACAGCAACCTTCAGTGTGAATCTAACTCCAGTCTGTCGTACAGATCCTACACTGCAAAATGAATCTCCAAGAAACAAGAATATGTTATTCGGTAGTGCAGGGACATTTTCTATCAGCTTCAATTCTATAAGAAGGACAGGCATACCTCTGTCTGGCCGCGTCCATCTTTCTGCCCCTGTCCTACAGCCCTTCCCAGGAGATCGCCAAGATCCACCAACAAACCTTGGTGAATGTCAGAACTTTTGATTCTAACCCAAAATGTGAGTCCGGACGCCCTGTAAAACAATTGTTCCATCACTCCCCAGAGCACATGACTGCAGGTGAGGGTTGTAGGGTACCATCCTTTGTTCTATCGGGGCTGTGTCAACCTTGTGGCAAGGGTCGCTTAGAATGTTGCTGTCCGCCACCACCACTTTGGACCCAGATAAATGGTGGAACGAACGACGGATGGAATTTATGACCTTTAAATCCAATAAGAAGCCATTTCATTTAAGCCTGTTTGGCCTCGCCTGCTCATTGTTGTGCCGGCGCCTCACAAAAGCTGAGAAAATGAAGTTTAATGTGCGTGAAACTAGATTGTTTATTTAATTTTAATTCGGCTAATTGGGAAGTTAATTAAATCGGGACTGCATTCTCTGGCAAATCTCACTATTTCTGCCAAGAGTCTAAAAAACAAATAATAGCTTTGAAAGCAGAGGAAAGCTCGATCAGAAGAGAGGACAACTAGAATAAAGCGTCCACATTAGACCAAAATGACTGACTCTGATTCGGACCCTAAGCAAACCTTTGTAAATACCTTAATGTTGGTGTACACTCTCTAGATTTGTTGCTAGTCGTCTGCTCTGACTGTGAATAGATTGACAAACATCCAAACCACTCATCTCCCATATGTTCTTCACACTCTTTCAATCCCTGGGCTTTTGCGGTGTAAGTGCAGAAACGTCCTCATTTCTCCCCTTTGGATATGTCAACGTGACACGTGATTATTCTGCAAACAGAGATCGCCCGCTCAGAGGTGGGACGGGGGCTTTTCGAGTTTTCGAGAGATATTCCTGGATGTTTTCTTTTTTTATTCCTAACTGAAAAAGAGTACCACGCAGCAAACGGCTTTTAGCCCACCCCTACTTAATTCAGTGTGAATTTTAGCTACCGGGCCCTGCAAACAGCTCACGTTATGTAACACACCAAATGTGGAGTGCCACATGCTCCCTCCCACACTCCCAGAATTCATTTATTCTGACGGATGCAAAAAACACCCTATTACAGTGGAATTTAACCATTGTTAAATCAGTGATGTGTGACTATACACACAATTCTGACACTTTTTTTCAGATATTCTGTATACAGTTTATCTCCTACAGTAACAGTGGCAGTAATCAGTTACACGTATTAAAAGCAGCAGCTGAATCATACTTGACATTAACTTTGCACACACGTAATGCATTGCGACCTTCATTTGGAAGCGTTGGTTGTGTGTTTTACATAATGTGCACAATGTCAAATCTACAAAAATTGCAAAGATGCTAAAGTCAGGGTTTGTTATGTCAGCAGCACAGCGACGGGGACAACCAGAAAATGTAACATCAGGTAAAAATGCTCATCTGCTCAATTGTTGCCATCTTTGATTATATTGTTAACTGAAATGGTAGCTGCTTCATAAAGCGTCCGTTCGCTCCCTGGTGGATGCAATATTGAAACGACCAAATTGACAATAAGGGTCCATGAACACAATCACTTTTGCACCAACATTTCCACAAATAGAAATGTTCAAAATGTATATGTGTATAATATAATCTTGGCCCAAAGCAAATCCAAGTACACTCCATAAAAAAAAACCCTCAGCTAACTGTGCGGTACGCCTGAATTCATTGTGGTCAGAAGGTCTTCCCTTCTTCCGTCAGCCTGGTTCCCGTCTCCCCACCCCCATTATTCCCATCAGGCCATGTTTCCATCAGACTCTCCCCAGTTTGCATTAACACACCTCTGGGACAGACCACAGCCTCCGTGTTATACATGGTGAACATCCATTTTTTCCAACACTGGTTTTTACCTTGCGAAAAAAAAGTGTTGTGTAATCACTACAAAGGGGATTAATTATTCATAGATGCACACCACGCACACACACACACACACACACACACACACACACACACACACACACACACAGTGTATACCTTTCTGTATCACACTGTCTCTCTGCAGGGGTTTTTGTGTGTTGCTGCCTTTCTCTCTCTGCGTATCTCTTTTTCTCCTCACTAATGGAGTTAGTGAGTCCAGAGAATAAAACAATAAAATCAAAATTTATTTGAATGGATTAAAGATCTGGGAGCTGCAGCAGCTGCCACTTCTGAAGCAGGATAAATCACTCTGCAAGGCTAGTTCACTATCAATTTGGCCTTATCACAGTTTGTTAACCTCACATACACATATGCACACACATAACATTCTTAGTGCACAGTAATCAGGAGAGATGGATGGTAAATATGTGGGGGAATTAATGGATACTGGTTTGTGTTAATGCTTATCTGGAATTTGGGTTATCTCAGTGGATTATCCAACATGTTCCAGCAGCAATAGAAGATGCACAAGATTTGCAGCTTGGCTTATGAAAGACGTCATTGGCTGTAAAGGAAATGCCAAGGCCATCTGTGCTGCTCTAAGAGGGTGTGAAATGAAGATGGAGAATGTGTCACACAGCCATGAGAGGTCATTACTGGCTCCTCAAAGGCGGCAGATTATGTCAATTTTACAGGTCACAGTCTTGCAGGTCACTACATTTTTTTCACCCTCTCCATCTCCGCCACACCTTAACTTAAGGTAATGAGTCCAGAAGTGTATTGAGTTCAAATGTGCATTAAGAGCCGTGATGCCGCAGATCAGCGTCTGTCAGCGGGCGGCAGATCGGATGCAGCCATATGGTTTAAGGATGTGGCTACTTATCCGCAGACTTACTGCAACAATCACTCTCTCTCGGCAGATTGCCATTTTATGTGTTTGTCTGCGGCGTAACGACTGAAACGCTCTGCAGGTTCCACGTCTTTCAATCTCCTCGGCAGCATTTACATTTGAGTGGTCACTCTTAACCAAAGAGGTTTATGAGGTTGTAAAGGAGTTCAGTGTTGGGGCTGGTAAATCCCCACCACCGCTGAAGTGATGGGAAGTGATTGGAAATAGGTGGAAAATGGGGCGAGATCAAATTTGGGCACATCCTTATGATTCTTTGGCCTTGACTTGGTCTTAAAATTAAACCAAAACATCAAACTCACTTCCTGCCTCCAACACGACTGTCTGCAGAGTGCTTGCATTAGGCCAAGGACACGCCGTACAATTGATGTCGCACTAAACCACTTACACATCTACTTCTCTCTATTGGTGGTTCCATTTACAGCTTTTACACAATTTGGAACGAAATAGAAACGTCGTGAAAATGTTTGCAATATTTGTTGGTTAAAGTCTTCAAAAATTAAACAACGGAGAGCAAATCCTCTTTTCTCGGAGAATGGAAATAACACAGGTTTGGAAAAAAGACTAAAATCGCCACACAACATTTGTTGGCCATAACACACAGGCTTATCTCATCCATCTATTTAAAGTGCCACTGAAAATCCTCCAAAAATCCACAGATGAATGTCTGGTGTTGCCATTACATCACGTTGCAGCTGCTCGGGTAATGTGGCCTTTTTTGATGTGTGTGTGTGTGTGCGTGTGTGTGTGCGTGTGCGTGTGTGTGCGTGTGTGTGTGTGTGTGTGTACGTCACGGCAGCTAACTGGCAGGGAGATAAACTCTGCATAGCCCAGGGGAGCATGGTGATGAAGAGCTAAACAAACAGGTTAACGGTCTAACAGGCTAACACCGTTTACAGCACAACCCAGCCTGCCGCACACAGCATGTTCCTAACAAGTAGCGGAGGGGTTGGGTGGGCGGAGAGGGAAGGAAATTGGGGGAACAGTGAGCGAAAACTGGAAGGAGGAAGAGGAGGAGAAGGAGGTATTTTGGGAGCTCGTTCAGTCTGGGTTCAGCTGTGTTTTAGCTAATGTTTGAACTGTTGCCTCTGATTCCCCCGTGTGACTGTTTGGGGCGAGCAATTTATTGAAACGGCTTTCTTTTGTTTTATTCAGGAGCTGCTGAGAGTCTCTAAAGCTAATCTCTGTGGGAGCGGAATAATCAGGAGAAGATATGAAGGTTCAAATAAGCACATAACTTTGACAGTTTCATTAGAATAACAGCAGAACATTAGCCCGTGGGTTACTACACAAGGGTGTGTGTGATTCTGCGTGTGTGTGTGTGTGTCTAATGGCAGCAACAATGAAGGAGGGGGTCGCATACAATACGTGATAAAATGTGCTGCATAATTGCCTTTATCTTGATATTTCATTGATACGACTACAGAATGATATGGATAAAGAATGGCTGTGATGCATTTGCACATAATAGGTGTGTGTGTGTGTGTCTGTGTGGGCGCCCACTTGATTTAATAGCACATCCAGAGAGTGAACAGTGATTTAAGGTTGTGTTTATGGCGGTTGCAGCAATAGGCACTTTCTGTGTCATGTGTGACCTGGCATGTTTTAGATTTATATATGTACCATGCATGCACGCACACGCACACGCACACGCACACGCACACACACACACACACACACACCCACACCCAGACGCAGAGTGAGAGAAAGAGATAGTTACAGTGCACAGATAGTAAAGGAGAATAATGGATGGATGAAATGTGTAAATGTGTGTGTGTATGCGTGGTACCTTACCGTCAACAGTAAAACACAGTTGGAGCCCATTTCCATTGAGAGAGGGGCAGCAATATGTTTTGGAGAGGCTGAGATAGGATCCATGCTTCTGCAGCTCCAATCTGATGCCGCTGCTGCTGCTGCCGCTGTGCCCTGGGGCCAAATCCAATTTCCTCCACACTGTGAAAAAATGCAAAACAAAAAAGCAAAGCAGTTTTTAATCAATGATTAATGCATTGTGGGTTGTGGCTGTTTGTCTTTTGCATATTGCATCAGGATCAAGTGTGGCAGCTAGAATGTTGTGACTTATTCTGTTAGTTATGACTGGCAGAGTAATTGCAGGATAAAGCCTGGCGTGTGTTTAACCTGGGCTTTTGTCTCTCCCCCTGACCTTCTTCCACCAGGCCATGTTTGCCGTCTCACAACATGACATTTGGAGCGCAAATTGTCTGGCCTTTCAGAGGCTTGGACTGTCTCGCTCATACAGACAAGACACACAAAACAGTCTTTTAGATAAAGTGCGCCACCCTCCATTATTAGACTTCTTTGAACTGAATGTTTTCCTGTCCTGTGCATGTCCATCTGCTGCAGATAAGCAGAGCAGCTCGCGGTGTGGCCGCCAGTGTTTGTCACTTTGGCAGTTTGTGCTGTGGACCGAGGGGGAGAGAGGAGCTTGTGAAAATGTAAAACTCAAATGTGAGGATATCGACAGCATAGAGTTGTGTTTTATTGAGCGTGAAAGCAAATGTTGGAGGAAGACCCTTATGTTAGCATGTCGTGGATCTGCTGGGGTTCTTGATTCTTTGATTCATCAAGCTCGTACAATGTCAGTAATTGGACCAATCACTGATTGATGAGGGCTCGTTTGGTTTGAGATAAATATCCCTTCAGTCCTCTTGCAAACTATTGCACGTTTGTCCTCACAGCTCTCGTTGTTTGCCTGTAGAGACAGGTGCCATGTTTAAAAGATTGGAGGGTGAGAAAATTTTTTTTTTTACATGATTCTAACTGTAAACAGTAGAGTCCCAGAACTGGATTAGAAGAGAGGATGTCCAGGCACTCTTTGCTATTTGGTTGGACGCCCAAATTCGCCAAAATTTGGAGGGTCTCACTGCACAGCGGGCGATAAATTCCTTTGTTTTCTAAACCAATATGAGCCATTTGGCATACATATAATCCATCAAGCAGCTCGTACTTCAGTGGAATTTCACTTTCATTATATCTCAGCTTACACAGATCACAGAGAGTGGATCACGCTGGTTGAAAAGTAATGAGCCTCTCCTGGTGCAGAACCTAATTTTTGATTAACGCCAACGTACACGCAGTGGGCGACCCCTCAGGTTTGACCAAGCGTTGCCTCAGAGTCTTGTTGCGTTTGAGAAGTGGTCTTGATGTATTTATTCTCCCCGTTAGCCGCACAGCCAAAACTGTCAGAACCACCAAAACCATTCCCTGTTTACTGCCAAATGAGGATGATGAAATGAGGGAAGAAAACAAACACGCTTGAACTAACAAACTGTTCCTCTGGGGGATGGATCTATAGCGCATCGATAGTTCAGCAAGCCCGTGCAGCAGGGAGACTGAGTGCTACAGTAACACCATCTGCACGTAATCCGCTCTCGATAAGCATGTCGTGCTACTGTCGTTCTCGGTTAGCCATCCCGTCTTGCTGCCCTCAGATTCTTAATCCTTCCTCCGCCTGTTGTCTTTCTGCTCCACTGGGGATCAATCGTCGCAATTCCACTCATCAGGCTCAATAATTAGTGACAATTGTAAAAGTCTTTTGCAAACTCGAGCGTTGCCATTGAGCAAATGGTGCCAATTAACTGGAGATGCTAATGTGGGCAGAAAAGCGCGGAAAAGCAACATCCGACCCCCATTACAGTGAGAGGAGGAGGGCCGGGAAGCTGTTATCTGGATGTGGAGGGAGAACTTTCCAATTGTCTTAGGGAGGAGGAAGGAGGGGGGAAACACAATGTAGAATCGGTTGCAGGTTAATTGAACAATGCAAGCATTTTGACCGGGGCTCAGCATTTTCATTTACATTATTAGTAGCTTCACTCTTGGAAATCAGTGCAATTCCTAGATCATTAACTTTACAACCAAGTCCAATCAAGGTGCAATTTAATTTGAATCATCAATACATGAATACAGATTACACATATGAGAGTGGAGGAAAGAGAGCGAGCACAGCCTAAAGCTACAGCGTCTACATGACAACGATGGTGTGAAACAGAGAGAAGAGTGACATCCAAACTTACCCAACGTCCGATTGTGTGTTTTTCTTATTTCTGCACAAATCATACACTAGTTAAACATTTATCTTCTATCTATCTATCTAAATTTGGTCTGGTTCCAGATAAGGATCCAGGTCTGGCACACTACAGCAATATATCCTGGGGTGAAGGACATTAAAGGAGCTGCTGCACAGGAACAAACTCGGGTGCAACCATGTGCAGCAGAGACGTTGCTGATTCAGTCGCATCCCAAATGGATCTTTAATTATTACGTAGATGACAGAGCCAGAAAAATATGTTTACAGTCCGCGTTTCTGCCTCTTTAACTCGGTAGATTATTATTATAACGAGACGCGTCTTAGCGAGGTGTGTTCTTCTTTGGCGGAGGGACACGCCGCAATCCAATTCCACGTCGTTTTTGGGAAGAAGCAACCACAATGAATCACAGATCTGTTTTTCAGCTGAGTGAGGTGATTGATGATATCTTAAAAATCACTTTTCAATTCCCCGAGTAATTAATATGTGCGGCCTGCTAGCGCCTTAATGTTAATGAATCAAGCAAAAAATAGGACTCACTATTTGACCATGACTCATGATTAGGGGTTTGTCTCGTGGGATCGCATGACGTTGACGACTCGATTCATAATGCGTTTTGGTGCGAGTGTGTGTCTCAAAGAGGCTCCTTATTCGTAGGTGATGTCCTTGGTGACTAATTGTCGGGTGGTTAGTTCCTGTCAGTAAACAGCCCAATCCTCCCCTCTCCTCTCCTCTCCTCTCCTCTCCTCTCCTCTCCTCTCCTCTCTGCGTTGATGTAAAAACTGGGGGTTGTATTCCCATTCTGTCAGTCACAACCATTCTGCCTCCAAGGCCTCAACATCTATTTGTGTAAACAGCAAAGGAGAAGAGGTGTTTGGAGTTTTCTCCTTCCCTAAAATGAAACCCAAACCCTCCTTTTTGCGTCTCTTTGATCCCAGGCGATGGAGCGGTAATTGTTATCACTTATGAAACAAAATGACAAGCGCCGTTACAAGCTTAGCAGCGCAAACACTCGACAGGGGAAACGGAGAACGCGGGCAGGTTGGACCCAGTGTAGCAGATGATGCTTCTGATTGATTTTGTGTATTTTGTAAACGGTACGTGTCAGAGTCAGGTGATCGTTGCTGTGATGCTTTAAGCCGTGTTGAACACTCAATTTAGGTTGCTATGATATGGCTGTGGGCCTCCTTTGCTCTGAATCCACAATTCGGACGCGTCTTTTAGAACACAATGATAACGATAAAGAACACAAATCAGTAGCAGTTGTTGGCTAATCCTTAAGGAAGAACAATTCAGGTCTGCAAAACCTGAAATCGGACCACATTACAGCTGTTGTTGTAATGTTTGTTTCAGTATGAATACTTCCCGAAAGCAGAACACGTCCACCTCCCCATCCTCTTGCTGTCCTTGCCACAGCTTGACCTCCGTCTGCCAGTCATGAAAGAATGAACGCTCCCGTGTTTTTACCTGCCGGTTGTCAGGTTTCACATAACAGGTGGGAGGCTGGCAGACTCCTTCCCTGCTCGTACTGCAGCCAATTGTGTCTGTAGGCTCCGTGTAGCCAGTTTCTGCTGTTCCGCCCACAACGATGACCCCGGTGATGAATAGTAGTGAGGCAGATGCATCTTTGCTGACACACACACACACACACAAGCATACGTTACATACACATACAGCACAGCCTCGCACTTGCTGCATGCGGTTTTAAGCGTTCCAAGCGTGCCTCTCCTGTTGCATTCATATTGGAGCGGAAATCACATTAAACAAGAGTCTGCCGCGACTCTCGGCCTGCTTGTATATACAGAATAGATTGGCGATAAGAATCCCCTCCAGAGCTCCATTCATGGGGAAAGCAGGGAGCCCACACCCCCTCCTGGGAGCTGAGGACCGGCCTTTGAATGCTTACACGAAATGGATACGGCCAAAGCAGTGATGGCTGGGATGGTGGTTTTTGAAACACAGTGTGGAGAAAGAGAGAGAGTGAGAGAGACGGGTTGCTTCCTCCTCTCTCTTTAAAGCAATGAAAGTGGATAAGCCTCCCTCTGACATCTTCTGTTGATGTTTATTTAAATGGCACTCAGATCGGCGTGGAAATCATCCCGTTGTGAATACCCAGCAGGACACAAAACAGCTGGGCTCTGGAAGGAAAACTCTCACGCACACACTCAGAGAGAGAGAGAGAGAGAGTGAGAGAGAGAGAGAGAGAGAGGGAGCTATTTCCGGAGGAGAGTGGAAAAGTGAGATAGAGAGGAAACTTGGGGGTTTTATCTAAAGTTGAAATGTGTTTTATGTAATGAGATGCCCCAATTCTGAGCTTTGAAGCAGCGTTACCTGAAGCTGGAGAATGAAAATCTCGCCTCGTTCCTGCTTCCCCCCCTCGGAGTGGCTGTTCTCAGCCTTGCACGCCGGCCCTGATCCTCCATTTCACAGAGAAACACTCCAGCTTTTGCCTTTTGTGTTTGTGCAGATTTTTGTTGCCGGGCTGACCCGTAAAGGAGAAGTTGTTATTTCAAAAGATCCCCGTCGTCCTTCTGTCTTGTTCTTCTTCAAGGACATCCTGACATACGAGCATAAATAATACAGCTGTTCTTTCACAAACACAGCCCGTCAACAGAAGTGTTCCAAATCATAAAAAAAGCCGATACGTTTTTGCATTTGGTGATCTCTCCTCATTTCGGGGGCTTGTTGCCTTTATAGCCCAGTCGGCACGTTGTTATCTCAGTGTGATGAGCATCATTTGGCATCCGAATCCGAGCTCATTTACCACCAGCTCCTTCACCGGTGGCAGCACTTTGAAGTGTTTGCTATGGTGGTGGGTTAATTGGCTGCATTAATCGCTTTTCTTCTCGTTTTTCCTTCTCCGGTGCCCCCGAGTCAGAACGAGTCAGATTAGGCGACCTACATATTAGTTTAGCCTTTTTTTTTCCCCCTCCCCTTAAATCATTGCTCTTGTCACGTTTAGTTGTGTGTGTTTTTTTCTCATTTCATCTCTCCCAGATCATTTTGTGGATGGGGTTTCTCTCACAAAATGAGCTGGGGTTGTTTGATCTGTGTAACAAAAACATGACAGTGGCCCTTGCTTCCAGCTTTGTGTAAAGTCCACAGTCCGCTGAGTTTACACTGACATGGATGTGTTTGTGCAGCCTCCCGGGGAAGTTAAATTTAGCACCTTCATCTCCATACACGTGACAATGATTGACAGCCAGCAGTGGGTGATGTGTTCTGTTTCAAAAAATGCGTCGCCCACAGCGGAAAAGGTTTGATGTTTGTTAAGTTTGAAGCAGCACTTGGCTCTTGTTCTTCCTGTGTGGCATATGCTGCTTTCACACGGACGACAACAGGACAACTTCCTCAGGCTATTTAATCCTCACATAATGTAAAGAGGAAGTCGAACGTTTGGCACAATAACAGAACTTGCAATTAGACCTATTTACATTAACGAAACTGTACTATCTTCTCTAATTTTAAACTCCTCTGTGTTGTTATCGCTCATACATTGAATGCCTGTTCTGCTGTTGATATCTGTTGCAGTAGAAACAACGTGATGCTGCAAAGTGCCCTTGCTGAAATCTTCTATATCTGCACATTTCTACTCTACTCACATAATGTTCATCGGCCTTGGCTGGCATTGGAAAAAAGAACAAACTAAACATAAGCCAAAGAAATAAAAATGGATTGGACACAAATATATAAGTGTAATAATATGAAACAGGCTGTAAGAGATGCGATGAATCACAATTTTCACTTTTTCGGGTCTACCCAATAAATTTAAGTCCAATATTCTCTTTCCTATTCTTTCTGGTTTGGACTCCCCGAACCCCTGAGGAATATATCATCTTTATCTTGATGGATGCTCAACATTCCTCAGCAGCCACTTGTAAACGTTTACTACATCCACCTACACAAAAAGCAGAAGTAATAGGATTCTCTAACTATACGTAACGCTTTCAGAAGCCAAGCTTTGAGGGCAGCACAGGAGCTATAGGTTTGCCTATACGGATGCATTTCAGTAGTCATAAAGCTCCTTGCATAGTTTCTCATTCGTGCAAACCAACAAAAAGCACAATTTCCCCCCTTTTCAAATGTGAAGGAAGCAGTATCTGTAGCATTATGTTGTACATGGCTCCTCTCCTGACTGTAGAGCCCATACCAGTGTCCTCTCTCTGGGGCTAATACAGGCTACAGGTTCAAATGAAGGCAGGTTGAAGCTGCTGCTAACCTTGGCTATCCACCCTGCATGGCTGCCCCTGTAAGCCATCAGTCTGCTGGGAGTCTGACTGAAATATTAAAGAGCCTGTCTGCCTGCCTGCCTGCCCGCCGCCGCACCTCGCCAAGGAGCAGCCCGAGTGTATTACTGTAGTGTGTGTCATTGGTACAGTAGATATGTAATGGATGCTGACCAAGGTGAAACGTGACGGGGAGATTATACTCAGCATAATTCATCCTCCTATTACCATCAATCCTTTGATATATTTATCCATTTAGGTATGCATTTATGGCAGACATGACCTGCCGAGGTGTGTAATATTTGTTGTGGCTCCAGAGTGCTGTACTTAAAAACTGTGAAGAATTATCCTCCTATTGTGAAAAGGACGCCCCTCGCAGCTGTAAAAACAAGATGGAAGTCACCTCTCTGCGCTGTACATCATCCCTCAGCGCATTACACCCCATAAGTGCCAGCTCGGGCTCTGTTCATGTGTGTGTGTGTGTGTGTGTGTGTGTGTGTGTGTGTGTCTCGATCGGTGGCCACGGCACGGCAGCCAAGAAAGAGAACTATGCTTATTTTGATCAATCCGTTGTTCATTTTGTAAAACATACTATATATATATATATGATATGGATTTTGTATCGATGCAATCCATATTCAGTCCATGTAGCCACTCAGCATGCGCCTGGCGTGGCCCTGCACAGCTATAAGTGCTGCAAACCGTGTGCAGTAATCGCCGTGATGCACAGTTTGGATGCAGTAAAGGGCATTAGGCAGGGAATGTGAAGGTTGATTTGTTCCTGTGTGTTACAGCGAGATGTCTAATTAGAACAAACCCCCACTCACGCTTCCCCTCCCCCCTCCCCCATTCTCAATCCCTCTTCCTCCTCCTCCTCCTCCTTCTCCTCCCCCTCACCTTCCTCCCGTGCTGTAACAAATCTGTTCGGTCCTGAACCCTCCAACAGAGGGAGGCAGCCGTGGAAAGGATGGAAGCAAGAGGCAAGACTCCTGGGGCTAGAAGGAAGGAAAGAAAGAGAGAGAGAGGGGGGGCATAGAGAGAGGGAAAAAAAGAAATGAAATAAATGATGGTGCTCTCTTTAACAAATGCTTTTAAGTTGTGATGAAACGGCAGTTGTTCAAATGAAACATGAAGGAATGAAAATAGATTCTGAGCAATTACTGGTGCTGTCATTCTGGAAGCAGCATTTTATTTTGAAATGATTATTATTATTGTCAGTATTTTAACTCTGGCAACAACATGTTAAACATCCTGACAATAAAGCCCATTGAGCTGAAGTGAATTAATTAGGGAAATAATGAAGAGAGAATGGAGCCGAGTGAATGCACGGGGGAGAGAGACACAGGGAGCTGAGAGGGACTGACACCTGTTTGATTGATGTCCCACAGCATGCTCCTGTTTTCACTCGCATGTGTGCTGCAAGTGTGTGTGTGTGTGTGTGTGTGTGCCCGAGTCAGAGCAGCCAGGCCCTGAGGAAATCTGATGTGAAAGAACCGGAGTGTGGGGAAAAAAAGTGGTTGACAATCATAATTTGCTGATGCAGTTCCTCCACTTTGTTTTAAAGCTCTCGTAGAGGTGTTTGCCTCTGTCGTAGATTGGCTTTTAACTTCAATGGCCTGTTTCACTTCAGCACCACACAGGTTTTGGAGCAGCTGCGATCATTTATTTGGCTTTATCTATTATTATTTTTGAATGTGTCTCTGTTGGCGCCGTGCCTTTGTTGTTTGGCCTCACACCGAGCAGGTCCTTCATTTGCATGTTCTCCCCAAGTCTGTGTGGGTGTTCTCTATAGTGGGAGTGCTTCGTTTCCATGGCCCCCTGTCGCTGGATGCGCAATCCAGATAATGAGATCACGATGAAGATCCTCCATGGAGCCGGAAGGGAGGATGGGCTGAAGTAGAGTAACAGCCGACAATGCAGTGGAAACGCACGTCAGATTATCAGTGTATCCAAACAGTGAGATGGCCTATATACTGTACATACATGTAAATAATCTTAATCCCACTGTGCTACTCCTCAGCACTGCTAACACGCTGCAGTAAGCTGCTGGACCTCTTTGGTATGCAGTGGCTTCAGTCACAGCACTAATAACGCACAGTCATCAAGCCATTTTGTTGTCTGACTACATCTCCGTGTCTTCCTTTTTCAATTTGAATGCAACTTCTGCCAGATGTTCCCCGTCGGGGGGGTTGTTTCATGCCACGAGAGGGGGGGAAACACATCAGCTGAGCGTGTGTTTGCCGCATGTGCGTGCATGATCTTGCTGGCTGTGCTCTCTTGTTTTGGATGCAAAGCAGATTCTGCAACAATGCCACCACCGAGCTCTTTCTATGCGCCGCTTTCTGATTGCATTGCCATGGAAGACGGATGAAAGCCCAAACCGAGGCGAGACTCTGAATGCTTTGTATGATTGCTGCATGCTTTGTTTTCAATTTGCATTTGGGCGCATAAGAGGTAATAAAAATGGTAGCTACTGGTTTTGGTAAAGATCCCAACACTGTCACGACGATAAATCAAAGGAAAAGGACCCGGGTCAACAGAGCTGTTGGATGATGTCATACTCCATCACTTTTCAGACTTGTGTAAAAATTGGTTTGTCTGTCTTAGGGGAGCTGGCGGGGTAATGTGTCGTAAAGACATAAAAGCTGATACGCCACTGTAGGAACACAGATGGAATAACAATCTATGCTTCTGTTATCATGCTCTGTGCTGCGTCTCTGCAGATGACGTTCTGCACGGTGTCAACACTTGATTTTAGAGGACGTGCTATGGACTTCAGAGACGATGACTGATAGGCGCGCCGCGGATCTCAAATGTGCGCTTATTTCCGTCCCCGTTTTCACCGTCCTTCCCCGCAGTGCTCATCGTTGTTTATACCACAATAAAGAGCGAGCGCATTGGGCTGCGGAGGGCGACTGTAAATCCTCCGTAGCCCTACATTGCAGAGGACTCATAAATATCAGCTGTCCCGGTGCTCAGTATTTGCCACAGTTGCTCATCATCTGCCACCGAGGAAACGACATGCGGTCCAGAGGCGTTTAAGCTGCGGGAGCGGCTGCTTATTTGGATACCGTGAGAAATGAGGTTAGCGCCGTTACGCCGCTGGCCCTGACGTCACGTGTTTGCCAAACGCTCGCCTGTGAGTGGGAGGTTCGAGTGAGCAGGTTGAGGCCATTTGTCAGGGAAAGCTATTTACATGTCTTCCTCACTGCAGAGGGGTGGGGGGGGGGGGGGGGGGGGGGGGGGGGTTGTCATCTGGGCTTTTGCACACAATCCCAAGGCTTCCTCACGCGAAGGTGGCATTTGGCAATTAAGTGGACTTATTATAGCACTAATGGCGCCCTCGCTCTGCACATTTATACCATGACGGATGCTAAACAAGCAGCCGCCAGCCACTCAATAGGCATCAATCATCATCCAACATGTCTGTCAGCTTTTATTTTAGCAACAAATGCGTCAGAGTCCAGTTGAAGATGATAAGGGGAAGCAGCTACATAAACAACGAGGAAGAAGCTCAATTCAAATCCATTTTTTAGGCGTTGGGAGTTCAGGCGCTGAACTGAACTGAACTGAACAAACTTTTATTTATTAGTAGCTTTTAAGTCACCTCAAGCATGATATCTTATGTGATTTTGTTTTCCCTGCACCACATATGGATTTCTGTGTATCGATTAAGTTCGTGTCATACCAGTTGTTTGCTAGAATTCGGGGCCTCATCTCAGTAACTTATCCTTCTTGTATTCCCTTGTTCATTTTCATGTCCTCAAGTTAATTACAGTCCTAATTAACTTCCTTTGAAAGGAATCTGTGCAATAATTACCACAATGGGGGTTGAAACAGAAGCAGTCACACTCTGCTCAATGTATTCCTGACCACAGGGAGAAGCCGACAGAGCCTCCCACTGCTTTCACTTTTCGATTTCCTAATGATGAAAATCCCTTTCAGCGCTCTTTGGAAATTTATGGAAAGGCAGAGACACAGACGCTCAGGTGGATCCTCAGACAAACCCCCCTGCTGGGATTAGAGTTTGCTCTGTGTTGTTTTCATCAATAATTATCCCGCTAAAAACACAATGTAAAGAATAAAGAGAGCAGGAATAAATGCTGAGAGCAGAAATCCCTGAGGATCCTCATATGGGCCTTAGTGGACAGCTGCTCCGTCTGTACTGCTCTGTCCCCGCTGCTCTGTCCCGGCTGCTCTGTCCCTGCTGCTGTAGAGTAAATTGAATGGACGTCTAAACTCTGAGAAACTGACGCAAACGTCACACTTGATCAATGGATTTGGCTGAATTAGCTAATGCACCTGCACACAGTAACGCACATGAACATAAAACATTTCCCTCCAGCGAGGCCGGCGGTGGCAGAGCACATGAAGGAACATTGAGTGATGCCGGCCCGGGCTGACGTGCCAACCGAGAGACTCACGCAGGAACTTGACCTGATATATTTCCTCGACACATTGAAGGATGTTGACTGGAGAAACATATTACCTGACAAAACATAAAGGGATGTGAGCTATGTCATTTAGCCAATCTTCAAATGACAGCGTGCCCCAGCCATCTAAGCATTAAATACACTCGGTGTCTGTTACTCTCAACATATGAAATGACTGATTTCTTGGCTTGCTCCAACTGTCCTGGCAGGGGAGTCTCTTCCGATGATGAATATCCACCGACTCGTGTGTCAGATGAAGCTGTGTATGAGGTTGAGAGAGGAAATGGTGTGTATCAATGCACATTACAAGCTTTTCAGGAACAATTTCATAAAACAACAAGAGCTGTATTGTGTTATTGATTTTTGCCTTTAGTTGTTCTGACTGGCCCACATTAGGAAGGTTTGAAGGTTGAACTTTTCCAGTGGAGTTTCTCCTCTTGTGTAGGTGTGTGTCCTCCCACAGTTCAAACACATGCACACAACTGGAAACTCTAAACCACCTATGGGTGTGACTTCATCTACGTATTAGAAATGACGGCTACAAACATTTTGCAAACAGCCGCAGTGCTGTGACGACAAGAAAAAAGGGCTTTTGAGGAGAAACCGATCAATCACGTTGGTGTGAAATTGTCTTGTTGCCACCTTGTTTTTCACTGTTGCACAAAAGTGGAACTGTTTAAAGGCGTTCTGATATCAGCCACGCATGATGATTCTAGGGCCTCACTTCACCCCCTCCTCCAAATGATTTTTAATCCTCCAGACTTACTAGAAATTCATGAACAAGTTTTCCCAGCGCCACTCTGGTGTAGCAAATGTGTACACAAACACACACATTTCAGTTCAAATGGAGTATAATCCCGGCTTTCAGCACCACAGTGTGCATCTCACCCAGTGGATGCTGGGAGAGGTTCCAGCTGCCGGCAACCCTGCAAAGAAAGAAGCTGTGTTTCCATTTTCCATTGATTTAAATTCATTGAAGATATACTTTGTATGGTTTAGATACATACAGAGATGTGCAATCAATACAAATGGCCACAATCCATGTGTCAGAATTCCTTATTAATCATTATACATTGTGTGATAGTAACTTGAGGGATGGAAAGCTTTCAAACTATCTTTTTGCGCAGCAGTTTTTATCTTTTCTGACCAGACAGAGCATTTTGTCTGAATCTGCCGATGCTATGGAGGACGTTACTACAAAAAAAAGTTGCGGAGGAGGACAACACATGAAAAGAATGGAGAACTTGAAGAAAGTTGACTTGTGATATGTTTCAACCCTCTTGAATAAATCAAAGTTGGTTTAGGGAGGAACTGTGCTCTCCCATAGAGATTCTGGGGAAAAGCACAGCCCTGAATCTCACCCAGCACATCAGCAGAATCTTGGATGATAAAAACCCTCTCAGATGCTGTTGGGCCTTTTCATCACTCAAGAAAACATAAATGCAATTTTCAGGAAGTTCTCAAGAAGTCCAATCTCCCTTCACTCTAAGGGAAAACTTTATCTACAATGGTGTCAAGTCGGGGATTTTGTAGTTTTTGAGTGCCGGGTCTTGGAGCCTGGCCAGGAATTTTCTGAAGCCCCATCGATCTGACACTAGCGTCTAATCTGAAGAAATATTATTCCACTTCATGTTGTATTAAAGGCAGACCATTATAGCAAACTATTGAGAGAAATGCATTTCTAGGTCAAAAGTCTCTCTTGTAGTTCTCGGTTTACATAGAAATTGGAGATTTATAATAACAACCCATTGTTTATTGTGATTTTCAGAAGACTAATGATTCTTTTGTCAGTATGGGAATATGAGGTCAAGACACAGATAAGGAGAGAAACAAAATCACAAACTGAACTGAACTGTGGGAGACAAAGTGATAGAATGACCTAGGAACACCTCATTAGCATACAGTGATGGATACAGGGTGTAATTATGGTGGCATGCAGTGGGCACTGATGTCAGGGTGGAGGCTGTTTGGTCCTGAAGGCTGTTTGGTCCTGAAGGCTTGGGCGTCCATCAGGGCAGACAAGCTTTAACACATGGGTCAGAGGTCTCTCAAAGCTGTCCATCAACTGATTTCAGTTGGCAATCCCTTACCTGTCAAGCAGCGATGACTTTAGTCATCGGTCGCTCGGATAACAACGGTGCGTGCAAGGTGAGCTGACAGCAGTTAATGCCAAACTTTGGACAGCAGAGAAGGAAAGTCTGTCAGGCTGTTGGAGATGAGACGGCTTTATGTCACAATAGGAGGTCCAGACTCAGTTTAAGATGGGGGCAAGAAAGGAGCATCAAGTGTTTCAAGTGGCTGGCTAGCTTTTGAGATGGACAGCGATGAGTAAACTGCTCCCCGTCCTGTCTCCTCTGCAGGAGAGACAAACAAGGGAGGCATTTAACAATCTCGTCTCGTCTCTGGTTTGAGGTTTGTGTTCCCGTACTGGCATTGTCACAGGACTCTGCTCCGCCATCAAAACAGGCTGCCTCCAATAGGATTACATCAATAAAAAAAAAAAATAGTGCTGCCAGTGGAGGAAAAGTCGATTGTCTGCACCATATTAGATAATGCTTTCATGAAATTTGGACACGTGATGTTCCAGCCTCCCGTGAAGAGGATAACAGGTATGTACGGGGAGTAGGTGGCTGTGTAGGGGGATATAATTGATTTTGGTGTCGTGTTGTTGACAGCTGTGATATATTTTACAATCTCCATTCAAACTTGAAATCATTTTTGAATAAGTGTTTATCTGAGTCTGGAATCTGAGCAGTGTTGCTTCTGATAACAGCAGGAATGTGCTGGATGAATGTTTCTATCTTGGCCTCTTTGGAGCTTGTGTAGTGATATTCTTTCGAGAGAGCCAAATGTGCAGCAACGTTTGAAGATGTATTCTGTTGTGTAGCGAATAATAGATTGATTTATTTCTTGCTGGGGTGCGTATTGAGGGGAGGGTTAGGAGTATCACTGAAGGTTTAGAGCTGCTGCATGCCAGCCATTTCGAGCAGTTGCGGTAGTTCCAGTAGGATGTTTTTTGGTGAAATCTGTGATATCCCATAAGCTGGCACACACATCTCCCACAAAGCTCAAACTCAACAGCATAAAACGTTGATAGCCACAAATATTGTAAAAGAAGTCGCTGGTCGCCTGTATTATTCCATCACCCCGCACCCTCACCTGCCACCTGAACTGAAGGGCTGTAATTTGACACCACTGGCTCGTGATTATTGTTTACTGTGTTGTCAGCGGGAGGGGAAGAAACTCAAATTGGTGCGTAAACAGACTCACTGTCAACGCTCCTCTGCATTGACCTGCAACCGTCGACGCCGCATCTACTACCTATTTGTCCATCGTTCCCCGCTTCTTTTGCCGCATTCTTGAGTCTGTCCTCCCCTCTGAAGATTGTGCCTGTCAAGAGCTCTGTTTTGGCCTTTCACACACCGATGATGTGATGGATCCCCTCATCGGACAGCAAAACATGTCAGGGGCTTTTTAAATTTTATATAAAAGGAAATGGCTGAATAAAATTGAGGAATATTTCACCGGCCAGAGCCAAATGTTCGCAGATATAGTGTATGATGAAGCTGTTTATTGAACCTTTCATCAATTCTATTTCATTCACACATCGTACACTGTGTACCTATATTTCTGCCATCTAGGATGCTATTATATGTAATCATAACCCTGCCCAGTGAGCTGAGATATGGCAGTGTTGTTCAGTATTATTACACCGCTTGATATGCAATGCTTTCCCCCCCTTACGCCATCGTCAACCATATTCAATCTTAATCTTTCCTCGATGTTGTTTCAGGTCCAGTGGCTGTGATCAGTGGGGAGGAAGACTCTGCCAGTCCACTTCATCATGTCAACCACGGGATTATTACGCCCTGCACTCTCGATGCAAGTCCCGACGCGGTTGTCATAGGGATGACTCGCATACCTGTAGTGGAGAACCCGCAGTACTTCAGACACGGACACAACTGCAACAAGCCGAGTACCCGTAAGTACGCAAGGTCATATGTTGTTGGTCGTTATTGCGTTGTGTAAAGTGAAGTTCCAGTGCAGGAAAGCTGTACTGTATAGCTGCTGCAAAAAGTTAAAAAAAAGTTTTTCTGAAGGCTTTCAGGTGTGAGGAGCTGGACTTTTTTTAAAGACCAAATGGGTTTCAGAACATCAAATGGAATTTGGTAACTCATTCCACCACAGAGGTACCACGGCAGAGCTGGAAACAGCTGGAGATTTGGAGCCATGCTGTGTCGGCAAGTGAGA
Organism: Genypterus blacodes; assembly: GCF_046128005.1. NCBI lineage: Eukaryota > Metazoa > Chordata > Actinopteri > Ophidiiformes > Ophidiidae > Genypterus > Genypterus blacodes. The sequence goes on from NW_027466879.1 coordinate 11,327,665, forward strand.
CATTATTTGTTAGCAGAGCAAAGGGATCGAGGAGAGTCAGAGATGGAGCTCGGGTTTATAGCCTGTCCACTAAGGACGGATGGAAAAGACACAAGGACAAAGGAAGTGAGTAACAAAAGTGTAAGAAAAATTAAACATCCTCCTCAAGCATCATGTGAGGTGACATCACTTACACAACTTGGTAATTTTCTGTCACAGCTGTCACTTTCTGCTGTATTTCCCACAAGACATGAAAAAATGTCAAATAATCCCATGTGATTATTATCCTAATACAATAATAATATCTTAATATCTGACTCAGACCTGGCTGTCTGTGCTACAGATCTGGTCAGACCCCCACATAGTTAAACGATAAAGTTTATCCTCAGCTGCAGCCATTCAGTCAGGATGTTTTATTGAACAGATCAATATTGCACGTTGCAGCAAAGAGTTCATTTATTATTTTATGGTTGTTTTAGCACATCCCTGCACATTTTCACCAGATGATGAATCAAACATAATAAAACTCTAGATAATGAGAGAACAACACTTGAGCCTCCCATGATGCACGGCCCTCAGAGCAGAAATGAGCGGTGTTGGAACATCTTCCAACACCATCTCTAAAGATGGCGGACCAGATTGAATCCCCGGTCACATGAGGATTTAGGAGCATCATAAGAGTTTTGGAACGTTGTGTGTTATGTGGTCCATTGCCTGTGGGGCTGAAATGTAAGAAGTCATGGTACTGCCAGACACTGAAAAAAAAACACATCTGCCAAATGATACGAGTTGTAAGGGAAAAACAACATCTGGTCAGAAAAGCCGGCATTGAGCGTCACCGAGTCTTTATGAGGCTCGTTCCAATCGCTGCACCTCGGTTGCAATTTGCTGTTTATCTTTACAATGAGAAGTGCCAGGGCCCTTGGGCAATTGTATAATTTAATGTCATCTACAGAGTCGGTGTGTTCATATGGTGTTAGCAGCTGGTGGCACAATTCCAGGTTCCTTATAGGATCTGTTTAGACAAAGCCAGCCTGCTGTAAAGTAGCTACTGGTGTTCAGACCCCCCCTCCCCCATTCCCCTGTGGACTCGTGTTCCAGGTTGGGGAAAGACAAGACCACTTTAAGGCCTAATTACTCACAATTACATCAACTGCTCAAGAGATTCAGCAGAAAACAACTGTGCCAGCAGCCCACTGCAGCCTGGCTCCTGTTCCTTCCCTTCCTGTCGAAAACAGTCATATCAACAGCATTTAGGAAAGAATTAGAAAGAAGATAGCTTCCGCCTGAGTGGCGCTGCACGTTTTTGAGGCGTTTCCCCACTATGATGCTGGCGTTCAGCTCAGATAGGCATGATTTTCGCCTTGGCTCACTCTCAAAATGGCCGCCAGTCAGGCTACAGAAGTTGACTTCTGACTGGGAACCAATGAGAGGGAAGGAAATCCCATTTAGATGTGATAAATAAATGACAGGACTTATGTATTATGAATTGCATGAATTGTTAATGGCCAGCCGGTGACTGATTTATAACCTTTCATGGCTTGCTCAAGATATCTGATTGCGAGCTAATGAATAAATGACAATGGGCACAAATTAAACTTTCTCCAGATAACTATGCACCTGGAATTGGAAAGCAGACAAAGCATGTAGAGGAAATTTTGGAACGACAGCTTGACGCAGGCTTTACAAATGGTCACATCAAATAATCTCCCTTGCCTTATTTGCATTGAACCCTATGTGCGTCCGTGCGATGAAAAAAAGAGCAAAGCAGCAGAGGCAGCGAACCCTGAATACATCACAAGGTCATAATGGCCAGCGCTTTCTGCCAGCAGCTAGGAAAACAAAATGGCTCCAAACGGCTTCTGCCTCTGCCGATCATCCACTGAATATGAATGCACTCAATACCCCCAGGGCACACACACTGGGAAAGGGAACTTTTCTCCGTGCAAATGTATGCGTTGAGGATATATGACTGTGTGCACTTATGCGAAAATAGCTCTGGCCATATATACAGCACATGGAAGTCCGTATGTATGTATGCGTGCGTGCGTGCGTGCGTGCGTGCGTGCGTGCGTGCGTGCGTGCGTGCGTGCGTGCGTGCGTGTGTGTGTGTGTGTGTGTGTGTGTGTGTGTGTGTGTGCAGTACTATTGTGTGGCTTGTAGGTAGAATGAAGTTGCTGACATGTCACCTCGTTCACCTCCACCTCCTCTGGTGGGTTTGATAAGTGTCTTCCTTCCTGGATCCTGTGGGGTCCACCACAGCCCCCCTGGGTGCCTGCTTTCCCCCCACTGGCCTGATTGTGCTGCAGCTCCTCGTTAAGGGGAGATGTTAGATTTGCCTTCCGTATCGACAGTCGGCCACCAATCCATAATTTATTCATTCATTTACTTGAAAGCCTCTTGTCCCGGCTGTAATAGTGACACAAACACACACAAGGAAAATTGTAGGTGTACATCTCATCGTAATCATTCTGTTGTTGCTGTAGTCATAGTGACGCATGTGTACATACTTATCCACACATACGCATCCACACGCCTACACATAAACTCGGGTGGGGTATTGCCACCCCCCTCTTTGTGCAATAAGATTTCAAGGCCACAGTATGATACAATGGGCCTTCTCCTGCTCTACCCACAACTGATCAGATGTGTTCAATCCAGCAGGACTTTGTGTCTCCAATGTCTCGATTGATGTGTTGATAAAGCTGATCTGTTGTGGATAGAGCAGAGGGAGACCGGAAATCCCAGCAGAGTGTAAACAATGACAGCAGCGGTGATACGCAGCGTAATAATTATTTATAATAATTAAGTGCAACAGACAACTCATACCCAATGAAATATTAAGTGAGTCAAGTTCAAGTCCTGCTACAGCATTTATACATACATCAGCATCTGTAAGGATATGCGTCTAAGAAGGAAGGAGCAGGTCATTATATATTGCTGTATTGATTTTTTGAGCACAGACCTGTCAAACACACATACACACACACACACACACACACACACACACACAAACACTTCCCTTACTGTGAATGGGTCTTGTACCTTTCTGGATTTATTTATTTTTGAGTGAAGTTCAGGTTTGGATTGCACTGGCCCATATCACACACAATATCCTGAATCCAACCTGTCCAAAGGAAAACCACCCCCAAGAAGAAACAACCTTTAACCATGTGAAGGGGGGAGAAAGCTTGAGAGGAAAATGTAACACAACAAAGTCCCCTGGTCAGAATAAAACCAGCAGCATTGCAGCTTCAGATAGATGGTGTGTGTCTCCACCATTGAGTCAGGAGATGCTTCTTCTGTCTGTCTGTGCTTTGAAATCAGCTCCAACAGTAAGCAGACCATCAGTCTGGTTTCTGTTAAAACAGCTGAATATGACTGGGGATGCTGCCTGCCGCTGTCGAGTCCAGTATGCTGTGCTGAATGTATTATTTATGATTTATGAAATTTTGATCTTCAAGTCAGTTCAGATAAAAATGTATATATACTGTATATGTCATATGTTGCACTTTTGGATGATACAGGTCTCTCCACACCCAAAAATAGCTTGAGAAATAAGAGCAGATAAAGTCCACAGTGTCTCATCGCTCATGTTGTGGCAGTTGTGATGTGGAAGTAGAGAATGAAATGTAAGCATCAGGTTGTAGCTGAAGCTGTGGCCTGCACACGTGAGCTGCAGCCAGGCCGCAGAGACGAGGGCGTTACGAGAACAGCGTGGACATCTGAGCACCGCCGTGCAATTGGTTCATCTTCTTTGCTTAACTGTTGGCCTGAGCTCATACCAGCGTAAACAGGCGAGTCGTGACTGATAAGGACGTTCATTGAGATCAGCGTTTTTTTTCCACGCTAGGCAGAAAATGGCCAATCTTGGGGAAATGTAGCCGCATTAGGGAGATAAAGGCAGTAAGCCAAAGGACGCTTCTTTAGCCTAATGACAGATCCATATCTAGCAGGATCCCCTGTCCCCCAGCAAGTGGCTTTGTTTTATCACTCAGCTTGCTATTTTAATTAAGGATTTGTCACATCCTGTTGGCCAAAAATTACACAATAGCTTTTGATGTTGGAGTATAGCGTGCAGTCTTTCATTAAATCCATATTATTAGCGGGTGATATCACATTGAGGAATAGCCCAAACAAGCCCCCACTCGCTGTCATTTCTGTTTTTGCTGTAACGGACATAATTATGCTCAAGGTGATGTTTTTGAAGATGAAACGCTTCCAGCAGAGACAAGGAATGACTAATTTGGCAGCTCGGACTTTTTGGAAATGGGTGAAAAACCCAGAGCAGATTGATTGAAAGGCTATTATCATGTTCCTCAGCTATGATTCCATTAGAATTTGAAACAGAACAACCCTGCAGGCTAGCCAGTTTAGAATTCAAACAACCTACTTTGATTTGATATTCAACAACCCCAAGGTGGTTCTTTTAGCTCAGTCGGGAACGGAGGGGACCAGAATAGTGCCAGGTTGGCAGTGTTGATGCGGGTGAAAATAATAACTGAGCATTCAAAGCAGCCGAACTTCAAAAAACGGTTAAAGACTCAGCAGCAAATACAAACTGTAACACAGACTAATAAAGTAGGGAAGAAGATTTTCTGTGTAAGATGACAAACCCACAGTGAATTTTTGAGCTTGTAAGCTTTTTCGCATCCTTTCATTTCTAATAAGCCCTCGCTAACCCTTGCTTTAAACAAGTGCCGGCCATTTTTAGCAAACACGTCACAGTAACTTTAGAGGCGGCATTAAGGATGGATCTTGATTTGACAGAGAGCGAAGCAGAACTTGCTTTCATCAGTAGACCAGAGAAAATGAACAGGATACACGCGGCACAGCACAAACACAGAACCTGTGTTTATTAGCTTGTTGTTTTGCTCCTTAGCTAGTTTGCTTCTAGCAGCAAAAAATGATTGATGTAGCTGACAGTTCGCATAATTCATTACCTTTTGCTATTAGTGATTAAAGGTGAAATTACTGCCCCCATTTTCTGTAATTTTCTGCTATTGCATCTATCAAGTCATTTCACGACCAACACATTTTGTGAACGCAGGGCAGACATGACAGTATACGTAACTAAAGTTGACATCAAGAATAAATTGGCCCTTTGAGTTTGATCGTTTGTAGTTAAAGCCGTAAAAAAGTCAGTAAGAGTTCTAAAAATGTAATGATGAAGATTTGGAGGAGAACAGAAATATGTGTGAGATTTGACATCAGAAGCTTTGGCTGAAAATGGACTTAAAACATGAATACATTCACAGAGAAGTACTAAATAAATTAAACAACACTAATCATGCATGTACTCTTTATTTCAGTTGCTAAGCCTTTAATTCTGGCTTAATGAGGAAAGATCAATGAAACAAGGGTCTTAATATTTGTATGTGTGTGTATGTAGCCGGCACATTTTCAGGAATGTTTGCAGTTTATAAATTATTTATGTGCTCTTCTCTCAATTTAGCGATTAAACTAAAAATTGTCTGGATGTCTGCTGTTCATTGAATCTGAATTTTGTAGCACAGATATTGTGCTCAATTAACTTTCTTCCACTAATGTCATGTCATTGTGCTGTTGGCTTTAGTCAAGATTCAGAAACCTGGAAAACTTGAACGTCAATTGTAATTTCTACAAAAAGATTTGAGATTTCTTTCTTTTAAATTACGGTGGAAATATTTTAGAGCGATTTTTATCAGAAAGTCGTTTTTTCCTTGTAGGCATGGTCCTGTTGCATGATTGAGTGATAATTCTAGTCTAGATATTTTATGCAATAGTCTTGGAAAAATGTCATATAAATGTAAAGCTGACGCAAGAAATGTGTGTATGTTGCGTTTTTGATAGAGCGTCTTGCTGTGTGAAAGCATCCACACTAAAGCTGGCTTGTTGTCAATGGCCAGGAGATGCGTATCGATCGGCCCGCCACACACACTGAGGAAGGCTGTCAGGCAGAAAAATACTCATGAACATGGGAGTGCATACACACACCTGGGAGGCAAAACACACACACGAATGCGCAAAGGAAATCTGGCAGGTAGTTGGGAAAGGGGGTGAACGCAGGCACGCACAAACACACCGTCAGTGGGTAAAGTTGGCAGGTAGTCGTGCAGAAACAAACACACACAACTCACACTGTTACAGAACAAAGCCCTCCAAACATCTGTGCTCTCCCGGCAGCCTGACCTGACGAGTAAATCTCAGTGCTGCGTTGTCTCTCAGCCTCCAGGGAGAATGTTTGCTGCCGCAGAGGCCTCAGGTGAGCTGGGACAAATGAATGATGCTGAGCTGCGGGATAGAGATTTAATCTCAGGGCTTTTCGCCGTGCCACTCAGGGTAAATAGGCTGTAGGATGCAGCTGGAGTTTGCCTGCAGAAGAAAGTGAAGGTTAAAGAAACTTGTCTCCGCTGCTGGTGATAAGAAAGCTCCATAATAGCCGGTCCGGTGGTGTCAGTGAGGAGAAGAACGCAGCCAGTGGCTGTTTAGCAGCTGAACAGCATAGATCATAACATTCAATACCTGCACCCAGGTAATAAAAGAAGGTTCACGGCTAGTACAGTGTAACTTTGAGTCTCATTTTCATTTTTAGTCTTTTCCTTTGACATTGTAACACAATTGATCAAGTCTGTAAAGGACACATCCAACAGATCTGATCCACAATCTAACCACCAATGAAATCCATGTTTAAGATGTAGCAAATGGTTTGTAACCATAGCAACAATGTGTTGGCTCTCTGCTATGGTACTAGTCATTGTTTTCAATGTGGAAATCAACGGAACATAAATCAAATGACCTTGGTAAAAGTCAATTATGCTCAAGCGTTGATAACTGCTAAAAATAACAAACTTGCAGCAGGAAATGACGCTCATGTTGTGGCTTCTGTTTAACCTCCGACTGCTGCAAACATATACTACATATGTGCTTTTTGTCATCATGATCTTACAGTCTAGCGTTTCATCAAAGCGTTGCTTATGACAATGCGCTCTGCCGTATCTACCAGTGTGAATTTCAGATGATGAAGATCTGTCTCTAAATAGGTCTGACCCGTCAGACTCATTTATAGACTCTGGCAGATCTTGTGACCAACTTGCTAATTTCACAACAATGCCCTAATAAGAAAACTTGAAGTGTTGTTAACAGGAAGGAAAGTGGCACTAGTTTTTCCGACCAGCTGATGACTAACCCACTAACGGTCCTGCATGAGAGCTCTGACTGACTCATACACCATTGAACAAACGCCCCTCAGGAACATTACGACGTGTTTGAAGACAGATTTGCTGCTTTTGCGTCTGTTTGACTTTCACTCCACAGATTGATGCATGTGCAGAGTTTGTCACCCAAAGGCTGCAGCCCCATTCACTAAGAAGTCAAAAAGGTGACATCGCAAATAGAAGAGGCCAAGTCGTTAATCAATCAATGCCGACAATTATTTTATCCCACCTTAACGCAGTACTTTTTTTTTATTATTATAATTTTGAAAGGCCGCTGCTCACTAGCTACAAACTGCATGCCGATTATTATTGTGTAAGATGACGGTCTGAGCAACGTTTTTAGGATCGCAACGAATCAGGCCACGTATGAGCCTCCCTCAAGACGCACCGCCTCCCTCAAGACACGAGTTGTATGAAAAGGAGAGGACTACAAAAGCGACTGAAATGTCATTAAACTAAGACTAATTGAATCAGATGAGAGAAAAATCTCCCGTCTCTCCATGGATCCTATGAAACTTCACCTCAGATTGGAATGAATGAAAGAGCAAAACAAATTAATAAAATTAAGATAACCTCATTATGAAATGTAGACAAATACAGATATTATCTTTTCGTGTTATGTGATTAGAAGTGTTGATGATCTGTATGGTATGATAACTATATCATCAAGGGAGACTTATCTTGAAATCACTTTACATACATTTAGACTGACAAAACTGCTTCACTAACAACACAAGCAATTAGTAAAGTCCAGATAATCCATGAGTGATTATAGAAAATTAACAAAAAGCGAGAGAAAGATTTACAGTGAGATCGTTAATCATTTCTATATTTCTATATGAGGAGATGGGAGAGGGTGGAGTCCTGAGGGTGATGACGGTGGAGGAACCATCTCTTCACACTTCCTTTGTCAGCGAGAAAGTGTCAGTCATTTGGCCCATGAAATCCATTCAAAGCATATTTTGAATTAGAATGTATGTAGATTGACTTAAGGCTTTTTTTCCTAGACTCAAGGCTCTTTCCTTGAGCAGATTCCTCGAAGAGGAAGCTCTGACAGCAGTGACGTCTGTGGCTTCTGTGTCCCTGGTGGGGTTCTCGCCCAGCAAACCGGCTGCCATTTTTCACAGAGACGCTTCTGTTCTGATCTACTTTCCAAACCAGGCCACTTTCTTTGTGTTTATCAATGTGGCAATTTCAGAAACGATGATAATTTACTGTCTGATTGATGAGCTGAGATTAACAAGCAGGCTTTTCTTGAACATTCTAGAAGCCTCAGTGGTGATGAAGATCGAGATCGCAGATTGAGGGTAGAATGATGGTAGCTCAGATACTCTTACTTATCTATCCTTGGGCATGAAAACATCACTTGTTACTTCCTGATATAATAGGTGTCACTCCCCTTTACTCACACAGTTCTTGTATGGCAGAGCTGGAAATATGAGGTACAACTCTGCAGTTATATGTATATAACTCTATCATGCTATTTGAGTTAATGTTAAATATGTGTGTATATATTTTAACCCGTGCTGTGTGTGTTTTCCTGGTAAACCCACTAGCTGTCATGTTTGGTATTCAGAGCGAGGCAAAGGGAGCACCTCTGTTCACGGGCCAACAACTCCTACTCCTTCTTAAGTCTCTCTGTCTACTTTTTCTGTGCATCGAATCATTTTCTGTGCAGCTAATCAATAGCGGAATAAGCTGCAATTCCATCATCCGCATAACACATAATCAAATGTAGGTTGGGGGGAAGGGTCAGCTCAGTGAGGCAGTGGTGCTTTACTGTCCTGTGACTGGGATCATATGGGAATGAGGCATTAGGAGAAGTAGAAGATGGATGTGGACAGATGGGAGAGATTTTTTTCTCCTCCTCCTCTCTCTCTCTCTGCTCTCTCTCTCTTTCTCTGCTCTCCCTCTTCTTCTCACAAGCCATTTACACAAGAACAAAAAGACATTTAGACATTTTTGCATTTCTGTGCTCATTATAAAATGTCCCCGTGCATTGTTTAAATGCCAGCAGTAAGGCCAAGCCGTCTAGATAAGAGATTTGCAGCTCTGCATGTCCAGCGGTATCTCACATTTACCCATGACTTAAAATAATGGAACACTAATGTACCCTATATTTCCCCCGTTTGTTGCTTCAGATTTAGATCAAACATTTTACAAAGTTTGACAGCTTCACATATTCTGTGAACCTTTCCGCATTTCAATGAAGCTGTATTGAACTTCAGGTGAAACAGAAATGTACAAATTCACGACGTTCGAGTCTCCGTTACACCAAACAGAGGATGCTCGGTGTCTTGTGCAGCATGTTGTGCTCGCTTTACTTTGATTCAGCCTGTCAGATTTTGTGCCTTATCGTCACAATCCTCCAGACCTCGACTAGAATTTAAATTGCTGTGTCATGTCAGTGCAGCACATCCATCTGCCAGCGCGGTATTTATCCTTATCCATTCTGTCTCCATTGGTGGCCCTGCTACTCCGTCTCTGTGTTTGTTAGCTGTTGTTTCGTATTTGCACAGCAAATAAAACCCAAAAGATATGCAAACTGTCTCACTTACTGAAAGAATAATACACTAACAAGAACCCATTGTTCAATGTAGTAATAATATTAAACACTACAATACATTTACAAAAGGCCCTGGTTTACTTGAACAACTTCATGTAACTTTGCACTTGTGTATGTGAGTTGGCTGCCGTGTGGAACCTGCTTTTGTTTGAGGTGTTGTTTCTGTACGTCCTCCAAAATTAGCACGATGTGTTGGCAAGATGCAATGCAGTAAAGTCTAATCGAGCACAGAAGAATTTGCTTAATGGCTTGTTGTTATTGCTGCTGCCGTTTCCGTTTTCATAACGTTAGTATGGAAAGGGGATCTCATCAGTTGTCACTATCTTGGTTCACACATGTTACAGACCGTGGATTATTTATGTCTCGGACCCCCACTGACAAGCGGAGGATATAGCATTTAATGGTCCATAGAACCACATGCACACATGCAGCTTTACTCCTTTTCAAACTTCCTAAAGCCTCCCTGAGCTAAGGTGAGTTTGGAAAAGTCCCTAGAAGTTCTGTGTTTCAGTTATAATGTTAAATCAGTCTATTTTAAAAGACATTCAGAAGTTGGAATGACTGTCTGATGTGTTTGTCGAATTGAATGTACTCAAGTAAACCTGAGCCTTCTGAACTCCCTATTGTCAATACTTGGGATTGTACTTAAAACGTCTTGTCACACTGCTGAGATTGAATTGTTTTAATGTAAACAACTCATCTTACAAGTCAGTTCACTGGTATATGAAAATGTGTTTTCGAGTGACACTGTGTGGCACAGATAATGGCAGGGGGGGTGAACGTCTCCCTTTAAAATGAGTTTTCTGGCAGATGTTATTGTCCTAGAATGCACACGCTTTTCATCTGCTGAGACACTTTAACAGTAACCACGTGTCATTTTTCTCTCTCTCCCTCTGTGCTCTGCCTGTCTGCTCATGGCCCAGTTGTCCAGCATATAAAGCGCCGAGACATCATCCTGAAGAGGGAGCTGGGGGAAGGAGCGTTTGGCAAAGTGTTCCTGGCAGAGTGTTACAACCTTAGCCCCACCAAGGACAAGATGCTGGTGGCTGTCAAGGTACATCTTCACTCTCTCTGTGTGTGTGTGTGTGTGTGTGTGTGTGTGTGTGTGTGTGTGTGTGTGTGTGTGTGTGTGTGTGTGTGTGTGTGTGTGTGTGTGTGTGTGTGTGTGTGTGTGTGTGTGTGTGTGTGTGTGTGATGGAGTAAACAGCGTTTAGACATACTATGCAAGTTAGGGAAGTCAATTAAGTGTCCCTAGGGTGATAAATACAGTATGTTAGTTAAATTATGGACTTACAAAACAGTTTGCCTCTCTGCTACTTTACTTACTGGCACAAAAACACAATGAAATGTATTTTGAATAATTAGGCTTCAAATCCTCTGCTTACTATGCAAACACATTTTGTTTCTCCTTAGATAAACACATACTTCAGTTTGTCATTTGCAAATGTATATTGTTCCCACCGGAGGTTAACAGCTTTATTTACACAGTGAATGTACTGTACTTAATTCAAAAGCGGATGGAAAAACCGTTACCTCTCATTTAAAAATCTGTTATGAATTTGTGACGGTGAGTTATAAATAACTGCAGCTGTTCTATATAGTGCACTAATCTAAATAGTCGTATTTTAAGCATGTGCGAAAATATGAGCATACCTCCTATAACTACAACACAGACGGTGGCGTATGAGCTAAACTTCTGTACTGAAATGGTTCCTGATGTCTTTGGCCAAACTTCACGCCTGGCTGCAGATGTTTCAGGCCTGCACTTTTCAGAGGTCACCTGTCAATCAGACAATGTACCGGGACTCCAGGAACCTGGTGAGAGACTCTGCAGGTGTCACCCCTTTCCTTGTTCAGCAAATCTGGCTATCGCTGTTAATGCAAAGTACGTGCAAGAGGATTCCTGTAAAGAGCTAACACACGTTACAGTGTTCAGAACTGCACATGGATAAGCTTTAAAGAACTGATATATAGGCTGACGCAGTGCCGTGTTATATCTACGGACATTCGCTAATATAAAACTGTCAGAGAGATTATGTCCCGTTAGGGGCTTTGACTGCTTCCCCTCCCACAACATTCTCATCTGTGTACCCTTTGTACCCTGTCTTAAAAAAGAAACTAACTATGGGCCAAGCAATTAGTATGAAAGTGGAATATTGGCTTCTACATAATAAGCAGCTTCGTCAACCCAATGAACTCACTATAAAGAGTTTGGTGCTGCTGCTTCTGTGTCCTCAACACTTGAAGACTGCGCGCCTGTGCTTGACTGCTCCCGGTGTGACTGCGAGGGTCTGTATGAATGTTGAAGCAGGGTGAGGCTGAAAAATAAGGGGGTTGCAAACTCAGCAAAGTTACCCAGGAAAGAATTACAGGAGAAGTTAGCAGCAGATGAAGATGACGGAGTGTGCGGCTCTCACTTATCATTGGATTAAACGAGAAAACCAAGGTTGACCATTTTTTCAAGAAGTTTCCTTTGCAGTGACATTTTAATTTTTAAATAGGACAAAATGGACAATTCTTTATCAAAACATGTCCTTTTTTCATGTGTGGATAAAGCAGCTGGAGGCTCTCTCAATGCACTTAAAGGTCAACAAAGGGAAAATTCATAGTGCCGCTGCATTTATTGTAGTCGAGCACTTGGAGGTATTGTTTTGGAGAAATGCCCAGACAGGAAACATTTCCTTAAGAGTGCGGTTTGATTTGGTAATAGAATTTTATGGCCACTTTACCTTCTCTGCCGTACATCTTGACCATCTCCAGCAATTCCCCACTGGAGGAGGACATATGAGTGAGTGCAGTTCCACCCTAAGGTCTTTCCATTTGTAATATCGTCTAGGGCACTGGGAAAGAATAACTCAAGGCCAAGGAGATCAAAGGAAGAAACTTGCTTTATTTTCCTGTGGCTGATGAAGTGTCAAGAGTCTTTTATCCTCCAATAGAGCCTCCAATAAGATGTATATTATTTTTTCGGATGCTGCCGGCTGCTACTGACATCCCATCCAGATTAGATTTTCCACGCATTCGCTGCTTCAAAGGAGTTCAAGCCATTCGTTGACTTGGTCTTATTACCAATCAAATCAAATTGCTTGTGTAGAGCTCTACAGTTGTTGTAGAGCTGCAGTCAACCGTGCTCTGCACTGAAGGCAATCCATGGTTGTTACAACAGCAGTCTAACCTGCAAACTAGTGCAATAAAGAGCATTCAGTTTATACTCTGTATGTATAGATCCTTATCTCTGAATCTGACTTCCAGACACTGAAGGATCCCAACCTGTCAGCGAGGAAGGACTTCCAGAGGGAGGCGGAGCTGCTGACCAACCTGCAGCATGACCACATCGTTAAATTCTTCGGAGTGTGTGTGGACGGAGACCCCCTCATCATGGTGTTTGAATACATGAAGCACGGAGACCTCAACAAATTCCTCAGGTCAGTTTCATGCTGGACGATATGTCACTTAAACGTAATTGAACAGGTTAGCAAAATAGAAATTCACGAGCTAAACAGAGTGTGTGATTCAGTCCAATATTCACTGTTCAAAATTGCTCAGTGCTATTTTTGTTGCTCACCACCAGGGTTATTGGTTCCTTCTTTCCCTCCTGGAGCTGCTTATTCTAGATGTATGTGTCCTGGCAGCTTACAGATGACATATAAGTGTGAAACTCCAGTACCAAATGAAAGAAAACAAAAATGAATTTGCCCACAGTGCCGACAAAATATCCATCCAGTATCACAATTTTCACAGGCTGGCAAACTTGAGATCCTTGGTGCTTTTGTTCCATAATGTCAGACTGTGCCGAGGGAAGTGACCTGTGATAAGCTTCAACAAAAGTGACACCATACCTGCACAGTGAGTGCTTTGGTAATGGGAAGCTTCACAGGAGTTGATGACGGTGTGCACAGGAGGATTTTGGGATAGAAGTGTGATATTTGAAGGGCTTTGACAGCAATCGCGTGGGTGTATGAGTGTGTTTGCGTGTGTGGTCTGTCTTATTTTAGAAGTTCGAGCAATAGTTGGAAGGATGACATGTTGTGATGGGAGGGGGTGGGAGAGAGAGAGAGAGAGCAGTCCAGAGAACACGAACACTTTCTGTTTCACTCCTGAAATGAACGATGTCGTAAATGATGAAATAATTTCATGCAAAGTGCAAGATGTGGCTGATTTTTTTGTTCTGTTTGTATGCTTGGCGGTTCGAGTAATCAATACAGATGAATAGGAGGTTCTGCTGTCCTGTATGTGCAGCTCCAGCTTTCCTTTATTCAGAGAGCGGCCCACCCTCGTGCACCCACGCCTCTAGATCTCTGTGAAGCTGCCAGAGAGAAGCAGAGACAAAGACGCAGGCTGCGTTAGAGCGCTGCTGATCTCTCTATGTCTCTCAGCAGTGGTGCTGTGACGCACAGACGCAAAGCAAAGAACATGGAAAAGAGAGAGAGAGAAAGAGAGAGAGAGAGAAGCATGTCAGTCATCCCTGCATGGTGCCTGGTCTGTAATCACAGTGTTGAGAAAAACAGGATCTCCTCAAAGGAAATGATTACTTCTGCGTCACCAAATAAATGCTCTGGATCTATACACATTTTTACCAGGAAACATTGGAATGGAAGCAGGTTTCTGCAGCTCACCGCTCCACAGACGTGACCTCGAGGAAATGAATGCAGCTAAAACAATGATAATTTAACAAAAGAGTCTGCAACATAACCAGAGCCACCAAATTAGTAATAACCCCACATTCAGTCAATTCTGGTGTAGTTTGCAGCCTATTTATGACTGATTCTAAGCTTTTTTAATGAAAGCTTCACCAAGACAGTAATTCTAGGTGCAGAGGGCTCCGGTTTGGCTTGGCTCTGCTACAGACCAAAAATCTATCTAATCAAACAAATACAAAATAGACCAACCTATTATTAAAACCAATTCTTGCAAAAGTTCAGTAAATCAGCATATATTAGGACCAATTTGCCCCAGAATGTGTTCCGATTAAATTAGCTTGGAGACACTTTCCTCGCAGAAACAGTACTTTGAAGACACAATGAAGAATATAAAAATTAACATTCTGTAATAAGGACAATTTAGGAAATTCTACCACCAAAGTGTCCAGTGTTTGGACACTTTCAGTAAGTCTCTTGCTCTCTCCGGTTCCAATGCTGTTCTCATTTATACTGTACTAATGTTGAGATTGTGGTGATTCAATTTTAACGATGACATGTATTTATTATTGTGCGCTGTAATGTTTCTCCACATCTTTTCATTCGTTGTCTCCATAAGAATACACACCTACAGCACCTAAGCAAGAATACAGCACCTAATTTTGACATTTGTTGTCTCCCAGAGCCCACGGCCCGGACGCCATGATTCTGGTCGACGGCCAGCCGCTGCAGTCAAATGGAGAGCTGGGTCTTTCCCAGATGCTCCACATCGCCACCCAGATCGCCTCAGGCATGGTCTACCTGGCCTCCCAGCACTTTGTCCACCGAGATCTGGCAACCCGCAACTGCCTGGTGGGCAATGGCCTGCTGGTCAAGATTGGAGACTTCGGCATGTCCAGGGACATCTACAGCAGCGATTACTACAGGGTAAGCCTTCCAAGGGACCATGGTGACTCTGCCGCCTTGTCTGCTTGCTTTTGCCAGGAAAAGTAGGTTGGCATTGTAAGAAATTCAACTTTAAAATTGATTTTCAATATCCACTTAGCCGCAAGACCAATCATAGTAAAAATAAATCAACAATACCAAAAAAAATCCACTTTTGGCACAGTAGGTATAAAGTAGTGTGCTGGCCTAGAATAGACGACCTGACTCAGTCTAGGTTAGTTATGGATGTTTCAATACAATCCAATACAAATTGCCTCAGGTCCAATATGATCTCAAACACTGTGTGTCCTCCCTGTTAGGTGTGTAGACTGCCACTGTTCTTTCACTTTCCTTAGGTATTTCCTTTGTCTTCAAAGGAGATGGCAGCTATCACTCACTGCTCAGTTACGTTGAATTGGGAAGGGGAGGTTAAGAACTGTGGTAGAAATAGAGCCAGCTGTGCCTTCAGCCAGATGCTAAGAAACTCTGCCGCTTAACACAATTACAACCCCGAGCACTGCAAAGCAGGTTGAAACTGCAGAACTGATAAATGAGCATTTTGCTGAATAAAATAAGAGGTTTGTGTAGACTAACGGACACTACAGATATGCCTTGATTCAACAGTTTTAAACATGCTACATGTCTACATCCATCCATTGTCCATGACCACTTAGACTGTGAAAAGCATGTTATTACACTCTGTATCTATATGTTGTAACTAACTGTATATTGCACATGGAGTACTAAAGGCTCATTTTACAGACACTTAGGTTCTGCCTTCTGCATCTTACATGTCGAAAATCAAACTCTGCTCTAATGAGTCACCCTCTTAATTGGAGAGGAGTTACATGTACATTTATTTTGACCAGCATAACATTACACTAAAATGAAATTATAATTATTATAATATTTATACAATACTGTACCTTCAAGTACTCCAGTGGAGCTACAGTGTGTGTGTGTGTGTGTGTGTGTGTGTGTGTGTGTGTGTGTGTGTGTGTGTGTGTGTGTGTGTGTGTGTGTGTGTGTGTGTGTGTGTGTGTGTGTGTGTGTGTGTGTGTGTGTGTGTGTGTGTGTGTGTGTGTGTCCTGGGCAGCAGCTGCTACATCTGTGAAGCTGGACAGAGCTCAGGCAGTATACGTTGACAAATGAAGAGAGAGAGGTTTTCTTTTTTTAAGTTCTGGCCTGAAGAGCAGTTGGTCTAATTGTTTTTACACACCAAGTCTCAGCTGATTTAGCACGCTGATACCGCGACGCCGCAAGATGGATCGCTTCAGTTTATCATTCTTGTCTGAACAATTATATACGTAACATTGACTGTTGCAAGCGAAGACAAAAGAGAGACAGAGCA
Source organism: Genypterus blacodes (assembly GCF_046128005.1). Lineage (NCBI taxonomy): Eukaryota > Metazoa > Chordata > Actinopteri > Ophidiiformes > Ophidiidae > Genypterus > Genypterus blacodes. The sequence continues at coordinate 11,344,318 of NW_027466879.1, forward strand.
GAAAGAGGTCTCAGCACCTTCCAAGGCTATAGAAGCTCAGTAAACAACTGTGTGTGTGTGTGTGTGTGTGTGTGTGTGTGTGTGTGTGTGTGAGAGTCGGACGCCTCCACAGACATGCAGTTTAGGTGAATTGGAAAACTCTGAATTGCCTGTATGCACGAATGGGAGTGTGATTGAGTTGTCTGTCTCTGTAAGTTTGCCCTGTGATGGACTAGCAACCTGTCAAGTGTCCAGCCTCTCGCCCAATGACTGCTGGGAGAGGCTGCAGAGCCCCCGCAACCCTGACCAGGCATAAGCGATAGAGAATGGATGGATGGCGTCAGATCTATAAGTAAGATAATAAGGGTGCATCTGTGTATGACTACTATCACTGCAAATACGTACGTGTGCAGGAAAGCCTGTGGCGCCAGTGTGTATTGGGGAGCAAGGAATCTGTCTGGGGGAACCTCCTGCCAAATGTTGGCTCCTTCTGTCAGATGCAGCCATGAATCCATTGGTGAAATTTTTATACGGCTTGAATAATTTATCGATTCAACAAATCTGTTTTGGAGCCGTGCAAGAAACTGTCCAATATTACTGATGAGGCTGCCAGTTGAAGATGAGGATCCACTGCAAATGGTGACACGGGACAGGAAGGGCTGTATGTTGGATTGAGCAGGGAGCAGAGAAAGAATTTGTTAAAAATAAATACATTTTCCAAAAAAAGCAAGACAAGTGTCACAGTTTGAAGCTATTCTGAGTACCACACACCATGGCAGGTAGTCAGAGTGTATGTGTGTGTGTGTGGGTTTGACCTTGTGTGAAGCTTTGCGCTGTGGTTTGTTGTGCTGTTGTGATAGCATCACTGGCCGCCTACACAGAGGAATATTGACAGAGCCCAGAGATAAGGAGCTCCTAACAGTGTTGGACACTTTCCCTGTGTTGAGTGATTATAAATAGCAGCACCCTGCCAAGAACACAATCCTCCCATCGCTGAATAGTCATATTGACGCTTGTTGCTCTCTGGGACTCCCAAGACTCTTTGCAGCAGAGCTTCAGCAGACAGAGAGATATATATTGTCCTAAATCACATTCATCCTTCACGTCCTCCTGCTCTTCTAATCCTGAGTATGCCTGTGCTCTTTCAAAAGAGACTGACGGCACCGTCATTGCCAACTGTGAGTAGGTGTGTGATAACGCTCCCTCACACGATATAAGAGAAGATTTTTCTTATTTGCTTTCAGTGACGCACTGAATAATGCGTGTTGAGGTCATCAGCAATGACACTGAGCTTTTTAAGTGCCTCTGTGAAAGACGCATTCAGTGAAATTTGGGACTTATGCCCTATCATTAGCAGGACTTCATGCAGAGTCTCTGTAGGCACTTTGATCACAGTCTGAACAAAGTGTTTAAATTCTGGGTCCTACAGTTTTATATGAAAGCATTATAGTTACTAGGTTCCCTCTACATGCTCGCAACAATTAATGCTCCTTTTGTATTTCCAATGTCCACAAGACGAAACAAAATATGCAGTGAAATAACAGTGGACTTGATTGATCTCCCTTCACAGCTAATTTCCTCCAGCCCTTATTCTCATTTGGTTCATTTATATTTCGTATTACTTTCTGTATTCATGACTTTATCACTTTGTTTTGGTATGGCTGTCAGTGTTGATTATATTCATACTAACTGTATACTGAAATACCAAACATTTAGTTCTTCCAAATAGAAAGATAAAAACAGCAGAAGCCAATTACGCTAAGCCGGCATAGGTTATGATGTCAGGAGCTATAAACAGGCATATTTTCATTGGAGTAGTAATTTATCATAATATAATTCAAATTTTATATTATTTTTATGTTCTCTTGTGTTTATTTTTTGTGGCTAATTCTGTGATGTGTGTGTGGTGACGTGTTTTCACTGGGTGTTAGCTCGTAGTAGCAGAAAAAGACGTGTGAATGTAATCCACATGCTTTGCATTAGTGGCTACACCACCACACTTAGCTAGCTAGGCTATGCTAACTTCTCCAGACATGCTACAGATCATCGACTTGAGACTTTTAGGGGAAATTATAACTACGCTAGTTTAGACGATAGCAAACACTGCCAACATTCAACACACGTCTTTGTAAAGTCGCCATTGTAGCGTGAAGCAAATGAATATATATCTGCGTACAAAGCAAGAAAGGTATTCATGGCAACTTTTGTTAAGAAATGCATTCATTCTTAAGATTTGCTTAATTGTTGAGATTTTACTGCAGAATCATTCAAAATCTGCTGAATTCTGACCAATCAGCTGACAGCAGAATACGCACCTGACTTGGAATAACTTTGCTTGCTTACCTTCGCTGGAAGCTTTGCTTTGATGAAAAATGGTCCCCAGGTTTTCACAGTTTGAAGGATCAAACAGGCTTTCCTCTGCTGCATTATTTATCAAATACAAGCCTCCTCAATACTGCGTGCGGCTTTGTGCCTAATGAGTACAGGGTCCATATTTATTACTGCTGCATGAAAGGATGAGAAAAGTCTGTTCTTCCTCTCCCCTTGGGTTTATTTCCTCTCTTTGCACACTTAGCACTCCGTCATTCTCTTATGGAGTCATTAATACGATAAGAAGTGAAGGTTATGTTTCCGTTGACCTCACAGGGGGTCTCTGGATTAAGAGAGAAATAACCAAAATTCTGCATTCATTAACTCCATGTTGCACAGTGTAATGCATGATGTATGAAACTGAATTGAACTTATTTTTCGTAGTAGTAGCGCAATTCTTGTCGTCTGTGTGATGAAGGCTGTGGTTTGCGAATATATGTATTTTAGAGCGACTCGTCGCAATCACCTGCATTACAGAGGAGGTGGATCGATGATTGAGAAAGATGAACAGCAGCATTTTCAATAAATTGCCCCAAAAAAAAAATATCACAGAGAAGGGAGGGAGGAGAGAAATGGGGATGAAATGGGGATGTTTTGACTTTATGTGATGGTGACTTTACATCTGTGTGTGTGTGTGGGGGTATATGTGTGTACATGGATGTATTGGTCATCAATTATCACTAAACTAAATTATTAGATTAAGAATTGATATTGCATGATAAGGACGCTGTGTCTTTATGTGATGGTGACTTTACATCTGTGTGTGTGTGTGTGTGTGTGTGTGTGTGTGTGTGTGTGTGTGTGTGTGTTTTTGAAACCTTCCTGAAATTTTCACCACCCAGTACAATGCAGCGGACAGAGTAGATACTTTATCTCCACTTGGCAGCAGCATAGCAGGTAGGAACCTAATGGACATCATAGCCTCTGAAAGTGAATTTGTGTTTGCTGCTGTTTGAGCCGGACGGGCAGAGATAGCGGTGCAGTTAGAGGAGACGGAGAGTGTCTAGATGGTTATCGGGGGCCCTTTAAGACGTCCGGGGCCTCCCAGGGCTCCCTTCAGGCCGCGGAGCACCCGCCACAGAGCCCAACTGGGCCGGTAATCTATCCCCTCTGCAATGCTGCTGTGCTCTTCACACCGATAATCCAATCACTCCCCTGCCACGGTGGGACAAGCAGAGCACTAATCCAGTTTATACACCAACAAAAAAAGCAACCCCAGACTCATTCCTCACTCCCCACAGAGCTGCGGCAGCTTCTTGATGTGACATTGAGTGAGAAAGATGAGGATAATTACAGGGGCAATTATTTTATTTTTATTATGTGTTCAGTTTTTTCTCTCTCCTCCCGCTCTCCTCCATGTTCCGAGCTAATTGCCGTGGCCTCCCTGCAAAAGCCTGAGGTGATGGCGTGCTGTCATTTGGGGATGGAGGAAGTCAGCCAGCTTTAATATCCTCTACAATCAGCGGTTGGATCATTAGTATGCATCTGATGAGGCTTAGTCTTGCGTTCAATGGGCAGGGTGGACCTAAGATAAGTAATTTAGACTAACAGGAACTTAATTAATTTTCTTTAATCTTTATAAAGCTCCACTGGGGGATAAATAGGTACACAACCCTTTGCCAACTCCTTTCACCTCACGTTTCAGCCCATCTAGCTTGGCTCAGTCAAACCCCTTTTAGAGGATGGGTTGATTGGTCTGCACATCAATATTGGCTTTATGTTGTAAACAATGCTAAAACATGTCATGTCTAATTGAGACCAGGCAGTGTATAGGCCAAATTCTGTAACTGTGGCTGGTGTTCAATTAAGCATTAGGTTGCGGTGGGAACACTGGGAAGTGGATGAACGTTCTGTCTGGGACTGATGTGGTGTTGTGGGTGTAAAGGCATCAAACCCCCTTATCGTAACCCTACCCCCCCCCCATATCAATGTTTACCCTTATTATTGTTGCTTGATCTGTCCCATCAGCAGCACCGTCATCAAGGGTCTTGTTGGATTAGAGACCAAGAAAGAGACCTGGTAAGACCCCCTACAGACAGTATCTCATACCTTCACTGCATGTCACACTGTACAATATCAAGTTTGGTGCATGTCGGATTGTGCAATGAATGCCTGGTGAATTGTAGCACTATGATGAGCAGTAAAACAGTTAAGAAATAAATGGAATTATTGCAGGAAGAAATGTGTCATAAACTCCAAAATTGAGTGAATAAAAACAAAGCTTTTGGCTGTAAATGTCGGTGCTTTCGAATGGTCGTATTCCTGTTGGTTGCCCATAGAAGTTGGCAGTAGCAGCAGTCAGATTGTGCGATTTTAGTCCCAAATTTCAGAAACTGGCAGAATTATGTTATCTAGCACTAAATTGTCCGTCTGTGGACATGGATGTTTTGATTGATGAGCACAGATTTCATCAGGATTCTATCACGACTGTTGCGTTTCGTCTGCAAAAGTTTACAGGAGGCGTTCAAGATTTGAGTGAGTAAAAGAGCTTTTTGACTTTGGGGTTTTGCGGGTCACTCAGGCAACCTTAGCCAACTTTTTAGAGGAGCAGAGTTGTGAGTAGAGGATGTGGGAAGAGGACAGAAGAATGTTCTCCCCTCTGTTTGCAACTATATCTGAGATACCCTTGAGCAGACCCCTGAACCCACAGTGGGATTAGAAGAGGACTGTGGTTGAACCCGACAACATCTAGATGTAAATTTGTGTAAATAACTGAAGGTTAAAGTATGCCTGTTCAGAAAACCTTGCAAAATACATAATATATATATGAATATTGAAAGAAATCTAAGAAAATATTGTGCAAAAAGTTAAGGACTGAGAAATGAATGAATTAAGAAGTTTTTAACAGAGGAATGGCAGTGAAATGATGCCTTCCATTTGTTTTGCTAAAACATCAGCGAGACCAAGTGTTGGAGAGCGCAGCGGTTAATGAAATATGAATTTGATTCACAGTAGGCATATAGATGTTGCTTCAAAAAAACACATCTTTAATGATCTTGCTGACCTCCAGGCCATATGTGCAAGAATTGATTTATATCACATGCAGTATAAGGAAGGTGTGCATCGCAGCTGTCAATCAAACCCTACACCCCAGTCACCAACTTACTTACGACTTACTTAAGATAAAACTGATTTCACTGAAACAGATTTAAAATTGAAATAATACTTGAATGATATTGTTCCGAATTAGGTTGATAGCTTTATTGAAGAGCTTCCACACTTTTGTGGAAATCCAGTTAAGGGTTAAAAAACCATTTACGAAGCATAGCTAGGGTTCTTTTGCTTTTCCAGTAAGAACGATTCCTACCAGCCTTTCAAAGCTCTTAGTTTTTTAAGTGCACACCATTTCAGACCACCATTCACCCGGTGCGCAACACCGTTACAGAAGAAGGCCACATAGACACACACACACACAGAATCCTCCTGTTCAGCGAGGAAATGTATGTGAAAATGAAATTAACTAACTGGATAAATGAACAGGAAAGTGCAGCCTATTGGAAGACGGAGCTTATGTTTCTATAGGTCACAAGTCAGGAGATTCTTCAAAGATTTATGTTTGTCTTGCTCTGATGGAGCTCAGAGGTAATTAGTACGACGAGTAAGATGATTTGATTTTATGAATGTTTTTTTTTAAATGCTTAGAATGCTGCACAGCGTTCACAGCTGAAGGTGCACAGTTGTTGGAGCTGGTAAATGGAGCTGGGACAGGAGCTTATTACTACTAAATGAATCTGATTGTGTTGTAACCCAGCGGTAGAGATGAAATGCAGCTTCATGATTCTAGAGTTTATAGTGTGTGTATTCTATTTCGACAGTTGGCTTTGTCCTTAACCCTCCAAAGTGGGTTCAGATGAATGGATGAAATTAATGCATGGATGGGTGCATGTGTGTGACGTGCTGCAGCAGTGAGATAGGAAGTTTCACAAAGGGTCAAACATAGCTGAGCAAGATTAAATGTTTTCATTTGTTACCATTGATATATTTATATAGTAATGTGGTTCATTAAAAAGCCAATTAATTATCTATTTCTACTATATAGTTCATTCTTTTGTGATTTCTGAAACCTTCAGAGCCCTTTACAAAAGTACATATACTGCCATCCATCAGTACAATGGACTATGACAGCGATTCCATCCATCTATGCTCTATCTGTCTTTGCTATTGCATATATATGCCGTATAAGTTTGCGTGATTTTAGTGAAACTTTTTGATTGAGGTGAGTGTTGCCATTTACCAAATAATCCCTTTCTACTCTGAAGCAGTTCTCTCAGGAGTAGAGGCAAATTGCAGCAGTGTGTGCTTTAGCATAATATCTAATAATTGGCCTATCTACGATAGATTAAACCATGGCTATGTGTAATTATGTTTTATGTCAATAATGTTCTTTGACCCCTGGTGTGTGCTGCACAATGATGCCTGTAATTAATCCTGGGCAAGCAGTGTGAGCTGAAACTTGCAATATTCCGCTGCTCATCCCCACATCAGTCTTGTCCAGCACGTCGCCGCCATGATTAAAGCACAACAATTGACGTGAATGGGGAAATAGATTTCAAAACAATGCCTGCTAATGGAAACTGAGAGCCAGGATGATAAATGGGACGACTGTTTAATCGATGAATATCTCCAGGCTCAGAGGCTTTACAATGAAACACCTAAAAAAAACATGCAGCCATTACATAACATAGCAACTGTGCTATGCTCAGAATGTATTATTACGTATGTATATCCATGCAGGTGAGAAGTAAAGAAAACATTTATTATAGCACCCACATTTTAATCTTCACTGTGATGATCCACAAGTGCAACATCCACGTTTCCTTAACCACTTGCTTGAAACAGATTTACGTAAAAATGATTAGAATGCATTCCCTTCACACACTTTGATCCTCTGCATAAGGCTGATACACCTGCAGAGAGGAGGACTGCAGATTGCTGTTTCACATAGAGAACAAAGCGGCCGTCTTAATTCCATAACCCTGGAGCATTATATGTCCTTCCATTCTATACATACAGCGCAGGTGGCAGATAAGTCAGCGTTTTTCCGTACTATATCTGTGTCAATAGTCAACAGTAGAACAAACATTCATGAGATGTTAAGCTGTCGTATCAGTTACATGCAAGGGCGGTTAATCCCCCGAGGCCTGGGAGTTGTTTTGATGACAAAATAATCTGTGTGTTCGGGAATTACCATTTCTCTTCTCTTCTCTTCTCTTCTCTTCTCTTCTCTTCTCTTCTCTTCTCTTCTCTTCTCTTCTCTTCTCTTCTCTTCTCTTCTCTTCTCTTCTCTTCTCTTCTCCTCTTCTCTTCTCTTCTCTTCTTTTCTCTTCTCTTCAGGTCGGAGGACACACCATGCTACCCATTCGCTGGATGCCGCCAGAGAGCATCATGTACAGAAAGTTCTCCACAGAAAGTGACGTGTGGAGCTTTGGAGTCATCTTGTGGGAGATCTTCACGTACGGGAAGCAGCCCTGGTTTCAGCTGGGTAATAATGAGGTACAAAGAGGCTGAGTCATAAAACTGCACCCCCACAAGGCAGATACTATAAAAGACAGTACTACAGGCTTTATGTACTATCAAAATAATACCATAGCTCCACTTTATCCTGGGGTTGATATCTTTTTTTTTTTACATATTTTATACTTTGACGTTCCCCCTTGAGGAAGCACACACTTGACAAGTTTACCTGACACATTTCTGGCTTTAGATGGTAAGCATGGCGGGGGATTTATTTATGTTCAGGCATATGAAAGCAGCATGTCTTCTTCAGATTTTCTGAGGCAGCTTGTTGTTTTGCATTGAGGTGCACTCAAGTTTGCCATTCTCCTGGTTTTGCTTGGCCCCGGTGCACTTGATTTTTATTGCTCCTGCCCCAAGAAATTTCTGCCTAATTAGGCTTTTGTTGACATATTTTGGTTCGCTTGGAAAAAGCACAAGATGGATAGAACAGAAAATAATAGGCCTTGATTTTATTAACAATGGATGAGTGATTTCTGTGGGGGAAGGAGAACATTCCTTTTGCTGTATAATTTAACTTTGCCATTTTGGATCTTAATCTAGTGGTTTATGTTGTTTCTTCTTTGTGAGACTCAAGCCGGCCCAATGAGGTGATAAATTGATGCTTCTTTGCTAGCAGACAAGGATGCCGCATTACATAAGAGCCATGATTGGTTTGGTTTTTTCATTGGAGGCTCTGCCTTGAATCAATAAAAACCAATCAGGATTCCTCTTGTAATGTGAGCATATAGAGAAAATTAAATTGACCTAAAATAAAAACCTGGCATGTGGCAGACATTGCACTTATAATTATTTCAATTAAAACATCACTGTGTTCCTTGGCTTGACATAAATTGAAATTTCCACATTTCTATGCATCAGAGAAGAAAGGGGTTTAAAACACACACTGAAACCTGCTAAATAAACATTACCACAGCTTCATGACAAGTCTTTTGAAAACATAACCTAAGTGTGGTTTTGGCAACCATGGAAGCTTGTTACAGTCACAAAGCTGAAATGCTCCAATTTCAGGTTTCTGTAATGATGAAAAAAAGCACTGATAATTCTACTCAATACGTTTAATTAAATGGACAGATTTTGACATTATGTATCAGCATCATGTGACAGTTATCCAGAAGAGTGCATTTACTCTTTCACACAAGCCTCAACCTGTGTGTTCAGTCCTCACCAACAGAGGTTATTCATCCCCCAATATTTGCTGTGATTTCACCTGCTTGGTTTCCATAGTACCAGCTCTAAATTTAGTTCTAAACTAAATGAGTACTTGTGTTATATATCCTTGATACGTGTTTCTTCTGTGATAGCTGAATGATGTTTAACACCAGCAGAGGCTTGGGATCTCATTGTTCCTTATATTGCGACGCATTTGGCCCATTTACCAAACAAAAGTGTGGCAGCAAAATGGAGAATTTGAATGCACTTCAAGGGGAAATTGGTTTGTTCAACTCTCTCATAAACTACAATCGTGTTTTAGTCTTTGCATTGATGGAGGGCGTGCTGCAGCATTTCCTCCTGTACAAGCAGCCATTCAGTTGATGAGCCACTTTATGCAAATCTGAAGTTTTGATCTGGTTGCTCACATCTTCAACTGGAGCTGTGCCATTCATTTAGCATTTAACCTCTTCACTCTGCACGTAAAACACACACACCACCCAGTCGCCCCCCCACACACAGACACACACACACACGTCCTACTTGCCGTGCGGCAGGACAGAAAGTCAAACAGACAGGGACACAGACAAAGATCTCCTCTGCTGATTGGATGCACTCATTTCACTTTTTCAGCAGAGAAAGCAGTATAATGGTGTAATGGCTCTTACACACAGTGTGTAGCACCTCATTAACATGGCCGTTTTCATTAACTTTCACCTGGCACGTTCCATACAACATCGGGTCGCTAATGTTACACCGGTGCACTGATTAACATAAGGGGAAGCTTTATGAATGAGCTTTACCCTGATGCATATTCAGCAAGTCGCTGTGTTGTTACTGACTTTTCATTATTTACCCCCAATGTCTCCTTATCCGCATATTGCTTCACATTATGCAAAGAAGACGCGCTGCCTTCCAACTGCTGAATAAGCGACACGCTAACTTTCAACACCCTCATGCAAGGACAGGTTATATGAGCTCAATACATAATGTTTGATTCGATACAAATTACAAACCAAAAGTGTGGTTGACATCATCATTACCGTGTGCTCGTAGCCGTCTGGTTCTGTATCAGTTAATAGATCAATAATTGGTTCAGAACTATTCACCACATAATGAATATGATTCCATGATTGCAGCAACATTGACAGGACCTACTCTACCTGCTCCAAAGTGCTGGAGTATATCCCCCCCTCACAGACACACACATTGCCTCCTGCCGAGCTGCAACTACAGCGTTGTACTGACAGAAATAATAAACTCAAACTGTCACAACACCAGTGAGTAATCCGGCTAATTAGAGCAACTCCACCATTGTAATGATTAACCCTATTAACCTTGTTAACGGCCCCTCAAACTCCTCATCCCTATAGTCTACGGCACTGTTGTGGTAATTGCGTGCTGAGACACAAGGAAAATATGAAGTCTTGCTCAACGCTTGCTTCATTTTGTTTAGCGGGTTTTTTAGTACACCGAGTTTATTTCACTCATCACCAGTTTATGAACACACAAAAGGAATAAAAGTGAAAACTGTCTCTCTCTCTCTCTCTCTCTCTCTCTCTCTCTCTCTCTCTCTCTCTCTCTCTCTCTCGACTGCTCTCTCCCGCGCAGGTTATTGAGTGCATAACCCAGGGTCGGGTTCTGGAGAGACCACGGATTTGTCCCAAGGAGGTATATGACGTCATGCTGGGCTGCTGGCAGAGGGAACCACAGCAGCGACTGAACATTAAGGACATTCAGAAGGTCCTGTTCGCCATGGGAAAAGCCACGCCAGTCTACCTGGACATCCTTGGCTAGCGGCCTGTCATGTGCTGTTCCTCGCCCGACAGACACATGGACAGACACGTACAGACAGACCACCCCACACGAATCCAGGAATAACCAAACCAACCTGATCCACTGTCGAAAAAACAACCTACATGTTTGGGAAGGACTTAAGTGCCTGCAACACTTTTGGATATAGTGGATAAACGTATTCAAAAACACACACTTTTACATTTTGTTTACTTGCTCATCAGATGTACAAGTTTGAAGGAGACGTTTTCCCTCAAAAACTGCAAAAACACACAAAAACGGAGACATAAGGGAAGTAACTGGCAGTAGGAAAATGGCCACTGTTTGATCATATTACAGAGAGAACACAGAGTTAAAATCTATCCTGGGTTTGGTTTTATGAATATAGATATATATATATAGAAATATTACATATATTTTATATTTATTTCTTTTTGTCAAGGTGTTGAAGGGTCTGCCAGGTGTGTTGCTAAGGGCCCGGCCCTGTCCGGAAGACGTCATGGACAAACTGTTGGCAGGGGTTTGATGATGGAAGCCTTACTTGCACTCTGGGTGGGTTGGCGCCAAACTCTTATGGGAACTCAGTTTTTGTGGAATAACGCCGGATGGTTGACAAAGAACGCTCCGTCGAGGACCTCCCCAATCAGACAACTGACAAATCTATTTTAATTTAAAAGAAAATGTACATATTGTAAAGTTCTACGTGTCAACATTATGTTAACTTATTTTTTCGGACGTAATTTTGGTTCCTTTGCCTGACTGTGAGTACATGAACTGGGTGGCTACAGTCTAATGGTAAGATATTTGTTTTTCACTCTAATCTAAAGGAGATTTCTCTTCAGATTAACCTGTGTCAGTGCTGGTAAATTGTCCATGTGGTGAAGGTGAATGGCAGTGAATGCTTCTATTGACGCCGAATCACAAAGACTTTGGAGAACGAGGGACTCGGAGCCTTGACAACATGACATGTTTTCCAAAGAGGTGCTGAAACCTCATATTAACTTTCCAGTTCATTTGCTTTTTATTGCAAGAGTAACAGATTGATAAGTAATATTGTTCATCCAACCCATTAAAGACACACACATGCACACACACACACACACACACACACACACACACACACACACACACTTTGAGAAGCTGTTCTGTCATATTCAGGCTTTTTGGTGTGAAACTGCTTTTCCACTCTACAAAAAACACTTTTGTAACTGAGAGATTAAATCGTGATTTTTATTTGATTTTTCCTCACAGATGTGTGTTCATATCATACAGAGACTGCAGATATCTATAACTTAATGCATTCTACCATCAAGGTCCTGTCACTTCACAAGTTCCTAAAGGTGATTTTCTTTTTCTCCCCCTCCATTTGTTTGTGTTTGTATTTTTCTTTATGTTTCTTGTGTAATATAGTAAAGAATACATGTTGAACCAAGTTGCAGAAGTTGAGGTCCACGCCGGTAGTCGTGTATCCAGCAAACCAAACCAACAGGTCCTGAAAAACTTGTTATTCATTTCTACACCTTCATTAACGCCTCCCTAGACACACATCAACGTTTGTCTTGAAGTTACACACTTGTGGCTTTAAAGAAACGTACCTGAGTACCTAAAATGGCCGGTTGCACTCAGACGCATAAATAAAAATCAGAAATCTGTGTAATATCTCCACTTTAAAACAGGCATGGTGGCTTATTTTCCCTCCATTTACCGCACACGACTCAGTCACTCTTCTTTGCACTCGTGGCCTTTGCATGTTTAGCGATAACAAGGCTTTACACCTCTCTGTTGCTTTAAAGTAATCTCTGCAATTACGGCCAGAGAGAAGCCACTGAAGCAGGTAGATATTATTTTAATTCATTAATTGACAGCGCAACAAAAATAATCATTGAAGCAGATAAGCTAATTAGTTTCATCTCTCCCTCTGTGTACCATATTGTGAACATTATTTAATGAAGAGGAAAAGGTGAATTTTGCTCCGACCTGAGAAAATACACGACCCCTAAACTGCAAACAACTCAAACCGAACGATGTTATAATGCATAATGGGAAATGAAGCTCTTGCTTGACAACACGAGTTCACTTTTGCAGAATGGATAGATTCTTTCCGATATTAACTGCTAAACCTCAGGCGATGAGTTGAAGTTATGTTTCCAGGCAGATTGGCGTTTTGGAGTGGAACTCTTCACATCTGTTCCTTATTATCTTGACATGACTTCTCGCAGTGTCGTCTCTGTTCCCCTTGGGACTATGTAAATCATTAATCTGCTGTTTCGAGTATTTTATGACAAAAGCAGGCATCACATCCAATGTTACCCAAAGCATTGAGTTTTTGTGTGTTTCTCTTGTGGTAAAGATAAATGCTTAAAGACATTATGACACTGACCGTGAGCATTTGCAGGGTATTGTAATCCTTTCATGGTGAGTTGAATATTGTTTAAAGGTTTGTTTTTCTTTTCTTGTATGAACTAACTGAACAGTTTTTGAAGCAAAGTTGGCATATTACATGTACACATGTTACAGAATATAAAAATGTGGTATAACAACTGCAGTATATAAAATACTGGTATTCCATGATAGATCTTTGTATTAATGTGACTCTCTTAAGAAAATGTCTTCAAACAATCAAGACGATCTCCTTTTCCATTTTGTCCTGTCTTATAAAGATGTGTGAATTTGACAAAACCTTGTCTTCATGTAAATCTCACAGAAAGCAACAGTTGACATCTGCGTTCTCTGATCACAACGACGCTTTAGTTCAAAGGCTTTTGCTCAAAGATAGGCGAGCCTCTGCAAATTAGGCCAAGAGCCTTTGATTGTTTGATTTGTTTCTCTTGACCAAGCTACAGTATGTCAAAAGCTTTGTTTTCCTGCAGCCATTCAAGTATAGTATACTTGCGGTGGAAAGTGTCCACAGAAGACTGCCGGAGCCTCACCTCTGCATGACTTCACATTCACTCTGATAGTAGAAGTACTTCTTAGGTTCTGGAGAGCCAGGTGAGAATTGCGCTTACTTTCTAGTTTCATTTTAATAGGAGATTCAGAAAGGGGGTTTCACAGCTTCCCATCACACAGTAAGACAGAACCTTCTGACAGTTGCTGTGAACATCATCTACAGGTGGCTCCCCAGCCTACAGCACTGAATTAGTGGTAACCTGAGATGGTGGTTTATTGATTCAGCCATGATTCAAAGACTCAGCGTTGTTATTTGAGAGAGTGAATCTTGGAAACACGCGGTCTTCCCACTCGCTTGGACCAAATGGAGTCTGGACCACGATGAGGAAGAAAGATCCCACAAGTGACACTCAAGTGAAGAACAACAACACCCATTCCAGCCTTTATAGCTGCTACATACTATTGGCTCGTGTTTACATATGAGGTGACAGCCGTCCCGTTATTGTTTGAAATCTCTTCTCACAGAGGGAAAATGGAGACACAATCAGTGGTGAGGGATTTCAGGCCAGTGACTAATGTGTTATGATGATGGTACTGTAATTGTTTATTGATTTGCAATTTCACTGTGTTCTTGTGTTTGTGGTTCCCTTGTTTCCTCTTCCATCTCTCTCTATAGATCTCTCTCTCTTTCTCTTTCTCTTTCTCTTCCTCTCTCCCTCTCTCTTTCTTGTGTGTGTGCTTAAGAGTATCTCAGTCTCAATTTTCAGTGTAAAAGCCAGGTCTTTACCAGCCTTGACATTACACTGCCTCTTCAGGCTTGGCTTGAGCCATTAACATTGTTTGAGATTTTGTTATGTTAAGGTGAAGCAGTTTGACTTCAAGTAACCTCAACACATGTACAGACATTATACAAATGTGGGATGTGACTGGCAATTAACTACATGCGTCTGCTATAGAAGAGCGCGGCAGCCGGCACGTTCAAATTCACTAATAGAAATCGGAGAAGAAGACGAATCGGAATGCATAAGTGTGAAGAAAGCAATTTGATAAAGATTGATCAGTAAGGCAACAGAGAAAATGTGATTGAAATACACAGAATGTGCTGCTATATGGCACAGTACCTAATATGAACCCTTAAAACCTCATAGATGATTTATTTTTCTTTCATTCATCTTTTTCTTCTAGTTTTTTTTCCCCCTTTAGAGATGGTACTGCCTCCATGCATTGAAAGTGTACGCAGCAGCTTGTATATTATTGTAGGCATGTCCAATTGCAATCAAAATTGGTATTAGATTGCATTCTGTCGCTCCAGATTGTGTCTAAATTAAATTCTGAAATTTAATTAATCGTCAAATCCATTATAAATCCTTCCTCAGACATCCATCCATCCATCCATCCATCCATCCATATACCGCCCCTCCTCAGCATGGATACAGCTTCTTAGTTGTAATTAAATATAATATACTGTATATACTGTATATATAAGATAATCACATAGGAGCTACCAGTGTCCTATACCAGGTATCATCAAATACAGAATTCTAAGTTTGCAAACAACTATTAAGAATTCTTGTCACTTCATTCAAACAATCAACTTAATACTGTAGTAAATCTTACAGGTATAAGTATATGGACAGCAGTATGTGGGCCTTACCATGACTAATTAACTCATACACTATGCAGTTATCGTGGTTGGCCACTCAAACACACCTTTGTTTGTGTGTACTGTCATCGCTCCTCACAATTTAACTGAAAAACCCTTCTTCCACTGCTGTGATAAAAAGATCTGCAGAGATATTGACTCCATCTGGATTTAGAGTTTTAAGCTGTGTTGCTGTAAGGTCTGTCGCTCTGCTTCAGCACAAGAATACAATGACCTGATTATTGCTGGCTTATTCCATCCAAATCCACTGCAAAGTCAACATTTCACTGCTGCGGTCTGAGGCCAATAACATTTTCTGTATTTACCAGCTGAATGCTGAGGTGAGCAGTATTATACCTTTGCTGTCTGTCCAATGTGACAAATGGGAAATGTGCTTGAAGTGAACATACTGTATTGTTGGATTTTCCGGGCAGATTGCTTCTCTGTATTCCGGTATTGCTTGTCAGTATCAAGTGCTGCGACACCGCCAAGCCGTTTGAATGCCAACACAAACATATTTGAGGAAAGATGTCATTTCTAAATTGCTGCAGATGTGCTTTCACCTTGAACTATTTCGAATACAGTATCTGCCTCACCTTCATCCGTGTCCTGTAAAAACCACAGATTGAGTTCGGCGATTCTCTCTCTGTAATCATCAAAATAATTTGGAATGATAGCCGTGTCGCTACACCTTTGACGAGCAGGAGCTGAACCTGACAGAAAAGGATGCCGATGGATTCGGCCTTAGGTTTCTCCAAGTCTACCGGCATTGTGCAGATGAGGAGAAGATGAGGAGTTGACCTTGTTTGTGAACAAAAGGAGAAGTTTTGCTGATGATGTGCTCATTAAATAACCCAGACGTTTCATTGTTTCCCTACCTGCAGACACCAAAGGAAATGTACTGACCTTGAATACAGATTTGCTCACTGCTATTTGATTTTTTTTTTAAAAGAGAGCAAAAAGCTCCTTTTGTCTGGTAAGGTGAGAAACTGTAACATTTCTGTCTTGCCCCAGAGCAGCGCTGGCGCTATCACACAGTAAACAGTGCTCTTCCTGAGTACCTGAAGCCAAAGCAACCATCTCACCGCCAAGGGAGAATGCTTTGAGTAGTCCCAAAGGCTTTCTTATCAATGGTGATTGAATAGAGCTTTCAGTCCCCAGAAGACAGACTAACCTTTATCTTGCCTACTTCCTATTTCTGCATCTCCTTCTTTTCTACCAGAAAACAAGGTGTCTTCATGGGGGAAAAGAAGACCTGTTCACTGTTTATCCGTGCGAGTATGCGTGTCGTTTTCCCACCGGGCATGCGTTTGAAACATGAAAGTCTACGAACAAAATGGAAAATTTCCACACCATTTGCAATGCAGCCAATCAGAGCGCAGTGACCCAGAAAAGGAGTGTGATATTGATGATGACAGCAATAAAGACGTATTTTCACCACAAGCCTTCCTTCTAATTAGGTTGATCTGCGCAGGAAATAAATGAATTTTGACAAAATGTAAAAGAGGAAGTGTACAGGGAGGATTAGACGAGAGAGCGTGACAGGAGGGGGGGTGGTGAAATGAGATTCACAAGCTCTCTGTGGGTTAAGTGACTCCGCTGTTGGGGAATGGGTGACAATTACCAGTGAAATGAGACTCCATGGCTTCAGGTGCCTCCTAAATACAGTGGTTGGTGAGGATAATTGTTCTAGGTCAAGTGGTTTGGCTGTTTTGTGTCTTTTGATGAGCCTCTGCACCACAGACAAGATACTGTATTGCAGTATTAAGTGTGTAGTCATTTTCCTGGTTGCACACTGCTAATTAACTACAGAGGAATCCCCTGCAGAGCGGTTGGTGAAACGGAACAGAATCAATTCCAGCTGTTAACTACTACTGTCTGAGTGCCTTTGAGCAAAAACTCAACAGGGAATTCCAGAGTAGCAATTTGCTGTAATTGTAGTTGTGTTTAGATTGTTTTTGCAACAGTTTAGGAAAAAAAGACTTAAATGCAGTAACTGAAGGAGTAAACAAGTTTTTAAAAACTAAAAACTTTAATTCAAATGTAATTTCATGGACAGCGCCAGGCAGAAAACATAGTATGATGGTCTGTTAATTTTGAATGTGTTGTCATTGACTGGAAGTGGGCGGCATAATGTTTGCATCAGTTAAACAATTTTTTTAATAGAGTTAATTATCGAAATTAACCACAAAACAGTAAAGCCCTGTAGTTGTGCTTGCCAATTTCCAGTATAAATGCGACCTCCTGCTTATTAGTGTTAAGCAGGGTATGTCTTTATTCCTGTTTGTACAAAGAAATCTCCATTCTGCGCCTCAAATGTCACAACACATGGAGTGGAACAGATGTTTATTTGTTTTTCCTCGGCTGCCCCTTAAAATAGGGACAACGTTACTTACAAACTGTTTGAATCACATAAAGAAACCCGTTTAACTATACATACTTCACTATATGCTATAGGTTCCAGTGGTGAATTCGCTCCAGGCGGTATGAGAAGGACACAGTGGTCAGAATGCAATCAGGCAAGCGAGTCAGCAGCCCGAGAGCTGAGAGGAACAGTCATGCACGGTAGGACTACAACACCTGTACACCTCCTCCTACAGGGAGGCTGAAATCAGCTTCACAGTGGAGGGAAGATGGGGGTGTCACCCCATTGCAATCTGCTGCACAACTCAGCAGGTGTTGATATCTAGATTAACCTGACACCGCTGCAGGTCCAATTCCTCTGGAGGCCAGTGTGTTATTAGAATGCACAGAGAGCTCACATCCAATCCCTGGCTGTGAACGCTCCGGGGCACTGCCCCCCACCCAACACGCTGACAGTCTGAGGGTTGTAGGAGCATTAGTGTGGGAGACATGGGAAAATAGGACGCCGGTCGGGGCTTTTAACCCAAAACAGACTGAGTCACCCCTGATACACACCGTGAATTGACACCTTGAATGCTGCTGTGGAAGCTTGTGAAGTTTAAAGTGAATCCTCTTGCACACTATTTCTGTTTTCAAAGCTTACACATAGAAGTACAACATATGGAACAAGACGATTATATTTGCTGTAAAATATATAGAGACATTTCAGCCAACTGAAGTTCACATTTGTCGAATATAACATCCAACTGTATAGCAGACCTAGATCAGTGAAAGTTTCTAACTTAACACAATTTCAGAACGTAAAAACAATGGAAGAGGAAATTTGGAGAGAAATCTGCCCTCTGCAGAAGGCTGCATGTGCAACATGAAGGTTATCGTAAATCTTATAATGAATAAATCCATTCTAATAATACATATAAGCCCAGTATAGTCATTTAGCACTGTAGAGGCACAAGGACTGCAGGATAAAGGCCACAGTATGCTTCATCACACCACACATTGGTCAGGGAGGAGGAGATGCAGACCCACCCACACACACTCACACACACACACACACACACACACACAAACACTATCCCGTCTCTATTCTATGGTATGGCATGTTTTATACTTCAACCTCCATACATTCCGAAAAGGCACAAACAACTTTATCTTCCAACTTGGTCTCTGGCGGCGTTATCTGACGGTTGGGGGAGGGGCTTGGAGGACGAGAAGAGGCCCAGAAGTGAAGAGCAGCAAGCAAATATAAAAGCAGAGATGATAATTTATAAAAATAGGCTTTAACGCTGTCTTTAACACTGACAGCACCGTGCATGAACAGACGAAACAGAACAAGACGAGGAAACAGCAGCGAGCTGCTTGAGTCATGTCAGTCATTTCCGTGGAGAATATCAGTGTCTTTCTTCAGTGTAACTATTCAGTGTGTCTCTTAATTAACTCGTTTTCCAGACGTTAAACACCATTCTCCCACCGCTGACAGCATGTAAAAAACTGAATTAGTATTCCACCACAGCCACAAGTCCCGCAGCGGAGGTTACACAACCTGTTGCCATAGCAACACTGTGAAAATGGCATCCCGGAGGTGGATGCAGATCAATCGTAATAAAAATGTACAAAAATGTATGCGTCCCTCTAAATGAGGATAAATAAAACGGTAACTAAAATTTTATGGATCATGTTTACTGGTAGGCATATAACAAAGTATAATAAAAACAGAAAATGTGCAAGACCAAATCTACTACACATAAAAAGAGATGTATCAAACACATTCTAGTTCATTTGAGTTAATCCTTTCAGCAGTGCAATTAAATGTAACCCCGTGACACGCTGTAAGAACTTTGAAACTCCTCCTAAAGAGACCCTGTGGTCTTCATCGCACCTTTAGAGGAGTTGGTGTCGATCTACTCGTTGTATCTTTTGAGCCTTGTTTTCATTTCCTAAGGAACGTCTTATCTAAAGCTGTCATTTGAAAGTAATGTGGTAACAAGTAAAACATTTAAGTCTGAAATGCTGTGAGGGTTCCAGTCCAGATTTTGTCTTCATTATACCAAACAAGATGGCAGCCTTCCCATCACAAAATCCTCTGCTTGTCACAGTCGCCATGTTTGTTTTCATAGAATGTGACAGGGTCAGAATGGAACATTGGATTTGATCGGCTCCTCAAACTCAAGTTCAGACACTCTAATTGGCCAGTCTGAAATCATTAGGAAATGTCGGCTCCGATGTCAGCCAGGTGGTATTGGGTTGTTGTTGTTGTGTTTGACCTCTTTTTGACCAATCAGCGTGCCCCGACCCCTGACCTTCAAGTTTGGAATCTACAAGAATTTTGATCTGTGAGGAATGTGCAATAGAAGGATTAAGACCAAATTAACTTGGTGGTCTGGAATATTTCAGATCATTATAGTAGAATGGTACTTCAGATCTTTAGGAAATTACTTATAAGAGAATTCATTGGCATGTCCTAGGTACTCTGACGTGTGTGTGTCTGTGTGTAGTATTACCCCTCCCTGTACATCAGTGAAGCCTCTGGTTCATATTCTGGCTGAAATACAGATTAGACATGCTCTAAATTCAAATAGCTTCACAGCTCAGTAATTCCAGCAACTCAGCCACAACTCCCATGTGTGTGTATGCAGGGGCATGCATAGGTTTATTGCAGTATAATAATACGATTTTGAAATAACTAAACATATTTTTTTCATGAATATCAGACTTGGGTTTGACATCATTGTAAATCCCTTGATAGTGATACAGTAGCAGTACATCAGTCTTCAGGGGAGTACAGACTGAGACGCACACCTACACAGACGTGTACACATACACACACACACACTCAGGCACGCACACACACTCTTCATCTTTTATCCTCAATTGCACTGCGTCTTGAAACTCACAAGCTAACTTTGCCATTGTTGGAAAAGAGCAAAGTGCTGCCAGTCCCTGACTTTAGGGAATAAGAGAATATGCAACAACCTGACAACGCCCTGTACACTAAAAAGAGAGGCTATTTTTTCCTTTATAGGCTAAATTATATATAACGGCTCAAAAGACACTCCCAAGCCACCGTGGTGTTACTTTCCCCGTATTACTTATTCAGGATCTCTAACCCTGTGCCCCATTAGTGTTGGAGAAGTAGAGCTTTTCTCTCAGTTCCTCATGTTCAAACAGAGCAGCGTATAGAGGCAGAGTGTGGTAAACCTCTCTCTCTCTCTCTCTCTCTCTCTCTCTCTCTCTCTCTCTCTCTCTCCCCCTCCCCCTTTTGCTCTGCCCTGTTTTGGCAAATGAAGGAGGATTCATAGTTTTCAGCAACAGACAGCATCCTCTGCCACAGGCGGTAGATTCCCAGGGTTCACCGTGTCGTCTCCAGGATGTGGCATGGTTGCTCTGCACGTCTTCGACCCGCTTTGTCTTTTTTTTGTTGGCTTGTCTCCGTGAATCAACCAAGGAGAACAGGCCGCGTTTATTTCTGTGAAATGTGCAATGCTCCAGCCGTCACCTGGATGAGGTGATTTGTATGTAACGCCACTGCACATAACAAGTACAATGCCACGAGCGCTCATTTTATATCCTGAACCCAAGTGTTGTACAGAAATTGGGCTTCTTCTTTTCATTCCTTTCTGTCTGTCTGCCTCTGACATGTTGTCAGCATGGAAATTCACAATAACCTGCCACTCTTCCCCTAGCAACCTCTGGATGTGCCACAGTGAGACTCGTGTCATGAATAAACATTCTGATAGTACAAAGGGATGAGTGCTGGTTTGAGTTGAAATCGACAGTTTACATGTTTGAAAGGGAGAATGGGCAGCAAGGGGAGCGGCAGGGTCATGGCCACTGAATATCACGCCAGTAGGCTAAGAAATGATTACGACTGTGGGAAAATGTTTGTTGTTTCTGCTGTTGCTCAGCAATTTCTTAAATCCTATTAGTTGAACCCCATCTTCTTTACATTTCAGGGCTATTTCAGTGTCAAAGAAGTGCAGTCTGGACATCTCATAGTCTTGTCAGGCACCACATTTCCCGTGTATGTGTGTGTGTGTGTTGCCTTGCCTGCATGCTGACAGTGGAAGCTTACATGTTTCTCACATGATAACTTACTTATTGTAAGTCGCTTTGGATAAAAGCGTCTGCTAAATGACCGTAATGTAATGTAATGTAACTGCTGTAAGTAACGCTAAATCCTTTTGACAGTATTCACTTCTGCAGTAGTCACAGTCGTCACTTGAGGCCATTCTGTGGGATAATTTCTCCAAAGATGTGTAAGGCCACGAGGAGAGACACTGATAGAGTCCAACAACACTGACTGCTAAAATAGTCCTCTGACACCTCTTTCCACAGGTGAATAGATGTGTTGATTCTAGGCTTGGGTGCAGCGATGATGCACTCTGTCTCTATTCAACAGCCAGCCAGGCCGATCTATAAATGGAGCACATGATTAGCAGGAGTGGGCATTGTGGAGCCTGTTATTTATTTATTTGTATGTTTTGGACAGTATCGTCTTGTTATTGCTGGGTTAGATAACAGAGCTTGAGTATGGCTGGCTCGACACGGAATATTACATCATACGCAATCCACAGTGTTACTTTGAATAGCAAACATCAGACATATTGCCTATTTACATAATGTTACTCTCTACTGACTCAAGACTGTCCAGCTCCGATCCAACTACAAGGCTACCGACACATTTACATTAATATGGACTACATTGACAAAAGCGCCGCAAAATGGCAGAACTCAATGTGAAGATTTTGTGTGTTTTAACTGCTTTTTATTTTCTGTTTTTATCCACTAACCTCGCTTGCATCTTTTGACCGCAGCCCAGCAGATGAGCGCACTTTAAGCTAACTCATGCTGCTGCGAGCTCAACAAACTCAGATGGTGCATTTGACCTCAACCTTGAAGGAGCGTGTTGTAGGTTTAGTTGATCATTGGGATTTGCCCGACGCCAATGTATTCCTCTATTTTCGTCCATTAAGCATCTCCCCAAGGAAGTTAATTTACTCACTGCAGCCACCTCTTCAATCCTGTTACGTATTATTTCCAGTAGATTCTCTAAAGTGATATTAAACTGCTTTCCCATGCATGCGGCAAACACTCTGTTGTCCTCAGAGCTTTAGTGAATGAAAAAGATGGAGTGCTGAATAGGGGCTTGCTGAATGGCAGCGGGGAGATGTTATCAGGAAGGGAAAATAGTCTCTCCAGGTTGATTTCCTAGTCATGTAGTGCACTTGTCCAACTGCAGAACAGCAGATAGGGACATCTAAGCGGAACAAGGTAACGGCCACCAAAGGGTCAACCGTGGACACGTGTGTATGATTTCTGAGGACAAAAACGACCCTGGTTTTGCTTTGGTATCGCGATTGGAATATTTCGATGTGTTTTATTTAAAGCTACATTGGACAAGAGTGGTATATTTAGAGGCATTTCTCTTGTTACCCTAAATCCTAACCTGGGGCTGTTACAGAGAATATTGTGAAAGTTAGAGGTTAAGCTGAATGCAACAGGCTGACTAATTAGCAAATGGGGCGAGGAAACGAGCTGGGATCCCTTGATAGCAGATGAGGAGCAGGAGGAGATCAGCAGTCAGGTGGACACCATCTGCAATCCAGGAGAAGGAGAGAGACAAATTAGACCACACACACAGACACAGAGAGAGAGAGAGAGAGAGAGAGAGACAGAGACACCCTGGAGCCATGACAAATATCTGGAATTCATTTGCCTCTGACATAGTTGACCGCTCTTTGCCGTATATTCAGCTGGCACACAGCAGGGAATCTGCTAAGAATGGAAAGTGAAATTCAGAAGTTAAATTCAGACTTCCTCCTCATCAGTAATGTGTGAACTCACCCCGCAGAGAGGAGAACGCTGACTCACCAGCATCAGGTCTCGTACCTCTTTGAGCCCTTTGTTACCCATTAGTATGGAAGCATCACACTTGCAACACCTTCAATATTTTGTATCCCAGATTATAATGTGAAAAGGTCACTCGGAGTGCAAACCCACAGCAAATTGAAGACCTAAGTCTGGAGCTGTATTTCAACCGATTTAGCTCATCAGTCTCGTTCTATGGCCCAGATTGTCTCGAGGAATGACTAATATACCAGATATTCACTGTACACTGGAAGGGATTCACACCAAGGTAGGATTTGTCTATACTGTTTCTACATTTAGACTCTATGGTCACACACATCACTGTGAGTGTCAGTGCTACTCCCTGCATGTTACCCAATGCAGCTGTAAACTTCACGAGTAAGCCAATTACAAACGAACCACCCTATACCTGTCTGTTACGCCAAAACACACAGTTCTGCATTTGGGAAAGGGAAGAAATAGGGACAGAAAGTGACACAAGTTATACTAAAATTACCAAATATAGCCTGTATGTTTGCTTACTTGAATCTACAGTATGTAAGAGTAGAGGTGCGCCACGTGAAAGACATAAATTAATCACCTGAATATCATCTATTGTTAATGGCGTTTCCCTATGAGGCAATATTTTACGGTTCACTGCTAGTTTGCCCTCAATTACCATGACCAGCTCCTCCTCATATTTAATGACATGATGAAGCCCTGCCTGGTCTGACAGCTTTCCGAGGGGAGATGGCCAAGTAAACATCTAAAGTCAATGTTAGCCTGAAGCGCCGTGCACACAGCGGCATTTGGAAGGTAAAGACCGCTTTCTCTTATAAAGGAAAGCAAAGACAAACTGACAGTAGTGACAGCATGTTGTCTCTGCTCTCCATCTACCATGCATGACTGTAATGCTTATTATTATTTACAGAACAACATTGCAAATTAAACAAAACAGATGCAGAAATGACAGTATGTGGAACTATGATTGTATATTGACTTATACTTAACAGGCCAAATGACAAATGCCAGTAGCCATTATGACTATTTGATGTAGAAAACAATAGAAAACAAGAACCAAACAAGAATAGCACCTGACAGGCCGGCAGAGAGGTGAGGATTGACTTCAGCAGGCTACTTCTTCTATCTTCTGGCTTCCTGTCAGCAGCTGTCATGGAAGTTTGACTTTACATTTACTCTTATATTATGTCCGATATAAAGTATTCAGCTGCCTGTAAGTGAACTGGACCGCTGAGGTGCAGTTGCTATTGTTTTATTTTATTGTTCAGTCACTCTCTTAGTAAGGATGACGATAAAGTCTAGTACAGTTTCTTTGTGTGCAAGGGTGCCGTGACACAAATATATACTACCAGCCCAGAAAACCATTCTCATTGGTATCCTGCACTCGCTAGGAGCTTCAAACAAAGGATTCAGTTTTTAAGGAGTCTCATCAGAAACATCTCAGATCAACTGGGACTCAAAGAACCTTGTCTCTCCTTCACCAGGGCTTAGAAGACAGACTTCACTCACTGTACAACCAAACGCTCAGGCTAAGATTAGAGGTGGAGGAAGATGAGAAGGAACATGAGTTGCAAATTCTTATCTCTACCCCCTAGTGTGAGCAGAAGCCATATTAAGGATGAAAATAGCAAACCTTGGTTGGGATATGAGGCTGCATTTGAATCAAATTGAAACGCATATAAAGCAAAATCCTTTCCTTTAATAGCTATGCTTTTATTTCAGCCTCACGCTTTTGCTTCATTTCATGGACTGATAAATTGGTGTAGTTTACATTAGTGTTTATCCTCTTAACCGCCGAAGCACCTTGTCTACTTTTCCTTCAATTCGTTATTTTCGTGCATGTCCCAGTTTCAAATCCCTTAAAACAAAGTCTGGGGCCATAAACTAGAGGTTTTTGTATGTATGTATGTATGTATGTATGTATGTATGTATGTATGCAAGAGTGTTTCTGTAGAGAGTATAAGTGTGTCTGAGTATTTCCTCAGTATTTGACCTACATGGCCCCTATCATTAAAGACTTATCAAAGCATTTATAGATGTACATATATACACATTTGACAGCAATTACAGCAATGTAGAAGCAAGGGCGACACTATACATGAACTGATACCATTTAAGTTTACATTTCAGCAGCATTGTGTTGTTCTCTCTGGGTCTTCTTGTTTTCTATATGCAGCTATAGCTCCTCGATTATAGATGTAATGAAGGTTGGATAGTCCTTCACTATCTACACGTTAACTAAGGAGAGTTGAAGTAAGTCAATGAAACCATTTTACTGAGGTGAGGGAAAGATCATGGCCATATATAAATGAGACAAAGGTCCATTTATACTATTATGATCAAATAGAATTTTGTTACCTGGGCTGACAGTGCCAAGACAAAAGCTTAACACACTCACCAACCACTCTGACCTCCGTTTCCTTTACATTTCACAGCGCTATAAGAACAATGTCGTTTCTGAATAGAAATTGTAAGGAGCAGGGTGGTTCTATGATGGATTTGTTCTTGTATGCTCGTTGAACATTGATGCAAAAAAAGTAGTTTTTCTTTGAATTTGAAGGGCTGGAACAAAACTGTGGTGCAGTAACACCAAAGTAGACGACTTAAAAAGTATGATGGATGTCAATGTGCTGCTGCCTTTGGTGACTTGTAAGGAGTAAAAACAAACAAACATGGTAAATTCACATTCATTTGTCCAGCTGATTTTTGGATTGGGAACATTCTACAGTCCAGCTCTTTAATCTTACAGATGAAGACACCACCGTTGAATTCATTTACAAAAAAAAGACTATAAATAGAACTCAATATAATTCACTGTGCCAAAGCAACCGCATCTACTCATGATGTCGCTTAGAGACAGCTTCAGGAATGCTAACCAAAGTAAAGACGATCTTAGTATATGAAGACTATAATCTGAAAGTATACACAGACAGCAGTCGTGACACCTAAAATGTTGCTGTCATTCAATGATTAACACAGTACCAGAGAGTACTGCTGATAACGCAGAACTCTTACTGCTGTAAATCCCAGGTCCTCTTGCTCTTTCACAGATTCTTGGCACTGCTTGAAGTGGAAAAGAATATGTGCCAGTACATGTACTAGTTGGTGTGTGTATCTGCAAACCATTTATTATTAAGTTTTTACTATTGTACAGTGAATAAATGACAGGAGACTTATCAATATTCACAAAGTATTTATTTTATTGAGGAGACAAGCTCGAGGCACCTTGTCATGTATGTGAATGTAATGAGGCGCTTTGCATAACTGGGTGGGTGTCGAGCCCAGTTCATGCAAATTATTGAATTGCACTTCTGAAGCGTATTTGGAGGAATAGAGAGGCGTGTGTGCCAGTGTGTGCCTGCTCCACTGTAGAGGTGTGGTGCCAAGGTTTGGGCACCAGCAGGTACAGGAATGTCCAATGCTCATTGAAAGCATGAAATAATGGTGTAAAAAGGAGGTAGAATAAGCTTGAGGAGAGGGAGAAGGAGGTGTCGTACGTTCAGGACCACAATAGGAGGGGTTATGAAATGGAATAAATGTAGGCGCTGGATTGAGCTCATTCAGTTCCCCTGAGGAGCAGCTCGGTGTACTTTTACTCTGCTTTAAGATTGCATTTAACCTACATCATACTGAACTCTACAGTCTATTCATATTACTAGGAAAGAATTAAGCAGTGTGATAGGAGGAGCCAACTACATCTAGTCCAGAGGAAGGTTTCCCTACCGCACCATGTGCAGAGCTTCAGGCAGTACAGAGAGACTGATAGCGGCAGAAAGAGAGAGGGCAGCTCAGTATGACAGTGGTGAGGAATCCAGCGAGGATGTCACATTGTAAATTGTTAATTGATAAATTAATTCAACATCTGTTGTCATCTACTGTGAAATAATGAAATACATTAACAATGTTAACAACATAATTACCACCAAAGACAGAAGAGACCAAGATAGCCTCAGCAATGCCATCACCTCAGTCGCCACTGTGACTGTTTCATGATAAAGACCTATTTACCTTTTTGCAGCCAAGCAAACATGACTGAGAGGGAATGACCCTGACCATCAAATACAATGAGGGGAAATCGAGAATTCTGACTTAAAAAGGCTGTTCTATTGCACTGATCCAAATAAGTTCCAAATACAATTGAAGGCACTACTAGGCATAAGAAAGAGGAGAGTACCGTGGCCTCTGAGTAAGGGCAGTAAGCAGGATAAATAGATATACACACAAAGGGAACCCAACTCACAGCCATTAAAGGACAAACAAACTAAACCAATAGATGAAGTACAACTGAATACTGATATCAAAACCAAAACAAATGTCCTTATCTTTCAATCTCCATTCTTTAAATCTTATTAAAGTTGACTTTTGTAGCTCAACGCCCCCCTGCCCAGCACTGTGAGTTGGCTCCTTCCACTTCCTGTTTGTCAGCAGTAAAAGCTGTGTCAATCTCCAGCTCTCCCTTTTTCTAGATGACTCAGCAGCAGCAGTAGCATGTGGAGCGCAAAGGAAAACAGGTACAATACATTAAACAATTCAAAGCAACTGATAAACTTTTCACAAGTAAATGTCAACCGAAATGTGTGTGCACCTCAAATTGGAAACATAGTGTCATAATATAAACTGAAAAGTACTCAACTGAAATTTGAACCAAGAAGTGTTTTGAGACTTTGGGCGTCACATTGCTTATGTATGTTTGTATGTTTGTATGAAACTCTACATTATAAATTGTCTTGTAGGAGCACATTGTGTTTTGAAATTTGAATTAAGATGTGGACAAAAACTGAAGGCAGAGCTAAGATGGTCAAACAACAATGATAAAGGCTTACTGCAGTCTACAGTTGCTATAAATCAACCTGTCTGACATTTGAGACAAACATTGGTTTTAGAAATGTCAAATAAATGTAACAGTCATAATGTGACATTTTATTTTGGTTATTGTAATAGTGCTAACTTTATTCAGTTTAAAAACCAACATCGACACAAATTGAAAGGCAAAGTTTTGATAAAGTAAGTAAACAGGAAATGCAATTTTAACAAATGTGTGTGTGTGTGTGTGTGTGTGTGTGTGTGTGTGTGTGTGTGTGTGTGTGAGGGGGCGACATGTGGCTCAGTCAGAAAATCAAATAATACAGAACCAATTCCCAATTCAATATCCGCCCTGATAAACATCAGTACCAGACTGCACGCTTTCCAGACACCATCACATTCAATTAAATGCTACCTCAGAGCAGAAGGTGCAAAGTAATTCACCAGGTTTCTGCTGTGCATTTTTGTCTTACAATATATCAAACATGATGTAAGGACATTTATATATTTATATCTATATATATATATATATTCAATCATATGTCATCTCTGTATTTTTAATCGGGGAAGCATTTCAATTTACCTCCCAATTCCTTCAAACCCAGATGCAAATCAGTACCATGAACTCGCCAGAGTTATATATATATATATATATATATATATATAACTACCTTGAATCCTGTCCCATATATAACCCAGCTCATCCGATTCTTCTCCCAATTTGTCATCTACATTGTAATAATTTCCAGAGTACATATAATAATCATAATGGGCATTTTAATCTGATGCTTTTTACAGGAATCAGTGCAGCCTTCATCTATATAAAGAGCGTGGATGACACATGATGGGCCGGCTGCCTTCGTTAACCATGCATGACACATCCATGTCTCCCTTGATGGATAACTTCTTGGTACCTCAGTACATTTCATGGAGGCACTTGACCTTTATCGATATGGCCCACTTCAATACTGAGCAATGAAAGGCTCCATCAATTTAATGCATGACTGGCTTCGTCAAAAGCCTGTGGTAGACATGACTGGAGATCTGTGGATTTATGCTCAAAGGATAAGCGTGTTGATAAATGAATGGAATTCAATGGACTTATGAAGTAAATAGAACGGTAAACAAAAAAAAGATGAATAAAAGATTGAAGTTTCCACCCACAGCGAATGCAGGTCAATTATTATAAAACCCGCTATTAATTGGACAAATGCACATTTTCAGTGGCTGGTCATATGAGTGCTCCATGTAAATGATCTTACATTTCAGGCACACGGTGTAAAAGCAAAGACACATGTACAGCATATATGTAGAGCTGTGGAGTGCAGTGGATTAACATGAAACAAGTTCGTCTTGATGAATAAAATAGACATCTTGGAGAAAAAAAAACAATTTAAATGTGCATAGGTGTTAATTAGTTTTGCATAGTAGCAGTGGTGTGAGACAATGTAACCCTGCCAGCTATAAGTCCTGGATCCACAAGTATTTTCTATGCGAGTCATGCAATGCAGAGCATGCATACAGAAAGGTTTGAGTCCTCTTATAATTGCTTGGCTTTGATCTGTGAACTCTGCAGGAGGCTGCGTATGATCTGTCTCTGGAGTAACTGCCTCTGTGGGCTTCTGAGGGATCCAAAACCTCCTGGCTCTCATCATTTCCTGGAATTGAAGACAACACACACACAGCTGCAGCTCTGGCTGATGTAAGGTTTTCACTGATATGTCTGAAGGTCAATACCTGTGTTTTTTGCTCGACTCCCCCCATGTAGCCCAATGAATATTGGCAAAGTGCTCCAACTTTTGCTTGCTCGCCCCATTTTGCAATATGGCTGTGCGTGCATTCAGGTACCTTTCTGCTCAGGTCAGTCTGCTCAGAACAGGTGAACACTCTCGGGTCCTGGTCAAATACTGAGGTACAACAGATACTTCCCAGTGAATTCATTTAATATTAATAGGATTAAACCCAGAGGGAGAAAGATGGAAAGAGACAGGGGAGAGTCTAAGAGAGAACACACAGACAGGGAAATACATTCACTTGCTCTCTCTCTCTCTCCTTCTTGCATGAGGGGCCGTGGAGCTCCATCTTTTTTGTTGGAGGATGTGCACGCATACCACCATTTTGTTTGTGTGTCTAGTGCTGTGCATATAAATCATGTCAAACGTGTGTCAAAGTGTGTCTTAAATGTGTCTTTCTATACTGTATTATGACTCTAATGTAGCAATGCACAGGTGTTTATGTCGGGTGTTATGTCAATATCTTGTGAGTGGCTTCTAAGGGGATATACAAAAAGACTTGAATAGGTATGTACAGTATATGTCTCACTGATGTCAGTTTTTCTGTGTAACTAGCTTGGATCTTGTCTTGCAGGGACTGGTTTGTCCCCTGGAGACAGTCTGTCATTCAGAGCTGAAGCGTTTATTTTTTGACCTTTGCATGGGCAGCATCCCTCTGTCCTTCCACTGGCTTTGTTAGTGGAGCCGCATCCTCGGAGGCGAGGCAAAGAGGACGGGATGAAAGATTCATGCAGGCACACGTGGGGAGAGGGAGGTAGAGGGAGATCTCCACCAGAGAGAGTTAATTAGGATCTCCCTTTCCCAGGCAATCACTCTGCTCTTGACATTTCATCTCACTTTTTCCTGAACAAATCTCCCTACGATTGGAGGAGACAGAGAGAGGCAGAAAGTACTTGACCTTGGTTGGGTGTTGTGATGCATTGCTGGTTTTAGCCCACATTAGTCTGCCTGACCATGATAACGTTCAACATGAAACAGAGGAGTAATCCCACAGCTTTCCAAGCAGCCCGTCTCTAACAGCCAGCCTCCTTTCACCTGAAGACGAGGACCATTTTCTCTTGTCCTCTCGGCAGCACATCCATTATTTTGTTGAAAGAGCTCCCCTATACATGTTTCAAGGACTCCTGTAGGAGTGGGCAAGTTTTTCCTACTGCAGAATTAAAAAGGTGAAGCAGAAAACGCATTCATACGCGAATCAATCCCGGCGGCGGGGTAAGCAAGGGTGCAGCAATGCTATAAAAGAACAAAACAGGCCATCACCTCTTACAGTTTTTGTTCTTGTCATGACAATAGCTATAGGAAACATAATCATGGTTTGGCTGAATTAGAAATGTTCAACACGTAACAGTTTTGATGATCAAATCATGACAGGAAAAAGCTTTGGTCTGAGACACACAGAGAGAGGAGGAAATACTTTATTGTCCTCATCTCCTTGTCTGTCAGTGGAAATTGGAGAAAGCAGACTCTATTATTGGAGACCGGTGCAAGTCTCAGCCAACACTCCTGCTCCATGATAGATCTGTTTAATGCACACTTTATAGCTGGCAATCCCCCGCTGAGGATTTTTCACAAAGCTGACAGTGGTTATAGGTAACCTGCTCGCAGAGAAACGGGGAAATTACCGTTCTGAAATGACTTTAACCCAAAGCTCAAAGCTGCCGCATGTCTTACAGTCCCCAGAACCTTTTTGACTTCACTGAAGGGGCTGAATGAATTTCCTCACCTCGCAAAGATTTCATCATGATAGCAACAAAAAAAGGGACAAGTGAGAATATTGGTGAGAACACATAAATGTGGTAGAAACATGAGTCACCGCCGGCCGCTCAGCCAGGATTTTATAGTCACTGATTCCTGCTTTTATGCAGTCGGACAGATATTTTCTCTGCACGCTCGCTGGATAACTTGTTTTACATTTTGGTTCTGTGTGGGATGTCGAGCCGAGCAGGAGGATTCTGACCGAAAAAAACAAAACACCTGGCCGAGGTTAAACCCCAGGAGTTTAAAGTAATGTTTTTATTTTGCCAAACAACAAATCTGGGCTCATGAAAATCTGGACATCTCTAACCTCGAACAACCAAGAACAAATCAAAATTCTCCCCTGCAGACTCGCTATTCAGATACATGTTCAAAAATGTCCTTCGCACCATCACCGCTTTAAGGCCTCTAACTTCAGCCGCCTTCCAGCTCCAGAAACAGTTCAAACATTATATCAGGGCTTTAGACTATAAACCTCCAGGCCTGACTTTTGACTTCAGCATTTCTTAAAACTTTTTTCACACTTTCAGAAGAACTAATCCTTGAGTACAGTTTTTTTCCTCTGTTGGCTGTTAAGCAACAAGTGGTCCTGCATTTTCCCCCTGTTGAGCTGTTAAAATCTTCACACCAGATAAAACATCCTTTCAACTTGTCCATTCTTCCTTATTGTTCAGCCTTTTTTGGACAATAAAACATTGTAGCATTCTCCTGAAAGTTCTCCTTTCACTCTCGGCTCAAACTGTTTTCAGATTGGTGTTGTGCTTTTTTGAATGAGACCCCAATTTGTTTGACGTGTGATTTTTGGAACACTTTCTGCTTTCAGAGCGACTTAGGTCTGCGTGTCACTCTTTAATTGGATGCAGCTGTGTTGAGGCAAAGATTAGAGGACTTTTCCCTCCTAACACACACACACACACACACACACACACACACTGCATTCAATATTGTCACTTGACAGCTGATAAAGGCAGACATTAAATCAACACACACAATCAAGCCGTGACACACACATTTACATATATACTGTAGACACACACACTTGAGCTGTTTTTGAGATACCGTAAGTGTAATAAGATTTCACTTTTTGCATTTATATTTGATGATTTCAGCCTCAGCTCCATCTTAAGTGATTAATATCAGCTTTCCAGTTTATCTTCAACATTTTTCAGCAATAAGAAATCACTGCACTACATTTTCTTCAGGGAATGCATCTGTTTTTATTTTGGCCTCCCCTTGAGCATTAAAAAAAAGGGACGTTCTAGCAATAAGTTGAAGCGTTATACATATTTGGCAGACATCTCCCTGTGTAGTAAAGAATTATATACGCTGCAGGTTTTTGGTAAATTTAATAACATAGCAGGAGAAATGAGTAACAAAACATTTTCACATTGAATAGATGCTGATACTACGGCCTACACCAATGCAAAAGTGAGTTTACATTTAATACTGTAGAACCCAGCACAACAGATGTGGTAATCAATATTTTTGATTGAATGATGGAATCAAAAAACTCTGTAATATGAACGCCTCATTCAGTGACAAACCCATTACGAATCGTCTCCTTTATTGAGTTTTAAGTATCTTTTGCACCCTCCAAAGTAATCAAGATGCATTTATTTCTGTGTCAAACTGCAGGATTCATTTTTGAAAAGTGTTTGCTTAAATTAAACATCTAGTTACAGAAATATTGACTCTGATCCTCAATGTTGAGTGTGTCATACAGTGTGTAGGCTTCTTTGGAAGTGACCACAGCCAGACCTGATTATTACTCCCAAGAGGCACAGGTCACATGACAAAGAAGAAGAAAAGGTCATCCAATCAGTGATGAGTATTCAGCAGCCTCTGGCAGAGGTTGGCAATATTATGGATTCCCTCATTAAAGCCTTTGTATGGGTGTAGGTCAGCCGGGTTCTGACAGGTGTCAATGAGATGAATGGCTCTGTCGCAAACACACACACATGCAGCCCACATCCCCACCCAGTGAGGGCAACCGCTGCCAGTAGGAACAGTAGTCATGGAAATGGGGGTCGGTAACCCTGCCATGCTTAATTCATAAATCTGCTGCTGTGACCGCTGATGAAGCCGGTGTTTAGCCTCAGAGCTTTACACATCATTTGCTGTTTTTGTCATAAGTAACAGTAATATCTATGAAATTATCCATTTAAATTTCCCCGCGCTGGAATTCACTCATCCAGTCAGAGTCTCTTGTGTAACGGTTATATAGTTTTTTATCCCCCACAACACGTTGTAATACCTAAGAAGTCCTATCGCCAGGTTGACTTTTATTTTAGGCAGTATACTAAAGACTCCCTAACCACAATTTCCAGAGACAATGTAGCAACATACAATAGATGTCAAGGTTTGGCAAATTCCCATTCTACATCTTGCATTGTATCAGAGATGCGCACAAGTTGCTCTCTACATAATGGCTTACACAAAGTTCGCTGGTGAAGAGTAAAACTACAGTAGAAAACAATGGAAATGAAACGCAATCAGCTTGTTTCCCAACTGATTTGCAATGAGAAATGTCATAACTCTGAATTTTTGGACTGAAAACTTTATCAGAATGATGTGGAAACTGAAATATTATCCCAGAAACATTTTAAGCCTGTTGACAGTTATAGGTCTCTTTAACGCTCATGTAGCTGCATCAGGCCTGAGCTGCAGGTGTGTGAAGTTTTGCGATAAAACTTTCTTCTACATTGCAACAACCTCCCTGGGAAAAAGCTTTGCCATGACCTTCATGTCAAATGTATTCCATTTTGTAGAGCGTATTGGCCACATGAATGATGACACGAGGGGAAAGTTTATGGAAAAATTAATGAAAAGAAAGAAAAAGTCTCTTGCTAGAGGAAAGAAAGTGTTTTTCTCAGCACATTAGTTCGAGTTAGAGGAAGAAGATAATGAGATATGATTCAGGGTTGAGCAGGGCCAAGCTTTGATCTTTGTGATCTAGAGGTAATAATCAAGTCTTTAAAGGTGAAGCAGAGGAAAACTTTTGCTGGAAAATTGTGTATTTTCAAAGTACTGCATTAAAAAAAAGTAATTTCAAAACTGTTGTGTTTTTCTAACTTGAATAAAAATAGTTTTTAAACGGAGTCCCTTTTCTTATTGGTGCCACTTTCTCACATATTGAGTCGCCTGATGTTCTGCTCTTTCATCACCGCACAATGGATTAGTTTCAGCTCTTATTCTTGAATCTTGATAAGGCATCAAACGTTTATCCTCAGACATTTTGAAACAATCCCAGTATTGGAAGAGACAAATTGTTATTATCAGCTAGCCTGCAATTAAATTAATTACAATGACATTTATACAAATGAACGCAAAGAAAAATAACTGACACATTATTAAAGAGGCTAATTGTCTCAGATAAAGCACAGTCTAGTGCATTTATGTTTTTGGTGTTTTGTTTTTGCTTTTATCTTTTCTTACTGTCTTTTATGTCTTTTATGTTTTTTCTCCACAGCAGTTGTTGTGTCCCTCGACAGAATAAGCCACATCCGCTCCCTGATTGTAAGTGTACACATAAGGATTTACTGCTCTGTGAATATGAATCCAGCAGCCACAGTAAAGGCTCTGATGCTTGGCAGCTGTTTGTTGTGTTTAGTCAGCACGGTCACTATATCTTCCCCCATAACCTGGAAGCTAATTTCTTAAAAAAAAAAAGTGGTCCAACCCTAAATTACATCTGACAAGTTTAAACCACTTAACATTTCCTGTCAAAGTGTCCTTGAGCAAGGCACAGACCTCTTGCTGCTTAGTCCTTTGTCTTGAGTATGTCAGTTAAACGCTAATACAAACATAGTCATGTTGTTTTTCTCCTCATGGTAGTCTTATTCCTATAACCAAAAAGCTTCCTTCAATTTAGGATGACAATTATGCTCTGCACCACACCCTAATGATTATTGATGTGTATTATCATTGAATGAAATGTGCTTAGTGTGCTTGAAATTGAATTGGGAGGCTTACATTTACTTTGATGCCATGGGCCAAATACAGAAAATCATTAGACGTGCTTCTTAGATAAAAACGTAAAGTCTCTTCCGCGGCACATCCTGCTCCTTCTGGCTGATAGGGAAGCTTGTTAGGAAAATATTGTCCGTCTTGTTGCCGCGCTCTGCTGCACAAATCTTTCAAAGAATAAAAGGGGGAAATCTTCAGTAATAATGGGCATTTAGGATAGCTGGGACGGAGTATTGTTCCTTAGAGTAAGCATTCACAAATCTATTTGAAAAGGCTTTCTGACATTGTGATTGTATTACGTATTACGGTAACAACAGTATGATTCTCTGTAGAAGAGTAGATTAGAGTTACGACTTTTTGAACATCTGGATTTTTATTTTCGTTCATTTTCAATGTGAATGCATTGAAGAAAGAAAGACAGATCTACACAATACATATCCAATAGTCTGCGCACAAACCAGTGCTTACTCCATCCTTTAAGCTCATGTTGGGTGTGCATTAAACTGTAAAAGTGTTTTTATTTCAGGTCACCCAAAAGTAACTACTGAAACTGCATTTTTAATTGTCTCAGTCTATGGCTGCAGCAAAGAGCCAAGCAAGGTGGTTAAGTTTAATAGTGTCTGTCTGGCTCCAAGCCCAGTTGATTGATTATCATTGACATTATGTTCCCTGTAACTTTGACTCATTTATTTTTCTCTATTGAATGTTATTACCACTTTCAATTTGTGGGCTCATAATGTCAAATTTCCGTCCTCAAAATTCAATAAACAAAGTTTTGGGTAAAAGATTATAATAGCAGGACAGGAAATAAAGTCACTTTTACACCATTCTTTCTCAAAACATAAATACACATTGTGAGTATTTAGTTCATGCAATCATGTGAAGAACTTGAGTGGTTTTTATCACAGGAATCATAAATATGCTCAGGATATTACAGGATGTTTTGTTCTACTCTCTTAGAATGAATGTTTTCCTTGCTACCTTACAATTGTACAGCCCATTACCACACTGATTTTCATTTATCCTCTTACAGTTCTTCAACTTTATAGTGTATTATAGTCTAAAAAGACATTATTATAATGTGTCATTTTGCACTTTTTGCTGATTTAATATACTGTATTCCTCTTATGTACTGATGTGATTTGAATTATCCATGTTGGATGTGATTGGTTTCCTTATTTTGTTAGCTGATAAAACTTGAGTGGAATCATAGTTATGGTAATGTCCAAGTTCTGTTTTGTGAAGCAGGCTGGAATGCTTGCTTTTGACCCATAGTCCTGATGTCACATGGTCAGCACATCCATTCATCAGCACAATGATATATTCCTGCCGTCACAAGCCAGATGAAACATATGATTTGATCACAATGAGAAATACATCTGGTCTACCTTAAACAACAGAATCAAGACTCATGTAATTGCAGCAACAGCATCCATTTTAATGACAGCATTGCAGGTTACCTGCAGTTATTGCAAGTAAGAAGTTTGAGGCTGATGAAGTTCTGTCAATAATGCTTCATATGTTATGTTAAATATGTTACTGTGCTGGACGACTACAGGCTACAGAGATCTCGAGAGCGCCAGGTGAAATGGATTTGGTGTTTCTCTTTCTGGATGATGTCATCCTTCAGTGTGCCTTGTTTGGAATTAAGATCAACTCCGTCGACTCTGAGCCATTAGAATTCATATTTGTTTTGGGATTTTTCATGACGACAGCAAATGTTTGATCAAGAAGACCTTGAGACTGGAGCAAAGATGTGAAACCTTTGATGTACTTGCCAATCTTTGCTCTGGTCCACAGCTAAGGTCACAGACTGAATACCGACTGAAAAAGCTGTTGATACAAATGGCTGATATGTGACCTTTCCAGGTTGGCCGCCACCGTCTGCGTGAGTGTGTATCACCCACTGTGTGATAGTCTGTGCAGCAGAGAGCCTTAGCAGCCCCCAAACTGAGACGAGACAGTTAAGGTAGCTCAGGTTTGTATGAACCCCACACCTTCACCCGATCTACTCCTCCTTCATTTGAATGTTCCTGTAGAGATTTCATCTCAAACCAGCGAGGGGGGAGTGGAAATGGGAAATAAAATCATTTGGCAGTGAGTTGACACTGTTGCTAAGTTAGACTAATTCACTACCCCTAATTGGATGTGCTGTGCCAGAGGATGAAGGAAACCTCTTATAAATTTAAGTTTTAACTTGCTACTTCATCAAATATAAAAGGAAATGGCATTCATCCTTAAGTTCACTTTACTCACCCCTTTGCCATATAGTGACTACATATAAAAGTACCATCTATGGCTTTCAGTATCATTACTGGGGAAGTTATTTATTACTGTTATTTATTACTCTTCTAAGATTCAGGCACAGCACAAATGCATTTCGTTGTATTCTCATGTACAATGACAATAAAAGCTATTCTATTCTATTCTATTCTATTCTATTCTATTCTATAACACAATATAACACATTAACACATATAACACATAACAGCTGGCCTCAGTATTCAGGGACATGGATGTTTGCTGCTCATGATGTAAACAATTTGGTGCTTCCGGTAGTTTCATCAGCTTAATTTAAGATTCCTTCTTGATACATTGTGTCGTCCACAGCTGTGACTGTAACTTCATGGAGTGTGACACTTGACAACAGTGCCAGAACATGTAACTGATTGTTCTGACTGGTTTGCTTTCAAATAGAGCAGGACAGCAGTGAATGAAAATGCTGTCAAGCAGAAGGCTTCAATGGTCCAATTTTTATTTAGGGGTTCATTTGCAACGGACTCGATCTCAGTGTGCACTTCAACACTGCTGTGCACACTGAGTAAAGATATGCCATTTTAAAGTACTCGGACTCTTAGCCCTGTGGCTGTTGTGACGAAAAACAAACCTAATTAATTTGAATTTTTACGCTTTTCATTGCTGTGTGTGTGTGTGTGCATGTGCGTGTGTGTGCGTGCGTGTGTGTGTGTGTTGTTGCATGTGTAATCTCCATTAGCTGCTATACTCCGACAGCCAACCAGTTCCTGTGAAAGCCCACAGGTGAAGCAGATGATTTTTATACATAAAAAGCTTTTCAATTATTCAGTGACAGCAATGCACACATTACCTGTGAGACTGGCATCTTTATTTTACCATGCCCATTTTAAGCAAGTGTGGGTTTTAAAGTGGAAGCTGTCATCTGTGAAATGGCTGAAGCAGTGTGTCTTCAGCAAACAGGGACATATACACGCTTTTGGTATATTCAATTATCATGAGAAATTAACGAGGACACAAGAAGAGTTTTAAAAAACGGAAATCTGAAGGAATTTAATATTCCTCGTGGTTCAGGATAATCCTGTCACACCTGTCAGCCACACATAGCTGCAGCAGGATTCTGATTTTAAAGCTCAGCAGAGACAATAAATGCCCCAAAGCAGCACATGTCACATAACATCTTCATTACAAGGCATGCATGGTATATGTGGAATCCTTCTGGAGAGCTGAGAGAACAGCCTCCCTCCTCTCCCTCCCCCCAAAGGCTTGTCTGGTAATAACACGGCAAATTGATCCTTTAGAGAAAAAAAGGAACAGCATGAATGAGACACTAATTAAGAAATCCAGTCATGCATTAATGTGGCAATGCTTGTAGCATTAAGATGAAGCCAGAGCTCCCTGGCCACTGCAAGACAACACTGTCAAGACTGAGTGATATCAGATCATCTTATCATTTACTAGATGCAAGTTTGTCAATCTAACACTGTTATGTTAACGGATCTAATGTATACTCTTTCAAACTAGTTCAGTCTTAATAGCTACTCATAGATTTGCCCTTAAAATGTGTTTTGTGAGTTTTAGCCTAAACAAACTGCTAACAGAGAGGCTTAACTAGGAAAAGTAAGAAATGCTTTGGCTCTAAGTATTTCTTCAGCATCTTATTCGCATCAGGTCATCCCTGTTGATCTAAAACTGATTCAGTAAAGAATATAAAAATTGTTTGTGGTATAGATTGTGTTTTTCTTGCGTTAGGACAGTGACAGTTTCATGTCACCAGCAGTTTGGAACACTTAGAATAAATAACTAGGGCTATAACTTGATGATGAAAGGGTTGATTTGCATGAAATGTTGGATGAAGAACGTGTACATGGAACTTTTGCAGATTTGTTGATGAGTCTGAATGTACAGTATAAATTACAAGAATCACTGGCCAGATGTCTCCTACTGCTGTGACACGAGAATAATCATCAATCATAGGGAATTACTGCAAAATAAATGAGAGCTGAGGAGAAAGAATTGATTTATAGTGAACACAACATGGCCGGATGCAATAGGAAGAAGATGAGGGGAGGAAAATGTAATTTAGAGGATGAAAGGACATCACATATGTCGTGAAGAAAAGCATTTTGCAGGTTAGGAGAGAAGATAAGGACTCCGCTGCCCGAGGTGGTTTAAACGGAACAAACATCAGCGTCTTGGCTGTGATTGGCTGACATTCACACTGCCAGAGAGAGTAAATTGTATAAGCTTAATATCAGTGAGCAGGTAGGAGATCAGTGTTTTGCTTGAGGACATTTGGACACATTGCTGTTGAAAGACACATTAACTACTGTGGGGATCAGACCTTTGACCTTTCATTTATAAGGCGATTGTGCCTGCCACTGACAACATCTGCAGGGGAATCAGTGTCTTGCTGAAGGACACTTAGGAATCCTGTGTGAATGAAAATAACCTTTATTCTAGGCAGCAGAGAAGTCCGTTTCTACAGAATGACTTCTCTAGGTAGTATTTTAACAACTCACACTGGTCAAGGCTCAATGCTGACCTGCTGTATTTCACCATCCAGTTTAGCACACATAGTGACAGCATCATGTGGAGTTCTAATGTGTGAACAACTTTCGGTTTCAGCGTGTTAGGCTTGTGCATTCTGAAAATACTTGTTCACTGCGCTAAAATATTGTGATGTCTCGAGCCAACACATCATTTTCAGTAGATAGGCATCAGCTATTGGTAGCCTGATTTGTTCCCAGGGCTCGGTTCACTGTTCACTATCACGCTCTAGGTTAAGATAAACAAAGAAACTATAAAATACACAGAATAGGTAGTGCCTGTGTGCAAATCCAAGACAGTGTATGTTTGGATTGCACTTGAAGGAGTGGGTGTTGGTGAGTGTTGCTCCTCAGTGCAGAGGCAGTATAGATTAAAAAAGAAAAACGCTGTGAATTTGTGATGTGAAACTACAGTTACACCTGAAGTTATAATGCTTAAAATTGAACAAAATCCCGATGCGAACGTGTTAATTGACGCATCATTCATGCCGATTTACATCTGATGTTAAAAAGCTTTACATTCAAGAATAATAGTGAAATATCTCTGCAGATCTTCTGGACTAGACTGAAAGCTTAAAGGATTGAATGAAGAAACTTGGCTCCATACCCATTTGACAAACCCTCTTTCTCTTGCCCATAGGCCGGAGCTCAACAACATGAGCCCATATTCTTTAGATCTGTTTCAGCATCTCTACAGAGAGGCTATGAAAGGCCTGTTCAACACATCCACACAGGTAAGCCAGTCCATTCAGCATATTTCTAACAGAAACCGATTTTAGATAATATATATTTTGTAATGAAACCCAATTCCCCCCACAGAAATGATTGTTTGATTTAATCTTATGCGTGAGAGGCTCCACGCTGATCCAGTAAACCCCCAAAGTAGACCTTGACTTATGCACCCAGTTAGCCTGAGAAATCGTTGTTTCAGGTGTATTTTAAGATTTTCACTAGGTGTTTAATCCATTGAGCTTCAGGTGTTTTGAAGATGTTTACTGACCCAGTCAGCAGTGGGAGCATCAGTGGCTTTAGCAGCAGCAGACCTCACATCTCCAGTGCTGGCAGCCTCTTTGCTTAGCAGGCCCTTTCACTGTTTGGGTATTTTATGAGCCAGAAAATGTCTCCACAGTGCAACTGTTTTATGATGCATTTCAAGCTTCCCCCGTGATGGGGGGACATTGTATTAGGTACTTGTAAAATCGATGTGCCAGGCCAGACTGGAGCCAAAGCCGATGTTTGGCTGCTCCTCTTGACCCCCTAAGATCGATAGAATAGGATATCTTTCATTTTGCAATTCTTTGGTCCATCTGATGTGTTGTACAGTACACTAAGCAGATGTGTATGTGTTCTCTGCAGCCGCCCCAGCTGGGAATCAAACCCTGTCATCTTAACACAATGAAAGCACGATCAATGTTACTGAGGAGACTCATTTGCATATACAGACTGAACAAGCAGGACAAAGAGGTCACAGATTAAATAATGGACATGTTATTACTTCACAGGGTGAGCAACAAGCAACCTCATCGATCAACTGAGTGATTCATCTGTTTTGTAGTGATCAAATGTTAATCTGTTCATTCATGCAGCAGGTATGATCATGCAGACAGACAGGAATAGATGGAACTATTTGCTGATGATGCTTTGACATGCAGAGCTCCGTGGAGCACTGAAATATCTTTCTAACTGTTATGAGTGTGCATTAGAGTAATCAGAGTGGCAGAAGTGTGCAGGTTTGGTATTAAAATGTGAGCACACACTGGGTGCTTTGCTGAACTCAGATGCCTGATGTGTCGGGTGAGAGTCTGAGGCTAAGCTGTAATTGAATACCACCAGGAGTGGTGTTTCCACTCAGACCTCTGAAGGAGGATTTGACCTTGAGATGCTGCTACTGATAGACAGGCTACACAAAGACCCGGCTGGCTAATTAGATTAAAAAACATGGATCCCTGGGGATGGAGATGTGACAAGCACATTGATTCACTACATCTCCACAATTTCCATCTGCCCCCCTCGCTCTCCCTCCTTCTCACTTCCCCCTTTCAGCACGTGTCTAGTTTTATCCGTCTCACACTCCTGCAGCTCTCAGATCATATCTTGCTTTTTTCCCCTTCCTTCCTTCCTTCCTTCCTTCCTTCCTTCCTTCCTTCCTTCCTTTCTCCTTCCATCACTACTGAAATTTTTCAGAGCCACTTTCACGCTTCCTCATCTTAAACCAATTATCAGGGCCAAATATTCTCTAATTATGGCTTCCAACTACCTATGTGTGAATTATGATGAAAGTGAAATGAAAGCTAAAAGCCTCCTTAAATATCACAATCACAAGTACCTTAGGCAGATTTTTGAGCTAATAATGTTATAGTGATCGAACAATAACGTTTGCCTCATAAATAACATTTAGCCCATTTGGCCTGACAAATGCCTCACTCTCAAATCTTGTTTGTCTGTAAAACATTTGTCCACCATGACCTCCATAAATGTCACGGCTGCTGTCTTTGCCATGACATAATACCAGGTTCAGCTCGGCAGATTATGATATTGACAAGACCATTTCTTTGATTGGATCTCAGATGGCATTAAATTAATGACCAATATCTACTAAACGCAAAGAATTATAACAGCCCGCCTTCTCTTTTTTATTTTGTTACATTAAATTAGCTGTCTGCAAGATTGTGGAAATGTTTCTTTTTGAAGGATGTGATTGGTCAGTCAGTATCCTCTCACACCCAAATGTTGGACTTTTTTCTTGGTTTTGTGCAAATGTGGCTGTATCTTTGCAAATTCAACCCTAACCCTAACCCTAACACTAAAATGTAAAAACCTTGAATCTTGATAGGTTCTTCACTTCGATGGCACAACATGGGCAGGGAAAAAAATAATGACTAACTCCTCCAACCCAAGAGACATAATGGACAATTGAGGTCCCAATTCCCCTTGTGGGTTCAAAGGTTTTTCACAAACCTCATTTCATCTGTAGGAGGCGTGACAGACACGTGGTATATTTCACACAGTACTCAATTGCTGGATTCCCATCACAGTGTCTTGAGGATTTCAGCAAATTCTTCATGAAAGGTTTGAAATAGTCATCATGCACACATCCAATCCATGGAAAGACATTAGAAACTGAAGATGAGTATGTTTCAAAACAGAATCTCTGACATGTCGCAAACAAGCAGAGAAGAGATAGCTATAACGAGAGCCACAGTCCTTGTGGAAGTGCAGTTTAGGTTTCTATATGGGCAAAGTTATCATGAAAAAGGGCACAAACATCAGTAATCACAGGAGATAGAGAGGCAGAGGTAACTCTCAGGGCAAATCTTGCTTGAAAGAGCTGAAATGCATAATTACCTCACTCCCTCCCTGGCCCTGCTCTAATTAAGCCATCTCCCGTTAACAAGGCTTCAGACCTGCTCTCTTTGGAGAGATCGACTGAAAGGACAGCGTGCAAATGCCTGACAGTTAATCTCTACGCTGCTACACATCGATCAAAGGCTAAAGAAAAATGTCAAGCGAGAGCATGTGCGTGCTTTTCAGTTCATATGGAGAGGCCACGATAAACACACAGA
The DNA here is from genome assembly GCF_046128005.1 of Genypterus blacodes. Classification (NCBI taxonomy): domain Eukaryota; kingdom Metazoa; phylum Chordata; class Actinopteri; order Ophidiiformes; family Ophidiidae; genus Genypterus; species Genypterus blacodes. The sequence goes on from NW_027466879.1 coordinate 11,388,572, forward strand.
GAATGATTTTCAAGATTCTATGACAGCATTGACAAGTGTCACCCTCAGTGTCGCCCTTAGCACAGACAAAGGAACAAAAAAAAAGAATAGATTCTTTTTCAAAAACGTGTATAACCCTGAAAGCCACGTTCAGTGATCCTGTTTAATGCACCAAGTGGACTGCAATTCTCTGATCAGCTTAGTGCGCATAACATTTGCTATCCGTGCTAAGAGGAAAGAGAGGGAGCCTGATTAACAACTTCAGTCATTGTCTCCTTTAATTACAACAACGTCAACAGCTCCATTACTTTCCCTCCTATCTGCCGTTCATCCCAAAGCTCTCTGTGCTTTGTCACAGTGGTACAAATCAGAGAAGGCTCTGGTATCATCTGTAGAGGATCAACATTCAGCAGAAGACAAGGACTGGAGACATCCAACCAAAACACTGGGTTCTGTATTCCTGACTCCTTATTTGTTTTCGACTGGGAGCAGGGCTGCTCTCCTTGAAATTGATTTGCTCAGCATCCAGCGAGCAAGTCAACAAGCAGCCCATTGCTCAACCATTCTGTGAAGCTGTCGGTTCCCGAGCCAGTCAGTGAGGTAAACAAATGTATCACTTATGTAGAATAAACCAGTCAGTCAATCAGTAAAAGAGCCAGTCAGCCAGAAATTCAGTCATTCAGCATATATTAATAGTTGCTCACATATTCACTTATCCAGCAAATAAACAAGTCATTCTTCCAGTCACTGTGCTGGTCTGTCCACCCAACACCCACTCAGTCAGTCAATCAGCCAGTCAGCGAGTGATTTATCAAAGCTCTATCAGTCCTTCATCTCCCTGTCTGGCTGTTCTGAAGCTCATTCAGCCTGTACCGATGCTGTGTAGCTGTAGGACAGAGGTGATTGATGACATGATGAACATAACAAATGATCTCGTTCGATCAACATGATTTTAAAGCAGCTTGGCGAGAGTTATGGCATGTCATTAATGACGCCAATGTTTAACAGCTATAATATTACTCAGTAGTGTAGATGAAACCACATTAAGACTGATCAAGATGATAGCGGTAATTTGCTTTAGATTATCTCCCAGCAGGGGACAATTGGACATTATGTTGGAATCTGAATTGGGCCAGCTGTGTAGAAGAGGTTATTAAAGCAGGCGTGTAATAGGAGGGTCAAAGGTTTGAAGCTATGCAGGAAAGTGAGAAACACCGTACCAGACATCTCATGGCCCATGAGCAAGGCACTTAACCCTATAGTGCTGCCAGTAGCTATGATTATTCACCTTAACTATGTGTTCTTCTTGTGTTCTTCTCCTTCTTATCCCACTGTAAGGCCATCGGACTGTAATCAAGCTTCAACCACAGACAGGAATGTTTTTTTCTGATATTATATGGATGCTCATTATTTACAGCTTTGGTGGTTGTGTGTTGCCAGGGAAACAACTTTCATTTTGCGTTCAATGTTGTTTCCTTATGTATGTGAATAACTCATTTGTCAGATTTGCTCGTTTTACAATCTCTAATTAGATCTGGCGAAGTATAGCTAAAAGCAGCGACACAGTCTAAACCAAATTACAAAATGACAACGTGATTCAAAGGCCTCAGGTATGGGAACAATTAATGAAGTCTGCAGAGTCGCTTTGATAACCCCAAAGCTTTATTATACTGCCAGACAGAAACACTTGCTCTGACTGCAGATCCTGGGCAAACATTGCAGTTCAGTACTGTTCAAAGCAACACCCTTTACCCTCCACACAGTAAACAACTGCTAGAGAAATATGTTGCTAAACACCAACAGAAGTCTGGCAAAAATGTACTTTTGGAGTACGAAAGTGGGATAAATGGCCAATGTAATGATTCATTTCACTACACCACAGTGCATCCCGCACCTATGGATCTACACTGTAGATACATAGACTGTAGGTTCTACTGTATCTATCTCCATCTATCCTTCAAACTGACTCTTACACTACTGTCAACTGCGCAATACACATAAGTGTGCAGAGTAACTTCATATTTCTACTCTGTATGGAGGTGCAAGAATTCAAAGATCTAATTATCTTCCTTTGATATTCTTTTTCACAATCCTTCCCTACCACCAGTCTACCCTTTGTTAGACCGAGGCTTTGTAGGGGTTTGAATCCTGGGAGCTTCAGAAGCAGAACCAAGTTGGTAGAGGTAGTTAGAGTGGGGTACAAAGAAAAACAAACTTATCCTTGAAGCAAATTCCATTTTAATGCAGTGGGCCTGCAGGTATGCTTGGTATGCTTCAAAAGAACTAGAATGTACAATGGGATGTTGAATCAAAGAACCAAGCATTCCTTATTCAAAATCCATGAACAAGATACCATTGCGTCTGTCTTTCTAACTCTGAGTTCATCTCACTGTGGACATGTTTTCCATACAGCTGCCTGTTCTTTTGCAGTTTTCAACTGGATTCGTCAAGAAACACAGTTGCCGCACTTCATAATTAATGTGTCTCCTCTAAGCTCTCTCTTGTTGGGCTTGTCATCCATTAACTAACTATCACTGTTGTCATCCATTTGTCATCCTCCTGTGCATCCTTCCACCTACCCTCCTCCCCCTTGTCATCCATCCACCCCCCTTCAACTATTCCCTCCATCAATCCTCCTCCCTTATCCATTCAGCCAACTTCCTTCCTATACTCCTTCCAACAACTCCCTTCCTCTCTTGTCCTCCATCCAACCCGATTTTATTTCATCAAACCTTCATTCTTTTCTTCAGCAGACCCAGGTCTTCTCCAAGCCAGCACACCCACTCCTCCATATCGCATCACTCAGGTCCTTTGACTTTGTCACGTTTCTCTCCTCAGTCATGTCAAGTACACTATGAGAACCATTCAACCTTAAAGGGTGCTCTTTCATGTTGTCCACATCGCAGTGTCTGCACCTTCCTGGTCATCCTCATCCATTCATGCCATCATAACAATTCCTGATGCTTGGCTCTATCAGTTCTTTCTTTCCCAACACCAGTGCGTCTATATTCAGAAACATCTTCCATTACCATCTACCTCGGCCTGTAAGAGCCGCTTTATAATTATGTCCAATAAGTCTCATCCATCAGATCCCCTCTTCATTACATAAGCAGCAATGTCATTATCACCAGTCCCTCTCTGCTAGGTCCTCACCCTTTCCACTGATGTTTTGTCAATGAAAATTAACAAAATATTTGGGACCCATTTGGGAAGTGCTTCCTGAACTAGCAAAGTGTCCAAATACATAATTTACACACATCACCACCGAAAATGTAGAGATGTGGAGATCTCACCTCGCATTGCATCCACTTGGTCTTCACCTTTGTGACAGTAATTTGTCATGGCAGATTCAATAAGTGTCAACAAAATTGATTTGAGCTTCCATAAATATACCGGAAGATTTCACATTGAGTTCAGCTTTGGTAGCTTGTGATGTTTTCGCTATTTGAGCAGGTTTGACTTTTGAGGGGGGGTGGGAGTCCAACATAAAGAACGCTTTCTTTTCAGCAAATACTATATAAACATACTAAATAAGGACTTTAGTGAAAAAAAGTCTTGTGGTGTAATTTGTGGTCACTGTGCGACTCTGGTCTAAAATGTTTTGTTTTTAATTGCTCGGCTAGCAACCTTGTTAGTTTGTTCCTGTTGTTGTTTGCTCTTCTTCTGCTTGAAACTTAAACTGCAGTACATGTCTTTCCTTGTGTTTATTCTTCCACCAAAGGATAACTCAGAGGGAATCCTGGAATTCAGCAACCTCAGTAACATAATAAAATGTAATGGGGGACTAAAGAAGCAGCAGCTCTCAACAGCAGGTCTGAATCCCTCTGCAGAAATGGATTATGTGTCCTTAAAGAACTGAGGTTCTGTCTAGCCGGGGCTCCTGAGTCAGCTTGCTGGTTGATTTCTGACATTTTCTAAGGCAGTGGATGCAAATCATGTTTATCAATGAGGGATGCTCTACATAGAGCTGCGAGCATCCTCCTTAAAACCCAGAGACCTGCAACAAAGCTGCACAGCCTCTTGGTCTGATGCCTACAAGTAAAGAGTGAACACTGAGTCAAACCTCAGTTATACAACCATGGTGGTTCTTCTGTTAACGTCTGATTGTTTTCTGTGATTTGATTATAGCTGTTGATCTCTGAGACAACCACTAAACAAACTTTTAAATGATATATGTATACAGGACAGATGTGGAAAGCTGGCATACCTCCTCCTCCATACAATCCTTGGGTGGAGAATGTGAGTCCTTTTCCAAATGAGCTTCTGTACAGAAACAATAATGGGTTTTAAATCTTAGTCTGGTCCAAACTGGCCCTCAGAGCATGTTGCTGTGATGATGCCCAGTTTATGGCCTCCAGATGTCGAGTCCGCATTGCTCATTTCATATGGTGATGATCTGGATGAAAATCAGCAGAGAAGTCACACAAATGAAAAAGTTGTTATTGGTTGTTCTTCCAAGAAAACCAGTGTGTTATAGCTAATTAGAGTTCATTTTCTTTGATGTACTATTTCATGTTGTGCTTCATTAGTTTCTTATGCATTCTGCAAACACACAAAACAAGCTGATCTGTTTGAACCACATCTCTTTAGGGAAAAGGGGAAATTAGGCAACACTTAGTTTAACAGCAGGCTTCTTCAATGCAGTGACAGGATATAAAGATATAAACAGAACTGTTTGAAACATACAAGTATATTACCATGTTACAATGTCACACTATGAAATTCAATGAGATGAAAATCCTCAGTGCTATGGTCCCTGGGTGATGGATGCAGATCTGCTGACTTCGGGGTCCTGGAGCAAGTCGTCTGTCAATACAGCCTGAGGCAAAGTGTTTGCATTAATATCATCTGCATTAATTCTCAGAATTTACCTCTGATCACAGTTTGGGCTGCGCTTGGTGCTATTTTGAGCAGATGCACACCCATATGGTTTGGGATGCAATGTGAGCATATGTTATCTCTGTGTTCAGATGTTGCTGAGTTCAAATGGATCTAGTTTGTTTTCAGGTTAATTTTACTGGGCATTTCACATGAATGACTACATTCTTACTGGTTGACCCTAGCTATAGAAGTGACTGTTATAGGATATTTGGCCGGTGCTAAACTAAAACTATGTCTGCAAATCCAGTCCAAACATAATGAAAGGATCTCTACAACAGGCAGATGCTCTTATCCAGGGAGACTTCCATTGAGTGCAGCAGCAGAGTGTGCATCAAGTCTGAAATCACCATGAAAGGACTAACTGGAAGGAGAGTAATGCTCATCCCAGAGAGGCATGGAAAAAATATCAAGAAAGAAAATGTTTTGGATCCAAAGTGTACTAGAGACACAGATGTACTGAGAATTTTGATCTGAGCCAGCCTGGATTTCTTACCATGTATAAATCTCTCTAATGCGCATAAAGTACAGTACAGATTTATGTACTGCCCTGTTTTATGCAGGCTGGAATTCTCCACTATCTTTTTGTAGAAGAGTCTTTGTTCATCCTTATATTTGACATTCCCCTTTTTAAGCTCTACATTTCATGTCTCTTTCATTTGAAATTAGGCTTTGATGAATATTGTATGACAATGAACCTGCTTGCAAAGAGACTGACCTTCATAGCTGCTTTGCTGCCGTGTTTGAAGTATTGTCATGTCCTGTGGGCTCATGAAGGCACTTAGATTTGCAGAAGAAGAAAGAAAAGGACTGCAAAATATTTAGCTAACACAGTCTTGATTTGAAAAGGCTAGCCGCAAGGCTCAACGGGCCGGGGTTTAATCAGCAGGATGGTGATATTTGAAACGGCACTTTAAATGCCCTTTCTCCTTGTTCTGTATTAGTGAGCTGTCCAAGTTTGCCCATTCAGCTGTGATAAAGGTTAATCTGTCCATGTCAGATATCACAGTGTAATGGCAGTCTGTGGATTAAAATAACAAACCGGGAGAAACCTCTACCCAAGTAACACACATACTGAGGATATGACTCCATCTCTTGGTGTTTGTAAAGGTTTTATTCATTTTATGCCACATTTGAAACTGTATTTATTTCGTTATCCCTATGGAAAGCTCATGATTAATAAATTTGACTTTGAGATAAGTCTGATGGTCTGCTGCATTGCTAGCCATCTGAAGAATTTTGAGTAAATAACTACTGACTTTTTAATCAAAGACACTGTGGCTTATGGCTCCACCTTAGCACACATGCTTGAAACATCTGGATGACCAGCTGCTCTTCTTGCTAATCCGATCGGCTCCTTAATGTTCTCTGAAAATGTCTGGCATCACCTCAGCTCTTTGATTCATCTCACATGGCAGAACATTTCAGCCTTTACCTCGCTCAGTGAGCATGTTAAGCTTTCTGAATGTAAGTCATCAATAAAGAGTGGGGGGCGGGGGGGGAAATCAGGCTCAATCACATATGTAATTTGTTTTCTTTTTTAAAGTCGGCCTGTGATGAGGATTTCCTTAAGGTTGTTTGTGCTTTGAGCCGAGCCTCCAGTCACTCACCGACTCCTTCTCGCTTTCTCACGTGTCACTGAGTTTTTCCTTGCTGTTATTGCCCTCATCGTGTTAATAGCTGCCACAATGACGCAGGGCTGAAAGGCTTGGGGCACCACTGACTGCACATTATATACTTCACTTCCCGTCCAAACCAGTAAATGACTGGTTTGACTTGATTGCAGAAGTTGACCAGGATGATTGCCCCTGTAGTTCTAAACCAATCTTCTGCACTCAGTTACCTTTCCAAGGGATGTATGAGACATATAGGAGTGTCTTGAGGAACAGATAACATTTCTGGGTAATGTTGTTGCACCATTAGTAAAGATATTATAATAGAGGAGGTAGGGGGTAACATAATCACATTGCCAGGTCCTAAATCAACACTGTTGACAATCTTGAGATTGATGATGATGGTGTAGCATATAAGACTTTACAAAATCCAATAAAATATTCAGTTCTTAGCATAATTCAACAACATTTTACAAGTTGGTAGGTACTGTCTGAGGCCATGGAGTCCCACACCAAACAATTAATATGTTAAATATCAAGACAGGCGTCCATATGTGGAGAGCTTTGTCAGCCAAGCCAATAGAGAAGCCTGTGCAGTGTCTGGCCTGCTTCCTGTTCAAAACCTGGGCTGCTGAGCGTCTGTTGGGGCAGCTGTCCAAACTACAGCCCAATCAGGCCCTATGCCATGTTTCTGCAAATTCAGCCCCAAGCTGTCATACTTAAGAAAGCTCTGGCACGCTTATGAGAGGTAGAAATGGCCACCATTTAGTATGGAAACATAGTCTTTAGTGTCGCGGAGAGGAGTTCTATACTTGTCGCTCAGAGTAGGTCCTTGGTATAACGACGCTGCCTCCAAGATACTTATCAGAACAGCTGCATTGCTCTGTCTGCAGAGATCTCCACCAGTGCTTCTCTCAAACTTCCTTTTGTGTTTCCCTTTCATCTCATGCACGTCACACTTCTGAATGGCTGGCCTAAATACATGCCTGGAGATTCTGTCGTAAATTGTATGCCACTTTCTATGAACATCTCTATTCTTGAATGTGTAGGAGATGAGTATTTCACCCGGGCCCAAAGGCTCAATCTGTGTCTCCGACATCTTCAGTTGCTATCATTTTACCCACTTCAGTGCAGGTTCTTATGAACTCTACCTCTTGTATTGCACACAGACTGACCTCCGACAGCTTCCTTGTGGAGATAATGTTATTCAACGCTGTGCGATAAATCTTGATCGTTATGAATTTGTTTTGGAAAGATTTGAAGCAGAAGGGATGGAGGCTTAATCAATAACACAAGCAGCCTGATCAGCCCTAGGGAGGCTGTAGATTGCTGTATAGTGTCACTTTTCAATTCAATAACCCTCACAGTTGTTGGTTCCCCCCCCTGCAGATTCCACCGACTCTTTGTCCTTCCTCAGTTTACACACTGAATATTCATTTTGTTTGCCACATAAATACCTGGCTCCTCCACGCAGGCCATTACATATTAACACAGCAGAAATATAGAATTTCCAACTACGGTCTGACTGAATATTGAACAACAGAAGTGTTATTGAAGATATCTTAAAGGTGTTATGACGGTTGGTGCCTCAAGGTATTTGTCTAGAGTTTGGTGAAAAATAACAAAACAACATAAAATCATCCAGTCAGACAAAATGGCTTGTTGTTGACAGAGATCAGAGGAGACTCACTCACACTTCCAGACGGATTAAACATTTAAATACAGCTATACACAGATGGAGAGAGATGCATCTAACAACCATCCTCAGGGTCCTTATCGAGCCTGCGAGAGTGGGGAAATCCGTCTCCCCTTGCCCCACAATTCGGAGGATGCTTACTGTGTCGACAAACATTTTGGTTTAATAGTAAAAACATATTTAAAAGTTTCTTAACTTAGGAAATCTCCTGTAGGGTTTAGGAGATCTGAGGTGTCATTGTTGGGTATGGAAATATTGCAATATTTAAATTTGATTGATACTAAGTAACCCTTTACTTTGCAGGGTCATATTGAAGAGGGTTTATTGATGTAATTTATCCATTATATATATTCAGTATTATCAGTCTTAACCCATGTCATTGTTTTCTGTATTTCATTCTGTCTGTCTGCCGAGTCAAATTCACATCATCTATCTCAGTCCGACTAACACTGTAGTCACACATGAAGCTATTGAGAAGAACTTGTTCTTGTAAGGCATCCTCATAACTTACATGTAAATGTACATGTAAGGGAAGTATGAGTTGGATGTATTTTTAGTCCTTCTCAGCGTGATTCCTGACGCCGTTTACACATTGGCAGCTTATACGGTGTTACAGCAGTGCAGAGTTGCCCGCTGTTTTGTTCGGCTTTCAGGTTACAACACTCACACTGAAGCAGCACAGAAGCATGGCCTAAACAAAACAAATGTGCTTTCCACTGGCCTGCTGCAAGCTGGATATGTTCCAATAATGTCTTTTTGATTGTTCGTGTAACATTCTTAAATATACATACACTGGATGAGTGTTATTGAGACTTTAACCTATCAGTAGAAGCAAGAAGTTGAACAAGGGGCTCATGCAGGACCCCTCCTGTGCTCACTGCTGCGTTTCAAAACTCACACTGCAGAACCTAAAGCCAACAACAACCGAATAAATAACATCGCATGGAGGTTTGGAGAGCATTTGCGGCACTGGGCGACTGTTCTGCCCCGCAGCAGCGACGCTGTAGTGCTGCAAATCGTGCCAAGAGTGATTCTCTGATGCCTTATAAATACAGGCCATGGTTAATGCTGGATGTGGACGGCCCCGAGCTGCAGAATAATTGACTGTGAATGTATCTTTAGTTGCAGTTGCATAATGCATTCACCAGTTATCACATTTCATATAAAACAGGCTACACTTACAATCGTTAGAACCAACCAGGTGCAGGAATGTCGTGAAATATTGATAGAAAAAAGTGAATGTGCTTTTGGGCTCTTTCAAATATATATATGTGGTGAAGATTAGATCAAATGAAAAAAAAAAAAATCTTAGAAATCAGTTTGGGACGTGAGCCAAGATGATTAGATCATCTGCAACCAAGGAACTCAGTAAAATTGTTCTGTGCTTATGATCCAAAAAATGAAGTGCTTCATAAATTCTTAGACTACCTACCTACTCCAACAACCACCAAAGTTCCATAGCCAAACCTTCTATCAAATCGTACACAAGTTAATTTGTCTTACGTGTACAAATAACCTCTGTTAATGTAGATTTTGTGTAAATTCAATGCACAGTTCATGATGGTCCTTCCACGGTTGTGATTGGTCGGTTGCTATGACATGACACCAAATTGTCGTCTTTCTTCTTTCTTGGTCTATAAGATTATGGCTGTATAGTTGTGAACTCAGGCTGTATATCATCCCCACAATCCTAAGAACTTGTCAATATAGAATTATCTAAAGTTATATGAATTTAACACAGACAGTTTTTTTCAGTCTGAAACTGGAGCAACTAAAAGTTATCAATGGTTACTATGGCATTCTATGGCTAAGCCTGTTCTTGTTAAAATTTTCCAGCAGGATAAAGATCCTCTGGGATCAGCTGAACAAGATGTTCACAGTTTGAATGTGCTGCCAAAAAAATCTACAACAGTGTCATGTTACTGAGTGAGAATGGACAAAGATCCCTGTGGGACTGCTCGCTGAAATAACGCCTGTGAGGGTCAACACGCAAGCTGTAAGCTGCTCATAATGCCTATACTAAGTTTATGTAAATACTGTAGCATATCCGTGTCCCTTTCAGCAGGTCATGCCTTGTTTTGTTTACGTCTAACTCAAACGCTCTCAACAGAAAAAAGAACAATGGCATATATAGGAGAAACAGCAGAGGGAAAACGAAGGAACAATAGCTCAGTGAACAAACACGCTCACGGTGCATAATTAGTTTTTACCTAATTAATTTGTGAGCACAAGGATAGAGAGGTGCCATTGTAAGGTATGGTAATCATCTGTCACCTATGCTGAGAGCATGGTGTGGATATGATTGGTTGTGACACATCCCTCAGTGGATAACCTTCAAGGCAGCAAGAGGGAGACGGATTTGTGACTGCAGTGCAATGCAAAGCCCTCCCAACAACACCTGTAGACTGCCTTATAGGGAGGCCTCCGACTGATACATACGTACGAGTAAAACCTTAACATCAGGCACGTCGTGTGGCTTGACTGGGGGCTGGGGCTGATCCCAGAGTGACCCTTTATTTCCCAGGCTGCATATTTTACATTTGTTTGATTCAGTAATGTCCCAAAGCAGTAAACAATAAATTAGACAGTGCGCTTCTACATAGTCACACCTTACAGATTGAATTATTGATTATTAGGGTTTGTGTTCAGGGCTGACTTTGCACATGTACAGCAAGTCTCGTGGACTCATTACAGAGAAAATATGTATTTAGGTGGCATATGGTGCGGATGATGATATTATAAGTTTCTGACACATCTTCTCTGAAGGTGAAGATGGCACCAGGCTCTATTTTAAGGCAACGTGTCATACTTCATCTCCCATCTCCTTGTTCAAGAAAATCTATCAGTAAAGCCAGCCAAAGCGGCATCCTTTGACATCACAAAGTGGATTTGAACGGCTGCTGTATCTCTTTGGGATCACAGGTTATCTATCATTGCAGGCAGGTGCTTTGTATGCTGCCTAGTGTTCCGTCAGAACTGCACTGCTCCCTACACACCCCCCCACAATCATACAGACACACGCACACGTACACACACACACACACAAACCCACGCATTGCTCTATTCTAGATCCAGCTGGCAAATCTTTGTGGTAGATGACCCCTTTAGCCCTGCTGTTTATCAGCACTTTCCCCAACACTCTCCCCTCTACATTGGAGGCGACAGAGGCATACCTAAGTACAAGCATTTCCTGAGTAGCAGAGTTTAGCCTGTCACTAGGCCAGGTTTGCTGTAAGGCATGAGAATGCAAAGGGAATCGGGGGAGAAGCGCTTGAATGGGCGAAGTAACAATTAGCTGTGGTGGAGGACAGAGAGAACCCTACCAGGCAGTGAGTATGCATGCAGCGCTTTCCACTCCCTGTCATTGGAAGTTGCTAAAAATGCACGACTCAACAAGGGGCACTGAGCAGAAAGATTAAAACTGGGCTGAGCCACCATCCCACTTGCATCTCTTGAATTTTACATTCATATCTCGCAGGCCTGGAGGCACAGTCTGTCCTGCCGACACACTCCACTGGTCTTTCAGGCAGATCTGAACACAGCAGTGTGTCTGAAGTGATACAGGAGGGCCTTCCCTATCTCCTCGCTGATGGACTGGAACAGTGCCAGTAAAGCTCAACGACATCTCTTTCCTGAATCTGGCCTCAGCTTACAGCCACAACTACCAAAAGGATTCTCAGTGTGTGTCAGTGTTGCTGCAGTGTCCTGGTGGATCTACAGATCACTGTCAAAGTCCCATCAGCAATACCTCATGGCTGATAGGACTTAGCTTCATGTGGTGGCTGTGCAGAGTAGTGTGGTTAGAAATGGTACATTTGGCCAGTATGGCTATGCCACAGCCTCTCAAATGTAGTCATACAAGTCCAACATACTGTATTCCGCTACAGCTGTGAGATGTGCATCGACTGAGCTACTTTGCAGGCTAATTAAAGCCAAGGGATATCAATAGAATAAAAGCAAAAGATCTAACACTGTTCATTTCTTTCCCCTCAGTGTAAGTGGGTCAAATCTATAGAGTATGAGATGATTTGGATATTCTTCTCTTTTGCAGCGCAGCCTTTGTAATTCAGGATCATTTCGGAACAGTCAGAAAGCAGCTACTTAGGCTCCATTATCATTTAATAAAGCAGATCATGCAGCAAGCTAAATAAGGTGACCTAATGAATTAGACCGAGTGTTGGAGTGTTAAATTACCTCGGATGAAGCTGTTTTTAAGAACGTCCTTGAGTCGACTGTCAATCTCAAGCCTTTGTTTGTGGTAAAGTTTCACGCTGGCATTGAAAACATGTACGCAGAATTTTGTTTTCATTTCTGGCAAGGACTAAAAAGGATTCCAAAAAATTAAATAGAAGAAAAACAACTTGTTCAGAAGCAGAGACGTCTATGATGATAAATGTTCTCTGTCCACCGGTCGTCTGGGCATTCAGCTATGCCCCAGACACAAAATGAGGCAATTAGCTTAACTTTGATGTTTTATTGTCACATATGATTTATTCCTCTCAAATGGTTTGATGTTGCAAATATCTCTGTGACTGTAGATTAGTATTGCAAGTATTTGTTGTGTTATTTCAGGCTCAAGAACTGTACACATATATTTCAAGATACTGTACGTTCAAGTATGAATTTTGAAAATGTTGAGCTACTCCAGCGTTCCAAAGTAGGACATAGATGATTGTGACTACTACTTCATCTTTGTCCCACTCCATCATATGCAATAATGACGGTGCTTCTCTCTCTCTGTGTGCCGGCTACCATCTGCTTCTTTCACATTCGCTGAACGTCATCATTGCCGTCAGCAAGGAGGGATACATCGTTTCTCCCCGGCCATATGTATTCATCAGAGAAAGAAAAGGCGTCACTTGATATTCTAAAACCAGCCGTGTTACTCTGTCACCACACTTTGTCTGATTCTCCAAGCTCTTTTGTAACTCTCTGATACTCTTCGGCTTTCTCCTCTGGTCTTCCTCAGCTCAATCCTTTAACTCTGTAAGGGAGAAGTTTCATTATTGCATACATCCGCTCTGTCTCTAATTTGTCGGAGAGCAAAGTGGAGACTGATGCCCTCTGCGCCCTGAATCTGTGTCTAATTACACCGTCTTACCTATTTTTGGGGTCACGTCTGGTGTCACTGCGCCACACTTCAGCAATGTTAAGTGGTGCTTTTAATAGGTTTTCTGCCACAAGTTCAAGAAAAAAAATAAGGGCCGCTCCTTATTAGGGATCAAAATGACCTGCAAGAGGGGGCGGAATCATTTAATATCGAGAGAAAGACGGAAAAAAGTATGCAACAATGGAGGAAAGTAATTACCTTGTCTGTTTTATACCAAAGGAAAATACTCGGATCTTGTTATTGTGTGTTAGAAATTTCATCTGACAACCACATGGCAGGTTCTGAAATGTACTATTTTAGTTTGTTATATTCTTGAGCACACTGACTATTCAACAATGTTGGATATGCAGTGATTCATTTTAATGCCTTTTACTTGATGTTGCTCAGGGTCACAGAATACACAAATGTTTTGATTTCATATGAGACAAAAAGCATTTTGTATTAAATTTGACTAATAAAATGGATGTTGTATGGAGTTACTCAGGTGTGTTTGGTGAGACATAAAGTTTGACCAGCACACAAACTTATAATATTGTGTTGGTGTATTCATATTGTATGTACAGCTATTCACACAGCCTTGTTTGCGAGTGTGAAGAATATAGACCATGAATGACACTTGGATTGGCTTCATTGAACAGAAATTCAACCACATTCATCATTGTTTGTTTGTTTAAAAGTTCACATTCACAGTGACGATGGCTCAGTGTGTCTTCATTAAGCAGGCAAAAACTCAGGATAAACAACCAAGCCAACAAAACAATTTGTATCATAACTTCACCCACGTCCGTTCTGTTTAAGTGCTATTTCCCAGAATGGACCTCTTGATCATCACCTCTAAGTCTGTGTTTGTGCACAGACTTGCAAATGCTGCACCTTGAGTTTGAAGGTCAACTCGGTTCTGTTTAAAAGATTTCCGTAATTCCGTCTCCACCATTAAAACAATCTTTTTATTGAATCTTGGGTCAATATTCCTCTTGTGGCCACATCCTGCGTTAATGTGACCTGCAGCAGAAAATATTTTCTCTTGTGTCCTTTCATTTCATAAAACCTCGTATTAACTGAGTGAGGATTGAAGATTTCAATTAAGATTTTAGGTGAAATGCACAAAGGAGGTTTTGAAGAGAAGTTGTTGTTTCCCCACATTAACTATATTCAATCAAACATGTGATGATATAATGATGATAAAATAAAGAAGACATTTATTTCCATTTTCTTCATCTGTGATTCTGCAACGACAGATAAGAAAATGGGAATTAATTTACATTCTCGGCCCGCTGTGGCCCCGGCTGCGGCTTTACACACACGCTGGGCTGCACTCTTGTAGAGTCTCTGCTCCTTTTACCGGCTTCACGCTGGGAAGGCAGACATTTCTCAGCATTGTGCTCAAACCACCTTTCTTCTGGTCGCCCCGTCTGCCCCGTGCCAGCAATGGCAGCAAAGAAATGAGAGGGAAACGATCTGATAATATCATGAGGCAAAGATATTACTTGAAAAACCACAATGAATTCGGTTTCATGCATTTACTTTCTTAAAAATTCATTTATCCCAGTCATTTAACAACTTGAGGATTGTTGGAAGCCTGGGAAGTCCACTTAACAAATAGCGACTATCGAGCTGCGGGTTCAAATCCTCACAGCTTGCTGAGGAGGGTGATTGACTGACACTGTTAACCCCTTACAGTTTCAGCAGCTGCTTAATTACCTACAGAAGGAGACTGGAGACACCGAGTAGCTGCTGATACAAACATGTGGAGCTCAGTACTTGGACGTCTCTCTCGATACAGTGAGGTGACGATAGAAAAATGTCGAGCGCACAAAAGCTCCACACATGTAAACAAATTGACCGTGAAATCGCTCTGTTAACGAATCCCCACTGGCGAAGTCTTTCACATTGAGCACATCAGGCCAATCAGAGTCACAGCTGGGGGACGGCAAAAACTGTGTCCCGTGAGACCGTGTCCTTGTCTTGTCAATGTTTGTCTCTGCAGTCCTCTGTCCTCACCGGGCTTCATCTATCGTGGTATCTGGTGTTTCCTCACGTCGCTCTGTCATTCTGTCTCATCTCGCCTTGTGTGGAGCTGCAGTTACACGTTAGAACCCTCCATTCTTACACAAGTGGGTGAAGTGGGGATGTAAAATGAGCTGAGAGGTATTTGTCTCTCCAGAAAAATGAATTTCAACCAACTCCCCCGACACTGAGGCTGAGGCACAGGGAGTTGAGACGGAGAGCCCACGGCTCTGTAAATGAAGGATGCTTAGATAGATTTTGTCAGATGGGGCGTTGAAACTGGATTGGACCAGACAGAGTTTGGGTCAGGGTGAGACCTCGGCCCACGCCGGGTTTTCCTGTGTCACGCTCAAAACCCACTGCGACAGGATGGGCGGACTCTCAACAGATCCCATGAGGCGTCGTCAACCAGAACATGATTTTATTAACGTTGTGCAGATTTAATTGGAGGGATTACATAGCTGACATCCAGTGAGGTCAACAGTATAATGTTCTTAATCTGGAATTCATTATTCGGCCCTGTTTAATGTGGAAAAATTAATCCCAGACAATCAATAGACAATCTCTAGTTCCACTTCAGTCTCAGTATGCAATATATTCTACATCTGCATATCTGTGAAATTATCACTCACTCACTCACACACACACACACACACACACACACACACGCGCACACACGCACGCACGCACACACATGCACGCACGCACACACAGTCACACACACACACACACACACGCACGCATGCACGCACTCACGCACGCACGCACACTCACACACACACACACACTCAAAGATGATGACACAATGCAGCGTGTAAGGAGTTTGTTGCATGTTTTTTCTCCCCCATTCTGCACAGAGAGTGAAGTGGAGAACTTGTTGTGTCAAAGTATGTGGAGTGTTGGACTGTGGAAAAAACACACCCACCATGAGTGGAGTGTGTGTGAGCAGTGAGTGTCACAGAGCTCATGCTGTCTTTGAGTTCAATATTTGACTTTTCCAAGCATCGCCGCCTCTCCTCAACTCTGATTGCAGCTTATAGAAAGTGACTTTAGAAACATACAACGGGCTGAACACTAAACTAACAGTGAGTCAGTCAGTCAGTATGAAATAGTGTACAAGACACAGCTAACAGATGGTCACAAAACACACAGCAAAGTCAGATGCTTCACGTCAGCAGAGAAGAAGGGATTGTTTTCATTACATCACTCGGATTAATTATCTTAGATTAATGTGATTAGTAACACCTGTGCTTTGCGTGCTGTGACAAAGTCAAACATCTTCTTTTAAGAACTCTCTTGTTCTTTGCTGAGCCGTGGCCCAAGTCCCTGTGAACACCGAGTAAGATCAGCAGTGTTTAGCCCCATCACAGCACATGAAAAGCCTCCATTGTAAAATGAAATCCTCTGAGGATGTCGGCAGCTACTTCTGGCAGCTTGGACAGGTTTTGACTTAATTTGTCCCCAAACCAGCCTTGGAATAGATTCCCTCTACTGCACTGAGATATAATGGATACAATGATAGGAAATGATGAGAAAGTTTCACCAGATCATTTGTGGGTGAGATGGACTGTCCATTTACTGATGCAATGTGTGTATGGGGTTTAGTTTTAAGTTATGACGGAAGGGGGAATGTGCTGACTGAGGGAAGGATTTTACAACTTCAGGGAGCTGGAGGAAGATGACAAAACAAGGCCTGATTCATGTCGGAGCTCTGATTTCTCTTGGATACAGACGCGTGTTTATGTACAACACCTCAAAATAAATTCAGGTGAAACGCAGACGAGCCGCCTTCCAATCATCAGCATCAGCCATTACGTCTAAGTGAAAGCGATATCAATTATCTGATCAAACAAGCCACAACTCAGCAGGGAGAAAAGCAAAAACCAAATATAACTGTATGTTTAGCAAAATAAGACGAAAGGCAAACTGTCTGTAAGCTGTCGGCTACATTTTCAACGCTCTGAGGAAGCATCGGCAAACATTCTCAGTCATTATTCTTTGACAAACATGCTATATTCGATTAGAGGAAGGAACCAACATTCCTCCTCGTCTCAGAGTCGGGATTCCTGTCTCAAGTCGGTGGACAGCAGCTGTGCTACATCAGGGGAGAAGCAAATGTTTCACTCGCACGGCAGGAAAAGAAGAACTGGAGCCACGTGCTTCACTCTGTGTCATGCAAAACATGATACTAATGGCCCCTGAGTACAGACGATGACGTGTTTCTGCCCCACAGAGTTCATCTTAACTGTTGTCATATGAGTCTTTGCCACATCATTTAAGGGTCAATGAGGCGCAAAACTGCAGTAGCCTCCATCTAGACTGACTGAGACACGCAACCTTGCACTGTAAGAAAGATTTTACAATATTTTACAATTCTTACCAATTTTAATTTGTTCTAAAGTGAGCATATAGTAGATTATACATTATTAATATAACACAGACGTTAACATTTAATTTAAACAGTATGACTTCATATATGTGGTTCACTTGAAGACAATTACAAGGTTTCAATGATGTCAACAGTTAAATATGTATCCCACAGTTTTACTGGTTGGCTCTGAGTAGCAACAACCTTTTGAAGGACATGAATACACAGGAATCATGTAAAGTGAGGTCAGTAAAATGAAATTGTGGGGATTTAATCCTGAGAATATAAAAGGATAACAGAGGCAGAAGCAATCACAAAGCAATCACATTGGTGAGAAATGATCCGCTAATTATTGGGATTAAAAGGGAATTGTAACTATAAAAACCAAGCATGCATAAACCTCCACGTTATTTATAAGTCTTACTCTATCTTCTCCATTATGAAGAACATTTATTGCCTGGAAGGCAATGATGCAGAGCGTAACGCACGCTGTCTTGTGTTATCAGCTGGTTTGTATGATCCATTTAATGGGTATCATCTCCCTCCTTTAGGCCTGGAACTGCCAAAAACAGAACAGGAAGAACCCTCATATTGACCCTCATGAGGCCCTGATATATAAACCTGATGTACTGATATGTATTAGGTGTCCTTCTCTACTTGTAGAAACATCAAATAAGTAAAGTCACAATATTTGAGCAGGAACAAACAACTCCTTCCTTATTCTATTAAATAAAAATCCTTGTGTCACACATGTCAAACATTTAGACTGCAGGACGAAGTGGATTATTAAATTGAATGCATTGGCAGTGATCAGTATCAGATCTGGTTTTATGTACAAGTTTTAGTCATTAGAATTTGGGGTTTTACCAGCTGTCATTCCTTCTCTTCCCACTAGTTGTCCTCATTAACTTTCATGCTCTGCCAGTCACCCAATCAAACCACCTGCCCCCTCACCTGATGCCCGTTAGTTGATAAGCTGGTCAGCACTTTCTTTGTTGTCTTTCTTCTTTAGTTCTTCACCATCTCTTCATTTGTTTTCATCATCACTTTAAACTTTATGGTGTGTTCTAGATCAGGTATTAATTTGTGAAAACAGGACAAATCCATTAAAAAAGGGGCTGGATTGATCACATTTCAAAGTTTTAGCTACACTTTGTGATTTGGGGGCGAATAGTGCAGGTGTAAATCTTCACTCGTACAGTTTTAACATCTCCATCACTCTCCAACATTTGGGGCCATATTCAGTGTTGAGATATGCGCATGCAAGTGTGATTTAATGCAAAAATTACACTTTTCCGTATTCAGACTTCATGAAGAGGAGTGGCGGCACTGACGGATTTTGTCTTGGGACTTAAATCATTTTTAGTTACGCCTGCTCCTCACCAGACTGGAGCTGTTCACATTCCTGCACTAAGGCCTGATGTAACACTGCAACAAAAAAAGGCTAAAAACCAAGAAATAAACACTGATTTGTTCTTAAAGACAGGAAGGCACTCTGAGGATTGTATTGGAGAATGCAAAACAGTCTGAAAAGAAATTCCAATGAAGCAAAGATCTCATTCGCAAAAAGGAAATTAGACTAAGAAGCACAAACAGAATAAACTTCTGACTTCTCATTAAAGTACTAAGCAGTTAAGCATGACGTGTGAGGAAGCCCATCTTGCCCACTTAGTTAGCGAGTCAAAGCTCATCTATTTCTCCCCAAATGCCTTCCGTTCAGCAATTGCCTTTTTGTTTAAGCTTGTTGCATCTCTATCATGAATACTATCACCCAGTACCTATCTCTGAATTACAGACAGGAGGGTGGCAGTGCATTATGGATTTGTGAGATGCAGTGTTTAGTAGTCGTACGTCATCGGCTACAGTAAGTCTTCAGAAAGGTCATCTTCGGCAAAAGAGGTTCCAGGCACATTTCCAATAGCGAGGGTACAACTGGATCCATCAAAGAGCAGCACAGGCGTATAGAGAGGTTGCTTTCCCAGATAGATGGCAGGATCCTCTCTTGGCTAGAAGAGGATGACAAAGACAAACAGCTTCAAAAGGACTTCAGTGAGACAACAAGCCGTTTCAAGGACACGTGGCACTGGCTTCATTGATAGTGGAGGACCAACACCACCAGCACATAATTCTCACCTGAAAGATATGAATCAATGTCACACTGGCCTTTCCAAGCTTCTCTGGCGGTGCAGTCGGTGCAGGTAAAAGCGATGTTAGTGCCGACAATAATGCAATAGTGGAATGGAACTGTGGGACAGAAAATGGCAACATTATTCCCACTTAAAATGAACAATCACCACTGCTACAAACTACATTCTGTCAGCAGGCCACATATGGTACCATCTGTATTCCAGTAATTGACAGGTTGGGGTAGCTCAACTCAAACTGTAATAACAGAAAAAGGCATTTCTTCTTGAACTGGCTTTTTTAGCACAGGTTCATGCTATATATGTGATCAAGTCAGAGCAGCTATCTCTCTTATGATTAGGTCAATAACAATAAGCATTACAGTCATTAAAATTACATCTTTACCAATGAGTAAACAATCAATGTATTTCCTGTTGCCGCTGTGTGATGCAGCTCATTCATTGCCTAGAACAAAATGAAGTTCATACAGTTTATACATAGTTAAGATATGTATATTTTAGCACATCAGCTTTGTAATAAAGTGCTGAAGCGTTTCTACCACTTACGGTCCTTACTGTCCACTCTTGACTCTTTGCACAAAATATGTCCTTAAATGCTAATATCAATGAAATAACCACATTAAAACCTTCCGATACTTGGAAATACAGTTGTAGCACGCTTGACTACATAAGACTTATGCTTTTCCAATCTCTGTCTGTCAAAGATCAAGTTAATTTATACAGCACATTTGATCGGTGTGATTTACATAAAAAAGTAAGAATATATAAGAAAAGTAGAACCATCCATATACAGATATAATAAGAAGAAGGTACAAAATATATAGAACAGTTTTTAAGCAGAGAATGATATATAATTTAAAATAGGTGCATGAAATAGAGCAAAAACATAAAGGTCTATACGTCTGCTTCCAAAAGGTTCATTTGGAATCAAAATGCCAGTTTTAGAGCTCATCGGCTATGAGTCTCAGGAGCCTGTAGACACTTTCCACACTCATTTTGACCTGGAACTTGTCCAGGAAGAAGAACCGATGAACCTCGCCAGCTGCTTCTCTACAGCCTGAGTTTCAGTTGGTGTCCATTTTCTCTTTATTTTCATCACAGCTGTTTTTGCTCCTGAAGTGGGATGGAAGATTTAATGGAACACTGATGGAGCAATTTCTTTACTTAGTAGAATAATTATTTACAGCAACAAGCAATTATCATCTATGTCCTCAGTGGATAAGGCCTCCCGCGGCATTTCCAGTGACTGGTAGTTTCTACCCCTGCATCTCTCCTTAGTCCGTCTTCGTATGTTGGTAATGGATGCCCACGTGATCGATGCCTATGTGGTGGCTCCCGTTGGCAACAGTTTGCTGGCTTGGAGCTCCCGGCGCCTCTGGCAGTGACCGTTCAGCCTCATTCTCCTGGCTGTTATCTTCTCACTCACCCTTGGTAACCTCCCATACAGTCTCCTGTAACATGCTCACTCTGCTTGTCTAGTACTGTATGCAGCATCCTGGTGCTGCAGCCATCCAGAGATTTGTGCAAAGTAGGTTTCAGGGTCCAACATTCAAGTGTATGTGAGTAAGATAGTCTTGAAAACACCATGTTGATTTCAACTTAAGTCTTTTCTTGGAACTCTGCAATCCTTGAACACTTTTCTCATTTTATCCAGCGGGAGGGTTTTGTCTGGCAGTCTATCAAACTAACAGTGGATCCTTATGTCATGTCTACGAAAGTTGGCCAATTGATCCATTTCTGTGTTGCTTGTGTTCAGGAATAATGCCTGTGAAACTCGGTAGAGGTCACATCGCACTGTAAGCAAGAGGAAAAACTTTGGAGGCAGTCTGATCCTCTGAAATGGGTCATTGCTGATGGCTGTGCAAAAACAAATGAATTGGTCTTTAATACACCACAAGCGTCTCAGCTCTCTGCCAGCTAATCCAGAGCATCCAGCATTCATCCATAGAGTTTTATTGCCTGAAATCCACATCCACCAGACAACTCACAACTGACTGCACACACCAGACCACTCGTAGATACCGGAGACGTCTTTCTCTGTGCTTCTCAGTAATGGCCACACATGGACTATGTGCTGCTGTGTTTATTCATTACTCTGCATTTGTTGATGTGAAATTTACAATATAAAATCACTCTGTGGTACTGGTGTGGTTTTTAAGTTTATCACATCGTTTCATCCTCATTAACGACATCAACAGCATATTGCACATTAAAATTTGTTGACTGTTTAATCGGTGAGCTTTTGCTTTTTATCGTACAGGTTTTGATTACAGGCCAGTTGTTGTTTTTGAAGGGAAGGACAGGAGACACAGAAAACTCTCATTCCCAGAAAATCACCCAGAAATAAGCATCCACACATTTCAACTTAGATCTTTTGACTAAGGCACCAACCTTATGCTTTTAGTATGAGTTATATACATTAATATATACATTTTGTTCATTTGTCGAATGTGAACGTCCAGTGGTGCCAACTTGGTACAACAGATCCCCTAGAACTTTATTTAGATTAACATAACAATGAAAATTCTGTTATCAGCAGACAAAATCTTTTATTGTTAAAGTTTACTTGATTCAGAATTCATTCCTTTTTGTTCAAAATAGCCCAACTGGTAACAAGTACACTAGGTTCATCTATTCTACATGGGTGTCTTTTCTTTCCTGTAACAGGTTATTCTGTCCAATGTTGATCTTCATCTCCATTTGCCTATAAAGATGAGACTCCCCAGGATGACAACAGTACATAATGTCATGGAATCTATGTAAAATCTGCATGTGTGCTGTGAATCTTTCTCCAGCAAGCCTGTGTAGGGCTGAGAGCAAGCAGCATTCTAATGACACCGGCTGTTTAATTAGTCTTCTTAAAAGTTTAATTAAGTGGCATGTCGAAAAATCTCCTGTTTAAGGGGACACAGGCAGCGTCCTCAATCTACTGGTGAAGACTGATGCTAATTCTCAGGTGATTGGTAGGTGGAGCCTGTGAGGCGTGATCCAATTTTTAATTAGTCACACAGAGAATGTGTGTGAGTTCAGAGTCCGCCACATGCAGTGAATTAATGCAGGATTGCCAGATGTGTCTCAAAACATGAGGATCGGGCCGCTCGTGCACAGGAATGATGAGTTTAGTGAAGTCATGGTGAAACAAAGTGAAAGAAATGTCCGCTGCATGTTGAAGGTTCTCTCTCTCTCCTGCACTGTGGTCTTTGACAGCCCAAAGAAGGACTTTGACATTACACAGAAATAATGTCAGGTAATTGGACCCTTCTCATGGTGGATGTTTTGACTTGTCAAGCCCGTGTCACTAATAAAATTAATAATGGCCTCTTTCCAATTGTGGTATGTCAGTGCCCGGGGCTCTGCTATTGTTCATGCGGCTCACTGTAATGGCTTATTACCACACACCTTAATGGAGCAGAGCCAGCGGTGATGTTAGATACACCAGTGTTGTTCCTGCTCTGACCCATTACTCTGCCTGGACAGGGAGAGAGATCTGTTGTGCCCTCTGTTGTGACCAAAGTGTTCTTTCCACGAGTTGTTTAGCTCCAACAGCCATTTTATTTACATTTATTTCACTTATACCTGTTCTGATATGATTTATAAATTATACAAATATTTTCACCGCTGCTTTAATTTGCCTCATTTACAGCATTTTATTTCCATTTTAGCCACGTTAAAGCAATTAATTTCCTCTTTAAGTAAAGGTAGATATAAGTAAGTAATTATAGATTAGAACTGTAATGTGAAGACAACATGCAAAGTGAGCAGCGGACCTGTTTAACCTTACTAGCCTCTGCTTTGTTATTAGGCTGCATTATCCACCCAGGATGAAAAGAAGCGGACATATCCTAAACATCCTTTTAAGTATTGTAACATTTGTCCTGTATTGTTGGATTTCTGTTTTATTTTGTAGTATTCTGTCTTTTTGCATTTCTGTCATTTTACTTCCTTTTGTTTCCCACCAGTTTTTTGTATCACCTGCTTCCAATTAGTTTGTTACTCCGTCTGTATTTATTCTCCTTGTTTATTGTTGTCTCTTGCCAGTTTGTTGTCATTGGCAAGTTTCGTCGTCACGGCTTCTGGTATTCTGTTTCCTGTGTCCTCCTTTTATGTTTGGTCATGTCTTTTCTGTATAACTTGTGGTTTCCCTGGACTCTTTTCTTCCTCTGGCTTGCTCCCTTGTGGCCCTTTTGTAGAATTCATTAGCTTGTACCTTCTTTGGCCCTGTGTGGACTAAAGTGTTGGTTAAATAGCAAAGGTTAGTTATCACTTTTACAGAAATAACACCAGAACACACAGCTGCAGTTGCTGTACAGGGATTCAGTTGGTTAATGCCTGTGACGGTCGTTAGTGAGGTCTTGACATTCGTTAGTGCCTGTGTGAAATGCAACAAAAACACTGAGCCGGGTAATTAAGTGACTCCGGTGATTAACTGTGATCAAACCAAGGGCTGCAGATTTGTTCACAAGGACAAATACGGTAATGTGAACTACAGTAATGGTTGAAATTGGTGAAACTGCACCAGGCTTTCCAGATGGGTTGTATGTGTATTTTAATAATTCCGCAGATCTATGGGTTATTTCTTGTTTGAAATGCACACAGAACATCGATTTATGGATAATTTATGTGAATCTGACAATGTCCTTTGAGCTTGAGCTATATTAAGACAGCTGTGTGTTGCTTAGGTCATGTGTAGGAAGGCTTCATAATACATCTGTGCAGGGAACTGAATGTTAAATAACTACGAGTTCTAACCCTATGGAGCTTTGATCAAAATGGGAAAAAAGCTGTTTGTTGTTACCGAACTGACTTTGTGAGTTGAGAACTATCATTTTGTGTAGCGGTCACATACTGTAGTACATATAGTATATTTTTTGGTTTGTTTCCAAAGAACAGCATGTGTACTGCTTGTCCTTCTCACACCAAAACAAACCGCGTGGCGTTCTGCCTGTGAGACCGCGATGCGTGAAGGAGAAGGCATTATAAAGCCATCATAAATGGAAGGAGCCTGCCAGAAAACCGACCCTTAAACACTGCGCTCGCCCTCCTGCAATCCACAATTATTACAAAGGACTGTACATTGCTGAACATAATCAGAGACCCTGGCAAAATTTACCCTCGGCATATAATTCAACCTGCAGAGGACGGATATTACCCGTGTCATCCAGTCGAGACTGAAAGGAGGATGCAGAGTTTTGTTCCACTGTTGACACCAATGATTTTCTCTTACATAAGAGTGTAGAATATCATGTCAAAGCTGCGTGCAGTTTGATCAAGTGTGCTCCTTCTAAAGTCCTTTCAGGCCTCTCGCTTTGTATCCGTCACTTCTATTGACGGTATCATCCTGCGTACCACTTTGTGTTGCTTTGCTACATTTTCACACCAGGCTGCGTTCTTCACACCGCCATAATTCTGTAATCCTGACCTGTTTTTTTTAATATACATTTACATTCTGGCTTAAGCTGCATTAAGCAAAGTGTTTGAGTAATTAGGACAGCTCTGCAGGGTTTCATAATGGGTTGGGATCCATTGCTTTATAATTTAGGTCACTGATTGTATTTTAATATTAACGTCATTTGTAGTGCAACTTTAGTGCTGCTGTGTGTCCTTAGATAATCGTTTGCTCTAATTTGATGTCTTGTGTTACTTTGCTATCGTTTGCTGCTCGTGCAGCACCCCTCCCTCCCCCTCCTCTGGAATAGTTAGTGTAATCACACAATCGGCTTCATTTGAATACAAAGAACAGTTTTGAATTGGGAGTTGCAGGATATGCATTATGGGTGTGATTTGGCCACGGTTGTGTGACTGTACACTCCTTTCAATGTGGCTGCCAGGCCGGCGTCACACAGCTTGTTGGTCAGCGCCAGTCCATGCTGGAGATGAAGAGCAGATGTTGGCCGACAGGCAGGACCATTTGTCATTTAACTGTCTAAGCAAAACGGGCTTGAGGGTGTCATCATGAGTTAATGTCACGGGCTTGGACAGCGTGGAAGGGATGCAGACATTTAAATTGCGTTTAACCCCTCGTGGCTTAGTTCTCCAATGGCCAAGCAAGCAATCGGTGTGACCTGTGACATGTTTGCTCTGCCATGAACTCTTTTTCCGTGCTTTGTTTTTTGCCACTCTGTCGGTGCGTCCAGGTCACTCTCACTGTCAATGACTTGTTGAACATATTGAGTAGAGATGCGTTGTAATGCTTACGTACTTCTCCCAGCATTGCAGCGCTGCCAAAAGGGGTGACTAAGTAGATTTGAGTGCAGACTCGCTCATTTAAAAAGTTCTGATATTAAAATTGAAGGGTTTGAATCATTAAAAATAAAACTTCCACATAAACACTTCCACACTAAATATTCCACATTTCCCTCAGTCCTCTCCTTTTGTGGGGGTTGAATCATACTGCTGACAGCTTCCCTCTTCATTTCAAATAGAGTTTGATGGTTTGTCAGATTTCTTCATAAAGCTCTCTTAAAACCCAGGAAGGCATTGCCTGTGAATGGGGATTTATTTTTTGAATGGCTGCTTTCACAATAGTGAGATTTTTGTGGAGTTTTAAACAACTCAGACCGACCGTGTACATCTGTATATTTTCGAATCCTGAAATGTTCATTAACCAGGGTTGAGTCACGGCCAGAGTGACCCAATGGACAGTCAGTAAGGAAAAGCTGCTATGTCATGTATTGGACTGCCCTCCTTCTGCATTATTTTAATACATTTAAAAAAAAAAGTGAAACTAAACCTTAATTCTGAAATGTGTACATCTCCGACTCGTTCATTTCTGTGCTTGAGAGGTTAGATTGTTGAGCCGCAGGCTTGGTGATGTCGTTGTTTTTGATGTTGTGCGGAAAATGATGGCTTCTTTTTTTACCAGACACCAGCACAACAACATTTCTCATGTTGACAGGATTCCATATTCACCGCAGCGCTCCGGGGCCGGCTCGGCCATTACTTCGCTCAAGGTCACCATAACCACTAAAGCGAGCTTTCTCCCTGTTGTTTTGTACAACTGCAGCCAGACACGCTTTAACTACATTTGGATTTTATCCTCCTCCCAGTATGATGGGATGTCGTCTACAGCCGCTGTTATGAGTAGCCAAAATCCCCGGCTGAAAAGAGACAAGACATCTTGTCACTGGAGCCAAGATTCTCTGTAAGATGCTTTGACCCTGCAGCCTCACAAACTGCCTCATCAGTCACACAGCCCTCAGGTCTACAGATGGCAATTTCGAGGCTTTGAAACGTTTCAACGCGTTTGGTACTTTTGTCTTGAAACATTTCGTACCATTTCCAAACTTCTGGCTTAATGTTGGCATCTGCTGGCAAGGCTTGAAATTGCAGCAGGCGCCAACCTGATTTTAAGCCATCACGTGACTTTGGCCGCGATTCTCTGCCCCTGGACGCTGTTGTCAATCGAAACGCAGCAGTTTGAACTTCTGTGTTGAAATTGCCATCTTTACACGATTCATTTCGATAGCTAAATCAAAGTCATAACAACTCACCTACTTGTCAAAAATTACCTTTTATTATCAGGTCCCAGACTGCTTCTTCAGCATATGAATAGAATTTAATTTCAGAAGAGATTGAGCACAGTGACATTGAAATGTGTGGTAAATGGACAGAAACTTTCAGCTTTAATTCAGAGGGAAGGAGGACAGCAAAGACATTCACATATTGGACATGATCTGATGCACTTATCCTGTATGTCAGAATGAGTAATAGATAAAATAAAGAATGATAGAGGGAGAGCTGTGATGATGGCTAATGAGGGTTAAAAAGTTTAAATGAAAGAGACAAGAGACCTTTCTCCACAGCATGCTACAGATGGGAATGGACTGCTTCCTGAGGCTCCAATTGCACTTTCCTTGCATTAAAATGTGAGCACATTGATGCAGGGTGTAAATGTACCACATTGAGTTTGGGATGCAATTTAATCTTCCAAGACTACCGTGTGATCTGACTCCATCACAGTCGCAGCTAGAAATGTCTAAATCCATACAAGCTAAGGCACATTTGTGAGATTTGAGTGATTTGTTGAGGGATCTGGCACAGCTTCACCTTCCGGCAGGGTGCACAGAGGGGTGAAGCAATTCCTAGGGAAGAAGACTCCAGTAACTCTTGTCGCATTAAGAGCAACTTTATTGAATTACCCGATGTGGTTCAGCTAAGGACCTTCATCGGGGTCAGTCCTTAAGGGGTTTCTTTGAGGACAGAGTGGTGTGATAAAATTCACCAAAAAGTTAAAAGCATTGCCCCTTTTTCCTGCTCTCTTAGTTTAGCTTTGGAATCAAGAAAGAAACTTGGATTTATCTGTGTAACAACCTGACAAATATCCAATCAAAATGCAAGCACGGCACAGGAAACACCAGCACTTTTGAAAGCAAGGTGTAAAAGCATTTCCTGTTATTATCCTGATACAGGATGCAGACACAGAGCCACATTTTAATGTAAATGGCCAGGGTTCTATACTGATTTACTGTATAGTCAATTTAATGGAACAAATACTGCATTCACTAGGGGGCAATGTGGGGCCAAATGTTAAATCACACAAAACCTTTTCTTCCACATCTTGAAATTCATTTTAATAAATGATAAAGCTCAATTCTGAGCTGTTGGTTCTTAAATTGAATACGACTGATATATAAATTCTATCTCCTTTTTGTTTGTGTGTGTGTGTGTTTCTGATGTTGGTGGACAACATAATGTTTTTATGTTTTCAACTGTGTAATGAGTTCAGGTGACGCTTTAATGAGGAGGCAAGTGAGCAAATGGCGCATTTCACGCTACACGCTGGTAAAATGTGCTTGAGATTAGTGAAGCTTGAATGTCATAAGATTCTCGACCATTCTAAGGTCATCATGCATGAATAAACCTTTTATGTTTGCATAGCATAGATTGTGTTTTAGCCTCTTGTCAATAGTAATCTTCTTCTGTGGTATAGAGCTCTATATGTGTTGCTCAGCCTGCCCTACACACTGCATTGGGTTAATTATAATGTGTTGCTGGCTATCCTTCTTAGTTACTCTAGGCCATGCAGTCTTGACTAAAACCATCTCCCTCTGTGCCGCCTAAAGAGAAGCCAGACGCAGCATATTTATCCACAGCAGCCACTGTGCTTGTGCTCGTTGACTGATCTCATTGAGTCAGCTTGACAGATGCAGAAATGTGTAAAGTCGTCACCGTGTGAGCTGTCAGGGAGCCGTCGAGAGCTGAGGGAAGATTTCACATGGGAAATGGAACTAAAGCCAGCATTAGTTTCAACTTTGAGGAAAGAAAATGTTTGTAGATTAAGGAAGATGCTCCTCTTCTTTTCTTTGTTTTTCTTTGTCTATAGGGGGGGTGGGGGTGGGGTGGGGTAGGGGCAGCTCCAGACCACGGATAGATCAGTTACATTTCGGTGTGAACGACAGGAGCCATCAGACGAGGCTGCTACTGGCAAACCTGTTTACCAGAGCTATGCACCTTGGCTTCTTATGCTGAATGACAGATGGCTTATCAGAGTAACAATAAAAAATGTGCAAGAACTGTTTAACCCCTTGTGTGACCGATGATCTATTAATATTACATAATTAACATGTGGCTATAGGAGTGGTTTGCAGCATCAATCATCATAAATATAAACCTAAACACACACCTTCTGTGAAATCCCTGTGGCTCACTTATGGCCAGAACACATCTTTCACCTAAGTCTGACTGTGAGCATAGTAAGGGATCTCTAAATAGAATTTGCATATAGATGAGTCTAGGAATCAGTGTCAATTTGTTCTTGAATGTAAGCATTACCTCTTCAAGGTGTATGTTATGGCAAGAGAAGGAATAGCAACGCAGACTTTCAGTGGGTTTTAATAAGTCCTGTTTACAGGATAGAAATTGGTTTATTGAGTGTGTGGCTCACTCCAGTGGCCTTATGTTCAATAAAACAAAACAAACCAACAACTAATAATTTTTTTATTTGTTGTGCTCTGCAATAATTTTCAACCTTGCAATCACAATATTTATTTCATTCCAACAAATACCCCCACAAGTAAGTTTGCCTACTTGGTGGAATTCTGCAGAGTTTTCATCAAAAATTCCAAACCATCTCTCAGCATTGCGCAATTTCATTTTCAAAGCAGTCGTGAGTCCAGGTGAAATAAATAATCCAACCTTAACCTCAATAAGCTGACTTCCTTGCATGAATACATGAGGGAAGTCACAGTCATCTCAGGCAGCTGCTAACTCCCCCGGCTGTGTCACTCCCACTAAGCTTCATCACATCCTTTCAAATCACAACAAACTACGAAAACTGGTTAAGACTGGAGACGGCCGAGTTAAGCTCGTTCATTCCAACAAATAATTCATTTATGGGGCTTGTTGGTTGAATAGGTATATGTTGACCCTGGTATAGTGAACATGGATACGAGGCTGATTAGGACAATACTCCATCTACAGAAAATGTCACATAAATGTCAGTTTTTTTAATGATAGATTCCCAATGACATGTTTGCAATATAAATAGTATTGATCTTGTGAATAAGATGTTGCTTGATTTCATACGCAACTCGATCTCAAAGTGGACATTTACATGACGTCATTATCTGCACTGATGTACAATGTGAGCATCTTATCAGGGAGATGGAATCCCCAATTTAGTTGCAGGACCCAATGGTGCCCCTATACAGCCACATCTTCACTATGTCCCTTTGGTGGTTTGTTTCGTGGCTAAGCTAATTATGGGTGCAAATAAACAAACCACAAGGTTCATTTGCATGAGCTTGTGTGTCTGTGTGAATCTGATCTCAAACTCCCAGCCAATCAGGGCTGCTTTTGGCCCAATGTGGTCTCAGTATCTCATTTTCTGTAACCAGGATTTTTCCAGAAATCTGTCGTATTTTTCAGCCAGCGGGTCTCTGTAACAGATCACACACCGGCCAACAAGTAGAGGATTGTGGCCGTACTGGTGTGAGTGTGTGGAACCGGGAATAATAATAAGAATTGAAAAACAAATGCAAATATTGCATTCACTGCCACCTAGTTGTGATGCAGAAGTGTGACGGTAGATTTCTCTCTCATACTGAGTGAAACCTGTGATGTCTTATAAATGCTTCCATTATGTGTGACATCATCTTTTTTTTCTCCATTTCCAGGGTGTCGCTAAGTGGTTTTCAGGACTATGGGAGTCGTCCACAGCTCTCATTAGAAGCACAGTCGTGGCCCTTTCTTAAACATATCATCTGCCCGTGTCTCTGTGGGGCCGTGCATTACTTAAAAGGCTCATTGATTTGCCAGCAGAATCAGTGGGCCTCTGACAGCTTGGTTGATGAATTCAGAGGGCGACAGACATCCACTGACTCTGCTAGCCTCCTCCATTTCCTTTGCTCCACATCACCACACTGATCAATACTACTTTCTATCGATAGGAGTCTCTGGGGAGAGACAAATGGGTTTTCATTACTTAACTAGTACCTGCTCATATTGACAGCAATCAGCATCCTCAGAGATAAAATCAACATTAAATAATAATTTAGCTGCAGGGATTTTGGCCTTGCCATATTCAGAAACGAATCAACATGTGACATGCATGTTTTCAGTAGCTGGAGGCAGTGGGGTATAATTACACACAGGTGACTGGCCAAAGGCAGTGAGTGGTGGATGCAGCAATTGATCATTGCTGATTGTGAGCAGACTAAGAGCAAGGCAGTGGATCTCTAAACAAGATGAGCAACTGTTTACTCGATCAACCACTTAGGAGGATCCATCAGTACACTCCTTTAAAGAGGACTTTAGGATGAAGAACGCAGAGATGCAGGTTTAGAAGGTGATGTGTGACGCCTTCTCTTTAAAATCAGCTTAGTTCTGAGGTGCATCTATTAAAGGAAAAGCTCTGACTTGCCATCAGAAGGGTGCAGTGTGTCTTGGCGTACTCACAGAGTGCACTTGATCGAGGGAGAATGCCACTGATAGAAAATGTGCAAACTGCTGAAGGAGGAGAGCAGTAGATAAAATGGGGGAGATAAATATCCCATCAGCCCCGGGCATGGGATTTAATTTTCCTCTATGAGCATTTCTACTTGAGCTTGGGAAATTGATCATTTATATTTCCATCCTAGGTGGAAGAGGCCTCTGTGCACGTCTGTGAGAGTGTGTATATGCAGATAATTTGATGTGGATGTGTCGGTGAGAGAGGGGAGCATGACTAAACATTCTGAGCCCAGAACAACTATTCGGGGCAGCAATACAGTTGTTACTCGGTTAAATGACTCGGCAGTAAATGGATTAACAACCAACAGGACAAATATCAAACTGACAGTCGACATCATAAGTGCAAGAGCACCATAAACCAACACAAAGTGACAAGTCGATTAACGCTGTCCCACAACAGGATCATATTAATCATGTCTATTGATTGATGGTCATTGTGCCACACGGGACCTCGCTCATGCATCACACTCTGCATGGTATACACAAATGTATGCTCACACACGAGAGACGCGCACATCTATATTGACTCCAGCTGCAAGGGATGTTTCATCACCCTGGCGTGACATCTCCTCTTCCTATTTGGCTATTCTGTCTTTCTGCAACAACACCGTGCAGTGTTTTATGTACAACATTACAGACACACACAAGCCACCTACAGCACGTTCAATCATGTCCTTGTCAGGTTGTTGCTCATAAATAGGTATCAGTTCTTGGCGCGCCCTATGTGCACCGCCGTTCAGAACAAGCTCTTAAACTGTGCACAGTGACATTAAGATGGCTTGACAACGGCACACAAATACTCCCACAAGGCAGAACGTGCAAACACATTTGCATTGACTCAACTACTCTGTTGTAATACCTCTGAACGCTTTAGGGCCCTGCTGGGAGGCAGAAGTGTTCAGTGAAGGTTTGAGGTAATGACCTTGTTTATGCCACGGTTTAAAACAATTGTACTGCAATACTGCAAAATAACTCCAATTTTTAACTCTTGAAACAGGCTGTTAAAATACCAGTCGTACAGCAATTGCAAACTTGTGAATACAATTTAGGTCGATGTGGGGAATGGCTGTAACTTCAACTACCTGTGCTACACACACGTCCTTTTAAATTGTCATTTCTTTGATGGTGTGAAGTTCTTCTCCAGGTCAGTGAACACAAAGTCCCACAAATCATCAAGAGCCCCATTTCATAGTCGTAGATCTTTTTCTGTTGGATATCTCCCCTCACGTATTCACAGAAGGCTGTTAGTCACTGCCACAAAGCTTCACTCTCACATTGATGTTGGGTTTTACGACTGCGACACTTTAACACAGAGGAGAATTCCATGGCAGATAACAGGAAGAGAAGACTAGAGTTTACCTCAAATCATTCTCCATAATATCTAGAAATGTCCTGTCAAACGCTTCATGCACCCTCCTGTTAGTCGCCGTAACTCCATCAATCTTCAAAGCAGTACTCTGTACCATTCAGCTTTTCACCCTAAACTTCTCTTTAGAACTACTTTTTCCCAATGGCTAAGACATTCACCCTATCCCAGTGCACTTTAAATGTATACAAACATCCATAGCCATAGTTGCCTAATGCTATCCCTAGACTGAATCACATATCCACCACGATGTAATGTTGGAAAACAAAAGCAATACCAATCAACTCCAAATAGCACAAACATGCTCCAAAACACTATCTGTAGATACTTTTATGGGTTAGACACTTTGAGATACAGAGTCCAAATAGACTCAGGTAGGTATCTTGTGGTCTAAAAGGACACTGGACCAAGTTTCAGACCTCTTGCTCTCATCCTAACCCCAAACCCCAAAACTTGATCTTGCGCTTCCTCCTTCTCATCCACTTCCTCCTCGTCCACCACTCGTCCAAGTATTCTATTCAATGTTGGCTTAAACATTCGATGCCACCTTTACACTCTTAGCCGGATTTTGTGCAGTTGGTTTGAACACATTGTTGCAAGCACTTGTGAGTAATTGAGTCATTGTGTGTAAATGACGACAACCATGTAGGGCATCACAGTCCAAAATGAGTTTTGTAAAAAAGAGTGGATGAGATTTGCAAATGGTCTCCAACCACCTGAACTTGTATAAGGTTTGCCATAAGAGTGATTGGTTTGACAAATCGGTTTAGGCCATTGAGTATTTGCTTCAGAGAATGGGGTTTAGTGTTTTTGCAATTCAGAAAAGCTTATAGAGAGGCGATAGAGAAGGCTGCAGAATGTTCTCACTCCCTCTCACAATCACATACACACACTTACCGCCCATGCACAGGGAATACCAGGTGTCTGTGGTGTGTTGATGTGTGCGAGGTCAGATCAAAACTTGGCATTTCAGGACTGTTTAGAGATACAGGACCACTCTGCTTAGCTGACCTCTTGCATATATTGACTTTTTCAAATATTAAACCCATAAATTTGAAACTTTTCTGCAACTACAATTGCAACTACAATTTTAACCAACATGCCATATTTATATTCATAGTTGCAACTGTTTATGTTTGTCAATGTTCTTTATATTAACAAAATCAGTGAAAACTTAAACTTGACTTAACCTGACTGAAACAGGTCTTAATTTCGTAATTTTATAATAGCTTCCTCTATGAATAGGCCCCTGAAATAAGCCAAGAGGCAATTTGCTGTTAACAACACATTAAATATGGTACTGTGTTTAATTAATTACTCCTATTGTGGTGCCCTACATTGTTACAGTTGTATTCAGTATTTATGCAAAGAAAACATCGTACTGTGTGTGTTTAAAATGTAGCCTTGAATATCAACAGCCAACCCCTGATATGGCTTCGGAGGAAATAAACTAGAATGTATTTTCTCTTTTAAGAAGCATAATTTTTCTGTGCATCCTCTGATTACGATTCAAGTGATGCCCTGAGCGATGGTTCCCACGAGAGAGGCTCCCAGGGAGATGGGCTAATCAGAACACTTCTTTCTAAATTAGACCTCCAGGGAATAAAATGCCCAAACAAACTGAAACAGTATGTGAGTTTCTCCCAACAAGCTGCGCGCCTAGGAAGAGTCCTCCTTATGTGCCGCTGTGATTTGGATGGATCGTCTTTAACTTGGTTCGCTGTCTCATTGTCACGCCGAAAACTTTTTTGGGTACATTTTCATCCCCTCCCGTGCCCCCATTTTCCTACTTAAAACACAGTCCTGCCTCATTGGGCACAAACCCAACCAGACTTTCCACTTCGTTCACTGTTCATTGGCAGTGTGGAAATCTGGCTTTCGTAATAGTGACAGAGGGAGCTGGCAGCACTGTGATCTCGCCATCCCCGCTCAGGCAAAAAGGTGTAATTAGTTGCTGCAAATTGGAGCGTCCCATTTGTAATTATGTATGAATTTTAGCTTGAAAAAAGTTTGCATTTAAAAGAGAGACTCTGTTGTATGAATATATTAATGATGTCCAAAAGTTGCTTGATAGAATATATGCAGAGGGTTCTTAGTATCTTGTCTATGTTATTCGCAAGGGATTCGGGACAACATGAAATTTGAATAAGATGTACTGATGAGAGTTTCGAGTGGATCTGCTCAACTCAAGGCAGAACTAATTAACAAGGCCCTTTCATGAGATGTTTTATGCAAGTGAGAATTTGTAGCTAATCCTGAAAAGATCTTAAATAAATTAAATTAGTGGTGCTATCGAGCAATATTTTGATGAAAAGTCCCAAAAGTGTTTGTATCCTGCTGAACCAGCAAACCATGAGGACACGTGAAGATTAGACTAAAGATTGCCTAACTCCTTGCCTCTATTTCCATGTTAAGCTTGATTAATCAGTTTGACAGCAAAAATGTCAATGTAGCCTCTTTTAAGGTTTTGGGATGGGAGCTAACTACAAATAGTAAGTTAATTAGGGCTAAGTAATATTTCCTGACATGCTGGAAAATTACTCAAGCAGAGATGAGAAGAAGATCTAAGTAATGTATTCAAAACTTCCATTTTTTGTAGCTTAGTTTTGTAACTTTCTTATTTGTTTTTTGAACCTGTGAAAACCGCAGGGGATGTTGTATGTGCTTTCTGTCTGGATGTGATAATATTGTGATCATATTCTCATTGACGTCATGTAAAGCTCAAACTGAATTCAAAACATTCTGCCATGTTGTCCTACCATTGTTTGATGTATTCAGGTCCTTTTTGTAGTTTTGTAGTGTTAATGGTCACTAGCTACTCATTTAAGCTAAGCTAGGCTAAGCTAAAAGGAACACTTCGGGTTCATAAGGCCAGACAGCAGACAGACCTCCCAGCCTTGCAGATCTAATATAGCCGCTTCTGAGTGTCACTGCAACATAACTGAGGTCAGGATAATGCCCTGGAGCTTACCAGCTTAAACATTCGGGAAATTGCTGCTGCATATATAATTTAAATCAGGGCTGGGTGAGGACATAATGTGTGAGGAAGATGAAACGCTGGCCCTTTCCCATAGCCTGGCTCGAAAAAGTAAAATAAATTTAAAAAAAGACAAATTACTGTACATAATCTCACTGGCAAAGGTGGATGTTATACTGCCTTGATCCTCATAATACTTTTTCAGAATCTGTGGCTACGGTGCTCACTTTCCTGGATGTTAGAAGGAATCCGGGTTTGATATGATAATTTTGCTGCTGAGCTCTCCACTCTGCCATATGCCTGACCCCTCTACAGGGAGACGACTGCAGCTGGCTCTTCTCTCTATTAATCAGCGTGATGGGGGAGGGCAGTGGTGTTGCTGGTTGTGGTGGAATGGAGATTTAAGCGTCGCAGTCCGATGATGGCCAACATATCATTTTACACACATGCACACACAACCCTTATGGGAACAGCTGCTTCAACGTGTCTCCTTCTTCACCTCCTTATCCTCTGCCAATGTTGTTAATGTGTGTCCTCATCTCGATTCCCCTGCATTTTTAAAGACATCCATCACCCCTCAGCCCAAATACACTCAAGCACCTGAAGCGTCGGCAAGGATCCAGCAGGGTGAAAATACAAGGAGGACAAAATATGAAGATATCAAGACCAGCTGGGATCTTCATCAATCAATCTGCTCAGGTGAATCCAGGTAAATGCTCTGATCAGTGATTGACTTACCTGTTGGATCCACTTCAGACTGTGACTTCAATGATGGAAAACCACCAGAGTAAAGAAAAAGGTTTAAACATTGAGGCAAATGATAAATGTGTTTTGCGAATGTGACTCGAACACGATATTCAGAGGGCACACACTCACTGGGAACAGAATCACTTAAACAGAGAAAATCTCAAACTGGGGTTGTGCCTCAAATATACCACGCTAATGAACAGTTTGGTGGGTTCAAGTAAAATCTAATAAGCTTCAATGGTGTGATCTGCTTGTTATAAGATAGAGCAATAGACTCTTTTCTGAAAACACACTTATTCAAGGGCGGTATCGTTGTCCTCTGGAGTGACCGTGCAGCGTAATATATCTGTTCTGTTCTGCTTCTGTCTTTCTGTATGATTCAAGAAAGGGAAGGGCGCAGTGACTGGAGGCGGATTTCTACAACATATACTGTTTGTGTAACACATTCACTGTGTCTCAGAACTCATAATCACAGCGAGTCAACAAGACCTGAGCCAAGTGAGATGGTTCGCTTTTTCCTCAAATGTAGTGGATGCAGCTGGTGTATCTGCTGGTTGTAAAATTGCATCTTTATCACCCAAGGACATCATATTTATCACATACTGTATGTACTTTCAGGTTGTTGTCAATCACTGCTAAATTAATTTCACCTGAACTCAAAATATTAATGCCAAGTCACTGCAGGATGTAAATAATCCTATAAGTGTAAATACTTATTGTTATTATAGACTGGGTCTGTTGTGAAGCAAAAGGGCATTGCATTGATATACAACTGGCACAAAGTGATTAATGGTAAATATATCATACATTGAACTGAAGCATGACAGCTCTAACTGTGAAAGCTTGTGCTGTGTAAACTGCTGCAGTTTCCAGCTGATGTGTTGGAAGGCAGCTTGGAAATCAGCAGTTGGTATCTGACCTGATGATGACCTCCTGAATGCACCATCAAGCAGGTCTGCTTATCTCCAAATTGTTTTGCGAAAGAAGTTCTGTCTCAGCTGAGCCCTCAGATGGACCCACCATCATCAGCTAAACCTCCAGTTTGGTCTTTCACAATGATTCTACCAGAAATGAAATGTGGTAGTGAGCTCATGTTTGACAAACCTACTGTAGGCGTAATCGAGCGTCGTCTTCTTCATGTGTTCTACAAATGACATCGAAGTTTGTATCAATTTGTGGCCCACAGATGACCGAAGACTATGTTACTATGGTAACACAAATCGACATCGGGGATTGGCCATGACCTCTTGATTCTCATTCAAAGGGACATTGTTAACGAATATTGGACAAACTATTAAATGGATTAAAAGAACATTATTTTAAATTCTATGACTTTTCTAATTCCATGGCATTTCCTACATTTCTGTGACCTTAAGAACCCCGAAGACTACTGCAAAGTAAATCATTATGTTTTATTTCACAATACAGAGGTTTTAAAATAGATCTCTAAATTGAAATTATTTTTAATTGAAATGCAGCTTGTCCACTTTGGAACTGTTGCTTCATTGGGAAGTAACTCTGCTTTTCTGTCATAAAATTTTAGGCAAGGACAGCCAAGCTGGTTTAGCTGGCTCCACTTCACGCTGCTCAATTACACCATAAATTCTGTTTTAATAGGTGCCCAGCTTGATAATGCATCATAAACATTTTTATACTGGACTACAACCATCAGTCGTTTTAACCCCAATAAGCTTGCTATACGTTATTGTTTGCAGACATTCAACACTCGCAGCCATCCACGAACACAGGTGGGAGCCAAAAAGCATCTGCACAGCTTCTGTATGCATCAGAGGCTCGACTCCAATGGACTGCAGCTTCAGAATTTGTTTTCGAGAAAATCATTTTCAAAGTGGTTTTTCCATGCTGTTTAATTACTCTCCCACACAGCCACTTGAGGCTCCATGTGTCGGTGTCTTTCGCTCTATACCGTTGTCTGTAGTCCGTATACATTACCTCCTGCCAGACTGATTCAAAGCCACATCATGGTGTAATAGTAGCAGAATCCAGAAGGGACACACAGACATTGCTTTTGAATGTGTTCCACAGGCTTCATAAAGATCTCCCCTGTGTTTTGCTATTGGAAATATTTGCTTTGGGAAGGTGGCTTTTAACGGGAGGACACAGTATCTGCCTCAGGGTGTGCTGATAAACAGATGGTCTGCTGTGATTTGTTGGTTGTTGGTGTGGAGTCACAGCAGCTTTAATGGAACATATCCAACATGAGAAGTTGACACACAATGTAGATGCTGTTTGGATGTGCTCATATTTATACATCTACAGGCTGTAATTTGTCTGTTTGTATACATATATATTTTCCTGTAGTTCCTATACTTGACTGCATATGATTTTTATCAGAATCTCTGCTGCTTTTAGTCCGTCTCTAGTGTTTCTAAAGTTCTTCATGACCTCACGAACTAGAAATTCCAAAAAACAAGCAGCTTGTTTGTTTTGTCTGGTTTTGTTCGGGAGCTTATTCAGAGCAGACTTTTACACTACCTGACCTCTCCTACTGTAAACTGAGGTGAACACAACTTCTGTGTGTGTGAGAGGATATATAATCCTGGGCATAATCAGTTTAAACTAGGAAAGAAAAACTGCAAAAGTATGAGGCTTTCACTTTTTCCTCGCTCTATTGCCCTACCAGCGGGAGGTCTTGGTCTTCCTCACATTGTTTCCTATTACTGTTGCTGTGCGTTTCATGTCGGTGTAAATTTGTTTGCCTCATTCAGTCTGTGTCGAGGCTTTGCCCGTGAAACAGACGATAACAGACCACACAAAGAGCTCAGGTGTATTTGAAGACAATGACCTCCTTGAATGTCATCTCTTAAAGATGGCATGTGGCTGCGAGGGAATCCAGGACAGCACATTGTCAGGACACGGTTATGATTCCTCTCAGGCAATGAGATATGAAATATTCAACTTGTTTTCCATCCTAATTGGCTGGAACTCCAGAGAAGGTGAGAGGTGAACTCGAGAAAGTATTTTGAGCAAGGTGATCAAGAAAATAGCCAGCGACTTTTGCTCATCGGCTCAGATCAGAGAGCTGCTTGTTAATGCACGAGGTCACCACAATTAACTAAATGTTGTTTCTCAAGCATAAATTAAGCTGCAGCTTTATAATGGCCTTTTCATAGATCTATTGGCTCCCAGGTAGGTATTATGAGCACAACATGATGTATAAGTACTTGATTAAATGGAGTTTAAAGAAAGTTAAATGTGCAATCAGTGCTGCCTCAGTATTTACTCTGCTAATCTTTCAGATTGAAACATTAATTTTGAATTATCAGGCATGAACGTCAAGAACCCCTCCCTGAGTGGTAACCTCGGCTATACAGTAGACCTGGCCTTGGCTTTGTGTGGCTCTTTACCTTCGTTCTTGTACAATTCCCTGAGAATACTGTGGCTGCCGGCCACATATCACTGAAAAAGCTTTTCTCTAAGTAATCACTTGCAAGACAAATGGTTGGCATTGAGACATCTTACATCCTTGTCTAATTAATGGCTCCCTTCTTTCCCCCCTGTAATAATTCAAGATGAAGGACAATAAATAAACGGTGCTGCCATGGTGCAGGTTTTGTCTGGATGAAAAGGGAGGATTCAATTAAAGGCTTCAAGCTTACATTTGGAAAAAGCCCTGAAGATCTATTCCAATCATATTATTTCATCAAGTCAAGGTGTTTGGTGTCATTCAACAGCGTCACAGCCGTGACATTCAACATTTCAAAGGAAGCTTTCAATTGGATCTCTGTTTATAACTCAAATCAGTGGGAGAGAAGAAGAGAGAGAATGCAAAGTGGTCACAGTGTCATGAAGCCGGAAGTCGCTGATAAACCACAAAAACAAAAGACAAACTCATGAAGAGTGCAGGTTGCAGAGTGCAGGAGCAAAACAACATCGAAAGAGAAGAAAAACAACACAAACCAAGGTAAACAGAGGAGAGAAATGAAATCAATGAACAGGGTGAGTTTAGAAAATTATGTGTTTGTGTAAGGGGGGAGGGGTCTGGGTCCCACACACACACACAATTTTCCAAACTCATTCTGTTCATGGAGTGAGTTTGTGTTCTGACCTACCCAAGAAATTGTACTATAAAAACACTGAGTCTGAATGCTCCAATCCTTTAGTAATAAAAATGATGAGATTTGATTAGAAAGCATTATGATTAAAGTACAATCCAAACCTTTCTTATTTTCCCCTCACAAATGCAGACAAACCCTCCCTCTCGCTGCTCTGTATGCACACTGACTTGCAATTCAAATCACAGCAGGCAGAGAAGCTCAAACTGAAATATTAATCTTCAAATACTAAACATAAAGGTCAAAAGAATCAAGATACTTAGCCTGAGGAACATAATTAAATGGATTTAGTTGAAAAAAATACCGCTGCTATAAAGCATAGCACATCTCAAAATGCATTCTGTGTGTGTATGTGTGTGTGTGTGTTTGTGTGTGTGCGTGTGTGTGTGTGTGTGTGTGTGTGTGCGCATTTTGCAGTATCTAAACTTAAGCACTATATCGTTCTGCACACCAAAACAACATTTTTGCCATTTGTTTCTGTATCTGTCCCCTGTTTATAAGTCGGTTAGCCAAGCTTTTCAATCTTGCACGCTTGCAGTGTGTTCCTATGGCGATATGATTTTGATGCAGTTTGAGTCCGAGTTCCCCAAGTTGTTGCTCTTAAAAACAATTATCTGATAGAGGAGATTATCATTATCTCTCTCTCTCTCTCTCCCTCTCTCTCTCTCTCCCTCTCTCTCCCTCTCTCTCTCTCTCTCTCTCTCACACACACTGCTATATTGCTATTAGCGCCGCGTCAGAAACATTCCTGTTATTGATGCACACCAATGCACAGCCTCTCTGACAGACGCAGGCGGTATGAAGAGAGAAGCTGCTGAAAGAAATACATATGTAATGAGGGAAAAGGGCCTGCCAAATGGCTCGCCAATTTGAGTTTGTCAAAGGCTGAGCTGGTGCTGCATTGACATATAGATCTATAATGGAACCGCTTCTTAAGTCATTTAGTCTGGAGTCATGGCGTTCTTTCTCCAGTGCAGGATATGTATAGATGCACTGAATTAGTACCAAGACCAATTTCCTTCAGAATGGAGAATTATGTTGGAGCCACTCGACCTGTCTTCTTGGGGGAAATTATACAGCATAAATGCCATCGGTCCTGCAAAGTTAAGAGAAACAACCTATGCAGTTAAACAGCAGTTCTGTGGCAATGTTCACATAAGAGACTTCAAAGTGAAATGACTACGGGAGGGCATAATGGCACGCCGAGACGTCATATGTTAGACTCAGATGCATTCGTCTTGCCTCAGAACTGCAAAGTCGTAACCCAGAATTGCAAGATCGAAGACCATAAAAAGGAGCAAAAGGTTTGTTTCTCTTATCGTTTCAAGTCAAGTCAAGTCAACTTTATTTCTATAGCCCAATAGGAAGACAAGAAAAAACTTCAGAGAAATCTATAATAAGAAAAAAAAGGAAGAAAGTGCTTTGTCTGCTTTTGGGCAACAATCAAACTTCCCTGTAATGATCAAGCTGAGCAGATACAGCCGGTAGCCCATTTGTTGTCACATTAACCACGACT
Source organism: Genypterus blacodes (assembly GCF_046128005.1). Taxonomy (NCBI): domain Eukaryota; kingdom Metazoa; phylum Chordata; class Actinopteri; order Ophidiiformes; family Ophidiidae; genus Genypterus; species Genypterus blacodes. Next base: position 11,430,998 of record NW_027466879.1, read on the forward strand.
CATTTCAATAATAATGAATCATTTGGTTACAGTGGTTTGTTTCCCTACACGGAACCCGTGAACCAAAATCAATCTGCTGGGATTAGAACATTTGTAGTTGTTTGCGCTCACAAACATCTGCATATTTCATACAGCAGGTAACTACTCATGCTTACAGTGAGATGGCCATTAGAGAAAAGCTCATCAGATCTCGTTGAATTAATTTACCATGTTTCCATCGTTGAATCGCGCGAATGGATGAAGCATCGAACAGCCTCCCTGCTCTCAACATGCCGTGACCATTAAGATTTGGAGGAGGTCATGCTGAACAAAGGCAAATCTTTATTTCCCCTGATGAAATTGCAATAGCTGGAGTCTCTTCCTCTGCTGATACATCAACACGTCTGAACTCTGCATTTATCCAATGAACACCGCAAATTCTTTCTTTACCTATTTACACTGATATCAAGGATGGCTGTGCTTTATTACATTTTCTATCTTCTTTACCTTTTTGTAATTGCTTAATGACCTATAGTCATGCCAGCTCCTCCCAAACAATGTCAGCGTCATGCAGAATTTAGTTACCTTCATCTAGATTCAATTCAAAATCTGTTAATGAAAATGTGTTGCATTGCATTATAAAAACACACCAATATGTCTCTTAACTTCTCTGTTGTGTCTTCTCAGCCCAAACCAGTAAAAGGCCTAAATACACACACTTGTGCTTTTATAAAATAAGATACTATAAATACAATATGTGATAGCTACACATGAACAATATGAGAAATCTAAGTGAGAATCTGTCCCAGGAGGTACAGGAAGGCTAATGTGCTAATTCAAATTGTATCATAACACCACCCAAATTGTGTAAGGGCCCCTATAGTATACAGTAGGTGTTTTTACATTTACAGCTTTAGTAGATAACATTTTTGTAGCAGCCTTTCTCAGTTATTTGGCAGAAATAAACCAAACCACAATATTGCTGTGTTGATCATTTGGACGTGGCATTACTCACAATACGACTGAATGGAAATGGCTGAATGTGAGTCATCTTGCTTGGATCTCCGTCTTAACCATAATTAAAACATTTCTCCACCGTAGCCATTCTGTTGGCATGTTAAACAGCGGCAGCGCTGCAAAGGGTCCGGGTCTCTCTTTTGTAAAATGCACCCTTTGTGAATAGCTTCTGCATTCTGTAACCACCCAGCCAGTCATTAATGCATCCATCCATCCATCCAATTCCAACCCTCCATTATCTGCCTCTTGGTCAGGGTCACAGAGGCAACAGGCTTTGCAAAGTAGCTCGGATAACCTTCTCCTGAGCCACGTCCTGCTCTCTCTGAACGATCCCAACTCATTCCCAGGCTAAACAGGGGTGTATAATCCCTCCAATGTATTCTGGGTCGGCCCCGTGGTCCCCTCCCATTGGACATGCCTGGATTGCTTCCCGAAGGAGACATAGCCTCCTCAACCTGATTGGATTCCCGATACAACCTGGCTGACTGCTTTCAATACAAAGGAGCAGCGGCTAAACTCTGAGCTCACACCTTGAGGCAAAATTCTTGAGCCTGTCCCTAAGGGTCCTGCCCCCCTTGGGAGTTTACTAATTTCAACTGCCCGTAGAGCCCATGAGTAAAAGTTTGGAAGCTCAGCTGGTAAATCACGAGCTTCATAGCCATTGTTGCATCGTACTCATAGCATATCATGGTCTAGTTTCTGCTTCTGAAAAGGGAGAAAAGCTGTATCAAGTGTAACACATTTGCACATGGCCAAACACTTTCCCTCGATAACTTGCATATATTTATACATTTGGACTTTAGCCCCTGGAAATTGAAGATTTCTCATTAGGCTGTTGTAGTTCACTAATCACCAGGACATTTCTCCGGGTTTCCCCTGAATTCATTAGCAGCGATGTTCCTACACTGCAAGCATATTACTGCCAATGTGTAGAGAAAAACAACTGTACAAGTCTCCTTAATTTATCTCTAAAAGCAAAACTATAATGCTTATCTAAACAGTTATTTACATGCGATTTCATGTGCTAAAACTACAACTGCGACTCATAGTTGGCAGAGATTGCGAACTACTGTAGGTTTGAATTTACCTGCAAATACTACTGTTACAGAAAAACACATAGGGAACACTGTTATGATGAGAATTAGAGCTCCTGCCGCTGTGCCTCGTTTCTCCCCCTGTTATATCGTAGACTTTCCCTTCAAGCACTCCCGTTTACCCATTCTAGGGTCATATGCGTGTTTCCAAGGTGACAGGCTGTGACCTCAGTGATCTAAGGTTATTTAAACATTGGCATTCTGGATAAGAGTCTGAAAAATGAGTGACCAAAATGAAGATATCCTGCAGTCCTACGCTGTCTTCCCCAAAAAAGTTTTCATTTCTTTTTTGCCAGCCAGACTGCGATGATGTCTAGGACCAGACAGCTTCTGTTGTAATGAGGAACTGCACGTTCTCTCTCCGTAAACCTATTTTTGTTCAAGCTGTCAATATTCACAGCTGATGGAAAGTGCCTCTCAGAGACAGATCTCACCAGACTTGATACAAATGAGCTGTCGTTGGAGTTGCCAGGGCAACAGGCATCGTGATTCCTGATTGATGAACCACAGTCACAACCCAACCATCAGGAACTACCAGGTGAAATACAGTATATGTAACTGCAAAGAATTCACGCTCCTCCTCTAATTTCTCTACAGCTGCTGAACATCCCAACCCTTTAAATCCATCTGTTTTTGGAGGAAATTCTATTTTTCCAGAGTAAATACAAAGGAAAAAGCTTGTCAATAATTGGTCACAGATAGATATTTTAGAGAGTTTGATGCTGCTGTCCTCTGTCTGGACGCTTTAAGCCTGTGGATGGTTTACAAACAGCTTGCACTTTGCTTCATGGAGAGTTTATCACATCCAAGCGGCTATAAAAGAAACATGGCACACACAATATTTATATTATGGGTGGAACAAAAGAAAAGAATCTTTTCATGAATTTCTTTTCACTTCCTAAAGACCAGAGAGCTTTTCCTGCTGACTGCCTTTCCCCTCTTTCTCTCTTCCCTGACTGTCTCTTAGCATCTCCCCACCTCTCTCTCTCTCTCTCTCTCTCTCTCTCTCTCTCTCTCTCTCTCTCTCTCTCTCTCTCTCTCTCTCTACTGTATCTCTTCTAACATCAGAGTCCAAAGCAGAAAGCCATGCGATAACGTTCACTGACTGGATCTCATGCCAGTGCCTTCATCGCTCGAAAAGATGCTGTCAACACACACAAATAATCTCACACTGTCTGCCATGTGCACACGCGCTATACAATGCCTGCCCCAGCTTCCCTCTGCTACATTATTGTCATGCTATCATTCCACAAGCACATACACACCACAGTAGAGGGAATCTCTATTCATTCCCGCAGCCTGGCTGTAAAGTCCAGAATCCTTCCCGTTCTGTTGAGCCTTCATCTCTTCTCTCCTCTTCCTCCTTGTCTGTTTTTCTCCCCCTCTGAAAGCAAGTGCGCAGTGTGAGTAAACTCCTAAGTTGGCTGCAACACTAATGGCAGCAGCGGCCTTTATGTGGCAGAGGCACACGGTCTCATCTGCAGAGCCACCCCCAGCTACAGTACACAGACACACACGAATACATTAAGCCTCACCAATACACCCAAAGAGGAAGGGAAATGGAATTCAATTTAAGGCGAGCTCACAGACAGAAGAGCAGGGAGGGTTTGCGTCTGATTTGATTCCTCCTCCTACATTGTTATGCTGCACCTTGAACATTCAAATTAATAAAATGTGTTTTGCATTATGGTGGTCAGTCAGTGAAAAACAAACTAAGTTTGTTGATGAACAGAGACAGACACAGAGCCCAGCGTCAGCATGTACAACACACAGAAATATGTCACAAGTTCTGTTCAAATTTTCGACGTCCCGGGCTAAAGAGATTGGCTCTTTAATTAATTGCATTATCATCAGCAAACACAGTGATTTTTTCCCAGCCGTGAAAGCTCCTGAGAGAAGACAGATATGATGTTGGTGAGCCACTGCAGGGAGGAAATCAACAGGCACAACAACGCTGTCACACAGTCACAGTGACCCCTACTGGTTGCCAGAGTAACGGCACCGTGATAGAGCATTACCCTTGGCACTTCATGCAGCAGCAGAAAGCCATTTGTGCACACAGCCATGGGACACAGAGAGTGGCAGTGCATATGAAAAAGATTCTCAGCCCAGTGTTTGGCAGTCCATACACTGCTCGTGCATACTTCATTTCAAGGTTGTATTTGATAGAAAACAGCTCAACATGATACTGGGATGTGAGTGTGTAGCATTCAGACGAAAAATATTCAGCCTGCCATGTAAAGCATTAGCCCCCATGCAAGGAGGAGCCTTATGAATATACTGAGAGTGTCTGCGTCTGCATCTCCATGGGCCCGCTGCTTTCCCGTGTATGGATTGTATGGTTACAGTTTCCTGCTTGTCCATAACAATGAATACATATGAATGTGTCACGATATCAACTTGATCAAAAAGCAGATACATGAAATTTGACATGTTGTGCGCCAGTCAACCATAAATATAATTCATATGTAGGCATAATATTTCCTCTGCTGCAGCTGAGCAGCATCTCCAGTGGGAGGACATCTGGAGACAAATCCTGGAGCTGCAGCATAGACAACAATAAATAATGGAGCAACTGGATGCTGTTTATCAACCACGCAGGTTTTACTGGGATATGGGGACATTTTCACACTGACAGCTGGGAGCCCACCAAGCACATAAAATTAATTGACGTTGATATCTCCAACATAAATGTCGGCAAAAAAATTAGACAGTTAGTTGACCAGCTGTTACCAGATAATTGTAAGATAATTAATTAGCTTATATAATTGATAAAATGACATATTTCTTAAATTTCTGAATTGTATTCATTAAATGAGATTCACAATTTTAACCCAAGAGAAAATCAATTACATCAAGACCTTTTGGATACATTTGACTTGGGTACATTTTAGTCTGATTAATTTTGAGCACACACACACACTAACACATATTGCTACTTTTATTCAAGTGAAGGATTTTGTGCTGGAAGAGCCTCATGTAGATTTTGCTTTCGGGTGGATTCTTCTCGTTACCCTTTACCCTTTGGGCTCAGCCTCTAACACAGATATTCTCCATGCTTGTATGGATCTGTGTCATGTTGGGAACCTGCAGCAGTAGCATGAGCATATGGTTGATCTGGGTGAAGCATATGTCCCCTGTAATCATGCATAAACACAACAGGCCCAGGCCAACATCCCCAGGCAAAGAGTCTGCTCCTTCTGTCTTTTACACAACTCCAAAGTGTTAAGACTTTGCACCACAATAACTGGATTTGGCTTGCATGAAGAAACAAGCCATGTTTCCAGTTCACTAAAAAGCGTCTTAATTACACTTCAAATCTAACATGGAAGATGCATTTACTTGCATTTACAAGTGTAAAGGCTAAATGCTCTGTGTCGAGTCCTGGCCCATCATGGTTCAAAGTCACTTCATGCAGGTTTGGATCAGATGGTTGTGGTTTTATGCTTGACAGATGGAAGACAATGTTGCTTCTGGAAATACAAGAGAGAGGAATTAATTTATTTTGGATATCATGATGGTAAGTAACTTTCCTTGTGCCAAATGTGCACTAATAGTTCAGTAAATAACAGTAAGAATGCACAGAAGAGTGCCTTATGTATACATCAGAAATATCATGTTGGCCATTGTTGCTGTGTCTGCTGTTATATTGTAGCTATATTGGTTAATCATAAACTAATATGATATAATTACACCTAAGATCTAAGAATGCTGGCAATTCCTGTTCAAACCATTACATCCATTAGAGAGGGAGAGAGAGAGAGAGAGAGAGAGAGAGAGAGAGAGAGAGAGAGAGAGAGAGAGAGAGAGAGAGAGAGAAAGAAAGAGAGAGAGAGGGAGAATGGCTCAAAGGGCCTGGACCCCTGCTGTGCTGAAGAACAAAGGACTCAAAATCCACATACAGTGCCTGCAAAGATCTTTATTTCTTTAACAGTGATTCTGTCTTGTAACCTCGTCTTGCAGTTTAACCCGATTATGTCAGGAAAAGTAAGACACTATTTCGAGTCACTATGTTACAAATGGGATCTTGTTCAGTATCATTCTTGTCAATGCCAAATAAGTGAGCAACTGAGCATCCAGAAATGTTGTCATTCCGTTAACCAACCTCTTCCTCTTTTAGTTCAGATGCCCTTGTTTCCCTTTGTGTCATATGTGAAGCCGCCCACAGTTTGTTGTCTTGTATTGTGTAGTTGTTGCAGTAGTTTGTGTGGTAGAATTGACCTTGTTGTGTTTTCTTGCGCTCTGGCACCTAACTAGAGCTTAAAATACGCCTCTTGCCTGTCACATTATTAGGATGGGGTAATTGGTAATATGAAAGCTATTTTGTATTTCTGATTCCAATAGTTCCAACTCTGATCATACCAGAATAGGAGTTCTTTGCCATTTGTGTTATAGCAGTTTTAAGTGCATGGTGTAACGTGCTGAGTGAACCCAGCCCTGCAGCCAGGATGGAACAGGTGACTCTCCCGCTGTCCTCTCTGGCTAAAATAGCAGCAGTGCCTCCACTCTGTCTGTTGGTTCCAGTCAGCAGGTTCCTATGGACACCATCCAACTTCCTAGCAGTCTGCAGGGTAACAGAAGGTCTCTGCAGTAATCTGTTGCCATTTCCTTTACAACCCAGCAATTAACTTCACCCAGCGACAAAACTGCGATTTTTCTCAATGTAATTTAAATAAGAAGTGATTTTCATTTTGTAAAAAAACCCACAAAAAAACAACAAAACACCCACACAGGCTCCCGTGGGGATTCAGCTGATATGTAACTGAAGCTTAATGGCTCTCAGTGGCAATAACAAGCAGCAATGAATATTAATATTTTAAAAAGACAATAGCACTCTGTATGGGTTTAAAATCCTGCAACAGTGTAACATACCGACGCCTGCAAAGGGCATCTGTCACTGCAGCTGTGTGACCTGCTCATCTGCATAATTAATGTTTGCTGCGTATTTGACACCAACTTTATAATTGTTGGCTAAAAACGCTGTCGTAAAGTTGAGAGACATCATCACGTCCCAACCAAAGCGTAAGTAGCGGCTGATCGTATTGGACATTATTTATGCTCAGCTGATTTGTTTGTGAATACCATCATCCCTTTATCATGTTTTTGGTTCTGATCCATGCTCATGCCCGGGGCTGCAGATTACACAGGTACGCATGCATTTGCATAGCAACGAGCAAACCTCAGACACACTTGCGGTTCTCTGTATACTTCATTTGGATGTCTGCATACAAGATAGGATAACCCCTAGGCCTTTACCTCTCTAACATGTGTACATTGACATGTAACATGCGCAGTTAGACACGCCATCATGACAAAAGGTTTTTAAAAAGACATCTAAATGAAAAGAACATGGAAATCTGTCTGTGTTGACTGTCAATAGGACAGATTGTAAACATTTGTATGCTTATTTCAAGAGACGTATTTTTAAAGCTTTTTACATTTTTTGGATAGTTTAAATACACGCGTCTTCTATGTGATAAGCTTTGCATGGTGGATGGGTTTAATATAGCAGTGAGTTCAGGGAAGTTTCGGAGAAATGCAAGTCCATATCCCCGGAGGATTCAGGCTTCAAGGATCTTCCAGAGATCAAAACTCTGATGTAAGCGTTATCTTGTGCAAATTTTTGATTTGCAACAGAGTGAATGTAAGACAGGCTGACACGCACAGGGAAATACGCAATATGCCTGACTATATTACAGTTACACCGATAAAAACTAGAGGCTAATCAGTCCTTAACTCATCCTGTTAAATCCAATGCTCAGCATGCATAATTATCAAGACAGGAAGTTGCACCAGTTAAACATCTCCTTGTGGAATAAATTGCATAACTCAAAGAGAATCCATTAGCAGATGAAATGGTTATGAGTTTAGGGCACAAGTCCATTAAGTGGCATTTTCTTTTTGGCTGTCCAGGAGAGAAGCTCATGTGTCCATCGAGTCCGGCTCCTTTCAGCTCCACTGTGGGAGAAGAAGAGCACGCAGTCTCTGGTATATTCCTGCAAGCATTATCAGTGCTCCTTAACTATTCTAAACTGACATCAATTTTTGTGCCGGTTTGGTCCCAGCGGACCTTGTTAGCTCAATTTAATGGCAGAATGAGCCAACTTCTTAGTCCAGCTCTGGCACTGGGAGCTGTGAGTTGTAGCTGTGAATGTATAAGATGTTGCACTAATTACTAAAAGCGACACCGCTTTGGGAATGCTAAAGATTTGTACATTTGTTAACTCTAGGAGCGCGTTTGTCTTGGCAGCCAAAGAAAGCGATGTCCATATGGACGTAATGCAATACATGGACGACACCTCATGAATAACCCATGGTAGTTGTGTAACCCACTTTGTCTGACTGTGTGCGCCACACTGGGTCACTTCCTGACTCTGCGTCCGCGGTTTGAATGTGTTTCAAGGATAGATGGCAGAATCAGACTAAATACCAATATTAATTCCAAAATTTTGTGAATGAATCAAACAAAAATCCAATAATAGAGCTAATTTAAAAATGCAAACTGGATGTCACAACGCCACAATTCAATTCAAGTCAATTCAAAACCAGTGACATTTGATGATTCTTGATACCAAAATGATACCACCATAAAATGAGAAATGCCTTTAATCAGCCTCCTTTCTTTTTAAACTTTGCATAACAGAATTAAAATGATGAAATAAATCTATAACAGTGGCATGTCGCCTTCAAGCGTTTCAAACCACATTTAATCTAAGTACATGCGCCTGTATAAAACATTTGGCTCTTCCTGCGTCCTCGCTCTTGTGAACCTGTCAGGAGAGGAAGTGACACGCAGCTCGCAGCTCGCTATGCAACATCAAGAGCTGCTTTAAATGAGAGAGGCTGGCCGTGTGTTACCCCGGTAACTGCAAACAGGAGCTCACAGGTTAAGATTGTGCATCTACAAGTATGTGTTTGTATGAGGGCTGATGTTTGATGTGAGGGAGGGAGTGTGTGTGATTGTGTTCATGTGTGCTAAATGTCTCGGGTGTTGATGATCCCAAAGAGTGCCGCAGTTTGCCAAAGCCTCTTTACTGTTACATTAAGCACAGTTTTGGCTTTCTTGTCTGTTTATATCTGCATGGCTGACTTAGAAAGTGGCAGAAATATGAGGAGGAGGAGGGGGAGGGAGAGGAGGAGGAGGAGGAGGAGGAGGAGGAGGAGGAGGAGGGCGATGTGACAATAACACTCATCTAGATTCACACAGCCTCATATTTTGGACCAACAGGAAAAGTCACTGCAGTTTCCTTTAGGATGTTTCATCATGGCTTTTTTTGTGTTTAATTGGAATCTAACTGGGTTCAGACTGATACTGGGAGCAACCCAGTGTGACCACAGCATTATTTGTTGCTGGAGGGCCATATACTGTATGTTAATGGGTGTAAAGTTTGTCTGTATAAATTATATCACCTCTTCACACACAATTATGAAGCAATCTGCATCCTTTGGAAGCCTGCAGCAGTTGCAACTGAATAAATTTCAGTTACAATTAATTTAACCGTGAGTGGATGTTATTTACAAAATCAAAATAGCTGTTGAGGGTCTGCAACTTGGACTTTTTTAAATGTATATTTATGTTTGTATGTTTATGACAGTCTGCCTTTTATATATCTGCAGATTTATAACGTTTTACAGTTTTCTTTTTAATCTTTTAAATACATTTGACCCAGTTTGTGCAGCACTTTGGCAAAATCATCTTTTTAAAATGTGCCAAACTAATGCAGATACTCAAATAATTACTATTTAATCACTTCCACAAAAATATTTAAAACCTGTCTTTATACGTCTTAGAACTTCTAACTCAAGGACATCTGTAATATGTGGCTTCAGAGGAACTGGTGAAATGATACCGGACCAAGGCTGCCTGCACAAACACACACACACACACACACACACACACACACACACACACACACACACACACACACAAGCCCTGTAATAAGTGTGGAGATTATTAGTAAATGTGTGTGTGCAGTTGGCCTTCTGGTGTTTGGGAACAGTACTATCTTTAAGTCTATTAGTGGGCTCCTGAAGACCGCATGAGTCTTGTAGCATTTAGGCATTTGGGAATATGTGTGTGCGTGTTTGTGTGTGTGTGTGTGTGTGTGTGTGTGTGTGTGTGTATTAAGGCAGGGTCATTGAGGAGTAATAGGATTGCTCGGCCCCACTCCCTCTCCCGACACCCTGGCAAAGACAGGCCTCCTAAATCATCCTCACATCTCTGAGCAAGATGGAGGACTTGGCATCATCTCTCCACACCCTCCAACCCCGCTGCAGCCATAACCATTCTCCCCGCCGTGGTACACACACTGCTCGCAGACGTGATTTCCTTCAAGCCTCCGGGAGGACTGGAATAATATCAACTCAGCATTCTGTAAATATCCGCTGGGAGAATGTATTCCAGTTCATTGCAGCTGTGTAGACTGCCACAGTTATATGAGCTCTGCTGCTGATCCCCCAACTTCTGTTCCTTTTTTCCTTCAACTTTACTGTAAAGGAAGGGATGAGTGAGGCAAGGGAGACCACTCAGCTGTAATTATTCAATCAGCTATTATTTTTCCTATTCAGGGTCATGCAGGGCTTGGAGCCACCTAACCAAAAACCAGATGTTGCACCGGGATAAACAATGTGTTTTGATACAGTGATCAGCCATTTAAAGTCCCATATTAGAAAATGGTCATGACCGCTTCATCCTGCTCAATCATACACAGAAGCAGCCACTACTGTTATACTGTCCTATGACTATTGAGAATAAAGTCGTAATATTTCAAGAATAAAGTCGCAAAATAGACAAAATGTTGAGATGTTCCAGAGAATCTAGGACTTGTGGCTATATGAGAGCTTTAACAGGGGAGAGCAGTCTGTCAGCTGGTGTGTCAGTTAAGCTTTAGTATCTTGCAAATAAGGATATATATACAGTATATACACTCACAGCACCAAGTATAGGGAATTTCAAATTAAAATGATTGTGCTGGGGCTTTCACTCACACAAGTGGACTGATGTGTTTTTGCAAAATGGAACCAAATTGTCAAAGTGAAATCAACTTGACATAATTAATACTAATATGAGGTTAGTAAATAGAAAACAGAATGAATGGGAAATCTAAGAATGCACCCTGTGGATTTCTAAATTGGTGTTCCATTCATTATTCATGGAGCACCGCCATCCTGTTTGAAACCACGACATATTAGTGAAGCTTTGCCTGCGTGTGGACAGCTGCCTCCTCTGCCTTCAGAGAATCAAACAGAATTTAGAAAAATGATAGTCATGATTCCTCGCTGTCTCTCCTAGTTCACCTCTTACTATTTTGAAACTCCTTGTGTACCTTAGCATCACTGTCACCATGACGACCATGATAAGGCTGTCCAGCTTTCTGCCATTTCATCCCACCAACAAATTCATTAAATAACGATAACGCTGAAAACACTTACCAAGATAGAGTAGATGGATATATAGATAGATGGATAGATGGATAGATAGATAGGTGAGAATTCAGATGGATAGATATCGATTGATAACATCACATGGTTGAGAAAAAGGCATGAATCTTCAGAGGCAAAAACACTGCAGGGTTGAGCCGCCAGTCTGCTGTCTGCAGTGCAGAGAGCGTGGAGAGATTAAAACAGTTGGCTCTTTATTTATCATGAAGGCAGAACGCTGCTGTCTGCCTGCGCCGCTGTCAATCCTCAAAGACAATTGACAGCTTTTCCCTTGGCAGCAAATAGCAAATCAAACCAGCTACTGTATGGAATTCAGCGTGGGCAATTTAGCTGCCTCAGAAACACCAGCAAGGTTTGATGTGCTCAAAGGTTTACATGTTCTTACTGTAAGTTAAGGGGCTATTTTTAAACCTTTAAAACTCTGTTTTAAACATCTTTTTCGTTCGGCAGACAATTATCATCCCAATAATAAGTGTTAACCTTGTTAACAGAGCGACATGCTGGGGCATCTTTGTCTAACTCCATAACGAAACATGCCTCTAAAAACTGTGTACAAAATAAAACATACAGGTTGTTGTGCCTCACTAACTAACACTAGCATTACAGACTTACCAGATAATATTAGCATCCCTTCAATTGAGAATAAAGATTGATGTTTGCGTTATCTTTCTAATATTTTTCATAAAAATAATTTGTAATAAGTCTTCTCTGACTTGCTTGGTGATATCAATACTGATTGTGATGCTAATTTGAGGCTAATGCGCCACAAGAGCCAGCATTTGTTGTGTCAGTTTAAACTCAGGGTATCTCGCTAGCTTGATGGATGTTTTAACCAGTCTTCATTAAGTGTCCTTGTCTGAAATGGCTTTAAACTGTGAGGGTTTAAGAGTAGAAAAACATCATAATGGTGCTGAGAGGAACACCACGGTATCAAAGCACAAACTTGTGAAACATAGAGAAACACATTAGCCCTCGTGTCTAACCAGGAAAGCAGGTGAGTAAATTATGAGAGTAAAGACCTAAACTATATGACCGACGGGTTCAACTTACTGGATCCAAGACGGCTGACAAAAGACCAAACAACATGCAATGTATCCATAATCATTTTTTTTAATTATGAGAGAAATATGACTTGACATTGTGCCCAAAGGTTGGGAATAAAACATAAATAAAACATTCTTACAAAATGATGCAATAAATCAGAAATGAAACAAATAATTACTTTTTACACTCGTTTGTTTTTATACATAAATCATATTTACATTTGTCTTTGCATTTTTTTTGTTTTTTGTTTTTTTTACATTGTTCAGAATGAAAACAATTCTGTACCATTTCTTTAGTACAAACATTTCCTTCGTTTCAAAGCAGGTATAAAAGCTTTTCTCTCTTCTCTTCTCTCTCTTTCTCTCTCCCTCTCTCTCCTGAGAAGCTGCTGGGTTCTACTCTAGTGCATGTTATCATTAGATTTAAGGCTACGCGATGTTCAACTGATGGACACACTCGTCTCTGGGACAGGCCTATCATCACAGAAGACCGAGTCCATTTTCACACATCTGCTGATTGTCCCTATTCTTTGTGGTTCTGCCCGATGGCTCCCCTGATCCGTTAGACCTTTTCCATATTAAAGCTGCTGCCGGCTGCTTTCTCTGAATAAGCAGATACAGTCTCTGACAACTTATTTGTTTTTGCAGTCAATTACAAATGCCACAGGGGGAAATGTCACTTCCACACACAGAGAGATTGCGAGGGTTCGTGCTCATCACATTATCTCTGAGTGGCAATGACCTGCTGAGAAAAATATGTTAATCTGCCACAGCAAGCATTGTAAAATATATAAAAACAAAAAGAAGTTTGTAAGATTGGTGCAGTTGTGTGAGGGAACTACCCGCAATTTGGTCATAGGTGCATCGCCCCCTGGTGGTCAAAACAGCACCTCTAGCTAAAGGAAACGGCCTATTCTTTTGCGTGCCTTTGACAGGATTACACCAAAGCCATAAACAAAAGACATGAAGCAGCTAATTGGCTGGTACTGCAAGCCTCTTAGACACGCTATTATAAACCAGCCCAGACATGAAGTCAAAAGCTTCAACACACACAGTAAGTGAACAAACAGCACTTCAAGGAGGTCTAACACACGCCGGACAAAAGAGGCTGTTGGGCGACGATGCCCTCTGTAATTCATTGTTGGCGTGAATGGGAAAAGGGTCTCTGAACATCCTCTGCTTTGAATTCCTACCTGTCCAGCAGGCAGCCAGGCCTAAAGCAGGCCTGAAAATCAAAGGCAGGTCTTCCTCCAAACATCCCCTCAAAGCTACCAGACCTTTTCATTTCTAAACACTAACAAAATAGAACCGCAGCATCTTTTTCTTTTTAAAGGTAATTCAACACATTCCGAAGATTCTCGCTTTGGCTGGTTGTTGCTTCTAACGAACATCAGTGCCCTTTGATTGAAAAGTGTTCCCACAGAAAATCAACGTCTCTTTGATTGATATGACACCTATAACCAACACGACCAACATGTAACAACCAAAGTGCTAACCAAATTTGAAAAACATTGTTGATTAATTTTGAAATGATCGAATCTTATCATCAAACATTCAAACAGGGACGCAAAATCTCATGTTGTGGTTTTTGTTAATGTATGTTCAAGTTTTCTCTCAACCCTTAACAGACAGAAAACATTAGTAAGCTACCTGCAGAGTTACATGCAATTAGAATTAGAAGGAAAGCCCTGCTCGGCGCCGCTCAGATGATAGATGAAGAGCGCATAAAAGCCCACCTACAGGCAGATAAAGCAAGGATCAAGGTAATATTCATCCAAGACCCTAAAACACACTAAAGGATCTGAATTGAGCCATTAAAGACAGGGAGATACAGTATGTCTAAACCCCTTCATTACTGTCTGGAGATCTGAAGCGTTTCATTCCAAAATGAGATATCCGTAACTCAAACAAATTAAAACCTCACCAACCAACATGACTGATGGCATGAACGTCATTATAGTAGATGAGTGGAGATATCACCAACCTATTTCATTGGGCTCACAAAACGATGATGAAACTGGTGGAGGTAATCACATCCGAGAGCGATAAATGTTAGGCAAGAGTTTCAAAAAGCTGACATTTACAGGAGCAGTTTGGAATGGAACGCAAACAAACTTTGTGTTTTACTAAGAAATGTTGATCGGACAAATTTATTCCGCTCATAAGTCAGATAGTCCTTCAGTCTTCTTTTTGTCAATGTGCAGTCAGGAGTTTCCAGTACCACAAGGAGCTTGTTGACATTCACATCAGTCTATGTGGCATTTGGGTGTGTGCGTGAGTGCGTGCGTGCGTGCATGCATGTGTGTGCGTGTGAGTGTGAGTGTGTGTGTGTGTGTGTGTGTGTGCAAGTGTGTGTGTGTGTGTGTGTGTGTGTCTATGAGAGACATAGAGTTTATGTCAAACAAAAATGGTAATTTGCTGGGGCCTTGCTTTCTGTCTTTAACTTATCCCTCAGTGAAACAGGCTGGAGGCAGACTGATCCAGAATAAAGTTTGTGAGGCAATCCATCATGACAGCTCTTCCAACCTGACAAGAGCTACAAATTCCTGCTTCTTCGAAATGAAGAAATTGTACCTACTGCCATGTAACCATGGTGTCTTTGGAAAAGGAAAAATGTTGGTAGAGATATCACACACCACTATACCGTGCTCCCAGTTGTTATGTATGCATACCTGCATAACAGAACCGCTACCACTATGCTCTATTCACGGAAGTACAGGCACTGGTATTTCTACATTATAACACCAAGAGTCGACTAACTGAATGTGGAAACCATCTTTCCATTGTGACTTGAAGGGCAGTGGAGAGCTTGGCAGTACATTCCTCAGTACATGTCTCAGCAGAAGAAGATCTCCCCATCTAAAGGCTCTGGGAGGTGCTGGGATTCTGGAAGGAGAGATGAAGAGCAGCACGTTACCTCCAAACTGCTTACGTATATTACAGCCATACTTTCATTTTAGTTTCTGTCCATAATGTTTCAAGGTATTTCTAGATTCCTTGTTAGTATTTAACATATTCTTGCAGGGAGACTCAATACATGTATTTGCATAAGTTTGGTCTCTACTGTGATTAAAGCCAAAACAATACAAGTAAGACACACATGGACAGCATTAATAAGATGTGTGTATGGAAGGGGAGTAGGACAGGTGACTGACATGCTTGAGTAAAATGATTTACTGGCTTAATCTAAGTCAGACCAACAATGTTGATTCACATAGAATTCAATTACATATGAAAAGTGTATTGATTAAGTAAGTAAGTGATTGCCTAAATCAGAGTAAATCTTAGTTTAACATGTATGCAAAGACTAAAGTGCCACCAGATCCGTTTCAAATGGAAACTTACAACAACTAATTTTGCCTTTGAAAAGCCACCGGCACTAGGACCCAGTGGAGAGGCCGCGCTGTGAGAAAGCGGTGACACAGCAAAGTGGATTGTGGCACATTCCGGATAAAGAAGATTAAGATAGTGGATGATGAGAACTGACGCAGCTAAATATCTTTACACTTCATCACCGGCGTAAAGACACCTCTGACTTCTGTGAGAAATAGCAGATCAACTCAAGGTTTTTGGCAATAGGAAATGTGCAGGCAGTCTCACATAAGATATGAGAGCACGGCGTGATCATCTCAGTGTCTGCTGTGGCGTTAATACTGATTTATGACAATTATGACAAATTTCTCACACTTTCACTGCTCTGCTCTCCAACTTGACTCACAGATGTTTTTGCATATGGCCGCAAAGGTGATTTATGCTCATACACTGATTCATGTAGATATGGTTTGCTGTGTGGAAATGTATCCATCTACTAATATTAGAAATAGAGGAAAATAATTACAATTGCACCTGCACAGTTATAAGAAACACCAGTCAAACTTCGTTCATCACATCATCATCATTATATCATTCTCACCCGGTGTCTGGGCGCTGCCCCCTTTGGCCTTCTTCTTCTTCTTCTCCTTCACCTCTTTGCTCTTCCTCGACAGCTGCAGCAGGCTTTTTGGGATCTGGTTGTAGGATTCGCTACTCTTGAGGTTTGGGTTAGTGGAGGATGAAGTGAATGGGTTGAGGCTTTTCCCTTTGGGCCTGGGCCTCTGGCTCTGGAGCCTCGGCAGGGAGGAGGTGAGCTCCAACGGGTCCAGCTCCAGGGAGTGGGAGCTGCCGGCGAACGGGGAATCATCTGATGTAGTTGAGGGAGTCCTCTGGAAGGGAGGAGAGGTGCAGGGGGATGGTGAGTCAAGAATAAAATGCTTACGAGGTAAAAGTCAAGACTGCAAATTTAAGAAAATAATTATAATATATTTAATATGTATATTCCTCAACAGAATCAGATGACCATGGCAGATGGCTCATGGTTACTGTAACACCACCTACAGGCCAAATGGTTTCAGATTTAGCTGGAATGCTCATCTTCCCTCGCTACTGTATATGCACCTGAAAAATGACAACTACACATTCTGACTGACATTCTGAATGATCTCTGAAATATCTTGTTAAGATGGACAACAATGTGGTCATCCATTCAACGCCTCACAGGTCAGGAGTTCAAAGCACTAATGGCCACATGGTGGTGCTATCCGCCGGTTGATTTCTGACTCAAAGTCATTATGTTACGAACAGACTCACTACCATACCATAAGCCTCTTGGTTGGATTATCGTCCAACATTGCAAGCTTTATTGTATGGCAAAGATATCAATTTGATTTGTTTTCAAGAGAATCCAGGTTAAAGCTTGCACATCCCTGCTGAAAATCCGCTGTTCTCCTGTAACTAAAGAGGCAAGAGAGGAAAGATCTCCCCTGTTTCTAACCTCGGCCACACGCAGCTCCTCCATTCTCTCCAGCTGTTTCTGCATGGCCTCCTTGTCTCTCTCCAGCTTCCTCTGTGCGTCTCGCAGCCTCTCCAGGTCTTTCTGATACTCCTCCTTCCTGTTCTGCAGCTCCAGCCTCTCCAGCCCCAACCTCTTGTGCTCCTTGCATATCACCTCCTCCTGTTGGTAAGTTAATGGACTAGCTTGATCATCACTTGTTATTTAAATGTTAATGCCTTATGAAACTGGGTGCATCCATCCATCATTCATGCTTTGATAATTGTCATAAGCACAAAATCATTCTCTAAGCCAATCATTGCCTTCAGTGCTGGGCCTGTTTATGCAGCAGGTACCGCTGCTGCTCTGTCTCCTGGGAACTTTACTTGTGTACTACTTTCTCATTGCATTGAATTTGATTTTGAAAATGTTTTATTTTTGTCGCCGTTATTTACTTGTTGGTAACTCAACTTGTAAAAGAGGTTTCTTTTTCAAGGACCCTTAGGGAAGAACTAAAGGTATATTAAAGCGACACATTGTCCACACCGACACATTTGCAGGTTTGTGGTGGAAATCGTAAATGTTCTACTTTCCATCTCTGACTAATATATAAAAATAAATGTTCTGCCAAGATTAATGTCAAAATGATTAACTGATCGCTTGATTACATCATCTCCCCACTGTAATTAAGCACAATTATCAGATTCTGCAATCATACCTGCCGTCACTCTAAAGCACAGCAGGGCGGCTCTGCGTGTGTTTCCCAAGGTTGTATATTTCAAATTATAGATACATGTACAGCACAACATCAATCCCCAAAAGATACTCATGAGAAAGGTTTCAATCGCCATGGTATTACAAGTCAACAATTGTAAGTAAACAACAAACATGCAATCTTACCTGTACATTCACTTGCACCTCCCGTTCTGTCAAATGATGTTCCTTCACCTCCCATTCCTTCTCCTTCCTCCTCTTCTCCTCAGCATGAGCTGCCTGCTGTCTCTGCAGGGTTGCCAGTTCCTGCCTCTGCTTCTCCAGGCTGCGCTGCTTCTCCTGTTCGATCAGCGAGCTGGGCCGTGAGGAAGGCCGAGACAAGGAGGAGCAGGATGAGGAGCGCTCACTCAGGGCCAGGCGCTGGTCCTCTATGAAGCTGTCCTGCTGAACTACCACCGCCTAAGCATGTCCAGAACGAGAGCCACAGAGCAGAGAGATCAGAGACAACAATGCCAGAATTGTGTGTTGGTTTCTTATCTATGGGACCTGAAAGTATCTCATTTTGTTGTTTTGCAAATTTGGATTCAAGGTGTGAAACTATAGGAATAGACATAACTTAGAATAGACATGTTAGGGAAGGCAATACGTCTGTATCAGTTAAAACTCAAAAAGTGTTACTGACATTTGTATATGAACACATACTGTTGACACCAATCATTAAAATGTGTTTTAATATACCCTTAAGCTCCTGCAGGTGCCTGATTTGTGTCACAGAGTAAAATAAAACACTAAGATACCAACCACAGCTCAGCTCAGAGGCGTTTGCCATCAGAGCAGCCTGATAGGATGTGATGTATGGAAGCTATCGTACCTGCAGAGTGCTGAGCAGCAGGTGGAGATGGGAGACGCTGTGGAGGACCTCCTGTCGGACAAAAGACCAAACAGAGACCAGTGAGCGTCTTACATGACATGTTGCTGTGTGTCTGCTTTTATGGGAAAAAGAACACAGGCAGTGTAAAGCTCCCTTGGCTTTTTGGTTCAGGTAGCAGTAGTAACAGTGTAATAACAAAACTCTGGAGAATAGTTGTGCTTAAATGTTCTTTGTATGCATATGATGACTTTTGAAATAGATGCAGGTGGTGGACTTGAGCTGATATGAATTGCTCAGTTAGAATACCAGCATTTATGCAAAGTCGACAGAAAGATATATATTGTAGATTTAAATTTGCAGCACTGATGTGATTTACTGTGTGTTTACAAGGGCACGGTTTACACTTAATGCTCAGTCGGAATTGCAAGGGAGGACAATATGACTGCGGAAAGTGTGACATCAAGCAGAGTGAGTCAATATGGGCTGAAATAGCACAGTGGTAACAGAGCTGAAAACCCGCAATTGATGGGATTTCTACTATGACAGCAAGCCCAACGTGTGCGGCTATGAGCGCCGCATGTGAGAGCCATGATGGTTGTGAGGAAGACACACACCACTCAACACAACAACATCTCATAATACAACGCTTCAAAATAGCCGAGAGGAAGCTACACAACATCTCATCTCTCACAACATCTGAACATCACAACACGGCGCCAGTGCACCTGCAGATCAACCAGCTGCTATCAACTGGTAAAAGGCAAGACAATGTCTATCATGAAAGACTCAACAGGGAACAGCTCCATTACAACTACCACCCTTTAACCTAACACCTGTCTGGAATCGTAGCAAAAAAAATTCTGAATGGACACCGAGGTCTGCAACATGAATGCAGCTCAGGAGGAGATTGGAAGCCTGCGATTCCATTCACACATAAATGCATCCTGGAATGTCTTGAACTACTGTATACAAGGTCAAAAAGATGATGACACACAAAATGAGCAAGAAAGAGCGCCGGAAATGATCATTTCTAATTTGATCTATGTTTATTCTGTGAAAATTCTGTGCAAGTGATGTTGATGATGATGATGATGTGTCCATGTAAATAGCAGCTCAGATTGAGTTAGAGGCAGGAAGTCTTACCTCGCTGTTCCTCTTCAGCAGCAGCAGCAGGTTGGCGTTTCCTCCCTGCACACACACACACACACACACAGACTAAGCACAGTGTCTCTGCGTACATGTGATCGTGTGCATATTGTATAAGTGACTGTGATTATAGCTGCAGCTGTGAGCGTCCTATAATTCTGCAATTGTACTGTATGATTGTTAAATGCATACAAGCAGTGCGGTGGTGCAAAAATACAAAAGTATAGAATGTACCAATGTTAATATCAGAGAGAATGTTTGAATAATCCTCTGCACACAGTCACACACTCTTTGACTCCATGCTAAACACGAAAGGTTAAGCAAAATCAAACACTCCTCTGGTTTCAGCTATTTCAGAATCAGAATCAGAATCAGAAGAGCTTTATCACCAAGTAAGTTTTCACTTACAAGGAATCTGTTCTGGTTGTTGGTGGGATCAACATATACTACTACTAACAATTTAATTAAAACACACAAAATCAAATAAATTAAAATAAATTAAACATGCAAGTTAAAAGGTACAAATGTGCAAGTACCAATTGTTCTGATTGTATGGTCAGTGGAAGACCATACAATCAGAACAATTGGCCTTGTTGATGAGGCCTACTGCGGAAGGGAAGAAGCTGTATTTGTGGCGTGAGGTTTTGGTCCTGATGGACCTCAGCCTCCTGCCAGAGGGGAGGGTTACGAACAGATTGTGTCCAGGGTGGGAGGGGTCGGCCATAATCTTGCCTGCCCGCGTACAGCTCCTGGAGGGACGGCAGATTGCAGCCGATCACCTTCTCTGCGCAGCGTATGATGATGATGGAGGAGGTGAGGATGGACTCAATGATGGCAGAGTAGAAGTGCACCATCATTGTCTTTGGCAGGCTGAACTTCTTCAGCTGCAGCTGTTGGCTCTGTAGGTGAACTGCAGGGGGTCCAGGAGGGGGTCCGTGAGGGATTTCAGGTGGGACAACACCAGGCGCCCGAAGGACTTCATGACTACAGAGGTCAGAGCGATGGGTCTGTAGTTGTTAACTCCTGTGGTCCATGGCTTCTTGGGGATGGGGATGATAATTGATGCTTTGAGGCAGGCTTGTACGTGGCATGTCTCCAGTGAGGTGTTAAAGATGTCGGTGAACACCGGAGAAAGCTGATCAGCGCAGTGCTTCAGTGTGGAGGGGGAGACAGAGTCCGGACCGGCAGCTTTGCGGGGGTTCTGTCTCCTGAACAGCCTGTTAACGTCCCTCTCTAGAAGTGAAAAGGCCGTTGATGAGGTGGGGGAGGAGGGGACCTCTGTGAAGGCCATTTGTGTGGAGGGGGAGCTGGGAGGGACAGAGGGCTGGTGATGGCTGTAGGTGTGATGGGGGATGGTGTCAGGGCTGGCAGCTTGACCATCAAAGCGACAGTAAAACTCATTCAGCCTGTTTGCAAGGCACAGATCATTTAAAGACTGAGTGGGTTTAGGCTTGTACAGTAGTTGGTGATTTCTCTGAGACCTCCACACAGATGCAGTGTCATGAGCCGCAAACTGCTGCTTCAGCTTCTCAGGGTACAGTTTCTTAGCATCTCTCACCGCCTTGCTAAATCTGTACTTAGCCTCTTTGAACCCGTCTCTGTCCCCGCTCCTAAATGCCTGCTCCTTCTGCGGCCGTAGCTGCATGAGTTTCACCGTGGACCAGGGTTTGTCATTGTTAAAGCACACCCTGGTGCTCGCCGGTACACAGCTGTTCTCACAGATCTCATGTATGACATCACAGCCTCTGTGTACTCATCCAGACTGTCGGTGTCAGAACTGAAAAAGTCCCAGTCAGTACAGTCCAAGCACGCCTGAAGGTTCTCCAGAGCCTCACTGGTCCACTTCTTATATGTCCTCACAACAGGTTTACACAGTTTGAGTTTCTGCCTGTATGCGGGAATCAGATGGACCATGGCGTGGTCCGAGTGTCCCAGTGCAGCACGGGGACACTGCGGTGGAATGTAAACACCGACCAGAATATTTCCTTATTTAATGACGTGCTGGCTTCATTCTAATATCACGTTTAAGACATACTTCTCTAAATTCCAACCACTGGACACAGATGGACGTATTCCAAGGATAAATATATGAGCAAAGCCTACACAGAGAGTCGCATTCAATGCCAGACTGCGATAACAACACCCAAAGGCGGCATATTCATTTTCATCCACTATTGAATTCTTACACAACTGATGGTTGCCATTAACAACAGCTCCTGGCAGGAAGAGTCAAAAGGCTAATTCACTGGTGGAAGCCAAAGGCAGCTAAATTCATCTTAATTGTATTGTTAATGTTGAAGGACAAACCCACCAAACATCCCACACACACACACACACACACACACACACGGCCGCGCACACACACACACACACGGCCGCACACACACATGGCCTCAGCTTCTCGCGGGGGCGTTGCGGATTCAGAGGTAAAACAATAATTGGATAGTGGAATTCAAACCTTCTTCAGCACGCTGTCCGACTCTGTCCTGCGCAGATCTCCCGCCACATCATCGCTCTCATCTTTGTCTCCATCTGCACATAAAGGGGAAAAAACACAGGGGAGGAAGATGAAGACGACAGAAACAATGTACCCGCTGCATATATATGAGATATGAGAATAGGGCCACGGTAACCTGTAACCATGCTGTACTCTCGCTTTACAAGATCTAAAGAGACATTTAAAGTCACGGGCAGGGCGACAACGATGAGCTGTTCAGCAGAGTTTATGTTTATGGGAGGAGGCGTCTGCACGGTGCTCCAGTTTATTCCATCTGATGAATGCACGATATGCCTGTTGCTCTACAATGTTCGTATTTATAATGACCGACTTCCTGTTTGTCAAAATGAATGTAATGTTTATATTCGACAAGGAGCAAAAATAAACGGGGGCATTCTGCTGGGAACAATTCTTCACATCGGTTATGCGAGTGCTGCCACTGATCTGGGCGTCTCAATGTTTTATGATCTGCTGTCGAAAAGAGCATTGGGGCGAGTTTGCAAGCATCCGTGGAGCGGCGTTGCCCTGGGCCAGCGTCTCCCTGCGGAGGCACCGCCTGTGCTGTCCAAGTGCCAGTCTCCATTGTTTTATCTAATAGCACCAAACAAATGCATTATGGGGAAGCGCTGCAGTGTGGCTCCTGCTGTTTGTTGTAAGACCACTGAAATTCTGTTTGAAGTGCTAAACTCAGTCAGTGCAAGGTGAAATATTTTTTGTTTTCATGTCAGGCTAGGCTTGCAGCAGTGTTTGGAGAGCTCCTGCTGCTTGTACAGTTCAGCCATTGAGTAAATTCTCTTATCCACATGGGAAGGTGAAGCTTTTGTGTATAAGGACACATCCACATGGATGGTTCATATATTTACTGTAGCTGTGACATACTGGCTGTGACAGGGAGGTATACATTTTATTTGTATTAGTCCTAGTTAGTTAAAAGTAGCTCATAAGCAGGAGTTTTGATTTTGCTATCAAGTGGCGAAGCTTGACTTTGGATGGCTCAAATGTTGCTCAGGTCATGGGTGTCAAACATGTGCTCCAGCTAACCATTAGGATGGACGGAACAATAAAAAATGAAACACTAAGCTTCCATGGCAGAGCAGCAGACTCACTCTTGTTGCAGTGCATCTGGTGGCTGTCAAAGCCCCCAAAGGTCTCTGCCCGGCGAGGCAAACACACCGGGCCTGTACCTCCTCCCTCCTGGACGCTCGCCATGGCCCCGCCCAGGCTGCTGTTCACCAAAACCTGTAACGTCTCCACTATCACACACACACACACACACGCGCACACGCACAGACGCACACGCACACGCACCACACACACACACACACACACACACACACACACACACACACACACGCACCACACACACACACACACACACACACACACACACACACACACACACACACACACACACACACACACACACACACACACACACACAATGTGCAGGTCAGTAAGTGAATTAGCCAGGCTAACTGTGTTATAGTTCAGCCCTGCACTCATGAGTCTTACCAGGCACCTCTGCTTTCGACCTGGTCTTGGCTACCGTTGCTAAGCAACTACTGACAATCTGCTTCAACCACAGAGCTCTTTTAGTAAAAGTTTAACTATCTATAACACCTAAAGTCAGGTCAGACACACATCGAGAGCCACATATACAGTTTAGAGCTGTGACCTTTCCACCGGAAAAAAGAGAAACAAAAACATTGCCGCTGGATGTGAACTTGCAGCACAACACAATGTCCTCAGCAGGAGAAATGACATTACTGCAGCCAAGTCCCATATCAAAGGCAGACAAGTACTGCCTAAGGCTTCAGAAGAAAGAGGTGGAAAACAACAAAATAGAATAAGCAACTTTCCTAGTTTCCAAAATAAATGATATAATAAAGGTTGTGTCTTTCCTACTAGAGCTCAGACCACAACATATTATCACATGTTTATATTTGACTCTAAATAGTTAATAATATGCTATATGTCCACATCTTTTTCCAGTCAACAATCATAAAGCATACTTTCAAACAACACAAATAGAGATATGTCCCAGTTATGTGTGCTGCTGGAGTGACATGATTTGGTTTGCGACACATCCCTTTGTTTGTGCACGTTAATTCATCTTATTTTACAATCTAAGAATACAAAGCTTAAACTCTTTAAACCAATTTGGTTAAGAATACTGACAAAGGCTTCCTGCAGTCTCAATTTCAATCTACTTGTACCTCATATTGCCTATTTTACCTTAGGGTCTACAGAAAAAGTTATACAACAACAACAATAATAATACAACCCTCTTTCTTTCTCCCTTTTCCCCCTCTTCTGTATAAAAAATTATCTCTAAAAAGTCCTGTAACTGTATGCGCACTATCATGTAAAATGTTTGCTTCAATAAAAACAAATAGTAACATAAAGAACACTGACAAATAGTTAATACAGGCTTCAGCTACTTGTAAAATATACATTTTGGTAGCGTAGTTTCATTTTTCAGACTTTATTTTGTTTTCCATGGACAATGGACAATCCATAGACAACGCTGCCAAAGCACCAAAGCAGAGTTGGAGCCAATTCCTACAATCCCTCCTGTCTCCAGTAACATCTCATCAATACTGTCTGAATTACCCTCCTCACAAATACACACACACCCATCTCTCTCTCCATCTGTTGCCCACTCCATTTTCAACAATACATCGAAAATGATACATTTCATTTTCTGAATGTCTCCAAATCAAAGAGTCCTTATCATGCAAAAGGATTTCCCAAATATAAAAGTGTATCTAGAACAAAATGTGCAGGTCTTCGAGGAAAAGCACTTCATGCTCTTTACGCCCTGTTCCGTTGGCCCACTCTTGGTCCTACTACTCAACCCTTCCAATGGGCATTTCCTTTGTATTTGGAATGGAAGGGTAGTGGTCATGTAGTCCAAACACAGCAATTACACATGCAGGCCCAAAACCAAATCGTAAAAAAAACTTTTGGCTGAAGAAAGCTCATAACTGCTTTCTGTGCTAGTAGAAAGCAACACTTCCATACGAATATACTGATTTGCTATCAAACATTTGGATGGAGGCTGATTGTTCTCCGGCTGTGCCTCTCTTTAAAAAAATCCACTTTTTTGTCCAAATCTTTCCTTACCTTCCTGCAGGGCATCCTTCATGATGGATGCCCCCCTGTGCGGCTCCAGGCTACAGGCTGACCTGAAGAAAGGCTCAATCTGGCGGCAGGCCTCCTCAGCTGGGTTCACACCGTCCCACATCCCCCTGAACAGTCGCACCTTCTCCTCCAGCAGAGAAAGGATCTCTGCATCCTTCTGTTTTAACAGATCTGTGCCGTTGAGACAAGAACACAGAGGAGAAGAATTTGAGGAAAAGAAAACACTAAAGGACATAAACAGGAAACAGGCTGCTATAGTTTCAATACACTTATAATATAAACCCCTCACCTCTCATTTCCCTGGCTTTAGTTTCCAGTTGTCTCTTATCTTCCTCCGTCTCGCTGGGAATCCCTTCATCCTCATCTTTCTCCCTGTCCAAACAAACAAACAAATGCAGTGTACCGTTACCTACAGCCTTGAATTAGAATGTATATATATCTACATTCATCTTAAACCAGACACATCCATCATCATCTAACACACACACACACACACACACACACACACACACACACACACACACACACACACACACACACACACACACACACAATGTACAACATTCACTGCTGACACTAAACATGGAGTAAAACCTGTGATCTCTGAGGACAGCAGTGACAACAGAGCAAACACAGGTGTGCAAGTTTCATGAACAAAAGACACTTGAGCATCCATAGAAACCATCTTTGCATCTTTTCCAGGCCTGCCAATAAACTACTACTCCAATCTCTTGTATTTTAATAGGAGCTATAGACAGGGAGGGGGGGGGGGTGCTAAATCTCTCTTCTTCCTGCTGAGCTGCAGTAGAATAATCCTCTGTGAACTGCCCTTGAAGCCAATCCAGCATTAGACTGCCCCTGGATACATCCCATCCCCAGGTAGGGAAGTGCTAATCCTCCTGACAGCAGGCCTGCTCTGTCAAAGCTTATTGCTATCTAGATAGCTGGGTTGGGTCTAATTACCGCGTTACAAGGGAAATACACAGGCGCTGTTAGACGCCAGCGCTGGATGTGAAGCACCCTGAGGGCAAAGCCTGCAATGGAGGTTAGGGGTCGGTGTTCCACATGAAATATATGTATAAATGAGTATACATATGAAATATATATACACTGTATGTACAAAACTGTAATTTCCGATCAATAGTTGGAAATGTGGATTATGGACGGGTCAAAATGCTTACAGCCCATGCGAGAGAATTTGCGTTCTCGCTGAAATCTGAGGATTAGCAAACTAACCTTCCAACTGTTACCAAATCCAAATGAATAAATGCATAAAAATAGAATCATGATAAAATTAGGAAAAAATACAATAGTCCAGCTTACATGGAGTGCATGACTTCCTGGATGAGTTGCA
Source organism: Genypterus blacodes (assembly GCF_046128005.1). Taxonomy (NCBI): domain Eukaryota; kingdom Metazoa; phylum Chordata; class Actinopteri; order Ophidiiformes; family Ophidiidae; genus Genypterus; species Genypterus blacodes. Next base: position 11,458,105 of record NW_027466879.1, read on the forward strand.
TCCAGGTGTTGCGTTCGTCCTTCGAGCTGGCCAGGACCTCCACCATCTCTGGCTTCTCGATGCCCGCAGTGATGAGGAAGAGGCCGCGCTCTTCGTTGGCAACCTCCCTGACGATCAGCTTTTGGAGGGAGATGACTGTGGAGCGCTGGTCCTACAGGGAGAGGGAGGAGGGGTTGATGATGGAAGGGAAATGAAAGGCAAGGGACAAACAAAAAAGGAAAAAGAGACAATTATGGGAGGGCCGAGGAGGAAAGGGGAGGAGGCAAGATGATGGGAAGGGCGTGAGAAGGGTGGAATGAAGCAGATGGAGAGAGGAAGATGAGAGAAGGGAAGCAAAGAAAGGAGGAAGGAAAAGGACAGCCAGGCAGCCGTTGGAGGAAGGCGATAAAAGGAGGGCGAGGAAAGGCAGGCAGAGGGAGGGAGACATGACAATTAGGTTTAATGTTATTATCCAAGTGGGCGTCAGCTGCCTGTTAAACCCGCAGCAAACAGCTCTGCAGACGCTGTCAGGCTCATATAAGTGCACCAACATCACTTAATGCTTCGTTTGTGTTCCATGTGGTTCATGCAACCTCATGTTTTCCTTTCCTAGATGTTTCTCTATCATCCTTGATCATTCTAGCATCACATAAATTAATACTCCTCTGCTGTGTATGTGCTACGACCTCTGACCTCCTCGCAACTGCCTGCATGTAATGTTGTTGATCTACTGAATGAAAGTGTTTTCTACCCATGTTGTTCAACAGTGTCAACTCAGACACACCAAGGCTTTTTTTCATGATGGATGTGATCATTATCCCACAGACCTGGCTGTGTTTCCATTTCCCTTACACTTCGTGTGTGTGTCTCTGTGTGTGTGTGTGTGTGTGTGTGTGTGCGCGCACTACACCATAAAATCTACAATCCCTGCAAACAATGAAAAACAACTGGAAAGCTTTGTGATTTGTCACAGTTGGGTGAGATGATCAAGGCCCAGATCAGGTTTAGTAGGTGTAGCTCGCAAACTACAGGCCAAACAATATTACACATCGTTAAGAAGCTACGAGGAACGCTAATGCTGACAGCAACAGTGGGATAGGAAAGTATGACGACAACTTCCCGGGATGCGCTCATACGTTTTTTATTACTAGCTGGGTGAAGCAAGCAGCGGAAAGAGAGAAGAGAGGAGAGTGATAATTGAAAGCATGATGAAAGCATCCTACCAGCATGGCGAAGACATATTTCTGGTCTTTCTCTTGGAGGAAGACAAAGACATCTGACAGGAGCAGAGCGTGGACGTCTGGAGGAAAAAAACAGAGGAAAAGAAGTTGGAGGTTTGACTCTTAAGAGTTAAGAAAGTGATAATATACAACACACTGTTATGAATTAGGACCCCAGATGTATGAATGGGTATATTATCACTAGAGCAAAAATATGGTGTTTCTGTAGCACCTCCTGCTGAGGAATCTGATCTGGGGAGAAACCAGATACTATCACCAACCACAAGTGGACTCGCTGCTTCAAATGTCCAAATTGTGAAAAATGCGTTTTCCATGACACATGCATTAGATCATGAAGCATCTCCTCACCCTTCAGTCTTCCTTGGCTGTTCTTGAGCTGCAGCGCTCCGTCATGGATCAGCCTCCTCCTTAGCAGATCCTCCCTGGCGAAGATATGGCCGTTCTTCATAGTCATTATGGACTTGCTGTCTGTGCGACCGTGAAGGTCCTTCAACCGCTGTTTCTTCTCGTGCTCGTTCACCTTGGCGTCCACTGCCGCGATCACCTCCTTCACAAGCCGCACCGCCTCCGCCAGGTCCTCGAAGTCTTCCTCGCCCTCTGTGTACGGGACGAGAGGGATGAGGATTGCACTTGATGGATGCATTTCAGTGGACAGTGTAGTACATTAAACAGTAAATCTAGTAAACCTCTTCACATAAACCTCATAGGATGAATTAGTGTTAGAGTTAGTGTGGTATGCTAATATCTTTTATGACCAGTTTCCATTTTCTCCAGTTGGGGTCAATGTTAAGCGAACCTTTAGTGTGCTGCAGCATTCTCTGAATCAGCACAGGGTACTTTGTTATCCTCTGGGTCACCAGCAAGATGCATTCTGGGATGCCAAGCCTGCGCACAATGCTGCTGCTCATTTTTTTCTGAAAGAATAAGCAAAAAGCCACTTCAGCAAAATGTATCTGGATTGTAAAGTTGGCCAAAAAGTTCAAAAATCAATGGTGAACTTAAATGTATTTGCTTCAAAACAACAAACTCATAATGTGTTTGCTGTGACTACATGTATCACAGTGACATCATGCAAAATACTAAATCTTCCAAGATCATCTAAAGAAAAACACATACTTCAAGACATGTACTGATTTAAGTAGTGAACACAGAAAATAAAACGGTATAAAATAAACCATCTACTAGATTAGTTTAGCGCTCCTTCCATGTACATAATTCAGTGCAGAGAAATACTTTGGGAGAAATATTTTGAGGCATCACAGGGGAGAAGAAATATCTGGCAACTGGGTTAAGAAATGAAAAATTCTTATGTGATACTATGCAACTTTAAAGAAAACTTATTTTCAGCACCAAACATGTAGGTCAAACGCAAACAGTGGGCCTTTTGCATTGACGACCACTACTGCAGAACAGTTACAAGATAAGAACAGGACACATGAGAAGGATGCCAGTCTGACCTTGATGAAAGCTTTGAAGCGCTTGTCTTTGGTCATGAGCTCCTTGTAGAAGTTGACGGCTTCGTTGTGGCGGCTGCAGAACCTGCCGTACACCCTCCTCATACTTTCAGCATTACAACCTGAGAACTGGACGAGGACAGAAAAGGATTCTTAGCATTAAGCATAATACTATCATACTGCCAACTTTCTGCTTGAGCATAATTCCATGAAAACCAGTGACCTGCCATCCTACTGAGAAATCAAATTGTTTTTTCAATAGGGATAACAGAGGTACGATTCAATTCATCACCTGGTTTGAGGACCAATAGCTCTGCTCACTGACCTGGCTGACCAATATGTCTCCTATCCTGTTGATGATGAATCCTCCCTCTAAGCTTCTTCCCTCTTGCTGGCTCTCCCTTTTCCTCTCCAGGAGGCGGAGGAGGTGCTGGGTATGAAACTCCAGGAGCTCGTCCAGAGCAGGAAACAACTTCTCCACTGTCTGTAGCTCCAGCTGCACCTCCTTCTGCAGGCCTTTGCTATAAACTTCAGACATGATTCGTAGCGTGCGGATATGATGTAGCTCTGTCTGCATCAATTCTGCAAGGAAGACAAAGGAGTGAATGAATGAGGTAATACACAGCTTGGTTTGTAAAGTAAATGGCCCATATTTTTTGTGTTACAGACATTACTTTATATCAGTATCAGATAAAGAAAGGCAGGGCATCTCTACAAATTGTAACAAATGTCAAATGCAAATAAAAAACAAATACAACGAAAGCTCCCTCATGCTTTTAGAGACATTTGGGTGCCATCTGGCAAATTCATGGCAAGTTATCATTTATGCAGAGCTGCTTTCCATCTAGCCAGTCTACCATTACAGCTTGATTGATGGAGCGCAGGGGAGGTGGTTGGTATTCAGTAGGTTTCCGAAAGACATTCTGCAGGTCCATTTAATGGGCCACTAGGTTTTTGGTGAACTTCCTGACCAAGGCCATTCTTGCCAGAGGAAAGGAGTCAAACATTTTAAGAGTCCGGGTGGGCCTTTACTCTTCTATCTATTACACTTAAGTCCAGTGCACTCATGGACACTTTTAATGCTAGGAAGTAAGACCACAGTAATCTGAGGAAGAAAATGAGGATTTGCAAAAAGTGCCACTGAAATAACTTCCCAAGAAATGTTTAGATCAATCACATACTGTATATATCCGTTTGATCATGTTCAGTGCAGTGGGTGTATGTGTTGTGATCAGATCTGTACCGTAGATGACGTCCTGTCTCTTCACCAGCTCTTTGTCCAGCTGCTGCATGTACTGCTGGTCCACAACGAAGCTCCACGAGTCTGCTTCCATGTCCTTCGCCTCTGCCTCAAACTCCCCCATCAGCTGGCCGTCCATCATCTCTGTGCCTGCACCAACACCACAGCCCAACCATGAACTCTGACCTTCATGTTACAGTCATATCTAATACAGAGCCTTGGTGAACACACAATTCCAAAGGCCTACAGTTCATGAATTTCATAGCTCACATTGGTGTTGTATTACCATAATGCTGAGATACTAGCACTAGATTAACATGGGTATAATACTATACTTGAAGTAAAACATTAATATACAGTGTGTGTGTGTGTGTGTGTGTGTGTGTGTGTGTGTGTGTTGACCTTCATCAGTGAGCGATTCCATGGACTCGGTGACCTGGTTGGTTCTGTTGAGCGAGTCAGTAGACTGAGAGAGATACCTCAGGCCTTTAATGGGCATCTCATCAAACACCGGACTGGATAGAGAGATATTAATAATAGAAGAAATGTGAACTACTGTCAAAATCAGCACTTTTCCAATGTTATATATGTATAACTCAATATAAAAATGTCTGCAGTGTCCTTTCATTATTATTATCATTACGAAACCATCTAATACGTCATATGTTTTTAGACTGCTGGTACCACAGTGGTGGTTCGCACACAGAGACACACTCACCCAGCGATGTTGCTTATGGAGAGACTCTTGGATAGGTTGTTGCCGTGGAAAGTCATAATGTTGGTGTGTCTCCGTGATGGTGGCACCCCCAATGAAGAATGCTCATCGGGGGTCAAGATGGCTGACCAGGGGCGCTCCCTTGTCACACCAGCTTCAATTACAACACGGACAGTCATTCTGTTATTTATAACTGTTATCCACATTATAGCCAGAAAGATACAGTATAATACATCAATGCATGACTTCTATCAGGGATATATATTACCGTCACTACTGCAATAAAATCTAATACTCTCTAACTTCTGGATAACATGAATACTTCTCACTCATTCTGTCTCAGTTCTGTTGCTACCCACCCGTGTTATTGTGATATTATGTTAAAGCACAAGATTCCAATATGTCTGTGTCGAAAAAATTCATATTCTTTATAGAAGAAAATCTCTATTCTGTCTTCTATTTCAATATCCAGAGAAAATTTGCTATTCTACTGAGATGATTCAATCCTCTGACACAGTGATCAAAACAATTCTACCTTTCACATTGCAGTACGGTGTGTGTGTGTGTGTGTGTGTGTGTGTGAACCCTGATGGTGCTTCCATAAGTGTAATCAGTGACTATTATCATCCGTGCATTTCCAATGAGTAAACTAAGGTACTAAGAAAACTACGGTTGTATTTATATCAGTCTGACTAACAGCCTTTATTGAAGATCAGGTGTGAAGTTTAAAAGTTTAGTTTGACACTCACATTTGTTTCTCATTGTGACTGCAGGCATGGAGCTTAAGTCTGGTATAGCAAACTGCTGTTTCGGCAACTATCAACAGAAACACAAGCATAAGCATAAAGGGACAGTTCAAATCGATATATGCTTCAGGGCAGCGGTGGAGTAATTCTGAGGGAACTTTTACCTTCATCTTCACCTTGGCACAGACTGGCAGACTGTCCCTACAGCCCTTGTGGACGGAAGCATTACAGTCTGGGGAGGAAAAAAAGAAAGGAGAAAAAAAAAGCAGAACAGAAAGCTCAGTGAACACTATGAGAGCGGTGGTGAGGTGTTGAGGGTGGGGGAGAGAAACTCTGACGGGGTTTCATAGCCGGCCAGGAAACTCCACCAGCCCACTAATGAAAACCAGACCGGAGAGAGCATGTGATGCAATCAAGGAGTAATACGGGGAGTAGAAAAAAAAGCAATGAACCACACACACCAACACCCCCCCCCCCCCACTGAATATGCATGGGAATTTTTCAATTATATAAACATTCCCAAAACACCATTTGGGAAAAGAAGTCATCAGTCAGTCCACCCGGGGACTCACAGTTATAGTTTAATTTACTTAATAGGAGCAGCGTTACATTTCAGAATATGCTGTACCGTCACAACTGCCAGTAACACAAACAACCTTCTCTAGTGACATCAAAGTCTAGGTCATCATCAGTGCTCTGCAAATCTAACGAGATCATGTTTATATTTCATAATTACCACAAAAGTTTTACACATGAATGTTGCCAATAGAAAAAGGTGGCTCAACCAGACATGTGTTTCATAACTGAAACCCACAGCCTTCCATGCTACAACACACTTCCTCTCTTTGGTGTTACATCATCATGTTGGGCAATAAGCTGACATCAAGGCATCATCACTGTCTGTGTGAGGAGTTTAGTTTGCTATGAGACCTAAAAAGTGATTTAGATAAACCCAGTATGTCTTAGAATGAGCTGCAAAAAAACTCAGAACAAGCTCATAACTTGTTTTATTAGCTATTTTACTGTATTCTGTGGATGTCACACTAATTCCAGTTCATCTCAGACAAAGGATCACTGTATTTGTCTACTAAATGGAAACCAGCCAGACATCTGTGAGCACAACCCCCCCTGAATACACCCCCAGAAGTGTCAGCGGCTCCAACAATCCAAAACAGACTGAACTGAACACAACCAGATCTGTTTTGTCGGACTGAAGCTGGAACAGATTGTGATCATTGAGAGGGATGGCTGCGATCTGTTGCAGGGATGGTTTCTCCTTTTTTGGGGGGTGGGGGGGGGTCCGCCAAGTCTTGTGCAAGAAACTACATCCTCTTCAGCACTGCAGCCGCTTCAGTGGAAGACAACGCAGGGCTGCTTTGTTGTGTGCTTAAAAGTCTGACTGGGTTACATTATCAGCAGCCATTCAGGAGAATTTACTACTTCTCACAGATTACACTGGTTCAACACGGGAGTGAAAAATGGAATGTAGATTGGCAGGTCTTTTAATACTTAAAACATAAAATCACACTAGAAAACGACATAATATGAGTTATTAATTTTCTAAATTTCCTGCCTGCGGTCTTTGATCATGTTAAGGCAGTCATGATTATTTCATTACGGTCATGAAAGAAACACAAAGACTGGTTACGTTTGATTACTAAAACAAAATCCTTAATAATGTATCATGTACGGCCAAAAGGCTCCGACTCATTTTAGCTGCTTTACTCTTGATTTTCTGTGCAGGTGCATCAGAAATAAAATGACACATAAAAGAATATTAGAACCAAGGAAGAAAGACAGCCAGACAGAAAACAAAGGCAAAAAAAGGTGCTTACTTGTACAGTAGAAGGCCTCCTTGGTGCTGAAAGCCTTGTTGCACTGGAAGCACTGGGAGCACTGGGCTGCCTGGCCTGAGCTGACTGCTGTGAACAGATGACCGTTCACTGTCCTCTTGTCTTTCTCCTTGCTCTCTTTGTCTTTCTCCTTTTTCTCCCGTTCTTTTTCCTGCACGGGATGACAGTAACAGGCATTAAACCCATAAAAACCCATATGAATCCGGATTTTTGACAGTGGATGTTGAGTCACATGATGGAAATGTTAATGGAACGCTTGTACTGACGACTACAGATTTGGGCTAGACTCCCAGATGGATTTTTTTTTGCTTATACAGTCAACAATCACGTCTCTAAAGGGGGTCCGTGGTGGATGTGGTGGCGCTAATAGAAAATGTAGATCCTTATAACCCTGCTGAGAGACATGACGGCAAGAAGCACGACGACTGACAAACTCAGAATCAAATCGCTGACCTTTTCATAATGCGCCACATCTTTCTAATGCCTCTGCACAAGAAGAGGGAGGTCATCACACGCTGTTGTCCATCTCTACACTGTGCTGCATCACAATTCCATACAAAAAATGATGCTGAGAAGAATAGAGCTCTTATTCTGCTGGATTTACATCACAGAGTCTCCACCCAAACCCAGAGGAAATGGGAAAATGGAGTTTCCAGCTTGTTTTTAATGGCTGGCCCTGGGCCTCTTGGTTTGAGGGGACCACAAAGCTCCAGAACACTAAGGCTCATTTTATTCAGTCGCTTCGGGATGCCATGAAGCTGACTGGACCACAGCAAGCCTGCATATTTTACAGCCATTACAACAATTAGTATACGTACATGCTCACTTCCTGCAACAACAGCTGCTTTACCAGTGTCGAAACACAATCTCAAACTTCGAAAAACTGCCAGCTAAATAAAGTATCCTTGCACAGCACAAGTATCCTCCTGGCTATTAAGACTCTTGAGGGGAAACACAACACAACTTTGTGGTGAAAGAAAACAGAAAATTGTCAGAAAACCTCTTTGTATTCAGAGGTCAGAGTAACAGAAGCTGGGGAGAAATAATCAATTTGACATTCTAATTCGGAGATTTAAATAAAACAGCAGCACAATGAAATGGATAAGGCAATGACTTCACCACTGACAGCTGTAAACAACACTAAAGGGAACAATAGTCACTTTTAGCACGGTATAATGGAAATGTCTTTCACCACCATTTGAACCGAAGACCAGAAGCGTTGTTTGCCTACCTCTAGCCAGCCTTTCCATCTCAGTGAGAGGCCGTGGCTCCCTATAATTCTCCTGTACAACATCACTGGCTGAGTGGCTGAGTTGCTGTAACTACCAGCACTGAGGCTTCATCAGGGAAACTGCAATGAGGAAGTAAGTGGCGTGCTATTTCAGCAATGACCCCCAGGTCTGGTACATTCAGTATGACAAAACTACACCAATTAGACTTTCTTACTCTGCTGTAGTGATTAGTATGTCTATGTCTAGTACAAGTTTGTCCCTGAGGTGGCCATTTTGTATTTTACTGTATACATTTGTCAACTATTAATACATCCAGTGATGCTGATAAGGGACTATTGCATCAGAAATGCACCCAATCACATTTGTGCTTTGTCAGTTGTCTTGGAGACTCCGAGATTGTGGTGGATTTTTTTCTATATTTTTCTTTCACATTTGAGTGACAGTTGAAAATTCTGTCACTTTAGAAAGCACAGCCAAAAGTAAAGCCCTGACAGAGGTTCAAGAGGAAATACATGAACCTCAGCCAGCACTGACTTCCTGTTTCGCTTCCTGTTAACCTCTCAGTGTCTTTCTCCATGGGGCTTAGTGCAGTTACAGTAAATACACGGAACTTTAAATAGTAACAAAGCATTGCAATTTCCCAACAGGAACATGTATCACCACAAAATGCTGATCTAAATGTTGACAGCTGTATTGTAGGTTTTGCATTGGATGGAATCACTTAGTCGCACTTCAATTTGAGACAGGCACAAGACTTTTGAAAGATGTTTCCTCAGTTTTGTGTGGCGACAGACTAAACACCAGACTGTTGTTGCTTCCAAAACCAAACCCCTTAAGAAACGAGCTGAAGATGTCAGGTATTCACACAACTGAGGTGGAGCTGTTCAGTAGCAGAGTGAAGCTGAAAACCAGCCGGAAGTTCTGTCATCCTGTGGGGTGCAGTGTCTCTATCTGTGTGGTGGCCGCAGGCACATTGTAATGAGTAATTAGTACTCAGATCTATTTATCTCCTCTGCAGTAATGTCGGTGCTGTCAAACTGTTTTGGATGATGCAGCAAATACTTTTGGTGACTGAAACTGCGTGTGGTATGATTAAAAAAACATCAGCATAAACATTACAAACAGCTGTTTGTGTCTTTCTGGGACCACCTGTTAAGTGGTGTTGCGGATGAAACTTGAACACTTGAAATCAATCATTACATTGTGTCCTGAATAGGAAATGTGAGGGTTACAGCGCCATCTCTAGGCACCATCAGAACGCCGCAAAAAATGATTTTGGAGTTTTCCTGAGATTTCAGACAGTGGATTTACAGCAGCAGTGGATGAAAAAATGAAGATGATTCGTGGTGTCTTTATAAGCAAACACCACCATAATAATAATCAGCTTCATAACAAAACTTTCCGCACTTTGTGTTTAGAGTTTTCAGTTGTTGCAGGGCTGCTGCTGCTGCGACTTAACTGCCCCCACAGCTTTTGTAGGCGTGTTGTTACTTGCCTGTTCGAGTGCACAATAATCGCTTAAGATGAACACAGGATACATGTGGCCAGGTTGCAGAGATCATGCATACACACAGGCAGGCGCGGTATAATCCTGACCTTGGACAACAGATATAACTAAATAACAGAATATGGATGTTTGAAGAGGGATGTTTCAGCAAAAATTCTTTCAATGCTTGACAACATGCATCTCATTTCTGCAGGAAGGACACTTATTATTTCCACTTTTAATCAAATCTAAAACATTAAAAAAATAAAAATGAATACAGAAAGGTTGTTAAGTTCATTTTTCTACTTAGCTGAATTCTTTCACCACTAATTCATTGAAGAGAAATACAAAACTCCACGTTCCCTCACCCTCTTCTTGTACATCTTGTTCTTGAGGTAGCTGAAGGTGCGGCTGACTTTCGTTACGTTCTTTCCCTCAGTATCACTCCGCAGAGGGCCAGGCTCTTCCTCTGATATGCTGGAACACACACACACACACACACGCACACCTTTAAAATAACATAAATAAAAATATGCTGCTACCTCAGACATGATGAAATATTTCACAGTGCAACCAAAAAAACCAACAAGGGTTTCATGTTTCCACCAGAGAATCTCTCAAAATATGTCAATAGCACCACAAAGGGCCTTGTTGCAGTACAGCATTAAAGAACAATTTTTCGGGTAATATTTGGGTCAGGAATCCTTTTCGTTAAGTATGCAGCGTTCATATGAATCACACCATGGAGTACAGCAGCAGATCCAGTAGTACTGACCTGTATGCTAGAGATCCAGAGGCACTGGAAAATGACCTCATGCCTGAAACGAAACAACAGAGGAAGTAAGCAGCAGAACAAAACTTCAGCATCAGTTCTCTGGTGATTTTTTTGTCCTATTTACTATCTTTATCACTCCAGGGAAAATTTCCCTTTCTTTGCAATACTTTGGGTGCTGAGAACCTTGGCGTGGGCGATGAGCTGTCCACTTGGACATCCTGCCGCAAGTTAATGACCTAACTGACATAAGTCCACTCTTTGCCACGAGAACCAGGGCAGAGCAACTGAATGAGCCGCGCTCTCCTCTGCTTCGACAATTATCTTTAATGCTGATGAGCAGTGTTTGACCTTTAGTGACTCCAGTGGAGCTGCGAGGAGCAAAGTAACAGGCTCTCAGTGGGAATGTGTGAAATCTTTAAGAAAATGATTGCCGTTGATCAAATGGCCACAAGCTGAAGCCAAAGCTTAAGACCTTATGGTCTCAATACACACATTCTAAAGGGTTTCTTGGTGGTTATATAGCAGGCATAATTGATAGATTGATGATTAGGCAATCTCGAGTGTCCAGATCCCATCAGGTTTCACTTGCTCTTGTTTTCCATCTCTGACTCACTCAAACATCTCAAGTGATCAAAGCTGGTAACTCCAGCAACGACTCCATGTACCATGCAGTTCTTGTGCAGAAAATCACATGAGCCATTAGTTGTCTCCTAGTTGAATTTTAACTCTGTAATCATACAATATCAGCTTTTTCAAAAGTCGATAATTGTGTATGAGAAGACACAAGAGATACATTACATGCACTGAATTCCAAATAGGTAATCATTTGGCCTCTGTTGAGCATTTACATGCAGGATTCCAGGGAAAAAACCTGCTTCCTTTTTAAATTTATAGCAAGTATTCAGAAATATGCAAAGTGTGACCTTCCTACTCTGCATCACAAAAGTCAAACTCGAAACAGGATAATGAGGGCAAAGTTTTGTCCTGCCTGTGTGGATGGCAGCAAAGCAAAAGAGACAGAGAAAGCATATATGCAGCTATCGCACAGACAAGAACGGGGAAGGAATAACTCTAGCGTCTTTGATTACAGACGACAGGCTTGTGTTTATATTTGGGGACGGACCGGCGTCTGCAGCTCATACGCACGGGATGTTTGTCTGTTTGTCAGCACACAGCCTGCTATCTACAGGAGATAAAGGGTTGAGGTGAATGCTTCAACACTGTCCACTCAGCTTTTAGCTTTTTCTAGTCACAGTCACACTAAAAAGGAATTCTAGTCACTCATTTGCAGAAGTTCATGAATGGTTTGCTACTGCTGAATCAGGTATATATCCCTTTACTGCAAGGCATCAGTGACATTCACATACTTTTGACGGCTATGTACACAAATATATATAAAGTGAGACATCTAGTTCATGAATCGATAAGTCTGATTGTTCCCCTTCATCAGAACACTGAGTTTCCTGGCTGCACTGCATTAGACACTAAGTAAACCGTAACCATGGGAACTGTATTATTTTCATGTGGACGAAGTTATTGTGTACAGTATGGTGAGTGGTCAATGATGCCATGGACTCTGAGTTCAGGTACCTTGCAGAGCAAAACCAGATTCTAGACTCTAATCTCTACAGTGTAGACACTACACTATCGCTGCTGCAGTACTTACTGAAGTCATCTTCATCACCACTTGATGAAGAGTCACCATAAATGAACTGAAACTTAGAATTGGTGAGGATGGGGAAAAGATTGAAAGAGAAGGCTATTCGCCTCTTGTGTTGTAGGCGTCCCATCGCTGGGGGTGCAGGGAAGAAAGAACCACAGCAGGGACTGAATACATGTTACATAAAACTGAATGTTTGAATAATAGTGAGGATGCAGGGGGAGAAGTAGTGAGTTCAAGGAGGAACCTTAGTGTTTAAATAAAACATATAACACTTTACTACTGTATTTCTAATAACCAGCATTAATGCAGGATAAGAGGGCATATATCTATCGATGGATATTAGACCACATAGAGGTTAAAGAAGCTTAATAATGTGATAAGAGATGAACGTCCATTATCAGGACTTGTCACTCACCATCGATGTCTCTCTGGCTGATGGCCAGCATGGATACCGACTTGGTGAGTGGGAGGGTCAAGGGAGGACAGCTGTGTCGCAGAGGACGATACCGCCTTGATTTCTAGAGTAGCAGACACATGCCAGAGTCACACACCAGCAGTTAACAACATACTTAGCATTTCAACATAAGACACTGACGCAGATGGAAATAGCGCAGAACAAAATCTCAGCAACTGATAAATAGAAAACCAGAATCCAACAAATGGAAATTACACAAATGATTTGACAGCTTGTGTTCAGTTTGTTTAGAAGTCAAAGACAGTGGAGTGAAGCTGCTGCCAGAAGAAAATGATGTTTATTAAACCTTTACTCATACCTAAACTGGCAAGTCTCGAAAATTCCCCTGAATGTTAATAATTCTTGTCTATCCATGACCTTTACAAATCTGTTTTTCGCTCAAGTGCAGTTGGGTGAGGATTTGGATGCACAGCATGAGGATGAGACCTTAAGGACATACTTGATATGTATCATAGCTGACCTGGTCCTCCAGTCCACCACGCTCCCCAACCTCCTCCTGCTCCTCTGTAAGGGAGACCAAGGAGCCCCTTTCCTCGCCCTCTGGGGGCAGCCTGGGGGCCGCAAGGATGTGCGACCCTCCCTGGGAGGTGGGGCACCCCAGCTCCTCCTCGACCCCACTGAGCCCCTCCAGGCTGTAGCTGTATGGACAAACAGAAGGCAGTGTCTGTCAGGAGGGAAGACTGACAGAAATGTTCACAGAGACATACACACTCGCACAAAGACAGGCATTTTAAATCTCTCTCTGTAGCCTTCATTATGCCCTTCTGGATATGCACAGTGACTGTTGCTATAAGAGGAACACATGAACAAACATACTCAAACACACATACTCAAACACACATACTCAAACACACATACTCAAACACACATACTCAAACACACATACTCAAACACACACACAAACACACACAGCTGGTCTTCCACAGTGTTTAGCCATCTGAGTTATCACTTGGTCCTGCAACAGATTTACAGCCAGAGCAGCAGCAAATGACTCCCAACATCAGCATCAGCATAAGCATAGAGAGCTGTGCCGCCTTGATTTACAAACCCAATTACATCGATCTATGACTGAAAATAAGAGGCCTTGAAAAATCCAATACAATGATTATGGAGAAGAAAACTACGGCTACATTTCAGAGTGAGCTATGCTGTGTGGCTGCAGCTGTATGGCTTTAGGACAGACTCACTGATACTTAAAGTTCCTGCAGTAAATCTCTCTTATCTGCAGCCTTTGGCTTTGTCATGGCATTCCATTATCCACCAAATCATCAGTCCAACACTTTCAAAGATCACTAACCTAAACTGAACCAAGAGAATAACGGCGCGGTGATCATCAGTGACCAGCATAAAGCAGCACTCACCTATCCTCTGGGCTGTGGACGTGGATGACTATATCTGTCATATTAATGCCTGAGAAAAGCTGCCTGTCACTTCTACAACATATTTGGCTACGCAGAGAGAAAAGTCCTGGACACCCGTAGCTGCTGTGAGCAACTGCGGAAGGGCAATACTCACATGACACAGGCGCATTCCCTTACAAAAACAACAAATGCAAACCATGGAGCATGTAAATGATGATGCCTTATTCAAAGCGGATGCCTGCCTGTGAACTTAGCAAGGAGAAAAACATTGCACTCTCTACCTGAGGGAACAAATAACAATGCCAGGACGTGATTGTGGGGGACATCAGCTCATACTGGCAGGGTGGCAGGGGGCAGAAAAGAGATTGAAGGGGCATGGTGGAGATTTGGAGGATGAAAAGACGGACAGTAAAGAATAGTAATACTTAGACGAGGGTAGGGGTGGAGTTTCAAACATAGGAGTCACGTGACGACATGTTTTGGATCTAACAAATCACTGTAGCAGCTCCTTTCATTTACATGGGAAGCAGGTAAGTGTCAGGTGTCGCCTCAATGGCCATCAAAAGCCATGAGTAACTCTACCACTGACTCCAAGGAAAGTGAATCTTAGGCAACTGGATTTGCTAGTAAAGGCTTGACTGATTCTAAAGAAGGCAAAAACCAACTACTGAAAGAAAGAGTGAGAGAGGTTCACTTAACAATTGATGCATTGAACAAGAAAGCAGACGACTTACTCCAGGACCTGAAGTCACACCTGCTCAGTGAAGGTTTGAAGGAGGTCACTGATCTCACCAACAAGGTCCAACATCAAGCTTCTACTAACAAGTCCAGTTGCCTAATATTAACTATCCTTGGATACCATGACATGGATGACAGAGACCCTTCACAGACTGACTCATTCACTCCAAAGCCCATGAGGGTGACGAGACAAATCCACATAATTGACACCATCTGGATGACGGCTATGACAAAATCACTGTTTATATTATCATGTTTGCTCACATGTTTGCGTCTTGTTTGCCATGTCTTCCATCAGACGACCACCATCAAATTTGATGATTTTCAGGTGATTGACGTCCAGACTGGGTCACTAATGTTTTCTTTGCAAGTTGCAGCATTCTAGAGGCATTTGCTGTTCACTTACCAGATCTGTAGGCCTTTCAATGGACCTCTGTACAACCCTGTGCTATTGCTCAAAGAGTGTATATAGTAATGCCCCTTTGAACACCTTTAAACCCTTTCTAAAACCCTTTAGGAAACGGTACAAATATTTGAATCAATCAAACTTAATGTAGAGAAGCTTTTCAAGGCTTTTCCATAGGGGTCCATTGAAAGGCCTACACACATGGCAAGGGGAAAAAACATCAATTAAATCATGACATTCCCTAAAGTCGCATGTCAGTGACGCCGTAACTAGTTGCAAGTTTCTAGTCTCAGACATTATTACCAGGTAGAAATGGCAAGGTTTTAATAGCAGTTTCCCATTTCCAGAATGCTCACTCATCACTTACTGACTCACCTCTTAAACAAGATATATATCATGAAAGAGACAGAGCCTTACGAAATCAAACTGATCGATGATCTATTGCAGAAAAACCAACAAAACATTCGGCATCAACACAGGGTAGTTAAATTAATCAAAAGAGAAAAACTTGTCAAGAATCCAAGACACAACAGTCCTACAAAGATCCCAATCCTAATCCTAATGAGTGTCCAAGGGAAACAAAATCTCATTTCTATACCAATGACACGCAGGTGTGGCTTCATCAGATGCTTTGCTGCCTCACCTCAACAGCTGTCTGAGGGATATACAGGATAGAACACAACATCCTCAGCTCCACTGCAACAAATATGATGCCATTGTAATTCGGAACCCCCTGAGGTCTGACACACGCAAACACAACTTTTTAGACAAAAACAACTTCTTTCTTTCGATTTCATCTCATCTGTATGCAACACTACACAAAACCAAAAAGTCTGACTTACCAACCAGTAAACAGTACAAAATTCTCTTTGCTTGTGGCTGTCTTAACCATCCTATTATCAAAGTATTTATCGCGCAGTCCTACGGGTAAGAAGAGTGAAATTTTCCAAAACAGTTCTTTGCAGAAATGGAGCACATTGCAGCAAGTCAATCCATCTTCCATAAATTGATATGATTTATTATATTATTATATTATTATACTGTCTCTGCTGAAAGGTCAACTTCATACCCACGACGGAGGAGAAAACGGAAGGTGATGGATGAAACTGAGACAATAAGTGGCACACAATGAGACAGACCGCTGGGATATGAAGCGGTAGGACTACACCAATGAGAATGGCAGGACAAATGATGGTACATAATGATGCGGTAGTTTGGATATTTGTGTGTAAATATCAGCACATACTACTGTTGTTACATCTAGTTGGGTAAAAGCGGAAACGTCTGACACCAGAGAGTGAAGTTTGACTTTACAGAAGTCACTATGATAACATGCACACTACACTTTGTTTACCTGTCTGTGAGATAAAAATGTGAGTAAGTCTTATATTGTAGATATAATCAAAGTGTGAGTATGCAGGGTGAGGAAAACAAAACTTGTGAAGTGTGAATATTTGGAAATATGCTTATGTATATGTAATCATTACAAATATATCTCTAGAAAACCATAATCAAACACAGTATGTTCAGATATTGTGTCAATATGCTGATAAAGTCATAAAGAGGTTAGGTGTTTCCACCTTAATGTATTTTGAAATGAGATTAAATACGTTCTTGAAAAATACAATAGGTGGACATAACTTATATTTTACATACGAAGATAAAACTCAAGAAATTATGCTACAACATCAAAAGGCACCTGAGAATCCATTTTCCAGTAGTACAGAGAGGAGGAGACATTATACACATTGTAATTGCTTTGTATAGATCATGTTCTGTGTTGCTGTTGTGCCCTGGGTGCCTCATGTTTATCAGTTTAAAGAATCTCATCAGAAAATGACCCTTCTTCCTGCCTTTAGGTCTGTGGTAAACAAAGACAACGGATGAGAATGTGGTAGTAATAGCTCTCCTTGGCCACCTTGAATCTAAGAGTTTTATGAAAAGATAACGTCATAAACAAAATACCATAAACACAGCAGCTGATAAATGCCCCAGGCACTTGTTTTTTCTGTTTTCACTCTAGTACTAAATTGCATTTGTTGTTCTTCATGGCTGGTAATTCTTCAGTGCATGCCTATGTGTGCAATTCAATGTCATGCGTTTGTGTGTACACATCTCGTACGTGTGTGTGTGGGTGGGTGGGTGTGTGTCAATGCTGGCAGCCTCCTACCCACACTAGACAAATGACAACACAGCTGCTCGCAGCAGGAGGAGGAAACACTCAACATGGCACAGAGGGAGCGTGCGTCAACAAGTTCTAATCGACCGACATCTGCAGACATCAGGTCTGACTAACACCATCAGCTAATGTGAGCAAGAGTGGGATCCTATCTCACATTCATTGGTCCAATGGAATAAATAAATGAAATTGTTATGAATGTTGCAGCGGATGATTGCAGAAGACGGGCCACAGTGTATCTATCCAACTTCATGTGCAGCAGAACTTTACTGTGATTTTCCATCAGAAAGCCTTAGTGAGATGCAATGTAGCAACTTCCTAAATTGAATGAATGTAATCTCTTTCACATCTCACCTCCTCTGGTTCATTTCTGCGTCTGCTCCGTTGTTCTTTCTCGGTTCCCAGCTGTGCCGGCGAAGTGGAGACAGGGAGCGAACACTATGCCGGAGGCAAGGCCGTCGAGGCACCTCTGTCACTCTGTCTTTGGCCTCTTCTTCCGCTTCTCTTGCTCCTGCTCCTGCTCCTGCTTCTCCACCGCCACCGCTGCTGGCACTGCCCGGTCCTGCAGTGATTGTAGTCCCAGTCTGTATGCCCTCCTCTGGGCCCCAGCTGCAGCGCAGACCCTGGCTGCCCTCAGAACTGTCGGATGGACCAACACTGGTGGCGTCGTCTGTGGAGGAACAGGAGACAGAAACCTCGCTGGTGCTGTCTCCTCCCGTCACCGCTTCATCGTTCTGCAGATATATAGAAATTACATAGCTTCATGCAGTGCTTGCTTCTGACTTAATAAAAGAAAACACCAATATGAATTGAGTTAAAAATGCTGATGCATACTTATAAGAATTACTGGACCCAACAGCACTGCCAGAGCATGATGAGACATTGACTAATTCATTATTTCAAAGATTAGGTGTCCGAGAATATAGGAGTGTTTATTTTCACGTCTCAGTTAATGAAGCAGTGCCAATAATATAATTCAATTATTATATACAGTATAATATAATTATTTTATCAAATTACATAATAAACACATTAGTCACAGGAAAATGCAATTTGTCATTCCAGCTACAGTCACAGGTAAGTCATAATAAACCAACCAATCTGAACAATTGTACTAGAAGAGAAGAGAAGAGAAGAGAAGAGAAGAGAAGAGAAGAGAAGAGAAGAGAAGAGAAGAGAAGAGAAGAGAAGAGAAGAGTCCAAATAATGGTTAATTAACAAGACTATCGCCAACGTCAGGTTGGTGCTAACTTGTCATTCTGATCACACCATCTCTTTTTTTTCTATTTTTTCACTGAAGCATGAGACGAATTAAGAGAATGCTGACAGAGCTACTTAACCCACAGGAATGGCATAATGGAGACCAAATGGCTTCAAGATAATGAGCGAGGGTCACTTTGTTTTTTTCATTGTCAGTGTGTCTACACACATGAAAACAACCTTTTTTTCCCCAGAAAGGGTTTGATATTATGTGTTTGATGATGTGATCGGACGGTCTCATACACGTGTCCATTAACAACATGTGCATCTCTGAAGTGAAACGCTGCTGTACATTGATTATATTTGATGAATAATATGAATCTGATTCTCATGAACCATATATTAACAGTGTGTGTGTGTGTGTGTGTGTGTGTGTGTGTGTGTGTGTGTGTGTGTGTGTGTGTGTCAGAGCATGTCGTTATGCTTCACTGTGAATGGCACAGAAGACAACAATGATCTACATTATACCAATCATATCAAGCAAGTGGACAAAAATCATCATTCACGTAAAAAACCCTTTCTAAACTACCACAGTATATAGCTTAACTACTATATAGTTTAACTCTATAGCTATAATTACAATATAGTCCTGTGTACGGCGCTGGTAAATCCTAGGTTACAACAGAGCTTAATTTTGAGAGAGTATAATTTGGTCATACCCAGAAATGTTATTACAAAAACCTTCTACACTTTTTTACCTCATTTTTTCAATTGAAAAGTAAGTGAAACATAACTTTCAGTATTAAGTCATAACTTCGATTTTACATAAGCCCTTATCCCTAGTGAAGTACACTAAACTTATTTCAAAATGGTTCCCATGATTGTCCAGAAGTGCTGGAGTCAACCTCACCCGTGTGACTGCTGAGCAAGATAAGCGCTGAATAAGACCAAACACAATAAATAGTATTTGGCAAATGCGGCTGGTGGGAAAGGAGCTCCTGCACGCACACATGCAGGTCTCGGATCGTCCGTTTACAGCTAATTTGTAGGTGTGAGGTTTAACTGGGCCTATTGTGCAGCCAGATGCAGTGGGAGCAGAGCATAGAGCCGCCTCTGTTGGAGAGCTGGGAATGAAAGATCGGCTTTATGCTGTAGGCAGGACTTCCTCTGGGAGAGAAAGTGCACATGTATTTATGTGTGTATACATTCAGAGGAGAGTGTGATTGCTGTGTGTGTGTGTGTGTGTGTGTGTGTGTGTGTGTGTGTGTGTGTGTGTGTGTGTGTGTGTGTGGTTGTGTATGTGTGACTGTGTAACTTTAACATTGGCCCCAGGAGAAGGAAACAGCTGAGTTGTAAACTTCTTTTGATGTTTCAGGTATTTAGATGGTGTGCTTATCATGAGCCACCATGATAAGTGAGCATTTGAAGTCACTTTATAATGTTACCTCCACGTAGGAATTCAGATTTCCATCCGTGCTTGTTGGTTTTTTCGGCAGTTTGTTTGTCAGCAGATTTGCTCGAAACATTATGAGCCCATTTACATGAATCTTGCTGAACAGGTTGAGCCCGGTCGATGGAAGAACCTATTAAATTTTAGCGGTGATCCAGATCTGGATTGAGATCCAGGATTTCTTTTTCACTTACTTTAAAACTGCCAGACATCCAAAATGTTGAAAAATACAGTATATTTTTTAAAGATCTGTGAAGGGATCTGAGGAAAACAATTAGGCATACAAACCCCAGGGTGATCTCCCAATAATGTGTGATCTGGTGCAGATCTGGATAAATATGCTACGGAGGCCTAACAGACTGCAGGCCTCATTCTCATCCAGTGGTTGACTTCACTGATCAGTTCATCCTGTTGGTACAACTGTTGGTATGACCTGCTGCAGACTCCATTGCACATTTGTGTGTCCCTGTCAAAAGAACTGTGGATCTGACCCTGGCCACTGTGAACTCCCAAAATTGTGCTCTGCCCTCATTGTTTATGACAAAAGAGTACACAGGGTTCACATTACCATGTGGACGTTTCAAGAGCTCAACACACCAGCAACTGCGAAAAACAAGTATTTCAACTTTAACCAAAGGTTGCCTTGCTTCAAATAGACTTTCAAAAGCAGCAAAGCGGAGGCCACTGCTTCCACTTCCCTGACCAGCAGCGCTGTGCTGCAGGCTTAAAAACATGCTGAGTAGATGCTCGGCTCTGTAGCTTTGCCTTAGGTTACTGATGGCTAATAAGCAAACAAAGCTCTGGCAGACAAAAACTGCTAATTCATGTGGATGATGGATGATTTTGCAAGCTTGTTATAGTGCCGACATTAAGTGAGCAGAAAAAACAATGTATTGACAAAAGACGTACACTTCCTTTTATACCACTATGCTAAGGTGCAGGTTAACGCACTGGTATATGAGACATAAACATACAGCTGTAAACACAACTCAAATAGAAAACTTAAGAATAATATATATACATTTTTGTATATCTACAAATAGACATACGTACATACTAATATTGGTGTGCTTCTAGACTGGTCGAGTTGTATTTGGTTTTACCTGGTTTACATTAGTACAGAAACACATAGATGCACCTAGGAGCAAATAAGCAAAACCAAAAACTTCTGTCTCCCAGAGCATCACAGACATGTTAACAAACAAACATTCCTACATTTCTGATTCAGATTTCCCCAGTTGGTAAAGAGAATCTAACCAGCAAACATCCACGTTGTCTGAAGTGGAGTGGACCACTTTCAACACCAGTTACAGAGCAAAAAACCCACAAGCATCAGGTCCTACCTTTCCGTTGACGCCGCCATATCCTGGCTCAGCACTGAGGAAGCTTTCTGTGTCACTGCCAGAGTGTGTGTGAGCTGTGGGGTGACGAGCAGTGTCACTATGGGTGCTGTCTGGCAAACTAGACAACGCTGGAGGCAGAGGGGTTCCTGAAATGCACACAAAAACAATGAAATATGGCAGGTTTAAAACAGAGGATATGGGAATAATGTTAATTGAAGTAATAGAATATGAGCTATTAGAAAACATGAAGATACCACAAGAAAGTTTGACATCATTTACAGAAACATTTACTACTTACATGTCTAGACTACTACTATTGCTGTCTTTTAATTGTAGTGCTACTGCTAAAAAGGCTAAGTACAGATTTAGCAAGGCGGTGAGAGATGCTAAGAAACTGTACTCTGAGAAACTGAAGCAGCAGCTCGCAGCTAGTGACACTGCATCTGTGTGGAAGGGTCTCAGAGAAATCACCAACTACAAGCCTAAGCCCACTCAGTCTCTAAATGATCTGTGCCTTGCCAACAGGCTGAATGAGTTTTACTGTCGCTTTGATGGTCAAGCTGCCAGCCCTGTCACCATCCCCCTTGACACCTACAGCCATGATGACATCATCATCCCACATGACATCATCATCCCCCATGATGATGCTGCCCGCATGACATCCTCATCCCCCATGAGACTGAAGTTCGCGGACGACACCACCCTCATTATACTCATCTCTGATGGGGACAAGTCCGCCTACAGGCGGGAGATTGACCATCTGGTGAATTGGTGCAGGCAGAACAAGCTGGAGCTTAATGCTCTACAAACAAAGGAGATGGTCGTGCATTTCCGACTGAAGCCCCCCCCCGCCCCCATCATTCTGTGTGACTCCCCAGTAGACATTGTGAAGTCTTTTCGATTCCTGGGATCTATCATCTCCCAGGACCTCAAGTGGGAGCTCAACATCAGCTCCCTCACCAAAAAGGCCCAGCAGAGGATGTTCAACTATCTTTGCATAGTTGTTGTCTTGTGGTCTTGTGGTCTTGTTGTCTTATGTCTTATATGTTTTTTATCGCACCAATAACCGTTTCCAAAGCATTGCATTTCTTTTCTCTCATGTCCACATTCAGTCCTGTTAGACGTGTCTGTGTTCAACTGCAACAGCAAACAGCAGGAACTACTTTTTGTGTGTGTTTTTAAGGGCCTGAAGGGAGAACCTATGTTGAGAGGTCAGATAAACAAAGATTAAAAACAGTAAATGGAATTGAATGTGACATAGTTCTGCAATACTGTAGCTGTGTCTCATAGCATTACTCAGCCTGAGTAATAATGTTTACAGAGACTTTCTGCATGACTTTCTTTTAGCTAATATGTCAAAAGAAGCCTTTGGTTCAGTTATCAGTGGGCTGATCAGTCGTCATTACAGATGTCATCCTATACCTAAAGCATTTTACCCCAGTGTCCTTGAGCAGGACAACAATCTTATATGAATCATAGCCAACAATATCACATTTAGTGTCATGAAAAAGCCACTGTATATCAGAATTCCTGCAGGAAACCTAAGGCTGCAAACCCACAGTCGTACTTCAGTGTCCCGTTGCTCCAAACCACACAAGATATTTAATGGCAACCAATTGCAACCCACAATGAGCCACTTTGGGGTTTACACCCATCATTTAAGAAGTGCTTTTCCAAGATTCCTCACTAAGGGACAAGTAATCCACCCCAAGTCTCCTTGCAACACTGCATCCTGCATTGCTACAAGCTATTCTACATGTAAGGGCATGTACAGTTATTATCCCAGGCCAAGCTAAAAGGGGAAGATTGTACAGAGTACAGTCGGGGTTATTTTAGCCAGCGGCCAAGAACAACTGGATGAGATCATCCACCAAGTTTGCCATTTTGCATCATTTCTGATGTCTATTTCTGTCCAAAAAACGGATGTCAATCTTTATCCCATAGGAACATTTTTCGTACCTACAATCATGTGATTAGGAGGAAGTCTGCTTTGTATGTGTGTGTCTGTGTGTCTGTGTGTGTGTGTGTCTGCGCGCACATTGATTGCAGCTGAGACCATCCATAAAACATGAAGGTGTTTCAGAATACAAGCTTACAACAAAAGCAGCGGATCTCTGGCTACAGCATGGGGCAGACAGGGATTTATCAGGTTTGTAGCTACATGGACGGAAAATACTGCTTCACTTTAAGGCCATTTGGGGGGAGGGGGAAGGAAAAGGCTACAGTGGAACAGGTCAGACCCATCATTACGTAGTAGCGTAGCATGCTGCACTACAATAACTAGCGAGTAAATGGAGGATGGAATCACAGGTGTCTGGGAACTACTGGTCACACATGCACACACAAGCACACACACACACAGACACACACACAATCTTCCAAACTCTCAAGCATTAAGAACTGAGTGACTGACTAAAATACTGCTAAGCTAAAGACGCCAGGATGGATCAAGGGTCTGGATTTGCCTCAACAACAACTTCACGTCAATACAACACACACACACGACACAAAACATACGATAAAAATCTCTTGTAGCTCTTTATCAACTGAGTAGCCATGATTCTGCAGCTTTCCGATTCAAATGTTGAGCAACAGGTTTCATTAATTACCATGTCCTTAACCCATGAGGATGGTCTAATCAGTCAATAAGCTGTTGGCATATCTGTACTGAACACCCGTAGAATCTATAATCTGCTTTGGACAGATTTGAGAGCTGGTACTACAGTACAATATCAGAACCCTCTATCTAAATGGCTTGAAATAGCCATAATAATAGTGAATAGTGAAACAGCTTTGGCAATTATTATCTCATTTGATCTGTGTCCTTAAGTAGTTGAGCCCCAATTAAAAAGATTAATGTTGCCATAATTGCACAACACTCGAAAACGGTATTGTATTTAGTTGCAGAGCATGATCAGCGTCGTCTCTCTCTCTCTCGCTCGCTCTCTTTCAACAACATTGTGGCGGACAAAGTGACACTGAAACATATAACAACTCACACTAACCTTTGTCCCCCGGCACAGCTTGACCTTGACCAAGGTGGCTTGGCTGTTGACCTAAATATATTGACTTTTAACCTTCTCACTCTGATTTTTGTCCCACATATTTCCAGGGTCCCTGGCCCACCATGAATGGGGAGTAAGTGCAAACTGTCAGCCAAGTAACAAACTGATGGGAGTTCACTGAGACTCCTCCCCCTCACACCTGTCCACCAAAACTATCAGGGGACCGCGAGCTTTGACAGCTGTCTCTGCTCTCTCTTTGAAACTCAAACAGACCCGCACACACACACCCCCACACACACACATACATACAGAGAGAGAGAGAGAGAGATAGAAACAGCAAAGAGAACAGGTGTAAAGGTCTGCTTAGTCAGTGGGTGGTGAAGGTTATTAGCTGAATGGGGATGAGCCCACACCTGTAGATTTTATTTATACATGAAACACATTTTATTCTTTCATCCGACCATCTTGCAGAGACTTTCAATGGAGTCAAAGGCAGAATAAACCTTAATTCTACAACAGATCTGGATCACCAACACTGCAAACAAGCAGCAGGTCAAAGGCAACAGCGCACTAATGCAATAGATAAAGGGAATAAAACACTGCTGTAACTGGATTTTCATGCTTTTATGTATTTAATTTCATTCAATCTGCAGTCAAACTGTGATTTATATTCATTTGTTTTTAGGATTACTGCGCACTTATCTGTTTTCTGTCTTTCAACTTCTTACAGTGAAACGGACAGAACATCTACAGGCTCACTATACTAACCACTATACTACACATATACATGGACACACTCAATAGAAGGCAGCTAGCTCTGATTACAACATTAGTACTCTTGAATAATTCAATTGACAATCCCATAATCTTGGTTTGTTACTTGAATATAACACGAATATATAATTGTATGCCTATTTCAATCAAGTTATACTGATACTACTATCACAATGAGGCAGGAATGTAGTACAGTTGCCATAGTAATGCTCTGCCAAATCAAACTTTGAGTCCATTCTGCACAAAATTGTGAGAGAACATGTGAAATTAGATAAATAAAATTGAACATGGAAATTGCACACTTGATAAATATGATCAAAATGTATCACCCAGTATGAAAATACATTTAGTATAAGGAATAATTGGCAACATCATATCCAGGCAATATGCATACAATTTCCCCTGTGCACTGTCTGGCACATTTTATTATTATGGAGATTAGCCAGCATTGAGTGTATTTCAATATGTCCATAATTTCAATTATCATGCTCTCTGCATACTGTGTGATAACACTATATTTATATGTCTTTCTTTCTCTTCCATATCTCATTTAATTGAAGGTATAGCTTAAATTTTTGCAGCTAAAATTGCTTCCTTAAAATGAGTCTTGTAAATAGGACCAAACCATGCTCCATACATGCAAGCAAGCTGAACCAAACAAGGTGAGAAATTTATTAAAAACACACAGTTGGAGGTTGCTTCACTCTGGTTTGTGAAGAAGTAAGTAAGTTGCCTGCGAGTGCGGTGTGCAGTAAAATCCCAGAAGAAAACCCACATTTCCATTGATCCAATTATAAAGCAAAGAACAAAAACTTCTGACATATAGCCTCCAGTTTTCTTCTACTCTGCTTGCTGTGTGATCGGCCCCTCATACACCTTTCGAAGTGAATGCATTTCGCCAAACTGTAATTGAAACTTTCACTTTGATTCATGTAAATATCGTATTTACTTCTGTTTCTTTGTGTTCCATACTCTGTTTTGCTTTGAACCCAAGGCACGCCCAGTGTGTCTCCTGCCGTGTAAACAAAGGTTCCTGAAATGAACTGAGCTGCATAGCACACAAGACTTGTTTGTCCCATGATAACCGTGTCATCATGTGACATTATGGACACCAGTGTAATGCAGCAACATGACTCTGGACAACAAGCAACAACTTGCTTGTCTCTGAATCAGCGAACACGGGTAAACTGAGAAACCACAACCAGCGAGGCATCTATACGAAGAGCAATTCACACCAATTGAATTCAATCTATCACTCTTTACACAGCAAACCAGAACCACAAGTCACCCCACTGTGGTTTTGCACAAAACTTCACTCCCTCAACAACATGTTCCTGTGTGACGTCTCCATTGCCTAAGCTGTCGCATATAAAATGCTTTACTTTTCACATCACACTAAAATAAGACCGAAAACACACAAACCAAACGGGGATTGAGCACACAGACTGGATTAAACACAGACTGACAGCCCATAAACAGAGGAGGCACTTGATGCTGATGTTAGTTATGCAGGTCAGTTTCACCTGTCTACACTGAGTTTTGACACTCAGTATGTCGGACTGACGTCAGCGTTTGTGTAATAGACTTACTCTGCTATTGCAAATCGATTGTCTTCTAACAGATAAGGCATTCTGTACACGCATTTCCTCACATGATGTGACGCAGCAAGTCATGCACTAGACATGAACAACTAAAACCTGGTCATTGCATCCTTGTATATTTCTGTTAGGACAAATACTCAAAGAGTATTGAATGCATGTAAATCTACTAAACGAAATTCAAAATTCTTGTGTGGCTGTGTGTCTTAAATGTTGTCATTCATTTTGTTAGGAGCAACCAGCTAACCCCCTCCAAAGTAAAACCACAGTGGACCCCAGCTGGTGGTAGTGTAAGAGATATTATGGATCAGAGATGTGTGTCTGGATGTTTCCATTTATCAAAGTGCCACAGGACTTGAAGCTGAGCTGTGAGCACTCCTCTTTGCCTGACAGAGAACTCAGCGATCACTGTGGCTGCTAAGTCGTGTCTACTTTGGAGCAATCAAATCATATCTGCTTGATATACATCACACTTCAGATGCTACAGATGCTCTGATCGTTTCGTGTCACTGCATTTGATCACTACCAACTTCATTTGGAGAGAGAGAGAGAGAGGGAGAGGGAGAGAGAGAGGAGAAAGAAAGAAAGAGAGAGCCTTCCCTCTTCAAAGTAATGCTAACTCGCTCTGCTGCAGAGGAACTCCGGCCCTCCGCTTCTTTTGCTCCATCTTATATCTGCATCATTCTGTCTTTCCCTTCCCTATTTCCCTAATTTTAATTCCTTTCCTCCTCTCTGTATTGCATATCATCATCCCTTCTGGTTTTCTCTCTCCTTTGCCTTGTGGCAGACTGTCGTTTCATCACTTTTCCACCACAGACAGAAGTCAGTTTGCTCTCAGTCCGACCCAGCTTATTGATCTGTTGATCTTTTTATTGAGGCTGCTCTCTCTCTCTCTCTCTCTCTCTGCAGACCGACTCCTCTCACGGAGGTCAAAGAATCCTCTCTGCCATCTTCTCGCTGTGTCTATTAATCAGGTGTAGACATATATAGATATAGTAGATATACATCACTGTTGCACAAAACATCAGCATTTTTCGACTTAAGTCCTTAACTTCTATAAATACTAAGGCATTTATTCATTGCTGCCATAGCAACAGTACACCAAACACTGAAGAGAATAAAATAATGTGGGTGACAACTTTTGCAGCCACATTTTTAAAAAGAAAAGCACAGTATCTACATTTAAGCATTTGAATAGCCCGTGCCATGTTATATGCGGATAATGTCTTCTAGGACAAAAATAAAAATGAAGGGTGATAGTTGCACTTTCCGAGATATTAAATACAAATTGACATGTACTGACGATCAGAGGCTTCACTAAAAACATATGGCTGCAAAATCGTTTTGTTCAAAATCTTGATGGTATCAGACCATTTCAATTATATCTCACGGTCCCAAGTTCCTCTTTTGGATTGAAAATTAAAAAATTGGCAGACAGACGCTCCTACGCCACTTTTTCATTATTAAATCCAATAAGAGAAAACTCTGATTCAAGTGTCAGCAAACCTTCAAAATGCAATCCTTTCAACCAGACGCTCTGGAAATTCACCAACCCAAATGCCATTATCCCATTACTTCATCCAGATTGGCCCCATACGACAAAAGATTTAACATCTTCCAGATTTCAGAGCAAACATTAACACATTCATCCCTAAAGGAAAATCAATCTTGTGCAGTGGAGTATGGATTTCATAAACCATAAATACATATAAAAAGCTCTATGCAAACCATAAGAATAGAACATGTGACTGATAGTGTGAGTGAAATCTTCAAGAGTGAGGTGGAGGAGACATAAACAAAAGTTTGTCTAACTACTTCTGAAGTTTAACCCCCCAGACCAGGCTGATCCCCTCTGACCCACGCCGCCTATTTAGATCCAACAAGTTTGGATCAACAGGGATAATAAAAGACAAATCTTACCTGTGTGCAGAGTGTTGCCGGGTTGGTGGAACGACACGTCCTTGTCACGATGGATCTGCAGAGAAACAGGAAGACACTGAATCAGTCTCAGCTAGTACATGTGATTTGTCACCCTGAGCGACATCGTGATGCGGACCCATGTTGCAGATAGGAAGCGTTGCTCTGAACACAGCATGGGAGGCGTCGCTCTGACCTTCTCAGCTGCAGTGGTCAGAGTACCAATCTGATTTCACAGCTACAATGTGGCTCCATCTCTGAAGGCAAACGTTTGCAAAGATCTACTGTAGCTTCAGTCTGCTTTCAGCCTTCAGATCTCAGAGTCACACTGACACTCTCAAGCTCATGCAGAGATACACACAGTCTGTCAGAGATCTGTGGTTGGCTGTAAACACTCAGCGCTGGGGCTCTGCTTCCTCTGTGTTCTGAATGTCTATACAACAGCTGTGTGTGAGTGTGTGTGTGTGTGTGTGTGTGTGTGTGTGTGTGTGTGTGTGTGTGTGTGTGTGTGTGTGTGTGTGTGTGTGTTAGAGAGTGAGCGAGAGATCTGGTTTTAGCTACAAAAGCCACAGGCAAGCCCCCCCACACACACACACACGCTCACACAAGCAACACAAAGGTTTCAACAGTTTGGCCATAGCTGTGTATGTGGAGTTGACTGACAGCTCTGAATGTAGATCTAACAGATGGCCAGAGTGATGATACTCATACATGTGAGAAACTAAAAAAGATTAACAGACCATGACTACTGATTACAAAAGCAAGAAACTGGGAACATGAAAGGGGGAAGTGTTGTTTGAGAACTAAGCTGCAGTGGAGCTCATGAGGGCCTTTTCTCGGCAGGAACCTTTTCAGGAAGTCAGGAAACCACACCAAACTGGACTCAATTCAGTACCAGACCTGCACTCTCTGATGGGTGGAGCTCACAGCACCACACAGCTGATTGGTCAGACACAAGATTCCCCTCAACCTGACAAGCAAAACCACTCCTGCTTTTTTTCATTTAGGCACAACAGCAATCACAAGGTTTCAAGACTTGCTAAAGAAGATGGTGGGTGTCTTCTCACCTGTGTGTCGCAACAAATGCTTCTGCAATCAGCCATAAACAGTGCAGTTGTCCTGCCCCTGTGGGTCCTGTTGATTTCCTCCCACACATTGATCAAGGATTGAAAATGAAAATGTAAGAGTAACTAAATGTCCTGTTTTAAGTGCTAGAGAAGAAAGAAAAGTGTTGGTGCTGTGGCGGTGGAAAAGGGCCAAGTCAGCCTTGCTCTTCCCTTCAGGTGAGGACTTCCTCGCCTCCCTTCCATGTGTCCCATCTATCTTGGTTCCTCCTTTCATCCACAGTCCTCCCTATTTAATCCCCTCCTTAGATAAAGTCTGGATCAGATCAGTAAGATTTGAGCTCAACAGTCTGAGACTTGTCCAAAGAAACTTCCAGACAGCACAGATCATTGATCTAAAGGCCACAACAGCCTTTCATCTGACAACAGAAGAAGAGGAGCAGAATGTTGAAGGGGAATGAAGGGCAATTGAAAAACAAACAAAACTGTTAACGTTGTAGAGTCTAATAAGAAGTCAGTTCATCACAGGTCACCAGACCAGATCAGGGGATATTGATATGATGCACTTATAGCCATTACACAGATTAAACTGGATTATACAGTGTTCTGCTTCATTAACACAATGCACCTTTGTAATGAAGGTCAGCTTCATTCCTTGCATGTGGAGTAGAATTAATACAAGTCTGGTTTAAGGTACACACATACACACACGGGACAATATGTTTATTGGACGTGTTGCAGCTCCCGCTAAGCTGGAGTTGGTCAAACATGCCCTGAATGAATAGTTAATAAGAAAACGTTTGGTTACCTGTATTTTAGTTTTTCATTGTTGGTGATAATAAACACCAGGTTAGTTGTCACCTAACCTCTGCCTCAAATCCTCCTGTTTGAAGTCCGAGCGCTAAAGGCCATCCTAACAACCTTGTTACAGTGACACTCAGGAGGTTCTCAGACATTTGCATGAAACTTTACAAACCTCTAAGTGAACTGTACATAAGTGAGAATAGGAAGCAAAGCTGCTAAAGCTGCTAAAGAGAGGAAACAGCGAAACCAAACGCTGAGCACAATACATGCGTTGAGAAAATGGAGAACAGAGACGAAAAGAAACACAAAAATAAAACAGAGGAGGTGGCCAAAAAATAAAAATCAAAGATAGGAGGCAGAGGAAGATGAGTGAGTCCCAATTGGCAAGGTCAAACCTCCCAGAATGCTTTGTGGCTGGTTGGGTGAGAGGCCTGAGCACAGTTTTCAAGCAATTAACCCTCCACTGACACAGAGCACTCTATTGACAAGGCTGTCGGGAGAAACACTGAGCTGTGTTGTGCAGGCCTGAGAGTTGTCTGGGTGTGTGTGTGTGTGTGTGTGTGTGTGTGTGTGTCTAAGTAACCAACGTGATGCGCTTTCACACGACTAAAAAACACAGTGACACTGTGGGCACACACACCTACGTCAGTCAGCAGTGTTGCGTCCATGAAGACACATTACAAACATTTGTTTAATCTAGTTAAGAAAAGATGCAAACACACACACACACACACACACACACACACACACACACACACAGACACACACACACACACACACACACACACACACACAGACCTTCATGTGAACACTCAAACGCTCACTCACGCTGCACATGCAGAGACACACGCAAACTTCTCTCACAGCTGTGTTCAGATATCAAACAGAGCCCTCTGAGAGAGAACAAACACGCTGACGAGGAAAGATTAGCTGGTCACAGAGGGCGCCAGCACACACACGCATGCACACACGCATACCAGTGACAAATTATAAAGGCAACACACTTGACCTTAGACAAAAAGGGGCACTGACAGTAGAGCTTCAATTTGCCTCACTTCCAAAGCAGAGGAAACACGAGCATTCAGAGAGGTAATGGACTGTTTATCCGACATAAGCCTACCAGAACTCTTTCAGTGTGCTTTGGCTCTGTTTGGCGCTATGCTCTGCTAGAGGGACGCCACACCCGGAGAATTATGGGATGTGAAGCAGATACTTGTGGTGCCTGGTTTTAATACAATTTGTACTAACTGAACTAAATGAAAGGATGAATGAGAGCGTACGCCTGAAGAATGGCGCCTCCAAACTTTATCCTAGCCCCTTCTCTCTCCCTCCCTCCCCTCCTCTTGCAGGCCCCTGATGGCCCCGATATTGCTCATTTTGGATTTCATCCCTTTTTTCTCTAACTTCAAGACTGATTCATAGCTTTTTGAAAGGACATTTGAACTTCTCTGCCCTCCACCACACTCATGCAACCTACAGTGCATTCATCTTAGAGCTTTTAATCTGACACTCTTTCATCCAGAAGAAAAATGTCCATGGAGTTCACCAGCATGATAATCTTGAAGTGGATGATCATTTGGTGATCATCTAATAGGAAAGGGTCAAAGGATCAAAGGTCATCGCACGCTTAAAAACTTTTTCTCTGATAGACAGTGGATATGAATGATGCGCCATAGAAGAGGCGATATAAAACAAAATATACAGTATGAGTGATGTGCTGAGGTATGTGTAAGTACTTGTTTGAAATGGAATCTTCATATAGTGTCCTTACATATCTGAGAAATAGTTGTGTTTACTGCAGTGCAAAGACTCCACTCGCTGCAGTTTATACCGAGGAAGGTCAACAAGCAGTAACAGCAGCTCACTGGAAGCTTCTGGTAATAAGCAAAAGAGCTGCCAATAATGTGAGATGTGTGATGCAAATGTTACTCATGCACTGTTTAGTTTTAGTATGGTTTAAATATTCATAGAATTTTCCTACATTTTAAACTCAAAAGACTCAAAAGAATTTCAGTTTGTAAAGCAATATAAAAATAATGAGCCCGGGTGACGAGTACAGTAAGTTTAGTCCAATACAAGGAAGAAGCCTGGGGTGAAGGTCAGTCAGCAGGTTATTGAATCAGTGAGTTGACAACAACTTCCCTCTGGATAAATAAAGTTCTATCTTATCTTATCTTGATTAATTCAAGCAAGTGAGCAGGCGTGAAAACCAGTTGGTCTTTGTCAGCAAGGGACTGATCCCCGCCCTGAGTGCTGGCAGTCCAGATCAGAGCTGCCCCCTGCATATTTGTAACGTCAGGGGAATCTAAAGTGTACCCAATAAAAACACATCTGCTTTAAAAATAAAAAAGGCAGGCCAGTGCTGCGGGACAAGAGCACATACACACACACACGCACACACACAAACACACACCGCCGCTGCCTTGTTTCAAAGCAGCCGGACAGCCTGAGAGGTTTTGTGAGCAGTGAAAGATGCCATGGCTGAGTAAGTGCCAAATAGTGTGCATGGGTTCAACTGTGAGGGTTGTCGCCTGGCTTGTAGGGCCAAATAAAGGCAAATAGATTTTCTCTGTTATCGACTACTTACACAGGATGGGGGTGAGCACGGAATCTGAAAGACAACAATCTGACTCATGCACAGGATTTGATCGGACTTTAAGAGTTCCCCCATTAAGAAGTCAGAGGTCATGTACACAACCGTGACTGTATGACTGTAAGCGGTAGAGACTACTAACGAATGTCTAGGCTATCTGAAACCACTGATATATTCACTTATGCAGAATCATTTCTTGTGGGATCCACAGCACAAAAAGCTTCAGGCGCAACATTGCCAACACCGCAAACTGTAAGGTGTAAAGCAATCACTAAATCTTATTTATAGAGGGAAATAATATCCTTCTCATCATATATGATCATAGAGAAAAGAAGAAACAAATGTGTTATTTCCTGTTAAGAAGTGTGACGCAGACTTCTATATATATATATAAGTGCAGTCCTGTGAGTGTTAGATGAAATGTCATATTAGTATTGAGCCGTAATTCTTGTACAGTTACTGTACTCGGTAAGTGAAGTGATGATGTGTTTTGAGACTCTAGGCCAGGAGAGATGCAGGGACGTGAAAAGCTGGCTGGAATGAAGTCATTTGGCCAAATGCCTGTTTCCATCAGGCCAGAGGAAACCGTTAGCGGCGCTGCTTTTTCCCACACAGTCATTTCTCTCTCCCTCTCCCTCTCCCTCTTTCACACACACAGACAGAGCCATGCTATTTCACCTCTCAGTGAAAAGTGGGGATGACATCAGGAGCCACTTTAGAAAGTGACACTGGACACACGAGATGTTACATAGGTCAGACTGATCCACCTCACAGATATGTTCTTCCCAGGACCTCCAAGTCCGTATGTGTGCTTTATGGATTGTCACAACTAAAAGCAAACAGCATGATGTACATAACACAAAGACAACATGTTAATGTGACGTGATAATCCCAAATCATGTCAGGCCTGGATAACCTTTGCTGTGGTTAATCAAAAGTATAGTTTACTTAACATTTACTATGCAAGCAGCCCAGGGTACGCACTGTATCAAGCGGTCCCCTAATGAACTAAATGAAAAGCCGGTGTAGAAACGTGGCTCGGTGTTACATTTCACAATGATCAGCAGGGCCGAGAACAAAATGGATAAAAAGAGAAAGCAGACAGCATTTAGTTGTACGAAGTGGAGTGAAGCAAAAACGTAAATTGGCTCAATATACTATAACTATACTATAAGTCTTATATGTGAGTATGAGCAGTGTGAAAAGAACATCAAGTGGCTTTAGATTCTCACTCAGCTCCTCATTGTGTCAGGCAGAGAGGTTTTCAATGATATCCTCCACTATCCTGACCCAACACCCCTGGAACATCCTTCTTGCCACGTGACATTGTTTAATCACTGCTAATTAAACTGACTCAGCTTCATTAGGTTTCATACATAATCCTTCCACGGGGAAAATGGATTAAGTGCAGGGATTTGTTGTATACAGCATACCTATGCAGCGAACATCCGCAAGCCACACACTCCACCCCAAAATAATCATCGCTCTTCGTCTGGAGGGCCACCATCAACAACCATGCAATCATCTCCCAGAGTGCAACACAGCAAAAATGCGTCACAAAGTCGCAGGCAGACTACTGTAGCAAATTCAATCCGTTTATGATTATGTTTTTTTTTGTGGAAACAAGTGGAGTCTGGACAGTTTTAGGAATAAAAGGTCAAACTTTCCATCAGTTCTTTGCCTGCAAGGCTCTCCAGAAGGTCCAGGCAGCACAGCTTAAACTGTTTGAAATCGAACTTGAATGTCTTATTAATTGTATTTGGCCTCCATGTTATGGTCTACATTCAGTCTCCGTCCTGTTTTTACATTTCTAACACTGCTTTTTTGCCATCAGCTTCATCTGTTTTGAAGCATTGAACAACTGTGTTTTGGAAAACAATCTCTTCAAAACCTACTGTTACTTGAAGTACTTTCAACCTGAAGAACTTTGAAGAGTCCTGATGGGTGGCCTACCTTTATCAAGACCACGTCTACAGCTCTCTCTCCCTTGGCACAAAGACTGTACCTCCGCTTGTGTCGTTCATACATTTTCTCCAAAAATATCCAGAGCAGAATGTTAAAATCCGGGGTAGGAGCACTGGTGAGGAGAGTTGAAGCTTTCTGCTAAGCTTCACATCTGGCCACAGAAGCAGCCCTCTACCAAACTCTGCCTCTACTCCCTCCCTCCTTCTTCTCTTCCCTCCCTCCCTCCTTCTCCTCTTCCCTCCCCTTATTTTCTTCTGCCGCCTCTCAACTTCTGGCTCTGCCCAACTCCTGCCTTCCCTCTCTTCCTCTATCTCTCTGTCTTCTCTTTCTCTGAGAGGCCTTCACAGTCTCTCTCTTTCACTCTCTCACTGAATCAACCAGCTAAGAGTTGTGTGTGAATGTCTGACATTGTTCCTTTAGTTCATCCATTTCTGTCATCGGCATTGATTCTCAAGAGGTGTCACGCCCCCTAGTGGTAGAGGACCCGAGCTCAAGAGAGAGGGGTCCACTGAAAGACATGGTGACTCCCTCAATTGAGACCAGACTGATGCTGTTCATGCTGTAGAAGGCTTTTCAACACAGTGAGGGAATAACCAGGGTCAAAGGGCGAAATCCCCTTTATCTTACAATTTTGCCCCTAAAGAGTCTAATAAGAGAGCAAAATATGTACTGTGATGTAATGGCTGCAATGTAATAAACTGCTATGAATTAACTCAATTTAATTTAATTTCAATGAATCAATGGCTCGCTTCAAATTAAAAAGGGAACTGTGAGATTTCCTTGTGGAATAACATCTAAAAAATTAACTCTTTAAATCTTATTATGGCTCTCAGCGAAGTTATTTTGTTCCGACTTCATGAAAAGCCTTTATTTAATGAGAAATCAAACATCCCAGTGTGTTTATGATCTTTCAGTTCTGCTTGACCTGGGTCTGCACGGCTCAGTAATCTTTCTGGTTTAGATTCATGACTTCTTATTGTGATCAGCTAAGATGTTAATTTTTACGTTTCATACACTGCCCCTGAGCGTGTTTCAAATGCCCCCAAAGTTCAGTCATGGGAAGACAAAAACTGCACCATTAAAAAGTTATTTCCTACCCTGTTCCAACATTTTATTTTCTGACTAAATTACTCTTACTACTTACTAAGAGTTTCTGCCTAAAGTGGAGTCTTGTGGTCCATTCACATGATTCATTATTATTTCAATTTAGAATACCAAAATAATAGTTCCAAAGATATGTAATGGCCCAGAAGAGATGATGATATTATTTGAGCCTAACTGATGTTAACCTGTGGATTGGGGATGACATTTGTTACTTTTTTACAGCAACAACTAATTGATTAAAACAAATGTAATTCTTTACTTTCATCAATCAGTCTTCACCAACTACCCAACCCTCACCAAGTGGCAGCCTGCACACTCTCACTGGGAACCACCTGGATGATATTTACATGGATGCAAAGTCGTGGCAGTCCCTGAAATAGGAATCCAATCCTGACCTTCTGTCTCCTGGTTCTGCTGGCCCGGTAGCTTCATGGCGTGAATCCCGGTTACCACAAACAAATCAATCCCTGGCTACAAAACAAACTCTGCCAACCTGCCCAGTGGAACCATCACAGGACACCAGGTGTTTCCAAGATCAGAAAGGCAGCGTAATTAATCTGTCGAGCCAAATGTACCGTGGCATGTGAACATGAACAAACTGCTGTTCGGTCGTGAGTTTTGAAAACACATTTTCTATGCTCTTCTGCTTATATTGCTTCGGATATATACGGTTATTCTAAAACAAATGAACTGAATTGAAAGCAGAGGGGGATCGTGAATTTCAGAATTAAGTCCATTAACTCTCCAAACAGCTTTGTCCCGTATCCAAGGATACACAAGAGCCTCCAACACCGAGCTCTTTAAAGGGACAGACGCACTCCTCTCTGATCTGATCTGATGAGAATGACAGAACAAGCTGTGGAAACTGCTGAAAAGCACCACAGGTTTGTCCCTTTCCCTTCTTATTGCTTTTTTTATTCATCATCAATTATTTCATTCTCTAACCGGCGGTAACTCATCACTGAATGCAAAGTCAAGCATTAAATTCCACCATAAAACGGTTGCTAAATTATTTCTGGACATTATAAAATGGCATTATCTTACTCGTAATTACTGACCAGTGAGTTCGAATCACACTGTGGCACTTACGGGTCAAAGTTTCCCCACACAATCTTTCTCATTACGGTAATTCTAAAATGTGAATTGTAGACGATGTCATACACATATCTGCTCACTAAACGGCTTTCGTCCCATCATGACACACTCTTTGCTATCTTAATTACATCATTAACCTTGTATGTCATGTCATGCATCTACTTGTCACTGCTGACTGTTAGATTCTATTATCCAGTCCCCTCCTGTAAAATACATAATAATAATAATAATATAAAACAATGTCTTATATAATACACAAAATATTAATGGAGTTGACTGTTTCTGTCAATGTTTATGTTTCCCTTCCTCTACAGTACTATGAACACCGATTTGAGATCATTATTGGTGGTGATTAAGTCGTTTAAGATGATAATTGTGAGATATTTTGATAACATGAATGATTAACAAGAATTTGTATGAATATGTCAACCACAGTAAGATGATTGTATTATTACTCTTCATACAAAAGCATGATAATATACCAAAACAGTCCCATCTTCACGTCCACCGCTGTTGCACTTTTGTTAAACACCACGATGAGCCTGGTGATTATACAAATTATGGGACATTTCACCAGGTTCAAATAGCAGGTCATTAAATTCCCAACTGCGGTCAAGAGGCAAAGCTCCAGGAAAGGCATCAAGGCTACATCGCCCTCTGCTGGTGCCCCTGCTATACTGCAGACTATCTCTGTCCTGCAGTCCAACATCTGGCATTCAGAGCAAGCTGCTGACTTAGACCACAACCCAGGAATAAGCAAAGCCACTCCAGTCTACAACTGCTGAGGAATCTGTCAGTCAGCAATATTTGAAAGTAAGGTCTCATCTAGTTCACATCCATGTGCCCAAGGGCTGAGCCAAGACTGACTGAACTGCAGGGAATCAACAGCCTGAGGAACAGAATAACATGACAGGAGAGGCTCCCAGGAGAGGAGCTGGGGGAGGCTTTGGATGCTGTAGGAAAATATGTAGGGACCTCCTGCAGGATTCTCTTATATGACGGGTCTTAGACATTCTATGGTTCTAACAATCAAATGCACAAAAACAATTCCAGCTGCATGTACCAAACAGGTTTTACAGCTGCAAAGAGCCTTCTTTGTATCCACTGTGAGACTCTCATGGTAGCACACTGCTTGGAAGAACATCCCTCCTTCTGTTCTGTACGTTTTAAGTTTTTGCGTAATTTAATTTTCAGTGATAAAAATGTTCTCCAAACGACAAGCTTACTATAGCATTAGCAAGTGTGGGGCTTGGTTTTTCAAATTCAATTATTGTCTCAATAATCCCCCAGATAACAGAACTACAGAATCGCAGTAATCTTCACACTAGATGTTCTAACCTGCATGCACAATTAAGCAGAGGTTGACAGCCATGGTGCTTACCGTGGAACAGCCTATTTCCTCTGCTGAAACATTGGCTTCCTCCAGTGCACCAATGACGGCGTCTTGAGACACGATGGCATCCATATCTGTAGAAACACAAACAATACAGTCACATTAACAGCAATAATCTCCCATGCACAAGTATCAATAACAAGGGTTGAAAAAGAAGAACCAGAGCCTTCTAGTGAGTAGAAGGAACATTATAAATCCAAGTCCTGGGTCCTTACAGACAATAAAAACTGCTCAAGTGAAATAATGTTTGTCTATATGGTATTTAATCTGTTCATGTGTTATGAGTTTCTATTTAAAACTTTGCTGGAAGACAAATTTCCCATAGGAACAATAAAAGTTTAAGTTGAAAAAGAACTCAATATTACTGGATAATAAAACCAAACGCTTAACTAAACTATGTCTACAGTATAATGGTGGTGTAATAATCTGAGGCTGATTAATTAAATAAAAGTTTGCTCGACGTATATAAGTGGACCCGTTGACAAAGCATGTTAAGAGTGATAAAGTGGCTGGAAAAAGCTTCTTTTTAAACGGAAGTACAATTTCTGAAAACAGCTTCTAAAGGATATTTTTGCATCCATTGAATCATAGATTGAACATTGTTGAAGTAATAACAATTTCCAAATCTGGAGAAGGAGAGGTGGTTTTGAGTGTCTTACAAGGTTACCTGTTGCTAGGCTACGATCAGGCTGTAAATATAACCCCTCCTCTATAATGACGCTCTACTCTCGACGTGACGCACAATATCAACCTTGCACTTGACCTTTAATTATTGGACTTGGGTCCAGTACAATTATTCCTGATGAGTGAAAATTGTCAACAGAGGAGTGCTATAAGTTCTCTTTCAGCACAAAGACCATCACACGGACAGCTTCAAACTCTGCAAGTCTAACTTCCTGCTCCCCTCACAGATAAACTGGCTTGTGTGTGTGCGTGTCTATGGTGTTTGTTTAAGAAAACCCAGCCTCTTTGTGCTGTGTGTCTGAGACTTAGTCACATGTACTGGTAATGTGACTACGCCTGCTGATAAAGAACATGAATGTGTGTGTGTTTGTGCGTGTGTGAGAGAGAGAGAGACAGCACGTCTGAATATAAAGGAAAGTTCTGTCAGCCTATACATGCCCGTAGGTATCATAAACATAAAATGGCAGGAAGTGGCTGTGTACTGTACCACTGTGGCGAAACAATTAGTCTCACCTCCGAACTCAAAAAGAAAAGCATTCTGAAATAACCTCTTCTGTTAGATAAAAAGGTCTGGTAATACGACAAAATACTAAATCCTTGTTAGAAGGACGTTTGCTCCTCATCTATCAAAAGGGGAAAAGTAAAACACACCTTTATATTAATAGTCTTGTTAACAACAGGAATATATCATAGCAGAATGTCACAAAAACGTGTCTGGAAGCCAAATATGTCTCTGTGCACATTTAAGTGAGCTACACTGCCTTTAACTACAGAGAGCTTTTGCCGTCAGTCATCACAGATAAATTGACTGTAATTTTCGCATATTAGCTCTGACATAGATAATGGAATAAATCTAAACTGTCACTGGACTTTGTGTGTTTTCCCACCTTGCACTGGCCCAGCGTGGTTTCCTGAAGGTCCATCCACTGTATTAAGAATCACTGCCTTTTCCATCACCACCACTGGAGAAAGCATCTCCTCTGCAGGGGGTTCACTGGGCACTCCATGTTTAGAGAGAGTTGACTCAACTCCCGGCACACTCACATCCTCAGTAGATAAAATCGGGGTGAGGCATTTTAAGTCAGCCACATCTGTCTGAATCTCTGAAAGCCTTAAACCCACATGTGAATTGGTTTCAGGTGACAGCTCATCTGCTGCCATCTCCTCACCGTCTTGCACTTGCACCAAATGCACATCCACCCCCACAGTCTCCTCTGTTGTCGATTCGTTGCTGGTCTCTTCGGGCTGAGCATCCTCCTCAGCTTGGACAGTTACTTTGCTCTCTACTGAGACACTAGCGGTGACCTCTGACACTGAATGCTCCACAATCAGGTCAGTGCCGGTGGCCTCAACACTTTCACACCGACTTTCGCTGATCTTCACTGCTGGAGGTTCCCCGTATGCTGGGCCTAACGACAGATCCTCTTTGGAAAGTTCACGGGAGAGTTCCTGTACTGTCCTTTCATGACTCAATGGCTCCATTGTATGGAGGCAGGGTAGCAGTTGTGTTCCAGGCTCAGTGCCAGGCTGCCCGCAGTCTGTCACTGTCATTGCACTGTCAGTGCCATGCTCCAAGTGGAGCCCTGAATCTGTGCTTTTAGAATGTCCATTGTCTCCATCAGGATTCATGTCATTTTGTTCTTCTGCCTCGAATTCCACTGGAGCCTGTTCCACTATTTTGCTTTGATTTAAGTCCTCTTTCTCCATCGGTTGTTTGTCATCTTCCTGGGTCGAGTCGAAGATCTCTGTTGTGGAGCTTTCAACTGAACGGAAACTGTCATCTTCATCACTGGAGGGGCTATGAGAGGCTGCCCATGAATCCAGACTAGCATGTCTATTCCTTGAGGTTTGGTCTTCAGGTGAAGGCTGACAAATGTCTGGATCGGTACATGGAGTGTCCATGGAGTCTCTGGCAGTGTGAAAATCAGCTGTATTTGAAACAGACGTTTCTTCAAGGATGCCAGGTTCATTCACAGGTAAACTGGATCCAGGTACTGTAGGAGGTTCATCTATACCTGTCGACACTAAGATATCAAGCACTTTACCGCTAGCTGTTCCACTATATTGCCCAGAATGGCATCCAGTTTCTGTAGCCAAATTACTTCTATGATCAGCCAAGCCCCACTGCTGCTCTGTAGAATAATCCCTACCAGCTGTTTCCTGGTTTTGTTCCAGGCTGTTTATGTCTGGTGGAGGTTCCCCCTCATGGAGGCCCTCTATCAAGAGACATGGAACAGCAGATTCATACACTGCCTCCTGCATTACGTCACCACAGTCTATCAGCGATGGGTTGGGGAGGTCCACTGGGGTTGATGTAAGGTCTGTTAACTCTTCATTCCCTGGTTTCTCCTCCTTTAAATCCCAGAGCTCCTTGTTGTGTTCCATCTCTTCCCCCTGTACATGTTCCTCTTCCTGGGAGCACATGGAGTCTGATACCTCCGAGCTCTCTGACGACTGAGTCTGGCCCATAACAGAAACTGCTGTGTCTCCAATGAGCACCGTCGTATCTCCGGACACTGAGTCGTCCTCCTTCTCTTCCTCCCTCCCCCTGCCAGTGCTGTCCCCTGCTTCCTCCTTGGATCTGTCCTTTTCCTCTGTGGCCTCTTGTCCTTCCAGGTTTACAGCCTCTTCTCTATCAGTTTCCTCGACATGTTTACCACAGGCTGCTGGAGGTGGAATTCCCACGGAGCGGCTCCCTTTTCCCAACTTACTCTGCGATTCTTCACTCCTGTCACACACAGTCAAAATCTGGGTGGCGACAAAAGGCTGTTCCTTACCCTCCTCTTCCGTTTGGCAGTAATTTCTCCCAGTGTTTGGACAGAGACACACCCTACCCTCTGGTGAGCTGAGGCCATGCTCCTGGGGGCACAGCTCTGAGTTCTGCGTACTCAGAGACAAACTCCAGCCTCCGTCTGCCTCCCCATATCCACCATCCACACTACAGCTGCCGTCCTCCGCTGGGTAGTTTTCTATCCGGCTCCCTTGCGTAGTTTTATCCAGGCACTCCGATACTAAACTAGGCGGCTGCAGTTGCTCTGGACGCGTTGTCTCTGTTTCGACACGCTCACAACATTCAGCAGCTGTGTGCAGAGACTCAAACTTCAGCTCCAGGACAGAAACTCCCTACAGGATCGAGAGAAGGAACGAGATAAATGTTAGTACTTCACTCAGCGAAACCAATTTAGCTGCTCACTAGTTCTTATCAATCGGCACCTCAGTGATTGCATAAGGTGTTCCACCGGTTATACAAACTAAGCTTGAAGGTTAGAGAAATGAGGGCAGTGAAAAGACAAACAATCCAACAATGTTCAGCAGCTCCAGTGCTCCTGGATGTGGCAGAGATAGCATGCTGAAGGGGCAGGGTGCCATGACTCACCTTGGCATTCAGATGAAATATCAAGTGTTTCAGCTGCTCCACGCTTTTCTGGAGGGTCGGGGGGTCACAGCCAGGGTTGATGCACAGAGTCAAAGTATGTGTGTCCAGCCTGGGACGGTGGCAAACTACTCTGGTGTCTGTGGAGAGGCGGTGGACGGTGTCCGTCTCTGTATCCACCTCAGCCCTGCCACAAAATAAACACTTAGATCACTCCATAGACTCACAGCTGTGATTGGCTAGCATAATATAAAACTGCTTTCGAGAGAGGGTTCTAACAATGATGTCACCCCATCAACATCCCCACCATTTTTTTCTCCGACAATTCATGTTCAAGAGAGTTGTTTTCATCATCTCCATGGGGTGGGGAATTACCCCAAACAATTCACTGAATGCCCCGGCTATTAGGTTGGTCTATTTGAACAGTTTGGTCAGCAATCGAGCAATCCATGAAGTAGCATTTTGTTCTAATCATGCTGTTGTGAAGCTGTGAGTAAAATGTTCCCAATAAACACTTACAAACTGTTCCACGTCGATAACTTTCCCGGGAAACCTCTCCTGCCTTGGCTGTAAGTAATGAAGGTAAAAGTATGTGCAGTGTTTTGCTTATAAAGATAGCAGCGGTGTAAAGGGGAGATACCTCCCAGTCAGGCAGATCTGCTTGCGTAACCCTGGGTGGAGTGCTGTAGCTCGGAGGCCCGGTGGCTGAGGTCACCCGCTAAGCTGTGAGTGATTTCACTTTTTCAAGATGCAATTACCATCACATAACAAGCTGTTTTAAAGGCAACTTCACTTCATGCCTTGCAACAACATGAGCTTT
Organism: Genypterus blacodes; assembly: GCF_046128005.1. Lineage (NCBI taxonomy): Eukaryota > Metazoa > Chordata > Actinopteri > Ophidiiformes > Ophidiidae > Genypterus > Genypterus blacodes. The sequence continues at coordinate 11,501,830 of NW_027466879.1, forward strand.
CTAAAAAGGTAGGTTGTCTTTAAGCTTGTAGCATCTTCATTCCGAGATAAGTGAAAACTATCTTGCAGCAGATAAGTAGTGCTTAAGACATAAAAGAAGTCCATTTCCACTTAAAGTCATGTCTCACTCCATTTACTGCAAAGCAGATTTTTTTCCCTCTCAGTTTAATGTTCAACTATAAAAGGATGAGAAGAATTTGACCTCACTTTTCACTCTGAAAGAAGCCACTTTTAGGATTATACCTCACATCTGTGGGACCTACACATAATTCCCTTGCCTTGACACTTAAAGCACTGACACACAGACTTATCACATAGATAGAAGCACCGCTGTAAACATAGTACTCAAACCGAAGCCTTTGTGCTGTGGAATAGTTTCCCTGCTCTCCTGATTTCAGTGGAACAATACTAGCAGCCCACAACTTTTCAATTTGCCCTCAACTATCTGACCACAGCCAAAAGTGCTAAGCTCGGCTGCAGTGCGGTTTTGGTGGTGATGTACTTTGGACCCTTCTATTGTTCCATGAAGACAACAGACAAACAACTTAGCCATAAAAGACCTGGTTGAACCGCTCTGTCCTCTCTTGTACTGTCTTGAGACTATTTGTAAAAGCAAAAGAGCAATGTTCACCCAAACACAGAGCTACTCTCAATGTTAAACTGTGTGACGTAGCTGAAAATAAGCATAATACTACATTATCATGTTTTATTATCTTTTATTCTCATTTCTCCAGCTTCATTGTCATGATCTTTTTTTAACATCAATTCACTTATTAATGTGTGAGTTTTACAAAAAAACAACAACTGTCAACTCAAGAGTAACACTTACTGTATGAGCAGCTGGCAGAGGTGCTGGTGTCCTCGTAAAGCGGCAACGGCGGAAGGGGTGTGGCCTTCTTTGTTGGCCAATCGCAGGGCTTCTCTCGCTCGGGGCTGCAGCAGCAGAAATCGAGTGACACGCATGAGCCCTCGGCGTGCTGAGAAATGCAGCAAAGTCTCCTGAGGATCTGGATCTGTTGGAGAGATGGAGGGCGAGAAAGTGAAGACATCCGCAATGAAGGATAGAAAGAAACAAAGACAGAAACTTAAGAGGGAATGGTGCAGCAGTGTGGGCAGCCAGATTCTGGTTCAGGGGCCAACATACCATCACTCGCTGCAGCTTGGCAACTTCACAATGGAAGCTAATTAAGCCAGCAGAGGATCCACAATGAGCGGGGATACGTCAGACCTTTACACCTTAACAGACTAATGAAACCACAGTCTGTCTGCGAGTTCACACAATCGTATCCCAAAATGCAAGCCGATACTTCCACTTTCCAAAATACAATAATGCAAAGGGCCAAAAACTACATCATTTCATCACAGGTGACAAATTTCAAATGACCCTGTTATTAAGTCTGTGGTCCACCCATATATCAGTCTAACTCCTAACGACACCATCAAACACTGAAACCACCCCCTTACATACCCTAAAATAAATAATTAATGGATACACACATTCACACACAAGCACCTCCATCTTTCTTTGAAAGCCACAGGTTGTTAGAGCAGCTCCCTTCGACATCAATGACAGACTCAAATTAATTAATTAATTAATTAATTTCAATCTGTGTAATTAAATCTCAGTCTACATTAAATGATAACATTCTAAGGACATTTCTGTTTCTCTTAATATCTGGGTTAAAGAAAGAGGACTTTTACTTTCTGGTCCACAGGCAAAAGAGACAGAAAGGCGTCATGAGAAAAGGTGCCAAACTGGTTTCAGAGTGACAAGTGACAGGGAACTGTTGGATACAAAAAACACACTTAACCCCATCAAGATGTTCCATGACGCTGTGTAAAAACGCAAAAAGAAACATCGAACATCACTCGATGGTCTACAACATTCTTTGATTCAAAAAAGTAAAAGGGTGAGAAAAAGCAAAGCTGTAATTTTGGTGATTCTGGCTTTCACTGGACTGAACACAAGCTCACGGCTCTTTTACATTTCACTCTTTAGTTCCATTTGCTAGTTATTGTAGGGACAATTCCTGCCAATGTCTTGCACACAAATTGTTCTAAATTTACATTTTGGGCAAGATGAGAAATTTGACAGTGTTTCAGTTAGCAGGAGATTAGATGCTCCACACCATTGCAGCCCCTCTGGGATCTCTTCTAAGACCGTATCTACATTCAAATGATGTCTGCCGAAGCTTTAATCAGAATCCAAAGACCTCAGAAGAAATCATTTGGAAAGGACTGAAAAGAAAAACAAATTATAACTCAGAACAAAAACTTTATTTTAAATTTTGTTATTATGAAACTCCCTGAGCCATATTTACAGTTATGCACAAGTCTGCTGCAGAAAGGTTTCACACCACTGTGGCTTATTCTGAATCATCCCGGCCTGACAAACCTCAAACTAATTGGTCAAATTTAATGCTCCACTTGGCCGAGCTGGGCCAGGCTGGAATGTGAGATGCCAAATAGTGTCAGGGGAGGATTTACTGCTGGGTTTGATGGCGGTTCCTGGGAACTGGCTCGCATCACAAAAAAATGTACATTTTTTGCAGGGTGGCTAGAAGGGCAAGTTGCATCAATATGGCAAATTGAATCACCAAGATAAAATATGTTAATGTGATACAGAGGTCAATGCTAGATACTCACTCTTGCAGTAGGCGCAAGCTACTGTGAAATCTGCTGGTTTTCCCCTCACTGTGCAGGTATTTATGCAATGCAATAACGCCCGTTCATAATTTTGTTTAAATTATTCTACTGGAACTAAGACATAATGTTTCTGTTGTTCACCTTTGTCGATGACATGCACTGTTCTTACGTGCAGGCCAGGTAAACTAAATTTCCCTGACGACAATAAATGGCTCGGCCTGGTGAGATCAGTGACTGCTGTGCGTCCACAGCGTGAAGGATGACTGAGATAAACCACCGTCACCTCCACCTATAGTCTCCTGCGATCCATCATCTGACAGGTCTGATAAATGGAGAGCACTCCTCTTCCCTCCCTGCAGTTCACCGTTAAGCTTCTTGTATTGAAGTGGTGACATATTGTGAAGCAGAGCCTATTAGAGCACACATCAGTCACCACAGCAAGAGGCCGCCTTCCACATCAACAACATGACAACTGATTTCAGTGCAAAGAGTGCGTTTGTGTATGTGTGTGTGCACTACTACACAGGCATAAGGCCGAGCTTTTTCCATAACAGTAGCAAATGAATCTGATTAAATCGGCAGGGCAGGTCATTACAGGAATGGATTGGATTTGATGAGTTTTCTTTTCTGGCCACAAAAGTTTAATAAATTAAACAATTTGAGGAGTGACGACTTGGACTACTATCTAATACCCACTTTCCGGGCTTATTTTCTCTCAGTCTTGTTTGAAATGCTACTGGCTCTGCTGGTTTGGTCTAATTTCAAAGTCAAAGTTAAAGCACAAGCTATTATCTAAACAGTAGCCAGAAGCGGACACAGTGCTGTAACTATTCCCAAAAGTCTTGTTTATGCTGCTTTACAGGCAGCAATTACCACACTGAGTTTATCATCTGGATCAGCTCATTTGGCTGCCTTTAACTGATTAAAGCCATCAGAGTAAATGGGTGGAGAAAATTGGCACTTTATTTTTTTTAATACAAATGTTTGTTTGCTTGCACAGACATCCAATCCTCACAATACCAAATGTTGTACAGTTAGGGGTCATGTACATATAGCTCAGCCCCGCTCTGTGGCTCACACGACGAGCAGGGATTGATAACGGTTCGTACAGTATGGTGATGCTACTGCGTTCATCCCATTCAGCAAACTAGAGGGCACTCGCATTCCTCCATCAAGGTCGAGTAGTCCCCAACTTATGATCTGCATCTACTTTGAAAAAGTAACTAATTGTGTGGAATTACATGACAATAATCACAGTTTAAGCCTTCATGTCATCAGTTGCATTAACTGTCTGACTGTCTGGATGCTTCTTAATGGATATGATTAATAATTGAAATGTATGAGTTATTTTACAATGATATAATCCACTATACTAATGGTGCAAGAGTTACAAAGTAGAAAACTTCTGAAACTTCCTAACATGATGGTGAAATTGTCAGAGCTATTGCATGTGACATTGAATTATTTGTCAGTATGTTTTTGCATCAGTGTAACCAAGTGTGCCTCTTGGGGCATTTTATGGTGCTAGACAATTTTTTTTATTTAAATTAAAAATTATGTAGGTCTGTGCCTTCCGGCCTCACCAGTGCTGTTGTCGAGTTGGTTTCCCAGTAAGCTCCATCCTGGAGGCAGTATGAGATGTTGCAATGCCAGCGCCAGGCTCTCATCCAGACGTTCACACTCTTGCAGAGGTATCTGACACTCGTCTAGCAACAGCACCCCGTCGAGGCCGTCAGCCCGGCCTGCTGTGCTCACCTGGGTACAGGGTGATTAAAAAAGACAAAATGAATGAGGGAAGTGATGTTCAGTCTACTGGATCTATGTGCATACACACAATGATAAGAATTAAACATTAAACAGGATATCCAAAGGCCTCTCCCAATACTAAGTTAACATTTGAGATGCATTATGTTGACAAAAACAACTCATTCTGGGATTTAATATTTACAAAAAAAGTAAAAAATGTTTCCAGAAGAATTACATTCTAGTGCCAACATAAAGAGTGTATCTCATCTTTCCCTCTGGCAAACTGTGTTCAATTCAATATCCAATTTGTGTGGGATGGCAAAAAAGATTGTATTTAATTATATACCAAGGACTGTGAGACATTGTCAAAGAGCACTGCATGGCTTAGTTCTACAATTACTAGCCCAACGTTGCTGTTTCCATTTAACCAGGTTTCTGAGCAGAGGTGCACATAAGTAGCACGCCAGTGTGTCCCTGTCCCTTCATTTAGCTCTCTCTCTTCGAATCTTCCTCTCTCTCGCTCTTAACAGTGCAACATCAATCCACTTGTGCTCATTTTAGTACTAGACTGTAAAAATATGTTAACCCCCTTTTCCATTTGTGTGGCCATTTCCCTGCTGGCTTAGAAGTGCCATTAACTTAACAAGGTGCTCACCAGGAACTGGGCCATGTCAAAAGCCAAATCCTGAACAAAGCAGAATCGTTGTTCGGCCAATGGGGCCACATGACCTAGGCAGGCCTTTAGGTCCTCTGGGGCCTCTGGGACACCTCGGCTGACTGAACACAAGGTGACCGACACCACCTCACAACAGTCATGGGCTGCAAGAAGACAGCAAGGGACGGGAGAGTGGGAGTGGAGTGGGAGAAAGAAGGAGAAAAAATGAGATGAAAATTTTGAAATAGCACACATGTACAATCTATTCACACTCTGGGCCTGAGGACTTGCGTGATGTTTTTAATGACGTTGAGGGTGTTACGACATACTGTACAGTTTGCAGTATGGACACAGGTGATATTAGTCATAGCAGGAAAAGCACAGGTATAACTAATAACATTAATGATGGGTGCAGTTCACTAGGAAGTGCTGGTGTCAGGTCCTTGTATTGTTCGTGCTGGCTCCCTGCCAGGCCTTTCTGGCACACCTAAATGGAACAGTGCCATCATTAATGTTATTAGTTACGCCTGTGCTTTTGCCGCTATGACAAGTCAAAAAAGTCTGCAAAGAAAAAGGGCCTGTGTGCAGCAGATGGCCCCCTGCTCAAGAACACCGTCAACATTGTTTTTCCATGCTGGTTGTATTCAAAAGAGGCAAAGGGGCTGAGACATGATGCAGACTGTACGCTGCTACACGCCTGCACGTTTGATACGGTAAATACACAGCATGCTAGCCACACTGGGTTACCTATCTAGCAGCCTATCAGTGCAAAGATAGTGTTCTTTGCCTTGAGGAAAAACATTGAATACTGTGTTGTTTTACAATATTCATCTGCAGAACAGCAACAGTTAGGAGAGTTAGGACACAAAATGGATCATTTTAGATAATGGCAAGTGAATTTAGCCCTCTATGGAAGCTGAGAGGGGACATGATTATTCTCTCAAGCTTTAACAGAACGTGTTTTTGTAATCTTGATAAAATGTCCTCTTGGCACAATAATGTATGTATTTACTGTTACAAGGCACAAAGCCATTTCATAATTCGAGTTATGATTATGATTAATGAGATGACGTCCTCCCTTGGCTTCTGTAGCCATATTGCACTTTCAATATGTAAAAACATTTTCTGTGGTCAAATTGTCAACCAAGATTACAAACGCACACTCATGCGGACACACACACACACGCCCACATGGGGACACGCACACAAACAAAGGACACAGACACACAAAGCATAAATGTGCTTTGATGTAAAACTTAATAGAGTCCTAATGATGTTTTTCATGGTGTTCATTGCAAATACAGACTGAATACGCAAACACAGAGTAAGTGTGACCTCGACAATGGTCTTCATCCACATTCAGGCTTTAAAAAATCTGCGAGGGTGGTTTGTGAATACACACATTAAACATATACCTCCTTAATTGTCCAGCTGCACTAACTGCTAAAGCAATCATATCATAAAAGAGCATGAATGGTTGATGTTACTATAATGAATAGCAACATTGGAGTTTATTATGACTTTTATCCCAAAAATAAGCCAAGCAAATGCTTTCTTGCAGTGGTACAGAACACAGAGGCATCATCCAAAATTGCAAACTATCATCCTGTACAAACAACCTCAAAATATTTTGGTCGCTTCAATCACAAAGATACAATAATAGGAACAGAAGAATTAGCTGCAATACAGGTAACTTATGCAGTTATTCTCTTTAACACCTATTACATAGTTCAAATCAACAACTAATTAAAAATGCATCTCAGTCTTAATTTAATTGGAGCTTTATGTTAATGACTTTTCAGGTGTGTCATAACAAAAAAGGCAAGACTATAAACACCATAAAATGGCAGACCCTGTCAAAATCAAAACACAACCAGCAGCTAATTAAGGCTCAGTACTGTTTCTCAGTACAAACACGCAGTATTGACAACTCCCTGCTCTTAATTCACAAGGCGTTGAAGGGCCGTACTGCCTCACTACATCAATTTACTTCACCAAACCGGACACTCTGGATGCAGGACTCATAGTCACCCCGCTGCCTGGACAGAAATCGTCTCTGCCCCCCTCTGCATGTGGAGAAGGATTCTAACGCCGGCTATGTGTTTAAACCTAGGTGCGATACTTAAGCGCAGAATTTCTTTTTCTTGAAGTCTAACGGTACCTGTCTGCCCTTTATTTTATGTCCTTCCCTAAAGTCTGTTTGTGTGTTTGAATCAGTACATTTACATGCATGGTATGCAACTAGTTCTATCTGTAAAAAAAGGCAAAAAGTCAAGATGCGCGTGGTAAGAATTAATAAGATTCAATCATTGCATTGCAAAAACAGTCCATGACTTGTTGTTTAACTAGCTTATGAGGGAAAGTATGCAGGGTGAGGCAATGCATCAGAGGATTGCTTACTTCATTCATAATTCACTGGATAGTTTACATGTTTGAGTAAATCCATTACAATAATTTGTCTCTGTTATTCCAACATCGATGTATGCCGTTTCATAACGAGTGTAAGATTTAAATACTGCAATACGCCACTGGAGTAATGGAGGCTCAAATGCTTTGCTCAAGGGCACCTTAATCCACTGGAAGAAAATATTCTGCATCTCTGCGCTGACTTTCTTGGGCCACCTGGGGACTCAATCCAGTGACTTTGTGGTCGGTCACAAGCCAGGTCCCTTCGGAGCTCTGGAGCTCTGTCAGGCCTGATGGAGGGAGCAGTGAAGCAGAGCTAATCTGTTAGAAGGGTGAAGTGACACCCCCTCCTATTCAGCAGACGACTGTAATTCAGCCGAGCTCTTAATGAGATATCGCAGACATAACACTTTCTGCCTCCTTCTTTTCTGTCTGCCAGACAAGACCCTCAAAAAACAATGAATATGAATGAAGATGTCTTTCCCTTGGAGTCACCTACAAATCACAGATAAAAAAGGTTTTCACTAATATTTATTCACGCTATTTTCAACATACAGTACCTTCTGGTTTTTGATTTATGTATTGCTGGTTGCCATGTATGTTAAACCTTTTCTACTGTTCACTTCAGTGGAAGCATCTTTCAATAACAAAACAGCCTAAATACTTCAATTTGCTTCTGAGGGCAGACATTGCTTAATGTCCAGTTAATTCCAGGGTATCATACTTACTGGATTAATGCAGATTAACCAGTATAAAGGATTCTAACATCGTTTTTGCTTTCCAATTATAATGATGATGACGATGATGATGAAGGCAATTGCTGTATAATAAGGAATAAGACTATAGGTCGACAAGGGAACAGATCTAAAACAGATTTCGCTTCATTTAAGCACTGTAGGTGGAGCTGCTTTCCCACAGGTCCACTAGCAGTGACAGGGGAGCTGGAAGGGATTGTGGGTGGGGTGGCTTACCAGGACACAGAGCCTGTAATGTGTCATGACTGCTTCTTAGGGTGCTGGTCAGGTGCCGCTGTGTGCTGCCAGCAAACAGCAGGAAATAGTCCACGCCCTCCTCATCCTCAGTCAGCTCCTCGTCACAGAGCTGCACTGTGATAATACACCTCCCCTAAGCAAAGAGTCAGAGAGAAAAAGTTACACAAAGACCACAAACTTTAATTTGCTTACGTCACGCTCAAAATGAAGCCCACATAACGTATCACTTCGTCGCATTTACCTTGTGCAAAAGTACAAAAACGTAGATGACTGTAGATATATAAACCTAAAGCCGAAATTGTTGACCTGCTTGTACCAAACACCTGTAACAATTAAGACCGAAACTGTGACGGCTGCGCAGAACTTTCCGTTAACCAGTTTCTCAAGGATACAATCAAATGTCAGCAAGGAAGTGAAACCTGATCAGAAGTGGTCACCTGAGGCGTATTGTGTCGAATGCCAGGCATGAAGTGAAATGGGTCACAAATAAACGAAAGCGGAAAGAGAATATCTGGAAAGAAGATTGGTAGGTCTGAAACAATGTTGTAAAATGCAAAGTGCATATTTTACAGAAGGGCTAGCAGAGGAGTAATAAAGCATTAGGGAGGATGTATTATCAGAAGGCAGCCTGAGTAAGAGCAGCGCTTCTCTCTTGGCTGTTTTCCAGAAATCCAGGTATTTAACCCTTATTCAGGGAACAATGGCTGAGGTCCATGTCCTCGTTTCGAAAACGCGGATGCCTCAACCACGTGTTCCTGACCGGTGCAGACACCCCAGCAAGTGACCTTCAATTCATTAACACGCTTCACAATTGTTCTATTGTGGGGAGAGGAATAACACACATTTGGTGTCTAGGCCAATGTGCTAATATTCTGTTGTGAAAATACCACTGTGTATATGTTACAGCCCAACCCTGCTCCGTCTGCAGATTCACATTTGGCTGTGGTGTGACCGAGCATTGTGGGGAATGATGTCGTGTCATCTGAGGACAGAGAGAGGAGTAGGAAGAGCGGAGAAAAAGAATATTGTTCATCATCAGCTGCCTTCCACTGGGGGACTGCAGCCTATTGACACCAAGGAGGAATAATGGGACATTCATTTTCTCTGCAGACGTTTTAGAAGCCTGGTTCAATATGAGCAGGACATGGCTGGTGTCAAGTAGAGCTAAACAGCCGGGGTTAAAGGTGTTTCCTCCTCCTCTTATGAAGTGCTAGCCTGAGGGCCTTGTTTCCATGCAGGCACATTAGCAAATTGACAGCAGGAGGGCTAACTAGCAGCCCTGGGTTCATCAAGTTCCTGTTTGGCAAGTCACTGCTGCTGAGTAATGTGGGGGAATAAAAAGTGTTCAAAGGCAACCACAGAGGCTTGAGCCTGCAGGAAGGGAAACAGCCTGCAGTAACCTTTTGAGAGCTGGGACTGGGTACATCTACATGCAGCATGGAGGATGCAAGGTTTGCTATGCTAGAGCAGTCTGAGCTTTAACAAGCAGAGCAGAGGCACTGGCATAAATGAGTTGTAGATGGGTGGAAGCCAGCAGGCATGACATTCTCTCCATTAAAATCCCATCTCCTCGTATGAGGCCAGATTGGAAATTAGAGTTTGGTGCTACTGAATGGATGGTATCTCTATGGATTTGTGAGTTTGCACTCCATGTGAAAATAAAATGTTATTAGGGTGAAATAAGTTCCACATCCTCACTATGGACAAAAGCAAAAGAAAAGTGATTTTCTCTCCACTAGAGAGAGCAAATTATCTGAGTCACAACACTAACATACTGTTTTTGACACAACACCTCTAAATGGCTCTTCATTATGTCTGAAAGGAGCAGAGCAGCCATTTAGTTCCACATTAATATACAGAACTATCGCTAAAAACACTGATTTGAATATAAGAGCTTCAATAAAGAATAAAGCTGTGTGTACATGAAGGACCATACTTCTCATTCACCAGCTTGTAATCAATTGAAGCTCATGGTACTGTTAACTACATCCAATTATAAGAGAAGGAAGGTCATCGTCGCTCTCCTTGGAGACAAACGTAGGCGTAGTTTTTCATTTCTGTGTCTATGCCATGAGCTCTCTGCTGGAGAAAACAAAATAACATGCCGCACACACTGACCTTTAGAAAACATGCCGCTAGTATGTGCAACAAATGATTTCAAAGAATGAATTAAGTAGAAATCGAATTCAAATTTCTAAGGGTACAAACTCATGACATCAAATTTTGTCTCAATGGTTACAAAGCTCAATGGAACTTGATAATGGATTATTTGAAATCAAACTAGAATTTTTTAATAACTGTTTGACCACTTGTTTGGTTCCAGACACACACACACACACACACACGCACACACACACGCACACACACACGCACGCACACGCGCACGCACACGCACTCACACACTGGGAACTGAAACAGCAGCTCAGAAGCCATGTGGCATACAGCACAAATGGAAGTGACTCCCCATCTTATGGCTGATCTCTGCTGGCAAGTACTTAGCAAAGTGACCTGCTGTGGTATTGACCTGCTAATCAAGCAGCTTCAACAGGGAACACACACCTTCTCAGCTTCATCAAAAGAACAGCTGGAGGCCAAGAGCTCAACCCCCTCTCTTTACATGCATGTTTAAGATTAAGATTATTTATCATGTTGCATGTAATTCACATGCAAATTACATGCAATTGAAATTTTTCTTGCACCCCCTCTTACATATCACACACACAACCACATGCATTACAGAGGGATGTGCATGTACCTACAGAATGTATGTATGGCAGTCCTGCTTTTATTATCCATGTAAGGTAGTGGGTAGGCGACTCCATCTGATCTACAATATGGAATAAATGAATGTCGACTGTGTTCCCTCCATGTCAGAATAATAGTGCTTTCAATGACTGACTGAATGGAAGGCTTAATCACAGGAGAACATATTGTATATTTAACATCAATTTGCTCTAAATCCATCTTTAATGGTTCTTATATTTCTTTTGATGTATAGTTGTTTGATAATCATACTTGCATTTTGCACAGAAATGTGTGGCTGGCGTGCACTTAGTCATAGTGACATTTACTGAAATAAATCTTTCTTGAAAACACACCCTCCATTTGCTTTCTCCTCTCTGAATGCTCTTGCAAGTCTGTCTAACCCTAACGTCCTCCTTAGCTCTCATTTCATTATTCATCAACTTCCTCTTAAGAGATGTTCCATAGTCACGTCAGTATTGCAAAAACAGGGAGGTCGTGACCTTTGCCCTCCTTACTACTGGTCCCGCCTAGCAACCTAGAAAATCGAACTTATTCTGCAGGTAGCCTCATTCGAAGGGTCTCCAGATAGCAGCTTGGTTGAAAGGTGTATTTTTAAAAGTGTGATAAAAGGCTGGTTAGCAAAGCCCCACAGGTGAGTTCCCCCCCCCTGTGAACTGATGTGATAAGTGTGTAAAATCTCATGTCTAATGAGGCCCGTCTGTCTGCCTGCTTCCACTGAAGAGTGAATCACAGATAAGACTGTCTTGTCTGGTTAATGTGTGAGCTAGCCTGACACACACACACACACGCACACACAAACACACAAACACACACACACCCCCCACCTCTGACTTATCAGATTTCCTGTGTGCCCTCTTCTTGTGCTAGTGATAAGGAACAAGAGCAACCACACACAAAACAAAACATCCCCCCTTACACAAACACACACACAGAAATATTTCCCACACAAACACAGAATTAAAAACATTCGGTATAAAGGACATAGATTACAAAATGCGCTTTTCTAATTTTCAGTTAGGATCCACTCAAAACAAAAACCCTTCTGCACTCTTTGCATGACACAAAGTCCACAACCAACAGGATGAATCAATCAGTGATCGTCAACAAAGGTAAACTTTAAGGTCACGGGATGGATCACTGCTTAGACATAAATACTGACGATGAAGAGGACTATGCATAATGACACGAAGCTCTGCATTTGGTTCATGGGAGTGGGTTGTAAAGCTGCTGAGATGAAAGAGGTCACGCCTCTAAACTCAGAGCAGACAGGTAAGGTGGTTCAGATGCCACCAGGGTGCCACCCTCTGGAGATATTCAGCTAGCAACTGACTGAGACAGCCCACCCACCCACCAGATACCAATCTCTCACAAATATCTAAAGACAAGGTAACGCACACACACACACAAACACGGCCTATCAAATATATAACAAAAACATTTTAGTTCATGGGTTAAAGAACAGCCTGCAACCAACATTTTTGCTATAATTACATGTTCACTCATTGATTTGTCCTTTTAGGAATAATTACATAATTTCACTGAGTGCTGGACTGAGTGAGTTGCTAACTGCTGTTTTTTCTCATCTCTGTTCACCCAAAACCATTTAGTACTGGCTCCACGTTTGCCGCGCCAAGACAAACAAATACTGACAGTTCATAGGCTACACTTTCAATTTTTACTGTGGCAGAATTCTGACTATATTTGGCTTTCATGTACCAGGTCCAGAGAGCTTTGGATGGACCCTTATGGAACCCTGTGCTATAACTTCAGCATCACAAAAATAGAAGTTATGAACTCAACATAAAAGCTAAAGGTGTCTTTCGGATTCCCAAAACACACAACAAATGTCATTCTGAGGCATCCATCTAAACATATAACTTTATGAGGAGGAGATTATTTTTAGGTGTTTCAGTGTGTTCAGCAGAAGGTTACTAAAGGGTCAATTCAAACACCTACACACCTGGTAAGTTAACAACAAATATCTCTGCAATGCAGTAACTTACAAGCAAACAATGTCAGTGACCTAGTTTACATGTAATTGACCTGAACAGCAGTTTAAAGGGAAAGAGCACCACACTAAAACATATTTAACAAGGTACTTCTACCACTTCTCTTGAAAAGCCATTTAATAAATAAACTGGAACAATTCCCCATGTATCCAACAACAAATCCATTCAGCAGTTAAATCTCAATCAAACAGAGGGAGAAAACACTGAAAATGTGATCATGGAAAACTTTTGTAGACCAAATGAAATGCTCCCTTACTGAAATCATCATCATCATCATCCTCATGTTGTTAATCTAGTATGAAAAGTGATACTTACATACAACGGAGCTTGCTGTGGGTTGAGTTTCATGTCCCTGGGCACTGTGAGGAGAACAACAAAGCAAAGAGTATAAGCTTAACAACAAATCAAAATGATCCTGTGATATAAGACACAAGATAATATCTCAAACCGTTTATGCTCCCGGACTTAATATTACCAAGTAAGGCCCTCATATGCACGTTACCAGTTCCTTCCTTTCCTTGCATGTAAATGTCTTTGGAAATTACCAGCAGTAATTCCCCTAATATTATCAATCATTGAGCTATGTGTACATGACATTTGATTTGATATTTGATGTCGTCTTTATGCTCAGTCTTAGTAAGGAAACATCGGTTTAGAAATGAGACACATTGACACCATGGCACAATTTAGACAATTTAGAATCCACCTGAACGTGTGACGAAAGTGAAGAGGTCAGGCGAGAACCACATGACAAAGGCTGAGCATATACGGTAAATGGCATGCACACACACACACACTGCTTTTTGACATGAGGTGACAACTCAACACTGAATGTGTGTCAAACTGAAAGACTTAATACAGGAAGTAAATAAAGGAAGACATGTTTTGTCCCGTGGGGATTAATCTCTTACAATTTGTTTCACATACCCAAGGTGAATTCATAATGGGAACCAAAACTACCAAATTTAGATACTACATTTATATTTTGGCAGTGCGCTGACATCTTTTCCCCTGTGAACAGTCTGCGCCTCTAAGGTGTTGTAGTTGCAGTAAAACTCAGCATACATTTCACTCTGGATTCCACATGGCTGAAAACTTAACTCAACAACACTTTTATCACAAAATGGATGTTCACCGAGTCTAGCAGGGTCATAACATTGATGGCGACAAGGTGACAGCTAAGCTTTCATTCAATGCCTTGATCCTGGCGGTTGTCCCAACACTATGTGGAAGGTTAACAGGGCATCACTATGAAAAAACACACAAACACACACACACTCACACACAATCCAAGCAAAACTGCCAGGTTTTTATCTAGGTTTGTTTTTCAAAGATGTCAGCAGCGATAGAAAACACACAAATATTGATAGATTTCTAGTCCCTAATAATTGAAGATATAGGTTCTTCGTGAAGTTAAATTATCAAATCTAAGACCAAAAGACAAAACTTTGCCTCAACACACAGGTTCATATGAATGTCCACTGTTCACATTTGAGTCCCACTCACAGTTTAGGTTGGGAGCCTCAAAGCCAGTATCTAAGCAAGAGGTCAGAAGCAGGAGACCTGTTATTACATCCAAACAACAGTATTACAGCTATGGACTTGAGGAGGTTGCTGTTTCACTTTCTTCAAGAGATATTGGCTGGCTTGCATTCATCAATAAGTCAATAGACCGGTCAGCTTTGAGGGCCTGCATTCTCCTCAGCTATTTGGAGAGACAATTTTCTTTTGTTTGCTGTTCTCTGGCACTAAAACAAGTCCTTGCTGCTGGCCCTCAGTGGTCAGCAGTGCATTAATCACATGAAACTCACAGCGGGGGAGGCAGCGACAAAAGGCCAGGACCTAATGAGTTCAGCAGAGACGACCAATAGAGTCAATGCTGGACTCTGCAGCATGCTGAAGAACAGCCGGGGCCAAATTATTTTTTCTGGCCCAATCCAAACGTTTTGCCTCTTTTCTACAAAATAAATGGGGTTGGAGTTAGAATTAGGCGGATCAGGTAAGGGGATAATCAGTGACTCTAATAATACTCTGGCGTCTAATCCTCTTGCTTTAAGTGCAGTGGGCCAGAGACCAGCTTCCTCACAACATGTAGGGATTTGAACGAGCAACACTTTCACACATACAACGTCCCCAATTGGCTCACGGCTTTTTGATGATGTTACATATTATTTGTTCTGTTTAATACCAACATACGTCAAGGAACACAGTGTGGTTAATGTGGATGTTTTGCTCAATGGCACGTTCCTTGTTGTTTACCTGATGCACACTAAGTTAAGCAGGTATTGAACCTGTGACATTTCACTTTCGCAGCAGTTTACTGACCACTGAGTGACCTCGCACAATTTCACAAAAAAGAAAATATTTGTTAGTCGGAAACAGGTGTATTGCTCATGTTGATAACATTTGAATCTGTATTTATCCAGGAAAGATTTGCTGAGCTCCTCACTCTTTATCAGCTCTACCCAGCCTCACATTCACACAGTTCCTCACACGCACATTTAAATGATAAAAGACACACTGACATTTTGGAAAATAGTTCAGGTACTTAGTTACCAGCGGGGAAGCAAATTTATGGAGCATTTTAAACTCACTGAGAGGCACTTTGTGAAATACAAAAATGTACATCTTAACCTCTCAACCAGCCATATGGTCGACGTGTTCTAAATGCAACATCATTAGAGAAGTTTTATCTCTAGCCAGTCTCATTTCCAGTTTTGGATTACAGCATAACTCACTTGTTTAACGCTTAAAGTTGGTTTAATGTTGTTGCCCCAACTTTTTGGTAGTGAAGGCAAGATAAGTGAGCCTTTTTTTTTTTTTTTTTTTTTTAAATCTGTGGCTGATCCGTCACTGCTTGCCCCTGGACTTACCATTCCATTTCTCTAAGGGGTGAGCAAATTCACTTTCTCCAAATCAGATCAGAATCAGATCAAAGAAATGCTTTACTACCTGAGATCAACATCATAAATGACAAATCAGATGTGGTTTATTGCTCATTCATTCAAATTGATTTATTATTCAAATTATCAGTTCATTCATAATGGTTAATGGCTGTAGTAGTTACACAGGGGGCGTTTTGTGTTTCATTTGCTCTTTGAGAGACAAAAAGGTCAAATATAAGGCGGTTTTGCCCTTTGACCCAGGTTATTTCCAACATTGCTGACTGCTTAGTCCCCTTGTTACTGCCCATGTGGCTTCTGTCACCATCTTTCCTCCAATAGGACAAACCAAGAACAGATGTCACACATACAGGAAGTTGATTCAGTTTTTGTAGGCAGTGCCACAGGAAGTAAAGATTGCACCATAGGTTGATTGTGATTGATGGGAAGCCTTGTAGTATTGCCACATCCTTCCAAAACTCCCTCTTGGGTGTGACCCAGAAAGATTAGGTGGTAAGTAAGCTTAAAACAGCATAAAATATACACTTCCTCCCACCTGAGAAGGAAGTCGTAGGCTGTGCAATTGTCAGTGGACTCACTATAGCTGTGAGGTTCCCATTGTGGTCTAAAATAGGTTTTCCTTTTTGTTTTCCCAAGAGCACAAATCTGGGGAAAATGCTGAATATGTGTAATGCTTTTAGTACAAGAAAATCACATAATGTTAAACAAAAGACGCTATAAAACAAATGACTAGTTTGCTATCAGCTATCTTTCTGCTTGTATAAGGTGTGTGATGGTTTATATCTTCAGATAACGCCTCTTGGGCTTCGGCAGTAAAGTGACCACATATGTAGGTTATCTCTTACTGCAGTTTGAGACCAATTCAGTGTGAGCAAGCAAGCAACAACAACAACGATAACAGGAGAGAGAACATTCTGCATTTGTATACAAAAGGCTGGAAGATTTTGGTAGTAGTAAACATGTTCCAGGCAATTTACTGCAACAAGACCTTCTGTTACTGAGGGTAATCCCCAGGCTTGTAGGTCAATTTACATGTAAGTGACAATCCTTTATTACATAAAAACAAAACAGCTGAAAATATTGGACATCTTATCTTTCCACCAATATTTTCCAGTCAGACCATTCCAACACGTGCCCTTATCTTCAAACATCAACCGGCCTATCATCCATCTAATCCAACTCAGACCTTGTATCCAAACCAAACTCACTTTCCTGCTCTGTAACAGAAGAACCTTGAGAAATAACATCCACTAAGCTCACCCCTACAGCCACCCGACACCTGCTTTAAGAGATTACACAACCCATTAACTCCATCTAAAACACTAGGTCCTGGAACCAGCCTTCAACTGAGCTCCTTAGAATCCCCATTACTGCAGAAATTGCCTTTGAACTGCTGTTAAAACAGAAATTCTTTCTCTGCGGCAGCAAAGCAGCAAAGAAGCAGGACATCAGCCACATTCAAGTGCACAGCCATTACAAATGGACCAATAAATCACAAAACAAAAGCTCCTCAATGCAGGGGTAGGAATAGTGACACAGTGTCATGGTCGTGAATGGACCTGTTATGGCTTCCTCAGGTCCCCTGGCTATCAAAACAGGTTGTAATAGCCATGTGACTACAGACTGAATGGAAGAATAAACAGGATTAACTTCACAACTCATTAATCGGACTGTCTACGACACCCTTTGCGAACATCAGCCAAGGTTTCTCAAACACAACTACACACAAGACAGGCTGATACTATACCAGACATTATCAAACACACATTTCTTGCCGCTTTCGCTGTGAATCAGTTGCTTTTGTCATCGGAGACAAAAGAAACTGATTCTTTGTGTTACTTTGTCTCCGGCTCTCATTTGGGGAAAGAGATCTTTATTCCCAGTGGGACTAACCTGGATACAAGGAGGCTGGATAAATGACTACCAAACACTCTATATACTAATCTGATCTATTGCAGATAGTGTAATATGATGATATTATTGTAATGGATTAATAAGAACACAAACAATGCCTCAGGGAGCTCATGTGGGTACTTTTTAAGTCAGAAATGATCAATTGTTTTTTTCTATTTGTTTTAATTATGCAAAGGTAAGAGGCAGAAATAATATATAATAAGTGACATCCAACATAAACGCATACACAGTTAAGAAAGAAACTAGATCAGGGCTATTAGGGAAAAAGAACACCTATGCTCAATACAGCCTGCTGTCAGACTAAATATATAAATCCTCACATTTTATATTTTAACAAATGTTAATGCAGATACAACTATGGTAACTGCATGTTTAAGATTGCTGACACACTGGCAAGAAAAGAGCAGAACATTTGCTTCTTATATAAAGGCATCCATTTGTGCACTGATAATCTGATTTTTTGCAGACTAAATGCTTAATTAATCTGTAAATGAGTGCATAATGAAATGTCATAGGTTCACTATGTGCCACAGCCGCCCTGATCCTATCAAAAGCCATGTAATGGTTTGCTGATGAAGACACTGAATCACTTTCAGCTTGCTTGCTGTTAGGCACTCTGGATAAGAGCATTAGCTGAAACACTAGCAGCGTCACCCTTTGAGTTTGCTTTGTACTGAACCAGGATGGAAAGGTTCACTCTGTGGTGTTTTTGTCCAGTGGAGAGATGAGAAGCTGTGATTCACAAGCCACACACACACACTGCACACACACACTGACAGTCAGTGCTAGAAAAACATCTGTCAAAATGGGAAAATCTACATTAAAGATTAAAGAAGTAGAAATAAACATAAACACATTTTTTCTGTTTAGTTTTTCTCTCCTTTTTTGCAAGTTTTGGCATTAGTTCTGATGTAAATTGCACTAAGTGCATCAAGTGGTTGTAGGAACAGTGAGTGCATCAGAGGTAATGGAGGCGGTCGATCAACAGGATCTGGTCTGTCAGTAATCCTCTCCTCATCTTAAACTCGTAGAACATTGGAGCATTTCCTAAGTTTTATTCAAGACAACTATGATTTTGTGCACAACCCCAAATTGCTTGAAATAACCGCAACACAACCATGCTCTACCGACCGTTATTTAAATGAATATTATCAGACCGTAGGTTGGTGGAGAACTAGTTCCTAAATCATATCAGCATGGAACATGGAAGTTATACATTTCTCCTCCTTTTAATTACTAACATCTTCCCAATACCTGACCAGAAGGCCTGCCTGAAGTTATTCACTCTATGTCCTTTACAGACCAAAAGAAAAAATGTACTGGTCAGAATGTCAACTCAAGTGTAGTTGAAAAGGAGAATGAAACTGTCCTGGGATCAACAATGCGGAAAACAAGACCATAGAACCTTGCAGTGTTTGATAAGCCTGCATGGATCTGGAGTACCTAAGCTCATTATGTATGCTGTATGTATTTTTCAAGGCTTGAAAAATTAAGTAGGTTATATGCAACAACTTTGCATCAGTGTTGTAGTGTTTCAAAGCTTCAAACTGAAACTCTTCTAGTCCAAACCTCCCATTGGACATTAATTAACCTGAAGAATGTCAATGTAAATTTGTGTTATGGGGACAACAGTTACCTGAGGCAGCTTCTTCAATGAAACCTTTAGTACTTGGCTGTACCTATAGAGCTGCTTTCAAGGACACCGTGACACCTGTAAAGAGGCACAGAAGCCGAATATAGACCTGAGGTGTCATCCAACACTAGAGCTCCATAATGACAACAGAGACGGGACTTAAATCTCATGGAGAGGCAGGACTTGTTTTGGCCTCACCTTTGCAGGAGCCCCCAACAACCATAAACTAGACGAGGACAACCTGCCCTAAATAACTTGTTCTGTCACTCGTGCTCGCTCTCTTTGGCGGGTTTCTTCAGCCCTTATACAAACGCTGTAGTGGGAGAAGTACTGAAATACTTAACAAAGGTAAAAGTACAAGTACCAGAGTGGAAATGTATTCAATTACAACTAGGTTCAGCATAACCAAAAAGGCATAAGCAACTTCCATACCTAAAATGCACTGCAACATACCAAGTAAAGGCTCATTGGCGAGGTGTTAAATCTTAAATAATGAAGAAACAGAAATACCTGAAAAGAGAAAAGGGAAAATCCTACTGAACTTCAAATGGTAATGTCAGAATTAAATCATTGACATACAAGTTCTTTATCCAAACTACAGCAATCCTTGATCAGTCAAAACACCTTGACGAAAATGAATCCAACCAACTACCTCAAATTATGGAAGAAATGAATCCACAACATTCACAATCAAACCATGTGTAGCACACTGTGGTACTTGTGAGGTTTGATGTTTAACTTAGAGGTTTGTTTAACCTCCTGTGCGTTCTCCTATGGTCACCCATAAGTTACTGACCTACGACTACAACAGAAAGCCCAAGTACACACACCTATAGCACAAAACCTAAAAGGGGGGCAAAGTACGTCATCTGTGTTCTGTGCCCTCGTGCGATTCTTTTTACGGTTCACTATCAGCGCAGCTCTTGCAGGGAAGAGCTAAATTAGTCAAAGTTACGTCACCCCCCCGAACAACGCCACCACAGTAACTTCGACACACTACGTTGACTACCATTTAGATAGTCACGGCTGTTTGATTTAATCAAACCTGGCTATTGTGTCTTAGGACAGATATGAGGCCATCGTGGTGATGCGACCTCACCCAGCTACACAAAAGCTGTCTCTGTGCAGACACTGCACACAAACGCTGGCTGACAAAGCGAGGCCGGGGGATGAAAGGTCTCCTCAGTGTTTGGTGACAGTTATTACCCTCTCTACTGAAACCAAATACCTGTGGGCCCAGATAGCATTATCTTATTGTGAGGCACACTGGGGGCTGGCCTGTAATCAAGGTCTGGGCCTTGATCAGTGTTCCTCCTCAGGTCTGACGTCCCCTCCCTCTGTTACGACACAAGGAAAACCATGGAGTTCTGCCTCCATCATATAGACACAATATAGTCTGGGGCTGATAAGTTACATAATTGAATATTGCATAGAAACCTCTATGCAATAGAGTCTAGAGTCTAGAGGGATGTACTTCATGGTCTACATGCATTTAAGTGTGTAACACATCATTGCAAAACAAGAAGGACAAATCTGAGTTTGAGTACAGCTGCACCGGGAGATTCTATTCCAGACAAGGCTCTTGGGGGTGAAAGCTATGCGAGTGGTCTGGATTTCAGCATTGTCTTCTTTATTCCCAACACAGAAGCAAAACACAAGGTGTAAGATCTGAAAACGATCAGTACAACACTCCACTGTCAACCTTGTGTAGGAAACTCATTCAACCACTGTGTGTGAAATAACAGATAAGAGAAAAATAGGAGCTGAAGAGCCAATAAAAGACAGAAACAAAGACATGGAGAAAGTGGCTGTTGGAAAGGTAAGAGGTTTAGCCTAGAGAATCCTTACCAACATGAACCTGAGCCTCGCAGCAGGCCTGATCAGATTAATATTCCCCCGCAGCAGTAATCACTACCACTCATGTTGCTTTAACACATAAGCACTGGCGCTGAGGGAGTGATGCACGCTGCTAAACTACCCTAAGGGCTGCACAGCGCACTGGCTTTATTTGAGGAAACCCATTGTAATTGGAAACTGTCAACATGCAATAATGCAACATGTGCAGTTGAAGTATTTGCTTCCCAAAGCCCTGTATGCAGGCTGCAGAGCTGTAATAGACAGATCATCTCAAAAGGGTAAAATGAGGTGTCTGTGTGTTAAAATGGCTGCAGAGAGTTGAGGGAAGGAGTGTCTCACCACTGTGTTTTCTGGATTCTGAATGGCCTGTTATCAGCTGTTTACTTCCCCCTCATTGATTCCTCATGCATGCAACAGACAAACCCCAAATACTCATCACAAAATAATGTATGGACGGCAAACTAATATTTCACAAAATGCAAGCCACATCTTGCACTAACTGATGCTAATTCGCAGTTTGAAAAAGAATCGACTTAAGACTTTGGTTGAATTGTAAATACTGCTTTAAACTGTGATGATGCATTTAAGTGTTAAGTTAAGTTAATCAACATAGATAAGTGTATCTGAAGGCTTGTTCTTGATTCCTCAGAAAGTCCCTGAATCTCACATTTAGCACTTCCCCTCACGACCAACCACAAGTTTAACTGCACAACAAGACCCATGTGACTAGATTCTAGAATGATAAGTAGACAGGAAACTGTAACATAGACCAACTTTAGAGGAACATAGGTAGCTGTGGTGCTATTTCGAATCCCACTGAATCTCTTGTCAAGACCCTCCCTGAGTAGCATTCAAGCACGACGCATGGCAACAGACTTTTTCTTCCTTAAGGCGGATTTGGAGGAACTTTTTAATTTTGTTAGGACCGCAGGCTGGTTGTTTCCATTTTCACTATGCCCTAAAACAATAAAACGACATTAATCATTTAGTTTTTACACATGAAACCACAGAGAGAGTAAGCCACTAAACCTAGACTTGGTTTCTGCTACTTTCTGTCATTAAAATATATGAATAAATATAATTGTATTTCAGTTTAATGCACTCTCAGTAATTGGCTGCAACAACCTGTAGTGACACGCGTGTGTGTGTATAGAGATAAAACAAGACATTTCCAACAGGAAAAAACCCAATTAGACCTTCATTTTACAGTAGGTCCTTTAATCACACGTGTTGTTAAACGCATAAAGCATGAACACTGCAGTAGCTGTTGCCAGGCACACTGAGTACATCACAGTCAGACTTTGCCCTGGGGAACACTGAAGAGAAAAACAAGGAACAAGACCTTCCAAACCGATGGAATTCTAACCAGTTCATATTCCTACACAATAATGCATTTAGTGTTACCGCCACCTCAAACAACACAGCAAGTTTGCCATATATTAGGACATCAAGGGAAAGCTTACCCACGGTCTCCTAGATGATATGAAATTCATTTTAAGTCCATCAGTCGGCAGGTGTGTTTATATTGTGCAGGTATCCTCTGTTGCAGGCATGAGAGCTCTCACCATACTGATTAAAGAGAGCTAAATATGGCTTTGTGCAAACATACAGTAGGCAGATCAGAGACCTGATGTCATAGGGGGAGAGGAGGAGCCTGGAGGCCACAGGTCAGGTGTCGGGCTCCACCTACTCTCTCCTCTGCTTTCTGGTCTCCTGCTTCAACCTTCCAGTGTGGATCAAGTGCAGGTGTAAACACTACACTGTCCCATGAGTGTACTTATAGTGAGGACTTTAAACAAATGAGTCAGACTGCAATGCCAGAATAATATTTGTTCAACACCTTTTTCTAGTCAGGGTCTGGTGAACTGTACTGACCTAAAATTCCAAACTAAATTTTAATCAAAAACAAGCAAAAAAGTGGAGGTTATGCAGCTTTTCTTGCTGTGGTCAGGGAGAAATTTCAGTCACAGTGGTGTGTATGATACCAGACTGTGAATGAAAAGACATAATTACATTTTTCGTTGAAAATTCCTGTAACCGCATTTATCAGAATAAACTTGCACATTCTGAAGGAAATTTAATTTGCACAGGGTAGTAAAAGCCAGATAAAAATATTGTGTGAACATCGATTCTGACTGCTGACAGGTGGTGAAGGTAGCTCGCCTTCTCCCATTCCACAACTTCAAAAATGTTGGATTAGAAAGCATCAGATCAGCTAATAAATACTGATGTGGAACAACATTTTCAAATGTATGGTTGTGGCGGAGCCCATTCCAACACATTCTGTATCAGAGTCTTTGTACTCAAATAGCCTGTCAAGCACATATCAGATATTAAATACAACGCCGACAGCAACCAGCTCTTCCTAATGATCATCCTGGACGTGCTGTAGGTCAATAAAACAGTCTGGAGGAGGCTAATAACTCTAAAGACAGACAGTATCTGCTCATTTTCGCACACTGGCCCTTACGGACACGTCCCTGGTACACAGAACAGTAACATACTTTAGTTTTTTTGAGTTTAGTACCTGAAGCACAACACAAACTCACTGGCAAGCGTACTTTGATAAAGCAAATACACTTTGGTTCAGGACATTACGTGCCCTTTGTATACAGCGTGTGTAGAGCTGATGAGGCCGGATGACATTTTGACGTCCTATCCTGTGATACATGCTGAAAATCCCATATTGCCTCACTAGTCGAAATCTCCTGGGAGCCAATAGTAAACACCTCAGCTTTCATGTTCCTCATCCATTCTGACAATCCACTCAAATACAAAAATATTTGCCAAAACCAGATTGATTTGTGTGGACTTCTTGGAGGATAACTAGAGAAAAGTTCATTTCTATTTCAGACACTTGCATCATTCCGAAATTTTGTCAGAGGCTTTGTTATATCAGACTCTTTGTTAAAGTATTGAAATGGTCGGTCTTTTTTTGGTTTCACCATCAGCCCTGCGTGTGCCAGTTCAAATATTCAGGACCCAGGGGATATACATTCAGGAACCACCTGTACAGTCCAATATAATGCCCTTGTTGCCCATTCTTCTTTCGTGAGGCTCATTTTTGTGGACTTTGTGTCAGACAGATGCTGATTCAATTCTCATGTAACCGTCCTGGACATAGTTAATGGTTCTGTTACAAATGACTACACTGGATTGAAGGTATTTCCAATCTTCTGCCCCGTCGCTGTTATATTGGATTGTACAGGTGTGTCTAATCTAATAAAGTGGCTACTGAGTGTACTGGATTGTTTCTTTATCCACCCCATTCCAGGTGAGCAAAACAGTTCTACTAAATTTAGCACATTTAAGCAGAAAGATGTTGGATGTTGCTTTTCTATTTGGAGCACCACACAGTAGGATTACAGACAGTAATAATGAACAAGCAAAGTCGATGAGCCCCTGTAGAAAAGCAACGCCGCTCCGGGCACACAACGTTTGGATAACCTGTACTGATGTGTGCTGTTTTGGAACAGCGAGTATGGCTGCGGTTTCTGAAGGGATTCCAACAACTCCAGTCGTAACAAAAGCTAAGTCAAGGCTGTGTTGTGAATATCGCTGGGGAATCTAGCAGCGGCCCTCCCAGGCATAGAAAATCATCCATGAGACAATGCTACAACATGAACCAGTACCTGTAAGATTCCTCCCTAATGCTTCCATTCTATAGTAAATACAGGGTAATTACAAGGCTGACACCGCACATATCCTCCACCGTCATTAAATTAGGGGGTTTGTGAAGATGATAAATTGGATGGGTTAAGCTTGGAGCCAAAAGAATCCTCATGGTAATTTACAGTGCTCTAAATGTGAGGCCAAGTTCTCTTTCATTTGTCCCTTGTACTAGAGCTAAATACATATTTTTGACGGTCTCACAAGTGGGCCTAAACTTAGCTGGGAGCAACACAGGGAGAAGATTAATAGGCTTTTATTTAGTGGAAGCATTGTGTGGTCCTTTAGTACATAAACTGCATTTGGGAGGACAATTGTATTGATTGTATACTGTGTGTTAAGTGGTGGCTTAAATCGGTTGTGATCGAAGACCTCAAACACAGCTTCAGCGGCAGTTACTGTTAAACTCGTTTTTTGGAACTCTGGAGCTGCAGCGGAATGATCGGAATGTTAAATGTACCCAAGAAAGCCAGTATGTTTACAAGAACAGTACATTTGAATCTATTACGATTAAGGTAATAAGCAAGATAAAAATCGGCATGAATCAACAGTGGTGTAGTTCAAGTAACAGTCCTGTAACTCAAGCATGTAAACGCTCCATCGGCTTACAATTGCCGCGAGCATTCTGACGATGCATAAACTCCTACTTTCTCTCATAGGATGATTCAGCAACAAGTTCCCTATGTTCGATAAACAACACAATTCCACGATTTCATCAATGTCAACCCTAACCCTAACTGCATTACGAACAATAAGTGGAGTATAGCGTGCATGCAAACATACTGAGTGAAAACCCATAAGTCTAGTCTAAGCTGCAAGGGCCACACTGAGGTATCCAAATGTTACCTATATCAACACGTAGACCCAGTTATAACATAACTTTAGATGTTACAATAAAACTGTTGAATTGTCTGAGAAAAGAAATTGGTTGTAAATTCTCACATCCGCTGAGCTCCGCCTTCACCTTTAATGTTGTTGCTGCTGTTTCTGTAACCACCATTTCCAGTTTATTAAGGCTTATGCGTGCCTCCCTCTGTGCTCATGTACTCACTGGCGTGGAAAGCAAACAAATGACAGATCAAAGAGCAGGATTCTAATATGTATGCAAATGTTTGATTACATTTCTATAGTTATAGTTCAACTTTGCTATGATTAAATGTCTTCCTTCCTTCTTTTTTCCTTGAAAGGCTTCCAACATTATGACGACTACAATGGTAGCCATCAAAATAATAATAATACAAATTCTCATTTCTTAAGCACTTTTCTTTCACCCAAAGTGCTAGAACACACAAACTAAAATGCTTATTTATAATTTGAATGATTACTGTGACACATTTTCAGAGTGCCACTGTTAGGAAATGGAGTGAGGTCACTTCCAAATTGTTATGGAGGTGAAAAGGGTGATGAGGTCATTCTAATGACATCAGAAAGGAGGTAGAGGAAACATATGGGTTAGAAACAGAGGGCAGAGATAGTGACGGAAGTGATATCAGCATTGAAACCCAACACCTACATGTCCTCATGTTTAGATCACTTATACAAAACTGGCACCAATAGTGATGCCAAGAACAAATATTCCAATATAAACTTCTAAAAATGTAACTTTCAATGACTATATACAAATGAACGAATGACTAAGTAAACAAATGTATTACTGTTACATTCTTTTCATGATTACTTTGTTTTCCATTCATGTCATAACCCTATTTGGAGTGGTGCTCAGCAGTGACTTTATAGTGACTTAATCATACTCATTGGTATTTACTGAATCACTTTAATATCCCTATATGGAACTACTGCGTCTGTGGTGCGTTTTCAGTGACGTAGTGATCAGTTACATTTCCTACAGTGTGAACATTGAAGACGTTAAACTGTTTCTGCGATGTATCCTTGGAACATTTCCACGGCCTGGCTGTGTTACTTGTCCAGATCAGCTCTCAAACAGGCAGTGTAGGCTGTGAATGAGGATGTCATGGCTACCAGGCAACAAGTTAAGAACCACTTTACGGCGACCGTAAACCACCTGTTTGATATCATATTTAACAGGCGCACAGAAATAAGCCGACATACTCTGCGTGTATCGGTGTTGAGCCTTTAAAGTTGTAACAGACTGCATGTAAATGACTTCTCTTACCTTTAGCAGATGGAGCTCAGTGTGAAGCAGAAGCTTTTGGACGCATAATCCTCCTAATAAGTGGACTTTCACTGTTGCAAGCTGAGCCGAAATGTTGTTTTGAAACGTTCACGGGTTAAAATATGTGATTGTCGCTGTGGTTTTCCCGTTCAATCCCGTTTGGAAATAGGAGGAATTCACTTTTCTTACAGTTGTTACTGTTTCCCAGGACAACTCAGTGGGTGGAGCCAGCAGGAGGGCTATTATAAGCCCCATTTGCATCAGGCTTTCCTCTGGGTTCGGCCTTTAAATACTTCCGTTTTAGAATAATGTATGCGGCTTTTCACACGTTGGGACGCTCCTTTGCCAACTTCAGCGAAGTTCCTAATTTTCTTCACACAAAATATGCTGAACAATAAGTTTGAGTATCATGAATAAAGACAAAAGTGCTGTTGGGCAGTCAAGTTAACCGGATTTGTATCAACTTCCGCAAAGTGTTTTCCACAATCAAACGTTTCAGGCGCCACATGAGGAAGTTTGAGCCCGAAATCAGTCGATACGATACAAGAACAAATCCATGTCAAATTTAAGGAAATGCGTAAAACTTACCTTTTGACGTTGTATTTTACTTTTGGTGCATTGATGCATCATGTACACCAATCTTCGATAGTATCGTTATATGCATAGACCACCCGTTTGTGAGTGGCTAGCTAAAAGTTCAAGCAACACATAAATTTGACAACACAAAAAAGTACCAGTAGAATTAAAGAAATCTATCATCTCCATCGAATTGTGTGAAGGACTACAATGACCCTTTATGCACATGAGTGAATATTGTTATTTTTTCATGTTGATAGTGTTTAACTTAAAGGTTTAAGAACTTTTTCACACAGGCAAGCACACTGTGTCACACCGATGCCTGTTCCGTTCGGGCTTTTTCCTGCTTTTATTTTGAAGACAACACGTCAAAGCTGTAGCTGCCCATGCTGGTGCAACTGACTGATATAATTCTGCCGGAGAAATACACCTAGAAGTTTTGAATTTACTTGTTGTATGTTCAAGATTTGCAAGTTAGAAAATCATCCTCTCCCTACTCTGTATCATCTAAGAACCACAACTTATTCGAATACTGAATTTCTTGATAATTAGTAAGCCACAATAATACTATTTAAACTAATTGTATTTATTTATTTTACAAGTAAGGCCATTAAATTCACTACTGGGTGCTACTGGGAGTGTAGAAATACAACATTCAGTTAGGCACAAACCCTCCGTTTAGTGAATAATAGGCACAGCACATGAAACTTCTGAAATACCTGCATCATTACCTGTTGGAAGAGAAATCGTTTGTGGTTTGAGCTGCCCTCTGCTGGTAGACAGGCATTTTTGCAATGATTTGTACTGCCAAAAACTCATTCTGTATGCAGAATCAGGAGATTTGACGTAATGGCGCCTAAACTCTCTATGCACTATTTGATTTACAGCACAGTACAGTCAACAGTTAAAGGTCATAGCGGATGTTCTGTTTTATTAACCGCTACGCCTCTGTACAGACCTATAAACATTGACAACGAAGGCCAAAGTACAGCCTTGCCTCACAGCTAAACTCATGTCTATTACACTGAAATGGTTTCTTTATATTCAGAAAGGATTCCTTTCCACTGATGACAACATTTCTACAGTGTACCACATCAATGGCCCGCATCTATCAAATGAATTTTCAATATACAATGTACAAAAACGCGGTGTGTTTGTAAAGGATGTGCTATTTACAATATATTTCCACATCTTTCTGTGAATATGTAGCATGACTGTAAAGCAGGGTGGAGCTGAAAAGAAGCATAAGTCTTCAGCATTAGTTGGCCAAAACCAAACCAAACAAATCCCCCCCTCAGGGCAAAGGGGGACTGCGTATGAAAGAGAGCAGGAGTCTTAATGTCTGCTACATCCCCAAACATACCAACTACTCTGACTTTTTTACAAGCAAAGAAGTTATTCTGTCTGGAGTAGCCATTAATCTGGAATTGGATTCCAGATTAATGGCTTTTCACCTATAAGAACGAACTGACATTTTAGACATCCCTCAGTGTTAGTGGGGTGCTCATTTCCCAGCTGGATATGTAGAACCTGAGTTTGAGCCCATCTCACTCCTCTCTGCACAGCTCGTCTACTATGATGGATCATAACTGTGACAAAAGCATTACTGATGAATCACACTACTGTCTGCTGGCTTTCCAAATAAATGTCAGTAAGACAAAACAACAATAAATAACCTCTATTGTGCAATGTTGCGACGTAGGCTGCAATAGGGAGAACAGTGATTTAAGTTCAAACCTAAAAGATTCCTGGAGGGGAATAAACTGAACATTTGATAAGTTTTATAACAAGGACAGGAAATGAAATTTCTACGAAGAGAATTACAAAAATAATACAAATTAATTATTACGCTCACAAATGATTGTAACAAAACAAAACTAATAATAATCAGAATGACGGTCATAATGATGATGATGATGATGATGATGATGAGAATAATAATAGCTATTCTTATTATTATATAGGTACATACCCTCTGGCTCTATTTGGAACATGCTTATTTGCATTATATCCCATAGCAACTAAAGCTACTTACTGTAACTATTACTTTAAAAATGAACTATCTGTGCTATATGTAATCAATGTACGTGAAACTGAGGCCAACAGATGCTCTGTCAGAAATGTCTGAGGTCAGGCTTTATGTCTATGTCTCTCCTTCGCCTATAACCAGCCATGGGTTAGATAAATGTCAGGTAGTATTGAAAAGAGTCTCCATTCACTGCCATGCTGAGCTGCACTTAGACACATTATTGCAGCCTGCTGGAGGAGTGGTGGGACGTGGAGGGAATGTTAAAGCACGGTGGTCTGCAGCCTGCCAGAACATAGACGCGACAGGGAAACAAGCATGGCACAAAGAACTACATAGCTGCCATTGTGTTGTTTAAAAAGGGGGGTTTGTACGTTTGAGGACTTGGATGGAAGTGGCTGGAAGAGATAGCACTGAACCCCCAGCCAGAGTAAACACTTGGATAGAGACAAAAAACACACTAGCTGCTAGAGGAGGGGGGCGGGCAAGAGAGAGTGGGGGGGGGAGCAAGAGGCATATCATTTGGTTGAAGTACTTTTAGAGTGCTGCATATACAGCGCCTCAGTGGAAAGCTTCTTTTTTTCACTCATTACATTTTCTCAGTCGGGGATGTGAGGTATTTTTTATTTGTTTGTTTTGTTTCTTGTTCTTATTTCTTTTCTCCAATTAAATCTACAATGTACTGTATGTTTATGACTTGAAATAGCAGCAAGAGGAAACTCTTTGAAACAGTTTAAACTTCAGCACCCACCAATCATGCAATGTAATATGTAATACACCGCACTTAGGAGACTCATATGCAGCATCCCGTTATATCTTGGCTCACTTTATAACATAGGATACAGCAAGCATGAGGCACACATTCATTGTATTTTAGGAGACAGTCAGGTTCTTCTTCGGAAGTTTTGCCACTTCTATGGGAACAACTTAACAGGGACAACAATTCCCGAGACATTTCACAAAAATCAATTGTACCTATCTTGTTCTCAGTCTGTAGCTTGTAAAAAATACATGAAAAATACCTCAAAATCCTCCCGCTACTATATACTGTAGACACAAGTAAGAGCCCTATAACAGCCAAGAATGACCTGCTCACTTGCTGTGTGACCTTCTGCTAAATTCACAACAAAACCCAGAGACCATGACATGACTGCACAACCAGGATTGTTAAAACTGCATATTGTGATTAACCTTTTTTGTTTTGAATATTTTTACTGAAGAAGGCATTTGGCATTACAATGAGCATCCAGGTACGGGACAATGTTTGAGGTTCTTTTACACATACAGAAGGGGAGAAAATAGAATAAGACACAGAACAAAGAAGAAGAAGATAACAGTGAATAAAGCAAGGATGTGTGATCTACAGCAACCAACCACAGGCAGCAAAGATTCTGTATGTTGAAATGATGAGACAAGTAGCAAGAGAAAACAGGACACACACACACACAGACACATCCACCCCAACATCAATAATAAAATAATAATAAAAATAATTAAATGCTTTGCTACACCCATCAACTAAAGTAGGTATCCTGGAACATTAACTAAAACAGTACCATAGATAACAACCAGTCACTGAGGCATTGTTAGATCAACATTGTTGTCATTTAATCATGTTAACACCTGTCCATGATTCATCCCGACTTTTACCCCCTAGCTTGTTGAAACCATGTGGAAATTCTGAGGAAAAATTCAACCGAACTCCAATGCATTTCAATGAATGTTCTGCAGCACAGTGTGGCCAAGGTTGTAGCCAACGCCAGTCCCAGTTGTATCCACTAGAAGGCAGTGCTTGTGGCCGTGCAGGTCAGTAAGTCCAGTTGATCCCATCAGCGGGGATTTACTGTCCTTGTAGTGTCTGAACACACCACAATCTAAATCACTCTCACACCAGCCACCCCACCCCCTCACATACACACACACACACACACACACCCCCTCTCTCTCTCTCTCTCTCTCTCTCTCCCTCTCTTTCTCTCTCTCTCTCTCTCTCTCTCTCTCTCTCTCTCTCTCTCTCTCTCTCTCTCTCTCTCTCTCTCTCTCTCTCTCTCTCAGTTTTCCCATTGCTGACCGAGGACATGTGTACTACAGGGAATAATTTAAAGTAACAAAAAGGAATATGATCAAATCCCGTAGAAGTTTTCTCATAGTGAGCCACAGTGATCAGCATTTGTCAACCTCTTTGTAATAGACACTGTTACATAGTTTACATGTTAGTGAAGGTCTTAATTATATGCATATGTGCGTGTCCACACATGTAGTCATGTATGCATGCCAGAGGAGAACAGGTCATGTGACTTCGGACAAATCTCCAATGAGATGGCAGGGATTTGATTTGGTTGCCACCCACCCATCCACCTCACACGCCACCACAGCCAGCTCTGTATCCTGCCTCCATTCACGAAAGCCCGGCAGATTAACTCGCTCAGATCTCTCCTCTTTAATTAGGAGGAAACAGAGGAATCGAGGCACAGCGTCTCCATAAAGGTAAATCAGGAGGAGCAGGGTAGGGGAATAAACAGAGGACTTTGTTTGTTGTTGCTGACACATAATCTCAGGCTTCATCTCACTGAAATGCCTAACTTGTAAAGAAGGCAATCTACTGGTTTTAAATACATAAGTCTCATAAGTAATAACACTGTCTACCCAGACCGGGAGGAAAAAACACAAAGTTCCTGTTTCATTACCTCCAAATATTAATGATAAGCTATATATTCTCATTTAGTCTACAAATTCAATTACCTACATTTACCTACT
This sequence comes from Genypterus blacodes, assembly GCF_046128005.1. Classification (NCBI taxonomy): domain Eukaryota; kingdom Metazoa; phylum Chordata; class Actinopteri; order Ophidiiformes; family Ophidiidae; genus Genypterus; species Genypterus blacodes. Next base: position 11,534,518 of record NW_027466879.1, read on the forward strand.
TTAAACTAGGATCAGATAATAGAGGCTAAATGTAATTACAATGAAATGGAAGCAGGCAAACTTAAATTGTTAGAAGAAACTAATACACAACACAACAGCATGGATGCAAACCCAGGAAATCACACTGGATCACTGGAACGGAGGCACAGACCATGTACTTGTACTTCCTGCGACCACTAAGATGCTGGAGGTCTGTTTTGTCCATTAAGGCCCAATCAGCAGAGGTGAAATAGCACCAAACTATATAGCAGTGGCATTATCAGCAGGGCCTTGTCTGCTCTGCCTGCTCGACCTTGTTATCTTAAGTTATTTTACAGCCACAAACAGAAAATGAGGCACTTAAAATGGAAACAGAAAAGAAACCGGATGAGATACAAAAACCCCAAGGGCCTTTTGCCAGCACACACCAAGCAATATCAAAACTCAGCAGATGTCTGTCACAGGCAAGAAAATGTGCCATGCTGCATTTCACACTCTTACTTTTGCATATTTTCTTTTGAGGATCGCTTTGAATAACAGAAAGAAGATTATATCCTCAACCAAAGTAAACACAACCCGTTTTGGATTTAAACGTACTCACAAGATTGTCAACATTATGGGCAACTAAGATTGAGGATTTCAGGGGTCAAGGTCATAGGCAAGAATAGACTATATTATTATATTATATTATATTCATTTGGGCAATTGTGGTCTTTTCTGCAGTAGAAAAGGACCAGAGAGAGTCGTTTCATCACATTTCACAGAATCCTCCCCTGGAAACTGTTATTTGCTTGGATTTGTGCGTGCGATGGCTTTGCTGTGCAGCTTCCTGGCCACTGGAGGGATTCTGCAGTCCACGCCCCTCCTGACCGAGCAGAGGAAATGTCAACCGTAATCCCACTGTGGTCAAGAGACTGCGTATGAAGGAGAAAAGCATTTGGGCATAAACACTTAAACTACCTGTCGGGATGATTCACACATACATGATCACAGTTAGACGGCACCACTACAAATCACCTCAGTCAGTGGTTTCACTCAGCACCGCTCGGTCTGGATTCTGGATTATTTGGGTGGAGAGGTCTGACGATGTATGTGGTTGCGTAATCGTGACATGCGTGTGTGATTGGTGGGGTTGGGTTGACTAGATGGATGGGTGAAGGGTGTCATAGGCGGGCCTGGTAGGAGGGGTTAGATGGAGACTGGTGAAGACAGAGAGTATGTGGGCTAAATTTAGCCAATGGCTCCACCGGGGTGGAGCTAATCCTCTTTGCACTCGAATTATCTGGCCTTCGGATTAGGAAGCTTTGCCTGTATGCAAGACATCTACTCTCCATAATGATGTCCCATTGAAGGCTGTACCATGTTTCCTGACGGGGGTGGTAAATTGGTAGCCTTATGGGTTCTCATTGAAATTATTCAGGATTTATATAATCTACCTTTTTGTGCTATACTCTGAATCCCCACCTTATTATTCCTGATGTGTGGATTCATAACCCCACACTACATCTTTATACATAACCATGCACAACACCTCAAAATTGTTGAGTCTTGTCACACTGAATTCATGGTGCAGCTTTCTAATACCCATTTCTAAACGGGCTGTGAGGTATAACTGGTGACAAAGTGATTCATTTAGAAATAACAGGACAATTTCCTATTTCTTGATACACATTTTGGCCTTGGCGCTGAACTCTGTAAGGTCTCCAGAGGCCAAGCAGTGTTCCATGGTGTGGTTTCTTTCTCCACATTCACAGGTGGTTGAGCAGTCTTGAAGCCCCATCTGATCCAACTTGTTTTTGTTCATTCTGTGATTTTCCTCAGGCGGTTGAGTGCTCACCCATGTAGCCTCTGCACCAGGAATGAAGGATTCCCATGTCACTTGGAGCTGGGTCCTCCCCTTCCACAGCTGAAGTCTGTTTTTTTCCCCAGATGTTGTTGGAAGGTGGGACATGAGAAATCATTATTGATGGCCTTACTGCTCATCGCCCCTCAGCTGGCAACTTCCCTGGCGATGTCAGCAGGGGCAATGCCAGCGAGGATGTGCAAGTCGCTTGTGTCGATCAGCTTCAGGCAGCCAGTGACCTTTGATCTCTCACACAGGACACGGATACTCTGCAGAGGAATCGCACGGAACCAAAGAAGTTGATGATTCTCACTGATAATAGTCCTGCTGTGTAGTAAGACATCAACACATTTAATACTTAATGGTCTTTAGAAGAAGCCTTGTATCACTTTAATTGCTCTGTATTGGAATCCTTCTCTAAGGCTGACTCTTGTCTGTGGTAAAGACGTAATGTTTTTATGGTGCCTGTCCCACAATAACAGTCTTTTGCAGCCTGTCCATTTTGTGTATGTAAACTAGAGGAATGATATGTGGTACTCGAGAACTATGATTATCCATCTGCAGCAGTAGGTGCCACTCAGACACATCCATAATCACCACTGCACCCTCACACACACACACACAAACGCAGAAAGAAGTCACCCTCTCTTCCTTCTTGCTTCAGGGAAAGAGGAACATTGTAGGTTTAAGCCATTTAGCTGATGTGCTTATGCAGATGGATTCGCGACGGATGAGCAGTTACGGTAGCGGTTCGGCGTCTCACTTTGACAGGACATACAGCTGTTCCAGGAATGAGCCCTTGCGCTTATGGGATGTTCTGGTGTAATGTTTGGCAGCCACTCGCTAAATTTACATCACAGACCTCTGCTGGGATGAGCATGCTGAGTAAATCACAAAATGATCGTATTGCTTCAGCCTGGACACTAGAGGATCAAGTTCTAATGAAGCAAAAACTTTCAGCAATAAGGAAGAGTACCAGAGGCATTCAGAGACTTGTGGGCTTGTTTACACAGTTTTTCATCTCAGCCATGAGAGCAGTTACACAGGTTACTCTCTCTGACGATGTGTGAATCAGTAAAAACAGCCACTGCACTGATCGGCAGGGATACAAGCCCGCAAAATTCATTGAAGTGCAAAACACTGAATGTCTACTACTTGGCCTCTGACCTCTGTATTATCACAAAAACTGTTGTAGTGCATCGCCTTCCGCAGTTTACGCTCGATGTCAGTGGAGCCTGTTGCTATTTAAGCCTGATGGACTGAACCATTGAGTCCTAGAGTGGGGGTGGGTGGTGGTGGGGGGGTTGGGGCAGTTCCGGGAGTTTCCAGCGGGGATGAGCCCGGTGGGAGGGAGATGGGCTGGGGGGGAGGTGGGGGGGTCGTGCGGTAGGCTCCTAATCCCTCAGCCTTGGCTGCAACACGGCCTCAGCATAAACTGACATGTAGGCTGTGGACATTTGAAAACACTGCCAGGATTCTAGCTTTTTTTCTTAATTTAGTGTGAAATTTTGTTTTGTTCAGGAGCTGTTTCCTCGTTAAGGGCATGCAAAGTCTGGTAAGATAACTTTTATTAGAATTGTATGCTGTCTGGTTGTGTTGTAGTTGCTTTGGTTGGGCAAATCTGTGAGGGCATGAGTAACAATTAACATGTGTTTAAAAATGTAAGCACAACTTGTTCCATGCTTACATTATTCAACTTCAGGCAGGAATAAAAACCATAAGAAAACAGTGAGTATGGAGAATCCAATTTTCGTCGACATTATAGTGAAAAATTCAGAATGTTATCCTGCATATGCACACCTATCACACAACAGCATAAAAACACATATTTTGTCAACCAAAGACATAAGTCAACATGTGAAAGACGTTTGTTTGAATGTCTCGTAAGCAGCAGGACGGTGTTGTCCCTCATATCAGGAATCTGCTCTGGTCTGTGTTTTAAAAGTACTGCCATGGAAATATATAACAGTGATATATTTGTCAAGGCCAAGAATAAAAACTACTGCACCAATGCTGCCAACAACAATATTCTACTCAGACATATAGCCAATAAATATGTTTGACAGGGTAGCCAGACAGGTCATCCGCGGAAATTATGAGGGATTCTCCCGTTGACCTCTACAGGTCGCCTAGAAACTGAGATTAGCATGAACTCACTACTTTGTCCTGATTGTTGACTCATTACACGCAGCTTTTGTTGTAAATGCAGTTTGGTTTTATCCAAAGTGACACATGAGAATCAAACCCCACACCTAATTGGTGCCTTGCACATAAAACCCTTGAGTGGCAAGCAGGTAGAGAGGCAGATCAAACTTAGAGGAATGAATTCAAAATGTATTGAATTTGTTCTCTCTATCTCTCTCTATATATATGAAGGTGAGCAATTTTCACTTCACTTCATTGTGTGTTTTTTTATTTCAACCTAACATCAGTTTGATCATATCACTGGGAATAAACAAACAAAACACAAAACACTGTCATTTATGTGATTGTGTATAGTTTGTTTGTGACCATTACACTCTTGAAATGTGTTAAAACACCAATTAACAATCACATATACTTGTGAGGTAAGATACAAATGTTTTCATCCCTCACAAACTGTGTATAGGTGTGCAAATATTGCATTATTTCCCCAAGCAAATATGATGAGACACCACATTTGTCAGGTTGTGATGAAACAGTAATAAGTATTGTAGTTTCACTCCGGGTTTCTTTTTAAAATCAACTCACTGGGTTGGATTTCAGGTTAAGCTTATTTGTACAGATGAAAGCTGCAGTAAAAGCAGAGGGAGAAGAAAGAAACACAAACTGTGCAGGTGTAATGAAGTCACCCCGGAGGGATGAGAAAAGTGTCACATCCAAGAAATACAGAAATAGCATGAAAAATAGTGGAACCAACTCGGGGATTTGAGTTCCAATACCAGTTTTGCAAATAATAATAATGTAGATAATTCGAAAATATGTCCAGCAAAAACATGTTAGCGTAGTTTCTGTGTGGGTGTAACGCGTTTAAGTGTATGTGAGGTAAACAGCAATGGAGGATGATATCATGCATCCTTACATTTACTTGACTTCGGGCCAACATTTTGCAGGTTTAAGACCCTGGCAATAAAAATGAATGAAAAATATATCACCCGACTCTTAAAAAACTGATTAGGTGCCCTTGAGCAAAGCACTTGGAGCTGCTGTGAGACCAGCATTACAGTAAATATACCAGGGAGCTCCCATGTGACTGAATTACATGAAAATCAGGATTTGATGAAAAAGTCTTCAACCTGTGACCGCAGTGCTTCTCTGCTGGTGCATCTCTTGCGCCGCATGTGCACTTATCAAAGCAATAACCTCAGTCCACAAACATTCAAAGCATTGTTGCTTCACACTCCGCAGAAAGAAGAAGCTCCTGATGAAGTGAAGGTGTCAGGCTGGGACTGCGCCAGGCTCAGTCAAAATAATAAATGAACAAATGGCAAAAGGTCAAAGATGAAATTGGAATTGTTTTTTGTAAATGAAAGCCTGACCTCTCTGTTTGCTGTTAAACTTCAGACCTGCATCGATTTTTCATGATTCTAAGGAACTCTTTGACTTTTCAACGCCGGGCCACTCTCTGAGGAAGCCAGACGGTGACCTATTCAAACACAGCGCAGATATAACTGTAGATTTGACATAGGAATTAATGTGTGTGTGTGACTGCAGGGATGTGTGTGTGTGTGTGTGTGTGTGTGTGTGTGTGTGTGTGTGTGTGTGTGTGTGTGTGTGTGTGTGTGTGTATGTATGTCACGTTAATACATTCATATACACATACAGTACAGAGATCAGTAAGGTAAAGGACGGGAGAGAGAGGCAGGTTAACAGTTATGTAAGTGCCAGCTGTGTGAGTGATAAGGATGCAGCAGGATAATGATTCTCTCTCTCTCTCTCTCTCTCTCTCTCTCTCTCTCTCTCTCTCCTGCTCCCTCTCTCTCTCTCTCTCTCTCTCTCTGTGTGTGTGTGTGTGTGTGTCTCGCTCTCTTTCTCTTAGTCAGCACTCTGTGTCTGGTGCCATATTTAATTAAAGAGCATCAAATATATTTCAGCACTTTCAACACTTCAACGCCAGACTCCATCGTCTATCACTGCCATCCCTCTCCAACAGTCATGATGAAGCAATAATCTGAGGCATTTTTAATCTGGATTATATCACAGGGCTCTTCATCACAAATTCAAACCAGAACCTTGTAATGCTTAGAAATATCCATCTGGTTGAACTGCAGGCAGAATTCTTCCAACAATTAGAGTTGATTCAATTACTTCCACAGATTTAATTCAACACAATTTTACACTTTTTACTTCACTGAATTGACAAATAGAACAAAGGAAATTTAATTTCACACTATTAGAGGACTACAAATAATTCAGAATCTCTAACTAGGAGTATGATGTAAGGAGGATTTACTTCATTTCGGTTTAATTTCCCCGAAATAATCGCTTATTAACGGTTTTCAGTTCAATGCGGTTGTATTATCTCCTGTAGTTGTGATTAAAATTGCAGAACCACAGAAATGACATCATCTACAAAAGTGGTTCCCAAACTAGTGGTCAGGACCCTTGAAATGGCCGCTGAGATAGTGACACAGATGAAGCTTTCATGCATGTTTTCTTTGGTCTCGCTTACATCACCATCTTGTGATTTTAACGATACAGGAAGCAGGTGTTAAAATGCAGACAGTAAAACAAATCACAGGTATCTCACAACAATACGACATCAGACTGGGGACGTTTTCCATCAAGGTTATTTTTGTTTGCGCAATCAAAGTAAAGATCCCCACGTGTCCTTATCACAGCAGATCGACGCCACCATTGAAATACCATCACAGCGTCTGAGCCCAGAGACAGTGAGATGATCTGTTTGTGTGGGAGACCAGACAGCCAACTGGGGACACAGGGAGCCGGCGTTGCTTTCCTGCCTTGGAGCACTTTTCATTTGAGGCTAGAATAATAATGAGGATTTATTTAGAACTTGAGAGGCTTTGCAGGGAGTAAGAATAGAACAATAAATTGATAAAACCACAAAGCCAAGGGAAAAAGTAGAGAATTGGGTAGTGTATTTTAGGACAAAGAACTGTGCAGTATATCCGTCTCACATACGTCTTATTCAGTTTTCCTGTGTTTGTGCTCGGTTACGGGTCAAAGGTCACGTTTTCATTTTTATTTATTGGACCTCACATGGCAGTTTTGTAGCGGTTTGTGACCACAGTGATGATGATTGTGTTCTATACTGATGAACAGGACATGACTTGACAGGTCCCAAGTGGTCCCGAGAGGGGCGACTGTTGCGTGGCAATGCCTCAGTACTACAGATGCATTCTTCACTGCTTTACACTGAACGTTGTGATGTGTGTCTGCTGGGTGTTACAGGTTCAGCATGCGGCTCTGTGCAGATCAGGGAAGATAAGGATAAGAGTCTTTCTGAGCGACTGTTGAGCCGCGAGTAGGAGAAAACCTAAGAGGGCAGAGCCAGCGATAACCTGTGGTTTCCTGTGAAAACCTGGAGTGCAGGAGACTGCAGCAGCACTGACAAGAAAGCCTGGTGAGATATTACGCAATTAATGCTGAGGGCTTGAGCTTTGTCAGAGAACACGGGGTACGGTGCTGAATCAGTCCTGTTCTTCTGATGACAGGAACCATGGATGACCCCTATCAAAACAATGTGAACCAGCAAGTGACAGTGGGAGGAGACTACACCACCACCCAAGAGGGAGGAGGTCAGGATGGGTACACCTACCAGACGGACTACCCGCCGCAGGGAGACGATGCTGCGAGCGACGACACCGAGGGAGCGGACGAGGATGAGCAAATGTACGAGGGGGAGTACCAGGGCGTCCCCCACCCCGACGAGATCAAGGAGGCGAGGAGGGCGGCGAGGCTGGAGGCCAGGAGGAAAGCCCGGCAAGCTGCCCAGCAGGAAGAGGAAGAGGAGAACCTGCCGGAGCAGTACGAGACCATCATGGAGGACTGCGGCCACGGACGCTTTCAGTGGATGCTGTTCGCTGTGCTGGGCCTGACTCTGATGGCTGACGGCGTGGACAGCTATGTGGTGGGTTTCGTCCTACCCAGCGCTGAGAAGGACATGTGCATATCCAACGCTGACAAGGGGCTGATGGGTAAGTGTGTGTGTGTGTGTGGGAGGGGGGGAGTCAGTGATGGGATAATATGAGGGTCCATCGCAAAACATTTTGGTGTTTCAAATGATTGTTTCGGATTGAGTTCATGGATTCCATCAAACATTTTTCCCCAAACGTTCAACAACTTTCATTTACATTTAACCCATTACTTACAAACATTTGCTGTTAGTGTCGAGTCATAGCTTCAGCATTAAACAGAAATTGTTGCCAACCACCAGGACAGAGGAAACAAGCTTAGATCTTTCCTGGAAAATGGAAAAATAAATAAATAAATCAGACACCAGATATGTAAATAGACTTCAAATATTAAGTATTGTTTACAAACAAGTGTCCTTTTCCCTGCATCATAAGTAAAGCTTGAAGCAGCTTGAATTTGTCGGTTCCTTACTTTTCTATGGACGAAGCTAAACTGCAAATAAAGTGCCTCTCCACCTTCACACCTTATTTCCAGGCCTCACATGCAGCCAGGCAGTGCGGCAGATTGCACATCGTTCATTTCATTTTAACAACAGGCACCCGGGAGGAAGCATTGCGTGAGATTGATGAGGAACCTGGTGGTGATTGTATTGAGCTTGTGTTCTCCAGCTAATACCGAGCATGTTGCAGCCGCCAGAGAGCCCAGCGGCCTGCAGCGCCCGGTGTACCTACCTGCTACCACAGGCTGTCAGATACGCATCGGGCTTCTGACAGCCAGTGGTAGCGGCAGAAGGGCCAGGTGTAAATTAAATCACTGTTTGTGCAAGAGGAGGAAGGGAGCGCCGGTCATTTGCCGAGATGTGCAGAGCATGAATCAAATGGGATCATTCTGCAGATATGAGGCAGATCTGCAGAATGATCCCATTTGATTCATGCTCATGCCCTGCTCTAAAGACACACAGAAGCAGAAATGTGTTTGATATTTACCTTAGGTGTAGATAGCAGATAGACTTCCAAGCGTTTGGTTAAAAAAGGGGAATGGCTGATTCGCTCACCTATGATAGAATCTATCCCAAAACACATGGGGATTATAGGAGACAGAGCAGTGGATGCACAGATGGGAAAGTTTTGGTAGGTATAATCTCAGTCCTCATGTGGTTTTAACAAAATTTCAGGGGAAAACACAGCTAGTAAATATGCACTGAAAAGTACATCCAATGTAACACTTCAAAGAAATGGAAATGGCAACGAAAAAGGTCATGCATAAATTATGATGCCGGGGTACATTGCTAGCCAAGAAGCGTCGCTCACAGCGTTTTAATCCACAGTGGCCATCGCTGCTTATGCCTGGTACCAATTTGCTCTCTTTCAACCCAAACAGACTGCTGTTACTGTTCCACGCACGTCAAACACTTCACCTCCCGGACAGCAATGAAAAGTCCCCGAATCTGTGTGTAGTATGATCATGCACTGATCGCCTACAGAAATGCATCCAGTAAGATAACGAGATCTGGAGCTGTCCTGAAAGTTTTTCACCTACACACCTGCTCCACACACTGATCACTGATGACCTACGGGTGTAAAATGTCCTTACCTCTGTGTTTCATAGTGTGTGTGTGCGGGGGGGGGGGGGGGCTTTGACAGGTCAGGCCTGATGCAGCAGACCAATGAGAGCGTAGCAGGCTTTCCATCAGAGCCGCCTTAAAGAGACAGTACCTAAAACTGGTTTGGTTTCTGTTCACTGTGCACAGTAGTGTTGCAGCAAAGTAGAGTAGAAGTGAAGCAATGTTTATTTGCACATTAAGGCTTTGCAACAAAATACTGTACATTAAAATAAGATAATACAATGTAATATGCCTTTTTAAAACATGCAGAGAGAGGGAGAATTACGTCTTGATTGAAAATTAATTTTCACTTCTCACCAGTCTGCTTCACTCTGTATCTAGACGTACATAACAGGACATTAGAAAGACGCTACACATATAGATGGCCAATGCAACATCTTTAACGCATTACCCACCAGATTGGTCACATTTATATTTGTCTAAAGTGGTGAAAAGCTGAAATGTCACATATAGAATAAAAGTTGCAGATGAAGAATTTAAACCTTCCACTCCCAATTGCTATCAGTCTCTAAAATATACTTGGCTACTCTGATAGTGAGAAACAATTCTGCTTATATGGTAATTTCTCATATTAACTCATATCTCATATAAACGAGTCTCTGAGGGATGTATTTTAATTATCTACAAAGGTTAAGTGTTCCTCCAGACTAAGCTTGCTGTGATTTTTAGTAGCATTTGGTGTGGAGTACCTGAATGGTAATGCAGTGTTAAGGCCCTAAAGTCTGTGCCATTTAAAAATGCAAGACATAAATAAATTCTCTCCCCCCTTTCAGAGATTCAGCAGGGACTTGTTGTCTCGACTCTGCTACACACTCTTCTGCAGTCAGATGCATGTACATTTCTCGAGGCATAAATTTACTGTATCCAGCAGAAGCAGCCTTGACGCGTTGTCTCCTGGTGCCTGGATGACTGGCTGGTTGAATGGGTCAGGCGATTCAGCTTGTGGCGTGTGGAGTGCTGGAGCATGTGGACAGTGAAGTAATCCACGGGGGAAGGTGCACACTATGGCTACACGTGCTGCTAAGCTGCTTAGTCCCGCTGTAATTAGGGCTGTGTGTAGTAAAAACAAAGCAGGAAGGAGGTATGAACCCCTGTAGACCAGCCAGAACTGCTGGCCATTTCTTCAGTCAACACCGTAGAGAGGAAGACCACAGTAAAATAGGTTCTAGGTTTGAGTCCCAGTACTGAGAGCAAAGGAGAGCTGGCAACTCCTCAAATGTAGTTTAGTATCAGTGTTATTTCCTTGGAGCCTCACAGCAACGCCAAATGACAGACTCGAGACTCTAAACTCCCCTTAGGTGTTAATAGGAGTTTCACTGCCTGCTGCCTAATGCATGCTGGGATAGACTTCTGTCCCCAGGAGCATGTGGGTAAAACCAGAATACATGAATTGTTCAACAACAAGGAAAGTGACAAGAAGTGAAGTGACAAGAAAACAGGAACAAAGTGCCTTATTTACCATACATCACTGGTCTTGTGAATCATCTGACATCTGACATAACTCAGTTATGAAAACATGTCCACTTGACTGCAAATACACTGAACAATATTGAAAGAATGTTGTTTAATTGTAAGCGAACAAGGCAATGAAAAACTGAACAAATGCCTTGTGCAGAATGAGGTGAGCATGATGAATGTGAAGTACTTTAAATGCCTCATAATTACTATGACCTTTTTCTCTTTGCAGTTATTACACAAGATGTGCTTTTTTTTCATGTGCCTTAGAAAAAAAATCGGGATCTAAATTTAAAAGAATTTTAGATCCCAGCATGACGACAAAATTAGATTGTGCCTGGTTCAGAGAAGGGTAAAGGGAGCCCCCTTGTGGAAAGTAGCGTTGTTGCTCTCGTTTCTCCTCTGCATGTGTTCAGGGTGTGTGTGTGTGTGTTTTGCAGGTCTGCTGGTGTATGTGTCCATGATGGTGGGCGCGTTGGTGTGGGGGGGTCTGTGTGATAAGATGGGGAGGAGGAAGTGTCTGATCTACGTCTTGGCCATCGACGTGGTCTTTTCCTTCCTGTCCTGCTTCGCGCAGGGCTACGGCTTCTTCCTCTTCTTCAGGTTCTGCTCCGGCTTTGGGTGAGATGTGTTTCCATTTCCTTTTACAGTCTCTGCTCGGTCACATGACGATCCCATCTGCCAAACTGGAGCCTGGTGTATTGAATCGTTTATTTATCTAGTGTGCACAAACAGATCAGAGAGGTGACACCCTGAAACTATTACTCACAAAAAATGAACACATTATGGCCCCATTATCCAGTTTCCATTGACTTATAACCTCATAGACAAACAAATCAATAAGCATTTACCCCTAAATAGAAACTTGAGGAGCTGCACATGCTGTCTCCTTTGATCCAGCCTGTCTGTCTCCAGGACATTTGTTGAATACATGCATGAAGAAGGATTTCAAGACACCTACTGTTCTTGTTGGCATTTGCATCATATCAACACACAGAGTCAGGCATTGTTCAAAACAGAAACATATATCTCTTATTTAAGGGAATCGATTTACAGTTTTGTTATATTGGAAGTCAATGAATACTGAGTGTTGTGTGTCGTTTGATTTTCTCCGATGGTGGACTTTGCCTTGGCAGAACCTTGCAGCAAAGCTTTTATTGTGTATTTCTGTAATCTGATAATGACTCGGGGCTAAGATGAGCACTGAACGCACCCAGACATAAAATATTTATGATTTTTGCAGAACTGAAATATCCAAGGTCGCCAAAATAAAACATTCAGCTGTTGTTGATTACCAGCGATAATGAGCCCCATGTTAGTCATAAATACTAACATCTGCAGATGAATAGTGCTCATTATCATTATCTTCACAAAACACAAGAAAGCAAGCGTGCTCCAGTTCACACCTCGCGGAACAGTTTGGACATTTATGCATCATATCAAAAAGATAATACAGTTCAATTCAATTCGATTCAGTTGCTGGCAGAGCGTATTGAGGTGATATTTCCTGAGCATTATGTTGGTGATATACTCTTTGCACATATCCTTGGTGTGAAAAGTATACAGTTTTCCCCTCAGCTGTGACTTTGAGTGCATGTTAGAAATCATTATTCTGAAAGAGAAAATCAGTACAGTTGCTCAAAATCCATTTCCAATCCAATTATTTTAATAGTTTTATTTACCGAATGTTATTTTTCTTTTCCTATTTCTTCATTAGACAGTCTCAGAACTTTAATACTGACTAATAGGCAGAGCATTAACTTTGAAACAGTGATGCTGTGCTAATGGTGTTCTTTCCCCCTGACCAACAGCAGAGCTGACAAAAACTTTCCCATCAGCCAGCTGCAGCTTTAGAACTTTCAGTCTCGTGAGATGAACATAAAAGAGATGAGATGAATAAATTCTAAATCATCATCTCCACCTTTTAACTGCTTCCTCACCACATTTACCCTGTCTGATCATCCTGTTAGACATCTTAAGATCATTAAAGATCACCCAGAAAACAGGCATGGTAAATTTTCTGGCAGTTAATAGTATGTATATATATTTGACAAACTTTGAACAACACTTTGCTGCAACCTACACTACAGTAAAGTGGCATCAATAGAATTACAGCCTTAGATTCCCAAATCACTAATATCACAACCAACTAAAAGAAGTCAAAGGTCAAAGGTCACAGCTCCTACGCTGTACACATACGATGAACAGCAGAAACTTCTTTGAAGGAGGAAACATTTTAAAATGTGTATTAGTGATTGACGCTCCGTCCTTCTCCTCCAGGATCGGGGGGGCAATCCCGATAGTTTACACCTACTACACCGAGTTCCTGCAGATAGACAAACGTGGAGAACATCTGAGCTGGCTCTGCATGTTCTGGATGCTGGGAGGCCTGTACGCCTCCTTCACCGCCTGGGGAATCATCCCTCACTATGGTAACACACACACACTGCTTACACAGGCTAAATACGCAACATAAGTTAATAAGCAAAGGGATGAAAACATTCGTGTGCACAAACAGAATCTCCGTGTTTCACAGGTGTTGAACTCCAAAGCTTTTGTTTAAATGGCACCCTGCAGGAACATTTTCTTATTCAACATGCAGGTCTTTTCTTCTCAGTCTACATGAACAGCAGGATATGACTAGATTGGCATTTTTCCTCTTTTCTGTGCTTGCTAAAATGACTCACACTGAGACACTATCACAGCAGTTAACATCTTAAATATGAATAATTTACATGGAAAATAAACCCAAGCAAACAACCCGGCACTCTAAGGATTCAAAACTAATTTTAAGGAGGTTCAACACGTGGCCCTGCCTGTGCAAATGACACATTCAAGAGCAGCAAAGTTGGTGCACTAAATGAAATGCGTTATGCGGGAAAAACAGCTCACATTAATTAGGGGATTGAGAGATGCATTAGAAATACAGGTTATTTAAAATATTAACTTGTTTTGTGTGCTTTGCGCATTCCAGGCTGGGGCTTTGCCATCGGCACAGAGTTACAGATCCACAGCTGGAGACTTTTCATCCTGGTGTGTATCTTCCCGGCTCTGGCTGCCCTTGTCGGAGTGGTCTTCATGCCGGAGAGCCCACGTTTCCTCCTGGAGGTCAGAAGGAGACTCACAAAACTCAAAACATCTTGCGTCCTTATCAGTGTACTGTGTTGAGCATCAAGCTGTAATTGTCTAAAATGTTGAGTCATGAGGCAGCACAGCAACATCCCACCGCTGTGTTAGATATCGAGGGGCTGCTAAGGCGTCACTAGAACACCGCCCACTTGTGTTTCTCATCCAGGATGTTGTCAAACCTTTAACCACATGTGGTATTGTGTTTGTATGTTACAGCAGGGATACACCAGTATTTTCATGTCACACAACCCCAAAATAGTCACACACAGTTCACCAGGCCCCTGTCTGATAAGACCATATGAGATTGTCGTTCTTATTTTCTGTATCTTTCTCTGGCTGTGTAATTGGCACTGTGAGAGTAAAACCCATGATTAAGACGGTCTCTCATCACCGCTAAACTGAATGAATTTCACAAATTATATAGAAAAGACGCTGATTACTGTTAGTGTGTGTGTGTGTGTTTCAGAGTGGCAGACACGATGAGGCCTGGATGGTCCTGCGACAGGTTCATGATACCAACTGGAAGGCTAAAGGAGAGCCAGAGAGAGTCTTCACTGTAAGTTTGTGTTGATATGTTTATTCAGTGTATAGAAAGCAGATAGAAAGTCATAACAGAATGGAAACGTATAACTAGAGTTCTGTGTCAGACCTGATAATCAGCTATGTGCAGGAAATATTATGCTGATGAGAGAACTCTAATCCTAATGCTGCATAAACACGATGCGTCTCAACACCCAATTTCAATTAATTTGCAATATAAGCAATTTTTTGATAGCTCCTTTACATCATCTTTTATAAAGGCTCATATCTTATCAACTTGTTTACTCCGTTTAGACATCTGCATGCACAACTAAAGGGTTTGATTACTTCATAATAAGGCAGAAAACAAGGAATGAATCAGGAATTGCAGCTTAGACATATGAGGTAATGTTTTGTCCTCAGCTCTGCTTGAGCAAAACAGAAGCAATGTCGCATTTCATGACACACGAGTCAGGATGGCAGGAAAATGCTGATCTGTGTTTATTTCATTTATTGATGTCATAATAATTCCAATATATGCATGTGCCCCCAAAACAGACGGGAGAATATTTGATTTCACATATGTTTTCCGCCTAATATTCATGTGTACACAATGCATATCAGATTTAACATTTGGAATGGGGATACTTGTGCCTGTGCAATGTAAATGTGGAATATGTGTGGAAATGTGTGAAAGAGCAATATTTTCTGGAGTGGAGAAAAACCAACTATGAAAAGTTAATTATTCTCTCCAGCAGCTCGTGGCCAAGGTGTAGAGCAGAACTAATGTTGAGTCTGATTATGTGACTTAATGTGATGCACCTTTATAAATATCAGAGAAATTTTGAGCAAATGCCCCAATGAAGACAGTTTACCTCAAAGGCTTAGAACATTAGAGCGCAGAATATCACAGCACTCCTTCATCACAGTAACTTACTTAAGGCGTCACATACATCCTTAGAATTACGACAATATAAATGGGTATGAATGTATTAATTTGTATAAAATGTGTAAAATCTAACAGTTCTCCCTCTTCATCTTTGTGAAGGCGACCAACATCAAGACCCCTCAGACGCAGGATGATGAGTTCATAGAGATCCAGAGTGACACGGGCACTGCCCTCCAACGCTGGACTGTCAGGCACCTCACCATGCTGCAACAGGTCTGCCTCTCAAACCTACACTTTAGAATAAAATAGAATAGAATAGAATACAATAGAATAGAAGGACATTGAATTCATATGTTGTTTGTCTCCCTGCCTTTAGGTGATGGCCAATATGATGTCTTTATCAGCCCCAGAACTCCGACTGCAAGGTGTCTTCCTGGTTGTTATCTGGTTTTGCATGGCCTTCAGGTAAAAAAAAGTGTAGAGGGAAGTTAGGATCTTACAGATTTCAGCTTTTTGTTCAACTTTAGTGGGTATATAATACATATGTCCTAAATCATTGATCATACATCCCATGTTTCTGCGTGTGTATATGTGTACCAGCTACCACGGATTGGGAGTTTGGTTCCCTGATATGATCAAGTACATGCAGTATGAAGAGTACGAGTCCAAGGTCAAAGTGTTCCACCGAGAACGCGTGGAACGTTTCCACTTCAACTTCTCTCTAATCAACCAGATCCACCGTGAGGGAGAATACATCCATGATAAGTATGTTCCCTGCACACTGACCCCGCTCTGTCAGTGTCAGTGCCATGTCATGAGCCCAAAATGTAATAACAGCTTCAGTAATCCACTCTCGGAATTGTTGCATAGAGCATTTTCTATATCCCTCACCCAAACTATGAGTCTGAAAAAAGTTCTCAAATTTGACCTTGAATGAAGAGAAAAGTACTGTTTGTTTCTCTGTAAGTATTTGATACCTCATGAATGTAATCTGAAAGCAACAATATTTAATAAGCTCACATTTAGAAAAACACTTCACAGACTCTTGAGAAAATTGATTTTGCCCTTGAAAAAATGTATTATTTTTCATATTCTTACTGTAAGGGTGAGTGGTCGCCATCTAGTGGTACACTGGATTTTTGGCTCTTGGCTTTTGTTGTTTAAGCAAACTAGTAACACTTACTGGTGAAGACAATTTTAACTCAAACTGAATCCCTGCCCCCTGCTTTTTTATTATAACACTGCTCTGCTTTGTCACTTTCACAGATTTGTGGACATTGAGATTAAGTCTGTGAAGTTTGAGAGCTCTCTCTTTGAGAACTGCTACTTTGAGGATATCAAATCAACCAACACCTTCTTTGAGAACTGCACCATCAAAAACACTGTCTTCTATAACACAGGTAGAATGCAGCATTGGTAATAAATGATCATTAATGTTTTGATAGCATTTTCATTGCTGGCTCATAAGTCCAGAGCTCATTAAAGCCAATTCATTAGTGGTATGAAATATGCATCAAAAATATCAGTCATCGTAGTCAGAGCGCATATTCACTACAACAGCTTTCTCCAGGTTTTAGGAATTAAATTTTTCCTCTGCTCCATCCAGATCTCTGGCAGGAAAAATTCAAGAACTGTCTGATGGAGAACGCCACCTTCCTCCACCCGAAGAAAGGCTGTCATCTGAACTTTCAGGAAGAGAACGACATCGTCATCTACATCGTCAGCTTCCTGGGCAGTTTGGCTGTGTTGCCTGGCAACATCATCTCAGCATTGTTCATGGATAAAATAGGCAGAATCAGAATTATAGGTGAGGTCAATAGAACAGCATGAACATGTGCGTATGCAGCATAGAAGGGTCAATTTTAATGTGTCCATGTTTCCATCCGTCTCCCTCTTGTTCTCCTCACTCACTCTACTCATTTATTTCTCTTTATGTCGCTCTTTCTCTTCCTCTCCTTTTCCTCTTTTCTCTGAATCATCCCTCTAGGAGGTTCTATGCTTGCGTCATCAGCCTGTACCTTCCTGTTGCTGCTGAGTTTCAGTCAGGGAGCTGTGATCTGCTTCCAGTGTTTATTCTATGGTGTCAGCGTGGCAGCATGGAACGGTCTAGAGGTCATTTCAGTGGAACTCTACTCGTCCTCTAAAAGGTACAAAGGCAAATCTAAAGTGCAACTCTGCCTCAGTCAACTTGACCATTGAGCTAAGAGATAATACAGTCTAACTCTATAGTCTATAGCTTCCCTGAAAGGTTTATGGTCGATTGATCCTCACTAAAGGTACGAAGACATTTTGCTACCTTCATCTAAAAGGATAAATGGAACAGTGCCTGTCAGGTATACAAACATGAGTTTCGTTGCCATGACTTCACTCTGGTGATGATAAATGTTGATTTTATTGTCCAATGATGCTCATGAAAAAGACTAACAATCACCCCAGTGACAGAATCCTGTGGCTTCCAGCTAGAATAGATTTGAATCTCACTATTTACCTGTTTTCTTGGTTTGTTATAGGACTTGGGAGTAGAACAATAGGTTTAGATTTGCATTTATTTTGCCTTAAAGGTTTTATATGAATGCATTTTGGGCTCATGATGTAAGTAAACAACATGCAGTGGAATCTTTTCAGCAATGCACTGCATGAATACATGTGTTTATTGATGTAGAACAGTTCAAATGTGAGGCAGGTTAATTGTCTTGGAAGAAACTAAAATCACTAATTATTGTAGTAGATTTGTCTTTTGTGATTTTACCAGTACACTTATTTTTTCCTCCTGCAAACTGTTCAGTGTCAAATATGTCAGCTAGTTTTGAGCTGAAGTTGCCACGCTCCTTTGAGCCCATCAGTGTTATTCTGAATGCTGGATGCAGTGGTGAGATGCATCATCGCCTCAAGTTTTGTCATAATTGGATCAGTGGAGCCTGACATGTTGCACTGGGTAGATAGATGGAAGAACAGATGATGTACTGGCCTGATCACTGGGGGCCTCATTTGGGAGTGAAGGCTTTTTGAGTGGCTCATTAAAATCTTGCTGGGATTCTGCCGAGTTCGCCAAACTTCTCGCACACAGACCTTAATACCAAACATTTACGCTCTCTTGCCTTTTAAGATGGAACACATCCATCATTAGAGAAGAGGAGATGCACATCATCAGTCTGTATAGGCCCACACAGGCCTGAGAAGACGTTTAATGAGCCAAAATAAACACCTGTGTGGGTGAATCATTAAGACAAACTGCATTTGTAAAAATGGCACACAGTAAAAATGACATGCATCATCTCACTGAGTTCGATGAAAAATGCAGACATCCAAAATACAACAATTTAACAATGGAATGATATTGTAAATATTTTACTACTCGTAATAATAATGATGAGAATTAGACATAAACATTGATCAAAATTATTGGTACAAATTGCTTTTCATTCCCTAAAATGAAACAACATGCTTAATTACTGTTTTGCTTTTTTCAAATTTTACTAATATTTTAATTGTTACTTTATTTAAATATTTTCCATAATTGTAACTTTGTTTTGCAACTGTGTGATTAGTCATTTGTAAACAAGACTGGAAACAGGAGTTTGCTAAAAGAGTTCAAGCTGAGAGACTAAGCTGACAGCTCTTCAGTGTTTCAGACTCGAGGTGGATTCATTATTCACTATAATTACTATAATAATTAATCATTACTAAAATTAGTAAAGCTGCTTATTTGGAGTCTGGATGTTCATTATCCAGCACGTTCAGCACTAACTGAACATTAAATACACCGCCTTAAATGCACTCTCTTTCCCTCTCTCTCGCTCTGTCCCTCTCTCTCTCACTGTCTCTCTCTCTCTCTCTCTCTCTCTCTCTCTCTCTCTCTGTCCCTCTCTCTCGCTCTGTCCCTCTCTCTCTCTCTCTCTGTCCCTCTCTCTCGCTCTGTCCCTCTCTCTCGCTGTCTATCTCTGTCCCTGTCTCTCTCGCTCTCGATCTGTGCCTCTCCCTCTCTCTTGCGGTTTCTCTCTCTCTCTCTCTCCCTCTCTCTCTCTCTCGCTCCCCCCCCCCTCTCTCGCTCTACAGGGGGACAGCATTTGGGATCCTGAACGGGATCTGCAAATTCGCCGCCATCATTGGCAGCTTCATCTTCGCTGCCTTCATTGGCATCACCAAGATCATCCCCATCTTCCTGGCCTTCTCCGCCCTCGTCTGTGGAGGTCTGCTGGCTCTCAAGCTGCCTGAAACTCGGGGGAAAATCCTCTCTTGAAAAAGCCAAACTAAAAAAAAATCCTCCCAAAATCCAGCTGGGGGTAGAAAAACAAACAAAAGTACTGTGTTGATTTAAGAGGGGAGGTGACAGAGGAGAATGGTCAGGGTGATGTGTGAGAGCAGGTGCATGGTTGCCTAACATTTCTGTCTCATCATAGGAAAATAAACGTTCTAAACATCATTCGCCCCACATCACACTCACACACATAACACACTCACATGCATACACTGCTTAGAGGCGCTTGTCTTGTTTGAGGATTGTATAAAAGAATGATTAATACGAGAATGTGTGTAATGTAATTGAAAGTTGATAGTTTATGTTGTGCTTTGATGTCATAAAGGAAGATTTGAGGAATTTACGCTCTTAACTTGCGTTGAGGCTCAGCAGCGATAAAGTAACTGCCCTTTCATTCACAGAGTCTTTATTTTGTTTCTCCTGTGGTCTTTTACGCTTGAGTTTGTCTCTGTTAGTTCCAAATGTTGATGCTGGGTTTGTTCGCTAAAGCCACGCACCTGAATTCCTGAAATCGATGGTATCATTAAATGTGGAGAGTTGTTCCTCGCAGAGAAAGTGGATTTTCCTCCTGCTCGTCATCTTGTTTTTGTCTGTGAACCACTGTGTCTGTCCTAATCTGTAGAGGTGTGTTGTAGCTGGTGATAATGTAGAGTTTGACCTGTCAAATATTGCCATGTTACGATGTAAGGAAATTATTCTCATTGTCCATTCAATTGTTAATTTTTTGTGTCTTTTTCTAAAAACAAAAGAGAGAAGATGCTCTGAATGTGTGAGAATAGACATTTTGATATGATGCTCTCTTTTTAACGTTCTGGTGAAGAACCTGCTGCATTTCTGACAACATGTGTCAACATTTCTAAGGAGCATGTTACTTTTTTTGGCATGACTGTGTGTGTGTATGTGGCTATGTGTGTGCGTGTGTGTGTGTCTGTCTCACGTATGGATTTCCCGAAACATAGTAAAATTGTCTGACCACCAGTACTGTTTGTTGTTGTACAGCCTAGATTTGTGTATACAGTATTAGTTAACATTGTACCTTCAACATGACTTGAATAAAAACGAGGGTTCAACGCCAGTTTCTTGGTCAATAATGCAAATATTGGTGCAGAGACGTAAGCAGATAAGAGGCAGCAATGGGATGTTTGGATTTGATTTAAAACGATCTGACAACATGAAGCATAAAATGAAATCAGAGCAGATGTCAAGAATTTAGATTGACTGTCTGGCAAAATGCAGTGGACACCAGAAACCTCAATAAACTGCCGCTTCTAATTTAATGGACATTGAATAATTAGGCTTTAATTGGGTCTTTAAAAGAAATTAGGGCAAACTAGAGGAGGAAGAGGCTCAGTAATCATCAGATTAAGCTTTTTTTTTCCATATCAAGACAGACAGTTAGTATCATGAAATCAAATTTCCATCCACAATTATTATCAAAATCCATTGTACTGTCCTGCTGACATCACCATCTTCTGTATCTATTGAAATCATGTCCACACTAACTGCTGGTTCATCATAGATACACATTGGTGGCTGTTTCCAGCTTTTTTTGTACATTTACAGCGAACCCTAAAAGTGCATTTATTCTAATACAAAAGATTCAATATCTAGATCTGGATCTGGGCTACATGTCTCCTGTCCATAGTTCATAATAGGACACACACCTGACTTTTTTCAAAAACATTTTGCCTTGTTTTTTTGAGACTGGCAAAAAATGGTAGCAACAGCAGATCTACCTCATAAACTAATCTGCAAAACTATTGACAAAATGATGGAAAAAATTCATTAAAATCCATCTGTGGTTTTTGAGACATCATCCTCCTGACAAACAGACAAGCCAGGCAGAGGTAATTAGCATAATGGGGATTTTAGTCATGATGGTAAAAAAAAGATCTTGAAGGTTTTCCACCTGGACGACTTTTTGTTTGTTCTCAAAACAATTCACACTCTTCTGCTCCATCATGTGAACCACATGAGCACAGCGAATATGAACACTGCTGTTCTCATGTCTGTGGCAGCTGGGTTATGTGTGTGTGTGTGTGTGTGTGTGTGTGTGTGTGTGTGTGTGTGTGTGTGTGTGTGTGTGTGTGTGTGTGTGTGGAGAGAGGGGGGGTTGTAAAAACATGGCAGCACACAAGTGTGAGCAAGTGCCAGTAGTAGGAGGATGTGTTTACTCTGGCCAAGGTGCGAAAGACACACTGCTGATCTGTCCAGCAGCTTTAGTGGGACAGCAGAGAAACTCCAGCTCCTGATTTTGTCCCAATTCAGTTGGAAGGGAAATTTTTACTTAACTCTGGCTAAGTGAAAGTAATTGAGGGGTCTTCATAATCAGTAGTGAGTCATTCTTTCCAACAGGACAACAATACCACTATTACATCACTTGTAGACAAAGCAGTGAAATAACATTTAAAAGACAATTCAGCTCAATTCAGCTTAATAAATTTTGGTATTCCTGTGCAAACGTCACTCCCCTACAATTACATGAAATTTACTGTCCACCTCCGCTTGACCTCTCCAGTCCAGCTTACCAAATCAGACTGCCTGCTATGTTTCACACCGAGGGTGCAGAAGGCAACCTGCCCAGGACACACTCTCACACACACACACACACACACACACACACACACACACACACACACACACACACACACACACATACACACACACACACACACACACACACACACACACACACATACACACACACACACACATACACACACACACACACACAGAATCACAATTGCTGAGAACCAAAACAAGCCTGATTCAAACTGACCTAATGTTATCTATCTCTCTCTCTGCCTTGACTCTCATTGTATTGAAATGATCCAAGTCTCATAAATCTCTTTCACTGAGCTGAGCCAAGCTGACTGACTGCTTCCTTCAGCGTTACAAAAGCCTGGCGTTATCGAGGCGATCTGTCAAATTTCTGGAACCAGTTCGGAATAGAGCCAAAGTGGGTCAGTGCCCACCCTGGTCCAGGCTGTGCTGACCTGGCGGCTCCCCGATTGGCTCATGTAGGTCGTCATAACAAGTGGCAGAGCAAATGAAGACAGGGGAGCCATATTTAAAAGACCAGAGAGTTTCAGGTGGACAATTATTGTAATTTATTGTGAAAGTAATGGAACACACAGCCCCCCCCCAAAAAAAAAGATAAAAGAAAAGACACATTCAACGGCAACAGTTTCAGCCTAAGATCTCTTCAGCACCATTCACTCCGCAACTTCTCATCCATTTTGACTTATATATATTGACCCTTCAACTATTTTCCAATAGCAGCAGTTGTCTTTCTCTTTGTCTCAACAAGATAATAGGGGGACATCAAGGATAATCGTGAAACTGCAGAACTCAACAAATGAAACAACCTCCCTCGATGAAGAGAATGATATCACACTGTCACACTATAGATGATGTCACTTGCTCTGATTTCCATCTTCCCAGTACTAGAAGGTTGGTGGGAATCTAAGCAAGGAACTCACAGTAGAACACCACCTAAAGTTTCTGATGCAGGCGAAAAGTTCAATCACACTCTTTCACCTTCATCATTGTCTGCTGACAGTCAGTAGGACATTGGGACAGCGCTTTGACAGGCAGCTTTGAAGATCGATGGGGAACCGGCTGGATACAATATAGTGCTCCTCCATAGACCATAGAAAGTGCTTCACTGGTTCATTCCATGCACTGGGGTCAGAGTTCACAGAGGTGAACACTCCTTTTGTTTCTGTCTGACTGCAGCAGGCTCAGTAGACTTTAACTCTCACTGACGCACAGTTTGCAGGAGCTCTATTTTCAATAAGCTACCAGTTATTTCACTTTGGGAGAGAAACATCGGCTAAGGTAACCTCAAGAGAAATATAGTGCTGCTGCCAAAACTAGTAAAGCTGAAATTGCAGAAATAGAACAAAATAAAATAAAATAAAGAATTTCCCTTTCCTTTGAGAGGAAAAAGATAGCGACAAAAAGTAATAAAATACTAACAAACCTTTGTTTTGCAGGACATGATCATACTACTGGAGACAAATGCAATTTAATGTATAATAACTCTTCACTGGAAACGTAAACTGTCATACTAGGATCCATATTCCTGATAATAACATGGGAAAAATCATTCAAAATATGAGTAAATATCATTCACGGTCGTTTTCTCTACGGGGTCAGTATCTAAATCCTCTCCAGTGCTGTGGAGGTCGTGGTGAGGTTGATGGTCCCGGGAGAGACCCAGACAGGTGGCAGGCAGCCCAGCCTCAGAGCCTGCTGTGGGTGGGCGTCCACCCAGAGGTGCCAAACTCCCAGCCAGGCTCCCACAGCCTCACCTTGGTCAGGGTGACTGGAAGGGTCACAGCGTGGGTTCAACAGTTCACAGCCCCGGCCAGGCCTCGGACACTTCTTTAGTTAGTTTGAGGAATTAATTTCATCTTCATTTGATTGAGTCCCACAGATCCTAGCAACTCCCACACATGTTATTATTCAAAAATATCCTTTGGGTCAGACATCAGGAAGCAGTCCTGGGGCGAAAAGCTTCAATGTTTTGCTCAAGGGAACTTAAGCAGGCTTCATGTTCTTGAAATCCATTTCTCCAGCTGATTGGAGCTCAACTCACACACTGAAATGTCCACAGGTTTGCCTTTTTTCTGCTTGTTTTCAGTGAGCCTTTATTGCTTTGCTCCAAATCAATTCTCCCATGAATCAGTGCAAAGGTTTTAATGAAAATTAAGCTTTAAAAAAATCAGAATGATCTACTGTGGAGCAGGATTGGGATTCACGACAGCGCTGATATTAATATGATGATATAAATAACCAAAACAGACTCTAAAGACAAAAGCATGTCCAGAAATTGAGGCTGAAATCATGCAATCATGTCTCTTGGCTCAATACAAACCTTGATTATAATCAGACTGGGAGGAAAAAAACAATAAAAAAGCTTAAATGCACTGATGCCACATCCACCACAAATCTAAATCACAGTTTGTTGTAATTGAACACTTATAATATAAACCGAAGCAATGCCTGTGGGTTTAGTTGTTATTCCTACTTTAACACACATAACTATTTGATGATTCCACAACATAACCTTGATGTGAAAAGTTCATAATTGTAAAGACAAACATCATATATTGAATTCATTTCCATTTCATTATGTCTAAATTCAATAAGATTAGAAATGTTACGGCGCCCACAGAGGGAAATGAACCTGTCTCAGAAGAACAGTGAAAAGCTGTGTAACATCAATCATAAAGCAAGAGGTGGAGGTGCAACAAAAGTTTATAAACTGAAAAGTAGAAGCAATAATATAGAAATAATATAGGGAGACAGGACTAGAGGGGACAGAGAGTTCTGGAGAGACATTAGTGACAGTGTCTCTGCCTGGTTCTCACAGCTAAGGTGTGAAGTGACGCCTCCAGACTCATCAGTTCTCATCAGTGTGAAACCATCACACCTCCAGTTAAGCTACATAATACAGACCATTACGCTTCATTAGACCTCATTATATGTACATTTACATTTAGGCCAATGTAGGTTTGTGTAAGATTTGCATCATATCCATTTCCTACCATATTTCAAGATGAGATAATAGGAGGTCAGAGGTCAGAGTTCATGTCTCATATGTTCCATGCTGTCATAATAATGCGTCGGTGAGAAGTGACGAGATATAAGAGAGAAATGGCAGAGGATCTCAGGTTCAAGTTGGAGTAATGAGGTGGCAGAACTGTTTATCAATATATATATATACATATGTAATACATCATTTTCTGACTTAAATTTGTATTTTGTCATCTTCACTGATCATTTAAAACACATCTCCCTGAATGCAAACTACCATTAAGGTTTAAACATGTGCAAAAAGCATCAAGGTTGTGCCTGGAGGAGAAAAACCAAAAAGCAAAATCTGTTTATTGTTTTGAGCAGGAGTCAAAATTCACACTTCCACTCTTGTAGCTGAACTTTCCCAGACACACAGGGAGAGACAGGAGCAGAGGGAGAGGCAACGAGATGAGTGTGTGTGTTTAGGGGCAGTGGCCTCTGCTTAGACAGTGATGGTTTGGGAGAATCTGCGGAGGTGTCACTTCACACCTCTGTGGCCTGGCCTGGACTTATAAACCAGTGGAACGGAGCTGAGCAGCATTCACAGCTTCCCACTCAGACTAGTCAGACCAGTTAGTTAGTTCCTCAGCACAACATGGATACCTCCTCTGTCTCTCTGCTCAACTATGGCCTCCAGTACCAGTGGTGCTCTGACTCGGACCTCTCTAGCATCTCCTCTCCAGAAACCCTCTCTCCCGCCGCCTCCATGGATTCCAGCCTCTCGCCTTCCTACCAGCACCCGCCTCAGTCCACACCCAAGACTACTAAGACCGGATACCAACAAATGCCCAAACCCTCAACCTGCTCACTGCCTGGACGTGGCCGGAAGATAGGAAGAACCAGGACGACCAGGATCCGGAGCAAGCAAAGGGAGAGCGCCAGTGAGAAGGAGAAGCAGAGGATGAGGGACTTGACCAAGGCGCTGCACCACCTCCGATCCTACCTGCCTCCCTCGGTGGCCCCTGCTGGACAGACCTTAACAAAGATTGAGACACTTCGCCTCACCATCCGCTACATCTCTTACCTGTCAGCCCAGCTGGGTCTCAGCGAGGAGGTCCTGTTCCAGAGGAGGGAGCAAGGAGACACCTCAGCCTGCAGTGATACGTCCTCGCCGGACATCCTCAGCTATTTTCAGGACAGCTCTGTGGAAGGCCAGGGGGGCCAGCTGCACAGCCAGAACCTGAACCAGAGCCTGTACCTGGAGCAGTATCACAGCCAGCATACTGCACTGCATGCTGGGAGCTGTGGTTTTGGAGTGGACCTGCATCAGTACAGAGGAGAGTACTGCGAAGCTCCTCAGAGAGATATTGTCATGCAGTCACCCCTGGCTATACAGCCCTCCTCCTGTCAGGTATGTAAGATTATTCATCCTTGTTGAAACCACGAGTAACCACATTTTACTGCTTATTTTATGATCTATATAACAAGGTTGGTAATGTATGCCTGTTTTTAATTAATTCAGTACAAAATCTTTGTTTTTATACAGATGTGCAGTGAAGACTTCTGCACCCCGTTGGTTCCAAGAGAATATTGGGGTTAAACGCTCCAACATCTCCTCATCAGCATCCAACAACAGACAGACACACACTGCTCTGCTTTTACTGCCTCACTGTGAAACAAGTAATTTATTTGAACGTTATGTGTTATTTTCAATTTATTTATTTTGTCCCTTGAAATGTCTCCTGTAAATATTGATATCGTCTAACAACTATTTTTATAATTCTTTATGCCACTATTTATAATAAAACGGTTTACTACATCTCACTTTTTATCATTTGACTTGATTTCTGCGGAAGAATGACTTGCAGTTGCGAGTTCAGATCCCATGGAAAGAGCACATTCCTCTGATCTGTCATAAAACACTTCCCAATGGATTCAAGGCACTTTATCAGATCGGTTGCAATGGTTAGCTCCCAGTGTAGCTATGTTGAGAAATGGTGTGGAGCGCCCTCTCCTGGTCACACACTCACATTGCCACTGCAGCACAACCTGAGAGAAAAGGAAAGCTACCAAGCATTACAATACATAATTAAGCTACAATGAAATGTCACAATTCCCAGTAGAGAGAGAGAGAGAGTGAGAGAGAGAGAGAGAGAGAGAGAGAGAGAGAGAGAGAGAGAGAGAGAGAGAGAGAGAGAGAGAGAGAGAGAGAGATAGATAGATAGATAGATAGATAGATAGATAGATAGATAGATAGATAGAAAAGTAAATTTCCATTTACAAAACTACTCAGGGAGATGAGATTCACCTGGTCTGATTGAGTGGTGAGCTTCACAAGGGCGTCGCTTAGTTTCTCTCTCTCCTGGCAGCCATTTAGTTTGGTTCTCTTTGCATCTGTTTTAGTATTCTGTTTCTGTTCCATTTAATAAACAAAAACTTTTAAATTAAAATGCATGTGTGATCTCTCTCCTTGCCCAAACCACGAGCCAGTTCTCAGTTAGGTAAACACCAAACAATAAAGCAAATGGAAATAAATTGGTATCTTGTATTCTTGGGCACCAGCTAAATGTCTATGAAAAATTATTTGGATTTTCTGGCTTGGTGGGAACGAGCCTCATCCACTGTTTATCTTGCATTCTTCGAGCATATTTGTTAATGGGGCTCTGCAAACACGGAGGAGTCCTTGGCACCGCTAAGTCTAGACCAGACCTCCTCTCTCACCTTACAACCCTAATTACTAGCTAAGACCAACTGAGAGGGCTTTAATATTCATAGAGAAGTGTGGATCTGCATATCAGGCAGGAGAATTAGGCCTGAGTGTTTGGTTTGCCACATACATGCAGGTCATTTGAAATGCAAGCAGCGAGCCAACAAAGCCTAATATACTCACTTAAGTCTTTCATCAGAGTAAAGCTAATAAACTCTGTGGGCGAAAAGGGTTTGGGATAAAAGGGTTAACACCGCTGTGCTGATTATTCACTCATTACATGTGAGCAAACACAGTCCCAGCTAATGTGGATTAGGGGAAAACTGTAAATCTGCCTCAGCCTGGGAGGAAGTCAGATAAAAACACAAAGCTATGTTTTTATTTAAACCATAAAATCAGATCAGCTGGGTAGATTCTGTAGATGAGCCACAATACAAGAAAAATATATACAAACCAGTTTAGTGTTGAAAAGAAGGATAGAATGAAATTTGAAAGAATAATATTTATGAATTCCTTCTTACTTAATCAACAGATATACAGTATATATAGAATAATACTATAATATTGTGCTATCAATCATTTTAGTCCAATTGAGTGAGATTTAGGCCATAAATCTTGCAGCAGACTAACCTGCATGTTACGTCATGTCACTGGGGCCAGTAAATCTGAGGTAGCCCACTCAGCCTGTCCGATGGCAGCGGCAGGTAGAAACAGAATTGGACAGGAGAGTGACAGAGTGAAAGCTCTACTGTCTATAACCAACATGTTATCAAAGGGAATGAGAGTACATCAATGTAGAACTGTGGAACTGATTCAATGTCAAGTCATGTAAGGGTTTGGGGCGGTCAAAGGTCACAGTGAGAGCTGGTCTTTAAGTCAGCTGTCAGCCCCAGTGTCACCTCACACACCTCCCAACTCAAGGAAAAACAAAACCACTGATCTCTGAATTAGTTTGGGATTTTTAGTTTGTAGATTCATTTATTGTATTCATATTAAAAAGAATCCCAGCCTAATTAAATCTCTACTTTGGTTATGAGGCACAGTATGTCTCCACATGGCTGATTTTCGGGAATAACTGAGGTGATGAAACGTTATGCGAGAGCGCTTCACACGTCGTGGCTGCAGGTTTCACCTCTGGTGTGGACCAGGAGCCAAATGTGACACGGTGGATTGTGGGAACGCTGCTCGGGACTCAGATCCACGCTTCCCTCCTGAGATTTAATTATAGCCACACAATAGTACCAACAAACCAGGGAGCTTTCTGACAACTGAAAAATGGAAACATATTCCGCATTATTCATAATTCCTTATGTATTTGAAAGGATAAATTATTGAGGTGTGATATTAGATAATACATTTTCCAATATGGATAGTGTGGTATAAAGCTCTGATACTGAAGTGCAAGGAAAATAAATATAGCATTAAAAGTAATAAGATATAAGAGGTGGGATGTGACAAACTTTGTTAACATAGATTATATATAGTATGCTGTAAATAAAATCAAATGATGTAAATCCATTTTATTTATATATGTGATAGGCTGAACACCTTATTCATCTGACACTCTCACAATTCACATGTGCCATTTCCCTTCATTCTCTAACCATTCTCTAACCACACTGTCATGTGTTAATTCTGCAGTCAACATCACCTCCAATTCTTTCATGACGAGCCTAACTGAATAAGAGATACTGCTGAATTATAAAAGGTATAAAATGTGTTGTCAGTGTTAGTCAGTACTTCTTACTGCATGTGGCCCAGGTTCCCATAAAGAGGCTTGCTGCTGTCCAAACAGGAGGAAGTGTGATCTCCTCACACCTCACAGCTGCCTGGCACACTTCAGCCAGGCCGAGAAGGAAATGAAATACAGGGGTAGAAAAAGCTTACTCTGATTATATATAATATATAATTATTTATTTATGTCAAATTAGTTTCTAAATGTTACGTAGGGAAAATGGACCCAGGCCCAAACAGAGCTATCTCCCCTATTGCTTCACCTGAAACTCAAATTCATTCATTACTCATTACAATATAAATCTTAGACTTGGCTGCTATTATCAAAAGTGAGGGGATATTGATCCTGGTTTGCTTCTGTGCTGTGTTGAGTGGTGATTTTACAGTTCAGGGATGTTTTGTTGTTTATTGTTCCAAACTATAGCCGCTTCCATTCCTAATGAGCCCCAGACACGGAGCTGTGACCCAGGACTACAGCTCTGACAGGGTCATGTTCCCAGGAGCATGGTGTCACTCCTGCCTGTTTATGATGCCTGTGTTAGCTGCCAGCTCGCACCCTGTCCTGGAGCTGTGCGGGTTCCCATGGACCCCCTGGCTTGGGTGTCAGCCTTGAGCTCAGAGCTTCTCAGGACCAGAGGTGGCTACTGGAGGTGCAACCTCACACCTCCCACGACATATATGGAACAGCCTGCCTGAGCCTCTTCACTTATCCTCTTCCTGCCTCACCAGCAACACAGCTCAGGGAAGCTTTGACAACCACAACTTCTTCTACGACTCCTGCCTCTTCTCCTCATGTCTGCAGCAGCCATGGAAGTGTCTTTCGGCTCTCCTCTCCAATTCGAGGAGAATGACACACCTTTCTTCTTTGACTCTTTCCTGGAGAAGCCTTACAATCATCTCCCCTGTGATCTGGACTCTGGTTATTTCAGTGCTGGCAGCAGTCTGTCCCCCACTTCTACTGAGGACTCCTTCTGCTTCTCCCCAACCTCTCTCCAGGCGGCTGGAAATGAACAAAATGTCTTGGACCATTTCATATTCAGCAGCCCACAAGTGCCTTGCATTCCTCAAGAGCCACAGTTTCAGTCCTGCTCCAGGTCCACAACAAGTTCCAGCACAAAGAGATCCAGGTCCAGGTATCCTGGAAAGAAGAGGCAGACAGCCAGTGAGAGGGAGAAGCTGAGGATGAGGGATCTGACCAAGGCTCTGAACCACCTCAGGAACTACCTGCCTCCCTCAGTGGCACCGGCTGGACAGACCCTGACCAAGATTGAGACACTACGCCTCACCATCCGCTACATCTCCTACCTGTCAGCTCAGCTGGGCCACAGCGAGGAGGTGCTGGAGCAAAACAGATCTTCAGGCTTTGTGGAGCAGCCTCAAACTCACAGCCAGATCCTGGGTCAGCCAGCGGCCAGCTACAGCCTGCAGGAATCACATTGTGCCATGAGCACAGTGCAGCAGTCCTATGAAGCCCATCTGTCGTCCTATCAGGTATGTTCATATCCATACTTATGTTCCCTTAAGTTGATTTTCTTTCAAAGTTAAGTGTTTTTGTGAAATCTGTCTGTAGTTGAATGAGTGTAAATCTCAGTGTCAGTAACCATCTGTTTTTCTGTTGTCAGGTTCCTCCTGGAGTTTGCCTGAGCAGTGAGCAATACTGGATGCCACAGCAGAATCTGCAACACGCTGCCTTCTCGGGGCAGTGCTGAGCAACAATTTCATCTGTTTATTTATTTATTTTCATTGCAACAATGACCTCTATAAGAAGGACAAAGTTTCTGTTCTTATAATTTTTCTAACAATACAATATCTGTGCTATTTAAATTATTTTATTGTACATAATGCTGTAATTTATTGAATTTCTACATTTTAAAATAAATAATATTTATCATGACATTACCCTCATTTGTTGCATTCTTTCACTTCACGAAAATTCATATGGTTAATCAATATTTTCCACTGGTGTGACCTATAGCTGATTCAATAGTTAAAGCATTGGCAGCCTCAGCCGTCTCCTCTTTGAAGCTCAGCCTGAACAAACACTGGAGCTGACACCAGTGAGGTGCTAAACAGAGAGCACATCCACTCTAAGGTCTTTAAGGAAAGACCCCCACTGGGCTCACTGGCAGCTGAGGAGGATAATCAGATAACTGGCACCTTCTCACTCAACACAGCTGGTGGTGAGATACATTATGATATATATAACTATCATAGTAGTAACAGTATTGGATTAACGCTGCAAACCTCTTTGGTATCAAAAGCATTGAAGACAGGTTAATAATATTATACCAATAAAATCCTTGTGGTGATGTCAGTAAACTCCACACAGCTGGTCAGTCTTAATGTCCTCGGATGGTTCATACTAAAAGGATTAGAGAGCTAAAAGATAACATTTCAGTAAATCCAGCTTTCTCAGGATCACGTTCTGCTCATTGCTATTCGACACACTTTTATTCCTCACAATTGTGTCTCAGCAGTGTCTGCATGACAAAGACATTTTATTATAGCCTTGCATATTCAACATCTACAAACCGAGGTTATATATGTGAATACACAACTACTGTCTGTACAATGTGCAATGTTTTCCTGATGCCCAAAGTTCTATATCTGAATGACATCCACATCTGATGAATGAAAAACCTGAATATCACAAATTTATTATTGTATTTAGCCAGTTGACAAAAGATGAAACAATGCATCAGAGGACCCCAAGGCACTTTTGGATATTTAGCCTCATAGAAGCATTTTATCTATCTCAGTCATTTCATCACTTTGATTAAAGATCATGTCTGATCACTCCGGGCAGCGGTCTTCAAAATTAGTGTGACAGTTATTCTAAACATACAGAGACAATGACATTTTATGTATTAAATACCTGTTATCCACAAATTCTTTATCAAAACTTGACATTTAAAAAGATCCCCAATATTACACATACAACATTCACTTTTTATATTGAAAATATGCATCGTATTTAAATATACTGAACATTTGGTTTCAGCTGGAGAGAAAATCTGTGCCCATAAAGAACTTTTGAATGATAAAAAAAACTACTTATAAACGTGCTTCCTCCGTGAACCATGCAAGCACCTGGTCCTTGTTAATGTCCACCCAGTTCATGTTGGCTTTGGTTCTCTCCAGTGCCTGTTCAAGAGCCGCGCTGGCAGAACCAAACCCTCCTGGATGGGCCTCTTTGAACTGCTGCAACTATAGTGACACACAGACAAAATGTTAGTCTGAGATACACTGTATGTATGCTGTACATGCTGATACACACTAGTATGCTGCTTTATACTGGTATTCAGTTAAGTGTGTAATTGTATTGCAAAAAAAGATAAACTAACTAAAACAAATACATATAGTTCATAATATACCTGCAAATACAGGATACGACAGCAGATACTCATGCATTTATTTGCTCTATACTGCTTGGAACAGATCTGACTGATACATGTTGTGGATGTTAAATGAGATGTGAGATGTTGTAGTTTTACTTGAGAACTACAACAAATACATGAGAAACTTTACCTGCTTGTATTCAAAATCGGTGGAGAAACGTCTGGTCACCCCATCGATGAGTCTTCCAAATGAAAACGATCCACCACCATAACTGAAGAAAAGAGAAAAAATAAGACGTCCTGTAAAATCGATCATTGTTTTAACAACCACAGATTGTGTTTTGGTGGATGATGTGTTGCTTCCATGTGACCACTAGATGGTGGTGCATGAGAAGTTGTGTGACTCACTTATTGAATATATACTCCCATTTGGCCCTTATAAAGTCCCAGGCCAGGGGCTGACCGATGGCGTTGCCAGCTATGTAAACAATAGTGAAGGTGGCATCCTGCTTACGGATCATCTCCGGGTCCAGACAGTATTCAAGATATCTGAAAAACATATTTCTCTTTATTTCTTACTGCTGCAACAACCCCATGTATCTGGATGCCCATAATGTTTTTTTGTCCGCTATACTGATTTTAATGTACAGTATATATCTGCATGATGTGAAAGCTCTGACCTCTTCAGCAGCCAGGGCTCTTTGGTGCAGGACAGACCATACATCAGCTTTTCAGCCTCTGTAGCAATGGTTGCATTCTTGTACATTGACCAAGCAAAGTCCCACTCCTTTACCCCTCCTGCTGCAATTGCACTGCAGTACACTGCTGACTTTAGGTTGGGATGGATGCTGGAGGATAGAAAACATTGACAGGAAAGTATTAAAAAAGGGAGTCAGGGAGTTATGGTAGGGATGACAGTAGATAAAGAAGGAATCTGGGGGGAAATGAGAAGAAATGTATTTGTGAAAACAAAAAGTGACAGGAAGGAATGTCAAACAGTCAACTGTGAACTATATAGAGAAGATATAGATTTGAGTCACATCTATAACACAATTCTATCTATTATGCAAGGGAAAATTCAGTTAGCAGGGTAAACAGCAGAGTGTGAAATGGTGCACAATGTTCAACAGATTCAGCAGTTATCAACATTCTTGGTAAAATCGGGAAGATGGAATGAGGGAATCTAGGAAGGAAACGTGTTCTATGCACATACGGGTTTTTGTTTGAGTTATTCATCCATTCTCTGAACCAGCCAGTTGTCACCTCCTCACAGCCTGCCACTCCAGCGCTGCAGGCCAGAGAAATAGCATTCACCTGGTTGTACCTGGAACATATCAGGTGAAAAAAAGTGATTAATCATGAAAAAGTTGGTCTCCTAATTGTCAATATTTAAATAAACAAATAAATAACATGTATTGGATTTCAGTTCCAATATTTTTCGGTAATATTCTGAATTTTGTGTTAGGATAATCTTTTCATCATCATTAAAATAATACAAACATCAAAAAAGGTAGAAGAACAACAGAAGAAAGGCAAGAGGTTGGATCTTACTGGTCAGTGTGGTTATTTGGGATCTTGGTCCAGTCGTCAGTGATGTTTTTGAAGTAGTTAAAAAGTGGAGCGACCTGTTTCTCGATATAAGCCTGAGGGATGAAATGTTTTATTTTTAA
The DNA here is from genome assembly GCF_046128005.1 of Genypterus blacodes. Lineage (NCBI taxonomy): Eukaryota > Metazoa > Chordata > Actinopteri > Ophidiiformes > Ophidiidae > Genypterus > Genypterus blacodes. The sequence continues at coordinate 11,569,267 of NW_027466879.1, forward strand.
CAGATGTGTCTGTTGTCCACCATGCTTGTAAAATCAGACCTAAATTAGTTTTTCATTCATTTATTTTTTAAATGCATAAAATCAATGTTCACATTTAGATTAACCACCAGAATTTATTTATTTAACAAAAATAATGAATAATTTGGTGCATTATTCACAAACCTGCATGGGTCCATACACTTCACTGCGGTCAAACATGAGGAAGAAATAGTCCAAGCTGCGGCTGGCTGTCTGCCACGGCATGTACTCCACTTCTTTGTGGAGGAACTTGGTCGTCCTTAAAGCCAGCGTTGTGTTCACAATCTTTGCCCTGAAAAAGGAAACGTGGAATCACTCAGGCCCTCTTTGAAAACTTAACAACACTTATATTATCATATCATAATCTCACCTTGCAAGGTTGAAAGCATCATCAATCAGTTGAGCTCTGTTGATCACTGGAATATCCTGAAAAGTGAAGGAATTGAATTCAAGAAGTGAGTTCTAAGGTTTGAATATTCCTTTTGAAATACTCCAAAGGTGCTGTAGCCTCATTTCCTGCTGCAGTGATCAGCTTGGTACCTCGGGGTTGGAACTCAGCTTGGTGAGGAGACGCTCCCAGTTTTCAGAGTCATAGTTGACTCTGAAGAAACCAGCCATGTTTATGTTGGCCAGCAGCCACTCACTGCCACTGACAACCATGTCTGTGTTTGTATCTGTTTTGGATAGAGATAAGAAATATATAAATCTATAGACGCTTTTGATGAAGTTTGTTGTCTTTAAATTGCTGAAATATTGAAATTGTACCTTCTTTCTTAAGAAGCCAGTACTGCTGTTTGGCTCCAGCTGTCTTAGTCCAGGTGACAGGGACAAACCATTCATAGCTACAGCCACATCCACCCAGAAACACATATGGGAGAGCCACAGACAGACCAGGTCAGTTTAGTATTAGACTATATACAATAAAATAACATAAAATGTGTGTCAATTGAGTTCCTACTCGAACTGAGAAGGTGCCTCCACGACAGAGTCTGGGTCCAACAGGAAGTGTTGCTGTGTGATTCTTCCTGTCTTGGTGTCGATGGTGACCACAGGGAAGCCCATCTGAAGGATCCACCGATTCATGATGTCCTCCACAGAGTCGGGGAGCTGTAAGCTCGGTGTGGTTTCATTGACTGCCTACCAACAAATGAGAGCAATCATGTGACATTTCATTGGTTCCTGCAGGGAAACAAAGTGTGTGCATCTTCCTGCATCGGCTGACATCAGCAGCTGGGGAAATTTACACAACGCACAACGCACTAATTGAATTAGAACATGTTTAAAGTACATTGAGATAGATCAAACAATACAAATACAAATAGTATCAACTGCATTTGAAAATTTACAAGATCTGTAGAATAAGATAAGACGTGTTTGGTGTTTAATTTACAGCAGCTCTAAGCAAACAGCCGAGCTCAGATGGTCTTACCATCTGCAGATGCCTCCAGAGGTCAGTGTAGACTGTGTTGCTATACTTGAACTGTTCCAAATATGTCTGCAAACAGATCGACAAGACATTGGTTATGGACATTTGAAGCACACCTACAGATTAGATATACACCTGTTCAGCTGTACTCACGTGGAGTCCTTTGGAAAAGACTGTCTCAGTGATAAACTCTGAGAGCATTCTGAGGACTGCGGCTCCCTGAAATGACAAACAGCACAGTGTCAGTAAGGAACATATCAGATGTTTATGGAGAAATGTTGATGATCCGTAATTGCACCTTGCTGTATGTAATCGAGTCAAAGAGTTGGCTAATGTCCTCTGGTTTCAGGATGTCGTCTGCTTTGGATGACAGGGGATGGGAGGAGGCCAAGGCATCTACACCCATCACACCATGGATCTCATTCAGAACTATCAGATCTTTCTGGAAACCCACAGTTACAGAGAAATGTTCAGTTACAGTTTACATTTTGGCACAACAGGACTTATTCTTAAACACTCTTGGGTGTGAATGAATTGAAAGAGAAGAATCTCACAATGTTCCAGTCTGGCTCTGCATAGTTGGCTCCGAGATAAGAGACGTAGGTGGCAAATCCTTCGTTAAGCCACAAGTCATTCCACCATGTCATGGTCACCAGGTTCCCAAACCACTAGCAGGACACAGCATTAGGTTAGTCATCTCAGAATTACTGGATTAGAAGTATACGTGTCAAAGCCCAACATGATCTGGATGTGTCATGTTACCATATGAGCAAGCTCGTGGGAGATGACTGTCGCCACCCACTCCTTGTCTCCATTGGATGACATGGCAGGATTATATAAGAGGGCTGTCTCTCTGTATGTGATCAGGCCCCAGTTCTCCATGGCGCCAGCACTGAAGTCTGGAAGAGCTATCTGATCTAAAAAGTATTACAGACATCAGGTACCTGTAGTGTTAATAATCAATTAATTTGTATTAAGTAAAGGGCCTGCAAATTAGTGAGGATTGATTCTCTTACCTGACTTGGTTAGGGGGTACGATGAGTTGTAGTAATTCTCAAAAAAGGTCAAAATGGGTCCAGTCTTCTCAAGGGCGTAGTCTCCCTGACCTTCCTCTATGGCCTTCTTGCGAGCCCAGATCCTGATCTGGACACAAGATACAGAGAAAGTGTTTGAAGACTAGAAATGAGTTACTTAATTACGCCAATAGAGGGCAGCAAAGACAAACACCACCATGTAGATCACCAAGAAAACTACAGAAGATAGGGGTTCATCTGTTTGAATGGTCATGTTATGATTTAAGAGTAATTAAACAAATACATAAAACATAAAATCCCACAGTCTATTGAAAAGTAACATGTAACATATAATAAACTTTTACCAAAACTTCTGCTTCTGTTGGGGTTCTTATATGTCCAAAATCGCAGACAACAAAGGCCAGTAAGTATGTAGACATGACCTCTGTGGGTGCAAAGCTGGTCTGAGTTACACTTTGGCCATCCATTGTCATGTTAACAGGCTCTGTATGGGGACAAACACAGCAGATTATTATTATTATTATTAGTAGTAGTAGTATTAGTAGAATTAGTAGTTGTTGTAGTAGTCGTAGTAGTAGTAGTATCAATAATAATAATAATAATAATGATAATGATAATAATACACTTATTAGAATAGACACACCCAATGGAGCGACAGTTCATAACATATGTACATTTATCAGTGACTGTGTGGCATTGTGTTTGCAATTTGTGGCCTTTAACCTCGAACATCACAGACTGACAGGTGATAACATCGACTTATCACAGCGAACATCCCACACACAATCTAATCAGCAATGTTTTATGTAATAAAATAACAGAACAAAGTCTTATCAAAGTCACAGATAAAAAGCTCTTTGACACAGAGGACAGTTTGAATTGTTATGGCAGCAAAAGCACGTGATGAAATCGATCATGGTTTTGTTCCATTTAGAATAAAGAATTTAAATGCAATGGAGTTGTTATTAATGTTATTAGTTGTGTTTTTGACGTGACAAAATGTGAAAGGAATGAATTTGCTGGTGCACATACAGTCGGGCCAATCTGATAGCAGGTAGTGTTAATGGGTTTGGAGGAACAAATAGGTGCACAGCCTTGTTTTCACTGCTGCTAAGCATGTGTAATGCCAAGTTGTCGTATGTTACTTTTGAGTATTATATTCTCCTAGGAAGTTTTTTCACACATTGACTTAAGTTTTAGTCAGAACTATTGGGAAACCTGCCATGATTCATGCCGTTGGCCAGGGCCACAGTTCCATTGGGGTGGATGAGAGTCATGTGGAAGATGGCTTTCATAGCAGGCTCATCGAAGCACGGGAAGGCTTTCCTGGCATCGGTCGGCTGCATCTGAGTGGTGGCCACAATTCTGACAAAGCAAACATGATCATTTCACAATCAATACCCACAATGACACAAACCAAACCAAACGTTCCCCTCATGGAGGCTCACACACTGATTGAGATAATAAATCTTTGTCCTGGGACTTTTGGCTTTGCTTTTTTGTTATTTGCAACTCTTCTTTTTTGTGGCTTTATTGTATCATGAACCCATGATGATGCTGTTAAATAAAAATGTGGTCTCACAGTTAATCCTCATTGTAAATTGGCAAGTATGTAGAATGGGAGCTTTTGCACTTTGAGGTTAGAAATGTATGTCTGGACTCGATTTGAAACATTTATTCTAAATGTTATTTTGCTTTCTTCTTTCACCATTTAACCTAAATAATAACAATAATGTAAGATCAGTGTTGATATGCTGATAAACTGAGATTGCAGCACCATCTACACACGACTGTGGATTATAGAGTTACGGGCCACAGATAATGTCAGTATTTACTGAAATAAACTAAACTAAACAACATCAACTAAACTCAGAATGAACTTGAATGAAACATATTTAAAGTTAAATCTATTATACCTTTTCACTCCATCCTCCATGTATTCACTCCTGTAAAATCCTCCCAGATCGTCGGCCAGCTCTCCAATAAAGTCAGTGAAGAGTTCATACGTGCTGCCGGCCTGCAGCTTGCTGCTGAGCTGGATCACCAGGTACTGGGTAGGAACCTCCAGCCAGGTTTTGCTCAGGTCGGGTGCGGTGGCTCCATTCAATCCCTTCAGCTTGGCATGATGACCCTGAAACTTTTTAAGGTCCAGCTTGTTGGAGTGGATGAGGATGAGGTCGGTCTCCTTCACACATCTGAAAACCACGGTGGAGTGTCCGGAGAAGATGTACAGGTCTACCGCATTGGGTTCTAGCCGGGGCCACAGGGTCACGTTGTAGGTGATGGGAGCGAGGGTGTCTGGGAGTCTGTAGCGCTGCCATGGGTGCTTTGGGGTGGACGGGGTGGTTGTGGGGATGGTTGGGGTGGTTGTGGGGATGGTTGGGGTGGTTGTGGGGATGGTTGGGGTTGTAGTGGTAGTGGCCGGGGGGTTAGTAGTGGATGGAGTTGTCGCCTCGTTCTTTGACTTCTCCTGAGAGTAGACCACGGACAGAGCTATGATGGTGGCCACGGCACCAGCGGCTATGACCACACTGGTGACTGCCACCGCCTTACTGATGTAGAATCCTTTCCCCATTTCTCCACCACAGAGCAAGAAGACAGGAGGAGGAAACTGATCGCTATTTATACCCTGCTGAGTACAACACAGCCAATGTTAATGTGTGCAATATCAGCTCAAAGTCCAGTAGTAAAAATCTTAGATAACACCACTGCCTGATCTGTGAACCTTAAACCTTCACGCTGGCTTTGGGAAAAGTCTTTTCAAAGAAACTGGCTTTTCTTATTTTGCTTTACTCCGGTTTGTTAACTGTCTGCCAAGTAAAATAAGTGGCAAATTAAATGGTTACTTTTTGAAAATGTGAAGTATACCAAAATTCAGATCCTCGAGAAGGGTTCCCAAGATTGCACAAACCTTTATTCAGCCTTGGTCAAAACATTGCAAAAACCCTAAATTTGCAACAGCTGTGGCTGTGAGAGGCATAAACTGAAAGCACATATTTGAAAGCACTTTTTTTCATCTCAATTGACTGACAGTATAGATTTCCCAAAAACACTACATGACAGATTTGGACATTTTGACTTTAGTTTGGAAACGGCACACAACAAAATTCAAGAGCAGTGAAGAAATCCACATGTGTTTCAAGCCATTCTGCTGATGAAATCACTCGTCATCCTTCTGGCCACAAAGGCAATGGAAATAGGCTTACCAGCGACTAACTCAGGAGAAGACAGTCAGAGATCCCCCAACAGCCAGAAATTCTGTTCAATCATCTTTACAGATAAAAATAACACAGGAACAGAAACTTTGGTAATCCAGTTACCGTTACCGGATTCAAAATTGGAACTTCCCTGGTGGTTTCAGATAATGCAGTCAATTCTAATGATAAAACTCATTCAAATCAGGCATTACTCTTTATGCTGCGTTTGTCCATAAGTCCATAACAATAAGCAAACAGAACATGCTGCATATTGTGTATTCTACTCTTTGGCCCCTCCTCAATGGAGTCCTATGATTCTTTCTGAGAGGATTCTAGCTCAAGCTGATGTATGACAAGTTAGTTATGTGCCAGAAAACCATGTAGAATAACAATAAAGATTAGGAGAACATCTGGAGAACTGCTTGCTGATGAGCAGTTCACAAACATTCATCATCCAATCGTCCAAGTAAACTCATCCTCTCAATATTATTATCTGTATCGAGGTAGGAATGTCCGCCAAGGATAGAAACCAGGACAATTTCTCCACTGTCCTAATCTGTAAGACACACAATGTCCCTGGCTGAAGTACAGCTCGGTCCAGACTGAACTAAGGTGGCATGAACACAACGTTTGTACATTTTTGAGTCGTACTGATAGAAGCAAAGGAGTTTTCACACACACACACGCACGGACACGAGCGCACACGCGCGCACAAGCGCACACGCGCACACACACACACACACAGTAGCTGCATCCCTGTGGTTGATAGAACAAACTTATGATCCAATGGTTGTCGGGTCAAATTTCTTCTAAGGTGTTGTCTTTGTTGGAACTCTATGACAAGAACACAAGAAACACTGCCCCTGCCTTTTGAAAATATTGCCAAGGTACCCTGAGGCAAGTGTTCAGTTTCAAACAGTAGAAGTCTGCTTATATTGCTGAGACAGGAATTACATTGAAAAATGTGCTGTGTTACTTCAGTGGTTAAACGGAACTAAAATGATCACATATCTGAAAAAGGCTCAATTTATTAAACAAAATGACAATCAGAGACCAATTAAAACATAAGCGATCAAACAATAATTGCAATTTATTTAGTAAGATCACTTTTACACTGATTTTACACTGTGCAGAGTAAAAAGCGACTCTGTGTAAACAAATCCAGCACCCAGTCAGAATCAAAGTCCTAAGGAATCAAAACTATACTCTGTAACAAGCTGAGCAAAGCACAAACAAATATATATGCAGCAAATATAGATTGATTTATTTTAGCTGCTACACATTACAACTGAATATAGGCTGTTTGCATAAAGGTCATCATCCTCTGGACAATGTGGGATTGATCTGATAGCATTTGACTTGTGTGATCATATATTTGGAATTTTCTGATAGATAAAACTGCATATCATAGTACTTTGTGTGATTTTTGACATCAGAATACTATAAATCTTCCTGTATCTCATGATATTTCACTCAGTAATGACTCAGCTTTCTTTGTTTAATTCCTCATATTCACTGTTTCTGCTACTGCATAGCAAGTTTATAATATTTTTCCATATAGATTCAGTTTAATATAGGGGTGTATAGCCTTGTAGCCTTTATTGCACATCTAGTTTGCATAACACATCCTGAGAGAGACCAAACACTGTCCGAACAGCGGCCCGTTGTGTTTCACAGATACCCTATATCACCAAAGAGGTAGTGTATCTCTGAACCATGAAACACACACGTTTGTTCTATTCTGTGTTTGATATGATTTTCATTTATTACAAATCTCTGACGGTACAAAAAATAATTTCTTTCTCCTCATGTGGACTGCTCAGTGAACCACTTCAGCACTTGGGCTTTGTTCTCTTTCACCCATTTGATGTTGGCTGTAGTCTTCTCTATAGCCTGTTCCAGAGCCTGAGTGGCTGAGCCAAAACCAATATGTAGGTTGTCCTCTTTGAATTTCTTAAGCTGAATAAACGAAACAAAAACAAGACAGAGAGACGAACAATTTCAACACAGAGTTTGCAATTGGTATCTTTCTTTTCTTCAAAATAACTGTGAGAAAATGCAGTGTGTTATTTCAGTGTGGTTGACTGCATACCTCCTGCAACTCATACTCTGTAGAGAATCTCCTCGTGACACCACTGACAAGGTTGGAGAACGAGAAGGATCCTTTGCCATATCTGACACACAAAAGAGGAATTTTTTTTATCATGAGGTCACTTAATCACTGCTGATTCATTTCTGTAGAATAAGTACAAATTCCGTTGAAAGTGTGTCATTGACTGTGTTGGGAAGGAACTGACAGTTTCACAATGACCCAGTGGAGAAAATGTTCCTTCTTCAATCAATATGTGCATGCTAACTACATTTTCAGCTGAACTTGCAAGAGGGAAATTATCGAAGTCCATACTGTTGGAAAATGTAGCTCCATCTTGATCTGACAAAATTCCAGGCCAGCGGCAATCCCACAACATTACTTGCTATTGACTGGATGGTAGATGTGGCGTCTTGCTTTCGGATCATTGTTGGGTCCAATGAGTATTCCAAATACCTGCGTCATCCAAAACATTTTGTTATCTCAAGATCATTTCCAAAATGCATTTTCAATACATTTATACTGGAAGAAGTTCAAGCTGTCTAAAGTCTTACTAATCTGTCCCACATGGAGCCCTAAACATTCTCAGAAAATGGATGAAAATCTAATTCCAGTGATATTGAAATCAAAATCCTTATCAAAGAAATAACTGATCAGGTGAATTGAATTGATCTGGTGCAAGTGTACCTGTTCAAAATCCAGGGGGAATTGGCACAGGCCATGGCTGCCCTGAGGCTGGACGATTCAGATGCCACAGTGGCGTTCCTGAACATTTTCCAGGCAAAGTCCCATTCTTCCACTCCACCATAGGCAATAGCATGGCAGTACACTGTGGACTTTAAGTTGGGATGGATCCTGGTCAAAATTAATTCAAATATCGATTAGATATCAATCTCATGGGGCAGATCGAAGGCTGTGGAGATAACGCTAGATAGGAGTGTCAGGGCAAAAGGCCAAAAGGCCAAAAAAATGCATTTTTGTGCACAAGGAGTGTTAAATTCCATTGTACTTACGGGTTGTGGCCTGGATTTGCCATCCACTGTCTGAACCAGCGTTTGGTCAGCGCCCTGCACTCCTCCACACCCATCCCGCAGGCCACTCCTATGGCATTCATCTGATTATATCTGCGAAGGGAGATCGAAGAGAATGGGGATGATTCATCACAAAGCACAATTATACATAGTGACATGGTAGCTCATTCAGAAAGCTCCAGTAGCAATAAGAAGCACACAAGTATCCTGTTGTTGTAAGATGCATCCGTAAAATACAGTTTTATCATTTAAGTAGAAAATCCATGTCTCCCAGATTCGTTTACCCCCAGACTGACAAAAGTGTTAATTTTTGCACAATGGTGAAATAATGCAACAATGGCTCTTTCACTGCAAAGGAAGGAAAGGTGGTAGAAACAGCAGCTTATGATTTACGCAACATGGCATCAGTCTGGCACTGTGTTCTCTGAGCTACCCTGAAATTCCAATATGGTATAACATAAATCCATCCATCGCTAAAAAGTATAATATGTAGACTCTTCTAAATTACTGGATTAGAAACTCTTACTTGTCATTGTGTCCTATTGGTACTCTGGTCCAGTCAGCTGTAAGCACCTTGTAGTACTCAAAAAGTGGTTGGATTTGGTGCTTGAGGTATGACTAAAACAAGAACAAAAGTAACATTAGCAAATTAGTTTTTGTGTCCAGTCATTTCCATTTTCATATTCACGTTCCGACAGCACAAACCTGCAACGCTCCATAGACCACTGTGCGATCAAACATCAGGATGTAGTAGTTGAGGTTCCTTAGTGCCGACTCCCAGGGGATGTAGTCTTGCTCGCTATACAGGTACTCCGTAGTTCTCAGGGCCAATGTGGTATTGACAATTTTTGCTCTACACAAAGACAACAAGACCTTCATATGATTCACATGCTTAGCTGACAACCAGACGCACAATTAATGTAGACATGATGAGTTTTCCTTATTTATTTACCTCGCTAGGTTGAAGGCATCGTCCACTATCTGTGCTCTGTTGACGATTGACAAAGCCTAAAGAAAATAAGATGGATTAAAAAGCTTCTTAGCAGCTCGACCCACACACACACTTTTGTATTAGAATAGATAAGTCCCTAACTAGCTCCTTTCCATTTCCATCATCAAAATCTTACTTCTGCTTGTGCCAACTTGGAAACACAGAGCGGAAACCCAAGAGGCGTTCTTCTACTTTATGTTGACTTAAATCATTCTCAACCGATTTCACACAAACCATCCTGCCACCAGGCCTGTAAAGTTTCACATTTTTTGTTTCAACTGCAGGGTTTCAACAGCAAATGTGCAGTTAAGTTCACGAACCTATCAAGCCACCATAAAAGCAATTATTCATAAAAAGATTTCCCATTTACTGCCTCAACACAAGGCCTTTGTTACATAGAGTACACATTCCTCTTTCCTCCCAGGCGTATCCTACTCCGTCTATGAGAAACATCAACTTACACACACACACACACACATACACTATGTCTACGCTTGGCCTCTGATGAAAATTGAGATATGGAAAAATGGAATTCTGCTCATTGTTGCCTGCCCAGTACAACCCAGCCGAGGCTCGGCTATTTGGATGTATTTTTGCCTATGATTGATCGTTTGATTCTAGTTCAAGCAAATGTCAAGTTGATGAGCACAAGATTTCTCTTCCCCATTGGGCATAGATTTATCCTCCCTTTGGGTCACAATGACAAACTGAGCTAGTTTGACTGCAGAGGGGGCCAGAGAAGAGTTTTTATCACTTCCTGTGCATGCAGCTCGTCACTCATCTGTTGTAGGACGGTTGAGTGGCAGCGCCGCTTTGGGCTCAAGGGATGATTCTGTGGTGATCTGTTCACCTCACCACAAAATAGTTACAATTCCCTGTAGCCCTTCCTAAGCCAGCACAAAACCCATCCTCGGATTTTAGTGCATTCTTACGGTTGCCATGGCTCAGAATCTATGTAGCTCCACTGCTGGGTCTGATCCATCATGTCTCGGAGAGAATAGGACTTGAACCATCTCACAACACAACAGCTTTGACCACTACCCAAGTTTTTGTGTTTTTTGGGGGGCTGTCTTTGTAAGGCAAGTGGTGGGAAAATCATGTTTCCAGTTCTGGGGAAGGAAGGGGACAGAATGTCACTGTGGTTTGGACTATGTAGATTATCCTGACTCAGACTTCAGAAATGTTGCCTGGAAAAGTGACTCATGGTCCTGTTGATCAGTCTATTCACCAGTTTCTGTTGGATGGAGGTCTGTTAGTTTCCAACATTAAGGTGATTTCCTGCTGTCATGTTGGCTTCAAGTTTGATTTTCCAATCATGCTCTCATACAATGTTTTTTCTGCAGAGAATGTGGTGATAGAGGCCGTGCAGAGTGTGTATCCTTTGTAATAATGCATAATCCAACTTGTCTTGTTCTGTATTAACAGTGCAAAGAAACCTATCAATGCATTCTACTATCTTTTTTAACCCTTTCAGACTAGAAACTCATATACAGTATATCCTGGCAAATCATCACCAATTCTTCACCAATTCTTCTGTTCTCTCTACAGTTTCATAAACACATAAGGTGGGGACACTGTGTGCGCCTGGGACTCACTTTGTGGTCGGTGTTGAGCAGGGACAGGAGACGCTCCCAGTTGTCATGGTCATAGTTCACCCTGAAGAATCCAGACACATTGGTGTTTCCCAGCACCCAGTCCTCTCCTGACACTCTCATCTCAGTGTGGATGGCTAATACAAATATGAAAGAAAGACAACAGTGTTCATATTAGTACGTTTTCAGTATGTACATCTAAGTAGGTGTGGCACTGTTTTAGCGAAAACAACTGTAAAAGTGCTGTGTAGGAATTTGTTAATATTTAGAATATGTTGGCATGGGGCAGTAGAAACACCACCTTTTCTCAGAAAACCTCAATTTTGATTTTGATAGTATCCACCCTGCTCAAGTGTCTTAGAGAAACAGACCGAATCACTACCTTCAGCCTTTCCAAAGGAAAAGTAAACAACATCAGGGGAAAAACAGACACCATTGCATTACCACCACAGGTAGTTTTCAAACCTGTAATCTGAGCTAGGGAATGAGTTTCTACTGAGATAGAGTTTTGATCGGATCTCGCACGCATTCTAGTCGAGCCTTCACAGTGTCCAAAGTTGACTTGGGAGCAGAAACAAATCAAAACAACCACGCCAAGGAGGATGTTACTGATTTACGAGTCAGTTAGAGAAGAGCAGCATTATCATGTCTTTACCTGTTTTCTCAAGGAGCCAGTACTGCTGCTGCTCCTCGCCTGACTTCATCCATTTTATTGGGACGAACCATGTGTAACTGGGCAGAAACATCAAAAGATAAATGGTTGGGATTTCATACATTCATTTCTGCCAGATCAGTGTTTGATTCCAAATAATTATGTTACCATTTTGTTTTTGCTCCAGGCAGTGGTGCTTTTTATAGTTAAAATTTTATCATTTTTATCATCTAAACGAAACTTACAGAAAAAGGTAAAATTGGTTCCTACTTGAACTGAGAAGGCTTCTCCACTACAGAGTATGGATCCAACAGGAAGTGTTTCTGGGTTACACGTCCTGTTTGAGTGTCAATAGTGACCACTGGGAAACCCATCTGCAGGGTCCAGCGTTTCATAATGTCATGGACCGTGTGTGGAAGACGCATACCAGGGGTGTCTTCAACTGCCTGAGAACAGAAAACAAACATGGCAGGAGGTGGATATGAAGAAACCCCTACACACCCCACCAGATGTATATCCTTTATAACGTAATGAGCCATGTCCTGAGTCTATCAAGTGTACTCGCTGAGCTGACCTGCTGGAGATGATCCCACAGATCTTTGGACACTGTGTTGCCGAAGGCAAATGTAGTCAGGTAAGACTGAGGAGAGAATGCAGAGATAGCCACCTACTGTTATAGAGTGTATATCATTGTCACAAGGCAGAATTAGGAAATGACAAATCCTACATTTAAAGTGAACCCTCTATGGTTGGTTGACAAGTGAATTTTGAAAATTACATATTTTTCCACCAAATATGTTTTTTGTGCAGTCAGTCAGGCTGATCATCAGATGCATTTAGTTTCTTCTGTCATACCAGCTGACTCTGATATGATCACCACAAATTCCCCCAACACACAGAAGCACACACACACACACACCTTGCACAATCCAAAAGCAGTGGTAAGTAAGTGATTATACTTATTACTCACACTGAGTCCTTTGACAAACACAGGCTCACTGAGAAACTCTGACAGCATCCTGAGTACTGCTGCCCCCTGATAACGACACAAACACACAAACCACCAGATAATTTGTCAGTGTGCCAAAGGCAAAATGTGAAAATCACAATGGTGCTCTTGTATTGCTTCTCACTTTATGTGGATGGGAAAAGTGCAAAATAGTAAAATTGTACTATAGTTTTTGTGCATTTATTTATTCCTGTCATGTGAGAGGAGCAGACCTTGCTGTAGGAAATGGTGTTGAACATTTCGCTGATCTGGGCAGGGTTATTGACCTCCTCTTCTTCACGGGACAGCGGGTGAGATGAGGCCAGGGCGTCCACAGCAAATACCATTTGCACGTCAGAAAGAATGATCTGGTCTTTCTGCAGCCAAGCAAAGAGAAGAAGAAGATGAGTTATGACCATTTTTCCTAAATTACAAATATGTGAGATGTTAAATGGATCGGATCCATATAATGAATTGACCATGTGGCTGTCAAAACTCAAACTAGGATTCCCTGACGGATGCGATTAAGGAATTTTCTCATTTCCTCCTCCTGTTTTCTCTAATATAGAACATTGGGGTGTATGCAGAAGTGTTTTTCTTACAACGTCCCAGGTGGGTTCAGCATAGTCAGCTCCGAGGTATTCCACGTATGAGGCAAAGCCCTCGTTTAACCACAGGTCATTCCACCATCTCACAGTCACCAGGTTCCCAAACCACTGAAGACAAAACAACAAAACACACACAGTAGAAAGGTAAAGAGTTCCCAGAGTTCCTTCTCTCTATCGCTCTCTCCTTTCCCCCCTCTTTCTGTATAGGAAACAATCTCCAAACTGTCCTTAAACTGTATGCACACTGTCATGATAAAGGTTTGCTTCAATAAATAAAAAAAATACGATAAAATTATTTATGAAAGTTCGATCTTGACCGACAACACTGCAAGAAGTAAGATGGCTGGGGGTTGAAACATATTCCAAACCACAAGCCTCTTAATTTGTTTATCTGTCAGGCTTTACAAAAATGTAAAAGGTAGCAGGGTTAATCTGTCCCCAGATGAAGATCGGCCTTCTGCTTAGTAAAGGAAGGATGAGGACTATGGCTGACCTTATTTTTATATCGTTTATTGTTTTCCTTACTCCAGGAAAATCACTTTGTCTCTAGCAGAGTTTGGGGTATTTTTAAAAAAAGGGAAAAAAACCTGCAGTGAAGAACATTGTGTACAATCCATTTCATACCTCAAGAACACTACTATAGTGGAATTATCATTCCTGAATCATATCATGTCTACAAAACTGCACCTTATGCATATTTTTTAATCTCTCCTCTGCTGGAGTGAATAAGCAGATATGACACCTGCAGTTTGGCAGATAATTTGTGGCCTACCATGTGAGCGAGTTCATGGGAGACGACAAAGGTGACTCTCTCTTTGTTTCCGATTGAGGATATGACTGGGTCGTACAACAGGGCCGTCTCCCTGTATGTGATCAAACCCCAGTTCTCCATCGCTCCGGCGTTAAAGTCCGGCAGCGCAATCTGATCTGGAGAGGACAAGGACATCGGGAAGACAGAGAGTAAACAAGAGTCAATACAAATGGAGCTCCAAAACACAAAGAGAATGCACTTTCAGTACATGTGCATAGTGCAATACAACAGTGTGTAGACCTACCTGACTTGGACAGAGGATATTTTACTTTGTAGTACTGCTCATAGAATTGAAGAATTGGCCCTGTCACATTAAGAGCGTAGTCACCCTGTCCAGCAGTAATGGCGTTTCTTCGAGCCCAGATTCTGATCTGCAAAGAATTTGGAAGTTTTTATGCTGTGGCAGCAAAAATAATTAAAGCTTCCTTGCGCCTTTATTGAGGACTGACAAAATGAAACTGGTAAAATTTTAATTTCTGGTGCCAAATGAATTTCCATGTCTTTCCAAATAACAACGCCGAATTGAAATTCCAAAACTCATATTTGAAATTGTTATTAGAGCATTTTTGAAAAGAATTCCAAACTGCACTGGCAAACCATAGACATTCTCCAAAGCGTATCCCCTGCCATATTTGTAAAGAAAGTAAGTATGAAATGCATATCCTGTAGCACACATTTGGCCAAGATTGCTCATAGTACTCTGGTTGCTGATTAAAGAGAGACAGAGATTTTATATTGTTGGTCCTGTTCTCCCATAATCTCTATGGTTCACATGAATCTTCATCTTTAACATTTGCGATTTGTGTTGTTGTTGATCTATGGCCTCAATTGTCACATACCCTCACTGCTAATGTGACTGCTGAGCACATGTCTGGAACAAAGAGGATTTTGGAGTCCAAGCATGAAATCATACCGTTGCGTAAATACATTCTTACCAGTATGGTGTTGTCTTCAGATGACTGAAGGGAAGCAAAGTCACAGACAATGAATGCCAGCAAATATGTGGACATTCTCTCTGTTGGATCAAATGTAGTTATTCTCACAGCCACGCCACCAATGACAGAGTCCACAACCTCTGTATAGAGAGAGAGTAACAGTCAGACAGTCATCGACATCTCCTTTTCCCTGTTGTTCAGGTTATTAAGTATTTAAACAGTACAACCCCCAGAGACCTCCTATCGTCTTCTTCTACTTCCCTTTTGCCCTTAGCTCTGCAAAGAACATTTCTTAAAAGAACATTTCAGTCTTTCTGCAATATGAAAAGAGGTCGATTCACTGAATGGCACCTTCATCCACTGAGAGTAGAGAGAATGTACATGGAATATGTCTCTTCCTCAAACCAACCTCTCTCTTTGCTGTTAGACAGAGCTATAGTGTCTCTATCATGGATGATGGTGACGGTGAAGACGGCTTTCATGGCCGGCTCATCGAAGCAGGGGAAAGCTTTCCTGGCATATGTCGCTTGCATCTGCGAGGTGGCGACAATTCTGCAAAATAGCCCATTTACATATTAACACAGGAAATGCAGCACTTCAGTGGCACATGCATCCCAAAATCCCACGGAGAGAAACAGTCATTGTCAATGCAGAATGGCAGAATGAATCCTCCACAGCATCTACGTGAGGATTTATTTGTCAGATTATATTTTGTAGCTCTGCCATATACAAAGTCTTGTTACATTAATTGTTTGTGTCTATAGAGAGAATGATCCCATCTCATAATCCAAGACACAGTGACGAGTACATGGGCCACAAAGGAAATCTCAATGATTTTGTTTCTAACGTGGTGGCCCAAAGCCCCACTGACGCCAACAGCAATCTAAAATCTTTGATGAGGAGCTTCACCCTTTCTTTTCTGTCTTTGTATCATGCAAATACCTCCATCAAAGTGAAATACAGACAAATCAAATCAAATCCTTGACTTTCTGAAAATGCAGCTTTTATGAGTTCAGAGCTAAAACAACCTCAGGTCATTGGTGTCATCGCCACACATGGAACAGTGTAAATGTTTTACACAAAGTTTACACTAACTGTCACGTCAAACGCTAGATTTGGCTTTAGCTCAGAGCTCACGAAAACTGTTTTTGAGGCTAAAGGCAAGGATATTTCAATTTTAACTGCATTTGACAGACAAAAGGAGACAAAGAAGCAAAACGGAACCACCACCACCTGCATTTGATAGAAAGTCACTCTTGCAACTGGTGCCTCTCTTTCGCTTTCTTTTTTTAGTTACTTTTTTAGTGTGAAACATTGCTTACTTCCTCACACCATCTTCAATGTATTCACTCCTATAGAAGCCTTGCAGGTCATCTGCCAGCTCCCCCTGGAACTCAGTGTTAAGTAAATAGGAGTCTCCCACAGTTAGTGCGCTGTGCAGCTGAAGAACTAGATACTCTGTATTGACCACAAGCCAAGATTTCTGTATGGAGGGTGCAGGGGCTCCATTAAGGCCAGTTAGTTTTGCAAGGTGTCCATTGGTGAGAGTGAGATTAAGTTTGTTGCAGTGGATGAGGATGAGATCAGTTTCCTGCGTACATCTGAAGATGACCGATGAGTGTCCTGTGAAGATGTACAGGCTGTCAGCATTGAGGTCCAGCTGAGGCCACAGGGTCACATTGTAGGAGAGGGGTTCAAGGGACTGCGGAAGTCTGTAGTGGTCCCAGGGTCCTTTTGGTGTGGGGGGGGTGGGGGAAGGTGCAGGCGTGCTGCTACCTGTCGCTCCATCTTCGGCGTTCCCTCGCATCCTGGCCTTTGCCTTGTCTAAAGCAATGGACAGAGCTATGATTGTAATTAGAGCGCAAACCACCAGCACCATCAAGCCCCGGCCCAGGTTTTTACTGAGATAGTAGCCTTTCCCCATGGCTGAGGCAAGAGGTCACAGGAGAAACAAGGACTCTTCTTCTGTGTTCCTCCAGCGCAGCAAGGTTTGTTCCTCCTCAGTTAATGGCAAAAACACATTACCATTACACCTAAAGAGACATGGAAAGAGGGACAGAAGTCAGTTATTCAGTCTTGGCAGGTCTACATTAAATGACAACATCAAATAATTACATTATAAATTCGCAGCTGAATATAAGCAGGGTCTATTTTCAGATTCCTCCTGATGCCTCTGCGTGCTTGCTCTTACTCCCTCTCCCTCTGTATGGGGAGTGTATCTCCCCGCAGATGTTTCCCTGTGTGGGTTTGGTTCTTAGACGAGGTTATTTGTAGGCTTTGTCAGTGTGTAGAGTTTGCTTCCTTGTCTTAAACTAACCGCATTATTAACCAAGTATGTCTAATCGGTTTTGTCTCTGTATTGGATTGCTCTGGCTTGATTCTAGATGGTGACTGATTTATTTAAAGTGTGCCACTTCTTGACACAGACTAAAGCAGAACACAGAGGGAAGGAAGTTGCTCTGAATCAAGCCCAGAGTGAGCTACGATAATCGCTTTCTACATGATTATTCTTTTCAGTAAAGCTGACTATGGTGGATCAGAATCAGTGAGGTTTAAGGAGTAGTGATTTTAAATACAAAGCACTCACTCACTATACTGAGCATTTGTCTTTGAGGTTATTACGGGATTGAGGATACTTTACAATGAATGTCAATATGTATTATGTGATTACTTACATGACTGACTTGATCGTTATGCATTTAACATGTGATACAACTGAAGTTCCCTTGATGGCTTGATTATGGAATTTGATCATGATCATCTGGTCAAGTCCTTCACACTCATGACACACCAGCACCAGTATTTTCACTTATTCTGGCTGATCAGATCTCTTCTAGAGACAGTGTAGGTGTATACAGACTGTGCTTGACTTCACTGGTTGTATATTGCACTTGTGACCATGGAATGACTTTTTTTTATTTTCCTTCTATTTTATAGTGTAATATAATCTCTGGTGTGTAACGTGTTGGACAAGGTTGCTTGTTGTCAAACTTGAGGTCCACACCTATTGAAATACTTTCGGGAAGCCAAACCACTTAGCTGCTGAACTGCCCGGAAGGCTTTATGATTATGATTCCCGTATGTTAACATTGACCCATTTCTGGTTCAACTAACTGGTTATAACCTGCACTGTCACCTACTGTTGTTAATGAATAGAAACAGTACATCAAAATTCAGGCATCGAAAGACGGATGTCAAACGTTCTCCTCATGAGCCAAGGCCAGTATTCATTCAATAAATAAATTCTGCAATAACTAGATTTACAACTGATATCAACTGTGCCATGTGTTATGAAGTCCAAGGACATAAACGCTCATCATATCCAGGAAGGGAACAATGCTTAAGATAATTCAATAAAATTAACTTCATAAATGTTATGGCAGATAATCTTCCGGGCCTTTAATTAGCTTGTCCCCAGACAAACAGAGGCCGGAGTTGATTCATACCAAAATCGAAGAAAGGAAGTGTCTACACCTCAATTAATCAAGGGCAACAGAAATCTTGATTCCTTTATGCCTTGTTAGCTTTAAATCACTTGCAACTCACCCATTACAAGTCAGAGAATTACCTATGACATACTACTGAGGCCCTGGCCTACACCATCAGAATCACTTTACTTTCCATAATACCGCACAAACCAGCATTATACTCCTGTATAATTCTTACAAAGTAGAATTGTCAATTCCACAACAATTGGGATCTGAAGTATCATTACTGACCAGCAAACCAGATGGTTACATTCAGGCTTTATGTGTTTGGGTTGGTGATGGCTTTGTGTAGTTAGAGGTGTGATGTGTTTTCAGAGAAGGATCTAGAACCCTGCCTGAAATTATTGTGAGATCCAGAACAACAAAGTCTTCATGAGATGTAACACACACTGACAATTCACCTGACTCAACAAAATTTTACAGACATTATAACATTTTAATTGGTGTCTTTACTTTATGACCATATGACCAATGTTTTGTCCCCTGAATTTTGTGACCTTCTGTTTCTATTAATATGTGACTACATTTATGGTTCTGTCCATGTTTTCATAATCAAGCGATTGTTTGCTCAGTCAATGAATAAGTAAGTTTTCTCCACTCAAGTGTGCTTTTATTTGTCATAAAAAATATGATGAAAATATTTTAAATGGGACAAATTATAAAAATGTTTATGTCTAGAAACCTTTGCAATGCTTAAATTAAAGAGCACAAAAACAAATTGACCTTCATTTGATGCTGCACTACCCACTGTGCATACTGAGTGAAAACAGGTATTAGTGGTAGTTGTAGTAGCAGTAGTAGTAGTAGAAGTAGCCTGTCTGAGCAGGCACCACTCACTGTCTGTCTAATCAGGGGTTAAGGCAGGTCCATTCAGTATTTTATATGTACATGTTTTATGATGTTTATACTTCTCTAACAAACATGTTAGAGAAGTACAGGACAATCAAAAACAACAACTCCTCAGATTCCAGTGAGTTGGTAACATTGCTGTAAGTGTGCAAGATCTGCAAATAGGCCCCCTAGTGATCACAAACAGATGAACGCTTCTTTGACTAACTTGAATAGACCATTTCAGGTGTAAGTAATAGAGCCGCATTCCGTGTCTGAAGAAGAAGATCCCATCGTTGAGAAGTTTAACATTCAGGTACATGCATTTTTTCATGCAGGCTTTTATACACAACACACAATGCAAATCACACACACATCAAATGGCACCCCGGCAGTGCCCTTGAGGCAAACCGGCAACACTTCGGCTTCCAGCTGCCAGTCAACGTTTTTTGGTCCACAGCCCACCTGAACCGGCCACCTTCCGGTTCCCAAGCCAAGTCCCCTATGGACTGGGCCACTGCTGCCCCACTGCGCTCACTGTCTCAGCTCAGCATAGAGTCATTGTCAATGTCGCTTGTGCTTTTGCTCTAATCGCACGTGAAAAGTTTTCTGTTAGAAATGTCAATGACCCTTTTACTGTTCTCCAACAGTACAGGTTTACCTTTGCACACACAAAGAGCTTGGGAATAGATCAGCTGACAGTTAATGTTTAACATCTGGTGACCTACAGTGTGACATGATTCTGTTTGTAATTAGATTCAAGAACTTAAGACAATGACTCCTTGACACTGAGTACTTGTATTCAGTCTTACATAATGTTATAGCTATACTGACATAACATCCACATCCACCACCATTTCTAATTAATGCTCATGATGCACCCTTGTCATTCTTTCAGTTGTGATGGATAACATTCAGCCATTCATACTTAAGTAGATTATAGGTAGCAGTAGATGGCATTATCCCATCATGCACAGTTACACACGATTCAACTATTTTATTATCGAGAAAGTACCTGGAACGATCCCTGGCACCTTACTGCAAAAACAAATTGCTGCTGTATGTGAATGTGAGATCCTTCATTCAGATTCAGAACATCTGGAAACAATGAATCCAAAACTCATTCAACCCTCTGCAGACCAAGACCACACAAACTACACATATCCCCAGATCTAATACAAAAACAAACCAGCTCAGCTCATGAAGATTACTGCAATAATGATCACCTTGAATTGTAAAAGAACATGACTTCACTGAGCAGCGATGACAGAGACAATCAGTCCTTTAGAAAGTAATACTAGCTGACAAGAGGCCGTGTCATGCAATAAACTTAACACAGACAAATAGGAACAGGAAGTGCAGTTGGTGCAAAAGGTCAAAGTCAAACAAGGCATAAGTTACATATGTGTCATTTTACTGTTAATCCCTTTTTTCGCCTGGAAGCACGAAGAAACACTTGATCAGCACTCAAGAGACAAACAGCATCACTGAGGGTTTCTTTTTCCTGCAACTCCTTTTTTAGGTTTTGTTTCACGCGGTTACTACGATTTCCTGTTCTTATCTCTGCTTATCTAAACATGTGAATGTGAAACACTTTTTAACTCACGTGCATTTACTTTTCTCATCATTGCACCTGCACACCAACATGTGACCTCAACTATCCATTCCATGTGTTAACCATTATCAGCCTTCACACTGTTGCTGTAACAGAGCGACCTTGGCCAGATGTAGGAGTGTTGACATGCAGTACAACCCGTTCAGGATGTTGAAAGCTAACCAAGAAATCTCAGCAGAGTGGAGAGACAAAACCTCCTAATGGTCATACTGGGACCAAAGGACAGAGTGAATTATTTTCTGTTCAGTAAAGCAACAAGTCACAAGAGATTCATTTCTTATACCAGTGAAGGCAGGAACATGCACAAGCATCCTGAGAGAGCACCACCCTCAATTATACTGTCAAATATGTAGATGCTATATCATAACAAGCCCATGTGTAACACGTGTGCAAAAAATACAAACCAACTTCCAAACACCAAATATATAAACTCTATTAAATGTATGAAATAAAGTGTATGTCATGATATAATAAAAATGCATGATGAAAGCTTTTTATTGCCGTCTTTAAATGCACATTGAGGGAGATGTATGGATGACACATACAATCACACTTCTAATATGCTGATGATTTTACTTTGTTTCACTATTAATATTTGCTGCTTGTCTTTTGTCGGTTTCTCTTCTTCTTTTTTTGTGGCAGATCTTAAATTAACACCTTGAGACTGTTTTGTACCTGTAACTTTATTTTGGACTCTGTAGTGCCTTCTATGAGACTTGGTGTACTCGTGCCTGTTCTAGAACAGAATTATTAATAACATTCACTTATGTACAACTTGTTTCTTAAGACATTTCTTTTTGATAGCTGTCTGATTTTAAGTTTGTTCAGGTATTAGGATTAATTGGGTTAGGGTCAAATGCAAAGCAGAGGAAGTATAGGGACCATACTGAATGAATTGTCGATTCTATGGTAACTTGGAGGGTGACACTGACACGGACACTGTCAGCAAATCAGTTTTCATTGACAGTGTGAACAACACTATACTCAAAACATGTCTTTAAAGTATTCACTGGCAAGGACAATCCTTTTCATTTGTGAACAAATTTCAGAGAGGGAATCTAATCTCAAAAGCAACAGCACAGCATTGTACCAGATGTGCACACAGTCAGTTACTATTTCTGTACAAATTAACTTTGATGCGGAGGAAAAGGCAAGCCACAGAATAACAAGTTAATTTACAGCATAGTGACTATAGCACAGATGTCAGAAGAGGAAAAAGAGTACATACCAAACCCTTTTTGAGCTGGCCCTCCACAGCAGATTTAAGGCTGTAAGAGGAGTGGAAGTTGAGCTGGAATGATTTTGGCTGATGTGAAACAAGTCTGTCTGCATCTGTGACGGCGAAGGGAGGAGGGAGGCGGTGTGAGCTACCACAAGTTCTGCTTGCTGGAGGAAAGATGTTGGGAGGGGGCAACTCCCTTCACATCCACAAAAAGCTTCACTGAATCAGTGGGAGGGGGGATGAAAGAATGTGTCTGTATCAACAACACTGTGAACTTATTGTGGTTGAGTTCAGGACTGAAGAGGAACCCAGCGCAGAAGATCAGCGGTGGGACAGAATGTACCTATAATTGTGTCGGCAGCACCATTATACTGGTAGACCGCAGCCTGGTGAGTCAAGATAACCAGCACAAGAAAGATTCCAGATTCTTAAGGACAAGGTGGTGCATGAAAAAGCACAGGCACACAGGAATCTGTATTTTCATTTATTTGACAATGGCAGGGAATGACTTTGACACGGACAAAGGTTCCTCATCTGAGGCCGGACAGGATTTCAGGGGAAAACTACAGAGACCTTCAAAGTAGCTTCAAAGACAATCTGCATCAGTCATCTGACCACGAAATACAATCATGTAGACACAAACACACTTTACACAAACAGCCAAAATGGTTAGCCATTGAAGCAGATGTTGGCAGGAACCTATCACATCACATTAAAACTTGGCTGGAACTGAAAAGCATTTACATTTTTTCTACAGATTGTGCATAATATGCACCCAGGGGAACAATAACAGTATTCACAAATCACAGGTACGTTATAAACACAAGTCCAATATATTACAATTGGAGAAAAATTTAAATAAGAGGAAAAAGCATACAGATTCGGATCTCAGACTGTGAAAACGGCTTACAGCAAAGGATTTAGGATGTGTCCGAGAATGTCAAAGCCTAATGCAGGAGCCAGGGGTCACATTTCTGGGTCCGAAGTGCAGTCGACTCCAGACACGAGGAAAGTCGGGTCATGCTGTGATTAAACATGGAATATTTGTAACAGTGGACAGGAAACTACAACTACAGACTTTTTATTTCCATTGAGAAAGGGGAAGATAAGACAATTGGAGCAAATATATGCAGAAGTAGTTGAATTAAAAGAGAGATATCAATATGACTCATTATGCTTCATAGAATCAGACTTTACAATATTGTGCAAATCTCAAAACTGGAGTTACCTGCAACTTTCATACAGCAAAACTCAAAAATAATCCACAGCTCATCTCCCGTGTGTGTGAAACCATCGGAATGACGGGGAGAGAAGAGTGGTTCATATTCTTTAGTATGTATATATATATATATAAAAACAGTTTTATATACATATCAGAGCTGGGTGGAAGGGAACAGCAAGAGAAATGGAGTCATCAGTAGTACTTCAACCTGGCGGAGCTCAGCCAGGACGTCCTCGCTCGCTCTCTCTCCCCCTCGTCGCGTCCGGTTCAGAACGGTGATAGGCTCGGCACTTTGATATTAATGTCTCCGATGTTGATGTTGCGGGGGATCTCGGGGAGGTTCATGTTCTTCACGGCGGAGACGGCTCGGGCCGGAGCTGCTGACAGCCCTCCCTGCCCAAACGCAACAAGATAACACACAGAAACGTACAGAATGAAGTGATTGTTGCAAGTTGAGGCGGTAAATTATGAAGGGTAAATGTGTGAAATCAATGGATGAAGTGTGTAGTTTAATAGATAATTAAGATCATATCCAGAAATAGTAATAAGAATACTAATAATCCTAACTTTGGAGTCATCCTATTATAGGGCAGTTAGGCCCTGTTGAGTCAGTAAATCCGTGGGAACTGAAACGTTGAGGCCTTATTTGAATTGACGTAATCAACAAGTGTTCTTTTGTTTGTTTCCAGGGTTCGATTTGTCTACTTTATGCCACAAAGCCTGACGCAGATGAATGTAGGGCTTTGTGGCAGCCCATTCTCAAACCTTGCATGTAGGAAAACAATCTGTTATCCTGACTGGGTTTCTAAACATTGATGGTCTTTACACAAAGGCAACGCAGGCGTTTAATGTTAGGATTACCTGCCTCCAGCAGGAATGTTATATTGATTAAAGCCAGATTTAAGTCATCACATCTCTATCTCTCTCTTCCTCTGTGTCGTGGTGATGTATTAGAGACATTCCAAGATGGTTGTGGTCTTCTTTCTCCCATATTGAGTCTCAACAGTAAACTCTGCCTACACACACACCGTTTGTCTTGGATGGTTACCAGGTCAAATGTCCCTCAATCATTGTTGTAGCGTTTGAGTCACTGTTTTGATAGCGTTATATTTCCCCACCCTGCCACTAATGCCTCTAGAAGAGAGCAGTTTGCTCCACGCATTTGAACGCCAAGCAAATTTACAGCCTGGTAGATGATGATGACAATGAAGTAAAATATAATCAGAGCCTGGTTTTCATCTGTATACTAAGGACCAGAAAGCCATTTACTGGTCCTTTTCACGTGTGCAGTAGAATCTGACCTCTGACTTCTCCATGCGGTTCTGCACTTCCACCTGGGCTACGATCTCATTCATGTTGGTCTCCAGCACCATGCCTCCCATCACCACCTCCTGCAGTATGTAATGGACCTGCAAAGCACAGAACATAGCAGTTTATATACAATAGAACTACAGCAAAACCCTGAAAAGATGAGTTTAAAAAAACCTTTTGGTGTCCTGTGTGTTCCTGGGACTGAACGTAGGAATACATTGTATCATGCAACAGAAAATGCAGTTAAAACTACATGAACCTCTCTCATCTTGCTCCAAATTGCCCCCATGTGAAACTGTGAAGCTTATTGCCAATTACAATTCTCAGAAATTCTATAATTCTTTCACAATCTGGCTCATCTTTTTATTTCTACCATTAAACTAAAAGGGACGAGACAGCAGAAGATCGAAACTGGAGTCCTGCACAACAGTCATGACTTCAGTCAACAAGAACAAAAATGTGTACATGTGTACAGACGTTTGTTTGATGATCACGTTTTTCCACAAGGGCAAATAGCTGCAAGAGGTTTACCCCAGAACAAGCACTATAAACATAGGGAAAGTTGTGACTCAGCATGCAGTTAACAATAATTTACTCAATAACTTTTGGAATGTGGCAATTTGTTTCAAATTACACATATGTTTCAAAGTCAAAACTCTGCCACGGGGCCACTACCTTCTGAATCCTGCAACTGTGTACCATTCTCAATTGCAGCACGGGTTCACAAAGAAAAAGAACAGAAAAAGAGTTCCCCTCTCGAGCTGAAACATTTCCAGGCTTCATCTTGAGAACATTTCTCTGGCCAAACCCATCTGCGCCACATGACATCAATTTCCTACTGGGAAAATTCAATCAAGATGGCCGAAAATGTGCCTGATTAGCCTGCAGCGACACATCGAGTCCAGCCTCGGTGAAACCTGAACACTCCACAGCGGTTCTCTCGGATATTCTCCAAAAGGTTTTCGCGAGACGGAGAAACGTACACAAAGGAGGAGAATGGCAAAGAAGTTTTTTCCCCCACAGTTTGGTTTTGATTTTGAGTGAGTTTAGCTTTGTTATCAGAGAAGGAAATCTAGGTTTCTACACATAATTGCCACATAAATTCCAAATATTTTCCCTTAGGTTTTCTACCATGACCTCACAAATTCTCCAAAGCTGTATATCCACAGTGTAATAAAGCAAAGCTATGGCGACCTTGTGAAACTAAACTTGTTTTACATCATCACGTTTAAACTGGCTGTAACCAAAAACATATTGAGGTGAGAAAACTGTTCATTTGCTCCAATGCTGCACAAGTTCAAATAAGAACAACATGAATCAATAACTTCATGTGCCCATACGAATTCTGCGTTACATCTTTGTTCATGAAAAAAGATACAGTTTCAACTTGTTTCTCTGGCAACCTTTTTGTGTTATATTTCTCAGCATTTGTCCACATTATGAAGATGCTGCGGCACTGGGCAGAACATTTTCAGACCACCTCTCTGGCCTGCCGCCTCCATACTAATAAGATGGAAATCCACCTCCACCCCTCTGACTCACACTGTGGATCAAAGATATTCCGAAGTATGCCAACCTTGGTAAAAAAACATCAGATTTATATTGAAGGGTTCTAAAAGGATATTTAGTAAAAGGTCTTTTCCTTGAATATGCCAAAAAAAAGCCTGATGGATTTCTGGCTCTACTCACCATATGACAATGGAGTCTTGTCATCTGTTTCTCTTGATGAATGTTTCACTGATTCTATTTTCGTAATTTTTAGAAGATTTCACTCAATTGTTGGGAAAAGGAACCCCGTCCCCTTCTCATTAAAAAGCAAAATCCTATAGAGTAGTCTAACCAAAGCGTGACGTTTGTCTCACCTTGTCCATATGGAAGATAAGATCCAGCTCGCAGACGTTTTCAAAGCATTTGTCTAGAGTTTCCACGAAAACCTACAATGAAGACGGATTGCAAATTTATTAAACACTTGTAACAATGAACATTTTCAAACATCTACCTACTGCGTACACAAGAGTATAACACCCAGAACTGCACTCTATTCATAAGGTTGACCTGTCAGATTCACTTCTATGGTCCTGTTTGCAGCTGGATCATATTCTAGGCCTTTCTAATATTGTCCTCTGCACATATATAAAACAATATTAAAGAGGCAAACCTTCATTTTAATCATTTAAGCGACTGTCTTGTCTAAACACATTATCAGTGAGTTGTACAGTCGAATAAATTCCCCTTCCAAGAATAGCAACATTTCAAGGGAGCAACGGCTGGGAACCATCACTCAAACATTCATTATCCTCCCGTGTGCTGAAAAATGGAGAAGAACTTGGTGAAGAATTCACTGACCTGGATTAGGTCCAGAATGCCGAGCTCGCTCTCAGAAGAATCCACGCAGAACACAAAGTAGAGCGTGGCATAATGCCGGTAGATCAACTTGTAATCAGAGCCGCCGATGAGGCTGCAAGCAGATAAAAAGGAAAAAATTACAAGCTTTGGAGTGAAAGATCAAAGACAAATAAATGCAATAATTGGGGCTCTTATACACCTGCAGTGATTTAACAACAAATGAAAAACAATGACTAAGACTTGGGCAGATTTTGTGCAGCCTGCTACTGCTGCCAGGTAATCAGGTCAGCGTCTGAGGTGAAAGCAAACGGACATCTGGGAAGCATCCAAGTTTTAGTTCGTAGTTTTCCCCCTCAAATGTCATAACGCATCAAATTCCAGCTCTGGTTAAAAGTGTCCGCCCATAACTTGCGAGTTCAACTCATGACTTTCAATCAAACACTCAACAGGAACAACCCATCACACAGTTAATAGATCCCATCTTGTTGTGATAGATTGTTGTCCACTGGCAAACACTTCTGTGAAAATATAACATTTAGGAATTACATATACAAACACTGTGTCACTTTCACTCAGACAAACATCATTACTTGCCTTCCACCCTCAAGGAAGTTGCAGACATTGTCGTCTCTCTTAGAAACCAAATGGAAAGTTTCCCGAATGATCTGCTGCTGCATATCCTCCGCCTGCAAGAACACACACATGACAAACACGGTCCACTGAGTGCAAAGGGACGGAACACATTTGACTTTGACGTCCTGTAACCAGTCTGGATTCATAAATCCTCTGGACACATACAAACCATTACATGACCGGCTCTAGGTGATAAATGGAAGAGGCAAAGCTAAACTAATGGCGAATCTCTATATGTCTTCAAATTGCTTTTCATTCATCAGTGGACAAACCTAAAGGGATCTGAGTTGCGGTGAAATAAAAGAGAAAATAGTGTACAATCAATATAATAAACACCAAAGGTTTGGGAGCTCCAATACAAATACAATTAACTTGTCATGAAACTGGTTTTCATCTGCTGAACAGTGGCTTGGCTCAAAGTTTAACATGACGTCATGACTCCCCGTATCTGTACATTTATGAATAATAAAGTCGTCATTATTCTACTGCCATTCATTTGAATCTTGATCTTGGAAGTCAAGAAGATTGAAAGAAGAAACATTGTTATTGTACACGTCACTTACAGCGCCAACTGCATAATTTAGTCGTTAGTAGTTATTTGGCGTCGGCTAGTGCTAACAACTGTGGCTCCAAGAAGTCGGACACACAAGAGCAACACCCGACAATCACGATTATGACAGGACAAAGATTTTGAATGACAGCATGAACGATGGTAGCGGACAAAACACAAGTAGACAGCCTGTACCGGAACATCATTGTGTAGCATTAGCGTTTGTCAACAGGCTAATTCATGTTCTGACACCACTTCCAACAATACTCACAAAATATTGATAGAATCTGATCATCCGCGGCTTTCCGTGGTTGTTAAATATCAATATGGCTTTAATCATTTTTGCTCCTTGGTGTTTTACAAGCAGAATATTCAATAATGTCTCAAATATTATGATAACGGAACTGTTTAAATGGCGTTAGCTCGACGGCTAATGAGCTACACGGTATGCCAGCTGCCGGAACACTGTGTTCATGACATCCGGTCGAGTCTCCGATTCTAGTAGTAGCCGACAACAAACTCCTGAAATGTTTTGTTCCTGGTGCGTGATGAAAATAATTCAAAGGGTACTTTTTCCATAACATTAACAAAATGAATAGGTTGTAAATTGTTTTAAGGACGTAAGAACTTTTTGACAACACATTTAATAGCATATGTGGATAAAGAGAGTAATGTGTTCGTCAATACAATATCTTGTTCTCTCTCTAGCTCTATCTTCGTCTTTCTTGTCGTAAGTGGTTCGGTAGCGACCTCTACTGGCAACCATATTTATTGTAGAAATCAACAGACTGCCTCGTCAGTTGCTGTGGTCGGCGATCTCATTTTATTGTCAGTTACAATTAAATTAGAACGACAGATTACACCAATGTGAGAATCCGTCTGAAGATCTGGATGGAACCGGTAGTCAAGTAAGTGACACCATCATCACATCCACAATTTGTTCATCAAATGAATCATCACTTACTGACTAAATTCAAACGTTATCTGTCTCCTTTATTTTGTTTTCTATTGTTATTATCATTTAACATTTATTAAACCAACACAGCCAGTTAAAATTGAGATCTCGTTTTCATTCGACTTGTGACTAAAATAACAACACAGTTTTGTCACTTGAACCCACATTTATACAAAACTCACTGATTGACTGAACAAAACAGAAGAATTAAATAAACACAGAAGCTAGGCAAAAAGCAAACGATTTCTTCAACATACAGCACATTTAAAACAAATTGCACTTGACCACTTCAGTCCTTCCAAATTGCATAGACGTGTATGTATCAAACAATTTAAGTTGTCCCTTGTTGTCTCTTGTTGTCTCCTGTTCACGTATAGCTCTGTAAACTGGATACATACAGGAAGTCCATGGCAGACAGGCTGTAGTTTGACATCAGTGGAAAATGGAGATGTGAGTAAAGATAATATAGAAGCTGCTGAAGGAGATTGCCACAAAGGACGACCAGCAGATTTGTGGATGATTTACTTCCGAAGGCCGACACACTGTCTCACACAAACTAATGAGATAGGTGAAAGTCATCCCAGCTGATAATAAACACTATATGGTAAGCAGAATCCAGCATACGGAGTGATGTGACAGGCAATCAAATACACTGTATAGTACATCTTGCAGATTATAACTGCAACTGAGCTGGTGGTGGTAGCTTTGAACTTAACTTTAAGATTTTTACCTTTCATCAAAATATGCACATCACACATCACCTTTTCCACACGCTTACAACAAATTCAGGTCATAAAATCTTGATTTCATCATTCATTTTGTTATTCATACCAAACATTCATACCAAGAGTACATTTGGATTCATCTTGGCTGTCCTGCATATCTTGTACTGGAGGAAAAAGCTCACACATACCACATGCAGAGTTAACATTTAACCCAAAGTTCAAACTCAGGCTGCTGTAAGGGAGCAATGCCAATCAAGTGTAATCCCCAAACGAATAGAACAACACCATGAAATAAAATTTAACTTTGACTATATTTAGCCAATGCATAATCCAAGTTCTTTCATAACAGTGGGTCTTATTTAAATATTTTACATAATGTACTGGAATGCTGATTTTCATCCATTTATGTTTTGCCAAAGTTAAAGTTACATGCAGCTGCTCAATAGAATTATTAATATTTCCTTTGTTTACCTATATATTTATACAGTATAAATGGTCACTGGGAAACTGCACTGATGCGATTGTGAGGTGGGTGCATTTCACAAGGTCACCTCAGCAACAGTAATAAGGGAAGCTGCTCAATGAAATATTAGTTGTCACCTCAAATAGGGATGTGTGGAACTGATGCAGGGCAGAGTTGACAAACACCATGTTCCTCATTAAACCTACACTCATATATTGTGTTAAATCTAGTAACAATTACTGGGGAAATGAATGGAAACAGTATTAGGGAGCTATTCACAATAAATGCATCTGATGATTGATTCTGCTGTCATCAGTGCCATAACATTCAAATACACATAAATATCCAGGTTAAATATTTGATACCATGTCATGCTTCTCACCATACCTCTCAGATAGGACTGCATCAACCAATCTTTATCAAGGTCAAGCGGTTGTTGACCCACAGCGGCACTGTAAAAGTCAGGCCAGTCGACATTCTGCCTGTGTGGTCCACCTCAGCACCACCAAAATGTCACACCACATTTCCTGCTCTGATTTCATCTCCATTAATCCTCTGTTCTATGTTTTCCATCATTAGTGCTGCAAATTCACCCAGCCTGTTGTCTGCACATCATCTATTATTTCTCCCCCAATATTCCCTTCCTCCTTCATGGGCACAGTGGAAAACAAACAGACGCTCATTAGCATGTGTGACCTGTTGGTGGTAAACAGGCTTAATTCCACATGAGTGCCGAGGGAGAATGAATTCCATCAGGATGGTCGAGGTAGGTGGGCCAGCCGCCTGCCTTCACAGGGACTTTAATAGGGACTTAACAAATGCAAGTGGACAGGCACAGCATTCTCTGGCATGCAGGGATCATGTTGGTACAGTAAGCACTTGTTAGAGGCTGAGTCACTGTATTTTAAGTCTTGGGTGGCCACTGATATTCACTTCATTTTTAATGTGCATTTCCCCCTGCTAATTGTTTGATTGTGATGGGAGATAAGTGCTGTCTGCCAGAGCTGAGGAAATCTAGGCCTTTCAAATAATGCTTCTGTGCTGTGGTCTGTGAGGTGATGAAAGCAGCCTGTAATTACAGGGAGAGTCTAAACTGTCAAAGTCTCTTCTATGAACAGTTTTCTTTATGGTCTGCTCCTCTGGTAACATCACAAGCTGCTGACCATCCACTTCTTCAGCAAGGGCCTTACAGATCCCTGCAGCTTTACCTGCCAGGGTCTAAAAAAAATGAAAGTCACTGAAATGCAATGTGTTATTTTGGTTCATAATTATCTCAGCACGTGATATTATTGATTGAATAATTAGTTATTTTATGACTACAAAAACAACATAGTGTTAAATCAGTCAGGGTTATCAGGTCGGTATCCACTGATGGTTCATTTATTTATTTTTCATAGCTTTATGATGACAAGATAAGAGTAAATTCCACATTCCATTCCATTTTCTCCAAGACATGAGATGTGCAGTTAGTACATTTGCCCTGAGGGTGGCAGCAGTTCGGTGACTTTTCCAGAGAAGTCGAGTGTTGGAGAATGTCGCACATTATCGCTCCTCTAAGAGCTATCCAACAATCCAGTAAAACAACCCCATCCGTATCTACAGTCTTTTAATTTGATTAGTCAAGATTAAATGAAGGAATCCATCTGTTTTTAGAATTTAGATATTTCGTATTATTTGGCTGATTGAGTGAAAGATTGACGTGCCCGTGATTTTGTTACATTTGGTAAATTGATTATATTACGATTAAAAATGGATAAATCATATTACAGTAAATTAACACACACTTGAGATTGCTTAACACAACCTAATCTAATATGCCAATGATCCAATTGCACTCTAATCTAGGCCTATATCAATAATGTAAGCAAATAAACGGACACCTGTGAGCGCATAGTTCGCTATATGATATGATGTGATAATATGTGAAGAAACGGGTG
The DNA here is from genome assembly GCF_046128005.1 of Genypterus blacodes. Classification (NCBI taxonomy): domain Eukaryota; kingdom Metazoa; phylum Chordata; class Actinopteri; order Ophidiiformes; family Ophidiidae; genus Genypterus; species Genypterus blacodes. Next base: position 11,601,934 of record NW_027466879.1, read on the forward strand.
TATCCGTATGAATGATAGGTCTCCATCTGCAATCCCTTCATTAAAAAGAGACAGGTGGTGCAGATTTTACGAGACATGATAGTCTTCTGCAGAGTATTTGGGCGCAGCAAAACAACCCTGATCCTGGATCCATATCCCGGATTTTCCTTCACACCGCGTCGCAGACAGAGACCACTACGGCGGGGACTATCGAGGAGAAACAAATATAGAGGTGTCACTCTGCCGGTATTTGCGGTGTTAGTTTGAACAGAGCGGTGATCCGAATCTTCCAGAAAAATTGCCCTTTCGTCTCGTCTTCACACGACTTATGTTTATGTAGAGGTCACCGTCTTACCTCTACATCAATTATTGCCGAAAATGAAGAAGAAAACGTAGAACATTGATAAAACTCTCCGCATCGAGCCAACATAATGTGACTGTGTTTACCATTTGCCGCGTATTTAACAGAAATTTTACAGTTATGTTAGATTAGTTGTAGAGCATAAACTGGCGTCTTCCGATTGACTACCACAGTTATTACTATGGCAACTGCCCTACTGCAGTGAGGACATGTTTGTCTATTTTCACAGACACCAAGGTTTGAAACCGGAGTTATCCATCTCGCTATCAAAGACGATCTTTGGAGTGCCGTGTTTACAGCGAACACGGCAGACTGCAGACCGACCGAAGGAGACTATGCGTGCCTACCTGTTCATTAATCTGTCTAACCTTACCAGCTCGTTTTCTACCGACGGATAGCAATAGATAAGCAAGTATTTAACCCGATAGGATAAAATAACACAACAACTCAGTTTACGGAAGATATGAACGTGAATTCCAGCTACCATAACACCGCGCTGTGTGTGTGTGCATGATGAGCGGCTGAGAGGAGGAGGAGGAGGAGGAGAAGGAGGCTGCGGTCTGAGTCCTGATTTTATCCTGGATATTTCCAATCAAATACCGCGTCTTTCACCACAACAGAGCAACGTACACATTTATTACATTGGAAATGTCCTAGGCAGTCTCTTTGCACTTCGTTTTAATTGGTTTTGACCCATTTACTGCCTCCCTTCCGAGGATCTTCCAACAGCCGGACGTTGAAGGTTTTTTCCTCCAGATATGGAGTGCGAAGATGCGGATTATAGAGGAATCCCCACCGCTAGTTTAGGCGCATTGGTTTCTCTATTCACATAAATGGGGTGTCATTTTTACCAAGAATAAACAGTACTATGTGCGTGTATGTTTATGTCCAGGGGAATCAATCGACGTTTTTGGAGCTTAATTGGACTCCCGTTGGAAAGCGTGAGAGGGCTGTGTTGCTAGCCTGTTTGTAGTGGCTATTAGCTCCCATTAGCCGGCTAACGGCTAAAAGCTGCTGGCTGGAGATTAAAAGGCTTTTTATTAGCCTGGACGAGCTTCTACCGACGTTTCCTCAACTCAACATATTTATTCGCTGGATTTGAGAGCGATTCATTTATCCAGGAATGAGGTCTCGAACGGAATGGAGCCGTTTGACCTTGTTTTGGGGTCTGATGCTGGGTCTGTCCTCCTGCCTTCGGCCCGCCACCGCAGAGAGTAAGTAGAGCTGCTCCACGCACACACACACTCACACCACACACACTGGGGAAACGTTAAGCGTTAAGGTTTGCTTGTATAAATGTGAAAACACACGTTATGAATGTAAGCAGACACACTACAGCTCTGTGTATCAGGGATGTGTCAGAGATGTGTTGTTTATGTAGTGTAGTACACACAGGAACATACTTGGTATTTAACTTTACACGCGTGGGTAAGAGTAGTACTCAAGTTGTGTTTTGTGTATGTTTGTATGTGTTAACCAGAATGACCTGCTACAAGTATATTAATATGTGAAACATATTAATACAAGTATTAATATGTACAAGTATATTAATATGTGAAAGTATGTGACGTATACTTTATACGTATACTTTATACGTATACTTTATACGTATACTGAAAGTATGTGACGTATCTCAGCTTTGAGAATTGCTTCATGTGTGGATGAAGCTCGTTTGTGTTATGTTATTTACAATATTTAAGAAGTAATGTTCACATGAAAGCAGTGTTAGTATGTATAGTAACATAGCTGAGTCAATGGAGAAAAAAAGTCAACCTCTTAGTACTTTGTGCACACCACATTGTCAGCATAGAGTCATATTGATGTGATTCAGAGCCCACAGAGCAGTGGGTGTATCTTTGATCTCTGTGGTCTCTCGTGAAGAAAAAAAAACCCTACCAATTTGGGGTAAAGGGAATTCAGAAATAGCAAGGCAGGTAGCTGAGTTTGATTGGGCTCACTTTCCAACATCTGCTATTTTAACATTCAAGTCTAAAATGTCCTGGTTCTGCTTGGACTATCCAAACAGGATTTCATATTTGCAACAAACCGTCCAAGCCAGTTACAGCATTTAGAGAGCAGTGTCAGTCAGTGTGGTTAAGCTTTAGACTAAGTGAAGTACTATGCATAATCTTGACCAACTATTTCTAATTACATAATATTAGGGTTCCACAATTTCTGGTCATACATCCTATACCTAACCTCAGTGGAATAATCCATAATTTGCCCTGTCAGTCTTATGTATGGTTATTCTTTACACAAGCTTCAGCATTTTAATAACCCTCTCTCATTATTGACACAAATCACAGCACTGAACACTGTTTGTCAGAAAGGGTCACTGTGTGTTTTTCTAGTAATGCATTCTTTGTTTTCCTGTCAACTATGCCAACTATATGGTTCCATCATGCACACGATGGGGACGGGAGAACAGTGGTAACTCAAAAGAGTTTCTATGAAAACTTGAAACTTTGAAACTCTTCTGAAAAGTTTGAGCAATATCAGTTGTTACCACAAAGAAACAGAGGTTGTGTAGTCTATCAAGTATGTAAAGCTGCTGCGTGAAAAATGTAATACCTGAAGTATTCATATTTAATTGCCTTTTATGGGTTCCCGCAAGGAATCTTTCCATGTTTCCAGGTATACTGCAAACCAAACTATTTGATTCATCCCATTCATCATGACATTTTGGGGAGGCAAGGAGAGGGGTGAGAGGGTTGAACCAGGGTCTTGGTTTTAAAATAGAACAAGCCAAAATACATTCACAAGCAAAACAGACCAAGTTCTGTTGATTGGAAAGAGTGAGGAGCCTGTGAACTGTGTGTTATGGGGTTTACTGTTAGCACCAGTGGTCACAAGACAAACCTGGGAGCAGCAGAGAGGTTCTCCCAACGAAATCCTACATTTATTCTCACTCAGACTTGGAGCTGTCTAAAGGTTCCTTGTGTGGCTTATTCAGAATATTTCTCCTCTTCTGCCGCATTAGTTCAGGGTTAACCAGGTTCAGTTCTGTTGCTGTAGACACACACAGCTTTTCAGATGAACCAGACAAGTTTCATCTGTCAAAAATGATCTTTATCAAACGATTCCCTGCTCATTTCCTTTCACCTTGCCTCTAATGACCACAGTATATACCAATAGACTTCTCTTACAGCTGTCTGTTTCTAACAGGTTGAAAATGAAGAGTAGACAGATTTGCTGCAGTCTTGTAGCAGGGACTGAAGCACCAGCTCAGAGGGTATATTGCTTCCTATTTCTTGTTTGGGACTTCTTATAGATTTCCTCTGATTGTCTGCGGACAGTCTGGCTGTTGCATGCAGCTGGGAAAAGGTTATCAAAAAATAAACATGTTATCTGGAGACCCATCAAAGCTCTGGAGATAGGTATGTGTACTCAGCTGTATGAAATGTGTCAGTGTGGGAAGGAAGGGGAGGGGTGGTTGTTGTTAAGCCACTACACCTGCTATCGGTATTTACACTGGTGCACAAGATGTACATTTTGATCAGAAACTCTGTTTAGCATTTTCACGGGCACGGTTGGGAGCAGTTCCCATGAAAGCTAGGCATGCTGGCGTTGAAGTAAGGCCACGGAGGGTGAAACTGTGAGGCTGTGGTGATGTAACTTGAGGTATGTAATGTAACTAGGCACTGTGTGTCTTTTTACAGGCTGGGGTGTTGTTGACTGAATTAACAGGTATGCGGCCCGCTCAGGGCTGCTGACAGCGAGCAATGATTACTAGATGATAGACAGCGACACAGCAGCTATACTAGTACACTGCACTATAAATCACACCAAAACCATTTTGTATTGGCACATGGAAGGCTTTGATGTCTTCTCTTGCTCTTGCTCTTAACCCTCTATTTTATGTTGAGCTTGAAATTAACCTCGAGTTAATAACACTGTTTGGCTAAACACTACTCCCACCTGGAAACAGCACTGGCATTGATTTGTGTTCCTACATAACCTGTAATCCTTTGGGAATGATCAGGATTTTGGAATACATTTATTTGATACATTTTTGGGAGTAGCAATCCCAAAGATGAAAAGTACTTAATGTCAGTGAATTTTTGTTTGAACTCGGTTTTTAGAACTGCTGCCAGCTATTTATAGACCTTTCTTTAATAAAATAAAATGCATATAAGATGCAAGTTTGAGGAACACATTGGACCCTTACTGAGACTGCTGTCACAGGTTAATCTCCGGTCATCATCACTCACAGAGGCTCCAGTCTGCATATTATTGGAAAACCACAGAATTCCACAAAATTCCACTACATGAGTACCAAGTAATAAAGTCATCTTTAGTTCTCCTGCAGACTCGCCCACTCATGCACTCTCTGTCTCCCTCCCTCTTTATCTTGCTCTGCTTTAGACTATTCTGGTTGTCAGTTGAATTTTAAACATCAATAGAATTAAATTCCCCTCCTTTTAATAGAACATTTGCTCACCAGATCCAGACAGTGATTAAGTTGATGTACAGTACATGTACCAATTTAGATCAACCCACAACAAGGGTTTTTATCATTTATGGTAAATAGTTCTACAGGACAACTTAGCAAAATAACAATACAGAGGAAATGTATTGTTGTTAAAACACATCATATCTTGGTCTAACTAATGGTCAGACTTATATCGAACCATTGCTGTACATGTAAGTGTGTCCATAGAGTAGCTTGTCCACAAGTGTGACAAGCTATTAACTGGTTGTTGTGAGTTTTCCATGACTCACTGCCCTCCGGCCTGGAAGTCGGAATCCTCCACGAAGGGATTTGAGATAATGGCCTGCATGTTTCATCGGGTGCTGCTAGGGCTTTAGCATAGCACACAGGTGGGAAACAGTTTGGATGGCTCAACCTAACTTCAAGTACTAAGAGACTCTTTTTTTTCCACTGACATTTTGTGTGGTAATTACAGGAAAACATAGAAACACAACAGCAAGCACATGAAGCCGCATGGCCATGGCTGTTGTTTACACACATGCAGTGGATATAGTGTTATATGGGAAAGTGCCATCAGGGAGTATTTTGAAGCATTAACTGTATCCAGTTTGTGTAATGTGATACAGTCTCTAATCCTACTTAAAACTGAGTTTCAGCTCTTACCAGCTGTCAACACATTTTTTTCTGGGATGGACGGTACCGTTGAATGCCTGAGGTTGAAGCGAAAGGATGCTGAGCGTAAGTGGCTGTTAAAAAAGTTGAACGTGACAGGAGTTTCGGGAGTTGGTGGACCAAATTCAGGGATTGAAGCAAGTAGAGCAAATATCGAGCTTACAAGTCGCCAGAAACTCGACTGGTGGGATGTCCATGTGTTGGCTGCATTTGCAATCACATACCAATTTAAAGTACATTATCGTTGCTAAGAAATGGTGTAATAATTGACCAACGACAATATATAATGAGTCAGCCTAGGGAAGAGCTCAAACTTACCTGTCATCAACTGTACATTAGATTACATATACATTGGTCCTGCTGTCGGTACATTTTCAAACCACTGTGTGAACAATAGCAGAGTGAGAATTCTTCACAAGGATGTTCCACACTGTAACTGCTGTCTTTAGTGAAGTATGAGTGAGAAACTGCACCACGCATGACTTATCTTGTCTTATCACGGTTTGAAAAGGTTTTTCAACACGTACAGTATATTTGAGAAACTGACAGTATTTGCATGTTTTTATGGAGGACATCTTTCATAGTGGAGCCTTTCAACGGCCTTTGAAGTTGTGATAATAAAGCTGGATAAAAGCAGAAAATTAACCCATGTTGATAGGTGTAAAGCAGAACAACAATACCCTGAAGGCTGAGCAATCAAAGCTTTAATGCACTGTTCACTGAGCTTGAATTGAACCTGAGTGAAGTATTTGCTCTGTCACACACTGTTGAGCTTGGCATTGGATATCCGTGGACAAACATGTTCAGTCAACAACACCACAGTTTAAGTGTACTGTCAATATTTAAGAAATGTATTGGATACACATTTCTGTGTAAATATCGGTGTTTCATGATTGGAGTTCAACGTTTACGAAAAGCTATTTATTGCAAATTACTTTGTAAATAAGTTATGAAATATTCGGGTCATTTGTAAGTGTTTCCACTTGGTTGTTTTCCGTAGCACAGAAACAAGTGGGATTTAGCTGAGACCTCACAGAGACGATGAAACCAAATGATCCTTGTGAGAAGATTGATTAGTTACGAGCAGCAAACACAGTAATACACCAAGAAAGATTTGTAATGTAGGTCTGAATAAGAAAGAGCATACAGTATATAAATTAAAATAGGAAACTGCCAGGTGTGTATGGTTCTGCTCACCTTTTCTTTTTATTTCCCTCTGCAGTCTGTGGTCCCAGCATCGACATCGGCAATGACATCAGTGAATTCAGGCGACTTGAGAACTGCACAGTGGTGGAGGGCTACTTGCAGATTCTCCTCATCGGTGACAAAAACAATAACATCAACCAGGAGTTCTTCCGCTCGCTCAGCTTTCCCAAGCTGACCATGATCACAGATTACCTGCTGCTTTTCCGGGTGTCTGGCCTGGACAGCTTGAGCACGCTCTTTCCCAACCTCACAGTGATCCGTGGACGTAGCCTCTTCTACAACTACGCTCTGGTGATCTTTGAGATGACTAGCTTGAAGGACATTGGCCTCTATAACCTGAGGAACATCACCCGAGGTGCCATTCGGATCGAGAAGAACCCTGAGCTCTGCTACCTAGATTCCATCGACTGGTCTCTTATCATGGATGCAGAATTCAACAATTTCATCGCAGGGAACAAGCAGTCCAAGGAGTGCAGCGATGTTTGTCCAGGCATCATGGAGAACAACCCTCAGTGCAGAAAGACCATATTCAACGACAACTACAGCTACAGATGCTGGAACTCCAATCACTGCCAGAAAGGTAAGCACACAATGGCACATCAGGGATTTGAATTGCAAATAGATCATGCAGGCTAAGCCTTTCACCTTTTATGTGTAGATTTGAATTTGGAAGTGTCGTGAAAGGTTCTGTCCTTAAAACATGTAGCCCTCCACCCATTTCTTGTGATAACATGAACTCTGGCATTCATTTGACGAAGTTGGTGAGACGTTGGTATTCACAATTGACTGCGGTGATGATGCACCTTCTCTGTGGTATTTTAGTTGATTTGCTTTGTTGGTGTGATTCAGACAGAAGATTTTGGATGACTGTGTTTGTGTTTGTGTGTGTGTCCGTGTGTGTGTGTCTGTCTGTCTCTGTGTGAATTGTCTTTGGTGACCTTGCTGCAGACTCAGCATGTTGTTTTCAGTCTCGTGACATGCACCTGTTTCAGGAATGGCTGGGAATGTGCGTATCTACATGCACACATGCAACGGACACGCAAACACAAACTGTCTATCATCGTCACCACACACACTTGAGCCCAGAGGTGCTGGGAAACAGACAAAACATATATATACTTTATGTTTAGACACGCAAGCACCTTGCCTGTCTTGTGTATTGGGGTGGCAGGTTGTAGACTGCGGGAAAATGCTGTATCTTGGAAGGCGAATTGTTGCATGGCCAGAGAAGCTGTTGATGGATCTAGGAGGTGCTAAACTTGGCAGTATCTATTATTTCTTCAGTCAGCAGGAAAACGGCATGTTCCGGTCGGCAATAAAAAAAAAGGAAGAAAAACATCTCTCCTCCTTTCCTTTCCTCTCCTTTCCTGACAACATCCACTCCATTCTTTGTGCGTCCTGCAATGAGCAGATGCATCATGTTTAATTTTTTTTAAATAAGATGGTTCTGAAGGAAGAAGGGTGAAGGTCATCACCCAATAAAAAAATAAAGCACTTCAGCTTGTGTTGCATTACAGACAACCATTTTTTAAGATTTCACAATTCACTACTGCCCAAGCAACTAGTACTTGGCTAACTGGAGTCCCCTTACTCTTGTGTTCTGCTATATGGTGTCTCAGCACAGCAGATGGACACACACACACACACACACACACACACACACACACACACACACACACACACACACACTCTGAGACATCAGTGTGAATATCTTTTCCTTTAACCTTAAGAAATGTATGTTCCGATTATGCAATGCATCATGTGCTGTATACCCTGAGATCGGTGGAATGCTAAGGATTCCGTGCATGCATGCATGCGGCTTAATCGCAGTAAAGTACGTACATGTTCTGAGTGACAACAAAGGATTAAACTCTGACAGCAGTATAATGAATGCATCACATGCTTGTTAAACAGGGCTTCAGTAGACCTGCGTCATATGTGCCTCTCCTGTCTGAACGAGGCATTACACAAAATAACTGTTTGGATTCAATCAGTTCAATTTGTGGTTGTATGTATATGTTTGTAACACACACATCAAAGTGGTATAAAGGTACTTTTTAACATTCAAAATCTCTACTCAACTCAGTTCAAACAAATGAAGTTATGCTTTTAATGTAAATGATGAACCCCAAATTCTATCCAAGTGCTAATGACAGTCTGACATTCTTCTGTGATGGCTCGCTATCTTTCTTTGTCTTTTAATGTATGCGAAGAAATAGAAGAAGACATTTTTTTCCAAGATTATAAATTCTCTTTGTTTGTGACGTTCATGCGTACCCTATCGTATAACTTCTTACTCGTCTTGTGGCGGTCTTCTCTGTTTGTGCGCTGTTTAGATTGTGTCTATGGCAATCTTACATTCTGCTGCAAGTTATTCTCAATTACATCTTTGGAGTCACATTGGTGTTTATCACAATATAATGTTGCGGGAAACAATGGAGATGTTACAATGACTTGTCATTTTAGATAGACAGTGTAGAAGTTGAGAATGACCGTGTGAATTTAAACTAATCTCCGGGGCTTCAGAGGGAGTATATTGGTCGGGGTAAACAGGCCATTAGTCACGGACAACACTGGTTTAAAACCGAATTGATCTCAAACCACATGAGCACTACAGCTCTCGCTGCACACACTGCATTGTTGTGCTATTTATTAGGCAGTTTGTAGGCAAAGGTCTCTGGTAGTAAAGCCAGGCTTCATTAAAGTGAGTAAGGCTGATAGCTGGAACAGACAAGCTGGCAGGCCAAACGGTGCTCTTTCCCTCAGGTTGTTGTTGTGTGGCAGCTCCCAGACCAGAGGAGGTTTGCTTTGTTATTGAGTCATGCATGTTCCTAGTTAATATATGACAATAAAAGGTAAATAATGCTGCTGCTTGTACTCGGAAGGTGTCCTTTAACTTGATGTTTGTACCAGCACCAGCAAACACATTCCATACTTCTGTAAGCTTTATTTTTGGTGTTGTTACTAGATGTGAAATACGCATATTGGTATGCAAAAACCCTGCCATGCGTATCCTGCAGTCTTGTGTGTGTGAACATCCTGTTGAATTAAGGGCCACAGGATAGTTGATGTGATGCAGCCCGTCTGGCTTGAGTCAGAAGGTAAACTTGTTTATACCTTTGGAATATGGAGCAAAATCTCTCCTTTGGGGGCGGTTGTAAACTGGAATTCTGTCTTCTGTGTTGGAAAGACAAAACCGAGGGCACTTGGCCCTCTTATTGCCCTGTATGACTTGATTGTAATTGATTGACTTGATTGTAATTGATTGATTAAGCTTATTATGCTAAACTAAAGGCTGTGTATGTGGGCACCACTGCTCAAGGAGAGAAGCACAGGCTACGCACACTTGATATCAGGTCTAAACCTCACATTTAGCCAGTATTAGCTGTGTGTCTTCTGCAAAGCCTAATGTATTTGTGTTAGAGCCAACTTGTTGTTCAGGGGCATTGAGTTTCCAGACTCAGTCGTTCATCAGCTCAGTCAGTGATGACGGGGTTCTTTTTAACTACAACAAATGAGTAAATATTGACCTCATCTTTCTAGTCTGAGCTCATTCATAAAAAGTGTTATCTGGCAAAGAGGATTCAAAGGCTGTTTCCAATTGTGTGTGTGGGGCGGGGGGGTGAGGGGGGGGGGGGCATACTTTACTGTGTTTACTCCTCATTTGGTTTTTTGAAACTGGTTTGGGTGTTTTGTCTCCTTCATAACTCTTAGAGGCTTTTAGAGGAGAGCCATGTCTGTGCATGCTGGGAAGCAAACGCACTGTCTGACTCTCAACCACACAAAAACACACACACGCTCACACATTGAACAGCATGGGGGGATGTTTTTCCGGTGCTTTGTATGGTCTGAGGAGATGAAAGCACATCATTAAAGTACAAAGTAGGTCTTCTGGGATTTACTGGAAGAACTTTTTGTCTTTGGTTAACCCCTGACTGAATGGATTACACATCAGGAATGTCGCAGCCTGTCACTATATTCATTCACTGTCTCTGACATGTCAGTGTTGGCTAATTAAACTTATATTTAGTCATCCTGAACACACAAAGGATCTTCTTTTTCCCCTCAAAGTTATGTAAAGAGGCATTTTAAGACAAATCTCGAAAAACGAGGACCAACCTTTTTCTGTCTAGTTATAAATACAAATCTTTGGCTGTTTTTCTGTACCACTGTAGTCTGTACCTGTAGTTAAGGTAGGTTCCTTGAATTTACATAGTCAAAAAGCCATAAAGGATCGTATGAGATAGATGATGTCCAGAAGTAGAGAAGCTTGAAACCCAGAACTTTTTTGTATTGATGTGGCTACAGAGCACTTAAAGGCGGACAGACATCATACTGTCCTGGTGGCACCCCCTGTCCACCTCATGGCTGCTGGCTCTATTTAAATGGTAGAGAAAACACTGCTATATAGTTCCTCCATAGGGTAGAGTAGACTTTGAACACAGGCTGTACAATGTGGTTGAAACTACAATCAATGTTGGCATCCTGTCAAAGGCATGTTTATTGGGTGTTTTTATTGTAATAAGTATTTGTATAATTCTTGAACAGAAATTCATATAATACACCGATTACACTGCTGTGGTATTAATAAAAACACGTGTGCTGCCCGCTGATATGCAGGCAACATGCTATCAGCTATCTGGCAGGAAAACACACTTATGTGCGTTAGTGTGTCGGGAAAAGAGCCAGAAAGAGAGAGTCAAACACACAGTGAGTTATGGATACAGTTCCAGCCTCTCGTACTTTCTGTTTGGTTTTGGATTAGGTAGATCACACTTTTTCTTGAGCACTAAATCGTAGGCCATTTTCTAAACCTAAATTTTCTCAATCTGAACTGACCTTTTCTCATTTCACAAGTGTTTTTTGGATATTTCTGTAGTGTAGCGCTTTTGCTATAATGGACCCCGAAACGTTCAGCTCCGTCCCAGTGTACACTGGATGAGGTTTTCAGCTCTTGGTGTGGTAAATTGTACTTTAATGTGTCTGTTTGGGTTATGTTAAGGTTGGAAACGGAAACATAGCTCCATTAAAGAACTGTTTGCAGTGTCTCCACAAGCAACCATCTCAAACCCCTATTGTTTTGATCTTGTTTTGAATTACGGCTTTGTCTTGTTGGTTTTTACAACATGACAGTATTTTCCTTTGTGGTTCTCTGTGATGTAGCCAGCTGAAGCACAAAGTGAAAATGATGGAGACAGTAGATGCTTTCCAAGTTACATTTGTCTGTTTGTTGCTAATATATACACACACTAGCCTGAGTGTAGAGTTTGGTGACGCAGGCTTGTGAGCAGATGTTTGTCTGTTTACTAGGTGGTAAATGAGTGACAGATGTTATTTTGCATTAACAGTTACTTACAATATATGTCCAATGTTAGTGAAAGCTGCACTTTTGGTGTGATAGGTTTGCATTGGTAATAACGTGGAGGTGTGTTAACTATTTGGGGTCCGTTGATATTCATTGATGATCTAAAAAGCCACACATAAGAGAAAAGAATAAAAAGGTAATCTTAACATGGTCAAGTAGATTTACTTCCCATTGCTTCATCATTGTTTATCTTTGCTGATTTTGATGAAACGTTGTTTAAAAGAATTGGTTTGTTCCATTAATCAGAGTAGAATCAATGTTTGAACATGCATCTAAACATACTGCATGTTCTCATTGCCTGATGTATGACCCACCCCCACCACATCGCCATCTGAAGCAGTTTATGTTCCTTTGTAGCCCCACATGGACTCCACGTGTTGGGACTCAGTCAGGCAGATACAGTCAGGCAGGCAGTATCTTTGGGCTGTAATGCCTAACCAATGCTTTGGGGTATCTACAGTCTAAAGTCTTTTGTAAAAGAAAAATTGTCTTTTGTAAGATAATTGTTTTGGACATATCGGTTGTCCACAGTGTAAGCTTGAGTCTCAGAATCCGATTTCAAGCCGCCGCTTTGGGCCACACAGCTCCTTGCCTGGCTTTATGACTACACAAACAATGATTCACAGTGAGGCGCAGCAGGTGTCTGGCTTTGTTACTGTCATAAGGATAGATGAGTTTGTGGAGGCAGTTTTACCTGATGCGTGAAGCAGATGTAAAACTGGCTGTTCCATTAACTGACCTTTCAAGCTCTTCTGTGATCACAGAGAGAGAAAGAAATGGAGAGACCTAGCCAGAAATAAAAAGGTAAGAGGGACACAGCAGATGTGTGGAATAGTATGTTACAAGAAACAGTGCACCTCTTCTGAACTAATTAACTTGACAATATAGAAATATATGAATTGTATATTATTTTCATCAGTAGTTAATGTGATAATTTGACAAACTGACAAAATTTAAAACACTGACTAATAGCACAACTTTCCCAGATAAACAAAACAAAATGAAAGTACAAGCCAGAGGCAACAAGCCAACCTCCAAACAAGAGCTGATAAAAGCGGGCTGGCTTGTCACCCCGTGTCACCTCACGCCTGCTGTTAAAAGTTGTGTTTGAAGACGCCACAAAGGCAACAGACAACAGACACTCAGCTCACAGCTGTCAGGCATATATGTGCTGTGCCTGGGTGACAAGAAATAATTAAGCAGTTGTCTAATTCATCCATCCATTGCATTTTCACTCTTGATTACCCTACATTTTAGTATTGATGTAATTTGTCATGACTGGCACTGTGTTTTTATCATTAAACAATTATTGAAGTAAAATGGATTCAAATAAAAAATAACATACTTGCCCCTGCATGACATGACTATGCTTACATATGTAAATATCTTTAGATGGCAGTAAATATCAGTCGCTTTTTGAATCCATCTGTGTTAAATTTGATGAAGATTTCTACAATGTAGGCAGGTTTAAACCCATTATTATTAGTATTGATAAATTCTGAAACTAAACGTTGAAAAGAAGGTGCAAAAATACTTGATTCTGTGTGTTTATATACTATGTATCTAATTATTTTCCAACGGCAGCTGGTATTCTAATTTGCCCATTAGTTACTAAATATTGAAACTGAAATCAAAATGTATGACGATGCTTAACTAATTGTGCACCCATTACCCTGACCCAGAGCCTGGAGACTGTCAGAGATGGTAATTATAGGAACTGCTTTGTAAACCAGGCACATCCACGACTACTTTTAGTGAACAGTCACACCCATCCCTGGAATTCCTGGAAGAGAACATTGCTGGTTTGGCTCCGTTTAAGCGCCTACTATAATTATGTGGCCTTTAATTGTGCTCTGTTAACACCGTCCGATTGGGATGAGCTATGACCAGGGACGAAGACGTGTCCTTTGTTTGTAGACTTGAGGATGGTTGGATTTGGATGGAATAGTTTTTACGATTTGTTATAAGGCCCTGGTCTCCTTTGTTTCCGTGTGCCTTGATCACAGGATTGGAGGTTTTGCGTCATCGAAGCACATTTTTAGTGTGATGTGTATTTGAAATTGGTTTCAAATTTAACATCCCGTTTAACTGTTCTATATACATCCGTAGTACACTTTATGGTGGTATGCAATTTCCGTGCAATTTCACTATGAAGTTTTGTTTTATGATCTTTGCTATTTTTAGTTGTTTCCTCCTTCATAAGGCTGTTGCTGAGCACTTGACCCTCTTTGTGAAAGTAAGACCCGTATTTGTACCTTTTCATGATGTTCTGTTTTTGAGTAGACTCCTTTTTGACCGTGATACCAATGTAACGTGCAAATTCCGTCACGGTAATGAAATTGTTTCTGACCCATTGACATTCGACTGCAGGCACTTATCATTGCTGTTCACACAAGATGCAGGACTGAACCTCAATTCCATTTTTGTCCCCAACCTTTCTAAACCAAACTTGCTCACCTTAGAATAAAGAAATTTGACTGATAATTCTTTGTAAGGTGCCTATGCAGACAAGTCACCTTTTCTCATTACTGAACAGATAGTGTTGATTATCTGTGGTGCTCACAGAAAGCTAGACTAACATCTACCACAGTGAAAACAGAAATGAACCCATAATCCAGAGGTCATGGGTTCATTTCTTCTAACACTAGTGTGACATCATGTTGTCTCTAACCACTAGCATCATTGCCATTATGCTTTCCACACCTCACACCCTTTTCATTCCTTTGGCCCTGAATGAAACAATTGTGCATGAAACATCCAGGCCTTGAATTATGGTTGGGAGAAGAAAGCAACATTTCCTTACACACAGAGATGGGTCACTCGCACCGCAAATGAGGTGAGGGCAAATCTTACTCGCAGCCTTTTCCGTCCTTTCCATCAAATTCCAGGGACGCTACTCTCTGCCCATGCCAAGTAAACACTCTCCACACAAAGGCATCTCTCTCTCTCTCTCTCTCTCTCTCTCTCTCTGTCTGTCTGTCTGTCTGTCTGTCTGTCTGTCTGTCTGTCTGTCTGTCTGTCTGTCTGTCTGTCTGTCTGTCTGTGTCTCTGTCTACCTCCAATAAAGTCAGTGGGTGGATGGGTTTGTTGGTGGGTATTTGTCAAAACAGTTAACTTTTAAAACATAATCTAATGTATGTGTAGCCACTAATTAATTGAGCACCTGGACTGTCAGTTGTGTTAGTTTCATTAGATCTTTCTTGGGAACTCCCTCCCCCCAAACTGTACTTGAAACGGCTCCCATTGATTGAATCTACACACTACAACAACTAATACTACTATGATCACTCCACTACTACACCTAGGCCTCTTCTTGAGATCTAAGTACATTTCCATCCACCTCACATCTGTTGGGTATAATAAATGTTTTTTAACCAATGCTTGTTAAGTATTATTTGCTTTAGAATGTAATTGTTGGTTTGTGCAAATGTGCATTAATTAGCAGACTGCTCAATATTGATAGATTTCATGTACATAATGTTATTTTACAACATCAACAATGTTACTAAAAACAGGGAAATAATGTGTTTCTGTATTTTTTGTATATACAAATGTGTCGTTGGAAACACATTTGTCTCTTCTCTATCGTGGAGCAAGAAATGATTGTGAACGGATGAGATTGGTTGGAATTTTTTGAGGTTTAGAGTCAGGTGTGATCTCTTATCTTAATAAATGTGGGGCCTTTGTCTCCGATTAGTAAGTATTAAAAGCTTTGTGACTGCACAGCAAGCTGACAATGCATTCTGTTGAAAGATTTTAGCTTTTTGCCTTCTGACCTCAACTTCACCTCTTGAAATCACAGGCTTATAGTTGCCATTGTTATTGCTAGAACACAGCGTTTGTCCTCCTGGAACTGGATCCATTTGCGGAGTCTGTCCTCCTCTTACATTATCATGGAGGTGCAGGTATTGCGAAACAGCTCAGGTGGCGGCACGTTGTAAAGCTCATCCACTCGTCTTTTGTCCGGCCTTTATGAAGGCTCTTGGGGGGGGGAAAAAGCGTTTGATTGTTTCTTGACTTTTCCAGGTCAGGTGGCAGGGGGATTCCAGGAATTCCTTTTTGTGCAGAGCCCTCCTCTTGTGTCAGCTGATGGGGAAGGTGATAGTTTTTTCTCAGAGGTGCACTTAGTTCTGTCTAGTCTGTCCAAGGCTAAATGTCTAATGCTGTCGCTTATGCATTGACAATTAGGTAATTACAGGGAATTTGATTTGTTTCACAAATCAACTAAGCAGCTGACTACTTCATTCATGTAAAGATATCTCTTTCAGATAAAGCCACCTGGTAAACTGAAAATCGTTGCATCTTGATAATTCAAGATATAATCTCAAACACAATGTACCCAATATCTAAAACGACTATAGGCGAAGCAAATGTTAGCCAGTCAAAGTAGACGAGCAGAGCACAACACCATACATCACATCCATGCATGAGCAAGTGGGGACTTCCCAGGACTAATGAAAATACTATATGCATCAAACATGTAATATGCTGCTGCCTTCTTAATAAGAGAAAGAGCACCAGAGGGAAACATGTGCTGGTTTCGTCACTCACAGGTACTGGAGCGTTTCCCCTCTGTTACTGTGTTTGTACAACCTGTAATTAGCAACAGGAAGCTACAGACCGCACACCTCCTTTGGGACACATCCCGAGGCTGTGAGGAGAAGTAGACGTGTTGGTCCAGCAGTGTCTCTTGATATCCTGTCACCCTACAGGTGTTACCGTAAACGGTAACCGTGCCTGTACTTGTTCAGGTATCTTCCGAAGTAGTAAACTAACCGAGCATGTGATGCCAGGGAAATATGAAGACGTTATGAGTTGGCAACACCTTGTATTCATTTCATTAGTTTCACTGGAACCTGGAAGCCTGGGGTTTGTTTGAGTCAGTTAACAGGGTTTCATACAAATACGAAAGAAAGAAAGAAAATAAATGACAATGTTCTGTTGTCCCAGCCAATGACAACAGGCCGATGAGAAGGGGATTTTACTTTTCAGCTGTGGAAATCGGCTTTATTGCTAGAAATAATAGAGTTGCATGATTTTGCTTTGGTGGCATCTCTGACTTTGTTGTTGTTATTACATGCTTTAAACTTTCACAAAATGACCTTATCAGCTTGTGTTTTGTGGCTATGAAAAATCCAGCATGTTCTGTTTGCTGATTTCTAGTAAAGCATAAAATATATGACAGCAGAAGTCACCAGTTAGTTTTATGAAACGGATCCAATCTCACATACAGAGCCGTGAGTCATTTGTAGTGTAAGTTAAACCTTAGACTGCAGAACAGCTGGCACACTGGCAGATGAGATAAAGATGCTGTAGTAGCGCATTACAGGATACACTTTGTTTACAGATGCACGCCTTTCAAAAAACATGTATTTGCGTCAAGTGTGATGTCTCTTTTCATTTCCCTCCAATTGACACGCAAATATTTGCCAGATTGCTCCCTGTCTGAGTGGGGATTTCATTAAAAAAACGAGACAAAGAGAGCACCCAACAGAGAGAATGGCTGAGTGTGAAAGTAAACAGAAGTCAGAAGTAAACTTAACTTGCCTCACTTCACTGAGTAAATGAAAAAATAGCCACAGGCCACCTTGCAAATATTGAGCATGTTTGATGGGCCGGACTCCCTTGAGACATAGCTGGGAACAGTGGGGGCTGATCTTCTCACAGCAGGGTGGCGACGGGACCTGCCAGAATCCATATTGGCATGAACGTATCTGGTGCAAACATAAATCTCTCGTGTCATGTCACTTGTGGAAGACTTTATGAAATACCTTTGCACTAATGTATTGTTTTGTTAGAGCCATGTTGTTAACAGTGGATAAGCAGGAATGAAATAATTAGCAGTTTGGTGGAATTATGGAGCTGTCTGTCTACCTCAATATTGCAATAGCATTTGGTTGTTTGTGGAGTTTGGCAACACAGACAAAAGCATATGTGATGATGAGGAGACTGTAAAGCTGACCTTGACTGGCTGGATGTCAGTCTGTGGTTGTACATTCGACCAGCTGAACTGACCGGCCAGTTACGATGTCTGGTTTCTACTGGGATTTGGACAGCACTGGTCAGTCATGTAGCGCTGTGAATGAACAGAATGAATGGAGATCCTTGTTCTGCAGCACAGCCACCAAACACTCGACTGACTGACTGTTTTTCTGAATGACTGATTCACTGACAGGCTAACACACTGACTCACTGACAGACAGTCCATATGGCCGTAACAAAGCGTGCTTTGTACAAGAATGGAAACACAGTTATATTGTTGTGTTTTCTGTCAATCATTAAGCTGGTATTCTGTCCGAGCAAACCGTACTGGTGCTGTTCAGTTCTTGGTTACTGGAACTCACTGGGAGGGCAGTGAGTGTGTGGAGTTTGGAAAAAGGATGGGGCTAATTCCACATTCATTCCACTTACCGACATACCCCCCCCCCCACACACACACATACCAGAGTTTAAAAACATTTTCAGTTTTGAAAACAAATCGTCTGAATTATGTCTGGGCCTACTAAAAAGGATACAGATTCAGTTTTTTTTAAATTACAAGTGACATCTGCCATTGCACCCTTTAGCAGATTTTACTGCTGACGGTGTCCGGTTCATAGCCTAGTCTTTTCTTTTGTTTGGACAAAGTCATTTCTGCTATAGCTCATCTTTGTTCATTTTGCTGTGTTATGTGTAACCAAGAGCAATAAGCTGACAAGCTCTTAAATGTCACACATTGTGCCGGGAGGACCAGAGACCAGATGTGCACTTAATACAAGGATTTAAGGGGGAAAACTGAAATTCAACCCGATATTATTGATAGAATAAGGAGCCATCGGAGCCAGACTCAGCCCTAACCAGCTGGGCCTTTTCAGGTTTTGGCTGTTATGCACATACAGGGAATCCAAATGAATGGTGTTAAATTGGATATTTTCCATCAATATTCCTTTATCTACCGCTCAGTCATAACAGAGACACTCCTATGCTCTGGCTGATCAGATTGAAGGTCATTTGAAGAGTTAAGTATGGCATAGGCATGACAGGTGTCTCTTAGACGTAAGCGTTTGGATTTCAAAAAGTGCCTTTTCACTAGTAACCGACTTCATGTCTTATTTATGTGATTTATTTGTTCTTCCTCCTTCCATAATCATTACATTTGAATTGGGCAGTGATTGACTCACAGGATATCTCCTGCCTGCCTGCCTGCCTATCTGCCTGCCTGCTTGTTTATGGACCAGCAATCTGGCAGTCACTCCTTGTTCACCTTCCAAAATTATTCTCGGTGGGGCTATTGGGTCCAGAGGCCCTTTAATTTTGGTGGTCGTGGCTATCTCATCTCATTTCATCTTGACTCAAAACTGCAATAACATCTCTGCTGACAATAATAGTTGCCTGATTACCACATATATGGCATCGTAAATTGAGACTTACAAGAGCTCACAAGTTGAGGAAAGTGACTTATTCACATCTAGCAACATGATACAGCAGAGCCCTACTACAGAAGGTTTGCTCTTACATAAGTACATACAGTGTGTAATATTTAGATATACAGTATATATATAGTAATTGTAATATTTTATTGTTTTACGATCATATAACTGGCAAGCAAATAGGCCTGAAGTGGCTGTCGGAATCAAATAATTTAAAAGCAACAAGCCAAAATTTTTTCCCACCCTTTGACTGGTTACTGGTGTGAACTTCCCAGCCTGTTGTCCCGCTGGGTCGGTATTTCTGTTTCCCTGGAAGCGCTGTATCTGCCTTTTGACCCACCGCAGCAACCTTTATTTTACAGCTAGAATGCTGTGGAATGATTGACAAAGCTGTACTGTGTGGATGCTATCAACTCCATAAATGCCTTTTTACAATTTTGTTTTTACAGTTTTGTTAAGCCTTTCAGATTGAAGCGGTGATGTAGGAAACACCCATTTTTTCCATCAATGTTGGGAAGTTTAAAATGGTTAAAAGTTGAACGTGACAATTCTAAAATTATATTTAATAGTAGGCTGCTTTACTACTTGATATATTTACGTTGTGACCAAACCCAAATTTAATCATTTGAATCCATGTGAAAATGTGAAAATTGTTGTCATGCACATGGACCAGCCCAGTTAGAAATCATGTTGCATGTTTTCATCCTCAAGAACTCGGCTTTGGAAACAGGAATCGACCTGGGTATGTCTTTAACCCTGAGTAATCACACTTCTTGTTGACATTGTGTTACTGTGGAATGTTGTAACTGCGGTGTGTAGTTGTTATCATGGAGTTGGGGCTCAACCAAGTCGAAGAATAATTGGTGCGGCACCGCATTCTTGCCTTCTGGTTTAACTGATAATCCACCCAAAACCTACTAGGTAGCGGTTTTCTCACTGACGGAGAACACCAGTTGTGCTCAATTTAGATTTTAATCTGTGTATAAAAATATGCTCTATAAGAGAAGTTAGGGGCGTCATCTTCTCCAGGCCTCCTTGTTTCCTGACAAATTTGATTGGGACAACATGTTGAAACACATCACAGTGGTTTGCAGTCAGCATCCTATGCATAACACATAATTTCCCCATAGCTCCTCTTTGGTTTGTTTATGTTAATATTAGTTTTACCCACTGGTGGACGATATAATCAAAATAGAGGTTTTTGTTTCTCTTAAAGATGTGGTTTCTTTTTCCATGTCTGTGCCTGGAAGCACTCGCACAAATAATTTCAAGCACTGATCTACACTGATTTTGTTGTGGACAGTATATTTGTTTCTCTTGGTGGAATGAGACCTTAATAGTGTGTCTTTGTACACAAACGTTTTGACATATATGCTATTAACGTTGACGTTGTGTTCAGGGCGAATTCTCTATTTTGGTGATGATGGATGCTGGACTGTTTTATAATATGCGGTTAGCGTGTCAGTGGCCTAATGGTTTTGTTGCTATTTGACATTTAAAAACTTCTTATCCTGTTCTTATCCATAGGCTTGTCGACTATTGCAATACACTGCTTGGTGCTTCCTGTTTGTTTTCCTTGCTGGGAATTCTCTGTCTTTGAGCCAAGGTTCACCACCAGGTGTGATTGCATCCTAAATATCCACCAGTCCGCTTCTAAGATTGTTGTTTTCCTTCTGGAGCTCCTGAATCAGTTTTTCCTGTCATCTGTTACAATATCCTCTTATTTAGAGGGACACCACAGCAACTGTAAGAGTTATTTGTAGCAAAGCTCCCTGGAAAACCTGGAGAGGGGGCTGTTTATCACTGTGGATCTGGGATGACCCCAAACAGCGGTACACAGTTGCACATATTCCTGTAGAGAATTCTGGTATTGCAAGTAGCTTATGTGCCTTCGTCAAAAGCACCTGGTTTTGTTCTTATGCAAGTTCTAATCTGGGCTCAGCGAGATGGTAAACCTGTGTGTTCATGTGAGTATGTGTTTGTGTCATTCACCTCCAGTAAATGAGTGCCAGCGATGAGTTAAGTCTCAGGACCGCACTGTTGTCTGTTTGTTGCACTCTGACACATGTTTTGATGGCTGTTAGATGGAGAGAGATGTTAGATGTTGCAGCATCACAAAAAAGGATGTACAGGCAGGTAGTATTAGTATATGTTATGGATAGTAAGAGCAGGTATTAGGCCTGATCTCTGCATTTCTAATGGCTTAATATCAGTTATGTAAAGCCTGATCCATTTGCTCACCTTCTTTTAACACACATTATGATTGAGTAAATTACAATCAAATAAACAGGAGCAGCGGTTTTACACATCCGCTCTGACAACAAGTGATACGATGTGTTTATTTTGCCCATATTTCATTGACATTATGCAGGTACGCAGTGTTTGTAGTTACCTGATTTTGGTTTGGTTTCAGCTTCTGCTTGTGATGCAAAGCTAAATGTCCATCAGTGGATGCTATGGACAGAATCCCTTTCTGCAATATAGAAATCAATTAAAGTAACACTGTGATGGAGATTGTGTATTCTTAACGCAATTGTAAATATAAATAAGGATTTGATCAGAAATCTACCAGAAATCAACACTTGAATTTGGATCTACTATGTGCAACATAGAACATCATCATCTGCCTTGGTATAAATCCACACTGTTGTTTTTCTCTGTACCCCCACAGAGTGTCCACAGAAGTGTCCACGGCGAGTTTGCACAGCTGATGGTGAGTGCTGCCACCCTCAGTGTCTGGGCAGCTGCACAGTCCCTGACAGTGACACAGCATGTGCTGCATGTCTGCATTACTACCATGAAGGGCACTGCGTGGCCGACTGCCCGCCTGGCACCTACAAATTTGAGGGCTGGCGCTGCATCAGTGCTGAGCTTTGCTCCAAAGTTCACCTCCCCGAGTTCGACAGCTTCATAATCCACGCCGGAGAGTGCATGCCTGAATGCCCATCAGGATACACTCGCACTGCACCAAACAGGTGAGCTATACACTTCAAACAAAACAGAAACTCAGAAAGATGACCTACAATGTAAGGAAGTGACATTTTTATTTCTAAAACTAAACTGCTAAATGACTGCCTTTGAGGATTGCCAATGTTCCTTTTGTAAACACCTTGTTGGCAAATTGTGAAAGTTGCAGTTAAATGCGTCATGGACGTCGTAAAGCTGTTACTGTAGCATTTTCAGGTCATGGTACTTATGATATCAGTATCTCCAGGGTTGGCATGTTGTGAAGAAAGCCTCACTGTCTGCTGTCTCGCCATATCTGTCTTGTCTAGTATGTTCTGTAGCGCCTGTGATGGTCTGTGTGACAAAATATGCGAGGAGAAGATTATCGACTCTATGGACGCCGCTCAGTCCCTCAAAGGCTGCACTGTTATCAAAGGCAACCTGCAAATCAACATCCGCAGAGGCCGTAAGTACTGCAGCACACAACTACAACCCTACACCCCCCCACACTACAATGCTACTACTCACCACCTCTGCTAGTAGAAGTCAAAGGAGAGCAGAGCAGTTCTCATTTAGTTCCCCCTCTTGGAGTTTCCCAGCTGGTTTAGAGATTGAAAGCATGAAGAAGTTGGTCTAGAGGTTGAACCATGACTGATGACAGTAAGGCACAAGTCCCAGATTTCCCAGTCGGAGGAAATGATTTAGAAACTCCACCCTGCCTCTTGGTTTGTTTGAAGTATTATTCTATACTGTATCCGCTTAGTACCAACTGCTGAGATTCATTTAGGGCTACACTAAGATGGATATAGTGCTAATTATTTTTTGGGTGTAATCATGATAACTTCCGACAATATTAACAACAACAGCAACCCTTCAAAATTAAGTTAAGGCATTGCATTGTGAGAGTGAGACAATGTTTTTAGTATTATTAGGTGCTGAAATAAGCTGAATTATAACCATTATTATACACAGCTATAGTACGTAGTCAGCCAGATCTCTTTCATTATTGTAGAACATTCTCAGAAGAACGATTGTGTCATACACATCCCTGGACTTGTATTCGCTGGAGACCGAACCATTATGCAGCTACAAAGAAAAGCGTTAGTCACGCACGCCCTCTTGAATTACTGCTACACACACATTACAAAATGCAATACCTAATACGGATGCAGTAATATAAACATTTGCTCTGCCAGCAGTGCAGCAACAGTCACAGCCAGAAAAATGGACACTTTGAAAAGAAACTACCTTTGACTGTTTGCACTTTTCTTTGCACTGTTGAGCACAATCAGAAGTATCTCAAAGTGTTTTTGCTGCAGACAAGTGATGATCTATGTTTTGGCCCTCTGGTGGCCACAGTGTTTAATCTTCCAGAATGCCGTGAAACTCTGAAGCGAGTCCATGAGCAAACACCACTTGCATTGCAACTGTATGCATAGCTAAATTCAGTAACCTGCACTAAGTCTAACTGTTAATGTGCAGGACATATTTCAATTAAATCCTGGGAAATAATGCTGTGAAGCCTGATTTTTCAGAATCAGAAGAGCTTTATTGCCAAGTAATCGACATATAAGAGCAACAGTAAATCTACAGTAAAAAACATACATAGTTATATACAGAAAGTGTAAATGTAGATGAGGAAAATGGCTGAGAATATGAGAATGGAGATTTATCCTAGCTCTGACATTGTGTGTGTGTGTGTGTGTGTGTGTGTGTGTGTGTGTGTGTGTGTGGGTGTGGGTGTGTGTGTGTGGGTGTGGGTGTGTGTGTGTGTGTTTCTAGACAACATGGTGGCGGAGCTGGAGAGTTTCACAGGCTTGATCCAGAGGGTGACTGGATATGTGCGGATCAGACACTCCCACACGCTGAGCTCCCTGGCCTTCCTCCGCAGCCTGAGATACATCGATGGAGAAGATCTTCTGGACGAGTACGACCACACACACGCACATGTATCAGCCTACAAGCAACCACGCATACCAAATTCCATTCTAAAACAAAATTTATGGTCTCGACTGTTCATAAGTGCTATGCTGGCAGGCATGCATGTTCTCAAATAAGAGATGTCCGCTCCCCGTAAATGCTCATTTACTGTACATACCTGCAGCCCGGGTCTTCCTGTCTTCTTCTGCCTCTCTCCACTGGGTTCGATTTTATTGCAATTATTTGAGCTTTTGCCCCGTTTCTACCTAACTGTGGCTATTGCACAATCAGCCCCCATTAAACATTTTTAAGCACCAGGGAATAGTTGTGGTGAATGATGACTGAACTGATTCTTTTGTCACAGTATTAAACTTCTACTAACTGGGCAATGAAAAGGAAACAAATATCCAGCATTCTAAGAATATCCTTTGCAAAGCTGTAAAAGCTTTGGAATATCAGATGGGCGGTGTGTACGGAGATACTTTGCTGAAAACCATCAGATTTAGGTCATCACAGTTGCTGAAGGGGATCCTTATCTGTCCTTATCTCGTCTGCTAAATATCACATTGGAGGACAAAACTTTTGCCTTGGCCTTGGTTTTTGTGCGTTGCTGTGAGAGTTGATGTGATTGTTGCTGTTAAAGGTCATCACAGAGATGCAGGATGAAGAGAAAACACAAGGAATGAACAGTCAGAGCTGATCGGATGTTTTGACTGGGGTTTCAGACTGGAAACATTTTTTTAGGACTAAATCACTGTTTGAATTGATAACTGTAGCTTTGCTAATACACAAAGTATAAAACACTTACTTGTGCCCTTAATAAACCTGGGCACGTAATTGTACCGACAAAAGCTAAAGGTAGATGTCACTTACAGTTTCCTCAATGCATTAGGAGGGGAGGCAGTAGCTCAGTGGGTAGAGCTTCCGCCTGGGAACTGGAGGGTCGCAAGGCACTGAACCCTCAATTGCTCCCCCCTCTGCGTAGGGTGGTAATGTAATGTAAGTCGCTTTGGATAAAAGCGTCTGCCAAATGCTCGTAATGTAATGTAATGTAATGTAATGCATTGTACCTTCCAGTTTGCTCAGGAATGGTTTACAGAAATGCCTCCTAGGGTCATGGGGAGACATTCACTCCCTCCCCCTTCTCATTCTCCTTGGGACCACAGTTCATTGGAATTGTACTGTCTCAAGGCTCACATTCCAGTCATTCCTGTCTGAATGTTGCCAAATGAGTCATAAAAACTCCACCTCCCTTCTTATCCCTCCTTCTTGCCTTCCCCCCTACTCTTGTGCTGATTCTGAATACTCATCTCAAATGAATGAGTTACTGATTAATCAGTCTATCCAAGTCATTTTCTCTCACCACAAACAATGAATGGAGATCCACAGGGACTAGAGACACACTCTGCTAAACAGTCAGCAAAGGTTCAACTCATTGAGGAAGACCATGTTATTTCCAGTAAAGTTCCTGGGGGTCAATCAAACATCTATTCATCCTAAACTGCTAAACTGTTTTTATTCTTAAGAGCTGAGATGAAATAATTGCATGAATCCCAATTGAACAGATGCTGAAAAATTACCCATTGAAAAATGTTGCTTTACACTGTCTCGTACACAAATCGCTTATGTCTGTCCCTCCAGCATGTACGCCTTCTCTGCATTTGACAACCAGCAGCTGCAGTATCTTTGGGACTGGAAGCAGCATAACCTGACCATCAAGACAGGAAAACTGTTCTTCAGAGCCAATCCAAAGCTCTGCATATCCGAGATCAGCAAAATGTGGGGGAAGACAAGCATTCAAGGCCACTTTGATAAGAACGATTTCCCTAACAATGGGGACAGAGCCAGCTGTAAGTGTCAAATGAAACACTGTCACAAAACCACATACTGAGAATTGTAATCAGTCCACTCCCTATGTGTTTATCTAGCAGCTTAATATGTTTTGGTTTTAACTCCATGCTCCATCTCCAGGTGAGAGCACAATCCTGAAGTTTAAGTCCAATAGCACCAGAAGTACAAGGATCAAACTGACTTGGCAGCGCTACCGTCTTGACGATTACAGGGACCTCATCAGCTTCATCGTCTACTACAAGGAGGCGTAGGTTTCCCCAGTCATTGTCCCTTGTCTTGTTTCCCTTTCCATGATAAATAGACTCATGTTGTGTCTTTGCATGATACAGGCTGTAGTCGTAATAAGAACTGGAAAATGTGTTTTTGAACTATGAGAAAAGTATGTATGAAAAATGCAGATGATTTGGCAGTTGAAGCACCTGCAATGACAGACACAACAAGCCAGGAAACAAAAGCCTACTATCATTCCTGAATACGTAAGCAAGACCAGACGGAAAGGAATTCTAGTTGATGCTTTTTGATATATGTTTACCTGTTAGAAATGTTTGTATAGTAAACACACAGAAATAATGCAGGCTTTTACAATATGTCCAGATCTGATGAGAAACACAGTTGATGTTTCTTCCTGAAGTGAAAGTCACAATAAATTATAGATTGGGCCATAATTGTCTGAGACTACCCCTTTCCATTTGCAGGCCATTCCAGAACATCACAGAGTTTGAAGGACAGGATGGTTGCGGCTCCAATAGCTGGAACATGGTTGATGTGGAGCTCACACAGGACAAGGATTCAGACCCTGGGGTGCTGCTGTCCGGCCTGAAACCCTGGACGCAGTATGCCATCTTCGTCAAGGCCATCACACTCACGGTGGAGGACAAACATATGCCGACTTCAAGTGCCAAGAGTGAAGTGGTTTACATCCGCACCAGCCCGTCAGGTATGCACAATGATTTTGTAGGACTGAGGATTATACGCGATGTAAAGGAGTGCTAAAAAGAAGAATGTAAAAAAAAAAATGGTGAAAGGTCACAATGATCGAAACCACTCCTATACTTTAAGCGACAGATAATGGATCTGTTCACATTGTATTTACGCTTGAAAATAGACGTGGAATTGTTTCATGATGAAAGAGATATTTGATTTCTGTGTAAGAAGATGTAAGAAGATGGAGAGGAAGACGGTTTTAATGAAATACAGCTGCAATTCCAAGAGACGGAGAAAAATTGTTTCAAATATGTCCAGCTACAGTATAATCCAATGAATACAGGGACGGCTTTAAATAAATCCAGCTGCATTGTAAAGACAAGGCAAGGTTGTGATCTCAGAATAACACATCTGCACTGATTGGCCAGCATCCCAGTTAGAAAGAAGAAGTCAGAAGTTTTGCAATAGCTCTGAAAGACCTAGTTTTGGAGCGCGATGACACAAAAAATTGAAGTCTGAATCTGAAGTTTCTCTCTCCCCTGCGGTCTCTCAGCTCCCTCCATGCCTCAGGATGTGCGAACCTATTCTAACTCCTCTACCCAGCTGGTGGTCCGTTGGTCGCCTCCCCTCTCACCAAATGGGAACCAAACATACTACCTGGTCAGATGGCAGCAACAAACTGAAGACAGAGAGCTTTACCAGCACAACTACTGCTCTAAAGGTATGGACACATGCTCACATAGCCCTACCCAATCTTCACTAGAATAGATTTTGTACAGATTTCAATATGTCGTCTTCTTCCTTCCAGAGCTGAAGATCCCTGTAAGGATTGCCGCAACAGGAGTGGGAGACCAGGAAGAGGACACCAAGCCCACTAAGCCTGACCCTGACGGAACAGATAAAGGCCCCTGCTGCCCCTGCCCCAAGTCAGTAGAGGACCTGGAGGCTGAGGCTGCCGATGCCTCTTACCGAAAAGTGTTTGAAAACTTCCTGCACAACTCCATTTTCACGCCACGGTAAATAACTCATCATCATTTCTCTACAACCTGGCATAGTGGCTGTGTACTGGACATTTGTGTGTTTTAGTTTAGTTAATAAATGGAATAGAACAGAAAAGAAACTTTATTGGGCCAAATCACATGCAAACACGTCATCTGAAATTTGTCTTGAGTGCCCCTCTTACATATCAGTAATAAAAGATCAGAGGATGAATAACAGGATGTCACAATCTTGGGCCATCATCCTTTCCTTTTAGCTTTGTTAGAAAGTGGACCCTTTTCTTCCTGAATAAACCCAAAACATAGCAAAACCTTCCACACAGTCGCCCTTTGTTTTTACTCTCTTTAAGCTGTTTACTGGAACTTAAGGGAATTGTGGCTAGATTACATTAATGTCCGCTCCGCATCAAGAGCATTCGGAGAAATGATGTCAGCAGAAAATTGTTTCAATTCATATAATCCCTAAAGCTGTCAAGAGTGTATCAAACACACAAACCAGCAAGGCCTAGCAAATTAATGAGAATTGTACATTTAATCACTATCAGAAACATCATCAATTTCGTTCCAGTCAAGTTGCAACAAAATGGTTCTTTGCAAAATTACCTTTTTCTGTTCATAAAACACATTGACCCGTCACTTTTGTTTGGTTCAACTTCAACTTTGTTTACTAAAGCAAGATGAAATAGATTTCTTCTTCTGATACCAATGTTTCTAGTGAATGAGGCACAAAAGTGTGTTGGCCTAGTTTTGGTGAGGAAACAATTCTTCCTTTCCCCACCCCACCCTGAGTATTATTCTCACATAAATTGCAGTACACGTGGACAGCTTTTTCCCCTGTTGTTTCTAAATGGTGGTTTTGCCCTTTGGCTGAAGTGCAAGGCACTGGGCCAACTCTCTTAATCTTCATCTGCATCACATTATATTTCTGTGTGTCTCTCCTGACACACATGCACACACGCACACACGTGCAGAGAGCATAGCCTTGTCCTGATGATATTGGTGCTCTGTCTCTGTCTCCTACCCTTCTTGTATCGTATCTAAGCTCCCTCACGCCATCTTTTCTCTGTGCCTTCCTCTTGTCTCCAGGCCACCAGATCGTCGCCGTAGAGATGTGTTTGGCGTTGCCAACTCCACTGTGTCCCGCCGCAGCCAGCTGCACACCAACAGCAGTACTGTCCCTCCTCTCACAGCTGGCGGAAGCAACACCACAGCAGACCCGGAGGCAAAGGAGCGTGAGTTTGAGTTCATGGAGCGGGCTGTGACAGAGCGGGAGCTGCAGATCTCTGGCCTACAGCCGTTCACTGTTTACCGCATCGACATTCATGCCTGCAATCGGCAGGTCCAACGCTGTAGCGCTGCAGAGTTCGTCTTCTCCAGAACCAAACCTGCAGGTTAGAGGACAAATGTGTTGTTTACACTAAATCTGATGAAGTTATTGCTTAAAATATATGTGATCACATTTACCTCCTAGGTTATACATGTCAGCCTTATATTGGGCAGATGTAACTCAAGTGTGTTTACCACCATTATGTTACTGTTACTTGATGAACTGATCATCCCACTATTCAATCCAAAGATGAAGGTGGGGTGATGTAGTAATCGACGATCAGTGATTGCAAATAATGAAAGTGGTTGGTGAATTGTGGCATTATATATTACATCACATTTTTATTTTTAGCTCACACTTAATAACCTAATCACCATGTGGTTCTACAGACAAGGCTGATGACATTCCTGGCCCAGTGTCCTGGGAGGGCCATGAGGATTGGGTGTTTCTACGCTGGCCAGCACCATCTCGCCCTAATGGACTTATCCTCATGTATGAAATCAAGTTTAAACTGGCTAATGAGGTAGGAACCAAGGATAACGCCGTCTGACCTATCAATTTTCTGAGAGCAAATGTCAAACCTGCACACATATCAAGGCTAAACAGTCTCGGCCTCCTTGATAAATAAGACTGCAGCTGCCACACTGTCTGTTTTGATATTTCCAAAACACGCATTTAAAAAAAAAAAAACTTAAAACCAACTGTTGATGATAATAGACTGAGCCTGTGTGTGTGTATCTGTGTCTGTGTGTGTCAGGCTGAGAAGCACGAATGTGTCTCGGGTCAGACGTATCAGACCCAGCGCGGTGTTCGGTTGGCAAACCTCAGTCCAGGAAACTACTCAGTCAAAGTCCGAGCCACTTCACTGGCTGGTAATGGATCCTGGACACACATGATGGATCTCTATGTAGCTGAAAGTAAGAGACACACACACTCTTGCACTATCAAATAACATTATCCTTTAAACCTGTACTTACAGATGTCTGGTTAGTTTTGCAGATTTGCAAAACAACAAAGCAGAAACACCTTTTTTATTACACCTTGTTATCAAAGATATATAACCAATGTTGTATTTGGCCGCACAGGATATGAAAACATTCTCTACGCCATGATCTTTGTCCCCATCGCTGTCATCCTCTTCATCTGCTTTCTGGTTTCGGCACTGATTGTTCTCAACAGGAAAAGGTGTGTGCTTGCGTGCATGCATCTTTGTGTAGTTCTGTGTCAGTGGTACATTAATAATGGAAAATGTAGACACAGCCTATTTGTAATTACCATCATTACTCTACTTTTATTGTAATATGTAAGTTAAGGTTAACTTCTTTAATCCATGTAATGTTTTGTTGCAAGCACGTCTTAAAGGATGTTACAGAGAAAGAACCTAACTTAGACCCATCTAATGAATGAATAAACACAGAACAAAATGTGATGACACATTGTGTGATACAACAAAACACAAGGAAAGCTGGAACAGCCGTCATTGGAGCACATACTGTACCTACACCAAAACCAAAGAAGCCGAGACACTGTTTTTTCTTGTTCTAATAATAATATACTGGCCTAAAGAGAGAAAAATTCTATTATAATACTGTTCAGCCTTTATTTCAAACTGTTTCAGTAATATAAAAACCTTAAGCATGCGACAGAGTCAGTATTATGACAGACACACTTTTGTGGTGGTTGCATGTTTGTAGCAATATTTGATTGACAACAACATTTCCATTGCGAGAGCTCAGTCAAATCTGCATCTGCACCACATTGCACCTCTTGATAGTCTATAATGATATAACATGTCTTTTTTTTAAATGTCTAATAATGCCGTGTCTCGCTGTGTTAAGAAATCGTTTTTTAAAAATCTGCATCTGCCCCTTGATCTGGCCAAAATGTAATGGCTTCTTCGCTGGGCCAATGTCCCCACAATTTTATCAGGTCAAAATCAGTTTGTAAAAACACAACCTTTCTGGGTGGAGGTAAAAGAAACACAAAATGGCATGTAGCAGCAACATAAGAAAATCTACCTAACCCGAATGACGGAGCCAAGGCCACACGGCAAAGCACAGACAAATACAAACAAGAAAAGTATTATTTGGAAAAACACATGGGAGACACCAGTCAAAATGGTCGCGACTGGCAAGGCTAAGTGCAGTAGCTGCAAGGTCAGAGCAGATAAAACACCCAAAACAAGGATATAGTACTATCTAAAGCACTGTGTAAGCAATATACTGTATGAAGAGGAAAGGTCTTGAAGTACTTACAGAACACCACAAGATCAAACATGAAGCAGGAGACATTCACAATAAATCTTTCAGCCAAGTTCAACATAAGTTCATTAAATTAGTTTGCTACTTTAATACCCAGGCATGGCAAAAGGCAAATCCAGTCCATAAAACTAATTGGCAAAATAGGAAATATTTTACAGTGTTATTGAGTTGGCACCCTTCTCCTTACTGGAAGCACATTGTAATAATCTCAGTGGACCTCTCGGTTTAAAATATTTACTGTGACAAAAATTAAGATGAAAGGAAAAAACCCCAACAATCTTAATGTGATTAAAATGCTGCTAGAAAACAGCAGTGAAGTAAAGCAATGCTATTGCTATGCTGTTATGAAGGAATTTCACAAAATCTCCAAAGATTTTCACCTTGAACATTTTTTGTGGTTGTCCAGGAACAGTGACCGGCTGGGTAACGGAGTACTATACGCTTCAGTCAACCCAGAGTACTTCAGTGCTGCTGAAAGTGAGTGAATGTGTACATAGACATATCAGGCAGCATCATTTCTTCTTCTGTTATTCTGTTCAGTCGAGGAATTCCTCAAGCAATGGTTAATATTCATTTCCACCAAGCATTGTAGTTTTGGAAATACTGGCTAAATATCCGTAGTGGTTTCTATCATTGTTATCACTACATTTAATACCTGCCTATGTGTGTCTCTGCAGTGTATGTACCAGATGAGTGGGAGGTGGCACGGGAGAAGATCGCTTTGAACCGTGAGCTGGGCCAGGGATCGTTTGGCATGGTGTATGAGGGCAATGCCAAGGGCGTGGTCAAAGATGAACCAGAGACCCGTGTCGCCATCAAGACCGTCAATGAGTCTGCCAGCATGAGGGAGCGGATAGAGTTTCTTAACGAAGCCTCTGTCATGAAGGAGTTCAACTGTCACCATGTGGTATGCATGCACATTCTACGCAAACACACCCATATCAGTTTAACAAAGCTTTGGTGGGCACGTTGCACTACTTGTTTAATAAGACGCATGAAGCCAGATCATCTTACAGAGAACAATGGAGCCTGTTTGTTCTGTGTTATGAAAGTGTGGTATGCTGTGATTGCCGCAGGTTCGTCTCCTGGGTGTGGTCTCCCAGGGCCAACCCACGCTGGTCATCATGGAGCTGATGACGCGAGGAGACCTGAAAAGTTACCTTCGCTCCCTGCGGCCCAAAGAGGTATCTTCTCAGTTTCTCACCCCACTTTACTCCCTCTCTCCAGGTCACCAGTGTGTGAAGATGCAGAGGAACCTATGCCTGATTTAATGTGACATCATTTCTTTGCATCTTTGCCTTGACATCTCTTAAATTCTAGTTGTCATCAAGACTTACATTCTCCTTTATTTGTCTCTACAGCAGCAATGGTCGAGCCTGTCCCTCCCTCCCCTAAAGAAGATGCTTCAAATGGCCGGGCAGATTGCTGATGGCATGGCTTACCTGAATGCTAACAAATTTGTCCATAGAGATCTGGCAGCCAGGAACTGCATGGTGGCTGAGGACTTCACTGTTAAGATCGGAGGTAAAGGACAACAGGGATAGAAAAGTTAGAGGTCACTGTCAGGCAAAGAGCTGACGTAGGAGAGGGGCAATGGCACCTTTTACTGTCTAAAGAGGCAAGAAGTGGTATGATCCATTTTTTGAACTTCGGAAAGAAGACATTGTGATATTGGTCATGTTGTTTTGCAGTACACAATTGCAATATAAAAAAAAAAACATTAAATAATTTTCATGGCCTGATGCAGTTTCAAACTTCTGTTGCTCTATTTGGAAAGAATATATGACTCCAACAGTGATGAATGATTTTAGAGACTCAGGGCAGTTTAGTTTTCTGGTTGATTTAACCCGACACTTTTAATCGTTACTCATCCA
The DNA here is from genome assembly GCF_046128005.1 of Genypterus blacodes. Lineage (NCBI taxonomy): Eukaryota > Metazoa > Chordata > Actinopteri > Ophidiiformes > Ophidiidae > Genypterus > Genypterus blacodes. The sequence continues at coordinate 11,635,459 of NW_027466879.1, forward strand.
TTAGTCGATGCCCAGTATGAAGTCCAGGATCAACACAATTTCCTTGTAGTGTTTGGAGCCTCTCACATATGGTCCAGCTTTTGCCAAAACATTTGAAACAGATGTTTGCCTCATTGGACAGCATTTAGTTTCGCCTTTGCACAATCATACATGGCCTTTGTGGCTTTGGAGTACATGGTCTAATAATTTAGTTGTACCCTGCTGACAGAGTACCTGTTTTTCCTCAACATCCCTTTAAACAGCTGTACTTCCACATAAGCAGATTTTGCAATTGTTTTTACTACTAATACTTCTTATTGACCAAATCCTTCTTCAAAAAATCTGATGTCATTTTGCACATTTATTTTATAATTACTGTTAGAAGTTACAAAACCGCTACAGTCACATGTTGTTGGCAAAGCATATGATCACCCCATCAAAAACTGCCTGCCTTCTTTTCTTATCACTTGGAACTCATAGAGCAATGTCATACTGTTTTATTGTTGACCTGCAGCCTTACTGGAAACATTGACAGTGTTATGAAGTTTGTTTTTATTGCTTGGAGACAATGAAAAAAACACTCAATGAAAGAGTAAGTTAGCGTGCATTCCACAAATATGAACATGAGCCTGAATCTCTGGCCAGTCTAGTTGTCAGAGCTTATAAATGAAATATAAAAGCTGTAGCTGTATGACTTGACTATGAGTGTTTGTCCATTTAAGAACAATCTCCTATAATCGCTCAATTAGTCAATTTATTGAACAATCTAGATGAAGCTAGACATTGTCAATTCCTCATTTGCTCTCTCGCTCTCTTTTTCTCTCCATCCCCCCCTTCCTCTCTCTCTCCCTCCCTCCCTCCCTTCATGTATGTGTGTGTAGACTTTGGCATGACCAGGGACATCTACGAGACAGATTACTACCGTAAAGGTGGTAAGGGTTTGCTTCCTGTCCGCTGGATGTCACCAGAGTCTCTGAAGGACGGCGTCTTCACCACCAACTCTGATGTCTGGTAAGCACACACACACACACACACACACACACACACACACACACACACACACACACACACACACACACAAACTTAAACCTCTGTGTATTTTAAAAGCTGTTTTTGAGGATTATCATGAACAGAGGGCCTCTTTTCCTCCCTGTAGGTCCTTTGGAGTTGTGTTGTGGGAGATTGCGACACTGGCAGAGCAGCCCTACCAGGGTCTGTCCAATGAGCAGGTCCTCCGCTTTGTCATGGAGGGAGGATTGCTGGAGAAGCCACAGAACTGTCCTGACATGCTGTAAGTGACCAACACACATGCATCCTTAGTTTAGGTCAACAAATTAGCACATATGCACTCAATAATCATCAGTTCTGATAAATAGTAGAACACCTCTGCTTCTCTTCAGCCAGCGATTTCATACAACAGTGCTGGCTCCCAGTCTGGGTTCTTGGTGTTCTGACTTGTTCTTGTTGTGTAACAACACAAATATAAATCTATTATCCTGGGATGTATCTAATAAAATATTGTTACGTGTAAAAGTGGAAAACACAAATGAGAGAAACAGGCCCTGTGTCACTGAGCATTCACTAACCCATTTAATATAATAACTGCGTCTGAGCACACAGCTGGGTCAGGATGCTTCATTCTCTTTGAGTTAATAAATAGTCACAACATTAGATGTAACCTTGTGGTTGCCATCTTGATATTGTTAGTGTTGTGTTTGATCCGGGCTTCTCTGTGGCAGCTGCCAAGCACAACTGAAAGCAGCATCAGAGCGCCATTTCATTGAGTGTGCAGGGGGGGGCAGGTAGAGATGTTTTAGCAACAGGAACTAAAGACTTGGCAAAAGTAAATATGGGCAGAGACCTCCTGGCTAAGCTGTTACTACAGGTGAACACCTTGATGCGGACTGTGCTAATGAGCGCGTGTGTGTGTGTGTTTGTGTGTGTGTGTGTGTGTGTGTGTGTGTGTGTGTGTGTAGGTTCGAGCTGATGCGAATGTGTTGGCAGTACAATCCTAAGATGCGTCCTTCCTTCGCGGAGATCATCAACAGCCTAAAAGAGGAGCTGGAGCCATCCTTCAGAGAGGTCAGTTTCTTCTACAGCACTGATAACAAGCCTCCCGACGCCCCACCGCTCCATATGGACAACATGGACAACGAGGGCGACGTTCCTCTGGACCCCTCTACTTCCACTCAGCCACAACAAGCCCCAGTCCCCCAGCAGACCCCACCCTCTCCGAGCTCAGAGGCTCCACCCGCCCCCTCGCTCGCCCCCAGCCCTCCCTCCTCCCCCTGCGCGTCAAACGCTGCAACGGACAAAAAGCCCTCCGGCCAGCAGGCGACTAACGGGCTGTTGGGGCCAGGGAACGGGACTGGGCCAGGCATGCCGATGCGGCCATCTCTGGAGGACCTGCCGCCATACGCGCACATGAACGGGGGACGTAAAAATGAGCGCACCATGCCCCTCCCACAGTCCTCTGCCTGCTGATCAACGGGGGGTCACCCTTGCCCATCCACCAGATCATGAACCTTCTACCTGCTGCTCTGCAGAGCCAGATTTCTGGCTGGTGTCTCTTTTTGGAAAAAACAAACAAACAAACAACAAAAACCATCAAAATTGGGTCCACCAGCTCTCTGAGCAGCAAAGACTCATGGGAAGGTGGACACAACTGTCAGCCTATTAGTCCATGTTCTGCTGTACTTCCACACACTTTTTTCATATTATTGTAGTTATGGTTTTTACCAGCTGGCTGTCAGACTGCCGTCGCTGCTGAGTGGGAAGAAGAGGAAAAGTGAAAGAGAAAAAATTAAAATCATACAGAGGGGGGAGCCTGTCTCTCTCTCTATGGATGAACCCATTTTATAAATTGTTTGTTACTTTTTATATCTATTTCCAGATGGGGAAAAAAAGAGTAGGCCTTTATTAATGACCAGTGTTTTGGTCACTTTTGGGCGGGCATTATGGTGAAACTGTTAAGCATATCTAATGAAGAAGCACTTCAGAGAGGTCAGCCTCCGTCAGGTCAACAGTCTATCCGCTGAAAAACAGAGAGGAGAAAAATCTGCCAAATTTGTTGCCAAATTGTATTTTTTTTATAAACTTTTCTCCTCTGCATTTTTGCTCCACTAGCCTCCATTACACCAGATGATCGAAAATGGAAGCCAAAAACTGAACTTTGACCGGGCATGAAAGGGGGATGAGCTTCTCTCAACAGTCCTCAACTCTTCATTCTATTGCTTTTGTCTTCAGTGATCCACATCTGCTGTTTTTGATCTCTGCTGGGCGGGTACCTGCTCAGTTAGACCCCCATGACACGGCTCTCTGTCAAAATAGATCACATAGGCATCCACTTCATCAATCTTGAGAGAGATTGTGCTGTCTAACCCTATATACAGTCAATGAAGAAGAGAAGAAACCTCTCAAAGCAAGGACTGCTGAGGGAAGAGCATAAACAGGCAAACAAGTATGAACACTCGATCTATGACTTCTTATTCTCGGGATTACTCGAGTCCAGAGGTGGTGTTGTTGTATACAAACAGTTTTTTGGTTGTTTCATTTTTTTGACTACTTATTAGTCTTCAACATTTACAACATCTCTACTCGGGCAGAGCCTTTACATACACAAGAATTGTTTGTCACTTTTCTAACTTTTATACGGTTGTAGACATTCATCATGTACAGAAAGAAGCTGCTATTCCTTATTTCTCTTGTGGTTGTAATATAGTTGATATCTATAAATACAGAGAAAAAGTCCTTCAGGTTGGATCTATGAGCGTTTCCACTACAGTCCATTTTTAATGCTCGTATTTGTGTCAGAGATGGCTTTGCTTCTGTGTTGCGTAAACAGTATGACAATTTGCCTTGTGTTTCCTAACACCGGTACCTTCCCCCTCCCACCAGATTAGAGGACAATAATGGTACCAATGATCGTCAACGTCCCAGTCTTCTCTGGGGACACCTCTGCCTCCCTCCTAGGCGGTTGGCACTAGATCCCACACAGGTGTTGGCTTACTGAAAGGGAGACATTATGAGCAAATGGCAGTTTGGATTGGACTTATTCTTTGTTTTGCTCCCCAGCCACGTTCTTTATAGGCGAGGACACACTTCTCAAACGTGCATCATGAAAAACATCTGGATGCCTATTCTCCCCTACTATTCTCGTAAATATGATCTATCACTGATGACTCACCCTCCCATGACATCATCCTGTGGGATCTAGTGACGACCTTTCTCCATACATCATGCTCCTGTAGGAGGTCAGAGGTCAGGCATCACTGCCAGGTCCCAACTGAATCTCAGGTCAAAACAAATTGAAATCTTTTCTACTTTTTTCCAGATTTGTTTTCCCAATTTCTTTCCTCTTTTTCTTTCTTTTTTTTTTAAATCAAGCTGTCATACCCCTAACACCCAGCATGGTGTGTGTGCGCGTGTTAACATTTCTGCCTGATGATATGATTCTATGTCCTTCTCACTCTGTGATTAATTTTCTTTGATAAGTAGTGTTTCTCTAACAGTCTGAAACCAGAGGAGGCAGAGATCCGTTCTGGACGGGTCCTTCACGCTGTATTTTCCTGACACTGGGTTCAAGGTACGAAGCAAATCAAAGCTAGAAGTCATTTCATAAGGCTTGGTGCCTTAAAATCTTAATTTTGGGAGACGATTGAGAAAGGATGTTGGCAGGAGAATTTCCCTTTGTCATGCTTATCAACATCTTCCCATTAGTCATTGGAGGCTATATGATTACTGTATGTTATCCACATTATTTTAACATCCTTTCAAAATGTTGACATTTGCATGTAGATGAGGAGAAACTGGACAGAGAAAGAAGTGATGTTATCTCACTGCATTGACCTTTTTCACGTGTTTTAGAAACATGATCGCACAAGTAAGTAAAACAACTAATGGTTAAACACATTTAGTTTGTGACATCTAACGGAAATCTTCCTGTTGAAAATCCAGATTAAGGTGAACACTCGCACTCCATTTAGTCGCAGAGTTACTGAAAAAACACGTCTGGCTAAAACATGAAGAGATACAAATATGATCGGAGAGGACCAAATGGAAAAGATATTTAACGGCTCATTCACCTCAAAAAGTACATTTGGATTTCCAGCCCAGATGTTTCTTGGTTATTTATGTCTTTCTTTGTGAAGTATAAGTCACTGTAAGAATACCCTGCAAGTTTTTCGTTTCCTATTTGATATTTTGTGTTCCTTTGCTATTTGGAGGAAGGCGTTTGTTCTTCCTTCAAGCTTCCATCTACCTCACTGTTCGTTTTCAAAAACCTATGTACGCGTACGGAAAGACAAAACATCTCATCTCTCGTCTGGCTGTCACGACGATCTCACCGAGTGGTGTTTTGAAATGGTCGAATTCAAACCACAAACCAAAAACCGTCCTGGAGAAGGAGAGAAAGAGGGAGTGAGGGAGGGAGGGAGGGAAGGAAGGAAGGAAGGAGTGGAGCACTGAAACAAACCTGTTGGTATGTGTTTAGTTTCGATTCTGCAGATAACGCACCCGCCATTCGCTGGTGAAATTTGATTTGTACCAGTCTCTGAGATCAAGATGTTCTTTGTTGCGGTCAGGGCAAAAGATTTGTCCTGTAATGCTATGCACTGTGGTAGTACTAGTGTTGCTTTTGGTGTGCGTGTGCATGTGTGTGCCTGTGTGTATGTCTTAACCCCCCCCACTCTCCTTTGTCAATCGACTCTCCATTCCAAATCCCAAAGCGATTGCATGAAAATGAAGGAGAAAGGTGGAGGATGTTTGGATATTCAGCGTGTGGATTTTGCTGGATTAGTTTTGGGAGGCCAAACCATTTGTCCACACCAGTTCAACCAATTCACATATGGGACAACTGACATCACCTAGAAAACACAAGATAATCAAAGCGGGAGAGCACAGGTGTGTGTGTGTGTGTGTGTGTGTGTGTGTGTGTGTGTGTGTGTGTGTGTGTGTGTGTGTGTGTGTGTGTGTGTGTGTGTGTGTGTGTGTGTGTGTGTGTGTGTGTGTGTGTGTGTGTGTGTGTGTGTGTGTGTGTGTGTGTGTGTGTGTGTGTGTGTGTGTGTGTGTGTGTGGTCATTTTCAACACAGCTCACCTTAGTAACGTTTGTTGTCTGTTTTTCGTTACTGCTGCTAGTTCATGTCATGATGTAAATTATGTTTTTGTGCTCTGCCAAATTTTTGCTGGTGGTCATGTTCTGCTCCCACGTGTTCTTCCAATGGGACTTTTGTCACTAAATCAGTTGGATGCAGTGAAATGGCGTCCATGTCGAGGACCTTGTGCTCTTTACTGGGTGTTATGGTAACACCTATGTTTACACAATTTGGGATATAATGGTGTGGTAGTTTGAGTGGACCAACCAAAATTGACAAATCACCCCCCCCCACACACACACACACACACACACACACACACACACACACACACACACACACACACACACACACACACACACATCCCTTAATTCTCCAACACCCACACCCCCCTCTTTTCACTGTCAACTCTTTCAAGGGCAACAGGGCAGGTCTGTAGTTTCAGCATGGGAATCTTGGTGTTAGGGCACTGGAGGTCTAGTTGATAAGTTGATATCAGCATCGGGTTCTGGTTCTTTTCAGCACTCAGTCCAACTACAGCAGGCTGACTGATGATGGCTCCCTGTGGCCCAATGCCAGTTTACACTGATGTGTTAAGGTCCAGATGGGTAGTTCAGTGTTTGTGGTCTGATTTTTGCCTCGCTTTTACCACTGGAACGCCTCACAGAGCGGACATAGAGGAGAACAAATTTATTTTGTTTTGTTACAAATGATGGCCAATTTGTTACCAAGTTTTTGGTGTGTGTAAGTTATTCATAGCCTTCCAACTATTTTTTTGTTGAAATGAATTGTTAGACTGAGGTTTCATTTTTATTTTCTTTTGTACATGCTGTTGTAAGGATATCTTCCTGTTTCAAACGTATATACTGAATACTGGGAAAATGTTGAATGGCTGAAGGAAAAGAGAATGTTGGTTTCTCTGATTCTTTTTTTTCTACGCGTTTACCACAAGAATTAAGATGAATTAAAATTTATGCAAACTGTTTTTGCCTCTTGTGTTTTGTGAATGTGAGCATCTTCTGTGCACCAGTGATGGAACCATTTGACCTTTGTTTTTAGACTCGTCAATTCTGTGGTTCCTACACATTTTCTCTGTTAGCAGCTGTCCTCTGTATCAAATAGGACATAACCAGGGGCAAAGGGTAAAATCGCCCCAAACAACTCCAATCTTACTGTAAACTGCTATGAATTAACTCGATTTTAAAAACTCTGCACAGAATACTCTAGGCCTTCCTACTCATGTTGTGACCCTTTGTCTGCTCTCATATATGAATTTACATTTAGATAAAACATTTCTGACCAAATTGGAAACATCTGGAATAAGCACATACATGTAATATATCCCCTATCAAACTAATTTCATATGTTTTGCCAGTTTTCTCATTAGAAGATTGTATGGAGAAACTTTTGTTAAAATCATTTTCTTATCAAATTACAGAATAGTTTAAAAAAACATTTAGGTACAGTAATCAGTGAGTATTTCATCATGTGTCCTAGCTTACAGAGGGGATTATGAGATTCAGATCAGTTGTTGCTTTAGTTTGGTAACATTTCGAACAAATACTTTTTAGACAGAAATAAAGAAATGCAAAAAAGCAGCGCTTATGTCACGTCACACAGAGTGTTTATACACATTTACCACTTGATGACAGCACTGAGACAGAGCAGGCGTTGTGTGTTGGAAAATCAAAAGAAGAAGAAGGCAGGACGTCGAACTTTCGACGAGAGGGTGACGTCATACGTTGTTTACGTCTGGTGCCAGTTGCTCCTCACCGGGCTGCGATACTTTGACACAGCGCGCGCGTGTAAGTGAGTATTACGCAACGTATAATTTACAATTAAAGGCGAGTAAATTAGAGCTGCACCATTAAGGGAAAGCGGCTATTTTTATTCATGAATGACATAGTTCTAAGTGCTTATGTGAGCAAATAACGCTCGAGTTACCCAGTAAAGCTAACGGCGCTAAGAAAGTCGTTCCCTTATCTTAGATAGAGTTGAGTTATATTCCGGCTCGCTTGTTGTTGTTGAATGACGTATAGCTGCTGTGTGAGCTCATGGAGTCTGACGCGACCGCTTTCAACCACTGCCAGTGTCCAAATAAGCCAATTCGCGGCGCTGACGGTGTGAGCAGAGCTAGCTAGCGTTCGTTAGTTAGCTACTTTTAGCAAGGTCTGATCGCTGTCTCGTGCCACAGTAAAGTCACAACAAAGATGTCTGCGTTCTGATTGGAGGAAATACTCATCACCAATATCCATTACAATAAAATAAAAATGCAGCTACACAGGAGATGAGTTAAAGGATCATTCCGTCTGCTTTTGTTTCAGGATACAGTAATGCCATAAAGGAGGGAGGGAGGCGCTGTAAAGTCTCCTCTCCACTGTGGGAAAGAAGGCTCTTCTTCTTCTTTAAACATGGCAACCGAACTCCATGAGTCCATATTCATGGCCAAGCAGGAGCGCCACAAAAACCTGTTTCTGAACTACAGGAACCTGAATCATTTCCCTATCGAGCTGCTGAAGGATGAAGGCCTGCAGTTTCTAGAAAGACTCTACATGAAGAGGAATTCTCTCACCACACTGGTACGCATACAGACACAAACACAGCCGTGTTGTTCTCTTATGTTACATCAATGAGCTCATTTACTGTGAGATTGACAGTTATTCTCTCTCTCTCTCTCTCTCTCTCTCTCTCTCTCTCTCTCTCTCTCTCTCTCTCTCTCTCTCTCTCTCTCTCAGCCTGACAATCTTGCACAGAAGCTCCCAAATCTAATTGAGTTGTGAGTATTCATTTGTACAAATCAACTGCAATAATCAGTTAAAACAAATAAACAAAGATTTATTTTTCTATTCTTATTCTTAAGGTATTTACACTCGAACAACATAGTGATTATTCCTGAAGGTAAGTCCATCACATCATCTTTTATCATTTGCTTGGAACTTTTGGCTGCCAGACTTTGAGAAGAAGTTAAACTACACTCACACGGAGCTGACGGTTTGCCTTTGAGCAAACTAACAGTGACTGTGGTTTGGATCCGCAGCTATTGGAAACTTGGCCCGGCTGCAGTCGTTGGACCTGAGCAACAACGCCCTGCAGCTCCTCTGTCCAGAGATCGGCCGACTGAGGTCCTTACGCCACCTGAGGTTGTCCGGTAACCAGCTGAAGAGCCTTCCTCCAGGTGACGACCTCATCACTGTCAGCTGTCACTTCCTACAGTCAGGTGACGTTAAACGTCAGCTTTGTTATGATTGGCTGGCAAATGTTAGTGACCGTGGCTCATTCATCAAAGTGGCTCTGTCTCTTGAACTCATTTATCGATTGTAACCAAATTCGGTGGAGGAGGGGTTAATTTTCATCATTGAGAGATGGAGGACTTTTGGGCATTGGGGGAGGTATGCACCCTAATAAGGATCTGGTTTCTCCTTTTAAGTCTCTCAGTATAACAGTGATGTGAAAAATGTATACAGGTTCATCAAACATCAGACATGGTTGTGATTAGAGACGAAATGTTGTGTTCTCTCCTGTCTGTCCGTCTGTCTGACTGTCTGACATTACCAGAGATTGGAGATCTGCAGGACTTGGAGACTCTGGACGTGTCCATGAACCAGCTGGTGTCTCTGCCAGACCGTCTGCACCGCTGTGTCTCCCTGCAGACCCTGACAGCCGACCACAACCGGCTGTGCCACGTCCCCCGGCAGCTCTGCTGGCTTCGCCGCCTGAACCAGCTCTCCATGGCCACCAACCGGCTGAACTTTCTCCCACTCGGTCCGTGCTACCCACCTGTCTGTGTGTGTGCCATTTAAACGAGTAGTGCATCATGAGCAGTGTTAAGATGAATGTGTGTGTGTTTTTAGATTTGGGCCGATCTCGAGAGCTGCAGTTTATGTTTGTGGACAACAACGTGGACCTGAAAGGCCTTCCCTCCTACCTGTATAACAAGGTCATCGGCTGCAGCGGGTAATACACAGTAATTCAGTTTGGTTCAGGTTATGGTACTTCAACCTGAATGAACACTCCCAACACGTGAACATGAGCTGTAACTGACACGTGTCCTCCTGTGATCGTCTCTACAGGTGTGGTTTGTCCTCCCAGGTGTTGGATAGCGGCCTGGGTGAGACGCTGGGCGAAGCGCTGGGTGAGGCTCTGGTCGGGCTGCCAGTCGAAGTGAAGGTCGTGGGCTCGGAGACGGACGGCGTGGTTCCTCTGGAGGAGCTCGCCCTGCGGACCCTGCACCGCTTGTACCACCACCGGCCAACAGGTGAGGAGCAACAGAGTTTCACGCAGGACCGTCACCATTCATTTACAGAAAGAATCTGTTAAAATGACATGCTTAGTTATTCAAGTGATGCACACCCATTATTTTTTGCTTTTGCTGAACTCCTTGACTTTGGTCTTTGTAGAACTCAACCTCCTGCACCCCATCGCCCTTCCAAAGAGCCTGCTTGATCTGCTACAGTTCCCTCTGGGGCACTGCCACCGCTGCAGCCAGCCCATGTTCACCATCATCTACCCAAAGCTCTTCCCGCTCCGTGACACGGCCCTGGCCGGAGTGCACCGCAGGTTAGAATCCCCCACAGAGCTCACACACACACACACACAGATACGCACCGCTTTTCTATTGTTCACACACTTTCTCTCTCCTCATCAGAACCACTGTGAGTTTTGTGGCCTACTGCTGCTCCAGTCACTGCCTGCGGACCTTTGACCTCAACGGGTGACGTCGCTTCTTCTCTCAGAAGCTCCCGATTGTTTTTCTGCCGGTGAACAGTTGTTGTTGATGTCGTTTGCTGTTAATGCAGAAACTTCAAGAAGCGCTCAATCAAGTTGGGACCAGTGAGAGCCTTCAAGTGTGAGCGACGGCGTCTCAGATGATGGACACCAGGTTTGTTCAATGCTTCACACACTTCAGGCAATGAACCAAAATCCTAAATGTTCTTGTTGTTTAAACCTTCCTAAGTCTAACCAGCTGACTGGATTTAAGTTCTGGGGGTTCATTTATTAGCTACTAAATGTGAATAAGTACCACAAGTGTGCTAATTTAAACTTCTATCAGTGTTAAAAGTGAAGTAAATACTAATATCTTGAAGGACAAGCGATGTTTGATTGTTATAAATCGGTATGTTTTCACTTCTGAGGAGGCGGCAGATTTTGCTCCGTCTGTCTTCTCTTTGGTTGAAGTAGAAGTGACAATATTTGGAATGTGTCTTTTCGAAGTTGTTACTGAAGAACGATCAAAGAATCTATTTTAAAAAGGAGTGAGGTGTGTGTGTGTGTCGTGTTCAGCAGCCTTGTTAAAGAAGACGGACCACAGAAACAAGACACTGAACTCTCGTACACGACGCCACCAATCCAGTTAATGAGGTCAAATTCATTGTCGTCATTCAAAAATGTTTTTCCAAAATCTAAAATTAGTATTAGTAACAATCAAGCAAAGACGGGTGTGTGTAAATGACCAGAATTGATTTGATGTGAGTGACTTTCCCCTTTTTTATATTGTGACTTTTTCGTTTTGAAGGAAAATGTCATGTTAACATGTTTTCAAAAGTCAGATTTTATATGAATGCAGACAGATTAAACACTGTGCACCGCTGAAAGCCTAAAGGAATCCACAATGGTCCCATTATTGTCCACCGCCGTGTCCAGATTTTCTTCATCAACCTATTGATAGTTTGACCTGAAAGGTTTCTGCTATCGAATGTAGAATAAAAAGTAGGTTTGTGCACTTAAACCTCTTCTGTTGAGCTGTTTAATGTTTGATATGATGTTGCACATTTGCTCTGCTTTGATTGTGTTGCATTTGGCAGTAAATGTTGACTGATGTTTACCTGTAGTTCCAGTGAATTTGTATCCACACACACACAGACACACACACACACACACAAAGAGAGCGTGAGAGTCAGAATGCATTAAAGGATTAAACACCAACATCAATTATCACATTAAGGGGCAGTATCAGTGTGTAGGTTGCCGAAAAAAAGACGGACCATATACTACTGAATGTGTAGCATACATATTTGAAATGTCCCTCTGTCAGCTACAACAGCAGGGAGAAGATGTGCGGACTCACCTTGATGTTGCCACTCGCTCTTGTTTTCTCCGTCTCTCGTTGTCACTCTCTCTTGTTCTCTTTCTGTCACTCTATGCATGAATAAAATGTGAATAATAATTACCTAAATAAGTAACGTAAGCTGGGAATCAAACCCTGTCCAATCAGCTTCTGTCTGGGTGTTTCACGCTATGCCATCAGTGCTGTGCGTACTTGGAATATGTGAGGGAATAGTCATAATAATCATAATAATCATCACAATCATCATCCCAGCATAAATGATAGGGATCCTGCACTTTGTACTTATCAAGAAACATTTCCTTTTTGTGCCACTGGGGGGCACTGTTGCTCCAGAACTACATAACTGCTTTCGAACGATGTATGTTATCAACTACAAGGCTACCATCTTATATAATACCAGAGGTTTCTGTGGGGAAATGATAGATTTCTGACATTTTATAAAAATAAAACGTTTTACTGAATGTAAAAAAAGGAGTACATGATCATGTTTGGTATTTAGCTGTACAGGAATTTTCTAACATTGTACCTTAATGTGCCAACATCTAAGTCTGTCTTCTTTATGCTTGCATGTGTGTGCATGCTTACACATGACAGACGTGTGTGTGTGTGTGTGTGTGTGTGTGTATGAGTGAGTGTGTGAGAATGTTCTTAGTGACGTGGTAAACTAATCCATCCTAAGCCCAGGGCACCACAGTGGACGTCCATGCGTGAGATATGCTGCTCCATCTTTCCTTCTCTTTCTGTCTTCTCTCTCACGCTTATGTCTTCAAATGTCGATGTCCATGTTTCACATTTTTAACCACGAGTAAGGTGGATAAACTATTTGACCTTTGACCTCTCACATTCTGCCAATCCCAGGAGGTTTTTATTCCCCCCGACCCTACTTGTCCACACACACGTCTCACTTAACCCTTCTAAGCTATTAGGCCGCAATGGGAGCTCCGCCCACATCCGGAGGCCGTGCTGACGGTGCAAGTACCACAGAACCACAGGAGGTCTTGGATGTCATAAATCATCAAGAGAAGCTGAGTTTGTTTCTACAGTTACGATGGTTTTAATGGCATTTTCCATCCATGGTGATATTTTTACAGTGATGGTCACAGTCTGGAAAGGTAAACAAAGAGTGGCACTATTGCAGAGATGCAGTAAATATGGGCCTCTCCTATATGTGTGTGTGGCCTACATATGGAGCATGCAGTTGCGATGTTAGGATATATTTCTCTAGGTTAATGAGTTATTTGTTGTTCTCTAGTAGTGGACAGACATGCAGAACATGCTGATATTGCTCGGGTTGAATTGTGAGTAATGGTCTGGTGTGTCTGTGTGTGTGAAGAAACTGTTAACCTTATTGCCTAATTGTGTGTACAGGCCTTTACAGGATTGGTTGCTGTTGTGCTGTTGTTGAACTCTGACCCCAAGCCAAGCTCCGCCTCCTTATACATCAGTCACTAATTTGGCCCATTATTTTATTTTTCTAACGCCGTTCAGACCACATACAAATACTTTTTTTCCACATATCCACACACATACGCGTGTATCGTCTTTACATTTCGATTAAACATTCAACCCTTTGCTTTTCGAATGGTCAGATTGAGCTCCCTGAGGAAAAAAGGTACATACTATACAATCTATGGCATCAAATTGTGACACTGCCCCATGAAGAGAATTGGTAAAATACTGGCATACTAACAGTCATGGCCATGGAATCAGCTGGATCAAATACTTAAATATATAGGCTTAGTGTGAAAGGTGTGCTTCCCTACAGATACCGTATGTTATTGTTGTTGAGGATGGAGCAGCTAAAAGGCTTTTTTTTTTTCCATCTAAAGCAGAGCTGTGATGGTGATATGTTCATGGCAAATGGTGGCTTTATCACTTAAGCATCACTACAGTGTCTGAATATCAATGTGTGTGTGTGGGGGGGGGGATTGCATGTGTACGTACAGTATATATTACACGACAACTTAAAAAAAAAGAAGAATAGAGTGAAAAGTAAAGAAAATGGGAGGAGTGATCTAAAATCCATGACGCTATCAAAGAAGCACTATGTACAATGTTAGAATGGATCGAGTAACGGACTATATTATTTTATTTAACAAAGATCCCCCCAAAAAAAGAGACGACACAGAATGACGTTAACGACACAGGGAGGAGGAAGAGGAAGAGCAGAGAAGGTATGATATGTGCTTATGTGCAAACTGTCTACGAGTATCACGTTAAAAGCATGGTTTTGCGGCGCTCGCCAATCGAACACGGGGGATTTTGGGAGAGGGGATTTAGTTTTAGTTTGGTGTTGTTGACTTTTAGGATGAGGGTTCAGGTTAAAATGGGGATGAAAGCACTTCTTCTGTTGTTCTGGCTGCAGTTTAGCCACTGCCCAACATCTTGGTGGCGCGCTGGTTGGCCTCGTCGATCCTGGTCTTGTTGGAATCAGCCTGCCGAGGGGAGAGAGAGAGTTGAGTGGTGAAACAGATGCATGTACACAATTAGATTTCCAGATTATCGCCGCCCAGCTCCATAAACTTAAGTGAGCAGGTAATCCATCCAAAATATCAGCATCATGCCTTCACTTACATTTCACACAATCCTGTCACTACAGTGTCGTCGCTACTAGCAACCCTCTCTAAAATTACCTCTCACTTATCTTACCATTCATACAAATCTGCCTATATATGTGTCTGTTCCAAAACACTAAACACCTAAAGTTTGGCAAGGTTTAACTGTAAATTATGCCCTCAACAATACTATGAACGTATTGCACTCGTACCTTCTCCATGATCCTGTCGATCTGGCGATTCTGGGTGTCAATCTCCTGACCCATGTCCAGGGCCATGTGACGCAGGTTGCCAATGATCCCGCCCACCTGCTCCAGGTTCTCGTCCATCTCGTTCTCCCGTGCGTCTTCTGTTACCCTGCAGTGCACAGGAAGAGGAGGTGGAGGAGGGAGGGAGTGATTATGGGCAAAGACTATGAAGTTGCTATATTGTGGTGGAACGCAAATTTGACTTCACACACACACCGCCTTACCTGCGGATGAAGCCCCCGCTGATGGCCATCTGTTCGCGTTCGTCCACCACTCGAGCCCCTGGCTGGCTGTTCACCACTCCATCCTGGTTCGCTCCCCAGGCCTGGCCCGAGCCCTTAATCCTACCATACACACATTCAACAGTCAGAGCTGCTGTAAGTGTGCAAGAGTGTGCGTGTGTGTGTGTGTGTGTGTGTGTGTGTGTGTGGTTGGTTGGGTAAAGATGCATGGGTGTGAATTTAAATGAATGAAAATGTGTGTGTGGGTCATTACTGGCTTAATGATGTCGTATACAGTGTGGCAATATATGATGTAAGTGTCTGTACGAACATGCTGAGTCACTATTAAAACATACAGGAACACACTATGTTTAGAATGTACGTAATGTGGTGTCAAGCCTACAAAAGCAACGTGCAGAACATGCATGTCAAAGTTATATACGTACATGCATCTCCAATCTATAAGTCAATAATTGATCTGATTTGGGATCAATTGCATTTGAAACACAGTAAGTTCACATGTGGCTTGTGTTAGAAAGTGATGAAGGTCCTTTAGTGACTCGGTTAGACCCTCTCCCACAAGCACATAGAACACAAACACAGAACATAGAACACACTGACAGAAACAACACACACACACACAAACACACACACAGACAGATGCACAGTGGTTGAGATGGGAGGGGAAACATGCACGGGGATGCAGGATCAGAGCACATCGTGTCAACACGCCTTATCTATTCATAGAAGAAAGACGAGCGGTTAGATCAATCACAGAGAAATCAAACAAAAATCAATGTGTAAACCATCAGCCCTTCATTTCATTCTGGATGTATTGAATCTATAGGATGATGCACATTAGTCGAGTCAAATAGGCAAATATGGAGGACCTGAGGAGTGCAGTTTGCCTCTTTAGGACAACATATTGAGCGTTACAAAGTTTAGATCAATGTAAACAATCTGTATGATCCTGTTGTCTTAATGTGGCAAACCACATTCGCCACGTGCTCCGGACGGCTCTTAACAACCAGCCGCAATCCTTTGTTCTGATGCTATTTGACCCGGGGACGCCATATGTAGTTATGTAGATTATATGATATACATGACATAACCATAGGATTACATAACAAGGAGGACAGAAGAGCTATAGAACAGACAAGATTTAAACAGATTCTCTCATAGTCAGGAGCCAGATGGAGGCCGCAGACGTCTAAAATGTTCAGAAATTGCAATGAGTTGACATAAAGACGTGTCCTCCACTACATTTCTAAACTTTAGTGTAAGTCTCTAACACGTACAATCCACCCTTGCTTTGTTTTGTTTGTTCTGTAGCTCTTATATAGATATACAGTTATACAGTACATTCTGTTTCCAAAGTACAGGAGCTCAGACATGACTTGGCGGCCATAGTTTGGCTGTCGGACGGGGACGTGGGCGGGGCCAGAGAACAGATCACACAGGAACATGAAGAAGAGCTCAGGTTTGACTAACTCCTCCTGTATGATATAGTTAATGTGGCACAGCAGGGGCCCGACTTCTTCTGTATTAAAGTCAATTTCCCCCCAATTTTGAAAATATACTGTAAACCTTGTAAGATACACTTAATGGCCACTTTATTAGACACACCTGTACAATCCCATACAGTCCAGTATAACAAACAGTCGTGTTACAAATCCCATCTTTGTCCAGCTGATGAGGCTCAGTTTGTTCAGCTGCAGCGTAATTGTTAGTTGACTAGAGACTGCATTGGATTGAGAGGTGTTTCTAATATTTAGTCCAACCCAATCACATAAATGAAGGGGGTAGAGGCAGAATGTTGGAAGTGGAATGTCAGGGAGTTCGGAGCGCTCAGGGTGGGATTCGGGGATGCAGGATGTTGTGGCCCGAGATTCCTGGTGTGGATGCTTGCTGGAAGAGAATCTCTCATCCAATGTGGAATGAAGGGCTTTGTAAGAGTGAATGTAGCAGCATCCGATCTGTCCTGTATCCGTGTGTGTGTGCGTGTGTGTGTGTGTGTGTGTGTGTGTGTGTGTGTGTGTGCGTGCGTGTGTGTGTGTGTGTGTTTGTGTGTGTGTGTGTGTGTGTGTGTCGCTCATGCATGCACAAATGCTTATACATGCATGCACACGGACAATATTTTACAGAGTGGACAGCGCTGTCTCACTGTTAACTTTAACTTTGTGTGTTGTATTTCGTCATGCTCTACACATCATAAGCAGGCGGGCGGTGAAACACATGCAGTCGGGCGACGCAAGGGGCAGCACCTACTTGTTACAGGGACATGTACATAGACCACAGAACTGTCCTAGATTGTTCAAATTCTTTTCCGCATCCTTCATGTCCTTATTGATTTGGTCCATCCCCTCCTCGATGCGTTCCAGTTGTTCTGATTACCAACACATTGTCATTTTTTTCCCCGTCAAAAGAACGAAAGCACATAAGAGAAGAAGAAGAGGGACGAGTAGGAAGAGGAATAGGAGGGGGAGGTAGAAAGCAGAGTCGGGGTGGGGGTGCAGAGAGGGGAAGACAAAGGAGGAGAGACAAAAAAAAGACATTGACTGTGACAAGAGAGACATCAGACATCACCACCACCACCAGCACTGGACAGGCAAGAGCGCCGGGCTCCTGGCCGGTACCTACTTTTTAACACATGGGCATATCAGACCACAGCATTGTCCTATATCTTTTATATCTTTCTCGGCCTCCTTCAGGTCTGCGTTGACCTTGTTCATGCCCTCTTCCGTGCGATCAAGTTGCTCTGGTGAGGGACAAAGGCATGAGAGCAGTGAAATGAATTGGACGGGTTTGACTGAGTGGTTTCTGCGCTCTACGCTACAGTGAGGCAAGAGGCAAAGAAATATTATAGTGTGGCTATATGCAAAGACGGGAAAGCAGGCAAGAGAGCATGTGCACACACGTGTAAAAGTGTGTGTGTGTGTTTTTGCTTTTGCATGTTAGAATGACAAAGTACTCTTGATTTCAGTTCCCAAACAAATGGTTTTTAGTTGTGCTATTTCTCATCAAGAAAGTGCTGCGGAACTGTCGCTTGGATTCAGTTCCCCTGTGATATCTGCATGCAACCGGGCATGAAGGTGTTAATTCTCTCACTTTGCTTTTCTGAATATCACTGCACACCACCAGGAAGAATTAGAACGGAGTTAAAGTCTCAACTATGTTTGGCTCCCTGAAAATGAAAAGCAGACGAATGGATGTTGAGTAAATCAATAGAGATCATGTCATGAACGTGGTGAAGAGCATCACCAAATGAATTCAGCCTCGTTAAGTCATACATGCATCCTTACGCAGGTGGTCGACGGGGCACCGAGCTATAAAAAGCTCAGATTCAAGGTCAGATCGTCGTTCCATCTGTGTAATGGATGGAAGGGCAGGAGAGGGACTGCAGTTATGTTCCTCTGCTGGGCTGTTTGCTCTTGCAGGAGGACGAACCACACTGTGGACATTTTGTAAGCATACTCAGCATGCAGGTAATGAAGTTGCTGAGACATTTTTAAGAAAAAGTTCTGTTCCCTACAAGTGACTTCTGTCCTTGGAGAAAACTCTGCTTTGCATTTTAGAAGTCACAATGACAAATATATCAGATGGCAACAGTTTCAAAGACGCCACTGTCACAGGATCTCTTTGATTCTACCTGTCTTGGATGTGGCTGACTTAGGCATATTATCTTGGATTTGGAAAACGATCCAGGGAGGTAAAGACAATGGATTCTGGTGTCATATTTCATGCAGATACAGAGAGAGTCAGTCTGGGGGGCGGAGGACAGAAATGTAACCTATGAGCCCAACAAATACGTCTATTTACCACAAAATCACTACCTGAAATGTTGAGATGTGTTAAAATTCGGTGGGCTGGTGTGCAGCAGGTACTGAGGGGGTGCAGAGGGTCTTTAATCTGGGACTATCAAAACTGAAGACGTGCGCAAAATAAGTCTTTTTAGTTAAATGATATTTGAATGCGTGAGTCATTTCCTCGAGGAGCTTTTGGCTTTGGCTGTCGTTGGAGTTTAAGCAGCACAGTGCCACACACGGCAACTAAGTGGTCTCCAGCAGTAATCCCAGGGCATAGCCAGGGATTGAGGAAGAGGAGGAACGTGACAGCGAGACGTGAGAGGGGCGGGGCTTTGTTTATCTCCTCAGCCTCAGACAACCTGTGTCCGCCTCGCCTGCGTCTGGGGATTACAGTATCCTCTTCAAAGAGCAACTCCTATATAAATATATATATATATACTGTATATGTTTTTCAGAATACTCTGACAGGAACAGCAGGGTTTTGTTTATCGCCAGAGAGGAAGAGTGTGAACGTTGAGGCTCAGTGAGGCAGAGGAATGAGCGCTGACTGAGGTGTAAATCAGGTCAACATGCATAAAGCAGGCAGGGAGGGACTCATTAGCCGGCAATCCCAGGTGATACATCACTGTGAGGAACGACAAACCTCCTCCTGTGTATGACATCAACAGGGGTGTGTATGTGTGGCTGAAATGTCAGTGTGTGTGTGTGTGTGTGTGGACAGATGGATTAGTTACATTAGTTACAGGCCACTCTTTATAGCTTAACAAGATTGAATTAATTACAACAGGCCTGGAAAGCTTTTTTTCCAGCTGCTGGTGCTTATAAAGAGACAGAATGATGAAGACCAACAGCTTATAATTATTATTTAGCAAGAGAAGTGTTGTAAACTGTAAATATGAGAAACATTAAATATCCTCTAATAGGTGTTTTGTTTATGATGATACAATATGTTGATGCATTCTTGGTTCTCAGGTTGTTTTGATGATAGTTGAATGTCTCTGTGTCGCTGTGTCTTTCATAACTTGTAGTGCATGATGTCATATAGATCTATCTTTAACTTAAAAACTGATCAAATCCCAAGTACTGATCAATTATGAGAAAATCATGACTGATCCAATGAACCAACATTCCAATTGAAAAATGTGTTTTAGACATGGACTGATTAAAACTACTCTATTCTTAAATTGACCCTCCATCACACAGATGAAAGTGAAACATTTAGCTGGAAAATGGATTGAAACATAGTGTGTGATAGAAAGGGTAGAGAGAGAAGAAGCAGAGAGAGGGAGGGATAGAAACACTCTTCATCATTAGTGTTGCCAAAGTGGAGATCAGGAGGGGAAGAGAGCGAGGGATGATGGTGAAACAAGAGACGGAGCATGAAATAGAGACGGAAGAAAAGGAGAAGACGAGACTGATGGACAGAAAGAGAGAGAGAGAGAGAGAGAGACAGATGGAGGATAGAGGACATTTGGTGAGAGGCAGAGGTAATTTAAATCTGTGAATTGATTTCTATTCTGTGATAACTGTGGCAGCCATTCTGTGTGTGTGTGTGTGTGTGTGTGTGTCTGTCTGTCTGTCTGTCTGTCTGTCTGTCTGTCTGTCTGTCTGTGTCTGTGTGAGAGAGAGAGAGAGAGAGAGGGAGAGAGAAGCTATCTGTTCTTTTGACAGGCCAATTAGACTGCTTGTTCATGCATGGAAGTACAAACGCACTGTAGTATTCGTACACACACACACACACACACACACAGTCATGCACACACACACATCCTCCACACATTTCAGCCAAACTAGACACTCCTCCTCACATGCACCCGGCGTAACCAGTTAACGTGACATTTTCCTTCAGGTCCTAAACATATTAGTCAGCAAAGACACACGCACGCACACACGCACATACTACACACACACACACACACACTCAATATGGGCTTTGGCTTCAGTATCTTCCTCAGTGCAAGCTAGCTGGTATGTGGATCAAACCAGAGTGAAGCAGGCGTTGGAAGAACAGACCGATGAAGACGATGAAAGCTTACAATCCGCAAAGAGACAAGATGGCAGCAGCTTTAGTTTATTTATCGCTTAAAAGAAGGCCGAGATGCTGCGTTTGTCCTCTAAATCAGAGCAGCAAGGAAGATGGAAAATAGAGGAAATGTTATTGGTAGTCCAACTGGATATGATGAAGGAACCGAAAGAAAGGTGGAGCTAAGCGATCAAATGTAGAAAAAGTATTTTGTCCTGAATATATTGAGGCCTTCAGGGTCTAACTCACAGTATGAAGTGTTTTGTACTTTTAAGTAACTGAAGGTAGTTTTGATCTGAGGCTGATGGACTATTGGACTATTTCTATATCTGGAATTCTGAACCCTGAGGCCGTTCTCCGTGGAATAGCCATGGAAGCCTCTACATCTCTGAACGACTTACTGTTAAGGCTCCGTCCTCCGTACCTGTTCTTGTACTCCAACCTGGATCCCAACTTAAAAGACTACCGGTTTTACTCTACACACTACTCCACTAACACACACACTATGCAAAACAGTGTTATTACCAAACCGATCACGGTTGCCTCAGCTGACCTCCGACCTCTCAGTCAGTCAGAGGTGCAGTCAGAGCGACAGCGCTGTTAAAAAGTAATGATGGAGTGCAGTTGTTCTCAAACTGTGGTACGCTAGTGGCACTCAGAGATGATAGCTTTAAAGTTTGAAAGATTTATCATGCTGCTTGAAATATGCTTACGTTCTTGTTTTGATGCTTTAAAGTTTGCGATATAGAGCTTAAATAAAACCTTCAATTGTCACAAGATGAGCCTCATACACACTCGTACATTTCATTTGCAAAGAAGCGTATAAACGTCTAAGAAGGCCAAGCAGAAGCTCATCAGTCACATCCAGTATAATCGCAGCCTGGCAGAAGAAGAAAATTAAATAAAACTGCAAAGTACAAAAGTAGTCATAAAATTGTTATAAAAAGTTTGTATTTCTTGGCGTTCCTATTAAACTGGCAGTCTACAGTTATACTGGATGTGCTGCTTATGGAAGTCTTCGTATTATCAGGGGTGCACATAATGCTTTCAGTCCAAATTCATGCTGATACTTATCCGTGTACTTATCTGGGGGGGCGGGGGGCTCCTTTCAGATCAGTTTAACGGGTGATTATGGTAGACGTGCATTTTCCCGCTTGAGGGTTCCCGTTTTTGTACCGCGTATGTGCACCTCTGCTTATTACACACAGCAGCAAGAGTGAACTGGGAGTATAGAGTTAAACTCAAAAGACAGGTGTGATCTCTCCCTACTGACTTACCTCCCTGCTCATCCAGCATGACCAGAGTTCTGATGCCGGCATCTTTACTCTAATAAACACACAAAGAAAGACAAGAAAGAGGAGAAGAGGAGAGCAGAGGAGTGGGAAGAAGAAGAAGAGAGGAAACGTGAGGGATCAGTCAAGGTCAGCAGAGCGGAGCAGTTAGTTACAGCGGCTGTGGGTCACATTACAACATGAAATCACTCTCTGGGTGTGGCTGATCTCATCTGACACACTGGGAAGAGGATTTCATTTTATACGTGAGCCAAGAATGAAGCAAAGTCATGGAAGTAAAAAAAAGCTACAGAGGAGACGAATACACACTTCGATCTAGAGAAGTTGAGAAGTACAAATGTCGCCACAGGGTGAGTGAAGATGATTTATGTGCTCAATCTGACCTATAATTGATATCAAAAATAAAATAAAAGGAGTTCAAAACTTTTATATTCAGTTAATCTTCTACAACTGGACTTATTTATATGTATACTTAATTATTCTTACGGAAATATTATAGATTGCGTAAGATTACACTTTTGCTGAGATGAGAAGATAAGATTCAATTCTCTTTTAAAATGGGCAATAAGACACAAATCAGAGCGGTAAAACCTGAAAACTGAAGATGAGATAAAGGAGGCAAAAAAAATCTTTTATGCTGCCAAAAATATATTCATGCATAATTCTGCTTTTGGGATGAAAGTGTCGACCAAATGGTGCGTGCTATATTTGTTTCGTTAACTAGGTTTACTGACAAATCTCCAATAAAATCACATTCTGACTTGGCACAAGATGAGACGTTCCAACATTCACATGTGTGTGCTGCCAACTGTCTGTGTGTGTGTGTGTGTGTGTGTGTGTGTGTGTGTGTGTGTGTGTGTGTGTGTGTGTGTGTGTGTGTGCGCGCGCACACATAACGTACACTGGACCTTCCTCACCTAATAACACGCTCCAGTGAGCAGGCAGTAAGCACATTAACCGCTGCGCGCGCGGCAAAACAACAACGTCCCGCTCGTCATCAGCCCGAGGCCTGAGAGTCCAAAGGCCGTTCAGTTCACGCTTCAGCTGGATTTTGTTTTAAGTGCGCGCTGACCTTCTTAGAGCTGTGATAGATGGAGACCAGAGCTGGTAACCGCTTAGCAATGCCAGTGATACGTGTATCAATGAAACCTGCCCGGATTGATGGATTTGAATCAGTTATTGGGTGTGAAAGAACGGATGGATACGAAAAAATTCATGATAGGTGGTGAAATCGGGATCCTTTTTGGAGAATACAATTCGTATTCCGCGTATATATGGAAAGGAAAGCTAGTTCTTGTAGATACATGTGCTGAAAATAGAATTAGAAGATGTTATGTCATGGTTCAAGGACTACAGGACAGGATATCCGACCTCCCCACCTGGCAAATCGTCATGTGGTGACCACTTATTTCTGCATGGCTTGTTAAAAAAACACACACACAGACACAAATACACACACATACTTATTTACAGGGCGCACTGTGAGGCTCAGGTTGGCACAAGGTTGAAGTATTCGGTCTTAAAATACTTTCTGCCCGGAAACATGAAAAAGAAGGGATAGAAACCCGAGATGAATAGAAATGAATATTTTACACTCATTACACTTAAGATTTATTTCTCTGCTCTCTATTTTTATGCATGCCATCTGTGCCGGTATAAAGCAATAAATGGCAAATATTTGATGGATGCTCGGCACTTTTAGTTGACTAACAAGACCAGGGAGGGTTGTTTCCTTACGTTTGTCCCCTAAATTTGAGTGGAGGGCAGAACGGGAGCAAGATTAGGAAAATTAGTCAAGACAGAGGAAGACAGTAAGAGGTTTATGGTGCAGCAGTATTGATTCTTTTATTTTGAAAGCCTCTATTATCTCCTGGAATCCATTCTAATGAAGTAACAGTGAGGACCAGCTGAGAACAGGTCAAAGTGATATACTATGATATGCAGACCTCCTGTAAATTTCCTGCAGCTGCTCTTTGGAATCCAATTTATAATAAATAGAAGTTATTGATCAGATTGATTCCAAAGATTTGCATCCTGGGTGAGTTCCGGCTCATTTAAGGATTTGTCTGTTCATTTAGGCCCATCATATATTTAGATATATAAGAGACTCAGCAAATTTATATTGTACAAGCTGAGGTTAAAAGTCTGTCAGTCTTTCAATCTAGTTTGCCGACTGCAGTCATGGAAAGAACGTTACTAAACAACAGTAAATTTTACAAAAGAGTACAAATATCTGACCCCATTGACTGATTTTTGTTTCCCTTTTAAGAAAACTAATATTTCAAGGCTCGATAAGAGATTAGATGACAGACACTGAGATATTGTGTCCGTTTTATGTAACGTATACTTCGCCGTCATATCAGATCTCCCTGTGTGACTGTCTGGGCCACAGAGACATTGGATTTGTGCTGATGTCCTTGGCTGATCTGTCTCTGTCTCTCCCCTTCAGCTCTCCGTTATTCTCCCCGTTCCACTCATTTTCACTCATTTTACTCCTCCACACAAACTCTCTCTTGTTATTGTCTTCGGCGCCTTGCAGTTTCTCATTTGTCTTGTCAGCAGGCGCAGGTCACACTCAGATAACACTTCTCATAAGGACTTTAATATGTCTGGGTCTTTCTTGATAAAAAACATTTCCTTAATAATGTGTCCAACGCGCTGCTTGAAAAGCATTATTCATATTCCAGTAACAGAAAACCCAATATGCTGCATCTTTCCATTGCTGGTGCACTCTCACAAATACACTAAGTACTAAGAATGTGTGTTTTCCACTGAATTTTAGAACATGGCTGCAGGGATTTGCTTCTATTATGAAACCTTTGAAATGCTGGAATGTGCAAAAAACAACCTCACAATGATCACATCTACTCTCCCTGTTGCAGCACTGCTGTGCACACTAAATGATAACGTGCCTTTTTATGTACAGCCTGACTCACAAATTAAGTCTATGGTACAGTTAGGAACCTACGGGTTTGTCTTATTGGATGACTCTACTCTACTATGTCTCACTATAGGGGGGAGGGGAAATATCAAGTATTTGTCCCTTTTTACATCGTGACTAAATGACATAATAGCTTTACATATACCGTATATTCCTTTCTGTCAAATCTTAAATTTTACTACACACTTGCACGGCGGCTCTGAAAGGCACTTTGCACAGGCGTGTCAGTCGGCTCTGCGATGTTGTGAGATGCCCTTGACTGTTTCCCGCTATCATACCACATAAAAAAGAGAGGTCGTGTCACACCCCGGCTCTCTGAGTGAATTATGCTTCACATTTGCATGAAACACATTAGATCGTTCAGACTGAGTGTTTCTACTGGCTACCCATTAACCATGAGCTCACTGACTTTGTTAAGCCGTACAGACAGACTGTCTTTGGACATTAAGGTGATGAGGGACAGACTCATTTGCAGGAGAGAGAGAGAGAGAATGTCCTCGACCCTGTTATGATTTGTTTACAACAGACAACCACCAAACAGTGAAGGAAGAAATATTTTTCTATTTTACCTCATTGTCTTTCTCTCTATATCACTAAACTCCATTTTGTGAGACATTCGCCTTGTGCAGATCTCCAAACACTGAAGTGCCACTGAGACAAAACAGTCAGAGCGCAGAGCAATCATGAACCATCATCACACTCACGGTAAAATATTCAGCTGGTTCATCTGTTCTGCAATTTCTAGCCTGTTTAATCTTTCACTTTCACTCCTTTCCATGGGTTTCACACACACACACGTTTTTTCAAAAATTGTTTCTGAGATAATTTCTGTGCAAATGAGGCCCAGACTGGCTTCAACAAGAGATCACTGGGCAAACACGCTCGCCATTCTGGCTGCTCCCTGCTTATTCAATTAGCCTAAGCTCCACTATAAGCCCTTTGAACATGGAGGGTATGTAGCCTTAGTGCTGCTCACTTTTTCCTATATGATGGAAAGACGAAGCGTACGATCCAAATCAGACTGATGTTGTGTTTTTATTGTGACTGGTATATTTTCTCCAAAATACACAAACATGGAAAATGCTCTAGTTCTTCTAAATCGGTGGAGGAGTTTCTCTGAGTATTTTTGCTGTGAGTGTGGTTTGGTTAGGGTGCCTGTCTGGAGAGCGGTCACAGCTGCAGCTAATTGTTAATTAAGTTTAACTGGACTCAACTCGTGTTAAACCTTCTCCCCTGTGTGCAAAAACCTGTTGGTTCCCGTCGACAACAAAGTCTTAACAGCTGCAAAAATCAAACGAACCAACCCACCAACAACGCAAACAAAAACAAAACCTGGTTTAAGACCAAGGCAAGGCTAATAGTTATTTAGGTTTAGGTTATTTAGACGTCATGGTGGTCATTTGGTTTGTGTCATGTCAGAGGAGCAGTGCTGACTCTTTAACTTGGTACTCTGGCCTGGAATGATTGAAGGTCATCCTTCTTTTGTCAGACCTCTGCTGGCGACATACAAAGTA
Source organism: Genypterus blacodes (assembly GCF_046128005.1). Taxonomy (NCBI): domain Eukaryota; kingdom Metazoa; phylum Chordata; class Actinopteri; order Ophidiiformes; family Ophidiidae; genus Genypterus; species Genypterus blacodes. The sequence goes on from NW_027466879.1 coordinate 11,662,195, forward strand.
ATATTGTTAATAGCTCATCGTCAAAGTCTGCGTGTGAGTCCTGCCTCTTCTCTAATCCATGTCGGGCTGTTGTGTGTTGCCGTCTAATTCTCAACTGAGAGCGACAGTGGGCGAGCTGTCAGAGGTCAGCAAGCACGACACGGCACAGTTTTGTCTTTATGCCTTTCAGGCGTTTTCCACACGACGACTACTTGCGGAGGATAAACCTGCAACTCCAGGAGAAAGCGACTCACAAACCTCAGGACATTTCCAACTGACACACTTAAAAGTTGAAATGGACAAAGGGCATCAGCTTGGCATTATCCTGAAAGGTTTGGTATTCAGCCTCTGCCAGCTAAAAGGTTTGTCTGTTGAACTGCTCACTGTTGGGGTCACGCCGGGGTCTCTTTGTGACCTGCGCTGCTTTGCCTCATTAAGAAACGATGGCTGCTTTGGGGGTCAGACAACATGAACCCAGCAGCAGCAGCAGCAGCAGCAGCAAAGGAGTCATCTAATGTCAGTGAAGCACAAGGAGAAGTTTTCAGTTCATTGCCTCGCACGTTCATACTTTACGTCTGACTGTGGAGCTGACAGCAGACTAACGAACTACGCTTGGCAACGCGGTAACAGTTTCCAACCGGTAATGAGTCATAAATAGTTTCAAGATCCTAGAGAGGACAGGTGGTTACTGAGACAAGCAAACAAGCCTATTTATACCAAACAGGAGAAATCTTCCTTGCAACAAGAAGCAAGAACAAGCAACAGTTTCTGACTGTGCTGCACGAAATGTATCAACATGGCTGCGTCTTTTCCTATAGATCTCTGGCTTAGAGCTCGATGATTGATTTGGTTTCTGTCCTCACCCTGAGAGAGCCGTTCACAGTTTGGCGTCACATTGTGATCAGGTTAAAAAAATGTCACATTCGGGGTTCAGCTCAGCCGGCCAGATCGGCACGCTGTGTGTCCCCAAGTGACGCTGCAGGTTTGTTTATGTTTTTGTTATTGTTGTTGTTGGCCTATGAGAGAACATGTAAGAGCCCCACTTTCAAAGTTGAACTCAAGTAGACGTGCAATTACATATGTATAAGTGACAAAACAAAGCTTCTACATCTTTGCTGTAGGTTCAAGTGTTTATAAGCCGTCCTTCCTTTTTAATGTTGAAGTTTTACATTGAAAATAAACTTTGGAGCTCCCCGGGCTTTTCAAGAGAACAGTGATGCAATGGTTAACATCAGTGCAATTTAACGATTGGACACATTAACTCACCTCCTCAACCAGAGCCAGCATACGCCGAGTGCTCTCCAGAGACTGCAGGGGGACAGAGAGAGAGAGAGAGAGACAGAGAGAGAGAGAGAGAGAGAGACATTTTAGTTGAAGTTCCCAGAAGAGTAGAAATGAAGACAGTAAAACACCTGTGGTAAATACCGAACCCCCTGATTTATTCCTACACTTCTTCTTCTTCATCTCTTTCTTCGCCTGCTATCTCCTCTACCTCCAATCTCACTTATTTAAGACCTCTCCTGTACCTCTCTGATCCTTCCATCCCTCAGCAGCGCTCTCCCTTCCCCTTCCTCTCTCCTCCCGTCATATCCAAAGAGCTTCATGGCCTCACATTATCTCCTCATGAATATTCCATGAGGCCATTTGAGCTGCTCTGTTATTCTGCTCCTCTCAACTCATTAAAAAGGCCAAAGTTCCTCCTTCCCCAAAAAAATCCTGTCTGGATGAAGGAAGTGGTGCACAATGGAAAGAAAGTCAACTTAAATTGACTTTCTGAAGAGTTTTTGACTTGGCAATATCATAACTTTAATATATGATTTGAAATACATTCTGGATTTTTAGAGAGTGTGTGTGTGTGTGTGTGTGTGTGTGTGTGTGTGTGTGGGCACCTCGTCGGCTATCTGGTCTGCACGCGTCTGCAGGTCGGCCAGCTCGTTGCGCATGTCGGATTCGTCTGCCATGGTGACTGTTTAACTTTGACCTCAAACAGGAAACACTAGAAAGAGAGAGAGAGAGAGAAGGAGAGAGAGAGAGAGTCAATACAACAAAATGTACAGGGCCACATACACAGTTTCCGTGTCCACATTCCCAGCTCTGTAAAAACAAACACATCCCACTGATCAGCGCGGTGGCAGGGTGATCTCGTGTTCAGAGCCCTGTGCTGGCAGCAGACTGGCTTGGGTTCAAATCCCACCCACCTGCCTGCCTGCCTGCTCTGTCCCTGAACTTCCCCTTCAGGGCCCAACAGTGAATCAACATGAAGGGAAGGAAGCACCAGTAATGGGTAGAAGAAAATGTATCAGGACAGAGACAAGGTTCTATTTTAGTTCATGTGACGCTCTGCCAGACACATCATGATTCATATAGCGACACACACAGCGGAGACGGAGACGAGTTCATGAAAAATGCATGGAGCTGTTACCCTATAGGCTGCTGCCAGGGTTGGGATGAAGATGAAGAGCGTCTTGGCTGATCTCATCCTGCGCTCCTCCATCAGTCTGTTACTTTGGTGTCCTTGAACGATTAAGTCTGTTGTGATCCGGTCGGATGTATTTGATGTGTTTGGTCACAGGTGTCAATTTAACCACCTGGCTTCAGCGATGACATCATTAAAGATGCATCTAATCTTATCTGCTGTGACATAAAGTGGAGCAAGAGGCTGTTTCTGAAAAACAACAAATCCAGTTTGTTTTTGCTGCTTAAACTGGATTCTTAGGTTGTTGTTCTCTTATTTTAGGCAGTTACACAGATCAGTGATGTCGTTCTATTACGATTACAGCTGATCAGTTCCTCCTGTGCGGTGTGAAGGCATCGATCAGCTGCTCCGTCCCTAACAGAGGAGCTCAGAAAGATGAGGAGGACGCAAGGTCGACCGGCGTCTCCGTCGGAGGCTTGACAGAGCATCTCCCCGCTGTTGGGCCCCGCCCCAGTTTCTCTCTCTCTCTCTCTCTCTCTCTCTCTCTCTCTCTCTCTCTCTCTCTCTCTCTCTCTCTCTCCCCCTCTCTCCATCTCTGCCTCCATCCCAGCGGAAACGTCAGGGCGTTAAATAATTGAACGTGTGCAGGGAAATGAGGTGGAGTGAACATACAGCCTTTTAAAAAGCCTCCACCCCTGTTGCCTGGCGCACACACACATTTCTGCCATTTGTGTGTTTGCGTTTGATATTCATATTAGGACAACAGAGAGAAGAGACAGCGAGAAGAGACTGAACTGAAATCAACTTAAAGACTCAAAATCAACAGTACTAATGTTCTAATTGTGAGTTTTGATGTAGTGGAATGAATCCAAGGTGTTATTTCCCCGGGACAGAAGCTGTCGCGTGCTCTCATCTTCTCTTTCCCCTCTTTGCTCCTCACCATGGTTCCAGCTCAATTCTCTGCTGCGTTATTAATCAGTCATTAGCTTGTTTCTCAGCTTCCTGCGCACACACACACACAACCACACACATGCACACACAGTGCAGTTTCCTGCTCTTTGTCTGAATTACCTCGCTGCCACTTATCCTTGTTCTCCTTCCTTCTCCATCTACGGCAACAACTGTATCACAATCCTAACTCATATTTAAAACCAGGCGTTCTGATTAAATGCCTGAATTACTCCGCTCTCTTCTTTTCTACAGTTAATACATCCCTTTGTTTATAAATTTAGTGTGTGTATGAACACGTGGTGATACAGCAATGATGGACGTGACACAGTCCAGGTGACAGAACGAGGTTAGGTTTGTTCCCATCCCCCAACGGTCTCCTGCTGCCTGTCACTCATCTTGCTTGATGGCTGCTGGCCTGAACTGCCGGAGAGATTAAAGTCAGCGGAGGGAAAAGAGGATTTACTCTCTCTCTCTCTCTCTTTCTCTCTCTCTTTCCTTCTCTTCATCCCTTCTCCACACACACCCACTCTGTCCATTTCCCAGTACAGAGATGTGTATCGCTGTATGTTCAAGCACCCGAGACAGAGATCAAATATTACGCAACACTCGAGTAATCCACCACATTTAAGCTGCGTTTTCCTTTTCTGTCACTTTGTCACAATAAAAAGTGAAAAGCTTTTTATTTATTTAAATGATGAGATTGAATTCGCCCGCCTAGATGTTCGCCTCAGCTGAGACGCTTTCTAATGTGTGTGTGTGTGTGTGTGTGTGTGTGTGTGTGGCAGAACAGAGCACCACAGTTTGGGCTCTGTGGGGAGCTCGATGGGGAAATGGATTAACACACTGATAGGTTCACATGGTTACAGTAACATGCAGCCCCAGCACACACACACACACACACCAAACATGGATGAATCTGTTGACAAGATATTTATAGGGCTACAATTCTGAAGAGCCTGAACCCACGTGCACACACCTCATTCAAATACACACACACACACACACACACACACACACGCGCACAAGCACACGGCAACAATAAACAAAACGATAAGGTAAAATTGTCTATCACTGCTATTTTACCACAGACTGAGGTGGTGCATTGCTTTCTGCTGCTGCTGCTGCTGTGTGTCTGTGTGTGTGTGTGTCTGTGTGCATGTGTGTGCCTCAAGGTTAACATGTTTCTATGTGAGGTAACTGAAAGCATCAAACTGGGAAAAATGGGCCAAGGACGAGATAGCAAACAGCTGAAAGACAGATGTGTGTGTGTATGTGTGTGTGTGTGTGTGTGTGTGTGTGTGTGTGTGTGTGTGTGTGCGCATGTGTGGGGAGGTTCAACATCTAACCAGTCACATCAGCCAGATTCACATCAAAGCGCGTGTCATTATTCACTGGATCGAGCCAGGTCAACATTATTAATGTAACAGCGTGTCTGTGTCTGTGTGTGTGTCTGTGTGTGTGTGTGTGTGTGTGTGTCTGTGCGCGCACGCATGCCTGCCTGCCAGGATGACATACGTGTTCTCATGTGTGTTTCTTCTTGTGCCTGTGTTAGGAAGTACATTTGACAGCGTGAGCACACACACCCAGCACAAAACTGCGAGCAGGATTGTTGCCAGTGTATACTTGTTGTAAACACTGACAACACACACACACACACACACACACACACACACACACACAGTTGTATTACCCTGGGGATCTTCCTCTTATCCTGGCAAGAGCACTCATCCTGGAGTCCGACAGGCGTGCGTGTTTGCGTGCGTGTCAGTTCACGCCTGACCGCAAATGTACCACACACACACACACACACACAAACACAAACGTAAACAACAGGGATACACACTTACATAATATGATGACTGGTAACATGAGTGTACCAGTTCTTCTGATCAAACAAACCATGTTGGCCAAACACACATCACAACCACCTCGCATATTGTATGCGTGCGCGCGTGTGTGTGTGTTTGTGTGTGGGAGTAAATTCAGTGATACAAGTTACAGGAGTCACTGGAGGACTAATCACAGACTGGTGCTGCCTATCAAACTGAGAATCAAACCAAAACAACAACGCCAAGCAAATGTAAAACGTTCCAACAACAGCTTTAAGATGATGCATTCACGCCGACCACAGTGGTTGAGCGTAGGTATGACAATCTACACACACACGCACGCGCGGCGCGCTGGGTCGCTGCCCACGGCAACACCTGCCGCGACAATATGGCCTTGCCGAATTAAACAGCTCCCTATGGAGAGGCAGGAGGGACACACGGAGAGAAAGCTGCCGTGGAATATCACCGAGGACATTCAGGAGAGGACGGGATCCGTCAGGGAAATGTAATTCTGGCAAACATTCGGAGTATTCTGAATTTATGATGTAATGTTTTCTTTATTGAATCCCACCACCACTTGATGTTGACCCAACCTCAAGTGACGGCGCAAAACGGATTCCAGCCGCTCGGCCATTTCGCTCTCACTTTCCATCTCTAAGCCGGAGTGACAGAGCAGATTGCTTTTCTCACATTTCCTTATATTATATAATCCAAAGGACGGAGAGACAGACGGACAGCAGGACAGACGGACCAAAGGGGGAGCAGAGGGATGGTCAAGGAAAAAAAACTGGGCCGTCTGGCAAACTGACTCCAGCTTTGGAAAATGTTTTGAGTGAAGTTTGATGGTTCCCTGAGAGAAACACGGCTATGCAGACGGAAAGACACACACACAGACAGACAGGGAGAGTGCGGAGCGTTCTGGAAATTCGAAGCAATCATCTGTGGCCTGCAGGGATAATCACTGCAAAGCCTCACTGTCCCATTCACAGAGGATAAAACCCAGTGGATTAATCTACAGGAGAGAGAGAGAGAGAAGGAGGGAGAGGGAGAGAGCTCCTTTTCCCTCCTTTTCCCTTTCTCTCACTTCTGCCTTTACGCTTTTCTTTCTGTACACACACTCACACACATTCACACACACACACACTCACTCACACAGCAACACGCTCCTCTCTCTCTTCCTCTCACTTAATTTGCCACCTTCTCTTTCTGACATTCCCTTCCTCCTCCTCTCCTCCCCCACACAGGGATTTGAATGGACACCTGTCAGATCACTCGTCTGCGCATGCTGCAAACACACATTTACCAACACACAAACACACACACACACACACACACTCACATACAGTCACAGTTGCAAAAACATGTGCACATTTAGATAGATCACAATCGGCAAAACCGACAAATACAAATGACAGGATTACTTCATTTACACGCTCTCTGTCTCTCTCTCACACACACACATGCACAAAACAACAAACAAAGTAGCTCTTCAGAATGAATAAAATGTTTACTTCAACAATCAACAACCTCACAATCTCATTCATTCATTTACACAATGTAAGCTCTCCTATTAACCTTGTATTTTGTGTGTGTGTGTGTGTTGGGGCGGGCGGTCAGATTACTGCAGAGATCTGCCATGTCATCCTACTCAATGCGAGGAGACCAGATCACATTTTTCCGGATCTCTCACATGATCTGTTTTGTCCTTGGAGCATCAGGATCAGTGTGTGTGTGTGTGTGTGTGTGAAAGGTGGTGTACCAAGCAGCTCTAGATGGAGACAGAAGGTCCACTGAGGGCTCCTTCAGGGGAGGGGAGAGGGTCCGGGCCCACAAAAGTGATGAGCAGAAGTTTGTTTCCACATCATCGGTTATGACATCATCATCATCATGTGTGTCTCCTATGTGGATGATGATGAGACTCTTAGTGTCCCTGCACAAGCACAGCTCCACCTTCATGCTGACTTATTTCCACTTTGACAGAGCAACACTCAACAAACAGGGGTCAGTCAATCAATATAGTCGGACCCCATGTCACATCTTAAGGGGAATTCGCTCAAATGGTAGAGCACTCGCTTAGCATGCGAGAGGCAGCGGGATCCATGCACGCATTCTCCAATGGAAAACAACTTTTGGAAGTTTGAGAAGAACCTGTCATGGTGCCAAGCAGTGGGTTGAGCACCCGATAAGATGTCTCCACTTGCATCTTCATGGGGAATTAGCTCAAATGGTAGAGCGCTCGCTTAGCATGCGAGAGGTAGCGGGATCGATGCCCGCATTCTCCATTGGATTTTTATTTTATTCCGGCACTTAAATCACAGATCAAGTGGACATTGTCGCTACACTAACACGCTCTAGATAACAACGGAAAGAAGAGCTGATGTGACCGAATGCACCGGAGCTCTCCAAGGTGCTGAACTGGATTAATTCTCCAAAATGACAGGAGAATTAAAGCACCGATTTATTTCAAAACAACTTCACAGAGCCTGAATTACCCTTCGATATAAAAGCCTCCTCAAGGCAAACAAATTCCGTGTCTAATATATTTCAGACAGACACCGCTTAACCAACATCACAATAAAGCAATATACACTCAATTTATGTGAAAATACTATAAAGTCGTCTCATTTCACTACAACTACTCCCTGAGTTCCGACAGCCTACAACAGTATTTGATGGACGGGATTTACGGGCCTCGAAGAACTAATCTGCCGTGCTGCAGATCAGTAAGAGTGGAAAACAAAAAAGAAAACAAGCCAGGTTTGACTTACTGAAGGATTCAAGTCAACACAACCACGCAGGTAAGCATTTTGTTTTTTTAAAAAGCGACTAAAACACCAAATTAAGGCCAACTTTGAATAATCCGCTGTTTTAAAATTGCGTCTCAATATGTACAGAGGAGCAAACAAGAATAAGCAAAACATACCGCAATTATTTGTTGCTCTAATTCTTCTTCTTCTTTGATTTGACTTTATCTTTGGGAGTCGGTGGGAAAGTGTCCGTCGTCGCCGGGAAAGTGTCCGTCGTCGCCGCTCCGTTTCACGGGACTGTCCCTGGCAGACCACACCGCCTCCTCCCACCCCACACAGTCAAGCCCAGGGTGGCTAACAATCAAGACTTCCTGTTCGTGTTTAACAAAATAAAGGACTTCTAGTGGTACCCTCCATTTTACGTTGTTTTTGGACTGTATTGTAATCTGTGGGTTGTTTGCTAAACTATTAGGATACGTAATGATCAATTAATTCTCAAAATGCTTTACAATCTCAACAATGACCCCCGAGACTTAAATCTTACCAGATATCATGTATTGATGATCTTACAATTCACTAAAATACTGTATTTATCTAGCAAATTATTGTTTTGCCAAATATGTGGAGACTGTAGATATTTAGACCCTTTATCAGAATCTATTTTCATTAGGGGCTCCTACATTAACATTCATCTAAATAGCAATTTGTAGTAATGTATCTCTTGGGCGAACAAATCACAAAGGTTATCACAATTGCATGGAAAGGCCGAATTAACCCACGGTTACCTTGTGTTTATTTTTTATCATCTCTAAATCAGGCTCGATGTACGTTTTTTGGAAACGTTTTATTTTTTATTCTAAATCACTCGACTTCCAGCTTCATCATGTCGCACTTGATCATGCTCCTAAAATGGCCGCGCCCTCGACGTCATAGGCGCTAGAGAGAAGGTAGAAGGCAGAAGGTAGGGCAGCTCATCAGGCTTCAAACTGGCTTGGCTAACTACCAACTTATTTAATTGTCCTAATTATACATATATATAGTGTGTGTGTATATATATATATATAAACTACTATATACAACCTGCAACACACATCACACAAAAACTCACTGCTTTGAAATGATAGAATACTTGGCAATAATTCATATTTGCTCACATACTCATTTTATCATCTTATACTAAAAAAAATAAACCGACCACAAACAAGGATCCAGATTTGCTCGATATAAAGAATTATAAAGCCACATGAAGGCATGCATTTTTATCATTTCTAAATGTAGAGGATGTACGTTTAATTTGGGTGTCTTTGTGAGTTATACTGGTCCTCATTATGATTAACGTTCTCTGATATGGGCTCTGTTTTTGTGTCATTCTATACAGCAGTACAATGTTTCCCTCTGCTGGTCGAAGACATACAAATAAGGTAATGATAAATAAGAAAGATAAAAGAAGATAATCCTTTATTTGTCTCACAACGGGGAAATCCACATGTTACATCAGCAAAGGGGATAGTGCAAAGCAATAAAGGGCATACAGATAAAAATTAAAGCCTAACAAAAGTAAAGAGCCTATCAAAAGTACAACAATATAACCAAGTACTAGATTTTTTTTGCTAATATCGATTGAATGAATCGATGAAAGAATAAGTTACAAATTGCACATCAGAGATATTGCACAGTGTGATCAAAGATGACAGCTTGGCCATCATCCTCCTGTCCGCCACCACCTCCACAGAGTCCAGCCCAGGACAGAGCTGGCCTTCTTCACCAGCTTGTTCAGTCTCTTCCTGTCAGTGGCTGAGATTCCACTGCTCCAGCAGACTGTTCCATAAAAGATGGTTGATGCCACTGTAACGGGTTAATAAATTACGTAATAAATAGTTAAGTTATATTGGTATATGTATTGTTAAATCCTGCGTAAATGGATGTGGGCTTTTATTTTGGTAGTCAGTGTTTGTTTGGCACGTCAATGGCATTGTGGGTATCCTGCGGCAGAATCAATGTCTTCTGTCTTCAGGTAAGTTGGGTAGAAATGCGGTCCGCAATAAATGTTATTACATCTTATTTTCGTTACATTGTATGTGTTATATGTATCCTGTTGTGAAATATTATTATAACCTCCCTTGTTAATCGTATTTGTGTCATGTTTTAGATAGGTTTGTAACTTTTATTTGGTTTTGTATTTTCGTTTGCTCTGGAAGAACGTGTTCACTTTAGTAATGTAGATTTTAATTTGATTTAGGCCGACCGAATTTTGTTGTTGTTTCCGACTCATACCAGTGCTTATTCGTCATGCAGTGTAGCTTTCTGTACTTTGTGTGAATTTCGTGTTTAACTCGTTTAATTCTTTCATTTGTTTTACGTTCGGGGTGTAGTACCTTTTATGGCGACATGGGTTTATTTCTTCGGGATTATTATATACAGTACTATTAAGTGTTGTTAATTAGGTTGTTTTATATAGTGTTTCATAAAGTGTTTTGCTATACTTTAGTTGAAAAGAGAATCAATATATTCTGTCTGCAGAATAAAGTTCCATTCATACCAGATGCAAGCTCCTTATTAATTAATTAAGACACAACGCCGGTTACAGTGACCCGGATAAAGCTTCAATATGGTCGCTGATCAACACCTCCTCTGACCGGTGGACCAGCCAACATATTAGTTCAGTTAAGCAGCCTTGGTGAATTGCAGCATACATATAATTCTAAGAAATTGTTCATGAATGTAATAGTATTTGTATTATAATGTATATAGGTGTTTTCTCCTTTTTTCTATTTATCTACTTCCTTGACTGAAATGAAACGCACAAAATTTTCCCCAAACTTACAGAAAATGATCCTCGTGTCCTGCCGCTGCTGATTTGGAAGATTTTAGAGCTCTAGCTCTTAAATTGACCGCGATACAGGCTTTTGAAAGAGACCAACAATTTGGTCCATGGTTACACTGTTTTTCTTTGAAAATTGGTCCAAAAATGTAATTTTCCCCAAACTTACAGAAAATGATCCTCGTGTCCTGCCCCTGCTGATGTTGAAGATTTCAGAGCTCAGGCTCTTAAATTGACGGAGATACAGGCTTTTGAAAGAGACCAACAATTCGGTCCATGGTTATAGTGTTTTTCTTTGAAAATTGGACATATTAATTATTTTTCCCCAAACTTACAGAAAATGATCTTCGTGTCCTGCCGCTGCTGATTTTGAAGATTTTAGAGCTCTAGCTCTTAAATTGACCGAGATACGGGCTTTTGAAAGAGACCAACAATTTGGTGCATGGTTACACTGTCGTTTGTTGAAAATTGGACCAAAAATTTAATCTTCCCCAAACGTGCAGAAAATAATCCTCGTGTCCTGCCGCTGCTGATGTTTCAAGATTTCAGAGCTCTAGCTCTTAAATTGACCGAGATACGGGCTTTTGAAAGAGACCAACAATTTGGTCCATTGTTAGACTGTTTTTCTTTGAAAATTGGACCAAAAATGTAATTTTCACCAAGTTTACAGAAAATGATCCTCGTGTCCTGTCGCTGCTGATGTTGTGAAGATTTCAGAGCTCTAGCTCTTAAATTGACCGAGATACGGGCTTTTGAAAGAGACCAACAATTTGGTCCATGGTTATAGTGTTTTTCTTTGAAAATTGGACAAAATTTTTTAATTTTCCCCAAACTTACAGAAAATGATCCTCGTGTCCTGCCGCTGCTGATTTTGAAGATTTTAGAGCTCTAGCTCTTAAATTGACCGAGATACGGGCTTTTGAAAGAGACCAACAATTTAGTCCATGGTTACACTGCTTTTCTTTAAAAATTGGACCAAAAATTAAATTTTCCCCAAACTTACAGAAAATGATCCTTGTGTCCTGTCGCTGCTGATGTTGAAGATTTCATAGCTCTAGCTCTTAAATTGACCGAGATACGGGCTTTTGAAAGAGACCAACAGTTTGGTCCATGGTTACACTGTTTTTCTTTGAAAATTGGACCAAAAATTAAATTTTCACCAAGTTTACAGAACATGATTCTCTTGTCCTGCCGCTACTGATGTTGAAGATTTCTTAGCTCTAGCTCTTAAATTGACCGAGATACAGGCTTTTGAAAGAGACCAACAATTTGGTCCATGGTTACACTGCTTTTCTTTAATAATGAGCAAAATTTCAATTTTTTAAATTTAATTTTTAAATTTAATTTTCTTGTCATAAGCAAGACTACTCCAAAAGGTAGCACTCATGGAATCAAGGCGCATTAGTGCATTTTAACCAGCTCGTTTCTGGAGAATATTGAAAGAATACTAATATTACAGTGGCATTTCACTGAGGAACTTGTCATAATCAAAGAAATGACTCTTGATAAGATTCATCAGCTTACAACAAGCAGACATTGAGTCCAGTTGCAAATGTGAAGGAATGGTCGTTGGAAATTACCCTAACAAGAAGCACTTACTGCTTTTAGAATTACAAGTCAGTGTTTCTGTTTCTGTATTTGTGACCGGCTCGTTTCTGGCGAATATTGAAAGAATGTTCATATTACAGTGGCATTTCACTGAGGAACTTGTCATAAGCAAGACTACTCAAAAAGGTAGCACTAATGGAATTACGGTGCATTGGTGCTTCCGTTTGAAGTAATCTGACTATGGATTTTGTCAGTTCTTCACTCATATGAGTATTAATCACTTACCTCAAACTCCACAAGCTTTCTCATCTGGCATCTGCTGTGTAGTGACTCCTTGTGGCTCTGGAACTGTTGCTTGCTGTAGGAACACGCTCCATTTAAACCTCCATCAAATCCCCGCCTCCAGTTTCAATGGGCAGGACAACGACTTCTTAACGATCAAAGAACAATTCTGATGACTTGTGATAACATTCAGCAGCTTACAACAAGCAGACATTGAGTCCAGTTGCAAATGTGAAGGAATGGTCGTTGGAAATTACCCCAACAAGAAGCACTTACTGCTTTTAGAATTACAAGTCAGTGTTTCTGTTAGAGTGATATTTGTGACCAGCTCGTTTCTGGAGAATATTGAAAGAATGTTCATATTACAGTGGCATTTCACTGAGGAACTTGTCATAAGCAAGACTACTCCAAAAGGTAGCACTTATGGAATCAAGGCGCATTAGTGCTTCCGTTTGAAGTAATCTGACTATGGATTTGTGACCAGCTCGTTTCTGGATAATTGAAAGAATGTTCATATTACAGTGGCATTTCACTGAGGAACTTGTCATAAGCAAGACTACTCCAAAAGGTAGCACTTATGGAATCAAGGATTAGTGCTTCCGTTTGAGGTAATCTGACTATGGATTTGGTCAGTTCTTCACTCATCTGAGTATTAATCACTTACCTCAAACTCCACAAGCTTTCTCATCTGGCGTGTAGTGACTTCTTGTGGTTCTGGAAGTGTTGCTTGCTGTAGGAACATGCTCCATTTAAACCTCCATCGAATCCCCGCCTGCAGTTTCAATGGGCAGTAACAACGACTTCTTAACAATCAGATTTTTTTTGCATAATCAAAGAACAATTCTGCTGACTCCTGTTAAGATTCATCAGCTTACAACGGGCAGACATTGAGTCCAGTTGCAAATGTGAAGGAATGGCCGTTGGAAATTACCCCAACAAGAAGCACTTACTGCTTTTAGAATTACAAGTTAGTGTTTCTGTTTCTGTATTTGTGACCACCTCGTTTCGGGAGAATATTGAATGGATATTTACATTACAGTGGCATTTCACTGAGGAACTTGTCATAAGCAAGACTACTCCAAAAGGTAGCACTTATGGAATTAAGGCGCAATATTGCTTCCGTTTGAAGATATCAGCAGACATTGAGTCCAGTTGCAAATGTGAAGGAATGGTCGTTGGAAATAACCCCAACAAGAAGCACTTACTGCTTTTGAAATTACAAGTCAGTGTTTCTGTTAGAGTGATATTTGTGACCAGCTCATTTCTGGATAATTGAAAGAATGTTCGTATTACAGTGGCACTTCACTGAGGAACTTGTCATAAGCAAGACTACTCCAAAAGGCAGCACTTATGGAATCAAGGCGCATTAGTGCTTCCGTTTGAAGTAACCTGACTATGGATTTGTGACCAGCTCATTTCTGGATAATTGAAAGAATGTTCATATTACAGTGGCATTTCACTGAGGAACTTGTCATAAGCAAGACTACTCCAAAAGGTAGCACTTGTGGAATTAAGGCGCATTAGTGCTTCCGTTTGAAGTAATCTGACTATGGATTTTGTCAGTTCTTCACTCACCTCAGTATTAATCACTTACCTCAAACTCCACAAGCTTTCTCATCTGGCATCTGCTGTGTAGTGACTTCTTGTGGCTCTGGAACTGTTGCTTGCTGTAGGAACATGCCCCATATAAACCTCCATTGAATCCCCGCCTCCAGTTTCAATGGGCAAGACAACGACTTCTTAACGATCAGACTCTTTTTGCATAATCAAAGAACAATTCTGATGACTCCTTTAGATTCATCAGCTTACAACGGGCAGACATTGAGTCCAGTTGCAAATGTGAAGGAATGGTCGTTGGATATTGCCCTAACAAGAAGCACTTACTGCTTTTAGAATTACAAGGAAGTGTTTCTGTTAGAGTGATATTTGTGACCAGCTCGTTTCTGGAGAATATTGAAAGAATCTTCCTATTACAGTGGCATTTTACTGAGGAACACGTCATAAGCAAGACTACTTCAAAAGGTAGCACTTATGGAATCAAGGCGCATTAGTGTTTCCGTTTGAAGTAATCTGACTATGGATTTGTGACCAGCTCGTTTCTGGAGAATATTGAAAGAATGTTCATATTACAGTGGCATTTCACTGAGGAACTTGTCATAAGCAAGAGTACTCCAAAAGGTAGCACTTATGGAATCAAGGCGCATTAGTGCTTCCGTTTGAAGTAATCTGACTATGGATTTGTGACCAGCTCGTTTCTGGAGAATATTGAAAGAATGTTCATATTACAGTAACATTTCACTGAGGAACTTGTCATAAGCAAGAGTACTCCAAAAGGTAGCACTTATGGAATCAAGGCGCATTAGTGCTTCCATTTGAAGTAATCTGACTATGGATTTGGTCAGTTCTTCACTCATCTGAGTATTAATCACTTACCTCAAACTCCACAGGCTTTCTCATCTGGCATCTGCTGTGTAGTGACTTCTTGTGGCTCTGGAAGTGTTGCTTGCTGTGGGAACATGCTCCATTTAAACCTCCATCGAATCCCTGCCTCCAGTTTCAATGGGCAGGACAATGACTTCTTAACGACCAGACTCTTTTTGCATAATCAAAGAACAATTCTGATGACTTGTGATAAGATTCATCAGCTTACAACGAGGAGACATTGAGTCCAGTTGCAAATGTGAAGGAATGGTCGTTGGAAATTACCCCAACAAGAAGCACTTACTGCTTTTAGAATTACAAGTCAGTGTTTCTGTTAGAGTGATATTTGTGACCAGCTCGTTTCTGGAGAATATTGAAAGAATCTTCATATTACAGTGGCATTTTACTGAGGAACAAGTCATAAGCAAAACTGCTTCAAAAGGTAGCACTTATGGAATCAAGGCGCATTAGTGCTTCCGTTTGAAGTAATCTGACTATGGATTTGTGACCAGCTCGTTTCTGGAGAATATTGAAAGAATGTTCATATTACAGTGGCATCTCACTGAGGAACTTGTCATAAGCAAGAGTACTCCAAAAGGTAGCACTTATGGAATCAAGGCGCATTAGTGCTTCCGTTTGAAGTAATCTGACTATGGATTTGGTCAGTTCTTCACTCATCTCAGTATTAATCACTTACCTCAAACTCCACAAGCTTTCTCATCTGGCATCTGCTGTGTAGTGACTTCTTGTGGCTCTGGAAGTGTTGCTTGCTGTGGGAACATGCTCCATTTAAACCTCCATCGAATCCCCGCCTACAGTTTCAATGGGCAGGACAACGACCTCTTAATGATCAGTCTCTTTTTGCATAATCAAAGAACAATTCTGATGACTCCTGATAAGATTCATCAGCTTACAACGAGCAGACATTGAGTCCAGTTGCAAATGTGAAGGAATGGTCGTTGGAAATTACCCCAACAAGAAGCACTTACTGCTTCTAGAATTACAAGTCAGTGTTTCTGTTAGAGTGATATTTGTAACCAGCTCGTTTCTGGAGAAAATTGAAAGAATCTTCATAGTACAGTGGCATTTTACTGAGGAACAAGTCATAAGCAAGACTACTTCAAAAGGTAGCACTTATGGAATCAAGGCGCATTAGTGCTTCCGTTTGAAGCAATCTGACTGTGGATCTGTGACCAGCTCGTTTCTGGAGAATATTGAAAGAATGTTCATATTACAGTGGCATTTCACTGAGGGGGTTGTCATAAGCAAGAGTACTCCAAAAGGTAGCACTTATGGAATCAAGGCGCATTAGTGCTTCCGTTTGAAGTAATCTGACTATGGATTTGTGACCAGCTCGTTTCTGGAGAATATTGAAAGAATGTTCATATTACAGTGGCATTTCACTGAGGAACTTGTCATAAGCAAGAGTACTCCAAAAGGTAGCACTTATGGAATCAAGGCGCATTAGTGCTTCCGTTTGAAGTAATCTGACTATGGATTTGGTCAGTTCTTCACTCATCTCAGTATTAATCACTTACCTCAAACTCCACAAGCTTTCTCATCTGGCATCTGCGGTGTAGTGACTTCTTGTGGCTCTGGAAGTGTTGCTTGCTGTGGGAACATGCTCCATTTAAACCTCCATCGAATCCCCGCCTCCAGTTTCAATGGGCAGGACAACGACCTCTTAATGATCAGTCTCTTTTTGCATAATCAAAGAACAATTCTGATGACTCCTGATAAGATTCATCAGCTTACAACGAGCAGACATTGAGTCCAGTTGCAAATGTGAAGGAATGGTCGTTGGAAATTACCCCAACAAGAAGCACTTACTGCTTTTAGAATTACAAGTCAGAGTTTCTGTTAGAGTGATATTTGTGACCAGCTCGTTTCTGGAGAATATTGAAAGAATCTTCATATTACAGTGGCATTTTACTGAGGAACACGTCATAAGCAAGACTACTTCAATGGGTAGCACTTATGGAATCAAGGCGCATTAGTGCTTCCGTTTGAAGTAATCTGACTATGGATTTGTGACCAGCTCGTTTCTGGAGAATATTGAAAGAATGTTCATATTACAGTGGCATTTCACTGAGGAACTTGTCATAAGCAAGAGTACTCCAAAAGGTAGCACTTATGGAATCAAGGCGCATTAGTGCTTCCGTTTGAAGTAATCTGACTATGGATTTGTGACCAGCTCGTTTCTGGAGAATATTGAAAGAATCTTCATATTACAGTAACATTTCACTGAGGAACTTGTCATAAGCAAGAGTACTCCAAAAGGTAGCACTTATGGAATCAAGGCGCATTAGTGCTTCCATTTGAAGTAATCTGACTATGGATTTGGTCAGTTCTTCACTCATCTGAGTATTAATCACTTACCTCAAACTCCACAGGCTTTCTCATCTGGCATCTGCTGTGTAGTGACTTCTTGTGGCTCTGGAAGTGTTGCTTGCTGTGGGAACATGCTCCATTTAACCCTCCATTGAATCCCCGCCTCCAGTTTCAATGGGCAGGACAACGACTTCTTAACGATCAGACTCTTCTTGCATAATCAAAGAACAATTCTGATGACTCCTGCTAAGATTCATCAGCTTACAACGAGCAGACATTGAGTCCAGTTGCAAATGTGAAGGAATGGTCGTTGGAAATTACCCCAACAAGAAGCACTTACTGCTTTTAGAATTACAAGTCAGTGTTTCTGTTAGAGTGATATTTGTGACCAGCTCGTTTCTGGAGAATATTGAAAGAATCTTCCTATTACAGTGGCATTTTACTGAGGAACACGTCATAAGCAAGACTACTTCAAAAGGTAGCACTTATGGAATCAAGGCGCATTAGTGTTTCCGTTTGAAGTAATCTGACTATGGATTTGTGACCAGCTCGTTTCTGGAGAATATTGAAAGAATGTTCATATTACAGTGGCATTTCACTGAGGAACTTGTCATAAGCAAGAGTACTCCAAAAGGTAGCACTTATGGAATCAAGGCGCATTAGTGCTTCCATTTGAAGTAATCTGACTATGGATTTGGTCAGTTCTTCACTCATCTGAGTATTAATCACTTACCTCAAACTCCACAGGCTTTCTCATCTGGCATCTGCTGTGTAGTGACTTCTTGTGGCTCTGGAAGTGTTGCTTGCTGTGGGAACATGCTCCATTTAACCCTCCATTGAATCCCCGCCTCCAGTTTCAATGGGCAGGACAACGACTTCTTAACGATCAGACTCTTCTTGCATAATCAAAGAACAATTCTGATGACTCCTGCTAAGATTCATCAGCTTACAACGAGCAGACATTGAGTCCAGTTGCAAATGTGAAGGAATGGTCGTTGGAAATTACCCCAACAAGAAGCACTTACTGCTTTTAGAATTACAAGTCAGTGTTTCTGTTAGAGTGATATTTGTAACCAGCTCTTTTCTTGAGAATATTGAAAGAATGTTCATATTACAGTGGCATTTCACTGAGGAACTTGTCATAAGCAAGAGTACTCCAAAAGGTAGCACTTATGGAATCAAGGCGCATCAGTGCTTCCGTTTGAAGTAATCTGACTATGGATTTGGTCAGTTCTTCACTCATCTCAGTATTTATCACTTACCTCAAACTCCACAAGCTTTCTCATCTGGCATCTGCTGTGTAGTGACTTCTTGTGGCTCTGGAAGTGTTGCTTGCTGTGGGAACATGCTCCATTTAAACCTCCATCGAATCCCCGCCTCCAGTTTCAATGGGTAGGACAACGACCTCTTAATGATCAGTCTCTTTTTGCATAATCAAAGAACAATTCTGATGACTCCTGATAAGATTCATCTGCTTACAACGAGCAGACATTGAGTCCAGTTGCAAATGTGAAGGAATGGTCGTTGGAAATAACCCCAACAAGAAGCACTTACTGCTTTTAGAATTACAAGTCAGTGTTTCTGTTAGAGTGATATTTGTGACCAGCTCGTTTCTGGAGAATATTGAAAGAATCTTCATATTACAGTGGCATTTTACTGAGGAACACGTCATAAGCAAGACTATTTCAAAAGGTAGCACTTATGGAATCAAGGCGCATTAGTGCTTCCGTTTGAAGTAATCTGACTATGGATTTGTGACCAGCTCGTTTCTGGAGAATATTGAAAGAATCTTCATATTACAGTGGCATTTCACTGAGGAACTTGTCATAAGCAAGAGTACTCCAAAAGGTAGCACTTATGGAATCAAGGCGCATTAGTGCTTCCGTTTGAAGTAATCTGACTATGGATTTGTGACCAGCTCGTTTCTGGAGAATATTGAAAGAATGTTCATATTACAGTAACATTTCACTGAGGAACTTGTCATAAGCAAGAGTACTCCAAAAGGTAGCACTTATGGAATCAAGGCGCATTAGTGCTTCCATTTGAAGTAATCTGACTATGGATTTGGTCAGTTCTTCACTCATCTCAGTATTAATCACTTACCTCAAACTCCACAGGCTTTCTCATCTGGCATCTGCTGTGTAGTGACTTCTTGTGGTTCTGGAAGTGTTGCTTGCTGTGGGAACATGCTCCATTTAAACCTCCATCGAATCCCCACCTCCAGTTTCAATGGGCAGGACAACAACTTCTTAACGATCAGACTCTTTTTGCATAATCAAAGAACAATTCTGATGACTCCTGATAAGATTCATCAGCTTACAACGAGCAGACATTGAGTCCAGTTGCAAATGTGAAGGAATGGTCGTTGGAAATTACCCCAACAAGAAGCACTTACTGCTTTTAGAATTACAAGTCAGTGTTTCTGTTAGAGTGATATTTGTAACCAGCTCTTTTCTGGAGAATATTGAAAGAATCTTCATATTACAGTGGCATTTCACTGGGGAACTTGTCAAAAGCAAGAGTACTCCAAAAGGTAGCACTTATGGAATCAAGGCGCATTAGTGCTTCCGTTTGAAGTAATCTGACTATGGATTTGGTCAGTTCTTCACTCATCTCAGTATTTATCACTTACCTCAAACTCCACAAGCTTTCTCATCTGGCATCTGCTGTGTAGTGACTTCTTGTGGCTCTGGAAGTGTTGCTTGCTGTGGGAACATGCTCCATTTAAACCTCCATCGAATCCCCGCCTCCAGTTTCAATGGGTAGGACAACGACCTCTTAATGATCAGTCTCTTTTTGCATAATCAAAGAACAATTCTGATGACTCCTGATAAGATTCATCTGCTTACAACGAGCAGACATTGAGTCCAGTTGCAAATGTGAAGGAATGGTCGTTGGAAATTACCCCAACAAGAAGCACTTACTGCTTTTAGAATTACAAGTCAGTGTTTCTGTTAGAGTGATATTTGTGACCAGCTCGTTTCTGGAGAATATTGAAAGAATCTTCCTATTACAGTGGCATTTTACTGACGAACACGTCATAAGCAAGACTACTTCAAAAGGTAGCACTTATGGAATCAAGGCGCATTAGTGTTTCCGTTTGAAGTAATCTGACTATGGATTTGTGACCAGCTCGTTTCTGGAGAATATTGAAAGAATGTTCATATTACAGTGGCATTTCACTGAGGAACTTGTCATAAGCAAGAGTACTCCAAAAGGTAGCACTTATGGAATCAAGGCGCATTAGTGCTTCCGTTTGAAGTAATCTGACTATGGATTTGTGACCAGCTCGTTTCTGGAGAATATTGAAAGAATGTTCATATTACAGTAACATTTCACTGAGGAACTTGTCATAAGCAAGAGTACTCCAAAAGGTAGCACTTATGGAATCAAGGCGCATTAGTGCTTCCGTTTGAAGTAATCTGACTATGGATTTGGTCAGTTCTTCACTCATCTCAGTATTAATCACCGACCTCAAACTCCACAAGCTTTCTCATCTGGCATCTGCTGTGTAGTGGCTCCTTGTGGCTCTGGAAGTGTTGCTTGCTGTGGGAACATGCTCCATTTAACCCTCCATTGAATCCCCGCCTCCAGTTTCAATGGGCAGGACAACGACTTGTTAACGATCAGACTCTTCTTGCATAATCAAAGAACAATTCTGATGACTCCTGCTAAGATTCATCAGCTTACAACGAGCAGACATTGAGTCCAGTTGCAAATGTGAAGGAATGGTCGTTGGAAATTACCCCAACAAGAAGCACTTACTGCTTTTAGAATTACAAGTCAGTGTTTCTGTTAGAGTGATATTTGTGACCAGCTCTTTTCTGGAGAATATTGAAAGAATCTTCATATTACAGTGGCATTTCACTGGGGAACTTGTCAAAAGCAAGAGTACTCCAAAAGGTAGCACTTATGGAATCAAGGCGCATTAGTGCTTCCGTTTGAAGTAATCTGACTATGGATTTGGTCAGTTCTTCACTCATCTCAGTATTTATCACTTACCTCAAACTCCACAAGCTTTCTCATCTGGCATCTGCTGTGTAGTGACTTCTTGTGGCTCTGGAAGTGTTGCTTGCTGTGGGAACATGCTCCATTTAAACCTCCATCGAATCCCCGCCTCCAGTTTCAATGGGCAGGACAACGACCTCTTAATGATCAGACTCTTTTTGCATAATCAAAGAACAATTCTGATGACTCCTGATAAGATTCATCTGCTTACAACGAGCAGACATTGAGACCAGTTGCAAATGTGAAGGAATGGTCGTTGGAAATTACCCCAACAAGAAGCACTTACTGCTTTTAGAATTACAAGTCAGTGTTTCTGTTAGAGTGATATTTGTGACCAGCTCGTTTCTGGAGAATATTGAAAGAATCTTCCTATTACAGTGGCATTTTACTGAGGAACACGTCATAAGCAAGACTACTTCAAAAGGAAGCACTTATGGAATCAAGGCGCATTAGTGCTTCCGTTTGAAGTAATCTGACTATGGATTTGTGACCAGCTCGTTTCTGGAGAATATTGAAAGAATGTTCATATTACAGTGGCATTTCACTGAGGAACTTGTCATAAGCAAGAGTACTCCAAAAGGTAGCACTTATGGAATCAAGGCGCATTAGTGCTTCCGTTTGAAGTAATCTGACTATGGATTTGGTCAGTTCTTCACTCAAAAGGTAGCACTTATGGAATCAAGGCGCATTAGTGCTTCCGTTTGAAGTAATCTGACTATGGATTTGTGACCAGCTCGTTTCTGGAGAATATTGAAAGAATGTTCATATCACAGTAACACTTCACTGAGGAACTTGTCATAAGCAAGAGTACTCCAAAAGGTAGCACTTATGGAATCAAGGCGCATTAGTGTTTGCTTTTGAAGTAATCTGACTATGGATTTGGTCAGTTCTTCACTCATCTGAGTATTAATCACTTACCTCAAACTCCACAGGCTTTCTCATCTGGCATCTGCTGTGTAGTGACTTCTTGTGGCTCTGGAAGTGTTGCTTGCTGTGGGAACATGCTCCATTTAAACCTCCATCGAATCCCCACCTCCAGTTTCAATGGGCAGGACAACAACTTCTTAACGATCAGACTCTTTTTGCATAATCAAAGAACAATTCTGATGACTCCTGATAAGATTCATCAGCTTACAACGAGCAGACATTGAGTCCAGTTGCAAATGTGAAGGAATGGTCGTTGGAAATTACCCCAACAAGAAGCACTTACTGCTTTTAGAATTACGAGTCAGTGTTTCTGTTAGAGTGATATTTGTGACCAGTTCGTTTCTGGAGAATATTGAAAGAATCTTCATATTACAGTGGCATTTTACTGAGGAACAAGTCATAAGCAAGACTACTTCAAAAGGTAGCACTTATGGAATCAAGGCGCATAGGTGCTTCCGTTTGAAGTAATCTGACTATGGATTTGTGACCAGCTCGTTTCTGGAGAATATTGAAAGAATGTTCATATTACAGTGGCATTTCACCGAGGAACTTGTCATAAGCAAGAGTACTCCAAAAGGTAGCACTTATGGAATCAAGGCGCATTAGTGCTTCCGCTTGAAGTAATCTGACTATGGATTTGGTCAGTTCTTCACTCATCTCAGTATTGATCACTTACCTCAAACTCCACAAGCTTTCTCATCTGGCATCTGCTGTGTAGTGACTTCTTGTGGCTCTGGAAGTGTTGGTTGCTGTGGGAACATGCTCCATTTAAACCTCCATCGAATCCCCGCCTCCAGTTTCAATGGGCAGGACAACGACTTCTTAACGATCAGACTCTTCTTGCATAATCAAAGAACAATTCTGATGACTCCTGATAAGATTCATCAGCTTACAACGAGCAGACATTGAGTCCAGTTGCAAATGTGAAGGAATGGTCGTTGGAAATTACCCCAACAAGAAGCACTTACTGCTTTTAGAATTACAAGTCAGTGTTTCTGTTAGAGTGATATTTGTTACCAGCTCTTTTCTGGAGAATATTGAAAGAATGTTCATATTACAGTGGCATTTCACTGAGGAACTTGTCATAAGCAAGAGTACTCCAAAAGGTAGCACTTATGGAATCAAGGCGCATTAGTGCTTCCGTTTGAAGTAATCTGACTATGGATTTGGTCAGTTCTTCACTCATCTCAGTATTAATCACTTACCTCAAACTCCACAAGCTTTCTCATCTGGCATCTGCTGTGTAGTGACTTCTTGTGGCTTTGGAAGTGTTGCTTGCTGTGGGAACATGCTCCATTTAAACCTCCATCGAAACCCCGCCTCCAGTTTCAATGAGTAGGACAACGACCTCTTAATGATCAGTCTCTTTTTGCATAATCAAAGAACAATTCTGATGACTCCTGATAAGATTCATCTGCTTACAACGAGCAGACATTGAGTCCAGTTGCAAATGTGAAGGAATGGTCGTTGGAAATTACCCCAACAAGAAGCACTTACTGCTTTTAGAATTACAAGTCAGTGTTTCTGTTAGAGTGATATTTGTGACCAGCTCGTTTCTGGAGAATATTGAAAGAATCTTCATATTACAGTGGCATTTTACTGAGGAACAAGTCATAAGCAAGAGTAATCCAAAAGGTAGCACTTATGGAATCAAGGCACATTAGTGCTTCCGTTTGAAGTAATCTGACAATGGATTTGTGACCAGCTCGTTTCTGGAGAATATTGAAAGAATGTTCATATTACAGTAACATTTCACTGAGGAACTTGTCATAAGCAAGAGTACTCCAAGAGGTAGCACTTATGGAATCAAGGCGCATTAGTGCTTCCGTTTGAAGTAATCTGACTATTGATTTGGTCAGTTCTTCACTCATCTCAGTATTAATCACTTACCTCAAACTCCACAGGCTTTCTCATCTGGCATCTGCTGTGTAGTGACTTCTTGTGGCTCTGGAAGTGTTGCTTGCTGTGGGAACATGCTCCATTTAAACCTCCATCGAATCCCCACCTCCAGTTTCAATGGGCAGGACAACAACTTCTTAACGATCAGACTCTTTTTGCATAATCAAAGAACAATTCTGATGACTCCTGATAAGATTCATCAGCTTACAACGAGCAGACATTGAGTCCAGTTGCAAATGTGAAGGAATGGTCGTTGGAAATTACCCCAACAAGAAGCACTTACTGCTTTTAGAATTACAAGTCAGTGTTTCTGTTAGAGTGATATTTGTGACCAGCTCGTTTCTGGAGAATATTGAAAGAATCTTCATATTACAGTAACATTTCACTGAGGAACTTGTCATAAGCAAGAGTACTCCAAAAGGTAGCACTTATGGAATCAAGGCGCATTAGTGCTTCCATTTGAAGTAATCTGACTATGGATTTGGTCAGTTCTTCACTCATCTGAGTATTTATCACTTACCTCAAACTCCACAGGCTTTCTCATCTGGCATCTGCTGTGTAGTGACTTCTTGTGGCTCTGGAAGTGTTGCTTGCTGTGGGAACATGCTCCATTTAAACCTCCATCGAATCCCCACCTCCAGTTTCAATGGGCAGGACAACAACTTCTTAACGATCAGACTCTTTTTGCATAATCAAAGAACAATTCTGATGACTCCTGATAAGATTCATCAGCTTACAACGAGCAGACATTGAGTCCAGTTGCAAATGTGAAGGAATGGTCGTTGGAAATTACCCCAACAAGAAGCACTTACTGCTTTTAGAGTTACAAGTCAGTGTTTCTGTTAGAGTGATATTTGTGACCAGCTCTTTTCTGGAGAATATTGAAAGAATCTTCATATTACAGTGGCATTTTACTGAGGAACAAGTCATAAGCAAGACTACTTCAAAAGGTAGCACTTATGGAATCAAGGCGCATTAGTGCTTCCGTTTGAAGTAATCTGACTATGGATTTGTGACCAGCTCGTTTCTGGAGAATATTGAAAGAATGTTCATATTACAGTGGCATTTCACTGAGGAACTTGTCATAAGCAAGAGTACTCCAAAAGGTAGCACTTATGGAATCAAGGCGCATTAGTGCTTCCGTTTGAAGTAATCTGACTATGGATTTGGTCAGTTCTTCACTCATCTCAGTATTTATCACTTACCTCAAACTCCACAAGCTTTCTCATCTGGCATCTGCTGTGTAGTGACTTCTTGTGGCTCTGGAAGTGTTGCTTCCTCTGGGAACATGCTCCATTTAAACCTCCATCGAAACCCCGCCTCCAGTTTCAATGAGTAGGACAACGACCTCTTAATGATCAGTCTCTTTTTGCATAATCAAAGAACAATTCTGATGACTCCTGATAAGATTCATCTGCTTACAACGAGCAGACATTGAGTCCAGTTGCAAATGTGAAGGAATGGTCGTTGGAAATTACCCCAACAAGAAGCACTTACTGCTTTTAGAATTACAAGTCAGTGTTTCTGTTAGAGTGATATTTGTGACCAGCTCGTTTCTGGAGAATATTGAAAGAATCTTCATATTACAGTGGCATTTTACTGAGGAACAAGTCATAAGCAAGAGTAATCCAAAAGGTAGCACTTATGGAATCAAGGCACATTAGTGCTTCCGTTTGAAGTAATATGACAATGGATTTGTGACCAGCTCGTTTCTGGAGAATATTGAAAGAATGTTCATATTACAGTAACATTTCACTGAGGAACTTGTCATAAGCAAGAGTACTCCAAAAGGTAGCACTTATGGAATCAAGGCGCATTAGTGCTTCCGTTTGAAGTAATCTGACTATGGATTTGGTCAGTTCTTCACTCATCTGAGTATTTATCACTTACCTCAAACTCCACAGGCTTTCTCATCTGGCATCTGCTGTGTAGTGACTTCTTGTGGCTCTGGAAGTGTTGCTTGCTGTGGGAACATGCTCCATTTAAACCTCCATCGAATCCCCACCTCCAGTTTCAATGGGCAGGACAACAACTTCTTAACGATCAGACTCTTTTTGCATAATCAAAGAACAATTCTGATGACTCCTGATAAGATTCATCAGCTTACAACGAGCAGACATTGAGTCCAGTTGCAAATGTGAAGGAATGGTCGTTGGAAATTACCCCAACAAGAAGCACTTACTGCTTTTAGAATTACAAGTCAGTGTTTCTGTTAGAGTGATATTTGTGACCAGCTCGTTTCTGGAGAATATTGAAAGAATCTTCATATTACAGTGGCATTTTACTGAGGAACACGTCATAAGCAAGACTACTTCAAAAGGTAGCACTTATGGAATCAAGGTGCATTAGTGCTTCCGTTTGAAGTAATCTGACTATGGATTTGTGACCAGCTCGTTTCTGGAGAATATTGAAAGAATGTTCATATTACAGTGGCATTTCACTGAGGAACTTGTCATAAGCAAGAGTACTCCAAAAGGTAGCACTTATGGAATCAAGGCGCATTAGTGCTTCCGTTTGAAGTAATCTGACTATGGATTTGGTCAGTTCTTCACTCAAAAGGTAGCACTTATGGAATCAAGGCGCATTAGTGCTTCCGTTTGAAGTAATCTGACTATGGATTTGTGACCAGCTCGTTTCTGGAGAATATTGAAAGAATGTTCATATCACAGTAACACTTCACTGAGGAACTTGTCATAAGCAAGAGTACTCCAAAAGGTAGCACTTATGGAATCAAGGCGCATTAGTGCTTCCGTTTGAAGTAATCTGACTATGGATTTGGTCAGTTCTTCACTCATCTCAGTATTAATCACCGACCTCAAACTCCACAAGCTTTCTCATCTGGCATCTGCTGTGTAGTGGCTTCTTGTGGCTCTGGAAGTGTTGCTTGCTGTGGGAACATGCTCCATTTAACCCTCCATTGAATCCCCGCCTCCAGTTTCAATGGGCAGGACAACGACTTCTTCACGATCAGACTCTTCTTGCATAATCAAAGAACAATTCTGATGACTCCTGATAAGATTCATCAGCTTACAACGAGCAGACATTGAGTCCAGTTGCAAATGTGAAGGAATGGTCGTTGGAAATTACCCCAACAAGAAGCACTTACTGCTTTTAGAATTACAAGTCAGTGTTTCTGTTAGAGTGATATTTGTAACCAGCTCTTTTCTGGAGAATATTGAAAGAATCTTCATATTACAGTGGCATTTCACTGGGGAACTTGTCAAAAGCAAGAGTACTCCAAAAGGTAGCACTTATGGAATCAAGGCGCATTAGTGCTTCCGTTTGAAGTAATCTGACTATGGATTTGTGACCAGCTCGTTTCTGGAGAATATTGAAAGAATGTTCATATTACAGTGGCATTTCACCGAGGAACTTGTCATAAGCAAGAGTACTCCAAAAGGTAGCACTTATGGAATCAAGGCGCATTAGTGCTTCCGTTTGAAGTAATCTGACTATGGATTTGGTCAGTTCTTCACTCATCTCAGTATTCATCACTTACCTCAAACTCCACAAGCTTTCTCATCTGGCATCTGCTGTGTAGTGACTTCTTGTGGCTTTGGAAGTGTTGCTTGCTGTGGGAACATGCTCCATTTAAACCTCCATCGAAACCCCGCCTCCAGTTTCAATGAGTAGGACAACGACCTCTTAATGATCAGTCTCTTTTTGCATAATCAAAGAACAATTCTGATGACTCCTGATAAGATTCATCTGCTTACAACGAGCAGACATTGAGTCCAGTTGCAAATGTGAAGGAATGGTC
The DNA here is from genome assembly GCF_046128005.1 of Genypterus blacodes. NCBI lineage: Eukaryota > Metazoa > Chordata > Actinopteri > Ophidiiformes > Ophidiidae > Genypterus > Genypterus blacodes. The sequence goes on from NW_027466879.1 coordinate 11,690,114, forward strand.
GTTGGAAATTACCCCAACAAGAAGCACTTACTGCTTTTAGAATTACAAGTCAGTGTTTCTGTTAGAGTGATATTTGTGACCAGCTCGTTTCTGGAGAATATTGAAAGAATCTTCATATTACAGTGGCATTTTACTGAGGAACAAGTCATAAGCAAGAGTAATCCAAAAGGTAGCACTTATGGAATCAAGGCACATTAGTGCTTCCGTTTGAAGTAATCTGACAATGGATTTGTGACCAGCTCGTTTCTGGAGAATATTGAAAGAATGTTCATATTACAGTAACATTTCACTGAGGAACTTGTCATAAGCAAGAGTACTCCAAAAGGTAGCACTTATGGAATCAAGGCGCATTAGTGCTTCCGTTTGAAGTAATCTGACTATGGATTTGGTCAGTTCTTCACTCATCTCAGTATTAATCACTTACCTCAAACTCCACAGGCTTTCTCATCTGGCATCTGCTGTGTAGTGACTTCTTGTGGCTCTGGAAGTGTTGCTTGCTGTGGGAACATGCTCCATTTAAACCTCCATCGAATCCCCACCTCCAGTTTCAATGGGCAGGACAACAACTTCTTAACGATCAGACTCTTTTTGCATAATCAAAGAACAATTCTGATGACTCCTGATAAGATTCATCAGCTTACAACGAGCAGACATTGAGTCCAGTTGCAAATGTGAAGGAATGGTCGTTGGAAATTACCCCAACAAGAAGCACTTACTGCTTTTAGAATTACAAGTCAGTGTTTCTGTTAGAGTGATATTTGTGACCAGCTCGTTTCTGGAGAATATTGAAAGAATCTTCATAGTACAGTAACATTTCACTGAGGAACTTGTCATAAGCAAGAGTACTCCAAAAGGTAGCACTTATGGAATCAAGGCGCATTAGTGCTTCCATTTGAAGTAATCTGACTATGGATTTGGTCAGTTCGTCACTCATCTGAGTATTTATCACTTACCTCAAACTCCACAGGCTTTCTCATCTGGCATCTGCTGTGTAGTGACTTCTTGTGGCCTTGGAAGTGTTGCTTGCTGTGGGAACATGCTCCATTTAAACCTCCATCGAATCCCCACCTCCAGTTTCAATGGGCAGGACAACAACTTCTTAACGATCAGACTCTTTTTGCATAATCAAAGAACAATTCTGATGACTCCTGATAAGATTCATCTGCTTACAACGAGCAGACATTGAGTCCAGTTGCAAATGTGAAGGAATGGTCGTTGGAAATTACCCCAACAAGAAGCACTTACTGCTTTAAGAGTTACAAGTCAGTGTTTCTGTTAGAGTGATATTTGTGACCAGCTCGTTTCTGGAGAATATTGAAAGAATCTTCATATTACAGTGGCATTTTACTGAGGAACAAGTCATAAGCAAGACTACTTCAAAAGGTAGCACTTATGGAATCAAGGCGCATTAGTGCTTCCGTTTGAAGTAATCTGACTATGGATTTGTGACCAGCTCGTTTCTGGAGAATATTGAAAGAATGTTCATATTACAGTGGCATTTCACTGAGGAACTCGTCATAAGCAAGAGTACTCCAAAAGGTAGCACTTATGGAATCAAGGCGCATTAGTGCTTCCGTTTGAAGTAATCTGACTATGGATTTGGTCAGTTCTTCACTCATCTCAGTATTAATCACCGACCTCAAACTCCACAAGCTTTCTCATCTGGCATCTGCTGTGTAGTGACTTCTTGTGGCTCTGGAAGTGTTGGTTGCTGTGGGAACATGCTCCATTTAAAATTCCATGGAATCCCCGCCTCCAGTTTCAATGGGCAGGACAACGACTTCTTAACGATCAGACTCTTCTTGCATAATCAAAGAACAATTCTGATGACTCCTGATAAGATTCATCAGCTTACAACATCTGACATTGAGTCCAGTTGCAAATGTGAAGGAATGGTCGTTGGAAATTACCCCAACAAGAAGCACTTACTGCTTTTAGAATTACAAGTCAGTGTTTCTGTTAGAGTGATATTTGTGACCAGCTCGTTTCTGGAGAATATTGAAAGAATCTTCATATTACAGTGGCATTTTACTGAGGAACAAGTCATAAGCAAGAGTAATCCAAAAGGTAGCACTTATGGAATCAAGGCACATTAGTGCTTCCGTTTGAAGTAATCTGACAATGGATTTGTGACCAGCTCGTTTCTGGAGAATATTGAAAGAATGTTCATATTACAGTAACATTTCACTGAGGAACTTGTCATAAGCAAGAGTACTCCAAAAGGTAGCACTTATGGAATCAAGGCGCATTAGTGCTTCCGTTTGAAGTAATCTGACTATGGATTTGGTCAGTTCTTCACTCATCTCAGTATTAATCACTTACCTCAAACTCCACAGGCTTTCTCATCTGGCATCTGCTGTGTAGTGACTTCTTGTGGCTCTGGAAGTGTTGCTTGCTGTGGGAACATGCTCCATTTAAACCTCCATCGAATCCCCGCCTCCAGTTTCAATGGGCAAGACAACGACCCCTTAATGATCAGTCTCTTTTTGCATAATCAAAGAACAATTCTGATGACTCCTGAAAAGATTCATCTGCTTACAACGAGCAGACATTGAGTCCAGTTGCAAATGTGAAGGAATGGTCGTTGGAAATTACCCCAACAAGTAGCACTTACTGCTTTTAGAATTACAAGTCAGTGTTTCTGTTAGAGTGATATTTGTGACCAGCTCGTTTCTGGAGAATATTGAAAGAATCTTCATATTACAGTGGCATTTTACTGAGGAACACGTCATAAGCAAGACTACTTCAAAAGGTAGCACTTATGGAATCAAGGCGCATTAGTGCTTCCGTTTGAAGTAATCTGACTATGGATTTGTGACCAGCTCGTTTCTGGAGAATATTGAAAGAATGTTCATATTACAGTGGCATTTCACTGAGGAACTTGTCATAATCAAGAGTACTCCAAAAGGTAGCACTTATGGAATCAAGGCGCATTGGTGCTTCCGTTTGAAGTAATCTGACTATGGTTTTGTGACCAGCTCGTTTCTGGAGAATATTGAAAGAATGTTCATATTACAGTAACATTTCACTGAGGAACTTGTCATAAGCAAGAGTACTCCAAAAGGTAGCACTTATGGAATCAAGGCGCATTAGTGCTTCCATTTGAAGTAATCTGACTATGGATTTGGTCAGTTCTTCACTCATCTGAGTATTAATCACTTACCTCAAACTCCACAGGCTTTCTCATCTGGCATCTGCTGTGTAGTGACTTCTTGTGGCTCTGGAAGTGTTGCTTGCTGTGGGAACATGCTCCATTTAAACCTCCATCGAAACCCCGCCTCCAGTTTCAATGAGTAGGACAACGACCTCTTAATGATCAGTCTCTTTTTGCATAATCAAAGAACAATTCTGATGACTCCTGATAAGATTCATCTGCTTACAACGAGCAGACATTGAGTCCAGTTGCAAATGTGAAGGAATGGTCGTTGGAAATTACCCCAACAAGAAGCACTTACTGCTTTTAGAATTACAAGTCAGTGTTTCTGTTAGAGTGATATTTGTGACAAGCTCGTTTCTGGAGAATATTGAAAGAATCTTCATATTACAGTAACATTTCACTGAGGAACTTGTCATAAGCAAGAGTACTCCAAAAGGTAGCACTTATGGAATCAAGGCGCATTAGTGCTTCCATTTGAAGTAATCTGACTATGGATTTGGTCAGTTCTTCACTCATCTGAGTATTTATCACTTACCTCAAACTCCACAGGCTTTCTCATCTGGCATCTGCTGTGTAGTGACTTCTTGTGGCTCTGGAAGTGTTGCTTGCTGTGGGAACATGCTCCATTTAAACCTCCATCGAATCCCCACCTCCAGTTTCAATGGGCAGGACAACAACTTCTTAACGATCAGACTCTTTTGCATAATCAAAGAACAATTCTGATGACTCCTGATAAGATTCATCAGCTTACAACGAGCAGACATTGAGTCCAGTTGCAAATGTGAAGGAATGGTCGTTGGAAATTACCCAAACAAGAAGCACTTACTGCTTTTAGACTTACAAGTCAGTGTTTCTGTTAGAGTGATATTTGTGACCAGCTCGTTTCTGGAGAATATTGAAAGAATCTTCATATTACAGTGGCATTTTACTGAGGAACAAGTCATAAGCAAGACTACTTCAAAAGGTAGCACTTATGGAATCAAGGCGCATTAGTGCTTCCGTTTGAAGTAATCTGACTATGGATTTGTGACCAGCTCGTTTCTGGAGAATATTGAAAGAATGTTCATATTACAGTGGCATTTCACTGAGGAACTCGTCATAAGCAAGAGTACTCCAAAAGGTAGCACTTATGGAATCAAGGCGCATTAGTGCTTCCGTTTGAAGTAATCTGACTATGGATTTGGTCAGTTCTTCACTCATCTCAGTATTAATCACCGACCTCAAACTCCACAAGCTTTCTCATCTGGCATCTGCTGTGTAGTGACTTCTTGTGGCTCTGGAAGTGTTGGTTGCTGTGGGAACATGCTCCATTTAAAATTCCATGGAATCCCCGCCTCCAGTTTCAATGGGCAGGACAACGACTTCTTAACGATCAGACTCTTCTTGTATAACCAAAGAACAATTCTGATGACTCCTGATAAGATTCATCAGCTTACAACGAGCAGACATTGAGTCCAGTTGCAAATGTGAAGGAATGGTCGTTGGAAATTACCCCAACAAGAAGCACTTACTGCTTTTAGAATTACAAGTCAGTGTTTCTGTTAGAGTGATATTTGTAACCAGCTCTTTTCTGGAGAATATTGAAAGAATGTTCATATTACAGTGGCATTTCACTGAGGAACTTGTCATAAGCAAGAGTACTCCAAAAGGTAGCACTTATGGAATCAAGGCGCATTAGTGCTTCCGTTTGAAGTAATCTGACTATGGATTTGGTCAGTTCTTCACTCATCTCAGTATTTATCACTTACCTCAAACTCCACAAGCTTTCTCATCTGGCATCAGCTGTGTAGTGACTTCTTGTGGCTCTGGAAGTGTTGCTTGCTGTGGGAACATGCTCCATTTAAACCTCCATCGAATCCCCGCCTCCAGTTTCAATGGGCAAGACAACGACCTCTTAATGATCAGTCTCTTTTTGCATAATCAAAGAACAATTCTGATGACTCCTGATAAGATTCATCTGCTTACAACGAGCAGACATTGAGTCCAGTTGCAAATGTGAAGGAATGGTCGTTGGAAATTACCCCAACAAGTAGCACTTACTGCTTTTAGAATTACAAGTCAGTGTTTCTGTTAGAGTGATATTTGTGACCAGCTCGTTTCCGGAGAATATTGAAAGAATCTTCATATTACAGTGGCATTTTACTGAGGAACACGTCATAAGCAAGACTACTTCAAAAGGTAGCACTTATGGAATCAAGGCGCATTAGTGCTTCCGTTTGAAGTAATCTGACTATGGATTTGTGACCAGCTCGTTTCTGGAGAATATTGAAAGAATGTTCATATTACAGTGGCATTTCACTGAGGAACTTGTCATAATCAAGAGTACTCCAAAAGGTAGCACTTATGGAATCAAGGCGCATTGGTGCTTCCGTTTGAAGTAATCTGACTATGGATTTGGTCAGTTCTTCACTCATCTGAGTATTAATCACTTACCTCAAACTCCACAGGCTTTCTCATCTGGCATCTGCTGTGTAGTGACTTCTTCTGGAAGTGTTGCTTGCTGTGGGAACATGCTCCATTTAAACCTCCATCGAATCCCCACCTCCAGTTTCAATGGGCAGGACAACAACTTCTTAACGATCAGACTCTTCTTGCATAATCAAAGAACAATTCTGATGACTCCTGATAAGATTCATCAGCTTACAACGAGCAGACATTGAGTCCAGTTGCAAATGTGAAGGAATGGTCGTTGGAAATTACCCCAACAAGAAGCACTTACTGCTTTTAGAATTACAAGTCAGTGTTTCTGTTAGAGTGATATTTGTGACCAGCTCGTTTCTGGAGAATATTGAAAGAATCTTCATATTACAGTGGCATTTTACTGAGGAACAAGTCATAAGCAAGACTACTTCAAAAGGTAGCACTTATGGAATCAAGGCGCATTAGTGCTTCCGTTTGAAGTAATCTGACTATGGATTTGTGACCAGCTGGTTTCTGAAGAATATTGAAAGAATGTTCATATTACAGTGGCATTTCACTGAGGAACTTGTCATAAGCAAGAGTACTCCAAAAGGTAGCACTTATGGAATCAAGGCGCATTAGTGCTTCCGTTTGAAGTAATCTGACTATGGATTTGGTCAGTTCTTCACTCATCTCAGTATTAATCACCGACCTCAAACTCCACAAGCTTTCTCATCTGGCATCTGCTGTGTAGTGACTTCTTGTGGCTCTGGAGGTGTTGCTTGCTGTGGGAACATGCTCCATTTAAACCTCCATCGAAACCCCGCCTCCAGTTTCAATGGGCAGGACAACGACTTCTTAACGATCAGACTCTTTTTGCATAATCAAAGAACAATTCTGATGACTCCTGATAAGATTCATCTGCTTACAACGAGCAGACATTGAGTCCAGTTGCAAATGTGAAGGAATGGTCGTTGGAAATTACCCCAACAAGAAGCACTTACTGCTTTTAGAATTACAAGTCAGTGTTTCTGTTAGAGTGATATTTGTGACCAGCTCGTTTCTGGAGAATATTGAAAGAATCTTCATATTACAGTGGCATTTTACTGAGGAACAAGTCATAAGCAAGAGTAATCCAAAAGGTAGCACTTATGAAATCAAGGCACATTAGTGCTTCCGTTTGAAGTAATATGACAATGGATTTGTGACCAGCTCGTTTCTGGAGAATATTGAAAGAATGTTCATATTACAGTAACATTTCACTGAGGAACTTGTCATAAGCAAGAGTACTCCAAAAGGTAGCACTTATGGAATCAAGGCGCATTAGTGCTTCCGTTTGAAGTAATCTGACTCTGGATTTGGTCAGTTCTTCACTCATCTGAGTATTTATCACTTACCTCAAACTCCACAGGCTTTCTCATCTGGCATCTGCTGTGTAGTGACTTCTTGTGGCTCTGGAAGTGTTGCTTGCTGTGGGAACATGCTCCATTTAAACCTCCATCGAATCCCCACCTCCAGTTTCAATGGGCAGGACAACAACTTCTTAACGATCAGACTCTTTTTGCATAATCAAAGAACAATTCTGATGACTCCTGATAAGATTCATCAGCTTACAACGAGCAGACATTGAGTCCAGTTGCAAATGTGAAGGAATGGTCGTTGGAAATTACCCCAACAAGAAGCACTTACTGCTTTTAGAATTACAAGTCAGTGTTTCTGTTAGAGTGATATTTGTGACCAGCTCGTTTCTGGAGAATATTGAAAGAATCTTCATATTACAGTGGCATTTTACTGAGGAACAAGTCATAAGCAAGACTACTTCAAAAGGTAGCACTTATGGAATCAAGGCGCATTAGTGCTTCCGTTTGAAGTAATCTGACTATGGATTTGTGACCAGCTCGTTTCTGGAGAATATTGAAAGAATGTTCATATTACAGTGGCATTTCACTGAGGAACTCGTCATAAGCAAGAGTACTCCAAAAGGTAGCACTTATGAAATCAAGGCGCATTAGTGCTTCCGTTTGAAGTAATCTGACTATGGATTTGGTCAGTTCTTCACTCATCTCAGTATTAATCACCGACCTCAAACTCCACAAGCTTTCTCATCTGGCATCTGCTGTGTAGTGACTTCTTGTGGCTCTGGAAGTGTTGGTTGCTGTGGGAACATGCTCCATTTAAAATTCCATGGAATCCCCGCCTCCAGTTTCAATGGGCAGGACAACGACTTCTTAACGATCAGACTCTTCTTGCATAATCAAAGAACAATTCTGATGACTCCTGATAAGATTCATCAGCTTACAACGAGCAGACATTGAGTCCAGTTGCAAATGTGAAGGAATGGTCGTTGGAAATTACCCCAACAAGAAGCACTTACTGCTTTTAGAATTACAAGTCAGTGTTTCTGTTAGAGTGATATTTGTAACCAGCTCTTTTCTGGAGAATATTGAAAGAATGTTCATATTACAGTGGCATTTCACTGAGGAACTTGTCATAAGCAAGAGTACTCCAAAAGGTAGCACTTATGGAATCAAGGCGCATTAGTGCTTCCGTTTGAAGTAATCTGACTATGGATTTGGTCAGTTCTTCACTCATCTCAGTATTTATCACTTACCTCAAACTCCACAAGCTTTCTCATCTGGCATCTGCTGTGTAGTGACTTCTTGTGGCTCTGGAAGTGTTGCTTGCTGTGGGAACATGCTCCATTTAAACCTCCATCGAATCCCCGCCTCCAGTTTCAATGGGCAAGACAACGACCTCTTAATGATCAGTCTCTTTTTGCATAATCAAAGAACAATTCTGATGACTCCTGATAAGATTCATCTGCTTACAACGAGCAGACATTGAGTCCAGTTGCAAATGTGAAGGAATGGTCGTTGGAAATTACCCCAACAAGTAGCACTTACTGCTTTTAGAATTACAAGTCAGTGTTTCTGTTAGAGTGATATTTGTGACCAGCTCGTTTCTGGAGAATATTGAAAGAATCTTCATATTACAGTGGCATTTTACTGAGGAACACGTCATAAGCAAGACTACTTCAAAAGGTAGCACTTATGGAATCAAGGCGCATTAGTGCTTCCGTTTGAAGTAATCTGACTATGGATTTGGTCAGTTCTTCACTCAAAAGGTAGCACTTATGGAATCAAGGCGCATTAGTGCTTCCGTTTGAAGTAATCTGACTATGGATTTGTGAACAGCTCGTTTCTGGAGAATATTGAAAGAATGTTCATATCACAGTAACACTTCACTGAGGAACTTGTCATAAGCAAGAGTACTCCAAAAGGTAGCACTTATGGAATCAAGGCGCATTAGTGTTTGCTTTTGAAGTAATCTGACTATGGATTTGGTCAGTTCTTCACTCATCTGAGTATTAATCACTTACCTCAAACTCCACAGGCTTTCTCATCTGGCATCTGCTGTGTAGTGACTTCTTGTGGCTCTGGAAGTGTTGCTTGCTGTGGGAACATGCTCCATTTAAACCTCCATCGAATCCCCACCTCCAGTTTCAATGGGCAGGACAACAACTTCTTAACGATCAGACTCTTTTTGCATAATAAAAGAACAATTCTGATGACTCCTGATAAGATTCATCAGCTTACAACGAGCAGACATTGAGTCCAGTTGCAAATGTGAAGGAATGGTCGTTGGAAATTACCCCAACAAAGAAGCACTTACTGCTTTTAGAATTACGAGTCAGTGTTTCTGTTAGAGTGATATTTGTGACCAGTTCGTTTCTGGAGAATATTGAAAGAATCTTCATATTACAGTGGCATTTTACTGAGGAACAAGTCATAAGCAAGACTACTTCAAAAGGTAGCACTTATGGAATCAAGGCGCATAGGTGCTTCCGTTTGAAGTAATCTGACTATGGATTTGTGACCAGCTCGTTTCTGGAGAATATTGAAAGAATGTTCATATTACAGTGACATTTCACCGAGGAACTTGTCATAAGCAAGAGTACTCCAAAAGGTAGCACTTATGGAATCAAGGCGCATTAGTGCTTCCGTTTGAAGTAATCTGACTATGGATTTGGTCAGTTCTTCACTCATCTCAGTATTAATCACCGACCTCAAACTCCACAAGCTTTCTCATCTGGCATCTGCTGTGTAGTGACTTCTTGTGGCTCTGGAAGTGTTGCTTGCTGTGGGAACATGCTCCATTTAAACCTCCATCGAAACCCCGCCTCCAGTTTCAATGGGCAGGACAACGACTTCTTAACGATCAGACTCTTTTTGCATAATCAAAGAACAATTCTGATGACTCCTGATAAGATTCATCTGCTTACAACGAGCAGACATTGAGTCCAGTTGCAAATGTGAAGGAATGGTCGTTGGAAATTACCCCAACAAGAAGCACTTACTGCTTTTAGAATTACAAGTCAGTGTTTCTGTTAGAGTGATATTTGTGACCAGCTCGTTTCTGGAGAATATTGAAAGAATCTTCATATTACAGTGGCATTTTACTGAGGAACAAGTCATAAGCAAGAGTAATCCAAAAGGTAGCACTTATGAAATCAAGGCACATTAGTGCTTCCGTTTGAAGTAATATGACAATGGATTTGTGACCAGCTCGTTTCTGGAGAATATTGAAAGAATGTTCATATTACAGTAACATTTCACTGAGGAACTTGTCATAAGCAAGAGTACTCCAAAAGGTAGCACTTATGGAATCAAGGCGCATTAGTGCTTCCGTTTGAAGTAATCTGACTATGGATTTGGTCAGTTCTTCACTCATCTGAGTATTTATCACTTACCTCAAACTCCACAGGCTTTCTCATCTGGCATCTGCTGTGTAGTGACTTCTTGTGGCTCTGGAAGTGTTGCTTGCTGTGGGAACATGCTCCATTTAAACCTCCATCGAATCCCCACCTCCAGTTTCAATGGGCAGGACAACAACTTCTTAACGATCAGACTCTTTTTGCATAATCAAAGAACAATTCTGATGACTCCTGATAAGATTCATCAGCTTACAACGAGCAGACATTGAGTCCAGTTGCAAATGTGAAGGAATGGTCGTTGGAAATTACCCCAACAAGAAGCACTTACTGCTTTTAGAATTACAAGTCAGTGTTTCTGTTAGAGTGATATTTGTGACCAGCTCGTTTCTGGAGAATATTGAAAGAATCTTCATATTACAGTGGCATTTTACTGAGGAACAAGTCATAAGCAAGACTACTTCAAAAGGTAGCACTTATGGAATCAAGGCGCATTAGTGCTTCCGTTTGAAGTAATCTGACTATGGATTTGTGACCAGCTCGTTTCTGGAGAATATTGAAAGAATGTTCATATTACAGTGGCATTTCACTGAGGAACTCGTCATAAGCAAGAGTACTCCAAAAGGTAGCACTTATGGAATCAAGGCGCATTAGTGCTTCCGTTTGAAGTAATCTGACTATGGATTTGGTCAGTTCTTCACTCATCTCAGTATTAATCACCGACCTCAAACTCCACAAGCTTTCTCATCTGGCATCTGCTGTGTAGTGACTTCTTGTGGCTCTGGAAGTGTTGGTTGCTGTGGGAACATGCTCCATTTAAAATTCCATGGAATCCCCGCCTCCAGTTTCAATGGGCAGGACAACGACTTCTTAACGATCAGACTCTTCTTGCATAATCAAAGAACAATTCTGATGACTCCTGATAAGATTCATCAGCTTACAACGAGCAGACATTGAGTCCAGTTGCAAATGTGAAGGAATGGTCGTTGGAAATTACCCCAACAAGAAGCACTTACTGCTTTTAGAATTACAAGTCAGTGTTTCTGTTAGAGTGATATTTGTAACCAGCTCTTTTCTGGAGAATATTGAAAGAATGTTCATATTACAGTGGCATTTCACTGAGGAACTTGTCATAAGCAAGAGTACTCCAAAAGGTAGCACTTATGGAATCAAGGCGCATTAGTGCTTCCGTTTGAAGTAATCTGACTATGGATTTGGTCAGTTCTTCACTCATCTCAGTATTTATCACTTACCTCAAACTCCACAAGCTTTCTCATCTGGCATCTGCTGTGTAGTGACTTCTTGTGGCTCTGGAAGTGTTGCTTGCTGTGGGAACATGCTCCATTTAAACCTCCATCGAATCCCCGCCTCCAGTTTCAATGGGCAAGACAACGACCTCTTAATGATCAGTCTCTTTTTGCATAATCAAAGAACAATTCTGATGACTCCTGATAAGATTCATCTGCTTACAACGAGCAGACATTGAGTCCAGTTGCAAATGTGAAGGAATGGTCGTTGGAAATTACCCCAACAAGTAGCACTTACTGCTTTTAGAATTACAAGTCAGTGTTTCTGTTAGAGTGATATTTGTGACCAGCTCGTTTCTGGAGAATATTGAAAGAATCTTCATATTACAGTGGCATTTTACTGAGGAACACGTCATAAGCAAGACTACTTCAAAAGGTAGCACTTATGGAATCAAGGCGCATTAGTGCTTCCGTTTGAAGTAATCTGACTATGGATTTGTGACCAGCTCGTTTCTGGAGAATATTGAAAGAATGTTCATATTACAGTGGCATTTCACTGAGGAACTTGTCATAAGCAAGAGTACTCCAAAAGGTAGCACTTATGGAATCAAGGCGCATTAGTGCTTCCGTTTGAAGTAATCTGACTATGGATTTGGTCAGTTCTTCACTCAAAAGGTAGCACTTATGGAATCAAGGCGCATTAGTGCTTCCGTTTGAAGTAATCTGACTATGGATTTGTGAACAGCTCGTTTCTGGAGAATATTGAAAGAATGTTCATATCACAGTAACACTTCACTGAGGAACTTGTCATAAGCAAGAGTACTCCAAAAGGTAGCACTTATGGAATCAAGGCGCATTAGTGTTTGCTTTTGAAGTAATCTGACTATGGATTTGGTCAGTTCTTCACTCATCTGAGTATTAATCACTTACCTCAAACTCCACAGGCTTTCTCATCTGGCATCTGCTGTGTAGTGACTTCTTGTGGCTCTGGAAGTGTTGCTTGCTGTGGGAACATGCTCCATTTAAACCTCCATCGAATCCCCACCTCCAGTTTCAATGGGCAGGACAACAACTTCTTAACGATCAGACTCTTTTTGCATAATAAAAGAACAATTCTGATGACTCCTGATAAGATTCATCAGCTTACAACGAGCAGACATTGAGTCCAGTTGCAAATGTGAAGGAATGGTCGTTGGAAATTACCCCAACAAAGAAGCACTTACTGCTTTTAGAATTACGAGTCAGTGTTTCTGTTAGAGTGATATTTGTGACCAGTTCGTTTCTGGAGAATATTGAAAGAATCTTCATATTACAGTGGCATTTTACTGAGGAACAAGTCATAAGCAAGACTACTTCAAAAGGTAGCACTTATGGAATCAAGGCGCATAGGTGCTTCCGTTTGAAGTAATCTGACTATGGATTTGTGACCAGCTCGTTTCTGGAGAATATTGAAAGAATGTTCATATCACAGTGACATTTCACCGAGGAACTTGTCATAAGCAAGAGTACTCCAAAAGGTAGCACTTATGGAATCAAGGCGCATTAGTGCTTCCGTTTGAAGTAATCTGACTATGGATTTGGTCAGTTCTTCACTCATCTCAGTATTAATCACCGACCTCAAACTCCACAAGCTTTCTCATCTGGCATCTGCTGTGTAGTGGCTTCTTGTGGCTCTGGAAGTGTTGCTTGCTGTGGGAACATGCTCCATTTAACCCTCCATTGAATCCCCGCCTCCAGTTTCAATGGGCAGGACGACTTCTTCACGATCAGACTCTTCTTGCATAATCAAAGAACAATTCTGATGACTCCTGATAAGATTCATCAGCTTACAACGAGCAGACATTGAGTCCAGTTGCAAATGTGAAGGAATGGTCGTTGGAAATTACCCCAACAAGAAGCACTTACTGCTTTTAGAATTACAAGTCAGTGTTTCTGTTAGAGTGATATTTGTAACCAGCTCTTTTCTGGAGAATATTGAAAGAATCTTCATATTACAGTGGCATTTCACTGGGGAACTTGTCAAAAGCAAGAGTACTCCAAAAGGTAGCACTTATGGAATCAAGGCGCATTAGTGCTTCCGTTTGAAGTAATCTGACTATGGATTTGTGACCAGCTCGTTTCTGGAGAATATTGAAAGAATGTTCATATTACAGTGGCATTTCACCGAGGAACTTGTCATAAGCAAGAGTACTCCAAAAGGTAGCACTTATGGAATCAAGGCGCATTAGTGCTTCCGTTTGAAGTAATCTGACTATGGATTTGGTCAGTTCTTCACTCATCTCAGTATTAATCACTTACCTCAAACTCCACAAGCTTTCTCATCTGGCATCTGCTGTGTAGTGACTTCTTGTGGCTTTGGAAGTGTTGCTTGCTGTGGGAACATGCTCCATTTAAACCTCCATCGAAACCCCGCCTCCAGTTTCAATGAGTAGGACAACGACCTCTTAATGATCAGTCTCTTTTTGCATAATCAAAGAACAATTCTGATGACTCCTGATAAGATTCATCTGCTTACAACGAGCAGACATTGAGTCCAGTTGCAAATGTGAAGGAATGGTCGTTGGAAATTACCCCAACAAGAAGCACTTACTGCTTTTAGAATTACAAGTCAGTGTTTCTGTTAGAGTGATATTTGTGACCAGCTCGTTTCTGGAGAATATTGAAAGAATCTTCATATTACAGTGGCATTTTACTGAGGAACAAGTCATAAGCAAGAGTAATCCAAAAGGTAGCACTTATGGAATCAAGGCACATTAGTGCTTCCGTTTGAAGTAATCTGACAATGGATTTGTGACCAGCTCGTTTCTGGAGAATATTGAAAGAATGTTCATATTACAGTAACATTTCACTGAGGAACTTGTCATAAGCAAGAGTACTCCAAAAGGTAGCACTTATGGAATCAAGGCGCATTAGTGCTTCCGTTTGAAGTAATCTGACTATGGATTTGGTCAGTTCTTCACTCATCTCAGTATTAATCACTTACCTCAAACTCCACAGGCTTTCTCATCTGGCATCTGCTGTGTAGTGACTTCTTGTGGCTCTGGAAGTGTTGCTTGCTGTGGGAACATGCTCCATTTAAACCTCCATCGAATCCCCACCTCCAGTTTCAATGGGCAGGACAACAACTTCTTAACGATCAGACTCTTTTTGCATAATCAAAGAACAATTCTGATGACTCCTGATAAGATTCATCAGCTTACAACGAGCAGACATTGAGTCCAGTTGCAAATGTGAAGGAATGGTCGTTGGAAATTACCCCAACAAGAAGCACTTACTGCTTTTAGAATTACAAGTCAGTGTTTCTGTTAGAGTGATATTTGTGACCAGCTCGTTTCTGGAGAATATTGAAAGAATCTTCATATTACAGTAACATTTCACTGAGGAACTTGTCATAAGCAAGAGTACTCCAAAAGGTAGCACTTATGGAATCAAGGCGCATTAGTGCTTCCATTTGAAGTAATCTGACTATGGATTTGGTCAGTTCTTCACTCATCTGAGTATTTATCACTTACCTCAAACTCCACAGGCTTTCTCATCTGGCATCTGCTGTGTAGTGACTTCTTGTGGCCTTGGAAGTGTTGCTTGCTGTGGGAACATGCTCCATTTAAACCTCCATCGAATCCCCACCTCCAGTTTCAATGGGCAGGACAACAACTTCTTAACGATCAGACTCTTTTTGCATAATCAAAGAACAATTCTGATGACTCCTGATAAGATTCATCAGCTTACAACGAGCAGACATTGAGTCCAGCTGCAAATGTGAAGGAATGGTCGTTGGAAATTACCCCAACAAGAAGCACTTACTGCTTTAAGAGTTACAAGTCAGTGTTTCTGTTAGAGTGATATTTGTGACCAGCTCGTTTCTGGAGAATATTGAAAGAATCTTCATATTACAGTGGCATTTTACTGAGGAACAAGTCATAAGCAAGACTACTTCAAAAGGTAGCACTTATGGAATCAAGGCGCATTAGTGCTTCCGTTTGAAGTAATCTGACTATGGATTTGTGACCAGCTCGTTTCTGGAGAATATTGAAAGAATGTTCATATTACAGTGGCATTTCACTGAGGAACTCGTCATAAGCAAGAGTACTCCAAAAGGTAGCACTTATGGAATCAAGGCGCATTAGTGCTTCCGTTTGAAGTAATCTGACTATGGATTTGGTCAGTTCTTCACTCATCTCAGTATTAATCACCGACCTCAAACTCCACAAGCTTTCTCATCTGGCATCTGCTGTGTAGTGACTTCTTGTGGCTCTGGAAGTGTTGGTTGCTGTGGGAACATGCTCCATTTAAAATTCCATGGAATCCCCGCCTCCAGTTTCAATGGGCAGGACAACGACTTCTTAACGATCAGACTCTTCTTGCATAATCAAAGAACAATTCTGATGACTCCTGATAAGATTCATCAGCTTACAACATCTGACATTGAGTCCAGTTGCAAATGTGAAGGAATGGTCGTTGGAAATTACCCCAACAAGAAGCACTTACTGCTTTTAGAATTACAAGTCAGTGTTTCTGTTAGAGTGATATTTGTAACCAGCTCTTTTCTGGAGAATATTGAAAGAATGTTCATATTACAGTGGCATTTCACTGAGGAACTTGTCATAAGCAAGAGTACTCCAAAAGGTAGCACTTATGGAATCAAGGCGCATTAGTGCTTCCGTTTGAAGTAATCTGACTATGGATTTGGTCAGTTCTTCACTCATCTCAGTATTTATCACTTACCTCAAACTCCACAAGCTTTCTCATCTGGCATCTGCTGTGTAGTGACTTCTTGTGGCTCTGGAAGTGTTGCTTGCTGTGGGAACATGCTCCATTTAAACCTCCATCGAATCCCCGCCTCCAGTTTCAATGGGCAAGACAACGACCTCTTAATGATCAGTCTCTTTTTGCATAATCAAAGAACAATTCTGATGACTCCTGATAAGATTCATCTGCTTACAACGAGCAGACATTGAGTCCAGTTGCAAATGTGAAGGAATGGTCGTTGGAAATTACCCCAACAAGTAGCACTTACTGCTTCTAGAATTACAAGTCAGTGTTTCTGTTAGAGTGATATGTGTAACCAGCTCGTTTCTGGAGAATATTGAAAGAATGTTCATATTACAGTGGCATTTCACTGAGGAACTTGTCATAATCAAGAGTACTCCAAAAGGTAGCACTTATGGAATCAAGGCGCATTGGTGCTTCCGTTTGAAGTAATCTGACTATGGATTTGTGACCAGCTCGTTTCTGGAGAATATTGAAAGAATGTTCATATTACAGTAACATTTCACTGAGGAACTTGTCATAAGCAAGAGTACTCCAAAAGGTAGCACTTATGGAATCAAGGCGCATTAGTGCTTCCATTTGAAGTAATCTGACTATGGATTTGGTCAGTTCTTCACTCATCTGAGTATTAATCACTTACCTCAAACTCCACAGGCTTTCTCATCTGGCATCTGCTGTGTAGTGACTTCTTCTGGAAGTGTTGCTTGCTGTGGGAACATGCTCCATTTAAACCTCCATCGAATCCCCACCTGCAGTTTCAATGGGCAGGACAACAACTTCTTAACGATCAGACTCTTTTTGCATAAGCAAAGAACAATTATGATGACTCCTGATAAGATTCATCAGCTTACAACGAGCAGACATTGAGTCCAGTTGCAAATGTGAAGGAATGGTCGTTGGAAATTACCCCAACAAGAAGCACTTACTGCTTTTAGAATTACAAGTCAGTGTTTCTGTTAGAGTGATATTTGTGACCAGCTCGTTTCTGGAGAATATTGAAAGAATCTTCATATTACAGTGGCATTTTACTGAGGAACAAGTCATAAGCAAGACTACTTCAAAAGGTAGCACTTATGGAATCAAGGCGCATTAGTGCTTCCGTTTGAAGTAATCTGACTATGGATTTGTGACCAGCTCGTTTCTGGAGAATATTGAAAGAATGTTCATATTACAGTGGCATTTCACTGAGGAACTTGTCATAAGCAAGAGTACTCCAAAAGGTAGCACTTATGGAATCAAGGCGCATCAGTGCTTCCGTTTGAAGTAATCTGACTATGGATTTGTGACCAGCTCGTTTCTGGAGAATATTGAAAGAATGTTCATATTACAGTGGCATTTCACTGAGGAACTTGTCATAAGCAAGAGTACTCCAAAAGGTAGCACTTATGGAATCAAGGCGCATTAGTGCTTCCGTTTGAAGAAATCTGACTATGGATTTGGTCAGTTCTTCACTCATCTCAGTATTTATCACTTACCTCAAACTCCACAAGCTTTCTCATCTGGCATCTGCTGTGTAGTGACTTCTTGTAGCTCTGGAAGTGTTGCTTGCTGTGGGAACATGCTCCATTTAAACCTCCATCGAAACCCCGCCTCCAGTTTCAATGAGTAGGACCACGACCTCTTAATGATCAGTCTCTTTTTGCATAATCAGAGAACAATTCTGATGACTCCTGATAAGATTCATCTGCTTACAACGAGCAGACATTGAGTCCAGTTGCAAATGTGAAGGAATGGTCGTTGGAAATTACCCCAACAAGAAGCACTTACTGCTTTTAGAATTACAAGTCAGTGTTTCTGTTAGAGTGATATTTGTGACAAGCTCGTTTCTGGAGAATATTGAAAGAATCTTCATATTACAGTAACATTTCACTGAGGAACTTGTCATAAGCAAGAGTACTCCAAAAGGTAGCACTTATGGAATCAAGGCGCATTAGTGCTTCCATTTGAAGTAATCTGACTATGGATTTGGTCAGTTCTTCACTCATCTGAGTATTTATCACTTACCTCAAACTCCACAGGCTTTCTCATCTGGCATCTGCTGTGTAGTGACTTCTTGTGGCTCTGGAAGTGTTGCTTGCTGTGGGAACATGCTCCATTTAAACCTCCATCGAATCCCCACCTCCAGTTTCAATGGGCAGGACAACAACTTCTTAACGATCAGACTCTTTTGCATAATCAAAGAACAATTCTGATGACTCCTGATAAGATTCATCAGCTTACAACGAGCAGACATTGAGTCCAGTTGCAAATGTGAAGGAATGGTCGTTGGAAATTACCCAAACAAGAAGCACTTACTGCTTTTAGAGTTACAAGTCAGTGTTTCTGTTAGAGTGATATTTGTGACCAGCTCGTTTCTGGAGAATATTGAAAGAATCTTCATATTACAGTGGCATTTTACTGAGGAACAAGTCATAAGCAAGACTACTTCAAAAGGTAGCACTTATGGAATCAAGGCGCATTAGTGCTTCCGTTTGAAGTAATCTGACTATGGATTTGTGACCAGCTCGTTTCTGGAGAATATTGAAAGAATGTTCATATTACAGTGGCATTTCACTGAGGAACTCGTCATAAGCAAGAGTACTCCAAAAGGTAGCACTTATGGAATCAAGGCGCATTAGTGCTTCCGTTTGAAGTAATCTGACTATGGATTTGGTCAGTTCTTCACTCATCTCAGTATTAATCACCGACCTCAAACTCCACAAGCTTTCTCATCTGGCATCTGCTGTGTAGTGACTTCTTGTGGCTCTGGAAGTGTTGGTTGCTGTGGGAACATGCTCCATTTAAAATTCCATGGAATCCCCGCCTCCAGTTTCAATGGGCAGGACAACGACTTCTTAACGATCAGACTCTTCTTGTATAATCAAAGAACAATTCTGATGACTCCTGATAAGATTCATCAGCTTACAACGAGCAGACATTGAGTCCAGTTGCAAATGTGAAGGAATGGTCGTTGGAAATTACCCCAACAAGAAGCACTTACTGCTTTTAGAATTACAAGTCAGTGTTTCTGTTAGAGTGATATTTGTAACCAGCTCTTTTCTGGAGAATATTGAAAGAATGTTCATATTACAGTGGCATTTCACTGAGGAACTTGTCATAAGCAAGAGTACTCCAAAAGGTAGCACTTATGGAATCAAGGCGCATTAGTGCTTCCGTTTGAAGTAATCTGACTATGGATTTGGTCAGTTCTTCACTCATCTCAGTATTTATCACTTACCTCAAACTCCACAAGCTTTCTCATCTGGCATCTGCTGTGTAGTGACTTCTTGTGGCTCTGGAAGTGTTGCTTGCTGTGGGAACATGCTCCATTTAAACCTCCATCGAATCCCCGCCTCCAGTTTCAATGGGCAAGACAACGACCTCTTAATGATCAGTCTCTTTTTGCATAATCAAAGAACAATTCTGATGACTCCTGATAAGATTCATCTGCTTACAACGAGCAGACATTGAGTCCAGTTGCAAATGTGAAGGAATGGTCGTTGGAAATTACCCCAACAAGTAGCACTTACTGCTTTTAGAATTACAAGTCAGTGTTTCTGTTAGAGTGATATTTGTGACCAGCTCGTTTCTGGAGAATATTGAAAGAATCTTCATATTACAGTGGCATTTTACTGAGGAACACGTCATAAGCAAGACTACTTCAAAAGGTAGCACTTATGGAATCAAGGCGCATTAGTGCTTCCGTTTGAAGTAATCTGACTATGGATTTGTGACCAGCTCGTTTCTGGAGAATATTGAAAGAATGTTCATATTACAGTGGCATTTCACTGAGGAACTTGTCATAATCAAGAGTACTCCAAAAGGTAGCACTTATGGAATCAAGGCGCATTGGTGCTTCCGTTTGAAGTAATCTGACTATGGTTTTGTGACCAGCTCGTTTCTGGAGAATATTGAAAGAATGTTCATATTACAGTAACATTTCACTGAGGAACTTGTCATAAGCAAGAGTACTCCAAAAGGTAGCACTTATGGAATCAAGGCGCATTAGTGCTTCCATTTGAAGTAATCTGACTATGGATTTGGTCAGTTCTTCACTCATCTGAGTATTAATCACTTACCTCAAACTCCACAGGCTTTCTCATCTGGCATCTGCTGTGTAGTGACTTCTTCTGGAAGTGTTGCTTGCTGTGGGAACATGCTCCATTTAAACCTCCATCGAATCCCCACCTCCAGTTTCAATGGGCAGGACAACAACTTCTTAACGATCAGACTCTTTTTGCATAATCAAAGAACAATTCTGATGACTCGTGATAAGATTCATCAGCTTACAACGAGCAGACATTGAGTCCAGTTGCAAATGTGAAGGAATGGTCGTTGGAAATTACCCCAACAAGAAGCACTTACTGCTTTTAGAATTACAAGTCAGTGTTTCTGTTAGAGTGATATTTGTGACCAGCTCGTTTCTGGAGAATATTGAAAGAATCTTCATATTACAGTGGCATTTTACTGAGGAACAAGTCATAAGCAAGACTACTTCAAAAGGTAGCACTTATGGAATCAAGGCGCATTAGTGCTTCCGTTTGAAGTAATCTGACTATGGATTTGTGACCAGCTGGTTTCTGAAGAATATTGAAAGAATGTTCATATTACAGTGGCATTTCACTGAGGAACTTGTCATAAGCAAGAGTACTCCAAAAGGTAGCACTTATGGAATCAAGGCGCATTAGTGCTTCCGTTTGAAGTAATCTGACTATGGATTTGGTCAGTTCTTCACTCATCTCAGTATTAATCACCGACCTCAAACTCCACAAGCTTTCTCATCTGGCATCTGCTGTGTAGTGACTTCTTGTGGCTCTGGAAGTGTTGCTTGCTGTGGGAACATGCTCCATTTAAACCTCCATCGAATCCCCGCCTCTTGTTTCAATGGGCAGGACAACGACTTCTTAACGATCAGACTCTTTTTGCATAATCAAAAAACCAATTCTGATGACTCCTGATAAGATTCATCAGCTTACAACGAGCAGACATTGAGTCCAGTTGCAAATATGAAGGAATGGTCGTTGGAAATTACCCCAACAAGAAGCACTTACTGCTTTTAGAATTACAAGTCAGTGTTTCTGTTAGAGTGATATTTGTAACCAGCTCTTTTCTGGAGAATATTGAAAGAATGTTCATATTACAGTGGCATTTCACTGGGGAACTTGTCATAAGCAAGAGTACTCCAAAAGGTAGCACTTATGGAATCAAGGCGCATTAGTGCTTCCGTTTGAAGTAATCTGACTATGGATTTGTGACCAGCTCGTTTCTGGAGAATATTGAAAGAGTGTCATATTACAGTGGCATTTCACTGAGGAACTTGTCATAAGCAAGAGTACTCCAAAAGGTAGCACTTATGGAATCAAGGCGCATTAGTGCTTCCGTTTGAAGTAATCTGACTATGGATTTGGTCAGTTCTTCACTCATCTCAGTATTAATCACCGACCTCAAACTCCACAAGCTTTCTCATCTGGCATCTGCTGTGTAGTGACTTCTTGTGGCTCTGGAAGTGTTGCTTGCTGTGGGAACATGCTCCATTTAAACCTCCATCGAATCCCCGCCTCCAGTTTCAATGGGCAGGACAAAGACTTCTTAACGATCAGACTCTTTTTGCATAATCAAAAAACCAATTCTGATGACTCCTGATAAGATTCATCTGCTTACAACGAGCAGACATTGAGTCCAGTTGCAAATGTGAAGGAATGGTCGTTGGAAATTACCCCAACAAGAAGCACTTACTGCTTTTAGAATTACAAGTCAGTGTTTCTGTTAGAGTGATATTTGTAACCAGCTCTTTTCTGGAGAATATTGAAAGAATGTTCATATTACAGTGGCATTTCACTGAGGAACTTGTCATAAGCAAGAGTACTCCAAAAGGTAGCACTTATGGAATCAAGGCGCATTAGTGCTTCCGTTTGAAGTAATCTGACTATGGATTTGGTCAGTTCTTCACTCATCTCAGTATTTATCACTTACCTCAAACTCCACAAGCTTTCTCATCTGGCATCTGCTGTGTAGTGAACTCTTGTGGCTCTGGAAGTGTTGCTTGCTGTGGGAACATGCTCCATTTAAACCTCCATCGAATCCCCGCCTACAGTTTCAATGGGCAGGACAACGACCTCTTAATGATCAGTCTCTTTTTGCATAATCAAAGAACAATTCTGATGACTCCTGATAAGATTCATCAGCTTACAACGAGCAGACATTGAGTCCAGTTGCAAATGTGAAGGAATGGTCGTTGGAAATTACCCCAACAAGAAGCACTTACTGCTTCTAGAATTACAAGTCAGTGTTTCTGTTAGAGTGATATGTGTAACCAGCTCGTTTCTGGAGAAAATTGAAAGAATCTTCATATTACAGTGGCATTTTACTGAGGAACAAGTCATAAGCAAGACTACTTCAAAAGGTAGCACTTATGGAATAAGGGCGCATTAGTGCTTCCGTTTGAAGTAATCTGACTATGGATCTGTGACCAGCTAGTTTCTGGAGAATATTGAAAGAATGTTCATATTACAGTGGCATTTCACTGAGGGAGTTCTCATAAGCAAGACTACTCCAAAAGGTAGCACTTATGGAATCAAGGCGCATTAGTGCTTCCGTTTGAAGTAATCTGACTATGGATTTGTGACCAGCTCGTTTCTGGAGAATATTGAAAGAATGTTCATATTACAGTAACATTTCACTGAGGAACTTGTCATAAGCAAGAGTACTCCGAAAGGTAGCACTTATGGAATCAAGGCGCATTAGTGCTTCCATTTGAAGTAATCTGACTATGGATTTGGTCAGTTCTTCACTCATCTCAGTATTAATCACCGACCTCAAACTCCACAAGCTTTCTCATCTGGCATCTGCTGTGTAGTGACTTCTTGTGGCTCTGGAAGTGTTGGTTGCTGTGGGAACATGCTCCATTTAAAATTCCATCGAATCCCCACCTCCAGTTTCAATGGGCAGGACAACGACTTCTTAACGATCAGACTCTTCTTGCATAATCAAAGAACAATTCTGATGACTCCTGATAAGATTCATCAGCTTACAACGAGCAGACATTGAGTCCAGTTGCAAATGTGAAGGAATGGTCGTTGGAAATTACCCCAACAAGAAGCACTTACTGCTTTTAGAATTACAAGTCAGTGTTTCTGTTAGAGTGATATTTGTAACCAGCTCTTTTCTGGAGAATATTGAAAGAATGTTCATATTACAGTGGCATTTCACTGAGGAACTTGTCATAAGCAAGAGTACTCCAAAAGGTAGCACTTATGGAATCAAGGCGCATTAGTGCTTCCGTTTGAAGTAATCTGACTATGGATTTGGTCAGTTCTTCACTCATCTCAGTATTTATCACTTACCTCAAACTCCACAAGCTTTCTCATCTGGCATCTGCTGTGTAGTGACTTCTTGTGGCTCTGGAAGTGTTGCTTGCTGTGGGAACATGCTCCATTTAAACCTCCATCGAATCCCCGCCTCCAGTTTCAATGGGCAAGACAACGACCTCTTAATGATCAGTCTCTTTTTGCATAATCAAAGAACAATTCTGATGACTCCTGATAAGATTCATCTGCTTACAACGAGCAGACATTGAGTCCAGTTGCAAATGTGAAGGAATGGTCGTTGGAAATTACCCCAACAAGTAGCACTTACTGCTTTTAGAATTACAAGTCAGTGTTTCTGTTAGAGTGATATTTGTGACCAGCTCGTTTCTGGAGAATATTGAAAGAATCTTCATATTACAGTGGCATTTTACTGAGGAACACGTCATAAGCAAGACTACTTCAAAAGGTAGCACTTATGGAATCAAGGCGCATTAGTGCTTCCGTTTGAAGTAATCTGACTATGGATTTGTGACCAGCTCGTTTCTGGAGAATATTGAAAGAATGTTCATATTACAGTGGCATTTCACTGAGGAACTTGTCATAATCAAGAGTACTCCAAAAGGTAGCACTTATGGAATCAAGGCGCATTGGTGCTTCCGTTTGAAGTAATCTGACTATGGTTTTGTGACCAGCTCGTTTCTGGAGAATATTGAAAGAATGTTCATATTACAGTGGCATTTCACTGAGGAACTCGTCATAAGCAAGAGTACTCCAAAAGGTAGCACTTATGGAATCAAGGCGCATTAGTGCTTCCGTTTGAAGTAATCTGACTATGGATTTGGTCAGTTCTTCACTCATCTCAGTATTAATCACCGACCTCAAACTCCACAAGCTTTCTCATCTGGCATCTGCTGTGTAGTGACTTCTTGTGGCTCTGGAAGTGTTGCTTGCTGTGGGAACATGCTCCATTTAAACCTCCATCGAATCCCCGCCTCCAGTTTCAATGGGCAGGACCACGACTTCTTAACGATCAGACTCTTCTTGCATAATCAAAGAACAATTCTGATGACTCCTGATAAGATTCATCAGCTTACAACGAGCAGACATTGAGTCCAGTTGCAAATGTGAAGGAATGGTCGTTGGAAATTACCCCAACAAGAAGCACTTACTGCTTTTAGAATTACAAGTCAGTGTTTCTGTTAGAGTGATATTTGTAACCAGCTCTTTTCTGGAGAATATTGAAAGAATGTTCATATTACAGTGGCATTTTACTGAGGAACAAGTCATAAGCAAGACTACTTCAAAAGGTAGCACTTATGGAATCAAGGCGCATTAGTGCTTCCGTTTGAAGTAATCTGACTATGGATTTGTGACCAGCTCGTTTCTGGAGAATATTGAAAGAATGTTCATATTACAGTGGCATTTCACTGAGGAACTTGTCATAAGCAAGAGTACTCCAAAAGGTAGCCTCCAGTTTCAATGGGCAAGACAACGACCTCTTAATGATCAGTCTCTTTTTGCATAATCAAAGAACAATTCTGATGACTCCTGATAAGATTCATCTGCTTACAACGAGCAGACATTGAGTCCAGTTGCAAATGTGAAGGAATGGTCGTTGGAAATTACCCCAACAAGTAGCACTTACTGCTTTTAGAATTACAAGTCAGTGTTTCTGTTAGAGTGATATTTGTGACCAGCTCGTTTCTGGAGAATATTGAAAGAATCTTCATATTACAGTGGCATTTTACTGAGGAACACGTCATAAGCAAGACTACTTCAAAAGGTAGCACTTATGGAATCAAGGCGCATTAGTGCTTCCGTTTGAAGTAATCTGACTATGGATTTGTGACCAGCTCGTTTCTGGAGAATATTGAAAGAATGTTCATATTACAGTGGCATTTCACTGAGGAACTTGTCATAATCAAGAGTACTCCAAAAGGTAGCACTTATGGAATCAAGGCGCATTGGTGCTTCCGTTTGAAGTAATCTGACTATGGTTTTGTGACCAGCTCGTTTCTGGAGAATATTGAAAGAATGTTCATATTACAGTAACATTTCACTGAGGAACTTGTCATAAGCAAGAGTACTCCAAAAGGTAGCACTTATGGAATCAAGGCGCATTAGTGCTTCCGTTTGAAGTAATCTGACTAAGGATTTGGTCAGTTCTTCACTCATCTCAGTATTAATCACCGACCTCAAACTCCACAAGCGTTCTCATCTGGCATCTGCTGTGTAGTGACTTCTTGTGGCTCTGGAAGTGTTGCTTGCTGTGGGAACATGCTCCATTTAAACCTCCATTGAATCCCCGCCTCCAGTTTCAATGGGCAGGACAACGACTTCTTAACGATCAGACTCTTCTTGCATAATCAAAGAACAATTCTGATGACTCCTGATAAGATTCATCAGCTTACAACGAGCAGACATTGAGTCCAGTTGCAAATGTGAAGGAATGGTCGTTGGAAATTACCCCAACAAGAAGCACTTACTGCTTTTACAATTACAAGTCAGTGTTTCTGTTAGAGTGATATTTGTAACCAGCTCTTTTCTGGAGAATATTGAAAGAATGTTCATATTACAGTGGCATTTCACTGGGGAACTTGTCATAAGCAAGACTACTCCAAAAGGTAGCACTTATGGAATCAAGGCGCATTAGTGCTTCCGTTTGAAGTAATCTGACTATGGATTTGTGACCAGCTCGTTTCTGGAGAATATTGAAAGAATGTTCATATTACAGTGGCATTTCACTGAGGAACTCGTCATAAGCAAGAGTACTCCAAAAGGTAGCACTTATGGAATCAAGGCGCATTAGTGCTTCCGTTTGAAGTAATCTGACTATGGATTTGGTCAGTTCTTCACTCATCTCAGTATTAATCACCGACCTCAAACTCCACAAGCTTTCTCATCTTGCATCTGCTGTGTAGTGACTTCTTGTGGCTCTGGAAGTGTTGCTTGCTGTGGGAACATGCTCCATTTAAACCTCCATCGAATCCCCGCCTCCAGTTTCAATGGGCAGGACCACGACTTCTTAACGATCAGACTCTTCTTGCATAATCAAAGAACAATTCTGATGACTCCTGATAAGATTCATCAGCTTACAACGAGCAGACATTGAGTCCAGTTGCAAATGTGAAGGAATGGTCGTTGGAAATTACCCCAACAAGAAGCACTTACTGCTTTTAGAATTACAAGTCAGTGTTTCTGTTAGAGTGATATTTGTAACCAGCTCTTTTCTGGAGAATATTGAAAGAATGTTCATATTACAGTGGCATTTTACTGAGGAACAAGTCATAAGCAAGACTACTTCAAAAGGTAGCACTTATGGAATCAAGGCGCATTAGTGCTTCCGTTTGAAGTAATCTGACTATGGATTTGTGACCAGCTCGTTTCTGGAGAATATTGAAAGAATGTTCATATTACAGTGGCATTTCACTGAGGAACTTGTCATAAGCAAGAGTACTCCAAAAGGTAGCACTTATGGAATCAAGGCGCATTAGTGCTTCCGTTTGAAGTAATCTGACTATGGATTTGGTCAGTTCTTCACTCATCTCAGTATTAATCACCGACCTCAAACTCCACAAGCTTTCTCATCTGGCATCTGCTGTGTAGTGACTTCTTGTGGCTCTGGAAGTGTTGCTTGCTGTGGGAACATGCTCCATTTAAACCTCCATTGAATCCCCGCCTCCAGTTTCAATGGGCAGGACAACGACTTCTTAACGATCAGACTCTTCTTGCATAATCAAAGAACAATTCTGATGACTCCTGATAAGATTCATCAGCTTACAACGAGCAGACATTGAGTCCAGTTGCAAATGTGAAGGAATGGTCGTTGGAAATTACCCCAACAAGAAGCACTTACTGCTTTTAGAATTACAAGTCAGTGTTTCTGTTAGAGTGATATTTGTGACCAGCTCGTTTCTGGAGAATATTGAAAGAATCTTCATATTACAGTGGCATTTTACTGAGGAACACGTCATAAGCAAGACTACTTCAAAAGGTAGCACTTATGGAATCAAGGCGCATTAGTGCTTCCGTTTGAAGTAATCTGACTATGGATTTGTGACCAGCTCGTTTCTGGAGAATATTGAAAGAATGTTCATATTACAGTGGCATTTCACTGAGGAACTTGTCATAAGCAAGACTACTCCAAAAGGTAGCACTTATGGAATCAAGGCGCATTAGTGCTTCTGTTTGAAGTAATCTGACTATGGATTTGGTCAGTTCTTCACTCATCTCATTATTAATCACATACCTCAAACTCCACAAGCTTTCTCATCTGGCATCTGCTGTGTAGTGACTTCTTGTGGCTCTGGAAGTGTTGCTTGCTGTGGGAACATGCTCCATTTAAACCTCCATCGAATCCCGCCTCCAGTTTCAATGGGCAGGACAACGACTTCTTAACGATCAGACTCTTCTTGCATAATCAAAGAACAATTCTGATGACTCCTGATAAGATTCATCAGCTTACAACGAGCAGACATTGAGTCCAGTTGCAAATGTGAAGGAATGGTCGTTGGAAATTACCCCAACAAGAAGCACTTACTGCTTTTAGAATTACAAGTCAGTGTTTCTGTTAGAGTGATATTTGTGACCAGCTCGTTTCTGGAGAATATTGAAAGAATCTTCATATTACAGTGGCATTTTACTGAGGAACAAGTCATAAGCAAGACTACTTCAAAAGGTAGCACTTATGGAATCAAGGCGCATTAGTGCTTCCGTTTGAAGTAATCTGACTATGGATTTGTGACCAGCCCGTTTCTGGAGAATATTGAAAGAATGTTCATATTACAGTGGCATTTCACTGAAGAACTCGTCATTCCAAGAGTACTCCAAAAGGTAGCACTTATGGAATCAAGGCGCATTAGTGCTTCCGTTTGAAGTAATCTGACTATGGATTTGGTCAGTTCTTCACTCATCTCAGTATTAATCACCGACCTCAAACTCCACAAGCTTTCTCATCTGGCATCTGCTGTGTAGTGAACTCTTGTGGCTCTGGAAGTGTTGCTTGCTGTGGGAACATGCTCCATTTAAACCTCAATCGAATCCCCGCCTCCAGTTTCAATGGGCAGGACAACAACTTCTTAACGATCAGACTCTTTTTGCATAATCAAAGAACAATTCTGATGACTCCTGATAAGATTCATCAGCTTACAACGAGCAGACATTGAGTCCAGTTGCAAATGTGAAGGAATGGTCGTTGGAAATTACCCCAACAAGAAGCACTTACTGCTTTTAGAATTACAAGTCAGTGTTTCTGTTAGAGTGATATTTGTGACCAGCTCGTTTCTGGAGAATATTGAAAGAATGTTCATATTACAGTGGCATTTCACTGAGGAACTCGTCATAAGCAAGAGTACTCCAAAAGGTAGCACTTATGGAATCAAGGCGCATTAGTGCTTCCGTTTGAAGTAATCTGACTATGGATTTGGTCAGTTCTTCACTCATCTCAGTATTAATCACCGACCTCAAACTCCACAAGCTTTCTCATCTGGCATCTGCTGTGTAGTGACTTCTTGTGGCTCTGGAAGTGTTGCTTGCTGTGGGAACATGCTCCATTTAAACCTCCATCGAATCCCCGCCTCCAGTTTCAATGGGCAGGAAAACGATCTCTTAACGATCAGACTCTTCTTGCATAATCAAAGAACAATTCTGATGACTCCTGATAAGATTCATCAGCTTACAACAAGATTGAGTCCTGTTGCAAATGTGAAGGAATGGTCGTTGGAAATTACCCGAACAAGAAGCACTTACTGCTTTTAGAATAACAAGTCAGTGTTTCTGTTAGAGTGATATTTGTGACCAGCTCGTTTCTGGAGAATATTGAAAGAATCTTCATATTACAGTGGCATTTTACTGAGGAACAAGTCATAAGCAAGACTACTTCAAAAGGTAGCACTTATGGAATCAAGACACATTAGTGCTTCCGTTTGAAGTAATCTGACTATGGATTTGTGACCAGCTCGTTTCTGGAGAATATTGAAAGGATGTTCATATTACAGTGGCATTTCACTGAGGGAGTTGTCATAAGCAAGACTACTCCAAAAGGTAGCACTTATGGAATCAAGGCGCATTAGTGCTTCCGTTTGAAGTAATCTGACTATGGATTTGTGACCAGCTCGTTTCTGGAGAATATTGAAAGAATGTTCATATTACAGTAACATTTCACTGAGGAACTTGTCATAAGCAAGAGTACTCCAAAAGGTAGCACTTATGGAATCAAGGCGCATTAGTGCTTCCATTTGAAGTAATCTGACTATGGATTTGGTCAGTTCTTCACTCATCTGAGTATTAATCACCGACCTCAAACTCCACAAGCTTTCTCATCTGGCATCTGCTGTGTAGTGAACTCTTGTGGCTCTGGAAGTGTTGCTTGCTGTGGGAACATGCTCCATTTAAACCTCCATCGAATCCCCGCCTCCAGTTTCAATGGGCAGGAAAACGATCTCTTAACGATCAGACTCTTCTTGCATAATCAAAGAACAATTCTGATGACTCCTGATAAGATTCATCAGCTTACAACAAGATTGAGTCCTGTTGCAAATGTGAAGGAATGGTCGTTGGAAATTACCCGAACAAGAAGCACTTACTGCTTTTAGAATAACAAGTCAGTGTTTCTGTTAGAGTGATATTTGTGACCAGCTCATTTCTGGAGAATATTGAAAGAATCTTCATATTACAGTGGCATTTTACTGAGGAACAAGTCATAAGCAAGACTACTTCAAAAGGTAGCACTTATGGAATCAAGACACATTAGTGCTTCCGTTTGAAGTAATCTGACTATGGATTTGTGACCAGCTCGTTTCTGGAGAATATTGAAAGGATGTTCATATTACAGTGGCATTTCACTGAGGGAGTTGTCATAAGCAAGACTACTCCAAAAGGTAGCACTTATGGAATCAAGGCGCATTAGTGCTTCCGTTTGAAGTAATCTGACTATGGATTTGTGACCAGCTCGTTTCTGGAGAATATTGAAAGAATGTTCATATTACAGTAACATTTCACTGAGGAACTTGTCATAAGCAAGAGTACTCCAAAAGGTAGCACTTATGGAATCAAGGCGCATTAGTGCTTCCGTTTGAAGTAATCTGACTATGGATTTGGTCAGTTCTTCACTCATCTCAGTATTAATCACCGACCTCAAACTCCACAAGCTTTCTCATCTGGCATCTGCTGTGTAGTGACTTCTTGTGGCTCTGGAAGTGTTGCTTGCTGTGGGAACATGCTCCATTTAAACCTCCATCGAATCCCCGCCTCCAGTTTCAATGGGCAGGAAAACGATCTCTTAACGATCAGACTCTTCTTGCATAATCAAAGAACAATTCTGATGACTCCTGATAAGATTCATCAGCTTACAACAAGATTGAGTCCTGTTGCAAATGTGAAGGAATGGTCGTTGGAAATTACCCGAACAAGAAGCACTTACTGCTTTTAGAATAACAAGTCAGTGTTTCTGTTAGAGTGATATTTGTGACCAGCTCGTTTCTGGAGAATATTGAAAGAATCTTCATATTACAGTGGCATTTTACTGAGGAACAAGTCATAAGCAAGACTACTTCAAAAGGTAGCACTTATGGAATCAAGACACATTAGTGCTTCCGTTTGAAGTAATCTGACTATGGATTTGTGACCAGCTCGTTTCTGGAGAATATTGAAAGGATGTTCATATTACAGTGGCATTTCACTGAGGGAGTTGTCATAAGCAAGACTACTCCAAAAGGTAGCACTTATGGAATCAAGGCGCATTAGTGCTTCCGTTTGAAGTAATCTGACTATGGATTTGTGACCAGCTCGTTTCTGGAGAATATTGAAAGAATGTTCATATTACAGTAACATTTCACTGAGGAACTTGTCATAAGCAAGAGTACTCCAAAAGGTAGCACTTATGGAATCAAGGCGCATTAGTGCTTCCATTTGAAGTAATCTGACTATGGATTTGGTCAGTTCTTCACTCATCTGAGTATTAATCACCGACCTCAAACTCCACAAGCTTTCTCATCTGGCATCTGCTGTGTAGTGAACTCTTGTGGCTCTGGAAGTGTTGCTTGCTGTGGGAACATGCTCCATTTAAACCTCCATCGAATCCCCGCCCCCAGTTTCAATGGGCAGGACAACGACTTCTTAACGATCAGACTCTTCTTGCATAATCAAAGAACAATTCTGATGACTCCTGATAAGATTCATCAGCTTACAACGAGCAGACATTGAGTCCAGTTGCAAATGTGAAGGAATGGTCGTTGGAAATTACCCCAAAAAGAAGCACTTACTGCTTTTAGAATTACAAGTCAGTGTTTCTGTTAGAGTGATATTTGTGACCAGCTCGTTTCTGGAGAATATTGAAAGAATGTTCATATTACAGTGGCATTTCACTGAGGAACTCGTCATAAGCAAGAGTACTCCAAAAGGTAGCACTTATGGAATCAAGGCGCATTAGTGCTTCCGTTTGAAGTAATCTGACTATGGATTTGGTCAGTTCTTCACTCATCTCAGTATTAATCACCGACCTCAAACTCCACAAGCTTTCTCATCTGGCATCTGCTGTGTAGTGACTTCTTGTGGCTCTGGAAGTGTTGCTTGCTGTGGGAACATGCTCCATTTAAACCTCCATCGAATCCCCGCCTCCAGTTTCAATGGGCAGGAAAACGATCTCTTAACGATCAGACTCTTCTTGCATAATCAAAGAACAATTCTGATGACTCCTGATAAGATTCATCAGCTTACAACAAGATTGAGTCCTGTTGCAAATGTGAAGGAATGGTCGTTGGAAATTACCCGAACAAGAAGCACTTACTGCTTTTAGAATAACAAGTCAGTGTTTCTGTTAGAGTGATATTTGTGACCAGCTCATTTCTGGAGAATATTGAAAGAATCTTCATATTACAGTGGCATTTTACTGAGGAACAAGTCATAAGCAAGACTACTTCAAAAGGTAGCACTTATGGAATCAAGACACATTAGTGCTTCCGTTTGAAGTAATCTGACTATGGATTTGTGACCAGCTCGTTTCTGGAGAATATTGAAAGGATGTTCATATTACAGTGGCATTTCACTGAGGGAGTTGTCATAAGCAAGACTACTCCAAAAGGTAGCACTTATGGAATCAAGGCGCATTAGTGCTTCCGTTTGAAGTAATCTGACTATGGATTTGTGACCAGCTCGTTTCTGGAGAATATTGAAAGAATGTTCATATTACAGTAACATTTCACTGAGGAACTTGTCATAAGCAAGAGTACTCCAAAAGGTAGCACTTATGGAATCAAGGCGCATTAGTGCTCCCATTTGAAGTAATCTGACTATGGATTTGGTCAGTTCTTCACTCATCTCAGTATTAATCACCGACCTCAAACTCCACAAGCTTTCTCATCTGGCATCTGCTGTGTAGTGAACTCTTGTGGCTCTGGAAGTGTTGCTTGCTGTGGGAACATGCTCCATTTAAACCTCCATCGAATCCCCGCCCCCAGTTTCAATGGGCAGGACAACGACTTCTTAACGATCAGACTCTTCTTGCATAATCAAAGAACAATTCTGATGACTCCTGATAAGATTCATCAGCTTACAACGAGCAGACATTGAGTCCAGTTGCAAATGTGAAGGAATGGTCGTTGGAAATTACCCCAACAAGAAGCACTTACTGCTTTTAGAATTACAAGTCAGTGTTTCTGTTAGAGTGATATTTGTGACCAGCTCGTTTCTGGAGAATATTGAAAGAATCTTCATATTACAGTGGCATTTTACTGAGGAACACGTCATAAGCAAGACTACTTCAAAAGGTAGCACTTATGGAATCAAGGCGCATTAGTGCTTCCGTTTGAAGTAATCTGACTATGGATTTGTGACCAGCTCGTTTCTGGAGAATATTGAAAGAATGTTCATATTACAGTGGCATTTCACTGAGGAACTTGTCATAAGCAAGACTACTCCAAAAGGTAGCACTTATGGAATCAAGGCGCATTAGTGCTTCCGTTTGAAGTAATCTGACTCTGGATTTGGTCAGTTCTTCACTCATCTCATTATTAATCACTTACCTCAAACTCCACAAGCTTTCTCATCTGGCATCTGCTGTGTAGTGACTTCTTGTGGCTCTGGAAGTGTTGCTTGCTGTGGGAACATGCTCCATTTAAACCTCCATCGAATCCCCGCCTCCAGTTTCAATGGGCAGGACAACGACTTCTTAACGATCAGACTATTCTTGCATAATCAAAGAACAATTCTGATGACTCCTGATAAGATTCATCAGCTTACAACGAGCAGACATTGAGTCCAGTTGCAAATGTGAAGGAATGGTCGTTGGAAATTACCCCAACAAGAAGCACTTACTGCTTTTAGAATTACAAGTCAGTGTTTCTGTTAGAGTGATATTTGTGACCAGCTCGTTTCTGGAGAATATTGAAAGAATCTTCATATTACAGTGACTTTTTACTGAGGAACAACTCATAAGCAAGACTACTTCAAAAGGTAGCACTTATGGAATCAAGGCGCATTAGTGCTTCCGTTTGAAGTAATCTGACTATGAATTTGCGACCAGCTCGTTTCTGGAGAATATTGAAAGAATGTTCATATTACAGTGGCATTTCACTGATGGAGTTGTCATAAGCAAGACTACTCCAAAAGGTAGCACTTATGGAATCAAGGCGCATTAGTGCTTCCATTTGAAGTAATCTGACTATGGATTTGGTCAGTTCTTCACTCATCTGAGTATTAATCACTTACCTCAAACTCCACAGGCTTTCTCATCTGGCATCTGCTGTGTAGTGAACTCTTGTGGCTCTGGAAGTGTTGCTTGCTGTGGGAACATGCTCCATTTAAACCTCCATCGAATCCCCGCCTCCAGTTTCAATGGGCAGGACAACGACTACTTAACGATCAGACTCTTCTTGCATAATCAAAGAACAATTCTGATGACTCCTGATAAGATTCATCAGCTTACAACGAGCAGACATTGAGTCCAGTTGCAAATGTGAAGGAATGGTCGTTGGAAATTACCCCAACAAGAAGCACTTACTGCTTTTAGAATTACAAGTCAGTGTTTCTGTTAGAGTGATATTTGTAACCAGCTCTTTTCTGGAGAATATTGAAAGAATGTTCATATTACAGTGGCATTTCACTGAGGAACTTGTCATAAGCAAGAGTACTCCAAAAGGTAGCACTTATGGAATCAAGGCGCATTAGTGCTTCCGTTTGAAGTAATCTGTCTATGGATTTGTGACCAGCTCGTTTCTGGAGAATATTGAAAGAATCTTCATATTACAGTGGCATTTTACTGAGGAACAAGTCATAAGCAAGACTACTTCAAAAGGTAGCACTTATGGAATCAAGGCGCATTAGTGCTTCCGTTTGAAGTAATCTGACTATGGATTTGTGACCAGCTCGTTTCTGGAGAATATTGAAAGAATGTTCATATTACAGTGGCATTTCACTGAGGAACTTGTCATAAGCAAGAGTACTCCAAAAGGTAGCACTTATGGAATCAAGGCGCATTAGTGCTTCCGTTTGAAGTAATCTGACTATGGATTTGGTCAGTTCTTCACTCATCTCAGTATTAATCACCGACCTCAAACTCCACAAGCTTTCTCATCTAGCATCTGCTGTGTAGTGACTTCTTGTGGCTCTGGAAGTGTTGCTTGCTGTGGGAACATGCTCCATTTAAACCTCCATCGAATCCCCGCCTCCAGTTTCAATGGGCAGGACCACGACTTCTTAACGATCAGACTCTTCTTGCATAATCAAAGAACAATTCTGATGACTCCTGATAAGATTCATCAGCTTACAACGAGCAGACATTGAGTCCAGTTGCAAATGTGAAGGAATGGTCGTTGGAAATTACCCCAACAAGAAGCACTTACTGCTTTTAGAATTACAAGTCAGTGTTTCTGTTAGAGTGATATTTGTAACCAGCTCTTTTCTGGAGAATATTGAAAGAATGTTCATATTACAGTGGCATTTCACTGAGGAACTTGTCATAAGCAAGAGTACTCCAAAAGGTAGCACTTATGGAATCAAGGCGCATTAGTGCTTCCGTTTGAAGTAATCTGACTATGGATTTGGTCAGTTCTTCACTCATCTCAGTATTAATCACCGACCTCAAACTCCACAAGCTTTCTCATCTGGCATCTGCTGTGTAGTGAACTCTTGTGGCTCTGGAAGTGTTGCTTGCTGTGGGAACATGCTCCATTTAAACCTCCATCGAATCCCCGCCCCCAGTTTCAATGGGCAGGACAACGACTTCTTAACGATCAGACTCTTCTTGCATAATCAAAGAACAATTCTGATGACTCCTGATAAGATTCATCAGCTTACAACGAGCAGACATTGAGTCCAGTTGCAAATGTGAAGGAATGGTCGTTGGAAATTACCCCAACAAGAAGCACTTACTGCTTTTAGAATTACAAGTCAGTGTTTCTGTTAGAGTGATATTTGTGACCAGCTCGTTTCTGGAGAATGTTGAAAGAATCTTCATATTACAGTGGCATTTTACTGAGGAACACGTCATAAGCAAGACTACTTCAAAAGGTAGCACTTATGGAATCAAGGCGCATTAGTGCTTCCGTTTGAAGTAATCTGACTATGGATTTGTGACCAGCTCGTTTCTGGAGAATATTGAAAGAATGTTCATATTACAGTGGCATTTCACTGAGGAACTTGTCATAAGCAAGACTACTCCAAAAGGTAGCACTTATGGAATCAAGGCGCATTAGTGCTTCCGTTTGAAGTAATCTGACTCTGGATTTGGTCAGTTCTTCACTCATCTCATTATTAATCACTTACCTCAAACTCCACAAGCTTTCTCATCTGGCATCTGCTGTGTAGTGACTTCTTGTGGCTCTGGAAGTGTTGCTTGCTGTGGGAACA
This sequence comes from Genypterus blacodes, assembly GCF_046128005.1. Taxonomy (NCBI): domain Eukaryota; kingdom Metazoa; phylum Chordata; class Actinopteri; order Ophidiiformes; family Ophidiidae; genus Genypterus; species Genypterus blacodes. Next base: position 11,726,528 of record NW_027466879.1, read on the forward strand.
TGCTCCATTTAAACCTCCATCGAATCCCCGCCTCCAGTTTCAATGGGCAGGACAACGATTTCTTAACGATCAGACTCTTCTTGCATAATCAAAGAACAATTCTGATGACTCCTGATAAGATTCATCAGCTTACAACGAGCAGACATTGAGTCCAGTTGCAAATGTGAAGAGATGGTCGTTGGAAATTACCCCAACAAGAAGCACTTACTGCTTTTAGAATTACAAGTCAGTGTTTCTGTTAGAGTGATATTTGTGACCAGCTCGTTTCTGGAGAATATTGAAAGAATCTTCATATTACAGTGGCATTTTACTGAGGAACACGTCATTAGCAAGACTACTTCAAAAGGTAGCACTTATGGAATCAAGGCGCATTAGTGCTTCCGTTTGAAGTAATCTGACTATGGATTTGTGACCAGCTCGTTTCTGGAGTATATTGAAAGAATGTTCATATTACAGTGGCATTTCACTGAGGAACTTGTCATAAGCAAGAGTACTCCAAAAGGTAGCACTTATGGAATCAAGGCGCATTAGTGCTTCCGTTTGAAGTAATCTGACTATGGATTTGGTCTGTTCTTCACTAATCTCAGTATTAATCACCAACCTCAAACTCCACAAGCTTTCTCATCTGGCATCTGCTGTGTAGTGACTTCTTGTGGCTCTGGAAGTGTTGCTTGCTGTGGGAACATGCTCCATTTAAACCTCCATTGAATCCCCGCCTCCAGTTTCAATGGGCAGGACAACGACCTCTTAATGATCAGTCTCTTTTTGCATAATCAAAGAACAATTCTGATGACTCCTGATAAGATTCATCAGCTTACAACGAGCAGACATTGAGTCCAGTTGCAAATGTGAAGGAATGGTTGTTGGAAATTACCCCAACAAGAAGCACTTACTGCTTCTAGAATTACAAGTCAGTGTTTCTGTTAGAGTGATATTTGTAACCAGCTCGTTTCTGGAGAAAATTGAAAGAATCTTCATATTACAGTGGCATTTCACTGAGGGAGTTGTCATAAGCAAGACTACTCCAAAAGGTAGCACTTATGGAATCAAGGCGCATTAGTGCTTCCATTTGAAGTAATCTGACTATGGATTTGGTCAGTTCTTCACTCATCTGAGTATTAATCACTTACCTCAAACTCCACAGGCTTTCTCATCTGGCATCTGCTGTGTAGTGAACTCTTGTGGCTCTGGAAGTGTTGCTTGCTGTGGGAACATGCTCCATTTAAACCTCAATCGAATCCCCACCTCCAGTTTCAATGGGCAGGACAACAACTTCTTAACGATCAGACTCTTTTTGCATAATCAAAGAACAATTCTGATGACTCCTGATAAGCTTCATCAGCTTACAACGAGCAGACATTGAGTCCAGTTGCAAATGTGAAGGAATGGTCGTTGGAAATTACCCCAACAAGAAGCACAACTGCTTTTAGAATTACAAGTCAGTGTTTCTGTTAGAGTGATATTTGTGACCAGCTCGTTTCTGGAGAAAATTGAAAGAATCTTCATATTACAGTGGCATTTTACTGAGGAACAAGTCATAGGCAAGACTACTTCAAAAGGTAGCACTTATGGAATCAAGGCGCATTAGTGCTTCCGTTTGAAGTAATCTGACTATGGATTTGTGACCAGCTCGTTTCTGGAGAATATTGAAAGAATGTTCATATTACAGTGGCATTTCACTGAGGAACTTGTCATAAGCAAGAGTACTCCAAAAGGTAGCACTTATGGAATCAAGGCGCATTAGTGCTTCTGTTTGAAGTAATCTGTCTATGGATTTGGTCAGTTCTTCACTCATCTCAGTATTTATCACTTACCTCAAACTCCACAAGCTTTCTCATCTGGCATCTGCTGTGTAGTGACTTCTTGTGGCTCTGGAAGTGTTGCTTGCTGTGGGAACATGCTCCATTTAAACCTCAATCGAATCCCCGCCTCGGGTTTCAATGGGCAGGACAACGACTTCTTAATGATCAGTCTCTTTTTGCATAATCAAAGAACAATTCTGATGACTCCTGATAAGATTCATCTGCTTACAACGAGCAGACATTGAGTCCAGTTGCAAATGTGAAGGAATGGTCGTTGGAAATTACCCGAACAAGAAGCACTTACTGCTTTTAGAATTACAAGTCAGTGTTTCTGTTAGAGTGATATTTGTGACCAGCTCGTTTCTGGAGAATATTGAAAAAATCTTCATATTACAGTGGCATTTTACTGAGGAACAAGTCATAAGCAAGACTACTTCAAAAGGTAGCACTTATGGAATCAAGGCACATTAATGCTTCCGTTTGAAGTAATCTGACTATGGATTTGTGACCAGCTCGTTTCTGGAGAATATTGAAAGAATGTTCATATTACAGTGGCATTTCACTGAGGGAGTTGTCATAAGCAAGACTACTCCAAAAGGTAGCACTTATGGAATCAAGGCGCATTAGTGCTTCCGTTTGAAGTAATCTGACTATGGATTTGTGACCAGCTCGTTTCTGGAGAATATTGAAAGAATGTTCATATTACAGTAACATTTCACTGAGGAACTTGTCATAAGCAAGAGTACTCCAAAAGGTAGCACTTATGGAATCAAGGCGCATTAGTGCTTCCATTTGAAGTAATCTGACTATGGATTTGGTCAGTTCTTCACTCATCTGAGTATTAATCACTTACCTCAAACTCCACAGGCTTTCTCATCTGGCATCTGCTGTGTAGTGAACTCTTGTGGCTCTGGAAGTGTTGCTTGCTGTGGGAACATGCTCCATTTAAACCTCCATTGAATCCCCGCCTCCAGTTTCAATGGGCAGGACAACGACTTCTTAACGATCAGACTCTTCTTGCATAATCAAAGAACAATTCTGATGACTCCTGATAAGATTCATCAGCATACAACGAGCAGACATTGAGTCCAGTTGCAAATGTGAAGGAATGGTCGTTGGAAATTACCCCAACAAGAGGCACTTACTGCTTTTAGAATTACAAGTCAGTGTTTCTGTTAGAGTGATATTTGTGACCAGCTCGTTTCTGGAGAATATTGAAAGAATCTTCATATTACACTGGCATTTTACTGAGGAACAAGTCATAAGCAAGACTACTTCAAAAGGTAGCACTTATGGAATCAAGGCGCATTAGTGCTTCCGTTTGAAGTAATCTGACTATGGATTTGTGACCAGCTCGTTTCTGGAGAATATTGAAAGAATGTTCATATTACAGTGGCATTTCACTGAGGAACTTGTCATAAGCAAGAGTACTCCAAAAGGTAGCACTTATGGAATCAAGGCGCATTAGTGCTTCCGTTTGAAGTAATCTGACTATGGATTTGGTCAGTTCTTCACTCATCTGAGTATTAATCACTTACCTCAAGCTCCACAAGCTTTCTCATCTGGCATCTGCTGTGTAGTGACTTCTTGTGGCTCTGGAAGTGTTGCTTGCTGTGGGAACATGCTCCATTTAAACCTCCATCGAATCCCCGCCTCCAGTTTCAATTCTGGAGAATATTGAAAGAATGTTCATATTACAGTGGCATTTCACTGAGAGACTTGTCATAGGCAAGACTACTCCAAAAGGTAGCACTTATGGAATCAAGGCGCATTAGTGTTTCCGTTTTAAGTAATCTGACTATGGATTTGTGACCAGCTCGTTTCTGGAGAATATTGAAAGAATGTTCATATTACAGTGGCATTTCACTGAGAAACTTGTCACAAGCAAGACTACTCCAAATGGTAGCACTTATGGAATCAAGGCGCATTAGTGCTTCCGTTTGAAGTAATCTGACTATGGATTTGTGACCAGCTCTATCTGGAGAATTTTGAAAGAATGTTCATATTTCAGTGGCATTTCACTGAGGAATTTGTCATAAGCAAGACTACTCCAAGACTATTCCAAAAGGTAGCACTTATGGAATCAAGCCGCATCAGTGCTTCTGTTTGAAGTAATCTGACTATGGATTTGGTCAGTTGTTCACTCATCTGAGTATTAATCACTTACCTCAAGCTCCACAAGCTTTCTCATCTGGCATCTGCTGTGTAGTGACTTCTTGTGGCTTTGGAACTGTTGCTTGTTGTAGGAACATGCTCCATTTAAACCCAACTTCCATCGAATCCCCGCCTCCAGTTTCAATGGGCAGGACAACGACTTCTTAACGATCAGACTCTTTTTGCATAATCAAAGAACAATTCTGATGACTCCTGATGAGATTCATCAGCATACAACGAGCAGACATTGAGTCCAGTTGCAAATGTGAAGGAATGGTGGTTGGAAATTACCCCAACAAGAGGCACTTACTGCTTTTAGAATTACAAGTCAGTGTTTCTGTTAGAGTGATATTTGTGACCAGCTCGTTTCTGGAGAATATTGAAAGAATCTTCATATTACAGTGGCATTTCACTGAGGAACAAGTCATAAGCAAGACTACTTCAAAAGGTAGCACTTATGGAATCAAGGCGCATTAGTGCTTCCGTTTGAAGTAATCTGACTATGGATTTGTGACCAGCTCGTTTCTGGAGAATAATGAAAGAATGTTCATATTACAGTGGCATTTCACTGAGGGAGTTGTCATAAGCAAGACTACTCCAAAAGGTAGCACTTATGGAATCAAGACGCATTAGTGCTTCCATTTGAAGTAATCTGACTATGGATTTGGTCAGTTCTTCACTTATCTGAGTATTAATCGCTTACCTCAAACTCCACAAGCTTTCTCATCTGGCATCTGCTGTGTAGTGACTTCTTGTGGTTCTGGAACTGTTGCTTGCTGTCGGAACATGCTCCATTTAAACCTCCATCGAATCCCCGCCTTCAGTTTCAATGGGCAGGACAACGATTTCTTAACGATCAAATAACAATTCTGATGACTTGTGATAAGATCCATCAGTTTACAACAAGCAATGAGTCCAGTTGCAAATGTGAAGGAATGGTCGTTGGAAATTACCCCAACAAGAAGCACTTACTGCTTTTAGAATTACAAGTCAGTGTTTCTGTTAGAGTGATATTTGTGACCAGCTCGTTTCTGGAGAATATTGAAAGAATCTTCATATTACAGTGGCATTTCACTGAGGAACAAGTCATAAGCAAGACTACTTCAAAAGGTAGCACTTACTGAATCAAGGCGCATTAGTGCTTCCGTTTGAAGTAATCTGATTACGGATTTGTGACCAGCTCGTTTCTGGAGAATATTGAAAGAATGTTCATATTACAGTGGCATTTCACTGAGGGAGTTGTCATAAGCAAGACTACTCCAGAAGGTAGCACTTATGGAATCAAGGCGCATTAGTGCTTCCGTTTGAAGTAATCTGACTATGGATTTGGTCAGTTCTACACTCATCTCAGTTTTAATCACTTACCTCAAACTCCTCACCTTTTCTCATCTGGCATCTGCCGTGTAGTGACTTCTTGTGGCTCTGGAAGTGTTGCTTGCTGTGGGAGCATGCTCCATTTGAACCTCCATTGAATCCCCGCCTCCAGTTTCAATAGGCAGGACAATGACTTCTTAACGTTTAGACTCTTTTTGCATAATCAAAGAACAATTCTGATGACTCCTGATAAGATTCATCAGCTTACAACGAGCAGACATTGAGTCCAGTTGCAAATGTGAAGGAATGGTCGTTGGGAATTACCCCAACAAGAAGCACTTACTGCTTTTAGAATAACAAGTCAGTGTTTCTGTTAGAGTGATATTTGTGACCAGCTCGTTTCTGGAGAATATTGAAAGAATGTTCATATTACAGTGGCATTTCACTGAGGAACTTGTCATAAGCAAGAGTACTCCAAAAGGTAGCACTTATGGAATCAAGGCGCATTAGTGCTTCCGTTTGAAGTAATCTGACTATGGATTTGTGACCTGCTCGTTTCTGGAGAATATTGAAAGAATGTTCATATTACAGTAACATTTCACTGAGGAACTTGTCATAAGCAAGAGTACTCCAAAAGGTAGCACTTATGGAATCAAGGCGCATTAGTGCTTCCGTTTGAAGTAATCTGACTATGGATTTGTGACCAGCTCGTTTCTGGAGAATATTGAGAGAATGTTCATATTACAGTAACATTTCACTGAGGAACTTGTCATAAGCAAGAGTACTCCAAAAGGTAGCACTTATGGAATCAAGGCGCATTAGTGCTTCCATTTGAAGTAATCTGACTATGGATTTGGTCAGTTCTTCACTCATCTCAGTATTAATCCCCGACCTCAAACTCCACAAGCTTTCTCATCTGGCATCTGCTGTGTAGTGACTTCTTGTGGCTCTGGAAGTGTTGCTTGCTGTGGGAACATGCTCCATTTAAACCTCCATTGAATCCCCGCCTCCAGTTTCAATGGGCAGGACAACGACTTCTTAACGATCAGACTCTTCTTGCATAATCAAAGAACAATTCTGATGACTCCTGATAAGATTCATCAGCATACAACGAGCAGACATTGAGTCCAGTTGCAAATGTGAAGGAATGGTCGTTGGAAATTACCCCAACAAGAGGCACTTACTGCTTTTAGAATTACAAGTCAGTGTTTCTGTTAGAGTGATATTTGTGACCAGCTCGTTTCTGGAGAATATTGAAAGAATCTTCATATTACACTGGCATTTTACTGAGGAACAAGTCATATGCAAGACTACTTCAAAAGGTAGCACTTATGGAATCAAGGCGCATTAGTGCTTCCGTTTGAAGTAATCTGACTATGGATTTGGTCAGTTCTTCACTCATCTGAGTATTAATCACTTACCTCAAGCTCCACAAGCTTTCTCATCTGGCATCTGCTGTGTAGTGACTTCTTGTGGCTCTGGAAGTGTTGCTTGCTGTGGGAACATGCTCCATTTAAACCTCCATCGAATCCCCGCCTCCAGTTTCAATTCTGGAGAATATTGAAAGAATGTTCATATTACAGTGGCATTTCACTGAGAGACTTGTCATAGGCAAGACTACTCCAAAAGGTAGCACTTATGGAATCAAGGCGCATTAGTGTTTCCGTTTTAAGTAATCTGACTATGGATTTGTGACCAGCTCGTTTCTGGAGAATATTGAAAGAATGTTCATATTACAGTGGCATTTCACTGAGAAACTTGTCACAAGCAAGACTACTCCAAATGGTAGCACTTATGGAATCAAGGCGCATTAGTGCTTCCGTTTGAAGTAATCTGACTATGGATTTGTGACCAGCTCTATCTGGAGAATTTTGAAAGAATGTTCATATTTCAGTGGCATTTCACTGAGGAATTTGTCATAAGCAAGACTACTCCAAGACTATTCCAAAAGGTAGCACTTATGGAATCAAGCCGCATCAGTGCTTCTGTTTGAAGTAATCTGACTATGGATTTGGTCAGTTGTTCACTCATCTGAGTATTAATCACTTACCTCAAGCTCCACAAGCTTTCTCATCTGGCATCTGCTGTGTAGTGACTTCTTGTGGCTTTGGAACTGTTGCTTGTTGTAGGAACATGCTCCATTTAAACCCAACTTCCATCGAATCGCCGCCTCCAGTTTCAATGGGCAGGACAACGACTTCTTAACGATCAGACTCTTTTTGCATAATCATAGAACAATTCTGATGACTCCTGATGAGATTCATCAGCATACAACGAGCAGACATTGAGTCCAGTTGCAAATGTGAAGGAATGGTCGTTGGAAATTACCCCAACACGAGGCACTTACTGCTTTTAGAATTACAAGTCAGTGTTTCTGTTAGAGTGATATTAGTGACCAGCTCGTTTCTGGAGAATATTGAAAGAATCTTCATATTACAGTGGCATTTCACTGAGGAACAAGTCATAAGCAAGACTACTTCAAAAGGTAGCACTTACTGAATCAAGGCGCATTAGTGCTTCCGTTTGAAGTAATCTGATTACGGATTTGTGACCAGCTCGTTTCTGGAGAATATTGAAAGAATGTTCATATTACAGTGGCATTTCACTGAGGAACTTGTCATAAGCAAGAGTACTCCAAAAGGTAGCACTTATGGAATCAAGGCGCATTAGTGCTTCCGTTTGAAGTAATCTGACTATGGATTTGGTCAGTTCTTCACTCATCTGAGTATTAATCACTTACCTCAAACTCCTCACCTTTTCTCATCTGGCATCTGCTGTGTAGTGACTTCTTGTGGCTCTGGAAGTGTTGCTTGCTGTGGGAACATGCTCCATTTAAACCTCCATCGAATCCCCGCCTCCAGTTTCAATTCTGGAGAATATTGAAAGAATGTTCATATTACAGTGGCATTTCACTGAGAGCCTTGTCATAGGCAAGACTACTCCAAAAGGTAGCACTTATGGAATCAAGGCGCATTAGTGTTTCCGTTTTAAGTAATCTGACTATGGATTTGTGACCAGCTCGTTTCTGGAGAATATTGAAAGAATGTTCATATTACAGTAATATTTCACTGAGGAATTTGTCATAAGCAAGACTACTCCAAAAGGTAGCACTTATGGAATCAAGGCACATTAGTGCTTCCGTTTGAAGTAATCTGACTATGGATTTGTGACCAGCTCGTTTCTGGAGAATATTGAAAGAATGTTCATATTACAGTGGCATTTCACTGAGAAACTTGTCACAAGCAAGACTACTCCAAATGGTAGCACTTATGGAATCAAGGCGCATTAGTGCTTCCGTTTGAAGTAATCTGACTATGGATTTGGTCAGTTCTTCACTCATCTGAGTATTAATGACTTACCTCAAACTCCACAAGCTTTCTCATCTGGCATCTGCTGTGTAGTGACTACTTGTGGCTCTGGGAGTGTTGCTTGCTGTGGGAGCATGCTCCATTTGAACCTCCATTGAATCCCCGCCTCCAGTTTCACTGGGCAGGACAATGACTTCTTAACGATCAGACTCTTTTTGCATAATCAAAGAACAATTCTGATGACTCCTGATAAGATTCATCAGCTAACAACGAGCAGACATTGAGTCCAGTTGCAAATGTGAAGGAATGGTCGTTGGGAATTACCCCAACAAGAAGCACTTACTTCTTTTAGAATAACAAGTCAGTGTTTCTGTTAGAGTAATATTTGTGACCAGCTCGTTTCTGGAGAATATTGAAAGAATCTTCATATTACAGTGGCATTTTACTGAGGAACAAGTCATAAGCAAGACTACTTCAAAAGGTAGCACTTATGGAATCAAGGCGCATTAGTGCTTCCGTTTGAAGTAATCTGACTATGGATTTGTGACCAGCTCGTTTCTGGAGAATATTGAAAGATATTCTTTTTGCAGTGGCATTTCACTGAGGAACTTGTCATAAGCAAGACTACTCCAAAAGGTAGCACTTATGGAATCATGGCGCATTAGTGCTTCCGTTTGAAGTAATCTGACTATGGACTTGGTCAGTTCTTCACTTATCTGAGTATTAATCGCTTGCCTCAAACTCCACAAGCTTTCTCATCTGGCATCTGCTGTGTAGTGACTTCTTGTGGCTCTGGAAGTGTTGCTTGCTGTGGGAACATGCTCCATTTAAACCTCCATCGAATCCCCGCCTCCAGTTTCAATGGGCAGGACAACGACTTCTTAACGATCAGACCCTTTTTGCATAATCAAGGAACAATTCTGATGACTCCTGATAAGATTCATCAGCTTACAACGAGCAGACATTGAGTCCAGTTGCAAATGTGAAGGAATGGTCGTTGGAAATTACCCCAACAAGAAGCACTTACTGCTTTTAGAATTACAAGTCAGTGTTTCTGTTAGAGTGATATTTGTGACCAGCTCGTTTCTGGAGAATATTGAAAGAATCTTCATATTACAGTGGCATTTCACTGAGGAACAAGTCATAAGCAAGACTACTTCAAAAGGTAGCACTTACTGAATCAAGGCGCATTAGTGCTTCCGTTTGAAGAAATCTGATTACGGATTTGTGACCAGCTCGTTTCTGGAGAATATTGAAAGAATGTTCATATTACAGTGGCATTTCACTGAGGGAGTTGTCATAAGCAAGACTACTCCAGAAGGTAGCACTTATGGAATCAAGGCGCATTAGTGCCTCCGTTTGAAGGTATCTGACTATGGATTTGGTCAGTTCTTCACTCATCTCAGTTTTAATCACTTACCTCAAACTCCTCACCTTTTCTCATCTGGCATCTGCCGTGTAGTGACTTCTTGTGGCTCTGGAAGTGTTGCTTGCTGTGGGAGCATGCTCCATTTGAACCTCCATTGAATCCCCGCCTCCAGTTTCAATGGGCAGGACAATGACTTCTTAACGATCAGACTCTTTTTGCATAATCAAAGAACAATTCTGATGACTCCTGATAAGATTCATCAGCTTACAACGAGCAGACATTGAGTCCAGTTGCAAATGTGAAGGAATGGTTGTTGGAAATTACCCCAACAAGAAGCACTTACTGCTTTTAGAATTACAAGTCAGTGTTTCTGTTAGAGTGATATTTGCAACCAGCTCGTTTCTGTAGAAAATTGAAAGAATCTTCATATTACAGTGGCATTTTACTGAGGAACACGTCATAAGCAAGAGTACTCCAAAAGGTAGCACTTATGGAATCAAGGCGCATTAGTGCTTCCGTTTGAAGTAATCTGACTATGGATTTGGTCAGTTCTTCACTCATCTGAGTATTAATCACTTACCTCAAACTCCACAGGCTTTCTCATCTGGCATCTGCTGTGTAGTGAACTCTTGTGGCTCTGGAAGTGTTGCTTGCTGTGGGAACATGCTCCATTTAAACCTCAATCGAATCCCCACCTCCAGTTTCAATGGGCAGGACAACAACTTCTTAAAGATCAGACTCTTTTTGCATAATCAAAGAACAATTCTGATGACTCCTGATAAGATTCATCAGCTTACAATGAGCAGACATTGAGTCCAGTTGCAAATGTGAAGGAATGGTCGTTGGAAATTACCCCAACAAGAAGCACTTACTGCTTTTAGAATTACAAGTCAGTGCTTCTGTTTAGAGTGATATTTGTAACCAGCTCGTTTCTGGAGAATATTGAAAGAATGTTCATATTACAGTGGCATTTCACTGGGGAACTTGTCATAAGCAAGAGTACTCCAAAAGGTCGCACTTATGGAATCAAGGCGCATTAGTGCTTCCGTTTGAAGTAATCTGACTATGGATTTGGTCAGTTCTTCACTCATCTCAGTATTAATTACTTACCTCAAACTCCACAAGCTTTCTCATCTGGCATCTGCTGTGTAGTGACTTCTTGTGGCTCTGGAAGTGTTGCTTGCTGTGGGAACATGCTCCATTTAAACCTCCATCGAATCCCCGCCTACAGTTTCAATGGGCAGGACAACGGCCTCTTAATGATCAGTCTCTTTTTGCATAATCAAAGAACAATTCTGATGACTCCTGATAAGATTCATCAGCTTACAACGAGCAGACATTGAGTCCAGTTGCAAATGTGAAGGAATGGTTGTTGGAAATTACCCCAACAAGAAGCACTTACTGCTTCTAGAATTACAAGTCAGTGTTTCTGTTAGAGTGATATTTGTAACCAGCTCGTTTCTGGAGAAAATTGAAAGAATCTTCATATTACAGTGGCATTTTACTGAGGAACAAGTCATAAGCAAGACTACTTCAAAAGGTAGCACTTATGGAATCAAGGCGCATTAGTGCTTCCGTTTGAAGTAATCTGACTATGGATCTGTGACCAGCTCGTTTCTGGAGAATATTGAAAGAATGTTCATATTACAGTGGCATTTCACTGAGGGAGTTGTCATAAGCAAGACTACTCCAAAAGGTAGCACTTATGGAATCAAGGCGCATTAGTGCTTCCGTTTGAAGTAATCTGACTATGGATTTGTGACCAGCTCTATCTGGAGAATTTTGAAGGAATGTTCATATTACAGTGGCATTTCACTGAGGAATTTGTCATAAGCAAGAGTACTCCAAAAGGTAGCACTTATGGAATCAAGGCGCATTAGTGCTTCCATTTGAAGTAATCTGACTATGGATTTGGTCAGTTCTTCACTCATCTGAGTATTAATCACTTACCTCAAACTCCACAGGCTTTCTCATCTGGCATCTGCTGTGTAGTGAACTCTTGTGGCTCTGGAAGTGTTGCTTGCTGTGGGAACATGCTCCATTTAACCTCAATCGAATCCCCACCTCCAGTTTCAATGGGCAGGACAACAACTTCTTAACGATCAGACTCTTTTTGCATAATCAAAGAACAATTCTGATGACTCCTGATAAGATTCATCAGCTTACAACGAGCAGACATTGAGTCCAGTTGCAAATGTGAAGTAATGGTCGTTGGAAATTACCCCAACAAGAAGCACTTACTGCTTTTAGAATTACAAGTCAGTGTTTCTGTTAGAGTGATATTTGTGACCAGCTCGTTTCTGGAGAATATTGAAAGAATCTTCATATTACAGTGGCATTTTACTGAGGAACAAGTCATAAGCAAGACTACTTCAAAAGGTAGCACTTATGGAATCAAGGCGCATTAGTGCTTCCGTTTGAAGTAATCTGACTATGGATTTGTGACCAGCTCGTTTCTGGAGAATATTGAAAGAATGTTCATATTAGAGTGGCATTTCACTGAGGAACTCGTCATAAGCAAGAGTACTCCAAAAGGTAGCACTTATGGAATCACGGCGCATTAGTGCTTCCGTTTGAAGTAATCTGACTCTGGATTTGGTCAGTTCTTCACTCATCTCAGTATTAATCACTTACCTCAAACTCCACAAGCTTTCTCATCTGGCATCTGCTGTGTAGTGACTTCTTGTGGCTCTGGAAGTGTTGCTTGCTGTGGGAACATGCTCCATTTAAACCTCCATCGAATCCCCGCCTCCAGTTTCAATGGGCAGGACAACGACTTCTTAACGATCAGACTCTTCTTGCATAATCAAAGAAAAATTCTGATGACTCCTGAAAAGATTCATCAGCTTACAACGAGCAGACATTGAGTCCAGTTGCAAATGTGAAGGAATGGTCGTTGGAAATTACCCCAACAAGAAGCACTTACTGCTTTTAGAATTACAAGTCAGTGTTTCTGTTAGAGTGATATTTGTAACCAGCTCGTTTCTGGAGAATATTGAAAGAATCTTCATATTACAGTGGCATTTTACTGAGGAACAAGTCATAAGCAAGACTACTTCAAAAGGTAGCACTTATGGAATCAAGGCACATTAGTGCTTCCGTTTGAAGTAATCTGACTATGGATTTGTGACCAGCTCGTTTCTGGAGAATATTGAAAGAATGTTCATATTACAGTGGCATTTCACTGAGGGAGTTGTCATAAGCAAGAATACTCCAAAAGGTAGCACTTATGGAATCAAGGCGCATTAGTGCTTCCGTTTGAAGTAATCTGACTATGGATTTGTGACCAGCACGTTTCTGGAGAATATTGAAAGAATGTTCATATTACAGTGGCATTTCACTGAAGAACTCGTCATAAGCAAGAGTACTCCAAAAGGTAGCACTTATGGAATCAAGGCGCATTAGTGCTTCCGTTTGAAGTAATCTGACTATGGATTTGGTCAGTTCTTCACTCATCTCAGTATTAATCACCGACCTCAAACTCCACAAGCTTTCTCATCTGGCATCTGCTGTGTAGTGACTTCTTGTGGCTCTGGAAGTGTTGCTTGCTGTGGGAACATGCTCCATTTAAACCTCCATTGAATCCCCGCCTAAAGTTTCAATGGGCAGGACAACGACCCCTTAATGATCAGTCTCTTTTTGCATAATCAAAGAACAATTCTGATGACTCCTGATAAGATTCATCAGCTTACAACGAGCAGACATTGAGTCCTGTTGCAAATGTGAAGGAATGGTTGTTGGAAATTACCCCAACAAGAAGCACTTACTGCTTTTAGAATTACAAGTCAGTGTTTCTGTTAGAGTGATATTTGTAACCAGCTCGTTTCTGGAGAAAATTGCAGGATTCTTCATATTACAGTGGCATTTCACTGAGGGAGTTGTCATAAGCAAGACTACTCCAAAAGGTAGCACTTATGGAATCAAGGCGCATTAGTGCTTCCGTTTGAAGTAATCTGACTCTGGATTTGGTCAGTTCTTCACTCATCTCAGTATTAATCACTTACCTCAAACTCCACAAGCTTTCTCATCTGGCATCTGCTGTGTAGTGACTTCTTGTGGCTCTGGAAGTGTTGCTTGCTGTGGGAACATGCTCCATTTAAACCTCCATCGAATCCCCGCCTCCAGTTTCAATGGGCAGGACAACGACTTCTTAACGATCAGACTCTTCTTGCATAATCAAAGAACAATTCTGATGACTCCTGATAAGATTCATCAGCTTACAACGAGCAGACATTGAGTCCAGTTGCAAATGTGAAGGAATGGTCGTTGAATTACCCCAACAAGAAGCACTTACTGCTTTTAGAATTACAAGTCAGTGTTTCTGTTAGAGTGATATTTGTGACCAGCTCGTTTCTGGAGAATATTGAAAGAATCTTCATATTACAGTGGCATTTTACTGAGGAACAAGTCATAAGCAAGACTACTTCAAAAGGTAGCACTTATGGAATCAAGACACATTAGTGCTTCCGTTTGAAGTAATCTGACTATGGATTTGTGACCAGCTCGTTTCTGGAGAATATTGAAAGAATGTTCATATTACAGTGGCATTTCACTGATGGAGTTGTCATAAGCAAGACTACTCCAAAAGGTAGCACTTATGGAATCAAGGCGCATTAGTGCTTCCGTTTGAAGTAATCTGACTATGGATTTGTGACCAGCTCGTTTCTGGAGAATGTTCATATTACAGTAACATTTCACTGAGGAACTTGTCATAAGCAAGAGTACTCCAAAAGGTAGCACTTATGGAATCAAGGCGCATTAGTGCTTCCATTTGAAGTAATCTGACTATGGATTTGGTCAGTTCTTCACTCATCTGAGTATTAATCACTTACCTCAAACTCCACAGGCTTTCTCATCTGGCATCTGCTGTGTAGTGAACTCTTGTGGCTCTGGAAGTGTTGCTTGCTGTGGGAACATGCTCCATTTAAACCTCCATCGAATCCCCACCTCCAGTTTCAATGGGCAGGACAACAACTTCTTAACGATCAGACTCTTTTTGCATAATCAAAGAACAATTCTGATGACTCCTGATAAGATTCATCAGCTTACAACGAGCAGACATTGAGTCCAGTTGCAAATGTGAAGGAATGGTCGTTGGAAATTACCCCAACAAGAAGCACTTACTGCTTTTAGAATTACAAGTCAGTGTTTCTGTTAGAGTGATATTTGTGACCAGCTCGTTTCTGGAGAATATTGAAAGAATGTTCATATTACAGTGGCATTTCACTGAGGAACTCGTCATAAGCAAGAGTACTCCAAAAGGTAGCACTTATGGAATCAAGGCGCATTAGTGCTTCCGTTTGAAGTAATCTGACTATGGATTTGGTCAGTTCTTCACTCATCTCAGTATTAATCACCGACCTCAAACTCCACAAGCTTTCTCATCTGGCATCTGCTGTGTAGTGACTTCTTGTGGCTCTGGAAGTGTTGCTTGCTGTGGGAACATGCTCCATTTAAACCTCCATCGAATCCCTGCCCCCAGTTTCAATGGGCAGGACAACGACTTCTTAACGATCAGACTCTTCTTGCATAATCAAAGAACAATTCTGATGACTCCTGATAAGATTCATCAGCTTACAACGAGCAGACATTGAGTCCAGTTGCAAATGTGAAGGAATGGTCGTTGGAAATTACCCCAACAAGAAGCACTTACTGCTTTTAGAATTACAAGTCAGTGTTTCTGTTAGAGTGATATTTGTAACCAGCTCTTTTCTGGAGAATATTGAAAGAATGTTCATATTACAGTGGCATTTCACTGAGGAACTTGTCATAAGCAAGAGTACTCCAAAAGGTAGCACTTATGGAATCAAGGCGCATTAGTGCTTCCGTTTGAAGTAATCTGACTATGGATTTGGTCAGTTCTTCACTAATCTCAGTATTAATCACTTACCTCAAACTCCACAAGCTTTCTCATCTGGCATCTGCTGTGTAGTGACTTCTTGTGGCTCTGGAAGTGTTGCTTGCTGTGGGAACATGCTCCATTTAAACCTCCATTGAATCCCCGCCTAAAGTTTCAATGGGCAGAACAACGACCTCTTAATGATCAGTCTCTTTTTGCATAATCAAAGAACAATTCTGATGACTCCTGATAAGATTCATCAGCTTACAACGAGCAGACATTGAGTCCAGTTGCAAATGTGAAGGAATGGTCGTTGGAAATTACCCCAACAAGAAGCACTTACTGCTTTTAGAATTACAAGTCAGTGTTTCTGTTAGAGTGATATTTGTAACCAGCTCTTTTCTGGAGAGTATTGAAAGAATGTTCATATTACAGTGGCATTTCACTGAGGAACTTGTCATAAGCAAGAGTACTCCAAAAGGTAGCACTTATGGAATCAAGGCGCATTAGTGCTTCCGTTTGAAGTAATCTGACTATGGATTTGTGACCTGCTCGTTTCTGGAGAATATTGAAAGAATGTTCATATTACAGTAACATTTCACTGAGGAACTTGTCATAAGCAAGACTACTCCAAAAGGTAGCACTTATGGAATCAAGGCGCATTAGTGCTTCCGTTTGAAGTAATCTGACTCTGGATTTGGTCAGTTCTTCACTCATCTCAGTATTAATCACTTACCTCAAACTCCACAAGCTTTCTCATCTGGCATCTGCTGTGTAGTGACTTCTTGTGGCTCTGGAAGTGTTGCTTGCTGTGGGAACATGCTCCATTTAAACCTCCATCGAATCCCCGCCTCCAGTTTCAATGGGCAGGACAACGACTTCTTAACGATCAGACTCTTCTTGCATAATCAAAGAAAAATTCTGATGACTCCTGAAAAGATTCATCAGCTTACAACGAGCAGACATTGAGTCCAGTTGCAAATGTGAAGGAATGGTCATTGGAAATTACCCCGACAAGAAGCACTTACTGCTTTTAGAATTACAAGTCAGTGTTTCTGTTAGAGTGATATTTGTAACCAGCTCGTTTCTGGAGAATATTGAAAGAATCTTCATATTACAGTGGCATTTTACTGAGGAACAAGTCATAAGCAAGACTACTTCAAAAGGTAGCACTTATGGAATCAAGGCACATTAGTGCTTCCGTTTGAAGTTATCTGACTATGGATTTGTGACCAGCTCGTTTCTGGAGAATATTGAAAGAATGTTCATATTACAGTGGCATTTCACTGAGGGAGTTGTCATAAGCAAGACTACTCCAAAAGGTAGCACTTATGGAATCAAGGCGCATTAGTGCTTCCGTTTGAAGTAATCTGACTATGTATTTGTGACCAGCTCGTTTCTGGAGAATATTGAAAGAATGTTCATATTACAGTAACATTTCACTGAGGAACTTGTCATAAGCAAGAGTACTCCAAAAGGTAGCACTTATGGAATCAAGGCGCATTAGTGCTTCCGTTTGAAGTAATCTGACTATGGATTTGTGACCAGCTCGTTTCTGGAGAATATTGAAAGAATGTTCATATTACAGTGGCATTTCACTGAAGAACTCGTCATAAGCAAGAGTACTCCAAAAGGTAGCACTTATGGAATCAAGGCGCATTAGTGCTTCCGTTTGAAGTAATCTGACTATGGATTTGGTCAGTTCTTCACTCATCTCAGTATTAATCACCGACCTCAAACTCCACAAGCTTTCTCATCTGGCATCTGCTGTGTAGTGACTTCTTGTGGCTCTGAAAGTGTTGCTTGCTGTGGGAACATGCTCCATTTAAACCTCCATCGAATCCCCGCCTCCAGTTTCAATGGGCAGGACAACGACTTCTTAACGATCAGACTCTTCTTGCATAATCAAAGAACAATTCTGATGACTCCTGATAAGATTCATCAGCTTACAACGAGCAGACATTGAGTCCAGTTGCAAATGTGGAGGAATGGTCGTTGGAAATTACCCCAACAAGAAGCACTTACTGCTTTTAGAATTACAAGTCAGTGTTTCTGTTAGAGTGATATTTGTGACCAGCTCGTTTCTGGAGAATATTGAAAGAATCTTCATATTACAGTGACTTTTTACTGAGGAACAAGTCATAAGCAAGACTACTTCAAAAGGTAGCACTTATGGAATCAAGGCGCATTAGTGCTTCCGTTTGAAGTAATCTGACTATGGATTTGCGACCAGCTCGTTTCTGGAGAATATTGAAAGAATGTTCATATTACAGTGGCATTTCACTGAGGAACTTGTCATAAGCAAGAGTACTCCAAAAGGTAGCACTTATGGAATCAAGGCGCATTAGTGCTTCCGTTTGAAGTAATCTGACTATGGATTTGGTCAGTTCTTCACTCATCTCAGTATTAATCACTTACCTCAAACTCCACAAGCTTTCTCATCTGGCATCTGCTGTGTAGTGACTTCTTGTGGCTCTGGAAGTGTTGCTTGCTGTGGGAACATGCTCCATTTAAACCTCCATTGAATCCCTGCCTAAAGTTTCAATGGGCAGGACAACGACCCCTTAATGATCAGTCTCTTTTTGCATAATCAAAGAACAATTCTGATGACTCCTGATAAGATTCATCAGCTTACAACGAGCAGACATTGAGTCCTGTTGCAAATGTGAAGGAATGGTTGTTGGAAATTACCCCAACAAGAAGCACTTACTGCTTTTAGAATTACAAGTCAGTGTTTCTGTTAGAGTGATATTTGTGACCAGCTCGTTTCTGGAGAATATTGAAAGAATGTTCATATTACAGTGGCATTTCACTGATGGAGTTGTCATAAGCAAGACTACTCCAAAAGGTAGCACTTATGGAATCAAGGCGCATTAGTGCTTCCGTTTGAAGTAATCTGACTATGGATTTGTGACCAGCTCGTTTCTGGAGAATGTTCATATTACAGTAACATTTCACTGAGGAACTTGTCATAAGCAAGAGTACTCCAAAAGGTAGCACTTATGGAATCAAGGCGCATTAGTGCTTCCGTTTGAAGTAATCTGACTATGGATTTGGTCAGTTCTTCACTCATCTGAGTATTAAGCACTTACCTCAAACTCCACAGGCTTTCTCATCTGGCATCTGCTGTGTAGTGAACTCTTGTGGCTCTGGAAGTGTTGCTTGCTGTGGGAACATGCTCCATTTAAACCTCCATCGAATCCCCACCTCCAGTTTCAATGGGCAGGACAACAACTTCTTAACGATCAGACTCTTTTTGCATAATCAAAGAACAATTCTGATGACTCCTGATAAGATTCATCAGCTTACAACGAGCAGACATTGAGTCCAGTTGCAAATGTGAAGGAATGGTCGTTGGAAATTACCCCAACAAGAAGCACTTACTGCTTTTAGAATTACAAGTCAGTGTTTCTGTTAGAGTTATATTTGTGACCAGCTCGTTTCTGGAGAATATTGAAAGAATGTTCATATTACAGTGGCATTTCACTGAGGAACTCGTCATAAGCAAGAGTACTCCAAAAGGTAGCACTTATGGAATCAAGGCGCATTAGTGCTTCCGTTTGAAGTAATCTGACTATGGATTTGGTCAGTTCTTCACTCATCTCAGTATTAATCACTTACCTCAAACTCCACAAGCTTTCTCATCTGGCATCTGCTGTGTAGTGACTTCTTGTGGCTCTGGAAGTGTTGCTTGCTGTGGGAACATGCTCCATTTAAACCTCCATTGAATCCCCGCCTAAAGTTTCAATGGGCAGGACAACGACCCCTTAATGATCAGTCTCTTTTTGCATAATCAAAGAACAATTCTGATGACTCCTGATAAGATTCATCAGCTTACAACGAGCAGACATTGAGTCCTGTTGCAAATGTGAAGGAATGGTTGTTGGAAATTACCCCAACAAGAAGCACTTACTGCTTTTAGAATTACAAGTCAGTGTTTCTGTTAGAGTGATATTTGTAACCAGCTCTTTTCTGGAGAATATTGAAAGAATGTTCATATTACAGTGGCATTTCACTGAGGAACTTGTCATAAGCAAGAGTACTCCAAAAGGTAGCACTTATGGAATCAAGGCGCATTAGTGCTTCCGTTTGAAGTAATCTGACTATGGATTTGTGACCTGCTCGTTTCTGGAGAATATTGAAAGAATGTTCATATTACAGTAACATTTCACTGAGGAACTTGTCATAAGCAAGAGTACTCCAAAAGGTAGCACTTATGGAATCAAGGCGCATTAGTGCTTCCATTTGAAGTAATCTGACTATGGATTTGGTCAGTTCTTCACTCATCTCAGTATTAATCCCCGACCTCAAACTCCACAAGCTTTCTCATCTGGCATCTGCTGTGTAGTGACTTCTTGTGGCTCTGGAAGTGTTGCTTGCTGTGGGAACATGCTCCATTTAAACCTCCATTGAATCCCCGCCTCCAGTTTCAATGGGCAGGACAACGACTTCTTAACGATCAGACTCTTCTTGCATAATCAAAGAACAATTCTGATGACTCCTGATAAGATTCATCAGCTTACAACGAGCAGACATTGAGTCCTGTTGCAAATGTGAAGGAATGGTTGTTGGAAATTACCCCAACAAGAAGCACTTACTGCATTTAGAATTACAAGTCAGTGTTTCTGTTAGAGTGATATTTGTAACCAGCTCGTTTCTGGAGAAAATTGAAAGAATCTTCATATTACAGTGGCATTTCACTGAGGGAGTTGTCATAAGCAAGACTACTCCAAAAGGTAGCACTTATGGAATCAAGGCGCATTAGTGCTTCCGTTTGAAGTAATCTGACTCTGGATTTGGTCAGTTCTTCACTCATCTCAGTATTAATCACTTACCTCAAACTCCACAAGCTTTCTCATCTGGCATCTGCTGTGTAGTGAGTTCTTGTGGCTCTGGAAGTGTTGCTTGCTGTGGGAACATGCTCCATTTAAACCTCCATCGAATCCCCGCCTCGGGTTTCAATGGGCAGGAAAACGATCTCTTAATGATCAGTCTCTTTTTGCATAATCAAAGAACAATTCTGATGACTCCTGATAAGATTCATCTGTTTACAACGAATAGACATTGAGTCCAGTTGCAAATGTGAAGGAATGGTCGTTGGAAATTACCCGAACAAGAAGCACTTACTGCTTTTAGAATTACAAGTCAGTGTTTCTGTTAGAGTGATATTTGTGACCAGCTCGTTTCTGGAGAATATTGAAAGAATCTTCATATTACAGTGGCATTTTACTGAGGAACAAGTCATAAGCAAGACTACTTCAAAAGGTAGCACTTATGGAATCAAGACACATTAGTGCTTCCGTTTGAAGTAATCTGACTATGGATTTGTGACCAGCTCGTTTCTGGAGAATATTGAAAGAATGTTCATATTACAGTGGCATTTCACTGATGGAGTTGTCATAAGCAAGACTACTCCAAAAGGTAGCACTTATGGAATCAAGGCGCATTAGTGCTTCCGTTTGAAGTAATCTGACTATGGATTTGTGACCAGCTCGTTTCTGGAGAATATTGAAAGAATGTTCATATTACAGTAACATTTCACTGAGGAACTTGTCATAAGCAAGAGTACTCCAAAAGGTAGCACTTATGGAATCAAGGCGCATTAGTGCTTCCGTTTGAAGTAATCTGACTATGGATTTGGTCAGTTGTTCACTCATCTCAGTATTAATCACCGACCTCAAACTCCACAAGCTTTCTCATCTGGCATCTGCTGTGTAGTGACTTCTTGTGGCTCTGGAAGTGTTGCTTGGTGTGGGAACTAGTCCATTTAAACCTCCATCGAATCCCCGCCTCCAGTTTCAATGGGCAGGACAACGACTCCTTAACGATCAGACTCTTCTTGCATAATCAAAGAACAATTCTGATGACTCCTGATAAGATTCATCAGCTTACAACGAGCAGACATTGAGTCCAGTTGCAAATGTGAAGGAATGGTCGTTGGAAATTACCCCAACAAGAAGCACTTACTGCTTTTAGAATTACAAGTCAGTGTTTCTGTTAGAGTGATATTTGTAACCAGCTCTTTTCTGGAGAATATTGAAAGAATGTTCATATTACAGTGGCATTTCACTGAGGAACTTGTCATAAGCAAGAGTACTCCAAAAGGTAGCACTTATGGAATCAAGGCGCATTAGTGCTTCCGTTTGAAGTAATCTGACTCTGGATTTGGTCAGTTCTTCACTCATCTCAGTATTAATCACTTACCTCAAACTCCACAAGCTTTCTCATCTGGCATCTGCTGTGTAGTGACTTCTTGTGGCTCTGGAAGTGTTGCTTGCTGTGGGAACATGCTCCATTTAAACCTCCATCGAATCCCCGCCTGCAGTTTCAATGGGCAGGACAACGACCTCTTAATGATCAGTCTCTTTTTGCATAATCAAAGAACAATTCTGATGACTCCTGATAAGATTCATCTGCTTACAACGAGCAGACATTGAGTCCAGTTGCAAATGTGAAGGAATGGTCGTTGGAAATTACCCCAACAAGAAGCACTTACTGCTTTTAGAATTACAAGTCAGTGTTTCTGTTAGAGTGATATTTGTGACCAGCTCGTTTCTGGAGAATATTGAAAGAATCTTCATATTACAGTGGCATTTTACTGAGGAACAAGTCATAAGCAAGACTACTTCAAAAGGTAGCACTTATGGAATCAAGGCGCATTAGTGCTTCCGTTTGAAGTAATCTGACTATGGATTTGTGACCAGCTCGTTTCTGGAGAATAATGAAAGAATGTTCATATTACAGTGGCATTTCACTGAGGGAGTTGTCATAAGCAAGACTACTCCAAAAGGTAGCACTTATGGAATCAAGACGCATTAGTGCTTCCATTTGAAGTAATCTGACTATGAATTTGGTCAGTTCTTCACTTATCTGAGTATTAATCGCTTACCTCAAACTCCACAAGCTTTCTCATCTGGCATCTGCTGTGTAGTGACTTCTTGTGGTTCTGGAACTGTTGCTTGCTGTCGGAACATGCTCCATTTAAACCTCCATCAAATCCCCGCCTCCAGTTTCAATGGGCAGGACAACGATTTCTTAACGATCAAATAACAATTCTGATGACTTGTGATAAGATCCATCAGTTTACAACGAGCAGACATTGAGTCCAGTTGCAAATGTGAAGGAATGGTCGTTGGAAATTACCCCAACAAGAAGCACTTACTGCTTTTAGAATTACAAGTCAGTGTTTCTGTTAGAGTGATATTTGTGACCAGCTCGTTTCTGGAGAATATTGAAAGAATCTTCATATTACAGTGGCATTTTACTGAGGAACAAGTCATAAGCAAGACTACTTCAAAAGGTAGCACTTATGGAATCAAGGCGCATTAGTGCTTCCGTTTGAAGTAATCTGACTATGGATCTGTGACCAGCTCGTTTCTGGAGAATATTGAAAGAATGTTCACATTACAGTGGCATTTCACTGAGGGAGTTGTCATAAGCAAGACTACTCCAAAAGGTAGCACTTATGGAATCAAGACACATTAGTGCTTCCGTTTTAAGTAATCTGACTATGGATTTGTGACCAGCTCGTTTCTGGAGAATATTGAAAGAATGTTCATATTACAGTGGCATTTCACTGAGAAACTTGTCACAAGCAAGACTACTCCAAATGGTAGCACTTATGGAATCAAGGCGCATTAGTGCTTCCGTTTGAAGTAATCTGACTATGGATTTGTGACCAGCTCTATCTGGAGAATTTTGAAAGAATGTTCATATTTCAGTGGCATTTCACTGAGGAATTTGTCATAAGCAAGACTACTCCAAGACTATTCCAAAAGGTAGCACTTATGGAATCAAGCCGCATCAGTGCTTCTGTTTGAAGTAATCTGACTATGGATTTGGTCAGTTGTTCACTCATCTGAGTATTAATCACTTACCTCAAGCTCCACAAGCTTTCTCATCTAGCATCTGCTGTGTAGTGACTTCTTGTGGCTTTGGAACTGTTGCTTGTTGTAGGAACATGCTCCATTTAAACCCAACTTCCATCGAATCCCCGCCTCCAGTTTCAATGGGCAGGACAACGACTTCTTAACGATCAGACTCTTTTTGCATAATCAAAGAACAATTCTGATGACTCCTGATAAGATTCATCAGCATACAACGAGCAGACATTGAGTCCAGTTGCAAATGTGAAGGAATGGTCGTTGGAAATTACCCCAACAAGAGGCACTTACTGCATTTAGAATTACAAGTCAGTGTTTCTGTTAGAGTGATATTTGTGACCAGCTCGTTTCTGGAGAATATTGAAAGAATCTTCATATTACACTGGCATTTTACTGAGGAACAAGTCATAAGCAAGACTACTTCAAAAGGTAGCACTTATGGAATCAAGGCGCATTAGTGCTTCCGTTTGAAGTAATCTGACTATGGATTTGTGACCAGCTCGTTTCTGGAGAATATTGAAAGAATGTTCATATTACAGTGGCATTTCACTGAGGAACTTGTCATAAGCAAGAGTACTCCAAAAGGTAGCACTTATGGAATCAAGGCGCATTAGTGCTTCCGTTTGAAGTAATCTGACTATGGATTTGGTCAGTTCTTCACTCATCTGAGTATTAATCACTTACCTCAAGCTCCACAAGCTTTCTCATCTGGCATCTGCTGTGTAGTGACTTCTTGTGGCTCTGGAAGTGTTGCTTGCTGTGGGAACATGCTCCATTTAAACCTCCATCGAATCCCCGCCTCCAGTTTCAATTCTGGAGAATATTGAAAGAATGTTCATATTACAGTAATATTTCACTGAGGAATTTGTCATAAGCAAGACTACTCCAAAAGGTAGCACTTATGGAATCAAGGCACATTAGTGCTTCCGTTTGAAGTAATCTGACTATGGATTTGTGACCAGCTCGTTTCTGGAGAATATTGAAAGAATGTTCATATTACAGTGGCATTTCACTGAGAAACTTGTCACAAGCAAGACTACTCCAAATGGTAGCACTTATGGAATCAAGGCGCATTAGTGCTTCCGTTTGAAGTAATCTGACTATGGATTTGTGACCAGCTCTATCTGGAGAATTTTGAAAGAATGTTCATATTTCAGTGGCATTTCACTGAGGAATTTGTCATAAGCAAGACTACTCCAAGACTATTCCAAAAGGTAGCACTTATGGAATCAAGCCGCATCAGTGCTTCTGTTTGAAGTAATCTGACTATGGATTTGGTCAGTTGTTCACTCATCTGAGTATTAATCACTTACCTCAAGCTCCACAAGCTTTCTCATCTGGCATCTGCTGTGTAGTGACTTCTTGTGGCTTTGGAACTGTTGCTTGTTGTAGGAACATGCTCCATTTAAACCCAACTTCCATCGAATCCCCGCCTCCAGTTTCAATGGGCAGGACAACGACTTCTTAACGATCAGACTCTTTTTGCATAATCAAAGAACAATTCTGATGACTCGTGATAACATTCATCAGCTTACAACGAGCAGACATTGAGTCCAGGTGCAAATGTGAAGGAATGGTCGTTGGAAATTACCCCAACAAGAAGCACTTACTGCTTTTAGAGTTACAAGTCAGTGTTTCTGTTAGAGTGATATTTGTGACCAGCTCGTTTCTGGAGAATATTGAAAGAATGTTCATATTACAGTGGCATTTCACTGAGGAACTTGTCATAAGCAAGAGTACTCCAAAAGGTAGCACTTATGGAATCAAGGCGCATTAGTGCTTCCGTTTGAAGTAATCTGACTATGGATTTGTGACCTGCTCGTTTCTGGAGAATATTGAAAGAATGTTCATATTACAGTAACATTTCACTGAGGAACTTGTCATAAGCAAGAGTACTCCAAAAGGTAGCACTTATGGAATCAAGGCGCATTAGTGCTTCCGTTTGAAGTAATCTGACTATGGATTTGTGACCAGCTCGTTTCTGGAGAATATTGAAAGAATGTTCATATTACAGTGGCATTTCACTGAGGAACTCGTCATAAGCAAGAGTACTCCAAAAGGTAGCACTTATGGAATCAAGGCGCATTAGTGCTTCCGTTTGAAGTAATCTGACTCTGGATTTGGTCAGTTCTTCACTCATCTCAGTATTAATCACTTACCTCAAACTCCACAAGCTTTCTCATCTGGCATCTGCTGTGTAGTGACTTCTTGTGGCTCTGGAAGTGTTGCTTGCTGTGGGAACATGCTCCATTTAAACCTCCATCGAATCCCCGCCTCCAGTTTCAATGGGCAGGACAACGACTTCTTAACGATCAGACTCTTCTTGCATAATCAAAGAAAAATTCTGATGACTCCTGAAAAGATTCATCAGCTTACAACGAGCAGACATTGAGTCCAGTTGCAAATGTGAAGGAATGGTCGTTGGAAATTACCCCAACAAGAAGCACTTACTGCTTTTAGAATTACAAGTCAGTGTTTCTGTTAGAGTGATATTTGTAACCAGCTCGTTTCTGGAGAATATTGAAAGAATCTTCATATTACAGTGGCATTTTACTGAGGAACAAGTCATAAGCAAGACTACTTCAAAAGGTAGCACTTATGGAATCAAGGCACATTAGTGCTTCCGTTTGAAGTAATCTGACTATGGATTTGTGACCAGCTCGTTTCTGGAGAATATTGAAAGAATCTTCATATTTCAGTGGCATTTCACTGAGGAATTTGTCATAAGCAAGACTACTCCAAGACTATTCCAAAAGGTAGCACTTATGGAATCAAGCCGCATCAGTGCTTCTGTTTGAAGTAATCTGACTATGGATTTGGTCAGTTGTTCACTCATCTGAGTATTAATCACTTACCTCAAGCTCCACAAGCTTTCTCATCTGGCATCTGCTGTGTAGTGACTTCTTGTGGCTTTGGAACTGTTGCTTGTTGTAGGAACATGCTCCATTTAAACCCAACTTCCATCGAATCCCCGCCTCCAGTTTCAATGGGCAGGACAACGACTTCTTAACGATCAGACTCTTTTTGCATAATCAAAGAACAATTCTGATGACTCGTGATAACATTCATCAGCTTACAACGAGCAGACATTGAGTCCAGGTGCAAATGTGAAGGAATGGTCGTTGGAAATTACCCCAACAAGAAGCACTTACTGCTTTTAGAGTTACAAGTCAGTGTTTCTGTTAGAGTGATATTTGTGACCAGCTCGTTTCTGGAGAATATTGAAAGAATGTTCATATTACAGTGGCATTTCACTGAGGAACTTGTCATAAGCAAGAGTACTCCAAAAGGTAGCACTTATGGAATCAAGGCGCATTAGTGCTTCCGTTTGAAGTAATCTGACTATGGATTTGTGACCTGCTCGTTTCTGGAGAATATTGAAAGAATGTTCATATTACAGTAACATTTCACTGAGGAACTTGTCATAAGCAAGAGTACTCCAAAAGGTAGCACTTATGGAATCAAGGCGCATTAGTGCTTCCGTTTGAAGTAATCTGACTATGGATTTGTGACCAGCTCGTTTCTGGAGAATATTGAAAGAATGTTCATATTACAGTGGCATTTCACTGAGGAACTCGTCATAAGCAAGAGTACTCCAAAAGGTAGCACTTATGGAATCAAGGCGCATTAGTGCTTCCGTTTGAAGTAATCTGACTCTGGATTTGGTCAGTTCTTCACTCATCTCAGTATTAATCACTTACCTCAAACTCCACAAGCTTTCTCATCTGGCATCTGCTGTGTAGTGACTTCTTGTGGCTCTGGAAGTGTTGCTTGCTGTGGGAACATGCTCCATTTAAACCTCCATCGAATCCCCGCCTCCAGTTTCAATGGGCAGGACAACGACTTCTTAACGATCAGACTCTTCTTGCATAATCAAAGAAAAATTCTGATGACTCCTGAAAAGATTCATCAGCTTACAACGAGCAGACATTGAGTCCAGTTGCAAATGTGAAGGAATGGTCGTTGGAAATTACCCCAACAAGAAGCACTTACTGCTTTTAGAATTACAAGTCAGTGTTTCTGTTAGAGTGATATTTGTAACCAGCTCGTTTCTGGAGAATATTGAAAGAATCTTCATATTACAGTGGCATTTTACTGAGGAACAAGTCATAAGCAAGACTACTTCAAAAGGTAGCACTTATGGAATCAAGGCACATTAGTGCTTCCGTTTGAAGTAATCTGACTATGGATTTGTGACCAGCTCGTTTCTGGAGAATATTGAAAGAATGTTCATATTACAGTGGCATTTCACTGAGGGAGTTGTCATAAGCAAGACTACTCCAAAAGGTAGCACTTATGGAATCAAGGCGCATTAGTGCTTCCGTTTGAAGTAATCTGACTATGTATTTGTGACCAGCTCGTTTCTGGAGAATATTGAAAGAATGTTCATATTACATTAACATTTCACTGAGGAACTTGTCATAAGCAAGAGTACTCCAAAAGGTAGCACTTATGGAATCAAGGCGCATTAGTGCTTCCGTTTGAAGTAATCTGACTATGGATTTGTGACCAGCCCGTTTCTGGAGAATATTGAAAGAATGTTCATATTACAGTGGCATTTCACTGAAGAACTCGTCATAAGCAAGAGTACTCCAAAAGGTAGCACTTATGGAATCAAGGCGCATTAGTGCTTCCGTTTGAAGTAATCTGACTATGGATTTGGTCAGTTCTTCACTCATCTCAGTATTAATCACCGACCTCAAACTCCACAAGCTTTCTCATCTGGCATCTGCTGTGTAGTGACTTCTTGTGGCTCTGAAAGTGTTGCTTGCTGTGGGAACATGCTCCATTTAAACCTCCATCGAATCCCCGCCTCCAGTTTCAATGGGCAGGACAACGACTTCTTAACGATCAGACTCTACTTGCATAATCAAAGAACAATTCTGATGACTCCTGATAAGATTCATCAGCTTACAACGAGCAGACATTGAGTCCAGTTGCAAATGTGGAGGAATGGTCGTTGGAAATTACCCCAACAAGAAGCACTTACTGCTTTTAGAATTACAAGTCAGTGTTTCTGTTAGAGTGATATTTGTGACCAGCTCGTTTCTGGAGAATATTGAAAGAATCTTCATATTACAGTGACTTTTTACTGAGGAACAAGTCATAAGCAAGACTACTTCAAAAGGTAGCACTTATGGAATCAAGGCGCATTAGTGCTTCCGTTTGAAGTAATCTGACTATGGATTTGCGACCAGCTCGTTTCTGGAGAATATTGAAAGAATGTTCATATTACAGTGGCATTTCACTGAGGAACTTGTCATAAGCAAGAGTACTCCAAAAGGTAGCACTTATGGAATCAAGGCGCATTAGTGCTTCCGTTTGAAGTAATCTGACTATGGATTTGGTCAGTTCTTCACTCATCTCAGTATTAATCACTTACCTCAAACTCCACAAGCTTTCTCATCTGGCATCTGCTGTGTAGTGACTTCTTGTGGCTCTGGAAGTGTTGCTTGCTGTGGGAACATGCTCCATTTAAACCTCCATTGAATCCCCGCCTAAAGTTTCAATGGGCAGGACAACGACCCCTTAATGATCAGTCTCTTTTTGCATAATCAAAGAACAATTCTGATGACTCCTGATAAGATTCATCAGCTTACAACGAGCAGACATTGAGTCCTGTTGCAAATGTGAAGGAATGGTTGTTGGAAATTACCCCAACAAGAAGCACTTACTGCTTTTAGAATTACAAGTCAGTGTTTCTGTTAGAGTGATATTTGTAACCAGCTCGTTTCTGGAGAAAATTGCAGGATTCTTCATATTACAGTGGCATTTCACTGAGGGAGTTGTCATAAGCAAGAGTACTCCAAAAGGTAGCACTTATGGAATCAAGGCGCATTAGTGCTTCCGTTTGAAGTAATCTGACTCTGGATTTGGTCAGTTCTTCACTCATCTCAGTATTAATCACTTACCTCAAACTCCACAAGCTTTCTCATCTGGCATCTGCTGTGTAGTGACTTCTTGTGGCTCTGGAAGTGTTGCTTGCTGTGGGAACATGCTCCATTTAAACCTCCATCGAATCCCCGCCTCCAGTTTCAATGGGCAGGACAACGACTTCTTAACGATCAGACTCTTCTTGCATAATCAAAGAACAATTCTGATGACTCCTGATAAGATTCATCAGCTTACAACGAGCAGACATTGAGTCCAGTTGCAAATGTGAAGGAATGGTCGTTGGAAATTACCCCAACAAGAAGCACTTACTGCTTTTAGAATTACAAGTCAGTGTTTCTGTTAGAGTGATATTTGTGACCAGCTCGTTTCTGGAGAATATTGAAAGAATCTTCATATTACAGTGGCATTTTACTAAGGAACAAGTCATAAGCAAGACTACTTCAAAAGGTAGCACTTATGGAATCAAGACACATTAGTGCTTCCGTTTGAAGTAATCTGACTATGGATTTGTGACCAGCTCGTTTCTGGAGAATATTGAAAGAATGTTCATATTACAGTGGCATTTCACTGATGGAGTTGTCATAAGCAAGACTACTCCAAAAGGTAGCACTTATGGAATCAAGGCGCATTAGTGCTTCCGTTTGAAGTAATCTGACTATGGATTTGTGACCAGCTCATTTCTGGAGAATGTTCATATTACAGTAACATTTCACTGAGGAACTTGTCATAAGCAAGAGTACTCCAAAAGGTAGCACTTATGGAATCAAGGCGCATTAGTGCTTCCATTTGAAGTAATCTGACTATGGATTTGGTCAGTTCTTCACTCATCTGAGTATTAATCACTTACCTCAAACTCCACAGGCTTTCTCATCTGGCATCTGCTGTGTAGTGAACTCTTGTGGCTCTGGAAGTGTTGCTTGCTGTGGGAACATGCTCCATTTAAACCTCCATCGAATCCCCACCTCCAGTTTCAATGGGCAGGACAACAACTTCTTAACGATCAGACTCTTTTTGCATAATCAAAGAACAATTCTGATGACTCCTGATAAGATTCATCAGCTTACAACGAGCAGACATTGAGTCCAGTTGCAAATGTGAAGGAATGGTCGTTGGAAATTACCCCAACAAGAAGCACTTACTGCTTTTAGAATTACAAGTCAGTGTTTCTGTTAGAGTGATATTTGTGACCAGCTCGTTTCTGGAGAATATTGAAAGAATGTTCATATTACAGTGGCATTTCACTGAGGAACTCGTCATAAGCAAGAGTACTCCAAAAGGTAGCACTTATGGAATCAAGGCGCATTAGTGCTTCCGTTTGAAGTAATCTGACTATGGATTTGGTCAGTCCTTCACTCATCTCAGTATTAATCACCGACCTCAAACTCCACAAGCTTTCTCATCTGGCATCTGCTGTGTAGTGAGTTCTTGTGGCTCTGGAAGAGTTGCTTGCTGTGGGAACATGCTCCATTTAAACCTCCATCGAATCCCCGCCCCCAGTTTCAATGGGCAGGACAACGACTTCTTAACGATCAGACTCTTCTTGCATAATCAAAGAACAATTCTGATGACTCCTGATAAGATTCATCAGCTTACAACGAGCAGACATTGAGTCCAGTTGCAAATGTGAAGGAATGGTCGTTGGAAATTACCCCAACAAGAAGCACTTACTGCTTTTAGAATTACAAGTCAGTGTTTCTGTTAGAGTGATATTTGTGACCAGCTCGTTTCTGGAGAATATTGAAAGAATCTTCATATTACAGTGACTTTTTACTGAGGAACAAGTCATAAGCAAGACTACTTCAAAAGGTAGCACTTATGGAATCAAGGCGCATTAGTGCTTCCGTTTGAAGTAATCTGACTATGGATTTGCGACCAGCTCGTTTCTGGAGAATATTGAAAGAATGTTCATATTACAGTGGCATTTCACTGAGGAACTTGTCATTAGCAAGAGTACTCCAAAAGGTAGCACTTATGGAATCAAGGCGCATTAGTGCTTCCGTTTGAAGTAATCTGACTATGGATTTGGTCAGTTCTTCACTCATCTCAGTATTAATCACTTACCTCAAACTCCACAAGCTTTCTCATCTGGCATCTGCTGTGTAGTGACTTCTTGTGGCTCTGGAAGTGTTGCTTGCTGTGGGAACATGCTCCATTTAAACCTCCATTGAATCCCCGCCTAAAGTTTCAATGGGCAGAACAACGACCTCTTAATGATCAGTCTCTTTTTGCATAATCAAAGAACAATTCTGATGACTCCTGATAAGATTCATCAGCTTACAACGAGCAGACATTGAGTCCTGTTGCAAATGTGAAGGAATGGTTGTTGGAAATTACCCCAACAAGAAGCACTTACTGCATTTAGAATTACAAGTCAGTGTTTCTGTTAGAGTGATATTTGTAACCAGCTCGTTTCTGGAGAAAATTGAAAGAATCTTCATATTACAGTGGCATTTCACTGAGGGAGTTGTCATAAGCAAGACTACTCCAAAAGGTAGCACTTATGGAATCAAGGCGCATTAGTGCTTCCGTTTGAAGTAATCTGACTCTGGATTTGGTCAGTTCTTCACTCATCTCAGTATTAATCACTTACCTCAAACTCCACAAGCTTTCTCATCTGGCATCTGCTGTGTAGTGACTTCTTGTGGCTCTGGAAGTGTTGCTTGCTGTGGGAACATGCTCCATTTAAACCTCCATCGAATCCCCGCCTCGGGTTTCAATGGGCAGGAAAACGATCTCTTAATGATCAGTCTCTTTTTGCATAATCAAAGAACAATTCTGATGACTCCTGATAAGATTCATCTGTTTACAACGAATAGACATTGAGTCCAGTTGCAAATGTGAAGGAATGGTCGTTGGAAATTACCCGAACAAGAAGCACTTACTGCTTTTAGAATTACAAGTCAGTGTTTCTGTTAGAGTGATATTTGTGACCAGCTCGTTTCTGGAGAATATTGAAAGAATCTTCATATTACAGTGGCATTTTACTGAGGAACAAGTCATAAGCAAGACTACTTCAAAAGGTAGCACTTATGGAATCAAGACACATTAGTGCTTCCGTTTGAAGTAATCTGACTATGGATTTGTGACCAGCTCGTTTCTGGAGAATATTGAAAGAATGTTCATATTACAGTGGCATTTCACTGATGGAGTTGTCATAAGCAAGACTACTCCAAAAGGTAGCACTTATGGAATCAAGGCGCATTAGTGCTTCCGTTTGAAGTTATCTGACTATGGATTTGTGACCAGCTCGTTTCTGGAGAATATTGAAAGAATGTTCATATTACAGTAACATTTCACTGAGGAACTTGTCATAAGCAAGAGTACTCCAAAAGGTAGCACTTATGGAATCAAGGCGCATTAGTGCTTCCGTTTGAAGTAATCTGACTATGGATTTGGTCAGTTGTTCACTCATCTCAGTATTAATCACCGACCTCAAACTCCACAAGCTTTCTCATCTGGCATCTGCTGTGTAGTGACTTCTTGTGGCTCTGGAAGTGTTGCTTGCTGTGGGAACATGCTCCATTTAAACCTCCATCGAATCCCCGCCTCCAGTTTCAATGGGCAGGACAACGACTCCTTAACGATCAGACTCTTCTTGCATAATCAAAGAACAATTCTGATGACTCCTGATAAGATTCATCAGCTTACAACGAGCAGACATTGAGTCCAGTTGCAAATGTGAAGGAATGGTCGTTGGAAATTACCCCAACAAGAAGCACTTACTGCTTTTAGAATTACAAGTCAGTGTTTCTGTTAGAGTGATATTTGTAACCAGCTCTTTTCTGGAGAATATTGAAAGAATGTTCATATTACAGTGGCATTTCACTGAGGAACTTGTCATAAGCAAGAGTACTCCAAAAGGTAGCACTTATGGAATCAAGGCGCATTAGTGCTTCCGTTTGAAGTAATCTGTCTATGGATTTGGTCAGTTCTTCACTCATCTCAGTATTTATCACTTACCTCAAACTCCACAAGCTTTCTCATCTGGCATCTGCTGTGTAGTGACTTCTTGTGGCTCTGGAAGTGTTGCTTGCTGTGGGAACATGCTCCATTTAAACCTCCATCGAATCCCCGCCTCCAGTTTCAATGGGCAGGACAACGACCTCTTAATGATCAGTCTCTTTTTGCATAATCAAAGAACAATTCTGATGACTCCTGATAAGATTCATCTGCTTACAACGAGCAGACATTGAGTCCAGTTGCAAATGTGAAGGAATGGTCGTTGGAAATTACCCCAACAAGAAGCACTTACTGCTTTTAGAATTACAAGTCAGTGTTTCTGTTAGAGTGATATTTGTGACCAGCTCGTTTCTGGAGAATATTGAAAGAATCTTCATATTACAGTGGCATTTTACTGAGGAACAAGTCATAAGCAAGACTACTTCAAAAGGTAGCACTTATGGAATCAAGGCGCATTAGTGCTTCCGTTTGAAGTAATCTGACTATGGATTTGTGACCAGCTCGTTTCTGGAGAATGTTCATATTACAGTAACATTTCACTGAGGAACTTGTCATAAGCAAGAGTACTCCAAAAGGTAGCACTTATGGAATCAAGGCGCATTAGTGCTTCCGTTTGAAGTAATCTGACTATGGATTTGTGACCAGCTCGTTTCTGGAGAATATTGAAAGAATGTTCATATTACAGTAACATTTCACTGAGGAACTTGTCATAAGCAAGAGTACTCCAAAAGGTAGCACTTATGGAATCAAGGCGCATTAGTGCTTCCATTTGAAGTAATCTGACTATGGATTTGGTCAGTTCTTCACTCATCTCAGTATTAATCACCGACCTCAAACTCCACAAGCTTTCTCATCTGGCATCTGCTGTGTAGTGACTTCTTGTGGCTCTGGAAGTGTTGCTTGCTGTGGGAACATGCTCCATTTAAACCTCCATTGAATCCCCGCCTCCAGTTTCAATGGGCAGGACAACGACTTCTGAACGATCAGACTCTTCTTGCATAATCAAAGAACAATTCTGATGACTCCTGATAAGATTCATCAGCTTACAACGAGCAGACATTGAGTCCAGTTGCAAATGTGAAGGAATGGTCGTTGGAAATTACCCCAACAAGAAGCACTTACTGCTTTTAGAATTACAAGTCAGTGTTTCTGTTAGAGTGATATTTGTAACCAGCTCTTTTCTGGAGAATATTGAAAGAATGTTCATATTACAGTGGCATTTCACTGAGGAACTTGTCATAAGCAAGAGTACTCCAAAAGGTAGCACTTATGGAATCAAGGCGCATTAGTGCTTCCGTTTGAAGTAATCTGACTATGGATTTGGTCAGTTCTTCACTAATCTCAGTATTAATCACTTACCTCAAACTCCACAAGCTTTCTCATCTGGCATCTGCTGTGTAGTGACTTCTTGTGGCTCTGGAAGTGTTGCTTGCTGTGGGAACATGCTCCATTTAAACCTCCATTGAATCCCCGCCTAAAGTTTCAATGGGCAGAACAACGACCTCTTAATGATCAGTCTCTTTTTGCATAATCAAAGAACAATTCTGATGACTCCTGATAAGATTCATCAGCTTACAACGAGCAGACATTGAGTCCAGTTGCAAATGTGAAGGAATGGTCGTTTGAAATTACCCCAACAAGAAGCACTTACTGCTTTTAGAATTACAAGTCAGTGTTTCTGTTAGAGTGATATTTGTAACCAGCTCTTTTCTGGAGAATATTGAAAGAATGTTCATATTACAGTGGCATTTCACTGAGGAACTTGTCATAAGCAAGAGTACTCCAAAAGGTAGCACTTATGGAATCAAGGCGCATTAGTGCTTCCGTTTGAAGTAATCTGACTATGGATTTGTGACCTGCTCGCTTCTGAACAATTTTGAAAGAATGTTCATATTACAGTAACATTTCACCGAGGAACTTGTCATAAGCAAGAGTACTCCAAAAGGTAGCACTTATGGAATCAAGGCGCATTAGTGCTTCCGTTTGAAGTAATCTGACTATGGATTTGTGACCAGCTTGTTTCTGGAGAATATTGAAAGAATGTTCATATTACAGTGGCATTTCAATGAGGAACTCGTCATAAGCAAGAGTACTCCAAAAGGTAGCACTTATGGAATCAAGGCGCATTAGTGCTTCCGTTTGAAGTAATCTGACTCTGGATTTGGTCAGTTCTTCACTCATCTCAGTATTAATCACTTACCTCAAACTCCACAAGCTTTCTCATCTGGCATCTGCTGTGTAGTGACTTCTTGTGGCTCTGGAAGTGTTGCTTGCTGTGGGAACATGCTCCATTTAAACCTCCATCGAATCCCCGCCTCCAGTTTCAATGGGCAGGACAACGACTTCTTAACGATCAGACTCTTCTTGCATAATCAAAGAAAAATTCTGATGACTCCTGAAAAGATTCATCAGCTTACAACGAGCAGACATTGAGTCCAGTTGCAAATGTGAAGGAATGGTCGTTGGAAATTACCCCAACAAGAAGCACTTACTGCTTTTAGAATTACAAGTCAGTGTTTCTGTTAGAGTGATATTTGTAACCAGCTCGTTTCTGGAGAATATTGAAAGAATCTTCATATTACAGTGGCATTTTACTGAGGAACAAGTCATAAGCAAGACTACTTCAAAAGGTAGCACTTATGGAATCAAGGCACATTAGTGCTTCCGTTTGAAGTAATCTGACTATGGATTTGTGACCAGCTCGTTTCTGGAGAATATTGAAAGAATGTTCATATTACAGTGGCATTTCACTGAGGGAGTTGTCATAAGCAAGACTACTCCAAAAGGTAGCACTTATGGAATCAAGGCGCATTAGTGCTTCCGTTTGAAGTAATCTGACTATGTATTTGTGACCAGCTCGTTTCTGGAGAATATTGAAAGAATGTTCATATTACAGTAACATTTCACTGAGGAACTTGTCATAAGCAAGAGTACTCCAAAAGGTAGCACTTATGGAATCAAGGCGCATTAGTGCTTCCGTTTGAAGTAATCTGACTATGGATTTGTGACCAGCCCGTTTCTGGAGAATATTGAAAGAATGTTCATATTACAGTGGCATTTCACTGAAGAACTCGTCATAAGCAAGAGTACTCCAAAAGGTAGCACTTATGGAATCAAGGCGCATTAGTGCTTCCGTTTGAAGTAATCTGACTATGGATTTGGTCAGTTCTTCACTCATCTCAGTATTAATCACCGACCTCAAACTCCACAAGCTTTCTCATCTGGCATCTGCTGTGTAGTGACTTCTTGTGGCTCTGAAAGTGTTGCTTGCTGTGGGAACATGCTCCATTTAAACCTCCATCGAATCCCCGCCTCCAGTTTCAATGGGCAGGACAACGACTTCTTAACGATCAGACTCTTCTTGCATAATCAAAGAACAATTCTGATGACTCCTGATAAGATTCATCAGCTTACAACGAGCAGACATTGAGTCCAGTTGCAAATGTGAAGGAATGGTCGTTGGAAATTACCCCAACAAGAAGCACTTACTGCTTTTAGAATTACAAGTCAGTGTTTCTGTTAGAGTGATATTTGTGACCAGCTCGTTTCTGGAGAATATTGAAAGAATCTTCATATTACAGTGACTTTTTACTGAGGAACAAGTCATAAGCAAGACTACTTCAAAAGGTAGCACTTATGGAATCAAGGCGCATTAGTGCTTCCGTTTGAAGTAATCTGACTATGGATTTGCGACCAGCTCGTTTCTGGAGAATATTGAAAGAATGTTCATATTACAGTGGCATTTCACTGAGGAACTTGTCATAAGCAAGAGTACTCCAAAAGGTAGCACTTATGGAATCAAGGCGCATTAGTGCTTCCGTTTGAAGTAATCTGACTATGGATTTGGTCAGTTCTTCACTCATCTCAGTATTAATCACTTACCTCAAACTCCACAAGCTTTCTCATCTGGCATCTGCTGTGTAGTGACTTCTTGTGGCTCTGGAAGTGTTGCTTGCTGTGGGAACATGCTCCATTTAAACCTCCATTGAATCCCCGCCTAAAGTTTCAATGGGCAGGACAACGACCCCTTAATAATCAGTCTCTTTTTGCATAATCAAAGAACAATTCTGATGACTCCTGATAAGATTCATCAGCTTACAACGAGCAGACATTGAGTCCTGTTGCAAATGTGAAGGAATGGTTGTTGGAAATTACCCCAACAAGAAGCACTTACTGCTTTTAGAATTACAAGTCAGTGTTTCTGTTAGAGTGATATTTGTAACCAGCTCTTTTCTGGAGAATATTGAAAGAATGTTCATATTACAGTGGCATTTCACTGAGGAACTTGTCATAAGCAAGAGTACTCCAAAAGGTAGCACTTATGGAATCAAGGCGCATTAGTGCTTCCGTTTGAAGTAATCTGACTATGGATTTGTGACCTGCTCGTTTCTGGAGAATATTGAAAGAATGTTCATATTACAGTAACATTTCACT
The DNA here is from genome assembly GCF_046128005.1 of Genypterus blacodes. Classification (NCBI taxonomy): domain Eukaryota; kingdom Metazoa; phylum Chordata; class Actinopteri; order Ophidiiformes; family Ophidiidae; genus Genypterus; species Genypterus blacodes. The sequence goes on from NW_027466879.1 coordinate 11,764,486, forward strand.
GAGGAACTTGTCATAAGCAAGAGTACTCCAAAAGGTAGCACTTATGGAATCAAGGCGCATTAGTGCTTCCGTTTGAAGTAATCTGACTATGGATTTGTGACCAGCTCGTTTCTGGAGAATATTGAAAGAATGTTCATATTACAGTAACATTTCACTGAGGAACTTGTCATAAGCAAGAGTACTCCAAAAGGTAGCACTTATGGAATCAAGGCGCATTAGTGCTTCCATTTGAAGTAATCTGACTATGGATTTGGTCAGTTCTTCACTCATCTCAGTATTAATCCCCGACCTCAAACTCCACAAGCTTTCTCATCTGGCATCTGCTGTGTAGTGACTTCTTGTGGCTCTGGAAGTGTTGCTTGCTGTGGGAACATGCTCCATTTAAACCTCCATTGAATCCCCGCCTCCAGTTTCAATGGGCAGGACAACGACTTCTTAACGATCAGACTCTTCTTGCATAATCAAAGAACAATTCTGATGACTCCTGATAAGATTCATCAGCTTACAACGAGCAGACATTGAGTCCAGTTGCAAATGTGAAGGAATGGTCGTTGGAAATTACCCCAACAAGAAGCACTTACTGCTTTTAGAATTACAAGTCAGTGTTTCTGTTAGAGTGATATTTGTAACCAGCTCTTTTCTGGAGAATATTGAAAGAATGTTCATATTACAGTGGCATTTCACTGAGGAACTTGTCATAAGCAAGAGTACTCCAAAAGGTAGCACTTATGGAATCAAGGCGCATTAGTGCTTCCGTTTGAAGTAATCTGACTATGGATTTGGTCAGTTCTTCACTAATCTCAGTATTAATCACTTACCTCAAACTCCACAAGCTTTCTCATCTGGCATCTGCTGTGTAGTGACTTCTTGTGGCTCTGGAAGTGTTGCTTGCTGTGGGAACATGCTCCATTTAAACCTCCATTGAATCCCCGCCTAAAGTTTCAATGGGCAGAACAACGACCTCTTAATGATCAGTCTCTTTTTGCATAATCAAAGAACAATTCTGATGACTCCTGATAAGATTCATCAGCTTACAACGAGCAGACATTGAGTCCTGTTGCAAATGTGAAGGAATGGTTGTTGGAAATTACCCCAACAAGAAGCACTTACTGCATTTAGAATTACAAGTCAGTGTTTCTGTTAGAGTGATATTTGTAACCAGCTCGTTTCTGGAGAAAATTGAAAGAATCTTCATATTACAGTGGCATTTCACTGAGGGAGTTGTCATAAGCAAGACTACTCCAAAAGGTAGCACTTATGGAATCAAGGCGCATTAGTGCTTCCGTTTGAAGTAATCTGACTCTGGATTTGGTCAGTTCTTCACTCATCTCAGTATTAATCACTTACCTCAAACTCCACAAGCTTTCTCATCTGGCATCTGCTGTGTAGTGACTTCTTGTGGCTCTGGAAGTGTTGCTTGCTGTGGGAACATGCTCCATTTAAACCTCCATCGAATCCCCGCCTCGGGTTTCAATGGGCAGGAAAACGATCTCTTAATGATCAGTCTCTTTTTGCATAATCAAAGAACAATTCTGATGACTCCTGATAAGATTCATCTGTTTACAACGAATAGACATTGAGTCCAGTTGCAAATGTGAAGGAATGGTCGTTGGAAATTACCCGAACAAGAAGCACTTACTGCTTTTAGAATTACAAGTCAGTGTTTCTGTTAGAGTGATATTTGTGACCAGCTCGTTTCTGGAGAATATTGAAAGAATCTTCATATTACAGTGGCATTTTACTGAGGAACAAGTCATAAGCAAGACTACTTCAAAAGGTGGCACTTATGGAATCAAGACACATTAGTGCTTCCGTTTGAAGTAATCTGACTATGGATTTGTGACCAGCTCGTTTCTGGAGAATATTGAAAGAATGTTCATATTACAGTGGCATTTCACTGATGGAGTTGTCATAAGCAAGACTACTCCAAAAGGTAGCACTTATGGAATCAAGGCGCATTAGTGCTTCCGTTTGAAGTAATCTGACTATGGATTTGTGACCAGCTCGTTTCTGGAGAATATTGAAAGAATGTTCATATTACAGTAACATTTCACTGAGGAACTTGTCATAAGCAAGAGTACTCCAAAAGGTAGCACTTATGGAATCAAGGCGCATTAGTGCTTCCGTTTGAAGTAATCTGACTATGGATTTGGTCAGTTGTTCACTCATCTCAGTATTAATCACCGACCTCAAACTCCACAAGCTTTCTCATCTGGCATCTGCTGTGTAGTGACTTCTTGTGGCTCTGGAAGTGTTGCTTGCTGTGGGAACATGCTCCATTTAAACCTCCATCGAATCCCCGCCTCCAGTTTCAATGGGCAGGACAACGACTCCTTAACGATCAGACTCTTCTTGCATAATCAAAGAACAATTCTGATGACTCCTGATAAGATTCATCAGCTTACAACGAGCAGACATTGAGTCCAGTTGCAAATGTGAAGGAATGGTCGTTGGAAATTACCCCAACAAGAAGCACTTACTGCTTTTAGAATTACAAGTCAGTGTTTCTGTTAGAGTGATATTTGTAACCAGCTCTTTTCTGGAGAATATTGAAAGAATGTTCATATTACAGTGGCATTTCACTGAGGAACTTGTCATAAGCAAGAGTACTCCAAAAGGTAGCACTTATGGAATCAAGGCGCATTAGTGCTTCCGTTTGAAGTAATCTGTCTATGGATTTGGTCAGTTCTTCACTCATCTCAGTATTTATCACTTACCTCAAACTCCACAAGCTTTCTCATCTGGCATCTGCTGTGTAGTGAACTCTTGTGGCTCTGGAAGTGTTGCTTGCTGTGGGAACATGCTCCATTTAAACCTCCATCGAATCCCCGCCTCCAGTTTCAATGGGCAGGACAACGACCTCTTAATGATCAGTCTCTTTTTGCATAATCAAAGAACAATTCTGATGACTCCTGATAAGATTCATCTGCTTACAACGAGCAGACATTGAGTCCAGTTGCAAATGTGAAGGAATGGTCGTTGGAAATTACCCCAACAAGAAGCACTTACTGCTTTTAGAATTACAAGTCAGTGTTTCTGTTAGAGTGATATTTGTGACCAGCTCGTTTCTGGAGAATATTGAAAGAATCTTCATATTACAGTGGCATTTTACTGAGGAACAAGTCATAAGCAAGACTACTTCAAAAGGTAGCACTTATGGAATCAAGGCGCATTAGTGCTTCCGTTTGAAGTAATCTGACTATGGATCTGTGACCAGCTCGTTTCTGGAGAATAATGAAAGAATGTTCATATTACAGTGGCATTTCACTGAGGGAGTTGTCATAAGCAAGACTACTCCAAAAGGTAGCACTTATGGATTCAAGACGCATTAGTGCTTCCATTTGAAGTAATCTGACTATGGATTTGGTCAGTTCTTCACTTATCTGAGTATTAATCGCTTACCTCAAACTCCACAAGCTTTCTCATCTGGCATCTGCTGTGTAGTGACTTCTTGTGGTTCTGGAACTGTTGCTTGCTGTCGGAACATGCTCCATTTAAACCTCCATCAAATCCCCGCCTCCAGTTTCAATGGGCAGGACAACGATTCCTTAACGATCAAATAACAATTCTGATGACTTGTGATAAGATCCATCAGTTTACAACGAGCAGACATTGAGTCCAGTTGCAAATGTGAAGGAATGGTCGTTGGAAATTACCCCAACAAGAAGCACTTACTGCTTTTAGAATTACAAGTCAGTGTTTCTGTTAGAGTGATATTTGTGACCAGCTCGTTTCTGGAGAATATTGAAAGAATCTTCATATTACAGTGGCATTTTACTGAGGAACAAGTCATAAGCAAGACTACTTCAAAAGGTAGCACTTATGGAATCAAGGCGCATTAGTGCTTCCGTTTGAAGTAATCTGACTATGGATCTGTGACCAGCTCGTTTCTGGAGAATATTGAAAGAATGTTCACATTACAGTGGCATTTCACTGAGGGAGTTGTCATAAGCAAGACTACCTCAAAAGGTAGCACTTATGGAATCAAGACACATTAGTGCTTCCGTTTTAAGTAATCTGACTATGGATTTGTGACCAGCTCGTTTCTGGAGAATATTGAAAGAATGTTCATGTTACAGTGGCATTTCACTGAGAAACTTGTCACAAGCAAGACTACTCCAAATGGTAGCACTTATGGAATCAAGGCGCATTAGTGCTTCCGTTTGAAGTAATCTGACTATGGATTTGTGACCAGCTCTATCTGGAGAATTTTGAAAGAATGTTCATATTTCAGTGGCATTTCACTGAGGAATTTGTCATAAGCAAGACTACTCCAAGACTATTCCAAAAGGTAGCACTTATGGAATCAAGCCGCATCAGTGCTTCTGTTTGAAGTAATCTGACTATGGATTTGGTCAGTTGTTCACTCATCTGAGTATTAATCACTTACCTCAAGCTCCACAAGCTTTCTCATCTAGCATCTGCTGTGTAGTGACTTCTTGTGGCTCTGGAAGTGTTGCTTGTTGTAGGAACATGCTCCATTTAAACCCAACTTCCATCGAATCCCCGCCTCCAGTTTCAATGGGCAGGACAACGACTTCTTAACGATCAGACTCTTTTTGCATAATCAAAGAACAATTCTGATGACTCCTGATAAGATTCATCAGCATACAACGAGCAGACATTGAGTCCAGTTGCAAATGTGAAGGAATGGTCGTTGGAAATTACCCCAACAAGAGGCACTTACTGCTTTTAGAATTACAAGTCAGTGTTTCTGTTAGAGTGATATTTGTGACCAGCTCGTTTCTGGAGAATATTGAAAGAATCTTCATATTACACTGGCATTTTACTGAGGAACAAGTCATAAGCAAGACTACTTCAAAAGGTAGCACTTATGGAATCAAGGCGCATTAGTGCTTCCGTTTGAAGTAATCTGACTATGGATTTGTGACCAGCTCGTTTCTGGAGAATATTGAAAGAATGTTCATATTACAGTGGCATTTCACTGAGGAACTTGTCATAAGCAAGAGTACTCCAAAAGGTAGCACTTATGGAATCAAGGCGCATTAGTGCTTCCGTTTGAAGTAATCTGACTATGGATTTGGTCAGTTCTTCACTCATCTGAGTATTAATCACTTACCTCAAGCTCCACAAGCTTTCTCATCTGGCATCTGCTGTGTAGTGACTTCTTGTGGCTCTGGAAGTGTTGCTTGCTGTGGGAACATGCTCCATTTAAACCTCCATCGAATCCCCGCCTCCAGTTTCAATTCTGGAGAATATTGAAAGAATGTTCATATTACAGTAATATTTCACTGAGGAATTTGTCATAAGCAAGACTACTCCAAAAGGTAGCACTTATGGAATCAAGGCACATTAGTGCTTCCGTTTGAAGTAATCTGACTATGGATTTGTGACCAGCTCGTTTCTGGAGAATATTGAAAGAATGTTCATATTACAGTGGCATTTCACTGAGAAACTTGTCACAAGCAAGACTACTCCAAATGGTAGCACTTATGGAATCAAGGCGCATTAGTGCTTCCGTTTGAAGTAATCTGACTATGGATTTGTGACCAGCTCTATCTGGAGAATTTTGAAAGAATGTTCATATTTCAGTGGCATTTCACTGAGGAATTTGTCATAAGCAAGACTACTCCAAGACTATTCCAAAAGGTAGCACTTATGGAATCAAGCCGCATCAGTGCTTCTGTTTGAAGTAATCTGACTATGGATTTGGTCAGTTGTTCACTCATCTGAGTATTAATCACTTACCTCAAGCTCCACAAGCTTTCTCATCTGGCATCTGCTGTGTAGTGACTTCTTGTGGCTTTGGAACTGTTGCTTGTTGTAGGAACATGCTCCATTTAAACCCAACTTCCATCGAATCCCCGCCTCCAGTTTCAATGGGCAGGACAACGACTTCTTAACGATCAGACTCTTTTTGCATAATCAAAAATCAATTCTGATGACTCGTGATAACATTCATCAGCTTACAACGAGCAGACATTGAGTCCAGGTGCAAATGTGAAGGAATGGTCGTTGGAAATTACCCCAACAAGAAGCACTTACTGCTTTTAGAGTTACAAGTCAGTGTTTCTGTTAGAGTGATATTTGTGACCAGCTCGTTTCTGGAGAATATTGAAAGAATGTTCATATTACAGTGGCATTTCACTGAGAAACTTGTCACAAGCAAGACTACTCCAAAAGGTAGCACTTATGGAATCAAGGCGCATTAGTGCGTCCGTTTGAAGTAAACTGACTATGGATTTGATCAGTTCTTCACTTGTCTGAGTATTAATCACTTACCTCATACTCCACGAGCTTTCTCATCTGGCATCTGCTGTGTAGTGACTTCTTGTGGCTCTGGAACTGTTTCTTGCTTTAGGAACATGCTCCATTTAAACCTCCATCGAATCCCCGCCTCCAGTTTCAATGGGCAGGACAACGACTTCTTAACGATCACACTCTTTTTGCATAATCAAAGAACAATTCTGATGACTCGTGATAACATTCATCAGCTTACAACGAGCAGACATTGAGTCCAGGTGCAAATGTGAAGGAATGGTCGTTGGAAATTACCCCAACAAGAAGCACTTACTGCTTTTAGAGTCACAAGTCAGTGTTTCTGTTAGATTGATATTTGTGACCAGCTCGTCTCTGGAGTATATTGAAAGAATGTTCATATTACAGTGGCATTTCACTGAGGGACTTGTCATAAGCAAGACTACTCCAAAAGGTAGCACTTATGGAATCAACGCGCATTAGTGCTTCCGTTTTTATTAATCTGACTGCTTTTAGAATTACAAGTCAGTGTTTCTGTTAGAGTGATATTTGTGACCAGCTCTTTTCTGGAGAATATTGAAAGAATGTTCATATTACAGTGCATTTCACTGAGGAAGTTGTAATAAGCATGACTACTCCAAAAAGTAGCACTTTACAATTTGCTCAAATGGTAAAGCGCTTGCTCAGTATGCGAGAGGTTGCGGGATCAATGCCCGCATTCTCCATTCACTACACAACATTCACTTCTCAAAACCATGTCCGCCTTGATCCTCTATAAGGGGAATCAGCTCAAATGGTAGAGCTCTCGCTTTGCATGTGAGAGGTATTGGGTCCACGATACTGCATTCTCCCTTCACTATACAACAGATATGCAAGTGTGCTTCTGATCACCAAAATGTGCCCATATGTGATTTACAACCATGACCACCTTGATCCTCTATAATGGGAGTTAGCTCAAATGGTAGAGCTCTCGCTTTGCATGTGAGATGTATTGGGATCGCGATGCCTGCATTCTCCATTCACTACACAACAGATATGCAAGTGTGCTTTTTATGACCAAAAATGTGCCCATATGTAATTTACCCAAAACCATGTCCACCATGATGATGTATTAGGGGAATTAGCTCAAATGGTAGAGTGCTTGCTTAGCATGGGGGGGGGGGGGGGGGGGTAGCGGGATCAATGCCCGAATTCTCCATTCATTACACTTTATCAGGAGATATGTAAGTGTGCTTTTTATGACCAAAAATGTGTCCATTTGTTATTTTCTCAAAACCATGCAAAACCAGCTCAAATGGTAGAGCTCTCGCTTTGCATGTGAGAGGTATTGGGTCCACGATACTGCATTCTCCCTTCACTATACAACAGATATGCAAGTGTGCTTCTGATCACCAAAATGTGCCCATATGTGATTTACAACCATGACCACCTTGATCCTCTATAATGGGAATTAGCTCAAATGGTAGAGCGCTCGCTGTGCATGTGAGAGGTAGCGGGCTCGATGCCTGCATTCTCCATTCACTGCACAACAGATATGCAAGTGTGCTTTTTATGACCAAAAATGTGCCCATGTGTGATTTACTCAAAACCATGTCTAACTTGATTCTCTATGAGGGCAATTAGCTCAAATGGTACAGTGCTTTTTTTGCATGTGAGAGGTAGCGGGCTCGATGCCTGCATTCTCCATTCACTGCACAACAGATATGCAAGTGTGCTTTTTATGACCAAAAATGTGCCCATGTGTGATTTACTCAAAACCATGTCTAACTTGATTCTCTATGAGGGCAATTAGCTCAAATGGTACAGTGCTTGTTTTGCGTTTGAGAGGTAGAGGGATCGATGCCCGCGTTCTACATTCACTACACAACAGATATGCAAGTGTGCTTTTTATGACCAAAAATGTGTCCATATGTTATTTTCTCAAAACCATGTCCACCATGGAATTCATATTTGATATTGTTTGTTTCTTCCTTTTAGTGCTTTTACGCACCTTTCTAAGAAAGGGCGGGAGAGGACATCCAGTGGGGGAGAAAAAATAAATAAATAATAATAATTATTAAGCCCGGATGTCGCCCTTCTGCTTCTTCATTATATAAATTGTTTGGGGTTTTTTGCAGGTAGGTACTCGTCCTTTCACCAGCCGCACTGCTCGGGTCTTCTCGGTCTTCTCCGTGATTGACGTCACTTCCGGCGTATTCGACCTATCCTTTTGGTTCCTTAGCACGGTTAGCCTGCACTGTGCCCCAGCGCTACCATGTTCCGTGCCGTGGTCCGACTGTCCGCCTCAGGGGTCCGAACTCTGGCCCGGCCACGTCCCTGCTACTCAGGTACAGCAATGCGCTTTTGATACTTGTTCTGAATATAGCACGTAAAGCAACTGTGACAGGGAGGGTTAACACGACCGGTTAGCAGCCTAGCTTAGCTGCCTGTCTGTGTGTGTTTGCAGTTCATTTGAGGTGACATTGAATTTTTTTTTTTTAGGGTAATCACTTCTTAGACAGAATATTTTCTCACATTTTAGCGTTGTATAGAAACACTTGCGGGAGTCATATGAACTAAATAGAAGCGATTTGAATTTTAACAGATGAGGCGACCTTGTGATGACCCTCCTGTTAGTTCAAAGAGTGTCAGTGGCCGCAGATTTTACGCAGCCGGTAAAATGTCGTCACAATCAAAACAGATTCCATAACCTGGCGGTTTATTAGGTTCACATCTGCAATTGTATTCATATTAAAACAACAGCGAGTGCTAGCTAATGTGCTGTTTGTGTCGACACAATGTCAGACAGGTTGTTTTATTTCCTCATTGTGTTAGTTTCCTTGTTCTTTCATTACGTCATCTCATACAGGTCTTTCTTACTACAGACATTTTGGCATGCAAGTATATTCGTTATTAATAACGTGGTAACTGGATGCATCCCGTTTACGTGCCGGAGTGTTAGTAGCCTTGTGCTGGCTCTGCTGGTCACCTAATTGGAAACGAGCCATAATTCCCTCTTGTTATTCTCCTGCAGTAACTAATCCTACTATTCGCAGTGGACAATGTCTATTTAAAGCTCCTTCCATGATTTTGTCCACCTCAGTTACATTCACGACTATCCTGATTCTTAAATGGTGTATGTGAATGGAAATGTGTCTGTGTTGCTAAATAGCGTAGAACAAATTCACAAGGAAATTAGTTTTATTTTACTTAAAATCTATATTATTTTGAAATGCTTAAATAATGCTTGTTTTCACACATGTCACAACACATTATGGACTTATCTTAGACTGAACAATCACAGCATAGGTAGTAGCAAACTGTGTCAGAGTGAGATAGATTGACACTGATGTTATAATAAAATGACTGGTATGGAGTGACTACTTTTGAATAGATATATTTTTTTTAAATAAATTGAAAAATACATTTTTCAATTCTTTGTAAATTGTTTTAAGAGAACAATCTACAAAGCACAACATGTGATTACTTTTATTTCCAAAGTATAAAAGTAAAATAAGTCTTTGTCTGCTTCTTGTGTTTTTCCAGCTCCACTGGTTTCCAGAAGTTACTCTCATGGCAAGGTGGAGACAGATGAGGAGTTTGATTCCCGTTGGGTCACTTATTTCGGCAAACCGGACATAGATGCCTGGGAACTGAGGAAAGGTGAAGTTGTGGTTAATTATAGTAATCATTAATAATGGGGAGGATGCCGAGGAATAGCATCGCTCCTTCTGTTTTTTCCATGTGAAAATGCATTGTGTTATCTAATGTGTTTTCTTCCCATCCATTTTAAACTGAAGGCGTGAACACCCTGATAGGGTATGATCTCGTACCTGAGCCCAAGATCGTAGATTCAGCACTAAGGGCTTGTCGGAGATTGGATGACCTGGCCAGTGCCATCCGTATACTTGAGGCTGTCAAGGTGAGTGATGGCCCCTTCAGTGCTTCACTTTAGGGTAAAAAACAAACACATCTCTGCAGGGATTTAATATTTTTATGGTGTAAATGTTGAAGCCAGAATCTAACAATCCGAGTCTGAATGTAATGGATGGATGATTGATCACCCTGCAGTTTAGTATCACATGTAGTTGCACATGCTACAGGGACACACAGTTTAGGACACATGATAGACAGACAGTAGTCTCAACATAATCACAATATTTATACACAATATTTACAACAACATTCAGTCTTCTGGCAGTAAAACAGCAAAGGACTTTTTTCTCTCTCGAGCAGGTGCTGTTATTCTCCAACATCTGGACAAGGATAACCTATCTAGGGTTTAACGTTAAATTATATCGTGAGGGTCAAGGGTGGGGAAACTCCGGCCTGTTTGATCCGGCCAGTGAGACACACCGGCAGATCGCAGCCCAAATTTCGAAGCGCAAAATGTTTGTGTTCAATAATTTAGTAATGGCCGCACTAGGAAAAATGTTCCCTACCCCTGGTTTAGGTGTTGTAGTTCTGTCATTCCTCCACACAGTATATTCACTCTTCATGAAGGGGCCAAATGCCTTGTTTTAGGAGTAACCACTGCTAATGTGTCGTTAATTTTGAAGTGTCTAGAGGAATGACAGAATTGGCTTAAATGTAACCATTGGCAATTACATGGACTTCTTTGTTTTGCAGGACAAGGCAGGACCCCACAAAGAGATCTATCCCTACCTTCTCCAAGAGCTAGAGCCCACACTGTCAGAACTTGGAATCTCCACACCAGAAGAGCTTGGCATCGACAAGTTGTAGACTGTCAGGGTGAGACTGCACGACGCGATACATCTAAAAAGGCTGTGTGGCTGTCGAAAACGTATTGATTTAGGCATTAGTGAAGATGCTGTCCTGAATTGTTTTAAACCTTATGTGTACACCAACGGATTCCCTCAACGGGTCCTGGAAAGTACTCACCTGTGTACTTGAACCAGCATACAACATTGAAAATATTGCACACAATATTGTTATTGTGTATTAATAGTACACAACAAAGTCGTTTGTAGTATTTATTTTTCTTTGCATCTGTAAACGGAATCATGAACCACTCAAATAAATCTGATTGTACTGTATGCACAATATTGCAGCACTGTATATTTTGGATTGAGGCTGTACTGTGTCTTAGTACGATTGTATTTTGATTTCTTTCCTGAAAAATCTTTTGTTCCTCTTTCCTCAGGTCATTTGATGTATAAAGAGATGGTGCTCTCCTGATACTGTCCCACTGTCTATAATATTGCCTAAATCCTATTCTGTTGTGTATAAAATGGTGGACATAATAAAATAAAGTAGACCAAAAACTTAGGAGGAATGTGCTGTTTGGTTGTTTTTTCTTTGAACAATGATACCAACGATAAACTTTGCACAAAACTCAGACTAAACTATTAGTAGGCAGGAATATATTGCAGCCAGGTAGGATAGTTAAACATGTGTTTAGGTCAAATGCATGAATCTCTTTCAACTACAGAGCTGCTTTTCTACTCCTGACACACCAGACCTCTGACCTTTCTATAATGGTGGGCAAGAAATTGGACAATTTACCTAGCACATCAATAGATTTGGAGCAGTAAAATTACAAAATGACCTTTTCCTGTGTGGCCACTGGAGGGCACACCAGGTCAGTTGAAGCCATCTCTAGTTCTTCCACTGTCAGGGTTTTATTTCGAAACATGCTCTTACATTGATATATAGGTCGGTGCTAGGCATATTAATAATAAAATAATATATTATGCCTCAAAATGAATTGTACAAAGCTAGAAGTAGCGGCCGTCATCTATTTTCCTGTTTATGTCTCAAAGCACCTTCCATTAGTGGCTTCTTTTACAACACTTAAATCATACATTCTCCAAAGTCTTTGACTTAACACTGACGGAGCCTTTCAAGTATTGTAACTTTTTAATCTTCGTATGCACAGTTTTAAAATGTGCATTATGAGTTGCCCCGGGAAGGAAATGTTCTATAAAATAAAAATTCCTTACTTTAATGGTAAGTGGTAAGGGCCTATCGATTATTGACGCGAAGATGCATGCTGACATATGGGCCATTTATATTTAAAAATGTAATAATCCGTCTAGTACTCTGTTTCGTTTTGTTTCGGCGACGCTCTTATTCTGAAGGAATCGAATCGGAAGTGATGCTTTCGACGGAAACAGGCCTGTCATTGTGGCTAGCTTAGCTGGCTAAAGTGCCTACATACACAGCTTAAACGCTCCCTCTGTGCTAGGACACTGCTAAGTATGTCCGTGATGTGGTGTAAAATGTGACAACCAACGTAAACATGATGAACGACATCATAGAAGAGCCGGAGAAAGACGCGCTGCTGGACGCTCAGTCTCAGCCACAAGTTAAGACGGTAATGACAGCTGCGGCTAGTTAGCTGAGGCTAAGCGGGCGGCTGGACAACTAGCCTGGACAGTTATTTAGATAGTTGTGTACATCATAATACTGCACACACAGGTCGTATTAATGAAACGAAACTAACAAATGTATCGACTTAGTTTATTAGAATGTGATGAATAAACTTTAGATGTAGTGAAGAAGTACTGTTGACTGATGCGAGAGTAAAGTAAATGTGACTTTTGAGTTCTATTGCCATCAATGTAGTAACTAAGTACCCTCATCGAAGTAAAACACTTACTTGGTGGTGTTCGAGAACATGCTTGACTTCACAATCGCAGACACTTTCCCCTTATGCTGCCACATGACGTCATTTAATTTGTCTAACATGTATTATCAGGGCCCCAGTAGCAGACCCAAAGTTAGTGATGGAGGGATCAGACCTGTGGAGAAGAGAGGACCATACATCATGTCCAAAGTTCCAGCCATCCATCTCAAATTACGTAAGTGTTGTTATTGACTCATCAAAGCAAATGTCAGAAACAGGTCCTTATAGTGTGTGTGTAGATTTCTGTCATAATTATTGTTTTCAATAGTTTTAAGAAGAGAAGAAACTTTATTGGGTCAAATCACATGCAAACATGTCATCTGAAAGTTGTCTTGCGTGTTACATATCACAACACACACACACACACACACATGCATTACAGAGGGGTCAGCGCAGGGCAGCCGTAATACGACGCCCCTGGAGCAGTTTTCGGGATCGGTGCCTTGCTCTCCAGCTTCCAGTCCACTTTCTTGGTCCAGCTGGGCGACACGAACCGGCAACCCTCCGCTTTCCAAGCTATGGACTGAGCTACTGCCGCCTAGTTCCACTGTGATTGATGCTTTTGAAGTTTTAACATCTCATAATGGGACAGATAGTAACAGTGTTGGATATTCAGTCATATGACCACTAAGGTTTCACTCTGACTGAACAGCATGAAAGATTGTATTTTCTGCTGTGACTGTGAAGATGATATCTCACATCTCACATGCTTCAGAATCTGTTGTGCAACTGCGAGCCGTCAATATCTCTGCCAAAGACTGAGAGATTTCTTCACTATTGAGCAGCTGGCAATCGAGATTCTAATATTGTTGTGGCATTTAAAACACACGTTCAGTCATAGTTTTTACTCAGGGAAATGGAAAGAAGAGGTTTCCACACACACACACACACACACACACACACACACACACACACACACACACACACACACACACACACACACACACACACACACACAAAGAGATTTTCGGGTCACTCAGGCACGCAGCTCACTCTGAATCTGTCACACATGACCATTGAAACCAATTGCATCTCACATGTGGTCACATGATTGTTTGTTTTGGTCTCTTTTGTAAATATGCAGTCTCTTCTTATAAGCAGTTTAATTGGACTTCTGCAACAATATAGATTTTTAAGGATGTCATTTCTTTGGAACTTGTGAATAATATGAGTAAGAGTGGTTGTAACTTCAATTTGCTGTTGCATTTGTATCCCTGTGTTGTAAATCCCTGCATTTCAAGTGGTTTGATTGAACTCTTCTATTTTACCTCCGACTCTTAGTTGAATCTGTAATCTTGGCACACGACCAGACCTGTCCTCAGCCGGTTTTATCAGGCATCACAGAGACGAAAAGCAGGTTTAACTGGCCCAAAGTTCTCACAGTGTGAAGTATCTGTTTGAGGATCTGCACACGAAAGATCTTGCCTGAGATAGAGGACTTGAGTGATCATTGTTATCTGTGTGCAGCTTGTCAAACAACAACATGCACGTAACATTATTTTCTGTATTTAATATAATTTTTACCATGTTGGTGAGTCTATTCTGTGTAGCCAATTCATCAACTGAATGTGTTTAATCCACGCTTCAAGAACAAAGACAACGCGTGATCATTCATTTCTTTTCACTGTTCATGTTCACTGTAGTTCAGGGATTCATTGCATGAGAACATAACGTATAATCCATGCAGAGTGTGTGGGTGTGTGTGAGTGTGAATTTACATCATCAGTCGTCAAATCTTACACTGTTGGGAGCTTCTCAATCGTTTTTCCAGTGTTGTTCTGAGTGATTCTGAGAGGATTGACGCATACAGTTTGTGCCCTGGCTTGTGTTGTACTGGATCGCTTTGCGTATTTGCCATCACAGGTTTGGCTATAACGCAACAAATTGAATAAAGAATAATAACCTGTCACTGTATTCTGCTTATTCACAGAGAAGCACAGAGAGATGGCGAGGAAAGCGTTGAAGAAGAAAGCCCTCTCGCCAGCACCTCCTGTTATGCATCAGCCCAGACAAGGAGCAAAGAGGTAAAAGAGGAGAGAGTGTGGACGCATGTGCACAGGCGAGGACATTTTTACTTATTCTACTTTTGTTATGGCTCCCATTTAGAACGGTGAAATATAACAACGGCTATGCTGCTTTGAGTCAGCATGCTGAGGATACTTTGGTAGCACTGGAGTCAGACAGGTGAGGTCGCAGCATCTGGACTGAAGTTGAATAATCAGTTAAAAAATATATATATATTTCATGCTCCCTTTTTTTTCTCCCTTACAGTGATGAAGAGATCGAGCAGTATTCCTCGGGATACTCTTCAGCTGAGGTGAGGTAGTGCCGTAATCTCAACCGCCACCCTATGAAAGCTGCTGCAGTAACGATAACAACGGCTGCATCGGTGCACAAATCACAATTATTAGTGATCTAGATATTAGCTAAAGAAAGAGAAAGGGGATCCCTCACTAACATCCTAGTTGGTTTGGACGTTAATGTCAGAACACTGCAATAAAAACATATACAATATATATGGTGACTGCCTATGTGCCTGCTTATAAATGCACATGCCAGCAAAGGGTGCAACAAGTCAGGCCTCTGGCTATTTCTCAGATATGTCGCACAGATGGAGCAACTTTTGAACTCTTACCTGTTCTCCTGCACTGTAGGTTAATTACCGCCAAATTCTCGTCATGCCAAAGCTTCGCACAGAAACGCAGGTTCTGTTTCATGACGCACTCGTGTCAGAAATCTAGCTAGTGTGTGAACAAAAAAAGCCGCTTTTATACTCTGGGCAGGGGAGTGTCTCTGTTTTTGTATGAATTTAGTGGTCTCAAAGTGTTACTTTAAAGATTCCAGCACACTCCTTTGTTTCTCTGTCATGCATGCATGTGAGCAGGCAGGTCAGATCAGATCATGTTATGTGGTCACTTCACTCTGTTGTTTACCTAAATTTTGGAGGCTTGCAGCTTTCTCACAGCAGCTCTTTATCGTCCACACACAGCACAAGAAAAGCACCAAAAAGAACGTATATTGATATGAGTAAACTGTGATGTCATGATGTCGTGGACTTAGAATGTCTAATGGTCTAGCATCCATTCTATAGCTAACAAATATGTGAAATAATCCGATACCACGGTGATTCTTTATCACCAATCCGAATAAGTTGTATGTAAATTGCTATGTTACTCTGTGATGTAAATGCGTTAAATTTCTCTCTTTGCTCTCCAGGTTCATCCCGATTTAAGTAGGCAACTGCTTCAAGACGGTTACCATCTAGACGAGATACCTGATGACGAGGACCTGGATCTGATTCCACCCAAAGCCATGAGCTCCTCTGTGTGTTGCTGCTGGGAGGGCCCATCCTGCTCCACACAGTGATGCAGACGCTCTGACTCTGACTTGACCCTCACAAACGCCTCTGCTCCTTTTCTAGTCCCCGATGTCAGTTACTGGTGAACAAAGCCTACTCACCCCTCTGCTGCGCTGCCTGAGGGGCTCCACGCCTGAAGCCCCTGTCCCTGTTTATGCAGGACTATGTGCATAGAGATTGCTCAACCCACATAAAAGCACGGCTGGACGTCAGAACAAGCCTCATCCACTGTGACCCTCAAAGCTTGTTTTTTTATATAGAATTACACGAAATGCTAACCATTCCATGGCTCTGAAGAGAGTGGCAGAGATAATTCATCTTTTGGAAGATGTCGTCATTGACCTAAAGGAGACCCAGTTACTGTTTTGTCTTGATCAGTGGACATGTCCTATGTCCCCTATGTATATGGTAAAGGATGTCCCCCAGTATGTGCGTACACATATGCTGTAATATGCTTCAATGTTTCTGCTCTTTGGTGATTTTTTTTGCCACGTGAAGTATGACAGAACACACAGACACTGACATTCCACGACTACTGTTGCATTGATTGGCTCTCACCCTATCACTCGCCCTTATCGGCTCTCCAAGTACATTGGAGAATGTTATGCCATATGATTGGGAAATGTAACGCTACTTTTAAGTGGTAAAGCCATATGGGTTTCACGTGAAATGTGGCCCTGAATTGAATCATCAGTAAGAATTGTGATTTCCATAGCAGAGGTCAGTCTATACTTGAAGGAAGTCACAGATGAAGAAGGAGAGCTATGCCTGGCATTAATCACATACTTGTGATTTAGGGAGATTTTAATGTTTCCACATTTATTGCTTTGACTTAGTTCATTCCATTTTACAAGTCTAGATGCCACTTAGGAAACGGGCACCTACACAGAAAGGACTCCCTCAGCCACATTCCCATATACATTTTATTCCGAAATTACATAACCTCTGAAAGTTTGACTCCTACCCTATGATAATTCAAACACACACCACAAGCAAACCGCATGGGCTGCCTAGCTGCATTCATGAGTATCTGAGCTTGGATCGCTTTGTCTCGTAGAAATATGCAAATATAGAAGATTCCACCTCTTCCGGAGAACAATCCTTCCGTCACGAAAGGCAAGATTTGTTATGGGATTAGCATGCCAATCTCAAACCTCAGACATTTGCTTACTCAGCGATTAGATTAATGATGTCTGAATGTCTGAATTAAATTATGGTGTCAAAACTGGTCAGATTGTAGGTAGCAGTTTGGACCCTTAGTACAATGTGTCATCTGATGTGTTGAAGCCACAAATCTTTAAAGAAATGTTAGTCTATCAGAATTATAGATTTCAATTACTTTATTTCATGTATTTATTTATTGTTTTGTATTTGTTTGGCACACTAAAACATTGTTAAAGGTAAACAGGACTGTGAAACATGAATTATGTAACAACTTCTGGCCTGAGGAAACTGACAGCCCATGACTGGTTTAGGCTTTTGAGATGTACAATCACTTTAACACAACACAGTTTACTTTTTGTGTCAAATGTTGTGACATATAGATGTGCTACATATGCAGTCCTTTATGTATACGTTGTTCTGAGTTGTATCATGCATCATTCTCATTATGGTTCATATTTCCCTGACATAAAAAAATCTGCATTGGAGAAAGTGTCAGATGGTGATCGCTTATTTAGGAAATTGCGTTTGAGAATGAGCGGATGCAAAGAAAGTCATTTGTGTTTTGCAGTTGGCAGTCTGAGAAGAGTTGTGTAAGAGTAAGAAGTTGAGCCTGTTACTTTCATTTAGGAAATGTTCGAAATATAATTCCTTATAGTTGAAAGTTACTGATTAAGGCAAACATTCAGGGGTAGAAAGAAAGTAGAGAGGCGTGTGGCTGCTGGTGTCATTCATCCACAGACCACATTGTTACTGCTGATGTGATGTCGGTTGTTATGAAAACTAACTAAGCAAATATGGCTGGGCTGACTGAGCTTAGGTCCAAACCTCGTCCATGCTAAAAGTGAGATGTTGAGATATTCCACTGAGTTACATTATTTTTAGCAATAATGTACTGTTTAACCCCTGAGCTTCAATTACAGTCGGCATGAGTCAGTGATGTTAAGAGCGTAAACCCAATGCTTTAAATGTAAATACATTTCCTAAATTTAAATTGTATGGGCTCCAGTCCTGATGCTGCTCATTTTTTTTTAGTGTACATTCATGTTGCACTTAACACCAGTGATAGGTAGCAAGTACACATGACTCGCCTGTACTATGCAATTACTGGGACAATCTGCTTGTGATGTAACATTTTCACAATTTACCAAGTGTTACTGAGTGTGAAATGCAATAACATCAACTGATATTTTATCATGGAGAGTGCTAATCTTTTCTTTTTTTTTGATTATATTGTTTATTGATTTATATTAAATAAAGTTCAGCTATATACTTTCACTTGTGTCACTCTGTGTTTTTGTACGGAAGTACCATGTGATTGAAGTCTATCATGCTGGGATTTAGATGAATATTGCATGCATGTCGAACGTGATATGTAATTTATGTCCACAGGGGGGCGGTGTGTAGCTATGGTTCTCTGCCGCACCATAACATACATCACATATTTGTTTAGGATTTGATTCACACGCTGCTTTTAGTTAACTTTTTATAATTTTGGAAGCATTATAATAATTAAAATTATGTTTTTCTTAATTGCGCATTCCAGGTTATCTAAATCATTCCGTATGTTGTGTTTATGCTCAATATAAGTTTAATTGATATTACCTAGAAAAACAGTATAAACCACCTATGTGTTTGCGCTTGTGTAAGCGATATGGTGAAATGTTATTTTGTAATTTCATCTACATGCGTAAACATATTGGTCAATCACACACGTATTTTAATTGATTTTTTAACGCTTTTTCTTCAATATTATGAACCCACCTCGACAGCTCTCTTACACAAAGACAGAACAATACATTCACATAGGTAAAAAAGAATAGCAAGGCCGTTGGATTTAATTGGATCGTGCAGGTGTGTCAAATAAAGCGCCCTAATGAGTCTATATGTATTGTGTGTATACGATCAAAGCACCGTGGCGACTGTGGTATTATCTGTGTATTGTCTACGTTCTTATATATACATACAAATGACAAAACACAATTAAAAAGGCAATAGTGAGAAGTATCGATCCAGGCGCGGAGCCATGGAGTGAAGAAGAGGTTGGCCTTGTGCGGGACTTGTTGCTGACGCGGGGCGGGCCTTCGTGCCCCTGCGAGCCGCGCGGGGGGTTTTCAATGGAAGGGGAGGGGAAAGAGCTCGTGCGGGGAGGGAGGGAGTTACCTCAATGCTCCGCGAGACATGAGACCGGGCCATTTCCCTGTCGGTCCGTTTTACTATTAAAAGGGAGAGAAAGGAATTTGGATTAAAAACAAAAAAACCGGGCGCAGAAAACAAGTAACACCCCGGTGAAATTAGGAGAGGTCGCGAAGAAAGAGAGAGCATTCTGCGCCTTCCTCCCCCTCCTCCCGGGCGGATCAATCGGAGTCTCCGGTGCACGCACAGTATTTCTCTCTCTCACCCCCCTCCCTCTCTCTCTCCCTCTGTGTGTGTGCGTGTGTGTGTGTGCGCGCGTGCCCCCCTCCGGGTGTGTGTGTGTGTGTGAGACAGTGTGTTTACAAGTGTTTGAACGAGTGCCAGAAACGAGGGAAGAAGAAGGAGGATAAAGCCGTAGGAAGGAGGGATGGTGGACAATTCTGGCAGTAGCAAGGCGCAAATGGTGAGTCAAGGTTCTCTCTTGTGTCCCGGCTAACATTTACCATTTAAACCTCTTTATCTGACTCTATTCGGGCCGAATTAATGTCTGCGTTTTGTGAGCAGCAGTGTTCGCGTACACGGGGAGGAGAACTTCCATTTAGCTCATTTAAACCTGCGAGGCTAACTTACTTAACGTTTTTAATCCTTTTGGAATCGCTAATAAGTCAAGCAAGCGTCACGTTTGCTTGATATTTTCTCTCCATGTGGAATTTATTGGATAAGTTGACAGGAGGCGTAAATAAATACTTTTTTTCTGACAGACTCGTGGTTTTTCTTCTGCCTTTATAACAACCGGGGGTCAGTTAACTCCTTTTTAATATGCTGCAAGTTTCTGTCGGATGTCTGTTTGACTTTACTATGAAAGATTGTTGTTAGAAATTATCATTATTTAAATGTAGTTTGGTCCCTGTACACATTACGTACTTTGACAACGTTCAAGCTTGTAAGAATAATCGTAGTAGTTAATTTCAGCCAATACTGTTGCGGGTATTTATACTTTTAAGGATTTCCAAACTAAATAGCTCCGTTTGTTTGCTCGTTCTGCGGCTGTATTGTATCTGAATATCTGCCTGTGACGTCTGTGTGGCTTGAGTCCATTTTGTTAAAGTTTGGCTTGTGTCTAAGTTATTGTTTCTGCTTTCCTATATGCTCACATCTCTGTGTTTGAGACCTCCAGAGTCACTTTGAATGCGAAAGTATACAGCCTAAGAAATCGCCTAGGGCACATATCTTCTATTGTGTTTATGTCAATAAGTGTAGGGCAGATATGTGAGATTTCCCAGTGCTGGTTTTCCAGTTTTGTCTCTATGTCAAACACTGACTCCAGTCAATGACTTTAAGGAGTTGGCCTACAACTTTGCATGTTTTCACTACATAAATAACGATGGCTGGATTATTCAAATTCCAGCTGGTGTGCAGTCTTTATGCGTGTCTGTGAGTTTGTTTAACTTGCTGCTTACTTTTCTCTCAGCTCTGACCTTGATCCTGTTGTTTACTCAAGTTGCACATACCTGACACGTGTCACATTTCATCCTGTATATCCTATATAAGTCTTGAGGGAAATTAAATTTCAGTTTGCATCCTTATCTCCCCACCTACAGCCCAGCATGTCTCAGGAGCCTGGTGTGGCTTTTCCTCAGAGCAGCTCTACAGGGGGGATGAAGCTAGAGGCCGTCATGGAGCAGCTCCAGCGCCAGCAGCAAGCCCGACTCGAGATGGAGCGCAAGGAGAGGAAGCTGCGAGAGGCCCACATTATGTACGCCCAGCAGGTTGCTGCCCAGCAGGCCATTTTGGCTGCCGCTCGGGCATCGGGGGCCAGCTTCATGGGCAAGAGCCTGGCTGGAGGGGTCACCGGTGGAGGGGTACCTCCGCGAATGTCCAACCAGAGCAGCGTGGACTCAGAGAGAGAGGACGATGAGGACAGAGGTCGGGATTCGGCGGATGATGAAGACGACAACGAGATGATGGAAGGGGATGAGGGCAGCGATGACGAGGACGGAAGCCCCAGCGGTCTGGAGTTCCTCCGTAAGCAGACCCTTGCTCTGCAGCAGAGTGCCGCCCGGATCCCAGCGCGTCCGTTCAGCAGTTACTCGGCGTCGGCCCCCCAACGGGCTGCATCGCCACCTATCAGAGTGAAGCAGGAACCTGATGAAGGCCTGTCTCCTGCTGGACCCCACTCTGCCACCTCTCCTAACGGACAGGCCGACTGGGGCTTTGATGATCACTACAGACAGGTTAGTGTGCTACACTGTTTCCTTCATAGTTGACTAATTCTCGTTTCGATCTCTTCTGAGATTTGTCTACAAAACACTCCACTCTAAGCTAAAGCTGTATTCCAAATGACCCCATGTGGAAAAGCTTTTTGACAATATTCCTGAAATTGTCCCTTTGACACCCCTGATCTAACATCAAAGTTGCGGCATCTTATCCAAAACGCGCTGAGCCAACAGAGCTGCGTAACCGAAACACAGATGTTCCTCTGTCATTCAGTTTGACCTATAGAAGAAAGGCCTTTCGTCATTTTGCACCCTCCCATCGAGTGTATTTTGCTATGATTGCTTAGCCCAGCCCCCTGCTGTGAGTGACAGCTTAATCTTGACCATGGCACAAACCTCTGCAGTGGTATCTTTTGTGAGACACTTAAAATCTCTGTGGAGGGCTAACCGCCTATTGGCTTTTGTGGGTAAAAATCCTCCTAAGTGCGTCCTGGCAGAGGGCCAGGCAGGAGCGCAGTGTGTTCACACTCACTTGCACTCTCTCTCTCTTTCTCTCTGTGTGTGTGAGAGTCTCTTTCTCTCTCTGTCTTTCTCTGTCCCTCTTGGCGCTGTGCTCAGGCTCTGGTTTTGGCCCTGATCCAGGTAGCGGAGTCAGGCAGGGCAGGGCTGCTGCTGTGAGGCTGTGGGTGGTTGGGCAGGTCAGCACGAGGCTTTTTGGTGGGTGGGAGGGTTAGATATAGTGCACAGTAGCAATTCCTCACACACACACCCCTGCCCACACACACACGCACCCACACCTCAAGAGTTTCGGCTGTGTGCCAAGAGCACTTTCCCTTGAAGGTAAATATTGCCTCACCGCAGTGTAACAGAATGGTGGAATGCCAACTCTCAGCTACAAGTGGCGTAGCATCGCAGCGGGGGAAGTAGCAAGCCGAGGAGAGCCAAGCAGCCCGTTGATGATATAAAAAGCAGTAGTTGCTCAAGAGTGGGCAGGGACAGAGGACAAACATGTGCCTGATCAGTGGACTGGTCTATAACATGTCTGTATTTTATTACCGTCTATTTAAAGGGAAAAGTCTGACCGTGCTCCTGTAACCCACATGTCCAAATTTAACTTTTGTACATGGACATTCGGTCATAGCTAAAGGACTGCTAGGGTATAGAGGTGTACTATGGTGAAAGCGGATCGGTGGTGTTTCTGTTCTCTTTCCTCACAAGGATCTGATGGGAGATTGTTTAAAAAGACCGTATGCACTGAAATCGCAGAATCAAATCAAGTTTCGGTTCATTGTTTCGTCTGCCTATTGTTTCCAAAGGTGTCGGACAGAGAGGGATGTTATTCTGCGAGGTGATGAGGCTTTGTGTGTCAGAACAGGAGATCACAGCAGCAAAGTTGTAGCTGACCGTTGGCCTATCCGCGGCTGTGTGTCTTTTATTAGGAGAGGCGGGCTGAGCCTGGGGGTTGGGGGAGGCATTATGGTACGAGAATTGGTCTGGCCTTTTTTTGTTTCCTCTCTTTTATCTTTCCTGTCATTATGTCAGCTCTGCAGTATTTAATGACGGCTCATCTCTTCAGGCAGTTTCAGGTTGCACCGATGTAGGGGGGGAGGGGGACAGTGGAGGCAGGGGAACAGTTTTTTCTTCTTCTTCTTCTTCTTTCTTCTTTTTTTTGATGTCATTGTCTTCCAGAGGCCAGAAACAAGCCTGGCAGATGCTGCAAATACCGACCCCATATAATGGTGACGAGGGTGTGTGTGTGTGGGGGGGGGGCCTGCGTTCATTATGGACTTAAATAAGTGACAGAGGAGAGCTTGGATCATGGCAGCCAAAGGGGAAAATAAGTTGACCGATGAATATTTACATTGACATTTTATATTTGTTGTAGCTGTTGTTTGGGTGGAGGCTTTTCTAAAGCACCTTTACAGTTTGTTTGCTTATGTCATTGCCACTAGGACTATACTACAGATACTACTAGATGTTTAAACTACAAAGCAATCTAGCTAGCGGTTTTAGTCCCAGAGCCTTATAAAGCACACACACAAGGCTATGCTCCAATTCCGGCTTCAGTAACATTTCAAGCAAGCAACAGTAACAATGGCCACGATCAGAGATGAAGCACCTAGACTATAGATGGAACATGCACAATGTCATAGATACAAATAACCAAACTCAATCATGTAATAATTGAAGGTATTTCTGAATGTAACTCTGTACACTCGCTGCTGCTGCTGGGCCCACAGTCCTTCTTGTGGTTCTGTACTCATGTGTGTTTTGCGTGCATACGAGTGGTGATGGCCTACACAGGGTCAGGTGGGGGGTGGACAGACACGGGTAGCCAGTGCTTTCGTGTCAGTGATGTATGTGTTGTGACCTCGGCCCTGTCCTAAACAGCAGAGTAAATAATTGTCAAACAAGGGAATGGACAAAGGCGTCGCGTGGAGAGGAGCCGGGGCGGGTGAACAGGGCCCTGCCTCGGCCCTCCGGCCTCCATGTCAGAGGGACTGAGGCTTTGTGACCCCTGTAATTCCCTCCTCGCCACCACACACATCCACACACCCCTCCACTCCCTGTGGTAATCCTTCTTTGATTAATAGAGTTTTAATCATGACTACAGATGGTTGGATAAATTCGATGGCAGCTGTGAGTTCACTCTGCAAACTTTTCAATTTGTTGAGAAATAAGGACAGTGGTAAACACAAAATGATTTTATTCTGCAACAGTAAATTCAGCTATTATTGCTGCCATCATAGTTGTGTTGCTTACAGTTTGGCCTACAAAAACATGTCATCTAGACTTCTCACTGTGGATCAATGCTCAATTCTTCTGCTATCTTCTGCTGTGTATTGACACCACTTTGCTTATTTGCTCAGATTCTTCTCTCTCATTAGTGTTATATTGATATTTACATCTTGCATGAACTAAATATATATATATATATATATATATACATGCAAAGTGGCTGCCAACAGACACAACCAGATCATAGTCATGGAAATATGGTCGCCCAGGGCAACAGCGCAACCGTTACTGTCAAGCCTTGCTACCATTTAACCCTACTAAGCCTGGCTTCTACCGCTTAGGCATCGAAACCTGTTTGTTGAGCCTGTGCTGTTGCATAATTTAGCTGTCGCCCCAGCAACGCATCGGCCAGGAAGTGGGGAGCTGCACGGCTGCAGCGCACAGATCGATAGGGATTATGTGTGAGCTTTTAGAGCCGGGAATGTTTTGCCTCATTTATGGTTCATTTATGATAAATGAGGAGGACATTGTATGTAGCAGATGGACTTGTGAATTCTTGTTGACAGTGGAAGGTGGAACAAATGTTACCCGGTGTGCATCAGCCCTCCCTTGGACTGTTGGTGGCATGCAGCATACTGATGTATCACCATGTGTCTGTGTGGTATTGTGGTATGAGTCAATAGGCCTTTGCTGCCTGGTGTGTTGACCCAGTTTCTGCTCTCAGAGATGTCTTGTTGGCATCTTATATGGCATAACTCTCTAAAGTGGGCTTGAAATGGTTTAGTTAGTCTTTATTCTGTTCAAGCCAAGCTCATTGGTTTACTGAACTTCCTGTAACGATGATGTAATAAGGCTGGAATTACAGTTGCAACCCAGTTTGCCCAAACCGCCCTTAAATGGAGACAATTCAAATGAGAAGTAATCACAAAAGGCTGTGCTCCATTCAAACATAATGCAGTGCTGTTTGCTACAAGGAACACAGCTGTAACATGGAACTGTATTGATTGAGACCTGTGTTGTTTGTTGTGAGTGTTTGGAAACAACATAAACTTTGCTGTTTGTTGAATGCTTTTATACAAAGTACTGCCAGTGCAAACATTTTTACCATTTGTGGCCCCCGTGGGAATTAAAGCCATAACTGCATCTGCTGTACATTCACAATAATGGGTTTGTGTCCCAATGAATACAATGTTCCTCATCAAAAAGGCCTGGAGAACGCTACAATGAGGAGATAATTAAAGCAGGCATCTGCACAATGACTCAGCCACATGAATTATTGTGTAGTGCTGTGTAATTAAAAACACGGCCTTTAATTTTGTGTAGTAAGTCAGTGGTTCCTCATTCCATTTGGGAATATTCCATTCTATGTTGTTAACCACATGAGTTGAATATGATGACAGTATAAAAGAATGACTTGGTTGATCAAAGCTGTACTTTGACTCATGTGTTAAGTCTATTTGTGGAATATATAATATATATAAAATATATTTAGTTAAATTGATGAATATTCTTTTCCATCATTTCCCTTTGTCCATATTAACATATTTAGTCACTCTCATGGGTCTTTGTTTGTCATCCGGATGACTCCACGATGAGGAAATGCTATTACTAATGGCATTTGTGATGAATAGGCTGGACAATAAATGGTTAACCTCATTTCCAAATTTGGCCCTTGCAGTTACAACACTGAGCGCAGCACCGATAAGCCTGGCTAAAGGTGTCTGATGCCACGTTTATTTTTGGGGCTTTGTGGCTAAAAACAATTTGACTGTCACACAGTTTCTGTGTTTATCTTTTGTTGTTCTCATGTTGCACTTGTGTTCAATGAACAAGCAAAGCTGATAAAATGTGTTTTCTGACATTTGATTCCACTTGAAAGAACCTAAATGTAAATATGTGTTTCTATAAAAAGGTAAACACTCAAAGTCATTCTGTACCAAGCGCAATTTTAACAGACTGAGCTTTGTGTTGACCCGTTGGTTTGTAGTATATGTTGGGTTTTCAGTTTATGTTCATAGTTCAATGCTGTGTGAACGCTGCCTTGCCTCATTAACAGCAGGCCTTGGCCGCCTCGGCTGGATGGAGGCGGCTGGGCTTTTAGCTCTTGACTGCTCTTTTAATGGCATTTTTCTGATGGCAGTCGCTCAGGCTAATGTAACCCAACTCTTATGGTGTGATTCACTTGTGTTGGGATGGAAAAAACAAGAGCCGACAACTGCACAATTGCTCATTTATTCCACATTTCTAATTTCCAGTAAATATTCCCAGATAGTAAACACTGAATATACATCTCAGTAAAAGGTATTGATTTGAGTTGTCAACAATGGATGTTATTTTTTATTCAAATCACAATAATAACCTCAAAATAACGACCCAGCCTTGTATTTATTGGGCTGTTAACATAAACAAAGTTATCCAAAGGAGAAATGAACATCGGTTGGCCCTATTTATAGTCCTACCCAAGTAAAGACATTCTCACTTGCTACCTATTTTTATGTGAACATTTTTCAATGATTTCGACACCTCAATGTGAATGATTTATGAAGGTGTCATCATGCCGGCAGCGGCCGAGCTTCATTTTGTGCTGACCTGCTCTTAACAGCCAAGTGTGGAAGATTCCCCCAGCCCAGAAATAGAGGTATTGAATTTAGTAGGGAGATGAAGGGGGTGAGTGGGGGAGTGAGGAGATGCTATGGAAGGAGAAGAGAGGTTAGTGGTCTATACTGCACTGCCCCACCCAGAGGAAACATTCCAGACGGAATTAAAGAGTTAACTCTTCAAACAGTGAACATTCCCACCGGGGGCTCCCAACAAGAGACAGGGGGGTTTGATGGGGGTGGGTGGGTGGGCGGGTGCATGTCTGTGTTGTCAGGGCCCTGATTGGTGATCTTTCAATTCATTTCACCCAGTGTCGCAGGGGCTGTAAAAGAAAAAAGCCAAAGGGTCTGAATGGGAGGAGTGGGACAGGAGGGCCGCTGGTACAGGCAGAGACACTTATTTTATTTGTCTGAGTCCCAAAGGGCACATCTGCTGCTGGCTGACGGGAGGGGTGGGGTGGGGTGGGGGTCGGTGCTTCTCATGGTGGGTCGGGCCCCCTCATCGCCACACCACAGCCTGGTCAAACAGAGCTTTTATTTGCAGTGTTCAGCCTGTCCTGGTGACCCCATAGTCCACACACAGGGCCACAGCATCCCAGCCAGGTTCACTTAAAGTTGTTCATTCACAGATCATTAGCCACTTACAGCAATGGTATGATATAAGTCGAACTAAGATAAGGATTATTCAGGGTAAAAATGGACGAGATACAGTAAATCACCCCATACTCACAATCGAAGTCTTCACAACATTCTGATACTATATGCTCGGTGAGGATTTCCATCATAAACACTAGCCGCTGCCTTCACATGGGTATGCATGTAAAGTAGCTAGATAGTGAGGTAGCTACTTGGCCAATGTAGTAGAAGCTGGTTAAACTCGTCTAACACGACTTGACTTAAGAGAAAGGCGCTGAGAGGAGGAGGAAACCTTCCATGTGATAAAGATCTTTGAAGAGAGAGACCTCATCAAACATTTAGGTGGTTGCCAACAAGGAAATTTAGACATTTTAGAAAATGTTTTGAGGAAGAATGCCCCCAAAGGGATATGAGCATTTCAGGGGTTGAGGAAGGGGGGGAGTCGAGTTAAATGGATATGCTGGAATAGACAACATATAAACAGGATGACAAATGGACTCCTTATGACCACAGCTCATCTAAACATCTTGGTTTGGACTTCAGACCTTAGCTGGGCTACCCTGTGCATGTAAACAGAGCTGCTTCGTCCTCCTTAAGGTCTTCTTTTGTCCCAAAGTATTTGCTTCTTAAGCCCTAGATAGGACTGTAAGGTATTGGGCCCTATGAATTTTTTATTTTATTTTTTTTATTGATTTATTTTTCCTTGCTTAATGTTTTCTATTTTATTTGACGTGGATTCTTCCTTTCAAATAAAGTGCTTTCAGAGCTTGGCAGTATAAATGAAACAATAGCAAGTGTTTAAGCAATGGACAGAACATAGAAGGTTTTGCTTATCAGGAACATACAGTACAGATGATTTTAATATTATATGACACGCTCACCTGTCACCATCTTTATAGCACTGGCATTTCCATTGTCTGTTGTTCATTAGGCGGTGCGTTTGAAGGCTTCCTTTCACACCCTGGTTGTGCTCCTCCTCTGTTTACACTACTGGACTTGAAATGAACATAGCTTCATTATTGTTTCCATCGGGATATCCGACTTCCCGCACATGTGTACTCTGCACGTCTTGATGATTTACTTAAATGCTACTGCAGTTTGCACGTGGGTAAACTGGGAGCATGTCCTTGTTTTGAATGTGAGTCATTGATTTCATTTATTTATTGCGGGTATTTTTCGTGTCCAGTCAGCAGCAGTGGTGACAGATTCATGTTTCATAGAACTCACCAGCACACAAACACACAACAGTCTAAATCCAAAATGGGGATATTTTACTCTGCTTGTCATTTGAAATTGACACAATAAAACAAAAAGATTGTTTGGTACGTACAATAGCTATGACGCCAACAGACACAGTAATGTCGTGGGTTCATTAGCTGTATGCAGAATTGATTCACATTCTTTGTATTTGCATCCCATATAGAGGTTTGGTGCTTTCCACACTCCTCCACAGATCAATTTGTTCCGTTCCCAAGTGCACCTATTAAGAGTGCATGGTCTTCCTGTCTTTTTACGAGGGATGTCTGTCGAGCAGCTGACGTGATAGCTGCTTAAACATCATGCAAATAACGTTTTGGATCTGTCCTCAAGCGCGTCATCACAGAGGGCCACACTGCTCCTTTCCATTTTATTGAATTGAGAGGCAAAACTTGTCACATTTAAATGCAAATGCTGCGTGTCCACTGTCACACACATTTTTTCCCCCGAATCGACCCTTGGGAATTGACTTCCTTGCTTCTAATGGAAACTGAGCTACTGAGGCCTGCTGTAATTTGATCAGTTGGTAGTGAAACCACAAGCCTGCCCCCCATCCCCACCATCGCTGTTTCCATTCGTCCTTTTCAGCCACTCCCAGTCAGCATATCTCAACACCTGCTCTTCAATGAAGGCAAACAGAGAAACGGCAATAGCCAAATGAAACAAAGACATCTACCAATGCCTTTGGCAGCTGCATGGAGCCGAGGTCATATGACACTGAGAGCAAAGTCTCCTGTAGTTTTATGTAGGCTGACTGCCTTTATGTAAAGTGATTACATTCAGTACATGTGTTCAGTCTACTGTGTGCACTGCGTCTCTCATTGACCCTTGGCACACAGTATATGAGGCGCTGTCATCCTTCGTACCATGACCAGTCTCAATACTGTCTCTCTGTCTTTTGTCATTCTGTCTCTGTACCACTGTAATCAACTAATAATAACTGGCTGAGTATTCCTGTGTAGCCATGCCAAGCTTACTGTCTCCTTAAAACGAGATCATTCATTTTATAGGATTATTAAGCGCACATTTTACAACCACATTATGATTTTTCTGATAAGTCATCTACCTTATCTGACTTCAAATGAAATTACTTTTTTATATCATCATCAACAGTAGTTGGTGATAAAGGCGCAGGTAAAGTGCTCAAAAATAATGTTTAAAAAGTAGTTCGTAAACGTTTTGTAGTGGAGAGGATTAGTTCAGGCTGTGTGTAATGTATTATAAAATTGTAACTATACTGATCCTTTTGGTAAATGTTTGCGCCAAGGTTAAAACAATAAGTTGAAGAAAAGAGAATTAAAACGAACAACAGACTAATTTATAGCTGTCTGGAGTCTACTGATATGTCACATACTAGGGTGTTAACATGCACATTATACTTACATTTTTGTGTTTTTCTAACTTATCATTGATCAAGTTGTGCTAAAAAATGCCACATCAAATTACAGTTGTTAAAATAGACTTTTATTTGAGAGCCACAATAACTTGTTCCTAACACTTCAACTGTCGCTCCCTGCTTCCTCTGGGCACCTTGCCAGACGGTGCTCGAGGCTCAGTTTGACTTGTGATCCCAACCTTATTCCTTGTAGAACGTGCGAGGTAGTGAACAGCTGTGGAGCCGCAGAGTGAAAAGCTATTGTTGGTGGCTTTCTTGTCTCCTATCACTGCTTTGGCTGAGCTCCAGGTTGGTGTCGGGGTCCTGTAGGTGCTAACTGGACCACTGTGTCAAGCTGACTGGGACCTGGCACAAAGCCCTACAGAGGAGAGGGAGGTGACAGAGGTGGAGGATGTTTTCCTTTCACTACAGCTCGCCTTCTTTTCAGTCTGCAGCATGCTCAGCCGTGCCGCTTGCCAACATCCCACGTTGTTTATAGTAGCATGTGGCCAAGCTGTTTGTCTGCCAAGTCCTCACACATAAGCCGAGCGTAATCATGTGCTCGTAAGAGGCAGCTACAAGCAGAGGAGGTGGGGTTAAAAAAACTCCTGGCTGCTACCCAGGAAACGTCACATTAGACTAAAAGCAATGTGTTCACAGCTCGGCTTCCAACATTTACATTCTACATTCAAGGCATTTGGCTGACCCTCTTCTCACAGCCCCACACTTCCTCTTGGATCACAATCATTACAAGAAGCCAACAGTAGGCCACGTGGCTGTAAAACCCACAGGCTAGAATACAGATTTAGCTAATTTAATCCTGACATGTGAAGTTTGCGTCCCAGTTCAAATGTTTCGCAGATATATCAAAAGTAATTACATTAAACTAAATAGGTAAATCACATCATAATCACCCAATCACATCTAAATATATGAAGAGGTGGATAGATTGTCACATCGTTTGATTTTTCGTTTTTGCAGAGTCAAAGCCATGTATTGACTTTGCACATCGTGTTGTTACAGCCTTGCCCTTTTTAGCTGGTTTGAGAAAAAAAATGGAAAAAAACCTCACACATCCCACTCTGACTAGTTGCCGATCTGGTTAATAGACGATCACACTGTGGATAGAACTATGGACCATGTCAACTGCGGTCGATAATTTCAAAAGCCACGTTAGTAAATGATTAAAGAGTGGCACAGATGATTTGATACAACAGTTGAGTTTTTAAGGTGGGACGCCAGTGAATGTAGCCTATTATAACTGTAGATAAGCGTATTGTAGCCAGATATGTGGAGGTTATCAGAACTATTGCTCTGTGTGTGCTGTAACTCACTATGGTATACAGTAAACTGGTGTAGAGTGTTTTCAGCATACATAAGTAATTGTCACATCCAGTTTCTAATTATTCTGTGTGATTTTAAAAATACAGGTGTTCAGCATGAGCGAAATCTGAGGGCAGTGTTAGATTTTTTTGACATGGTAACATTGCGCGTCAGACAGCCTATTTCTATCAAACAAAAGCCTATAAATGTGAAAAGCGGTTCAATAATGTTAGTGGCAGATTTGGGATGCCCCCACCCCCAGCAGATGTAGCCTTGATTAGCCAGCCATCTGGACAAACAAAGACATATCAGGTTTTCCTGCTCTAAATAAATGTGATTAGAAAACCTGAGGAAGCTCCATGCTGTCGCATCCGCGTGGGGGTCGGGGTGGGGGTTGAGCGTTTGATTAAATAGCCATTCCAAGCCTTATTGAATGAATGACAGCATACAATCACAATGAATACGTAATGCATCTGGCAGCAACCTTCTGAATGAACCGTTCAAGTCACTTTGGGAATGGCGTATTTCAAGAGGGGATGTAAGATTTTATTTGTTGTCGGCGTGGTGGAAAACATGTTGAGTTGTTTAATGTTGACATGGAGCAGCATTAAAGTTGTTTAACTTTAGGAAATGGGAACAACCTACTGTGCAAACATCTCCTTGCTTGTTAATCTGTCATCGGAGATAGTGTAGGTTTATGATTGTATTGTTTTTTGTATTCCTCTGTACGTACAATATGTACCGTCATTACTTGTTCATTATGTCCAGTGCTATCTGCTCTGTTATCTATATTCCATTCCTTGCCGCTGTAAGTTGTCAATTTGCCCTTGAGAATCATTACATGTTTATCTAATCTGATCATAAATGCTGGACTTCTGTAATATCTGTTTAATGACCAAACTGAAGCATAGTGGAATAGGATATGTAATATATTGCGTGCCGCTTCAGGTTGTTACCTCAGGTTGTTAGAGCGGACGTTTAGGTTGCTGTTTTGATTCCAGGCTCATCCTAGAGAGCCTGTCGAAGTGTTGTTGAGCAAGACACTGAACCCAGTAACTGGTCCTGAAGTGCAGGTTGGCTCGTTGCATGGTATGAACCTGCCATCAGTGCATGAATGGCTGAATGTGAGGTCAATGTTAAGTGCTGTGGATAAGTACCGTCCGTGTCTTAGTAAAAGATTTTGCATGTCAAATAGAATGGTGATCTTCAGGCTTTTTAAACAGGGGCTCAGTATTCTATTTTCTAGGGTTATATATCCTTATGGGTGAAACCGCAGCCCTCACATCGGTTTTGATGGATGAGTGAGTCCGCGGCATTTATTTGGGAAGCTCTAAAATAAACGCAGCTCTGAGTAAACATTAAGCCCTCAAACATAGATCAAGACAAACTCAAACACTAGTCTACACTCTGTGGTTCCTTACTGCGGCTGTCTGACGCCACTCGGATCAGGTGTGTGTGTGTGTGTTGGCGTGTTTGTGTGTGTGGCGAGCAGGAACCCAACCTTACTGTAAGCATTAAAGCACAAAGTCACACCATAAGCTTAATTACTTACTGCTGTGCGTCTAAATTATTCCTTCACCTCCCTCTGCAGCCAATACTTGAACATCTATTGGATAAGGAAAAAAAACATTGCCATTTGTTATTAAACTGGTCTGACCTCTGACCATCGATTGTCTAACTCTGGTTTTGTAAATAATGAGGATCTAGGAATTTAAGATTATTCTGCACTATTTGCTTTGTGCCTAAATGTGTGTCACAGTGTTCTTGATGCCGGACTGCAGGGACAAGGTGACGTTTTGTTAATAGTTGTCTACCATGAGGAAGATTAGACATGGTAGCTTTTAATTAACCCAGGTTATGTGGAAACTGGAAATCATTTATGTCTGGTAGTGATTAAGAATTTATGCTTAAATATTTGCTTATAGTCTGTCAAATGTGGGGTGCAGACACTTTATTCTGTCCAGTGTTGGAGAAAATCCCAGTAAAGCTTTTCTTTTACAATACCATTTCACGATGTGCAGTACTTCTGTATGAAACTATAGCTACTTTATTGGTCTTCCTTAAATCTCAGTTTTTCTTACAGTTGTTACTTACCTTAAATGTGTTATTTTATGTGGTGCAAATTGATTTGGATTATCACAGCAAATTAAGGGTTACATTTCGGGAATATAGAACATTGTTTTATAGAAACTGAAAACTGAAATCGTTCTTTTCAGCTCGTAGGTCAGTGATTGGCACTGTCATCTCACAGCAACAACAAGGTCATGAGGTTGAATCCACTGGGGCCTCTTTGTGTGGAGTTTGCATAATCTGCATGTGTTTGATGCAGATAAGGTGAACTCGAAACTCTAAATTGCCCAAAGGTTTGTGAGACTATATCCAGTAGATTATCCTGGAGACGTGTCTTGAGTGTAAGGTGCTTCTCACTGAGTGGACATAGATATTGCGAAGTGTTGGATGTATTTTCATTTTGATACTGGTACCATTCAGAACTGACGTTGAAATCACTCAATGTTAACCACTTCTGTTTTAGTTCAACAATCCTTGTGCCAGCCAGGTGTTTGCTATGGTTTGTTTTCGTCTCTGCATCTTTCCACGTTGCAGTGGTTGGCGCGTCCAGTAGAGCTGTAGCAGTTTGTCGGGCCCTGGAGATGAGCTCCAGATGCGTGACGAGCTGCACCATCCCAGCCCGGGTCCCTGGGGGGTGCTGGCCTGTCAGAGGTGGAATGCCCTGCACACTTAACACTAGCTGAGAGGAAACAGATACCTCTGGGCCAGAACAGGGAAATCGCTCCCTATCGATTAGACTCTACAGAAAGCTGTGAATTGCGCTTATGGTTTGAACATTTGATACTGCAGATTCAGAGAGATAGTCATAACACTGACTCCTCTGATGGAGGAAGCCTGAGAATAACAGGACTGGTTTCCAGCCCCCCTCATACCTCGCTGCCCTACTGCCACACAGCAGACAAAGAAGTCATTTACCCATCTGACTGCAGGCGTTGTGACCTCTGTCATTTCATATGTAATTGGATGTGATGTGTCTTAATAGCAGTGAAGGCTTTTTTGTTGATCGTGAATGTATCAAGTTCCCTTCGCTGTCAGTGTAATGAGAATGTATATAAAGGCCTATCAGGTCTGTGTGATGTCTCCAGCTGCCATTAGCATGGGGGTGAAGTGGGTGTTTGCTCTTTGAAAGATGTGAGATATGCATGGTATTTTTAGCCAAAGCTTTTAACCCATAGGACCAGCTAATGGCCGCTTTGAGTTTGACCTAAACAAAGCACTACAGTACTTTTCTTAAGGCAGCATTGACGGATGGGGCCCCCAAAATCTGGTTTATTGTAACTTCTTTTCTAGCCATAAAGCCCCACACGTTTAATAAAGCTGCATTCATGTCTTTGTGAAATGGTCAGTGCTTTGAATATTACAGACTATGTAATATCTGTCACTTTACACGCCACAGAACAAAACTAATAGCTGCAAATGAAATTATCCATGAGGGGTCACACTTGGGGGGGGCTCATGCAAGTCTGAGCAGGGACTGCTTGGAAAATCTAGGCTCAGGCTCTCCTTCCTCGTCTCCTCAAGCCCTCCCAGAAAGGGTTAACATATGGATTACTGTATGTGGTGGCACAGATGTGATTCACTAAAATGTTTGCTCTGCCTGTGAAAGGGTCTTTGAACCAATGAGTGTGAACTTCTGGCCACACCAGCCTATAAACGTTGCATTTGTGTGAGGCTGCGAAAGGGGCCAGCTAGTGTAATGGGGGATGGGGCCTCTGCCTGTGGAATGTGGTGTCTTGGTGAAAGGGCTGGAGCTGAGCAAATGCACTCAGTTTATTTGGCAAACCAGATTTGCCAGTTACCAGCAGACGTGTTTGCCCAGGAACTAAATATGCAGAGCCACCCTTTTTTTTCAGACATGACTCTTTGTTGTTGGACACATTGCTCTCTCCCTCCGTATCTCTGTCTCTGTCTTCCTTCGTCTCCCTATCTTTGGTCTGAAATTGAATGACGAATGAGAGGCAACAGTTTGCTGGTCAAGTGTGAAATCTGATTTTTCCTCTGTGTTTGTCTCCCGGCCTGCCCATTTTCATCTGGTCTGTCTATCTGTGACCCCCCCCTGCCCCCCCAAACACCCCTTTCCCCCCCTGTTTCTCTTTTTCAGCTTTGTAATTGGAGTGATTAATGGAGGGAGGGGTGGTCTTGCCTGGGGACCTGTTTTTCATGGGTCTCTTTAGAGGTGCAGCACCGCTGAGGCCAGGGCAGGTAGCTACACGTTCTGTCAATGGACGTTTAGACCCCTGTCCCCGCCACTTTGTCTGTTCCCCAAAAGCAAGAAATCTCCTCCAGCTTCAAACATGACCAGACGTTCAGACGCAGGCACACCCCTGTGTCCCGTTGTCTGCTGTCAACTTGCCCTCATGTGATATGTGACCCTTTTTATGCTCCATAATAACTCGGAATGAGAACAGAGAATCGCTAGTGGATCCGTTTGCGAAGAGAATTCCAACATGTGTTCCTGAGTGGCACTGAGATTTACTCCCCTCACGTTCATATGGAATTGCGATTAGCCAGAGCCTTTGTTGGTGGTAGCGTATGGTCAGCTCACCATCAGATCCTTTACAGTAGTTAACAGATGAAGGACACCATCCGCTCAGCCCAACTGCAGCGCAATTCCCTACACGACACCATCAATTATTTCTGTGGCCATGCAGAGGGATTAATGCCCCGAATATCTGATTTAGATTAGAGATTGCAGCTTCATGCAGTGCTTGCTGCTGATAGGAAACGTATTCGCTCTCTTTGAGAGAATGAAGGCAGCTTTGCGTAAGGACTTAAAGTGACAGCATTAGTGTTGCTGTAGTTCAACAGATGAGAAATCCTGCTTACTCTGTACGTAATCTGACATTAGCAAAGACCCAATGTTCCGTCTCTCAAATTAGTCTTCGAAGTAATGTCGCAACAATTGGCCAGTTGGCAAATCATTGTGTGACAATTTTGATAATCGATAAACAATTGAAGTCATTAATCAAGTGGAATACCAAAGATATGCTGTCGAAGATTAAATACATGTGGGTCAGGCTAAATTTCAATTGAAACACTTAAGAGACTGAGGAGATGTGTCTTTTTTATTGACATTATACAGATAGGTTGTTGTACCTTTTTGCCATCCAAAATGGCAGAGGCTAGGTCACAATATCGAACGTCGTGACAGTAACAGGAAAAAAAAAAGAACTTGGACCTTTCAATGGTTGAAATGGCTCAGTTTTTCAAGTTATGGAACAAGCAGTCGTTAAGCTACTCGGCGAGCTTGTAGCCTCTTTCCCGGATGCTTTATCACTTTTGTTGGCTGCGATCCCAATTTCTGCTGGAGGGCTTGATTGTGATTAAATTACTGCTGCAGCGTCTGTTGAAAAGATTTCCCTCCCTGAACTGTTTTGACAGGCAGCAATTTGGCTAAAAAAGATTAGTGGAGGAATGAGATGTTAAGAGTACCTGTGGGATGAGAGGGGCTCTTCTGTTATTGTGAGGTCATGTTACTGGTGTATAGGAATGTTGGTGAATTTCACCAAAGTGCCTGTGTGAAAGCTGGCAGGATTCATCCGGGTTTACCGCCTGTTTTTACTATGGTGACATTTCTTTTAGTCGGGTAGGTGTGGCTCTTTATGGTAGGTAGCTGTTTGCCTTTAATGAGGGCTCCCCGTGGAAACCTTTGCTGTGTTAGTCAAAGTCAGGGTGTCTTGTTGGGGGTAAAGGGGTTAGGTCACCCTGGGCGCTGTGATCCTGCCCTCATCTCAGTTTCCCTGGTGTGGCGGTAGATGACTGAGGATGATGAGTATTGACGTGTGCTGTGAGATTGCGTCCGGAGGGGGCTGGGGACTTCCCTGTGTTTGCACATCCAGGGCTATTGATTGGTCCTACTGTTCAATGGCTGTGACCCAGGGGAGGTGGTCAGCAGTGTGGAGCTGCGTAGGGTGGGAAACGGGGAGCCATGACAGAAGCTCGGAGTGATGATGATAGGGGTTAGGAGCATGGCTCGTGGCTCATGGCTAACAGGGCTAACAGGGCTCTAATGTGGCAGAGACATGTGCCTCTCTTCATTAGGCCCCCTTTAGTCTGCACGTTCACACTGGCAGGCTACAAACAACAACTCCTCTTTTGGCCTGCTCTGTTTCGTGAGAGCCAGATGTTTATACTACCATTCCACCACCCCATTTTTTACATTTTTCATCATATATGGACTTGCGGTAGGTTTTTTCCTACTCCTGTAATGAAAAAAACCTCTGTATTGGAAGTGAAAACAAATGTGCCAATACAATTCTAATACATCAGTTCTGTTTGAAGATTTTTTTGGAGTACTCAAATGTGACCCCAAGTGTGTTTAAAATGCCTCCAAATGTTGGTCAGAGTGTATAGAGAGCACCCTGTACAGATTTCCCACCCTGCACCATCCAGTCACCTATTCTGTCTACAGTATGACAATGCCCTACTTAAATTACTTTAACACTGCCTCCCACACATTATCTAGTAGGCTGACCTGTTTCAAAGCATGTGCGCATATTTGCATGAGGCAGTTTTTTCCCCAGCTTTTATGATTCCTAATGCAAACCTTGCACAATAACTACTTCCTGTGTTCAAGTCAATGGTGTTTCAGCCCACCCAGCCCCCAGCTGGAGGAGTGAGGGCAAATTGCACGATGCTTTTATTAAGAACAAGCCTCTTCATCTAATAACAGCTCTACTATCAAATTGGAGAAGTGCTGTCAACATCCTGAGCAATCAATGCCATCCATCCCCCACTCCCCAAGCAGCAGCCATTAACCCTTCTTGTTCCGGCATGCCTGGCCTCACTAAAATGGTGGCTCTACTCCAGACATCTTTCTATAATGGCTGTGTAGAATTACCCCCCAAGCTATGCATCGACATTTAAGTAGGCCGGAGTGTGTTGTGAGGATTGTT
The DNA here is from genome assembly GCF_046128005.1 of Genypterus blacodes. Lineage (NCBI taxonomy): Eukaryota > Metazoa > Chordata > Actinopteri > Ophidiiformes > Ophidiidae > Genypterus > Genypterus blacodes. The sequence goes on from NW_027466879.1 coordinate 11,803,096, forward strand.
CAATGCACATGGAGGGACATGAAAAGAATGTCAACTTGTTGCCAACAGAGGGTAATCCACTGTGCTAAGCAACAATGCTGCATGAATCCATCATTCATATGCCTGAGTTTAACACCTGGCACACTCAGAATCGAGTGTCAATGTGGAAATGCAAAGACCCATAGATAAAATGTACCATAGATGTATATGCGACATAATGTGAAAATATGTAAATGAGATAGAAAAGATGTATGATGCCGTGCTATACAAATTCATGTAATGTGAGTAGTAACAGATCAGAAAGTTTTAAAGGTAAATTGGTGTTAGGTAATGATGGCTTTCCTTGCACAACCTCTCTTGTACATTGAGCTTGTGTACTGTGTGAGCAGCCTGCTCACGGTCACTAAATCTGAGAGGGTGTCCCCGCATGCACAGCAGCTGACAAAATTGACCTCATGCAGAAACTTGAGGCTGCCAAGGTTTTCATTGACAGCACTTTTTGGCACAGGGATGTGTTCTATATGTCAGCTCTGTCATCCCCCACCCCCGCCACCTGGGACTGCAGTTCACTGCTGGTCATCCACCTGATCCTTATCCTTGATTTGGCATTGCGCCACCCAGTCACGTATGGCCATAATGTGATTAGGTCCCCCACCGCCTGGCCAGTAAACCTGCTAACAGCATGACAAGAACACAAAGACTGGAAACATAGGCTGCTTAAACAGACTGTATGTAGGCTACTGTTCATCCTAGACTCCCACCCCCATCCCCCCACACCGCCCACCCACACACGTGTACATATGTACATGCTTTGTCTTTTACAGCCTGGAACCTATTTTTGTCAATTTTACTTACTTCAGATTACAGTAACATTACTAAATACATTTCTCAAACCAACAAAAATAAACAGTTTGTGTGATAACCTACCCCACTGGACATTAAAACAGTATAATTGAAAATGCAATTTATCCTTAAATGCTTTATTTTAATATTTTGTTTTAACCTTAGGCAATTTACACATGGAAACACACCTTACCATAAGGTTGGAATAACACGAGGCACACAAGACCATGTAGTTCCCTGTCATTCATGCAGGCAGTGTGTGGGAAATGGGATTTTTTTTTAAAGAAGGTTTTCTCTGGGTGGAGCGCTAGATGTGATGAAGGGGCTGAGGTGACTGATCATAAGGAGTGGTCCCAAAACATCAGGATCCACTCTGACATGTCAAAAAGCAACATAGTGTTAACATTCCTCAGCTGACCAAGGTCCCAATTCAAGAGCCAACATGTCTATTCATGGTAAACGGCTTCCATGTTCCAATTACTGTTCTTTTTTTGAACCAGCCAGAGGACCAGACGAGATGAACCAAGCTCATTTGTAATAGCGAGAGTAAGACAAAGATTTCGGCTCCCACAAATCACTGGACGCCGCTGGCAACAGTCTCATTAGTCTCATGACCACAAATTTGCATTTCAGATCCCAACAGCTTTCTACATCTAGTCCATGTCCATGAGTCACCAGTTCCCATGTTGTAACTTGTAGCGGATTTCACACTTGCTTCTTGTATAGAAGTCTACATCTTGTCCTATCCTTTTTTCATACCTCACTACCAGCCTCAGCTTTCTACCTACAGTTAAAACAGTTACTGGGAGTCAGACTAATCATAATGAGGGGCTATTGCATTGTTATTGCCATAATGTACTTGAGATGAATAAATAGAAAAGATGCAGGGACGGTAAAGAGAGTGTCTTTAATTTGGCAATAGAAAATACGTTTACCAATCAATCATTACCATTGTTATCCAGTCTAATCACGTGTAGAAAAGTCTCAGAAATGTCTGAGAGATTTTAATCTTGTAGCGCCTTATCAGCAACTTAACTTATTGCATGAATATGAGTTAAAAGGTTTTACAATGTGATGTTTGATAATTACTGTCATGCCCGAGGCCACAGACAGCAGGCTCCAGATCATTAAAGGAATGAAACAAACAGAAACTAGCTGTTAAACACACAAAATAGAAGGACAAACAAAACACACCTTGACAACAGGTACATTTTATCCACCGGGATGTTCCAAACGACCCAAACATTTCTTCTTCGTGACAAACTGATATTTATTGCAATATTATTTATTCATTGAAGAAGGGTGAAAATGTGCTTGTTAACCAGAACAAATTGAAGTTGCATGTCAACTATCATGTAAAGGATGGACGATAGTGAACTGTGACTGACAATTATTGATGTGTGTTTCAGCAATAAAACATTATGAAAGTGCGTGGACACGTGTCACTTTAGTGCTGTTGTTGTAGGTTGATGTCAGAAACCCCTGGACCCCCCCCCTGCTCCCTTAATGCCAAGTGTCCCTCAGGGAGTTATGAGGGTGTGTGTGGATCTGGTTTGTATGTAAACATATTTGTGTTTCCTTTACAAATCCAAGGCCTGTAACCCGCAAGCCCCTGTCTGCCCTAAGGTATTTGTGATACTGGTCAGCAAAGATGGATGTTTGTTCGGCTGTTCTGAGGCTCATTGTAAGTCACACTGGCTTGGAGATTCTGTGAAATGACTACTATCTAAATTATTTGATATTCAACAACCAGTCTGTACCCATACAGTAGATGGAACACTTTGAGGAAATTATGACTACTAATGTGATTGATAAAACATAGATAGCAGAATATTCCCGTGTGGATTTTGATGCATCTTTGTTTGGTCACGTCTTACGGTCGGTAAGATCAAAGACTGCGTCGACCTCTGAGAACATCCAGCATGTATAAAAAAGTGCAGAATACAAAGGTTTTTTTCATGTCACCACCGCCATGTGATCATGCATGGCTATAATCTGAATTATCTTCTTTATAATCATTTATAGTGGTTAAAGGTTAACAAAAGTGGACAAACTGTGCAAAGGTCTGAATGTACCATACATTGACACACACACACATGACGATCCTGTTGTAATCTCTGTGTGAGTTGAAATAGTGGAATGTCTTTTTAATGATAAGGGATAAACTGAAGGGGCTGATTTAGGGTATGTGAAATCTTTCTTCTTGGAATGTCTGCACTTTATTTGTCAACTTTAAATTTCAACGAAATATTTATCGAAACACTTGGAAAAGATTAAAATGGTTGCTTTTGAGTAAAACATTTTTATTGCAGGCGTTGACTATTATTACCGCTATTCTCACAAATAAGTAACTTTTTCACAACATAATCTTTATCATACATGTTGAACATTTGAACTCTTACTGTTTCCTCTCTATTGCAAGTTTGTGGAATTAAACTGCTGATGTAAGTTTGAGAGGGCAAAGAAAAACACGTGTTCAATGACCGTTTGTATGGTAATAAATAATATAATTAATTTGCAGATAAATTCCACCCTAATAAACTTAAGTATTTTGGTGACAAGCCTTATTTAAATGAATTCCTCTGCAAGAGTGTTAATGAGTCTCGGGTATGCTGAGTTGACCATTTGCAGAGAGTTTTGATTGCTGATGAGTATTTGTTTAGGGAGCATGAATGTTGACAACCCTTACACGTACAGAGAGTGAGAGGGTGAAAATGACTTGCTCTCAGGGGCCTTGACAACCTTTGCCCTCATGGCTCTCGTTTCAGGCCCCATAATTGCCACTGACCAATGGGCTTCTGGCTGAAACTAGACCCAGAGCTGAAGCTATTAACGTCTCCCTCCAAACGGATCTTGTTTTGATTCCTGATGCTTTTATAGGTTTTGTCTTTAGGAGACATTCCTGGTCGTCACATACCGTGCACCCCTTTCTGCCCCTATTTTCCTTCCTTCCCGTCTTGTGGGGCCATTGCCACCCCCTCCACTCACAAACATGCACACAGCCTTGATCAGTTTGCATATATGTGTGCGCAATGGCTACTGACCAGCCCACCCTCCCCCGGCCCCTTCTGACAGCCAGCTACACTCCATGAACTTGGCCACCCGTCACAGCTGCGTTAAGATTGAAGGATGGGGGGCCCTTGTATCCAGCTGGGTCGGAAGACATGGATGGGGGCAGGGCAGGCCCAGATGCAGATGGTTTAGGTCAAATGGAGATGTTTGAGGATGAAGGGGGAGGGGGACACAGGAGCTCAGGGGCACAATAACTCCAGAGGTTACTCCTCCAACCTCTGGAAAAATGCATTCTTGAAGTTTGACTATATATTGTTAATTGTTTGCTGAATGACTGACATTGTAGTTCCAGTAACCATGGGGGTAATTCAGGGCAAAGTTATTTACTTTTTCATTCTGACATAAGCTTTTCATGAACTTTATGACCTACATTAATGCATGCAACCTAATGGGGTCATCATTTTACACATACATCTTTAAAATACCTTTTGCTTTTGTAACATTGTGGTCAGTATTGAACTTCTGCATTTCCATATTTATATTTCTTCCTCTAGATTTTGCACCTCTGACATGATAGCCAGGTAAAGCTGATGTTTGAAAATTAACTTATTACTTTTTGTAACTGACCTGATCTGTGTCTGTTGCCTTTTCTTTCTAGAATGGGAATGCAGGCTGGGCAGATGAGGCTGACAGTAGCAGAGGAAGAGGAGAAGCCTCCAGAGACTTTGCTAAGGTGAGCACTTGGAGACTGAACTCATGGATCATCATGAAACCAAACAGAAAACCTACAAGCTATCGGAATCAAATTTATGAGTTTTGCCTGAGCACCCGAAAGCATGTGTGTGCTGTGAGGGACAATGTTATTTCAGCCTTCACAGGAAAAATAAAAAGTCAAGGAAAAACCTGTAAACTCAAATTCAAACTGGTTTCCCCAATGTGCCACTATAATGCACCATTTAAATTAATGATCAGATCCAATCAACTGAAACTTAAAAACTTGAACTTAGGGAAATTCTAAATACCTAAACCTTTATGAAGATCAAATAGGTTTTCAATAAGCTTCTGTTTTCTCCCTCAGCTGTACGAGCTGGACAGTGACCCAAAAAGGAAGGAATTTCTGGACGATCTCTTTACCTTCATGCAGAAAAGAGGTAGGATGCCTCCACGGAAGTTTACGGTTTATGAAGTTGTACTGCTTATTCACATGTTCATGCTTGCTTCACTAGCTAGATCGTCACTTATGTTCCACTGAAAATGCATATATAATCCAACAATTCTATACAATCTACATTCTGTAGAAGACACTAGGTTAAAGAAGAAGAAGAAGACACTAGGTTAAAGAAGAAGAGTTGAGTGAAGTAGAATCTTAAACTCAGACTTCCATCTAAGTGTAAGATCGCATTGTTGTGCTTCTCTGTCTGTCAAGGTGTGTGGTCTAGTTTCAAAACTTGGAGAAAAAAAGAATTTACATTGTAAATTTCAGTGGGAGTCGATGAGAGATGTAACAGGTGGGAGAATCCCCCCTCCCCCCGCTTCACAGGTGGAAAAAGCAAATAAGACAATTTCCATTTCTTCAGAGTCATTTCCTGTCTCTGTGTGAGGAGGGGGGTTGTTATCTTTAACCGCCAGAGCAACTGAACAGATTAATTGTTGTCCGGCCTCACACGTCCCAGCACAATGGCTCATTTGGTCTGACAGGTTTTAGACCCCATACAACCTGCAGGGATTAAACTTGAATTATGAACGCTATGCCTGCGTTACTTAGTTAGCAGTTAACAGTGCCCGTTGATTGTGCTTGGTGGTATGTAATTGTCACTGATCAACTTTAAAACATTCAGCAACTCTCACTGGCTCAGAAATCCTTTACTAATTCCCCTCCCCAGAGTAAAGGCCTTAAAGAGGTCAGCAGGTGAGATCGGCCTCTTCTGATCCTGTCATTCTGCAGTATCAGAGCCGAGAGGACATGGCAGTGGCCAAACTAATTCAGTTGGCCAACATCCAGGGAGGCTCAGCTGACTGTGTGCTGCTTTGACACTGCTTATAAGACCCCCTCCCACCAGAGCAGCTAATGCACTTAGACATTAATCAGACAAATCTGTTGCCAAGCAACTTACGTGGCTTACAACGTCTCGAAAGGTGAATCATGATGTTTTTACAGTGGAACATACTTTACATTATGTTTTGACAGGCGGTGATGGGTGACGATGGTGTGGGCGAGCATGTGTGTGTGCGTGTGTGGCGCAAACTTCATTATGTTTTGTCACAGGCTATGATGGGTGATACTGTTTGTGTGGGAGTGTATACTTGATGCATAGTTTGTTTTGTCAGTACGTGACGGATGATGATGGCACATGTATTTGCGTAGATCCAGCCGCCTGTGCTCGTCGCCGTGTACATGCATACATTTGCACGCATGTGTCTGCGAGTTCACGTCATGGGAGCAGCAGGCTTCACGGCGTCTGGTCTGGTCTGGTCGAAGCACCCGGAGGTCTTGTTTGGAGGGTGATGAATTAAGCCGGGCCAGAGAGAGGGAGGGACGGATCTGTCAGGGCCCTGTTAGTATCTCTGTCCAGTGGCAGACGGGAGTGGCTGGCTGACCCTTTACTCATGCTGGTCAGACAGAGAGATCCATCAACTTGACTAAAATGCCACCTGACAGAGTGGTGTGTCACATTTCTTCACTCTATTGTCACTGCATTTACTTTTATATTTTGAAAAGAGATTGAAAAAAGTGAAAGTATTAAAATATATATAAACAATATTACAAAAACCTGTCTAATATAACCACCACATTACAAACCAAAAAATCACAAGAAGGCTAAATGCAAACTTTAGAAGGAAACGACAAAATGAACTTTGAAAATTTGAGCCGACTGCGTTTGGCTTGTGGAGCTAAATTACTTTTCCAGAGTCACAAGGAGTGCGCCTGCGGAATCAGCTTGCATGGCTCAAGTTCCCATATCAGCATCAGTACAAGCATCCAGGAGTGATGGAGTGCAAGGGTCAGTGCCTGACAACAGTTGTAACAAATATTAGCGTGTCCCTCAAAGCTCATCTATAATAGACAACAAGTGTCTTGGAAAGGAAGAGGAGGTGCAGAGAAATGGATGTGGTCCATTCTATTAGATTTCATTTGGGAAAGTAATAGAAAAACTAGAGGATATTACATTTGTTGTAACTAAAAAGGTAAAAATGAAGCTGTGCTTTATATGTAGATGCTATCATAATGTCATTAGTCTTGAAACGGGGACAGGAATAATAACAGCTTCTCTAGAGTGACTTTTTGTATCCTTTCTTTGATGAGAGCTGCTTTTATGACCTCTATTGTCTCCTAAACCAGATTCCTAATGGCGAGGAGCAAATTGCATGACCAGATTCCCCTTTTGCCTCTTTTGATTCCTCTTTCAGTGTGAAGATTATATGAGAAGATAAGCTAGACGTGCTAAGCTCTAGTTTTTGACAACCTGCAATTACAGAGCAATTACCTGTCCCTTCTTTTTACTACATGTACTTGGCATCTAGATTTTTTCTCACCTTATAAAAAGAACACATTATTTTTATGTCATGATAATGTGGGGTCTCTCAGAATATGGTATGCAAAGTTATGTGTGGAAATGCCAACCTCTCGTGCCCAGATTCACATGGAGAATATTTAACAATACCAGCTCCTTGTGAAGCAGATTGTGAGGTCACTTAAGTAAAATCCAGAGGAATCTCTCGACAGAAAGAGACAAATGGTGACGCGCTTTTCCCACCTCGACCTGGGGCCTCCAGGCCTTGAGAGGAAAGCAAGGGCGGAAGGAAAACTTACGAGGGATTCCCATTTCCTGCCTCTACGCTTAAAAACAGGCCTGTGTGTGTGTGTGTGTGTGTGTGTGTGTGTGTGTGTGTGTGTGTGTGTGTGTGTGTGTGTGTGTGTGTGTGTGTGTGTGTGTGTGTGTGTGTGTGTGTGTGTGTGTGTGTGTGTGTGTGTGTGTGTGTGTGTGTGTTAATGGTTGAGGAATTTTAGCAGCTGTCCTAAATCCTGTCTGCGTAAAGGGGCCCATTGATGGGCTCGGCATCACAGAAATGGCAGAAGGAGCGCACACAAACTGCTCTACCTTTCCTCCCTGCATTTTGTTCCTGCACTTACTTCTCTGTTATACAACCTAATTCTAGAGCCCCAAGAATATTTCTTGCACCCTTCACTGGGCCCCTCTGGATTTGACCCCTGACCTCCTTACTATTTGTTGGTTGTAATGTTAGTAAAGGAGCTCAACCTCAGTCTACCAGAGCACCAACTACCATTTGTTCCTGATGGAAATGTCGGCTAATGGCCTGAAATGTAAATGGAATAAAAATGCAGGAGAGCTCGTAATGTTATAGGAGTGCGGTTGGCCGGCTTGGGTTATGGTGGTATCCTTGTTTATCATATCCATTAAGGGTTTTGCTGTTTCACCCCCGCTGGGAGTGCAGAGGAAAGCTTCTACACGGGCTCAACACCATTAACCACCTCAAAGCTTTCGATTAAGCAGATGGGTGATTGTTTGTTTTGGTTTGACACCCAGCCACTTTCTCATTTGGGATGGGGGTTTGGGGCAAGAGGAGGGGCTGGGAAAAGGGTAAATGAGGGGGCAGTTAGTGAGGCTGCGGGAGCTACGGGTGCGTGATGGAGGAAAATAGAGGAGGAAAATAAAAGAGTGATGCAGCCAACTGCCTGTCAGCGCTGTCCACTTGAGATGATTAATGGCCACAGGCTGTGATGGACAGAGCCAGAGAGAAGGCGAGAGAGAGAGAGAGAGAGGGACACTCCTGTTCACTGAAATCACCAGTTGAGAAGGGGGGAGGGGGGTAAAGACAAGTGTTTTATCCCCTTGCACTCCAGCCAGAAAACCCCACACATCGCAGTCAGCAAGGGCTAGATCCTTCCCAGTGTGACACTCCAAATGGGAAGTGTAGACTCGGCTTAAGAGGGTCCACACGGTGGGTGATCGCCTCTTGAGAGCTATTTCAGTGGACAAATCCCCATGTAGTAGATTTAGGTTTCTTTTTTAAACCAAAAGTGGTAAGCTGACCTCGCATGTGCCACATATAGAAAAGGAGGAAGGAAGATGGAGATGATTTTAATGAAGACGTCTCATTTTGCTGCAGCGCCACATTCATGCGTGACCGTCTGTGGTCCTCGTTAACTTCACAGAGAATGGTAGTAATGTTTTCAGAGGCCAGGCAGAAAAACACAGGCATGCATAGTCAGAAAGGAAAAATGAACACACAATTCTATTCAACGATTAAAGAATTAATATAATTCTTCAGGCTTAAATCACTTTTTGCATCACTGAAGAAGTCCTGCTTCCCTTGAAAAACAGGATTTGCAAAGGTTAAATAACTATTTAAAGTTAAAATTTGTGGTGCGTTTGTTCTGTGGGAAGACTGGTCTCCCAGCAGGACGCAAGAGGAAGTTCCCTAACTGTAACCCTGAGACCGAGAGCTCTGTCCACACCAATTACACCATGAATGGGCTCTGGGGGATCCATGTATGCATTATATTACTCCCCGGTCAGGCTCACACTGGCCCTCGTAACAGGCGGGTGCTCTGTACAAACACCACACTACAATAGGAACATTCTCTGGCTCTTTGATAGGGCCTCATTTTCCTTTAGTTAACACCCCACAACTTCTGGAACGCAGCAGTACCTGGTTTGAAAAAAACCAAAACGGCTACGGAATGTAAAGTGAATGCATTTGTTCATTTGGGATTACTTTATGTATTTGACCGTAAACCTTTTCATTTGTTTTATGTCATTAACCAGGCAACTTATTTTAACTAGCTGCTTCAGTCTTAATAGGTTACCTAGGAAATCCTTGCAGCTTTTGAGGCCCTGGTAATGAAGTTTCAATTGGATTGCTGAAATAAAATGCAGTTGGGATTTCTACATTTTGTCCTTTATTGTCTTTTTGTCCGGCTTCATCCCCTTCCTCCTCCTCCTCCTTTGCGCCCTCACCACCCTCCTTCCCCCTCTGTTTATTGTGCTACAGTTACAACCACTGAAACTTGATAACACCATGGGGGATAGGGGCGGAGGGCTGCGCTTTGGCCTGCTTGGTGAGGCCGGGGGAGGAGGAGCTGGATTAAGGGGCCTCCTGTCCTACACAGGATGATTAATGGTCTCCAAAAAAGTGGGGGCCAACCTTTTTGATAGGGCAACGCTGACGGACAGCAGACAAGGGAGAGACCGTCGCGTGTCTGTATGTGTGAAAAGGGAGAGAAGAGGGCGAATGAAGGATGAAGAGAGCAGACATGGAAACCACGGTGGGAGACGAGGGCAGACGGGGTGCCAGGGTGACAGAGGGGGAGGTTAAGGGAGGCGCTGGACGTCTCGTGTAGGAACAAGGCCACACTCTTTCATTTCCCCTTAGAGGCAAGCAAGCGGTGGGCGGAGGCTTGACCGAGCTCACCAGTCAGAGCGATAGCCAGGCTAACACACTGGAGGACGAAGGCTAGAACTAGTAGCAGGGGCCCCCTATACTCTCAGGAAAGGGCGGGAGCCTAAACGCTACACAGAATCCAACCACTGCTTTCTAATCACTGTTCCAAGACAGACTCTAAAGGACGAGGGAAAACTATTCTTAATGGAGACATTCTTCCCCACACTAGTGATCAAAGATTGTGTGGTTATCATGTTGATTCATTTGAGGGCAGAGATTATCTTTGCTTTTTGGAATACTCCACCCAAGGCCTGGCAAATTATAACCCAGCCTTTAGGGAGTGAGTGCATCTACTGTGGTCCTGCTCCTCTCTTCCTTCAAAACAAAAGGAAATAGTAGTTTTCCTGATGTTTTTGTGTGAGTGTGTGTATGTGCGTGCAAGTGTTTGTGTGTGTTCGGAGGACATCAGATTAAAATCTTGTAACTTTTTGTTTCTTACCCACCAAGTCAACCAAGGCTCTTTGTGTCTCTTCCTCTCTCCCTCTTCCCATCCCAACCCCCAACACATACCCCCGGTTACTTCCTCAGTCATTTTCCAGACTGTTCCACAGCTCTGGATTGCCACTGTGCTGTCCATCTTTAATTACGACCATACTGTACGGGGATTTGAGTCTCTAAGCTGCAGAGCTGGGAGATTCTTAATCACCAGGCTCATAAGTAACCAAGCAGAGAAGAGGATGAGTACAGGCCTCAAGCAGGTTCATGCTTCCCAGTGAGGTTAACGGTCATAGGAAAAATAACATCTTGTTTTGTCTTTATTGGGACACAGAAAGAGAATACATGCATACAAAAAGACATACTGGGAATCAAGGCACTGAAAGAGAGGCGTAAGGCACCTTTCATCCAATATATGTCTACTGAATAAGTGTATATATGCTTCTGTTAATTATGAAGAAGGCACACGGACCACTCCAAAACTGAATCCCGGGCAACTGAAACTGAAGTAGAAAATGCCCTTTCTCCGAAACAAAAAATGTACTTTCTCAGGAAAATCTGATTGAAGATTTAAATATATTCCCACATGAAGGATAACATGGAAGCTTACAGTGGTGTAAAGGAAAATTTATCCGATTTAAGGTACATTTATATGGATTGGATATGTTCAGACTTCAATATAGTATGAAGGAAATCTGTAAGTCTGTAAATGGTTATTTAAGGTCAAATTGGGGCTGATAAAGATGAATGAAATGATAAATGTTCTTTCGTTTGGCTAACAGGGGTTTGTGTTAGTGTCTTATTCTTCTTGCTTCACCTTGATGTACTATTCTTATCACAGCACAGTGGCAAGCCCTTTAATTTCATTTCACTCTGACTTAGTTTACAGTGAGTAATCCATGTTAAGTCACATTAAGCTCATTTGGTATGTTTATTTTTGGTTGAGACGTTTTTGTAATATTTTACCCTGCTCATTGCCTCAAACATTTTCAATTGAAGTAATGGCCATAAAGTTCGGCTTCGTTAAGCTCTCTTCACGTTAAACATTACATTACATTACATTACATTACATTACGATCACGGTTTAAGGCCACTGCCTTAAACCTTTTAGAATCTCCGGTAATCAACAAATTGCCCAAACTATTGTCCAGTCTGTGCTCAGTTTTGTCTCTGCGTGTCTTGCGTCCCCATCTGTGTCCTGTGTGTGCTTTTAAAGCAATGTTTCCTGGCCTCCACACCCTTGTGATGGATGGTATGAAATACATTACAGCCCCCAGAGGAGCCCTACACCAGCACAATAGCCCTGAGCTCACTTCCAGTGCAGCTCTGCAGTGGCGTTGCATAAGAGATCGCTTTGAAAAGGGGCCTAATGGAAAACAAGATGCTTGATGTGAGGGAAGAAATGAACAGGGCAGTTACACGCAGCTGCCAAACGACTACTGTTTTTTAAGGAGGCCATTTTAGTTTTGTTACTTTGTTGTCAAATCTTAGGGCAAATGGTGGGGACACTACATTATGAAAGATGATTGTACAGATGAGGTTTAATTTTCCACAATTAGTCTTCAAACTCCAATTTTCATGATTTGCATCATCACAACGTTCTTATTGTTTTTTTCTGTTCAGTTGTGTTCGGTTTTGTTTCTTGGCTTGGGCTTTGAAATTAATTTGCATCTAAAACATCAAACGTCTAATGTCAGATGCCCTCCTATTGCATGGTCTTCCCAAGCCTAGAGGAATATTTAGCAGTTAACTTGTATTGTTGCTAATTTAGGAATTCAATCGAATACTCATGTCGGCCTCTTTTAATTCAATCTATATTAGGTAAACATATGCCTGCTGGCGTGGATTCCAAAAGCCCAAAATGATTAGCATTGATGTGAGATAAAATTTCCCCAACCCCCACAATGTCCTGCCTCATTTCAACATGTCCCTCCCTTCTCCGTGGCTTACAGCAGCTGATGTCTCCTGTATTGATCACAATGCCGCTTGGCCCCAAATGGAGCTCGTCAGCTGATGGCTTTATCCTTCAATGTGGGTGTCCATTGATTGAGGCTGTTAGCTGCGTTATAAACCTTGGTAGAGGGGAGCCCCATCAGTGTTGCACCTGCCAGTGAAGACATCACTGTCACCTACCAGTTTGACGACCAGTTTTAGAGCTGCTCACTGGTGTTGACTGCAGAAAAGGGTGTATTTTTCTCTCAGTTCTGCTTCACTCAAACCTCCCTTGGTGCAGAAAGTTAAGCACAAACTAATCACAGTAAGCTGTTGTTGATGCAGAAGCCCCTCCCTCTATTATGCGTACAACATACCATTGTCATGTTGCTGTGACATATACATTCTTGACATTTCTGCAAAGATCTGAGTTGGCTGCTTGCACAACAAGGCTATTACGTTACTTTTCTCTAACTCTTCCACTGAGATATAAATATAGAGGAGAGGTCACCCGCTGCATTTGACCAGGCTATTAAAACTGCAACACATGGTGATTTATTTAATTACACTACAACTGCCAAAATGCTATTTACTGTTGCCAAATAACCACTAAGACGGTAGTGGTTAGATGTCATCAACATAAACACAGATTTAATGCACAATGGATAGCCATGCACTTCAATAATACGTCACAAAATAATACGGTAGACGTGTTCATTATATGCAGAGTTCTTTGACAGTAGTGATAGAAAATACATTTTCTGAACAGTCACTTTCAAAACAAGCCAGTATCACTCAGTGTTAATGATAATAATAGTACAAATGTCAGCAATGGTTTCTAACTTTATTTTTCCAACCGCAACACATTGCAAACATATTTTCAGGACAAATACAATTGCTGCCTGGGCCTTAAAAGCCAGTTCAAACATGAAGGCCCCAGTGCACTTCAAAAGATGTAAGAAGAAACAACTAAGAACAGAGGACATCCTAGAAAAGTGTGTGCGGCACATTCTTAAAGAACAGGAGATATTTTTAGTCAAAAGGACAAGCAATGGTGAAATGCTTTCAATCTTAACCTATGTTCTGACTGAAGTTTCTAATACAGAGTAACTGACAACAAAACACATGTGTTGTGTGGGTTATGTTCTAGTGGTTTCTGCAGTTAATGGCGCGGGGTGCGTTCTGTAGCGCTGACGGCAACGTGAGCAGTAACGCAGCCATCCATACATTTGTTACATGGAGAGAACAGCTGCAGGTATCTAGTCGCCGATCCTTCAACCTTCATGGCTCCAAATTGTATTGCCTCCCAGTGTGTTACTCACTATGTTTATATGCACTTTAAAGCATTGGTTACGCTGCAATTAAAGCAATTAATTTTGTGCCGGACATTTAGTCAATGCGCAGATTGACTACACACTGCGATTATGTAACACGTCATCCAGTGTATCCTCAGAGAATGGTAATGATTCCTTGCAAGACTTAATTGCATTTTTCCCTTTAGCCACAGTAAGTTCAAATATTCAGACTATTGAGTGTATGTAATCATACTGGCTGTTGTGAAAGGTCCTGTCCGCACTAGTCTGGGCTTGCTGTGGAGGAAAAACAGCTCAGATCAACCATCTTTTGTAATGAGTGCATGCAACAAGTTGTAAAATAAAGTCTAGATACTTTTCTATCTAGTGGCACTTCTATTGTGAAAGTGTGATAGAATTGATAAAAGTGGAGATGGTTTCCCTGAATGGAAGACACCCTTCAGATAGCTATGATCCTCTACATATCCAAATGATTGATAAGAACCCAATGTAACACAAGAGAGATCAACCATCCGTCCAGCTCTGTCGGATCCATATCAGCCCAGTGTTGATTGGAGTCCAGTCAGTTGATCTCTGGGGACCAAGGGGACTTGGGTTACAGTTGGAGAGCCCATCTCACTTTTCGCGGCATCCAACCTTTTCAATCCCCCTCCCCCTCTATTTCACCAGGTGACCCATCTTCATGACCCAGAGAGAGGGAGTCATGTTTCTCTCCCTTTTTCATTCTCTTCCATTTCTCTCTCTCTCTCTCTTCTCTTCTCTTCTCTTCTCTTCTCTTCTCTCTCTCTCTCTCTCTCTCTGCACATTGACTTCACAGGTACTTTATGAGCATTCTGTGTATCACAAAATTGCCAAAATATAGAGATATTTAACACCTTGTGTTTATGTCATTCTAAAATCCATTTGTGTCATCATTAGTGTTCTGACAGTCAGTGTGTTAACCACTGCCAATGAGATTTACATCTTCTGGCTCTTGTTTTGGAGCCTTGCCAGTTTTGCTGCGTTTTCTACCACCGGCCGAAGCCGTAGACATTGCACAGAAGACAGCTACTTTAATCTATCGCCTGCTTGCTTGCTGTAATAATTCTCACTAAGAAGCTACTCTCACTGCTTCCTGAGTAAATAATAGCTTCAAGTGACTTATCCGTCTTTGAATGTTTGTCTTCCTCCCACTGTATTTGTTCTTTTTATTGAGACAGATAGAAGGGAAGAGGTGGTATTTCATCATCTTAAATAACATATTAAAGCTTTGTTGGTGCCTGTTTCATTAGTGAGATATGCAGAATAAAAACCGAAGGCAGGAGATGTGGTCCTCCCAAAAAATCTATGAAGATTTGGGCATTGATTGATAGGTCAATAACTGGAAAAAGTGTATAAAAAATAATATTCCTTTTATTGAGTAACATTATGTAACTATCTTTTTGGATTCTCTATAGACCATTTAAGAGGAGAAAAATAAATCTTGTAACCTTTGATAGCTAGCTGTTTCAGCTACTTAAAAACAAGAATAGATTAAACAAATAATGGATTAGCTGAAATTTCCATCAATATAAGAATCAATGGTAAAATAATCATTAGCTGGCCTCCTAGCAAAGATGCAGATGCAGATTGCCGCCCCAAACTGAACACAGCACTTTGTGCTTTCACCTATTTGATTTATTTATCAGAATATTTTCTGTTCATGTTTCCTTTTCTTCACATCTCCGCTCAGAGCAGCTGTCTGACATCAACTCAGTATTTCCTTCTCTCTTTGTTTCTCTCTCGTCTTTCTCCCTCTGTCAATTCACATTAATTGCACTCTATTGACATGACAGGAAAGACACCTACGCTGTCAAAGCTGAAACGCGTATTGACTGTGATATGATGGACATTAATAGACAACGGTCTCTCTCCGTCGCTCTGTCTGTCTCTCCACCAGCTGTGGCTTTAGCTTCATGCCTAGAATAGCGATGTATCTATAGTGTAATGTTACATTTAACTTCCCTTATGTGGCGGGTGCATATCTTAGCACTTGATATGAATTGGTCCGTCATGCGAGTGGTGGCTCTGCCTGGACTAAAGATAGCAAATTCCATACACTCATAGCTTTTTTACCTTTTATGTCCAGAGCCGTGCATTAAAAATAAAACAAACATGCCCCAGCATACGGCAGGGTCCTGACAATATGCTGCCCTGAGGTACGAACATGTAAACCAAGCGGCCAGCGGCTGCTCGACATAAAGTAAACTCTCAGCATGTGGAGTCCAGACACTCTTGTCTCCCTTGTCAGAGTGTATGTCTCAAAATAATGAAGGATCCAGGCTGCTGCTGGTCAAAACATCGCAAAGTATTAACATTCTGAACCCAAATCGACAATAGAAGTCACTTGAAGGATGTGGCAACAAATACGTAATATTCTGAAGCCGGTGGGCGGGGCAGGTACAAACACAAACAATTACAATGCTCGACCATCAAGTTAAACAGGAATGTATGAGTGTGAGGCACAAGTGACTGGATTCTGGATTTCACAGTTGCACAAATTCTCACTGATCGTGTTTTTGTCATCAGATAATTGAGTCTTGTCGACATGTTTTCATGTCATGAAAGGTAATAAATGAGTAAGCTGAATCGTTTTGTCTTATCTTGTGTGCGGATGTGGGGAAAAGAGAGGGAAAAGGTGTGTGTCTTGGGGTGGGCTGTCGGTGCTCTTACAGGACTCAGACCTTGAGGCCAGCGAGCTGTTTGTGTTGGCTGACACCTTCCTTGCAACAGTAATCCAGTCTTTCTCCAGTCAGATGGCTACCACACCTCCCCCTTCCTCTCTCCTTCTTTCCTTCCCTTTTCCTTACTTCCTTCCTTCCATTCCTATGTGTTACTCTTATCAATTCCCCTCTCTATTGGCTCGCTGTTCTTTTTTTGTGTCTTTGTCTACCGACTGATCCCCTAATTCTCAATTCATTTGATTTGAATTTTTTTTTTTTTAAAGGCCCCTCATGTGTAGTCGGCGATATTTAATTTACCGCTACTGGCATCAGGGACAACCAATTGATTTATTATAGAGGCCCTTTAATGCAAACAGCTGTTTCCTGCTAAAAATAGGTCAGGGGTCAGATGGAATGACCTTGTTTTTTGTCCTCCTCATATTAAGATGGAGAAGTGGAACTGTAATGCATGGAGGGTAAGGTTGATTCAACCTGACAGAGACTGGGTTTGAGCCTGCCTCTGTCTGTCACTGTCTGCTTGGGTGCCAACGCACAAGCAGCTTATACATATTTAACGTTTTTTATATTCATATCAGTGGAGAGTTTGTGTTGTATAGTGCAGATATAGTAAGTTGTTGTTACCCTGTGGTTTATCAAGATGAAATTTGTTTAGTAGCAGCGTCTCTTCAAACATATCGCCATTGTTCTTGAAAATCCTGTATTTGTAAAACCCCATATGGTGTTTCTGCCCCTCTTTGTCTCTTTATTGAGTTACTTGATGTCTCCTCGTGTTATTCTCACTGTCTTCCTTTCTGTCCTTCGTCTGTAACGTTTGTCATTTGAAGTCTGGCCGTTTGAAGGCTGGCCGTGTGGCTGTGGCGTCCTCAATGTAGATGGAAGAAGGACTTAGGGAGTGGTTCAGGGGCCCTCAGTCACAGCACTTCCCACCCGAGTGACCTATGACCCCTGGTGCCATTAATCACTAGGCTCCTGATGGCCCTGTCCCTGGGGGAAAATCAGTCCGGGGCAAAGGATGATGGGAGGTGAAGCCTGCAGCCAATTACAGATTGGCTCAGAGCAGCCGGGTGGACAAATCGTGGCTTTACAGAGAGGTGAAATATCCAATCATGGCCCACTTTAAAGCTTGACTGACCTAATGCCATGAAATGTTCAATATATAGTCTCATATCATGGCTTCTCTCCTCTGTATGGCTGAAATCTTTAGCTCGACTACTTCTTTGTTCCGCGGATGATTTTAAGTAGCAGCCAGCAAACAGATTGAACTTAATAATGCCAGAATAGAGTTCATAAAATGTGACTGAGACAGAAGAGTTATGCTGCTGTGATCAAAAGAGACGCTCTAATTAAGCCCGTTAGAGGTAAATGTCTCCAGGGTTGGAAACGGAGCAGATGTTGGACACCAAAGGCAGGCGGCATGTCGACTCTCTCAAATAAGGGAACTGGCTAACTGCCCAAGTTTTGCTAATGTGATTTTTGGTCAATTACGGTATTATCAAAGGTGTTTTCCCAGATCTTTCACATGTGGTCGGTCCATATTGAAATGTGAAACCTGGCCGATGTCACGTGTTGACTTATTAATGCTGTTTTGGGTTTCTATACCACCTCTGGTCCACTAATGATATATTGTTAGATATTTGGTTTCCAGTCAACCACATACACCCTTCCTCTCTCTCACACACACACACACGCACACGCTGCTCTGTGATCAGAACCTTTTTTTTTTTTTTCCCTAGCGTGCTGTTTTTGCCTCGCAGAGCACTTTATGATGAACTTGTCAATACATGACACTGGATGTGATTTGACAGCATATATGAGGCTTGAATAAAAGCATGGGCGTGAATTAAAGCCTAACTAACTGCTGGCCTGTCACTATGGGGACAGGGCTATTGTGCCTCATTTGTTGTGCTCTCATTGTTCACAGGGACAGCCGGGCCAGTATGAAAACATGGCTTCCTGCTGACCTGCAGTTTAATTCACACATCAATAACCCCTGGCTGATCTCTGACCCCTCTGGTTGTACTAATTGTTTGATGCAGGATTGATGTCCCACGCTGCATTAAATAACTGACGAGGCGCTGGCAGTGAAGCATTTGTGCTGCTTTCATTCGATGTGTGTTCTGGAAATGTTGCCTCTGCCCAGCGATTCAGCGCAGGGACGAGGGGTCGACCACCCTGCCATCAGCTCTGATTGCAATATAAGGCTGTGCAGTTGTAGTAAACAGCTTTGTAAGGTTATCCGGGCAGTTTTATGATATTAATGATCAACTTAACCTCATTAGATTTACTGTTCAAGTAGACATACCACTCCCCTGTATGTCATTATCAGTATATTATACATTATCTAATAGCAACCTGGTACTTTACGGCATTGTTGGGGGTGCAAAAATGGAACAAATCGTTTTGAGGAATAATGGCGAAGCTTGCTATGCCTTTGCAAAAGTTGGGGGGGGGGGGGGGTTCTCTCTGTATCTGCTATTACTACTGCTGTTGGCAGAAGGAATCATGCCACATGCTATTTTGCACCTGGTCTTCAGAGGTGCAGACATTTTGCACAGATTTGGCCACCGCCTGTAGCAAACAGAATACGTAATTAATTGCACTTATAATATCCCCGCCAGCATTTGTGCAATCCTCCTTTCCATGTATATCAATGAAGGAGAGAAACACACCTTCCCATGACTCACAGAGATGACATGCAAACTGAGCTTCCAGGCCTGTGCGCCTGTTATACATGTTATACATAACACCATGTAAGAGCAGAATGCATTAAATCGACATCCCAAACCAGCACAAAAGGCTTAGTACATCTGGCCCTGACTCTCCCTCTTTGAATTATGTCCTCTCCTCTCCTCTCCTCTCCTCTGGTAAATAGTTAATCTCAACGAGCTGTAAAAGAAGCAGGCACCCTGGCACAGCGCCCTTTTGTTGTGTTGATTGTTAATTGTCTCTGGAGATAGGATAGCTGTAGCTTTCGCTGGGCTGACCACAAGCTCATTTTGTAGCAGGGTGAAAGTCGGCCCAATGATCTCTCACTGAGCTCTCCCCACAGGATCTTTTTGACCTGAGACCTGTTTATCTTAGTTAAAGATTTCACATCCTGTTTTTGTACCTCATTTCCTGCCTTTCGGTGTATTATCAGGCTACCTGCTGGCCTCAGCTGGAATTTGGCATTATTGTTTCTTATTCACGTTATCCCTCACCCCCCTACAAGCATAGCACCCCTGATAATACTGCCACGCCCGCCTGACCAACACGCTTATATAGGTTCCCATGTGCGCATGGCTTAAAGACATGTCACCAACTGAAGAAAATGAACTAGGACTAATCTTCACGGCCTGATCACACTGCTTTTTTTACAAAGTCATTAATGAGTCCTGCAGCAGGTTAAGAGCCGCCTGTGTTTGGGCCAAAGGATTGGCTAGCATTAACCAGGAGCTCAAATCGGTGTGACTCCACTGTGCTGGGCCAGCAGAGGGGTGTGGATTTACTCAGTACAATCCTCTAAATGAGCTTCATTATACTGGCCTATCCATGAGCCCCCCATCACTGCACATGGATTAGCGGGTCATCACAACCCCCCCTTCCTCTCCTCGCACAGCGCCGTACCATGCCTACACTGTTGCACATTGCACTTTCTGATGCTATTACATACTGTGACCCGCCCAGCCCCCCCCCACCCCCCACCCCACACACGCTCCCTGCACGCTTTACTGCAGATAAGCTGTTGACAAGATTAATGCATCTGTATCAAAAGTCTAGAGCCGCTTCGTTTTGTGTTGTTTGCGAATCCCCTTTTCCAGGTCAAGCCGGATTGCCTTAACTGGGCTAATATGTATTCAAAGCCAAATTTAACAGGCAGTGCTGGCAGCAGGCCTCACCGTAGGCCTTACAGAAAGCTTAATAGATCAGTATCTAGAGATCAGAACATTATCCTGGATGGCTGTGAGAAACACGTGGCCATGGCATTAAAATCAAAATAGCTGAAGCTTTTGCACTACTTTTAATGTAATTTATTGTTTTCTTCTCCTCCGTAGGAACCCCAGTCAATCGGATCCCCATCATGGCCAAGCAGGTCCTGGATCTGTACATGCTGTACAAGCTGGTGACAGAGAAGGGAGGCCTGGTGGAGGTCATCAACAAGAAGATCTGGAGAGAAATCACAAAGGGACTCAACCTGCCCACCTCCATCACCAGTGCTGCTTTCACCCTGCGCACACAGTAAGTCAGCATTTGTGTGTGTGTGTGGGTGTACACGCGTGCATGAGTCGGTGCACACCTAAAGGCTTTCGACCCCAAACAAGCATCAAAATACATTTTTAGTCTCTGGGCTGAGTATAAATTCACAGTGTATCTCACACACAGTCTGTGTATTGTTGGTCTTATATAAATTCTAATTTAATCTAGCAGAGCAAAATAACGAATCTAAAGCGTGTGAGGGAAGAGCCCAGCTGGAAACAAATGCCCCTCTCAAGCAGTGTGTATTTGTGTGTGTCTGTATGGTATGATAATATGTGAATTTGTGTATGTGTTTGTGAGTGGGTGGGAATGTTAACCCTTGCCTGAGTGTTTATACTCATGTGAGTTTGTTTCCCTCACCAGGCCACCCTCCCTCCTCACATTCAAGCCCTCCATCCATTACATCACACAGAGCCCATTGATTCTCATAGATTTATTGATGTGATTTGGGTCAGAGTTCACAATGACTAAGGTGGGGTTTGATTGACAGCGTGGACACTGAGCCGGGGCTAAAACTCACTCTCTCGATGGAAGCCCCTCAGTAGATGAAACACCTCTCTATCGTGTCCACTAGTGGAGTGCCCTAATGAACCTTTATGTATTTTTAATGTTGGTGAGCTGCTGTGTACCGTCGCTCCACCCGCTCCATTTAATGGATGCTGCTCTTAGCTTCTTATTGATCCTCGGCACTGCAACCACACCATTATGCAGTCAGCATTCATAATATGTTCTTATGGGATGGAAAACATGCCAAAGCTGTGACTATGCATACTTGCAGAGCCGCTGTGACATATCCCATGATTGCACACTCGGTACGCAAACAATTCTTTGCACATACCAGCTGTCTCATAAAATTCAGCCACAAATGTCTGTTGATGGTATGAAGAAAGCTCTCAGCTGTCAGTCCAGTCCACAAGACAAATGCTAAAGATAGGAGATCGAGGTTTTTGTGTTGATGTGATGAATTGAACCCTGTTATTTCCTCTTTAGGTACATGAAGTATCTGTACCCATATGAGTGCGAGAGGAAAGGCCTGAGCTCCCCAGGTGAGCTCCAGGCTGCCATCGACAGTAACAGGCGCGAGGGTCGTCGCCCCAGCTACAGCAGCAGCCTCTTCCGCTTCTCCCCCTCTCCCAGCACAGCCCCGCACATCCTCTCTCCTCCCAAGATGCACCTTTCGGCTCTCGGGGCAGGGACCTCTGCCGCTCTAAACGGCCTGCAGGCCTCATCAGGACTCTCCCTCAAGAAAGGTAGACGCCTGACAAAGGTCATTTAGGCTTCAGAGGTTAAAAATATGTGGACTGTCATTGTTCTATTTTACCTGGGGCTTTTAAGTAACTATACATAGATGACAGTATGAATGAGTAATGATTTGTTGGTTCAGGCATTATCTTACCCCCTTTTTTATCTAAAGCACCCACATGTTGCTCTATGTATCAAGTCAGTATAGACCCATTTTGTCTGCAAATAGTTTGAAGTAAATTGACAAAAAACGTACACAAACACAGTTTTTTTGTAGCTTCCAGTTCCTCATTCATCATCATTTGGGTGTAGGAGTTGTTTTCGGTGAACGTTGACAGTATGGAAATCAGTCACCACTCTGATTGGTCGTCTCTTAATCGCTACTGGGTGTGTCTGAACTTACCACTCACGTAACGTGGTGTCCAAGCACCCATTCAAGGCTGTATTGGTGGTTTTTTCTTCAGTGCTGATCGAGCTAAAGCGGCTGTAGGTTCGATTTTTCCACATTGGGAAGACCTTTCAAAAAGGGTTCTAGGCTGGGTATTGGCTGGGTATTTCAAGTGAGGGTCCTGCGGTGTCTAGAGGGACACTGTTCTGGGTTTTACAGACAAGGATGACTAAAAATGGTATTGTGTAATATGGGTACTTAAACGCAGCTTGATTATCACAAAGCCCAGAGATTTATTTATTCCACCCATAATAGTTTATGCCGGTTAACACCCCTGCTCGCAGCTCACAGATGTAAATGTGTGTAACTGTATGAGAGGTGAAGAAGAGTAGTGGTGTCTGTGAAGGTTCTCAGTGATCCAGTTCATGTAGTCAAGGGAGGTTGATTCTCAGGCAAGTAGAGAGGTTGTGGAAACAAGAACACATATACTCTGAAATGTTTCTCTGGGCAGATTGAGGTTAAATAAAACTGGGTAAATGTTTATTGAAATACTGTAGCTTCTCTATACTGGATGGACTGGAGAATTCCAGTTCTAAACGTCCAGAGGCATTTAAGCATTCACAGAGAAGTAGTGCCCTCTGTTGCAATTTAGTAATACTGCAACTCATCATATAAAACCATAACATGCACCCTTTCTCCTTCTTTTGTGTGTGTACATGTGTGTGATACTACCAGGTGTGTGTGTGTGTGTGTGTGTGTGTGTGGGGGCCCCCCCCGCCCTTGGCTTTACTACTGATTAATAACATGGTTCCCACGCCGGGGGGACACTTTATGACCAGCGCACTTTAAATACTTCAGTCCACATCAATGGGATCCTCTTGATAACTGTCATTACCCGCCCGTCTTATCTGGTGTCGCCTTGACTCGGCTGGAATGTGGCTCAGCTGCCAACCACCATGATATCCATGGCGTGCCATCTGCAATGCAAACATATTTAAACCATAATTTACTTGATGTGGTCTCGCCTGTCATTTGTCTTTGGTGGTTGAAGTCCATTAAAACTCTGACGAGTTCTTAGGCATTCATATTGTCAAAGATACCAGCGTCCACCTGCTCAGACAGCCTGTCTGCTTCTGTTTCCCAGAGTGCTTTGCTCATCAGCTCCTGTACAGTAAACCATTAGACCAGGCCAGTTTGTGGATGGTTGTGATTACTTGGCTGTTAACATAAACCCTTCACCACATCCACTTTCCTGTGTTTCTACTTGTCTGACATGACAGTAAAATATTGTGAGTTACAATATCAATAAAAGAGCAATAACTGCTTTTCCTTCAGGCTAGAGTGAACATGTGCATTATTGTAATTGGATGCTCTTAGCAACTGTGCTATACAGTATCATTGTTGTCATATTTGACTAGATGTTGTCTGGGGTTTGACGTATTGTTATCGACTGTACAGTAAAAATCCATTTTTCTTCGTCTTCAAAACTGTTACTGCCACGTGTACAATTCCCTGAGCTGATTGTAATGATATGTAATTAAACAAGAAGTAATCATTATGTGAACTATACTTTTAGTCTGGGAGGCTGTTTTGCTGACTTATAATTCTATACTTGTATCAGGCTCCAGACATATCTCAGCAGGTCTGTAGAGTATTTATAGTATAAGCAACAAAATGCGACTAGACGACTAGACCTGTGGAGATTTCATTTTTCTCTTGGAGCAAAGTATCATTGTCACCCGAAGGTGACTTTCCTTGGAGTGTAGAAGTAAAATCTAACACTGACATCAAGTCTTAGAACAGACGTCGGCCATTATAATTATTAATCTTTTCTAATACTGCTCACTTTCTCTCATTCAGAGGATCTAACATCCTCCATAATGGCAGCGAGACCCTCCATGGCCTTGGCCCTGGGTCAGCAGCAGGTTGCCGGCTTGGCGCGAGCAGCCACTCTGGAGCAGCTGAGGGAAAAGCTGGAGACCAGCGGCGGACTGGAGGGACCGGAGAGGAAGATGGCACGTCTGGCAGAAGAGCAGCAGCGCCTGATGCAACAGGCTTTTCAACACAACCTGCTGGCCATGGCTTCCCAAATGCCCATGAACCTCCGCCTGGGAGCCCCCGCCATCACCACCAGAGGTCAGTAGTGGAAAGGTTATGTCCATATATCATGTTAATAACAACTGAACTTAATTGTCTTTATTTGTTTTAAACATGTAAGGGTCTGGTATATATTTTTATATATAGTTATGATTGGACTGATAAAGGACAATGATGTACTGTTAAAGTAGTAGATTTCTAACATGTTGTCCACTGCTCTCATGTCACAGCAGAGGAGAAGCAGCAGGACATGTCTCTGAGCATCTCAACCAATGGAAATGCCAGCATCACTGTCTCGGTGGAGGTCAATGGCACAATCTACTCAGGTGTGTGTGTGTGTGTGTGTGTGTGTGTGTATACTCGTCATGTTTTCTTACATTATCTTTATCTTGTTTGATTTATCTGCCTAGAGTCATGATGAATTAAAGGATATTGAATACAATCTTTTAAACCTCACAACATCATCATTGTGACAAACTGTGTAGCAATGTTTGTATTTGCTTTTATACCCAATGATGCATTGAACACCATTGTGACCCTTGATGCTAAAGTTGTGATGTCACCCACCTCCTACAGGAACCCTCTTTGCTCAGAAGTCTGGAGGGGTCCCTGGGTCTGCCATGTCGGCTGCTGCTACGGGGCCCCCTGCTGGAACCAGCACTAGCTTTGGTTTCTCTGCAGCTCCGCCGCAGACCCTCAGCCCCGCCTCCTCCTCCTCCTCCAAGGGGCCTGGCTCAGCTGAGCCGACCCCCAGTGGATCACCCTAACTCAGGCCGCCCTTTGTACCTTCTCCCCAGGCCTCCCGTCCACCCGGGGGCCCAGCATGAATATACAGTACATTGAGAAATGGATAAGAGTAACAAACTGTTGCACAACAAATACCTCATGGATCCTGTCAACCCCTTGGCTATCCGATCATGAACACAGAGCCTGAGAATATTATATGACATGTGCTCATACGCACACCTATGCATTTTATTCAACACACAAACACATTTACACACAGCACACTAAAAACACATGCACATATACAGATACACACGCACACACACACGCGCATACACACACAGCACACACACACACACAGACACACACACACCATTTGTTAATCCTAATGTACATGCTAAACACAATCAGCTCAGCCAAAACCCACTGACAGGTATAGTCACAACTGAACTTGAAAAGTTTTATCTTAGGACATTTTGTTTGTTTGTTGCCATTTTGTTGTCTTTTTGATTTTGTGTTTTAGAATGATTTTTTTTTTTTTTTTTTCTCTTTTTACATACCTCAAATCAAATAACCTGCAGTGGTGTCTTTACCTCAGGAGCTGTAGTATATTTAACCTGAATCAACTTTATTTTTGTATTCTTTTTGACCTAGTTGCAATCAGGGGAAGTCGGGTAATTCTCACCAGGGGAGCTTCATGTACAGTGCTTCCACCTCACAGCAACAAGCCT
The DNA here is from genome assembly GCF_046128005.1 of Genypterus blacodes. Lineage (NCBI taxonomy): Eukaryota > Metazoa > Chordata > Actinopteri > Ophidiiformes > Ophidiidae > Genypterus > Genypterus blacodes. Next base: position 11,829,197 of record NW_027466879.1, read on the forward strand.
CCAACCTCCAACCCGGGCCGCTCAGGTTTCCCAAACAAAGCTGTAGCCTCGGACCGCAAACTGGTGATGCTGTAGATCAGCTCATCAAATACCTCATGTCATAACTTTGGTTCACGTCAGGTGCATTAGAACGGTGGGAAGTGTGCACCCAAGCTCCCCATTGTGATTCTGATCATTAAACCAAAATGTAATCTCCTGTCAACAGTGCGTGGACTCTTAGTGTCCACAGAAACACCTGACGTTAACTACCAACCAACGCCCTCTGCAGGTCTGCACAAGCTGTCTTTAAGCAAGCCGCTCTTGAATTCGGCGGATCAGCGAGTCTCTACTTCTGTTTTTAATCCCCTCTACAGAATCGAGTTTGATTGCGTGTCCCCCATTCGTTAGTGCACCCCTACCTCAGCTGTCAAGGAACAGAATGCTCACTGGACAGCTGTATCCTCCACCATGCGCACACAGCTACTCTCCACTTTCTCAGACCTCATGTCGTCCTCTCTCCTCTGGAGGGCGTCTCTCTCTCAGGAAGCCACGTGACAACTCCATGGGCTGCGTTGAAGAATGCATAAGTCATCGAGGCTGTTCCAGGAATACCTCATTGGACTCTCTCAAAAAGAGAGCTACACTATATACCTCATAATGCTGCAAAGCCAATACGACTTGGCCTGGTGGAAATCCCGAAAACTGAACTGACATGAACATAGCTACAGGCTGCTGGTGGTTTTGTGGACAACTACCATACTGAAGCGGGCTGGGCTTCTTATCTCTCTCCTGTATTGACCTATAGAACTTGTTTTATTATGCTTGCTTCTGTTTCTTCATTTTGTTCCTTTATTTTTTTCTTGGTTTTCTCAAGTTTTAGGTTGTTGTCGATATCTGTTTTCAAAGGAGAGTGTTATTTGCAAAATTAGCTTTTTTTCAGGGAAAAGAATGGTTATTTCCTCAATGCCTCGTGTAGTTTTGACATGTTGGACTTTAACAGATGTCATGGTCCTAAAGGGCCACTAAACAGACATAAATGACCATGTCAACATTAAAGGTCACTGCTTCGACAGTACCAATGTGACCTGCATGTGTACAATCATGTGGCCAGTGCTGTAACACCTCAATCTTCTGGTCCAAGTTGGCCTCTAGTTATTGCACAGCTAGATACCAAAGACTAGTCAAGTTGCTCCTCTAGACTGATCCTCAATCAATCCAGTCCTGACCTGCTGTGCAGCGCAGCAGGTGGCACAGTGGGTGGTTGTTGTACACAGCAAGGCTCCTTTTGACTGCCCAGAAAATGTAGTGTAGGGTTTTTTTCCCCCTTACAGCAAGTGAAAATATCTTATGGTCTGGTAAGGAAACATAATCGGTTCCTGTCAGGTTTTGATTAAAATAAAGTTAAGGCCTTAAAAACTAAATGGATTGAGACGTTCACAGGCCTGTGTTTAAGTATTTAAGTAGTGAGAGAGTCGTAGCCCAGGTGCCGTGGCTTTCCTGAGCACAGTGAAATCTTTTGGACTAATTATGGGACCTTAGTTTGGGCCGAGTCTGGTTTCGAACACAACAGCCATTCTAGACAAGAGACCTCCTCACCCAGTGAGGACACTGTCCCACATGTCTGTCCCCTTGACTTTAAGACAAACTTCTCAATGATCCAGAGATAGATGCCAGCTGTCTGGATTATTCCCCTCAAGCTGATAAGGTATCCCCCCCCCCTTAAAGATGATTTTCTCTAGCTTCATCTGTTGAATGTGAGGCATTTAGAAACCTCTTACGCCCCTTAAGTGTGATCTGAGGTGGGCAGCTTTGTTGTTTTTAGTTAGACTGTATGCTAGCCATTACGTGTCAGGTTTTGCAGACGTTCAAGCATTGCGGATCGCAGTTCAGGGCTTGAGGACTTAAAAAGACAGTGCTGTTTGTCTTTTGGCGTACCCTTCAGAACCCTGTTTGACACATAACTGTATCTTAGAAAGGTGAGTCGCTGCCTTAAAGTCGTAGTTGCTGGTGTGAGATCCGGCCAGTGCAGGTTTCAGTACTCAGCAGGCTGGGGGAGACGTCTCTCTCTTCAAGTTTAATCCTTAAGAGAGGAATCAATATCTTTTTGGTAACAATCCAGACATTAGACACAGACTGTCAATCATGCTGTTGGTAACAACCAGGTTTTGCTATTTATTTGTTGATTTTTTTTTTTCTTCTTCTGGTGGACCTTTTGTAGTAACAGGTTGCTCGATCACTCAGGCTGTGTTACTAAAAGATTTATTCAATCCTAATTTCCTGTTTCCTCTGCTTCAGCCTAAGCAACGACTGTTCGATAGTGTAGCCTCACTGCCTTTCTATGTGAGCGAGTGTGTGTGAGTGTGGCTGTGTGTGTGTGTGTCTGTGTGTGCGCGCGCAAATTGAGCGTACATGGTGTGTGATAATACCTTCAAGAATACTGCAGGTGGTACCATCATATCGTCTACTATACCACCCGGAGGTGCTGGTGTTGTACAGTTTACACCTGACACGTGTGACTTTACATTCATTCTTGCAGGTTTTATCGTCTTTCCCAGCATCTCACAGCTCCCAGCGTGGTTTACTGGTAGCCGCACAATCCCTCTCATGGTTTCCAGCAGGGAGCGCCACTCAATCAGTGGTTGTCAGGGAGGCGGCAAGTGCTGAGGGTTTGGTGAAACCCTGCCTCTCCCCTACTCATCCCATTCAGCCCAGGTTTCACATCAGCAACCCACTCCTCACCTCACTACGCTCAAAGCTCTTGTACCACCTTACTAGCAGAGTGGTTTTGAGTGTAATTGGGTTGTGCCTGTAAGCCTGCTATTGCGTGCGTGCGTTTGTGTGTGTGTGCGTGTGTGTTTGTCTTTTAGAGACCCCCCTACCTCGTCAGACCACAATACCTCAGGGCAGTGGGCTGCAGTCACTGTTGCATTATTTCGATGTTGAAGCTACATTGAGGGACGAGTACTGAAGAAGACTGTGGTGACTCGGCTGAATGCTACTTAAGACTCACTTTTGGTTTTTTTGTTTGCATTTTGGATTGTTTTTGTCTTCAGTAACTGCAGGCGAGGTCTCGTCACTCAGGAAGCTGTGAAGTCTGCAGAACCTTTGTCTCTCGAATGATTTTTGGAGTTAATTCTGTTTTAAGTTGTTTAAAAACTAACCTGATCTGTGTAAAAACAGGCGCATATGCAAGTGGTTATCGAATACCTCATTTATCAATTTTATGTTGTTTTTGGCTTGTACAATGCTCCGTATATTAATTCATCTGTGGGGTTTGTGCATATTTTTGTACTGTTATTATTATTGACATGATATTACTGATATTATAGTTTTCTCTTTGATTAAAACAAACAAATAGGACAAAACACATGAATGCTGGTAAAAACTGGTTTGTGCTGATTGTATTTAAGAGGAGCACTTTTCCAAAGTGGTTTTCACACATTCAGTTTTGTTCATATTAGTAATATAAAGATATGGTTCTCAGGGCTTTAAACTTGTATGTCATGATAAAGTTTTACTTTATATCTTACTTCTGTGTGTCATTTTGTTTCTCCTTCCTATTTCAGACACCGCAGTCATACAGAATGTGGTATCACAAATATCAGCTGTTATCATGTGCCTGCTGGCAGAGGAAGATATATTTCCACAGGTCATATTTCTCGGTACAGGATCCTGTTTACGATAAACAGGTTTCTGTCACAACCCATACACACCAAGGGGCCAGAGGAAGTGTCTGAATGTCAAAATATGTAGCTCATGTGTCATTGTGGTTGAGAAACTACAGCATCTAAAACTTGTTAAAAAAATATCACGTGTGTCATGTGTACATTTGTGTTAACGTGATACGGAAGTTTCTTGAAATGTCCTGTCTGAAATGTGACAGTTTCTTGTAAAATGGAGCTTTCACTTCACAGGTCCACAGGCTTTGAACAGATCGCTGTGCGAAACACATTGAAAAGCCTCCAAAAGCAACTCGACATGAAGTTTAGTTGGATACAGATATGTGGTTTACAATGCAAATTTACCCTCACACATCTGGATTTCTAACATGAAGTGGCTGAGAGAATGTAGACATACGTGCAGGGTGTTCTCTTAACTCCTATTTGAATCCACACAATATATGTGTTGTGATCCTAACGTTGATCTATGCATTGTTGAGGTAATGGCACAGGGTTTCATGGGGATCCATCTTGGTAAGTGACTGAACAAGGTTAACAACATTGTTTTTTTTGTAAGTTGCAACAATATGGAGAAATTACCTGGAAATTCTGTAGCTGGAGTATCACTTTAAAGCAGAGGAATATTGCTTCGGTGTTTCGATTACGACAGTGACGTTTGCTCAAAGGAGCTCAGCGAAGGCTAAGCCAGCTTAAAAGTGCTCAACACTCATGGACACTTTTGAATTAAGATACAATATGTATTTAATGAATAGAAAGATATGAAATGGTTAGACATTCATAAATATAATTTATAATTTAGCTCACATTCTACAGGGAAATTCAGACCCATGACACAGATCCCCATGTTCTCATTTTCATTTCATCAAGAGATCAGCAGTGCAACCTTGCATGCATGCACATCACACATCTTAACATCTTGTTATTTTTACATTTAAAGCGGTTAAGAGCTAGGACATCATCATCATCATCTTACGATTTCTTGTGACCTGAAGTTCTTTTATCTACCTTTGTTGAACGCACTTATTGTAAGTCGCTTTGGATAAAAGCGTCTGCTAAATGACCGTAATGTAATGTAATGTAATGTAAGTCTATCTTGAAGCTGAATTGGTAGATTAATTACTCTTTAATTACTTAGGACTGACGCTCTTGATCGCCAAAGCCAAGAGACAAACCCAGAGCAGTGTGTGTGACGGTCGGCCCTGTGCCCCGTTTTGCAGCCGCAGTTTGTACTTGGCCAGAGTTTTACTGTAACCCAGCTCCTCCCTCACACACCTGTAGGTTCCCGCGTCCTGAAGTCCAAAGTTGTCTATCAGAAGGACGCACTGATCGTTCTCCGGAATGCAAGCTGATGAGCCTTTGGGATGATGCCAAGTATAGTTGGCGTGATGGGATGATACTGGACACTTCAGGAAGTAATTGAACTGCGAAGGAATTGGGATGCCGTCCACAAACTCATCTTGTACCACTGCAAATAACTGTGAAACTGTGAAAACAACACAAGATGGTGCGTGTGTGTTTGTGTTTAAACACTTAGCCAAACAGCTACAAGCAAAACCATGACAGCCAACACAGTTAAGCTACCCGAGGCATGTGATGTTAATTTATTTATTTAATCTTATTTATCCAGGGAGGATGCTTGACGAACTAAAAAATATTCGCCTGGAGAGCAGACAAGCCTCTTGGTAAAGACACACACTTCATTTGAATCGCTTCAGCATAATGTTAATTGTCAAATACACCTCAGGACTGAGAAGGAGCCAAAACAGCAGCAGCAGGGAAGTGGACTTCCCACAACTTTTAACTACTTTTCACTCAAAAGCTTGCTACAGCTGTACTTCTACTTAACTCCTTAACTTGTGGCTTGAAAAAGTACCGTTCCAAAGTAGTTCCCCCAGCACTGTGCTTATTAAAGAGCTCAGTCATCTACATGTCCCATCAAACTCCACCAACACTCACGAGTCATCACGTGACCCACTAGTCACAAGTGAGCCACATGCTCTGCAAAACAAATGACTACCACTATTTCAACATCCCCAATTCAATTATGTAGGCAGCCGTATGAAAAGCATCTATGATATCAGGGGAGCACATAAGCAAAACGACTAAACTGAATTTGAATAAACATGCTGCATACCAGTGCGGGGGTGGATGTTACTAGGAAAGGAGAAGTATTTGATAAGGCGATAGAGGCAGAAGCTATACCGTAAAAGGCCTTTAATGATTCAACCATTACCATGATGTTGTTCAGAAATAGCATTTTTAGGGGGTAGATACAAATAAAATGGCAGAGGTCACGACAGATTTAATCTCAGCCGGTCACTACCTCAAGTTTAGAACACAACCTCTGGTCTATGCTATGATTTGATCCATCAACCTCTCAGTTAATGTTTGGGTCCATAGATGTAAGCGGTCTAAGCAGCAGTTGTGGGCTTTGTCATTGTGAAATGGAAGGTTTGGTTTAGGTGTAGGATACTTATTATGTTAAGGAAGAAGGCGGAGGCGGTTAGGTTTAGGGTTAGAGTAAAGAAATGTGGTAAATGTATTCTTCTACCTTTTTCAGAGACCCCTGACTTGCAGAATCTGGAATAGTCCCCTTTCTCCACATCCTGATGGGTTTTACTGCAAAACAGGAGGAGTGAAGATGAAAACATAAATGCAGGACATGAGTTCAGTCCATACAAGCACAAGCACATCAAAGTAACACAACTGTACGAACGCATTGGGATCTGTTTGAAATTTCTTCAGCCTTTAAACACATTGCTCCACAGAAATGTTTCACCATAAAATCGTGACGGCAAACTAAACCCCACATAGGCCTGTGTGAGTGTGCAGACAGCTAAATGACTAATGCTCTGGTTGCACACACACACACACACCCCGGACATTTCTTTCCAAAACTCCCAAAAATGTATTTGTCAACCTTTGACTCACACACGTAAAATGGAAACCGGAACATTTAGATATCCTAGTCTGAAGCCACAGTGGTGAGAGATCAAGCTACAAAAACCCACCACAAACGGTACAAAAACAGTTCTCATGGGGTTATCTAAATGAAGAGTTTCACAACCACCCCCACAGACACACACACACCTTCCACATAATCGTACAGCATTACTCATAGTATGTCTCATTGTAACATGCTAAAACTATGAGAGAAGCTGAGGGTGAAGCTGAGGCTGAGGCTGAAGCTGAGGCTGAGGCTTCCCCGGCGAATAGGTGGACTTGTAGAATATGGGATTTAATTCTAAAAAATACGATGTTGAAACGAAGATTCAACACACAGTATTACATTGCTGAAAGCATGCAGACAGACTCGTTTGGCAGGGAGGCATTGGCAGTCACGAGCTTTAGCAGCTATTTATACACTCTAAAGCCAAGTCAAGTCAATCATGACTTCATACATACAGTCAGCGTTTCCATACAGGTAGATGAACAAAAGTAGTGAAGAACAAAACATCAGTCATCAGCAAAGTCCAGACAAGTAATGATGTCTGTCAGTGTGTACTGTGATTCTAAATGGATTTAAACTAAAGTATAAAGCAGAAGTCTTACTTTGTGTGAGGTGAGCATTTGCTGCCATCCCAACCGCAGTATGGATCTCTGGCTATGATGCAATCCTCACAGCTGTCTCCATACTGGGCACAGTTCACCATATCCAGCTGGACCACTGCACTGCTGGAGCCCACATACAGTTTCCTCTGCATTGGGAGAGAGAGATTGCTGATGAGCTTAAATTCATTCAAAGATCCATTTTTCACACCTTACATTCATTTCTAAAACACTTTATTCATTTACGCTTCTTTGCATCTTATATACGAGCAAGTTCTACATGAGGAATGAGAAATGTTGTGTAGGCAGTGCGGTGCGACTCACAGTGGAGGGGTTAAAGGCCATGGTGAGGATGTGAGCTCTGTGACTGAAGGGCTCGTACTCAGCCATGAGGAATGTCTCTTTCCTCTTTTCCAGCAGTTTGTGGACTGTTCCTTTTTCTGTTTCAGACAAAGAGGAGGATGATGATGATACTGATGTGTCAACATGAAGTCATCGCCCGAACACACACATACCTACACACACCCTGAGTTCTATGAGTTCTTTATTCTGTTATTCGTGACAAAACCCTTTCATGTTAACCTTCCTGCCAGTAACAATGTGAGAGTATTTCCCTCATCAGCAAGTGTCTCAGTCCAACCCCGCAACCTGCTGTTCAGGCTTTCATGCCTTAAGTCTTGGGCACTTTTTATAACTTGTCATCTAGTCCAAAATACAATGCACAAAAAAGTTCCAAGTCATATGAGCTGAAACTTCCTTCAAACTAAACTTTCATGTGATGAGGTTCTGTTTCTTGGCTCAACAAATGAGACCAAACACACAAGCTGTAACTGAAGGCCTGATATGATAACAGGACATCACTATCAAGTCACTATTCAAGACGGTTGAAGACAAAACATGAGAATCCATCCCTACCTCCCACACTGTCTTTTAAGAGGTCAACCAAGGCTGGTCTGGCATCTGATCTATGTAAGGTTTTAGATGTAAAGTTTAGTGTGAGAGGTTTGGCCTCGCTATTAGGAAGTTATTCCTTCGCACTAGACCACTAGACCCCACCCTCTTTTTTGATATAATAGAGGCGTGGATTGTTTTATCAGGTGTGAATCATAAACTTTATTACATTACTTTATTAGTTCATCGCAGGTCTGCTGTATTGGATGATATACTGTATGACTGCACACATGATGACAACGGAGTAGCTGAATTATTACTTATCGTCTAACTACATTACTCACGCAGAGACAGGAAGAGGACAGTGTGCTGATTGTTCTTGTCCTGGAAGCTGTCCACACACAGGTGAGTGTAGTGGTGGTGACTCACAAGAAGTGGAGCAGAGTTGTCGTAGGGTGGGATCCTTTGCTTCATCTCTGCAGAGTTGTCTGCAATTGCTTTCAGAGTTACAGAAGGAATCTCTGTGCTGTGCTCAACACACTACAGAAAGAAGGCAGCTGGTTACAAACAAAGTTGTCGACATGATTCAACCTCAAAATAATCGTCAAGTTCTGTTCTATTTTCATGACAGCAGAGACATAAAAATGGCTGCAGCCGAGCGCCTCATTTGAAAGTTAAATTAGGGACAAGGATGTCTTTTTCTATATTTAAACCATCCTGTAAACATCCAGTAAACTAGTAGCCATGACAACATCCAGTGAGTTAAATTTCCATTTTGAGTAATTGTTGTCACATACCGCCCGACTTCTTGCATTTTGGTCGCCTACGCTTTTCCCTTTAAATGGAGAGGTTTTGAAGATGTCCTCAATATCTGCTATTGTATACACACATACAGCACTCATGTTCCTGCCGAGAGAAGACAGAGGGTCAGAAGTTCTACAGAGGGTCAACTGCAGCAGAAACGTCAGCCAACATTGCAGTCTTACTGTCAGGAAAACAGACAGAGGGGACAGAGCTGCATTTAGAAAGAGGAATCAGTGGTGGCGGCCAGAGCTAAAGAGGAAGCAGAAACATCTGGCAGTTAAGAAGTCTTGGATGATTGACTATTTGTCAGCAACCAGTACAAAGCAGTGTTGCAGTGGTGAAACTAATCAGCCATTAAGTGAAATTAGCAGGATTTGTATTTCCGTCAGCCTTTACTTTATATTCTATTCAAACGTGCGTGATTGATAACAGAGTCCTACCATTCGTTTCTGAAGAGAGCATAAACCTTGGTCTGGGGCCGCGGCTTTGCGTGTTCAGTAGCCACATCGACCAGTTCAGAGAAGTGCTGTCCGCTCGCCTGGTCTCCACAGAAGAGCCTGGCATTCATCTGAGACGTCCAAATATACTGCATGAACTTCCTGGGTCCACCATTGTCTGCCTGGAAGAGACACACAGCTCAGTGTTGTCAATGGCAACGTTAACTCACTCGTGCATGCTTTTACATCCATGTGCAGCCAGGCCAGTGTATTGTAAGCACTAGTTTCTTTCTAGCTGCCTTTCACATCAATGAGGAACCAAAATTAGTCCAAAAACAACAGACAAAGTGAGACAAGGACATGACTCATGTCAGTCTTACCATGCAAACTTGTGAAACAAAAGGCAGCCACACATCTCTGCCCAGTTCTGTGTTTGAGTTTCTCTCATTGTAGAAGGCGTAAATTCTGTCCTGAAGGGGATCCTTACTCCGTTTGCTCACCACCAAACTCACATAGTGCTGCTCTACAGACAGACAAACAGACAGACAACCAGACAGACAGACAGACAGACAGACAGACAGACAGACAGACAGACAGACAGACAGACAGACAGTATTGAAGTTTCCAATGATCCATTAACTGAGACAGAGTAGAGAGGCTTCTTCTTTTACTCAATCATACAGGAGTGTTGCATCAACTGTGATTGCTGAGTAAATGAAAACACTATAATTGCTGTCCATTATATGCAGAGGGGTATCAAGGGGTCATATCATTTGGCAAAACCACTTTGAATATGTGAGTGAACATAGAGAACCAAATGAGCGGTCAAACATAAAAGACAATAACAATGACGATCGGAAATAAGATAAATCATTTTAAAAGCACATCAAGGAAAAAGAATGTTTGAAATATTTCCCCTAATACCAGAACCACACAAGCCCACAAATCACAATCATAGTAATAATACCGTTTCCATGCAATGGTGGTGTAACTCGGTCGCTTCCATACTTGTAGATCCCAGGGTTGTCTTTACTCCCAGAACGTGTAAAGTAAAGATGATCTCCTTTACATTTATATAAACACAGAACACATAATGGAGTTTGTATCAAAAACAAGATAATATGAGGGCATTGCAAAGCGCTGTATGACTTCAGTCCATATAGAAAAAAAACAATAACCAAACCTGTCCCAGAGTAAACAAGATAAGACAAATGAACCACAGCGTATTAGAACAAACATATTGAGAGACTCACCAAAACGGGCAGATGCATCTCCTTCCTTTAAGAGGAATTGTTTTGCGTCAGGGTTGGTGCAGTTAGATAAATGATCTGATATGTTCTAAAAGAAAAACATGTCTGTCAGTTCCAGTTGTTATTAACACACATTATGTAGAATTGGCAACACTTGTGCCTACAGATTATGATGGTATTCACAGGATTCAATGTTCAATTGTTTAGATTTAACTCAAGTTCTTTCATTATTCAAAAAGTGCATTCTGATATATCTTTACTTGAATAGCTGGCTCAGAGAAAGTAAGCAGGTCTCAACATTCATCTGAGTAACTGTGCTGAGTAAAACCCAGAAGACTCAAATCTGGAATTATGGCTGATGAATGTATGAAGATCCCCTCAGGTTTCAGTGTGAAGTATCCAGATAACTTATTTACAGCGAAACAGACATTCTGGCTCTGCAGTCGCCTACCATCAAACAGCAAACTGTGTGTCTGTGTTTGGTCCCACACAGATACAGCACGTTGGCCTCTTCTGTCTTGTAAAGCCCAACGATGCCATAGTCACAATCCTAAATGACAAGAATGAGAATTTAGCTCAAAGGTTAAGCACGCTGAGCTATTACTTGTGTTAAGGCCGGGTTCTCACTTTTGATTGGTGTTGACTGTCACACTTCTCCCCAAACACTCTTCTTTCCACAAGAGGCTGTTGGGAAACATAACAGAGGTATATGATTCCTGCTGCCGTATCTGTAGTCCTAATGCAGAATCCCATCATAAACGGCTTCATGTCCTCCTCCTAGTAGGGTCAGTGTACATTTGATATCTCCATCCATCTATGTAACGCAGCCCAACACTACCTTGTCAAAGTTTTGAGAGTTGAAGACAAGCAGTGTCTGTCCAACTGCTATGATCACATCCTGCTGTCCTTCTGGGAGAATCTTTATCGAGGTTTCGGTTCCATGTACATGTGCCACCTCTACAAGCCAGCACACATGTGAGACAGAGAATCACAATCAGAATCGCAATCAACCAAGTAGGTAATCAGATTGGAAAGCAGTAGCTCAGTGGGTAGAGCTGGGAACCGGAGGGTCGCCGGTTCGAGGTGCCCCTGAGCAAGGCACCGAACCCTCTGCGAAGGGTGGTGATATAATGTAAGTCGCTTTGGGTAAAAGCGTCTGCCAAATGATCGTAATGTAATGTAATAACATCAACACAATGAGATTACACCAACACCAGGAATTTGACCTGGCGTTGTGGTGTGTGTACAATCAAAACATATATAAAGTATACACAATTGTAGAATATAAAATGTTAACTACAACAAAATAAGTATAAAATATGAGATTTGATGTGAAAGATCACAGATATGAGGCAGGTAGATCAATTAGATGAATGTAGATTCAGAAAAATATTATAATAAGAATATAATATTATATATATTGTTGTCTACAGAAGGTTGCTTTGTCCCTGCATCATTCATAGTAAACAATACATTCTTAACAACATACATGAGAAATAACACCCTGTCTGTAATTTAACATTTATAATAACAATAACATAACAATATTTTGATTGTACTGTACTGTTAATTATGGTCTGTGTTCGACATTGTTACATAGCAACTGGTTTAATATCCTGGTTCAAGTCTTGTTCTAGCAGCTGTACATGAGCATTTATATTTATCATAACATAATCATATTTTTAGAGGAAATCTAACAGTTCAAACCTGCCAAAAACTAAAAATAGAAGCAAGAGAATCAGCCGCGTTATACTTCCTCAAAACATTCTACAAATGTTTATGATTTGACACAATGTCTCCGGGTTAAACGAAGGTTTCCTACCTCTGATGGTGAACCTCATCCTCGCCAAATGCGTTGAGTTCACCGATATCAGAACGGCGGCATAAAAACAATAGAATTCCAATAATCGATCAATCATTGCTCTGTCAGGGAGCTCAGTCGAGGTGCCGCACGAACAGAATCTCTGGGGAGTGTTCGTTGTCCAAAAGCGCTACACTTGTGTGGCGTAAACTACGCCACACAAGTGTAGCGCGTAAACTACGCCACACACTACTACACCACAACGCCCTCAGTACTTTTGACTATTTTATTGATCAGCAAAAAATACTAAGAATTCAAATAAGAGTAAAAACAATCACCACACCTAACAAATGAAATCAAGAATACTGTCATAATAAAAATATAACAATTCTATAATACTATACAATAATACTTGGTCAAATAAAAACACATCAGACTCACGTTTAGATGACGTAAGACAGCTAAAGCAAAGAGATGAGGAAGAACTATTAAGTGTTTCAAACACTCACTCCTTTTTTAATTTCCGTCGCAAATCTATATATATGAGATGGATTATTATTATTTCCCCTCTCCCCGTTCTCTCTTTTTAGCAGCAGGTGGCAGTGTAGCATTCATTTTAAATAGTTTTTGAAGCAACAGCTCCAACTGGAAAATTATCTCTGTAGCAGATTTCATGGCGTTGAATATGTCACTTAGTTCAGGAAAGCTCGGTAATGAGTATCATTATTTGTTTGAATGTAGTTATTCTCAGTTGCAAAGACAGAAATGAGGGCAAATGTATGTAAGATAAGTATATAAGAAGTTATATAATTCTACAGACACAACAATTGTTGATGCTTGCAGAATTGTATTTGCATTTGGATGGGGGTAATATGTTGATATTTATTTTATTTTATTTTCTGAGTGTGTGAATGTGATGATCTGTTTCCTGTTCTTTTGCCTTGTTTGTGTATGTTCTCTTATATGTTCACCGTTCTAAAGTAAACTAAACTAACTCGGCCAAAATGCTGTATTTTGTTTTTTCATCCACCAGAAACAACTTAGTTTGTCCTCTGATGGATAACAACCAAATACAACATCACTTAATCAGTCAATCAGATATAATGTCAAATACTCTTAAATGGGTCATGTGGTCTGTCAATTATAATTACTGTCTTGAAACCTTAAAGGTTAAAGGTTTGATCAATTTAAGCCCCAAATGTAAAAAATGCTTGTAGAAGGCTGCCAGTTCTACTTGTCAAAGCTAATACATTTAACATGAAGAGTCTTAAGAGAATTGTTTGATGCGCGGAAAATGCAAAGCAGCTGGTTTACCGCGAGTGGTGGTGGGGGGGGGGGGGGGGGGGGGGGTAGAGGGGGTCACATTATGTGTACCTGCAGTCTGCAAACTGGGAAGCTGTTAATGAAAGTGACAGCTTGAATGTCCCACAGAGAAGCGGATTGTGCTGATCCAGGTCAAGAGGTAGTGTGTGTTTTCGTGTGTGTGTGGGTGCGTGCATAAATATAAAACAGCATGTGTGTCTGTGGCCTACAGCTGGAACCAGACTGCGGTTCTGAACGGACGTCGGCCAGCTTCAGAGGAAACGCTGCAGTGATCCTCTGCAGTTAACAATCAGAGGAGCACAGGTGGCTGCACTAACTCAACTGCTGCGAACAATCTCACAACACATAAGGAAGGACGAGACTGTGGAGAACAAAAAGTGTGTTGTGATTAACCAGTGTTACTCATGCTCCTGTAATGATCTGAAGCTTGAGCCAACAGCCTACCTATGAATGAAGAGGCTCAACACATGGGAGCCATCTTCGTAAAGTCAACAACATGATTTTTTTCCCTCTTTACTTACGTGTGACCTGACTACATTCCTGCAAATCTACATGTGCTCGTGAGGGATGATGCCTTTTCATCTTCACTCCACTCCTCGTTTCTTGAGACCATATGAGCAGCACTCGGGATTTGTGTACAATTTACAGAAACACACTTAAATGCAAGAAGTGAAACATCCTGCAGGAGGTACCAGTCACAAACCTTCTTCTTTGGGCCCATCAGGAGGTACCACAGCTCTTTGAGAGGGATACTATCACTGTTTTTTATCATGTTTAACCACTTCCACATATACTGTATACACTTCTTGTAAGTATGTGCGTTTTGATGAATAACATGCTTCCAGTGAGAGGAAGTAAGATGATCCTAAAGTCTCCATATGGTGTTTAGTCTTGTAAGGTCACTTATGCTAACAAGCTCTTAGTTGTTGCTCTTACCCAGAATCCATTAAAGGGATCTATCTTACAATTTTAATTTTCAATTGTTATTTTGCGTTCATTTACCAGATCCATTTAAATAGACTCATATGGAACCCTGTTTCTCTGTAAGACATCAGAGAGAATGAGAAAAGGATTTTACCAGGCGTTATGTTTCAAGGCATAGTAGTTCCTTTTGGGAATCCACAAGATATGTTTTACGTTTATTGTGGAGTTAATAACCTCTATTTTCCCCGTTGAAGTGCAAACACAGGGATCCATGAGGACTCTATCCAGCCTGTATCTGTTGGGATGATGGAAGGTGATCACTTGCTGCTTGTGTGTGTTAATGGCAGGGGTGGGAGTGGTGTTCATATCCAAATACATTTCATAACCTTAACACACATTCATCATTTTGAATGCATGTTCAATTTGTCTTCTCTAATTCCCGGAGAATGTCTGTGTTCATTAGAGGTGCAATAACACTCCAATGTTTGTTGATTGAAAAGGTGAGAAGCTGTTTGGTCAGATTGCAGAAATGTTGGCTTTTGGTAAGAACATTACCTCATTTCATTAGAAGTGTCAGCAGCACCTTCGCTCATGACAGAAGTCTCATGAGTCAAGACATTGAAATGTAAATGATGAATTAAAGTAATCTACAGTTGTTGCAAGACGTAAAAATCCTGCAGTAACTTATTTGGGCTTTGTCTCAATATTTTCTCTGCAGGCTCTCAGTTATCCTGGTCATTGGGTATTGTATCTGCTGGCTGTAGCTCAGGGCAACTGGCTTCGTTTCATGTTGAAGACCTCTCACCACTCATGCGTAGCCTTAGCCTCTTCAATCATGGATGTGTTTTGTTGTTCAGAGCAAACACTGACCTGAAACTGTAGTCAATCCAAATAGGAATGAAATGTCTGTTTGACACTGCAAAAAGTCTTCTGTAAACCACCTGGCTGAGTAACCAACACATCATTAAATGGCATTTCACTCATCTGTATTCACATAAAGATATTTTATCCACCCACATAAAAAGTGAAAATAAAGCCTGAGGACAGATTAGGGGTATAATGCTTTAATCTGGAGTGACACGTGGCTTCTGTTCAGACTCTCTTTAGCCTAAGGGAAGCAATATTTATTGCATAACAAAGCTTGAGGTACAGGCACAGTCAGTGCGATGTGCTTTGCCAGCTGGAGTGCAAATTTAAGGAGATATTTAAGGACATATTTTCCTGTGTTAATGGTTAAACAACAAGACAGGGTTTTGAAATGTTGAAGTGAGTTACTTTTTCTGTTACAGTTTGCTGACTCATAGCTCTCTTCAGCCTTGCCACTGCTGCAGAAGAAACATGGAAAACACCAAAGTGTCGGCTGACTGTTCAATTCAAAAATGACTCTTTCACAGCCTGTGATGACTCATTGCCTCAAAGTAAACAAAAATCAGATAGTTTCACTTGAGAGGAGATTTCCTGAATTGACATTTTGGAAGAGCAGGAAAAATAAAGGTTGGCGGAGGAGAGAGCCAGTGCACATCCACACATGCATCTGTGGTTTCAGTGTGTGGGAAAGAGTGACTCACCATTTGCACCTTTTCTTTTTCTTTGTGAGACCTTGTGGTCGTCGTGTAGGAAGCAAGACCCTGAAGACAAAGATGAGATTTGTAAAGGATCAGCATTGTAGTGATAACATGAGAAATCCTGTGATTCCTTCCGTTCCTTTAATGTTAATTAAAGTGTTAAACAATCTAATCCAAATAGTTTGATGTCTCTGGGATATTTATTACTTAAAAAGACACTGGGTATTATATTTATGCTGCCAATTTGATTGAAGTACTTTTGTTAATAGTTTTATTGAGAATGAAGGGTCGATGCATACTATTGATCACCTGTACTGATCATAGTCATATGCTGATGAAACATAACTGTCATGCAAATGTAGCACAGGAACAAAGTGTAATTCAGAGTTAAGACGGATTATTATTATTATTATTATTATTATTATTATTATTATCAAAGTTATACTACGTGAAGTTTAAGTGTGGGGAGGGAGAAAGTAATACAATATGGAAAGAAGCAGAGTTTTAAATGTACAATGTGAATGTCTTCCAAATTTGAGACTCACGTAATACGTAAGTATGTGTAGGCTACAATACGTAGTAAGCGTATTTGTGTTTGTGTGTCACTCACAATTCCCGTTATGCAGCATTATGATCCTGTTCTGTTTGGGGATTCTGAACTGATCTTTATTTTTTCCTTCTCATTTTGAATAATAACCTATAAACCAGATAAGCGGTGGAATGACGAGGGTGGTTGATGATTGGTGATTGAGTTGTGTGTTTGGCGTGTTTTCCGTGGTCCCTCTCTGCCTCCCCCGCACAATCAGAGCTTCGTCACCGCGCGTCACTATCGGCTGCAGGCTGCCGGACTCTGCGCACCGACTCCGGGCTGCGCTCATTCACACATCAAACGCACAGCAACATGTCGCAGTACACTCTGGGAGGTAAGTCACCTTAGATCTGTTTCTGCTGGTAAAATGGCTCTCACTGCCTGTGTTTACTTTATCAGAATGACTGGAAGGCACATGCAAGTACTTGGTTTGCTCAATATTTCTACCGGATTAGTCAGCAAAACAACTAAAGAATGTACAAATTCCAGAATTCCAGAGTTATTTGGAAAACAAAAAAATTCCCAATCCTGCAAATTTCTCAGCTGGAGTGGAGGCAGTGATTGATTGTTGTGCATTTAGAGAAGCGAGGCAGTGTGAGAACAGGCTGCAAGTCAGCACTGGGAATATGCCCCTTTATGTTTTGCAGCATTACTTGTTTGAATTTGTTTTAGATGATTTTGTTGGAATAAGAACAAAGAGCTGAAGACTGGAAATAGATTAATTTCTCCCTGTGCTTTATACATCTATTACTTTCTGTCAAAGTAAAGTAAACATATGCCATGTCGGTACCATTGTACTGCTTGATTTAGTGAAGTCTAAGCAGTCAGTGCAGACAGTAATTAACACAAACGGTCCAATGACTGGACCAGGATTCAACACTGCACGTCAGGCACAGCTCAGGTTTCATAATTACCTCATTTGGTCTACCAGATCCATGTTCACTGACCTGAGTCATTTGTCAGTTTGCCCATCAGCTTTTATATTAAGGCTGCTGCATTGACACACTCAGCACTTTCATCTCCTAATGGAAGCTGCCTGCCTGACAGCCGCTTCACTGGGACTGAATTAAATCTGTGTTGCTGACGGGCGAGGATCAGATCTGGAGGTGATTTCCTCTTTGTGGCGATGCACCTCAGAGAACCTTCACTCCCTGATAAGGCTTCTCCTTGTGATGATGCAAGGATTTGGCACTTAATGGGGTGCAAACTTAAACACGCTCCTCCTGATTTGTGTGTCTTGTCTTGTGTTGTAGGAATAAATGTTCTTACTTAGTTTACGCTGTTTCAGGCTGACGTAAGTGTTTGTGTGATAAATTGTTATATTGACATGATGGGAGTAATATGATAAGAAGATCATCCAAGAAAATTAAAAAAAGATGAATTACTATTGCTGCTTTTTTTGGAGCTACAAATGATGTCTGTTGTCAGTTACTGCCTGATCACTTTACCAGCTGTATTTTCTACCACAATCCACCACTGAGTGTGATGCATGAGTCATCAGGGTGCACCCTCACTGACTGACGCTCACTGGACATCAGGGTTTGGCTTTAACCTATTCAAGCCCACAGCCTCTTTGGTGACTCCATCAACAATAACAAAGCAATGTTTGGCACCAAAATATTGTGTGTTACAATTGCTAAGGTTTTTAGTGTGTAAACAGAGAAAGATCACAGGGGAATTTAAATGAAATGATGTAGAATCTTCGCCATAAAATGATGAAATTAATCTATAATCTTGTCAATATGGGAAAACGTTTTATCCATTATTTAGATAGTAGAGCTGTGCATGAATGTAGAGTAAAGTACTAAATTAAAGTAAATGAACTATGATAAATATGTGTGTACACAGAAACACTGACACTCATGCAGTCTGTGTTCTCTGCACCTCTGCTTTGGATCAAAGCAGCAACTGTGCCAATATCATTTATACAAAGGAAGAATTATGATGACAACCATGAGACATTTCCTCTTTAATCTCATCATGGAGCGCAGATACAACAAGATAATTGCTGGCGTCAGATGTCGTTAGATATTTCACAATGAACTGGCTGTGCTGAGGGTCTCTGTCTCACACACACACACACACACACACACACACACACACACACCACACAATTGTCCGATGCCTTTCTTGCTCCCTGTGACTCTGCTCTCTGTCTGTGTAGTTCACCTGCAGATAGTGCTGGCTGTGGGTCTGGCTGTGTTCTGCTACTGTCTGGTTGTTGGCTGCATCCTGTGCTGGCGTAGGAGAAAGAGCGTTTCCTCACAGGACAAGGAGGCATCTTTCTTGTCTCCTCATAAAGGTCCTGTTGAGAAAGTGACTGTGACCCTGACGCCGTCTCCATGCATACAACCTGTCAAGCAGCAGTATGAAGAGTTGGATGGTGACGTGCTGGAATTCCCCTTATCCAAAAGTAGCTCCTCCCCCTCAGAGGATGACCTCACTGCCTTGCCCTTTGACCCCAGCTCTACAAGGTCTACTGAGCTCGTCCAGTCCACCTTGTCTTCCTTTCCACTGCGACGGCTCAGCACACCAGCCGTTCCGTGCTCATCCGCTAAACCTCACGGTCGAGCCTCTCTGCCCTCCCTCACTAAGCTGAGCTTTGTGTCTAAATCTCGGCGGGTGATGGGTCGGCGCAGCACTGTGAGTGGAGAGAGTTTCCTTTACAATGAGAGCAGCAGACTGAATGGAGTCACCAAAGCTCCTATGCAGCATGGGGAGCCCAGTCCACAACAGTATGGCTCCAGCTCTCTCTCCCTCCCCTCCAAGCACGCTCCTCTCCTGCACTTCTCCCTGCTCTTCTCCTCCTCCTGCGGCACCCTGGTTGTCAACATTCTGGGGCTGTCAGGGGCCAGCCGAAGGCGAAGCGGGGTGTTCGTCCGGGCCAGTCTCCCTCCGCTCTGCCCCTCACCTCAGCAAATCACCTCGAGGCGCCGAAGCTTTGGCCCGGAGCTCCACAGTCACAGCTTTGTGCTGCAGGTGGGTTCTGTGGAGGAGCTCCGCACCTGCACTCTGAGACTGGCTGTCTACAGCAGGGACTTCTCAGGCCTGAGAGAAGCCGCCCTGGGGGTGGTGGAAATTACCTGTGAGCAGATGGATTGGGAGCCGGACACCACAGCTACATACACCAGGCAGCTCAGCCCGACCAAAAGCAAGTTGAAAAAGGTATGTGGCAATTTTATGTTAATTTATGTATTTTAGAATAAAACCTGTACGCCATATCATCATCTTAATAAAACCCAAGATGGACCTGTGCTTTCATAGACCCGAACCCACTGTCAGCCATCTCCTGGCCCAAATGCACCACTTTTCAATTAAGGAGGACCAAAAACTATCATCAAGCCCCATTTAAGATAGTATTTTGGTATGTTCCGATTAATTCCTGTTATGAAACACCTCGTCTGGCTAAGATCCACAGCAGTTTCATCAAATCTACCGTAACGCCATTGCTGCAACTCTGTTAGTTTAGATGAGATCATTGCTGGGCGTTAGATGACATCACTTGTCTTGTTGTAAAGTTTGTTCGATGACATCAGTATCACTTATCCAAGAGCCTGGTTCTTGTTGATGGTTTTGGAAGCGACACAGTTTTTGGACTCGAGCTTTGTCACACACACATAGAACCTTGGACTTTGTAACTTTATGTTTTTGAATAAAGTGTCTAAAGGAAGTCACTCTGGTCTTGCTGTGTGCATGACAAACACTTTGCCCAGCTTACTGACGAAGCGACACATCAGGAAGAGACACGTCACTACATTGCACACAACTATCACAGAAATCAACATTCTCCATTTTCCGACGACTTAACAGATGTAAAAACAATGCACACAAGCCTATAAATATCCCATATCGTGTTTTATCCATGCAGGAAATAGCATCTAATCAGCTCTCCCATTAGCCCTTTTTTCCACTGTTGTTAGACATGGTGACATTGATGTTAGTGACTGCAGAGCAAACACGCAGCACGCTGTGATTTGGCAGCACACCCACATCGTGCCCTCTGCGGCTGTTAAGAAATGCTGCTGGAGGGCAATAATAACAGACTGCTAGAGGGAGGGGTCTCGCTGGGCTTTGCCAGAGAGGCGTTTTGTATTCTGGGACGGCAAGCCAATACAAATATAAACTGCAGTGGAAATACATTCTCAGATTCAGGTCTATTTAACCTCCTTCCTTCCTTGTCCAAGTCGGCACATAAACACGTTTACACACCATTGCCGTCCTCTCCCCGAGTAACAGCGGCTGCCAGGCGTGAATATCTGGAGCTGTGTGTGTTTGTGTGTGTGTGTGGCGGTGTAGCAGGAAGAGCTCAGGTGTGAAGCAACCCAAACAAATGATGAGCGAGACGCGGCTAAGTTATATCAGCTCACGGGATTTATAGCAAAACATTAGGCTTTAATGGAATGAGCCCAGCAGGGACCTTTGGCATAAATTATATAATGCTGCATCACAGCACTTTGCTTTGGGGGATGACTTAGCAGGAATTTGAGGACTGTTCATTATAAAGGACCTTTAAGTGATTAAAGAGCAGCCCGGTGAGAAGAGGGGAGTCAGGGTTTTTTTCTCACATTGAGCAGCATTCAGTATTCAATGTCTTTCCTTCAGTATTTCACTTCACTGAAGTTCTAAACATACATGTTAATACCATGTAAATAGCCACGACAACCCCATTTAACAGGTAGATGTGTAGATTCTGTACTTTAATATATGGACATTAAAATGGGTCTTTCCTTGAATGGTCAATCACTTTAAATCATATAGGAAAAATGTCACTTGTAATTAAAAGCACCTCACAATTTCAATAAAATCATTTATTTTTGAAATGACTTTTAACATAGCAGCATTAGCACGGATGTAATTCATTAAAGTAATCCAATATTCAACTACTTATTGATTAGATTAATAATGTAAAGGCATCTGTCAATGTTAGACCTGTTTTTCCTTCAATGCCAACTCCTCCGTGCTTTGGTCAATGCATGACTCACAGTCAGCGTCTGTTATGTAACCCACTCAATTCTTATTTAATTGCCTTCCATGAAACAGTTTGCTACTTTACTTTTACCAAAATATCAGAATGACCTTGCTGAGCTGAGCGTGACCTTATTTACACTCTAACGTGATATAAACACGCTTTGGATAAATGCTTTGGATGACTTGTGCAAATGTAACTTAGTATCACTTTTTGACAGTGTCGATCTAAAACCACAGTAAATATTAAAATCAAGAGGCAATTTTGGCAATAAGAAGTGACAGAGGAGCCCATGGATAATAGTGAGAGGTTTGTATTAGTTGCTGAGTTGAATGACCCTGAGTTCTGTGGTTTGTTATATATGTAACGCTTTGATAGAAAAGACACAGATGAAGCCTGACAGTGCAAAAAAGGATTTTGGAAGCTGCACAGGCCAGAGTTTGGAAGCCCATTGGAGTTTGACATCTAATGGAATGTGAAAAAATATTTCTCTTCTGCAAACGTGCAGAAATGCAAGAAATGTGTTTCCTTGAGGGTCCCTTAGATGAAGTGCTAATGACAGAGAGGGGCAGTGACCCGAAACTCACAAGCTGGACAAAATCCACTTCTGTAGAGAAGAGACGCTGAGACGCTGGCGGGCTAAATAATACCAAGCCAGTCGCCTGTGACTCACTGGACCCCCAACAATGCAAGCTAATGGAATGTGACATCAACTCAAGATGGAAATTACTATTCCACTTGTGCATTATCTGCAACTTCCATCTTAAGTGCCTCAGCGTATGAAAACCTCAGGTCAAATGAGAGGTTATGTTTGTGTGTTGAGGTCCAGTATGTGGATTTTTGCATCAATTTTGCATCATTTCCAATCCCTCGCTTTTGTCGCAAGACTCTCTCGCCAGTGTTGTTTGCTATGTTGCTTGTGTCTGCCTCTTGAATCTGTCATTTCACTTTCATGCCTGTGTTATTATTTAAGCTATGATTTTCTAGTCCCAAACCCCAGGATGGAGTAACTTGCCACAGTATCCGACACCCAGACACCTTCAGGCGTGGAAAGTGAAACTGAAATTATTGCTGCAAAATCTGAGACCAAATTTTTAAGTTGAATCTGGTTGGTGTAGCCTGAGCCTGACCTGAAGTCACTGTCATTTGTGTCATTATCCCTTGTTGTCTGTGTTGTATGACTGTTGCTTTATTGCATCTTGTCGGTTGTCTCTGCGTTGTTTGTGTTGTTTAACTGTCTTTTGTTGGTTGTATTTAACTTTGTCTGAAGTCGATGAACATAGATGATCAACAGAATCTAAGAAAAGAAGCAGCAGACACATCAACATCAACACACTTTATGGCACAAGGTCAACCATTTAATGACAGCACAGTCTTTGTCAGTGAATGAATTATTATATCCCTCAGATGAAAAGAAGACTGTAAAACTCACAGTCTCTCCCTGATGAGTTGATCCCACTTTGACAGGCGGTGATTCATTCTTAATCACTCTGAAGGCGAATTCAACCTTTGATTCTAACACTATTAGATAGTTTCTCTCACTCTATTCTTCCCATTCCGTATAAAAAGAGACACATTTATATGCATGTGGTTTGGATGCTGTGGTATTTTTTTCTCTCCTTTGTTTCATTTAAATCCCCAACTTTGCAAGGATGAAGGGAACATCTGCTTGGTGAAAGAAGACATGTGCCCCTCTTCCTCACTTTCCCTCGCTTCCTTTGTCTCACTGTTTTCTCTTCCTTCCCGTCCTCAGAGTTTGAGTTCACAAGAGACGCTGGGTCACAGGAAGAGTTCGGTCTGTGTCCCGCGGGCTTTGGGACAACTCTTTGTTCTGCTGCAGTACCAGACGGTGGCCCAGCGCATCAAGGTGATGGTGCGGAAGGCTGAGAACTTGGCCAAGCTCACACGCATCCCAGGAGCTCCAGGTAAAGACAGAGTCCTTGAAAGGCACGCAGCAAGTCTGACATCACTTATTCTACTTCATTTGCATAATTGGAGTAATAAGTAGAAGTTATAAAGGATAATTATAAGTATTTTATTGATAAAGACTTATTTTGCATTTTAAAGAGGAGATGTTTGGTAATTTCCCCCCATTTCTTGGTGTTGTAACGAGTGGATTAATGAGTTTCATGCACATTGAAGCATGTGGAATCATCCTTAAAGTACAGTACTGCTCATAAGACTTAAAAGACTCACAACCTCTAGCTCTATTGCCCCATCCTCAGTCAGACACAGACCGGATCTCTGAGTGAGTTGCGGTATAATCAGGTTAGGAACTGATCAGTCTGGGTTCATTTCCCCTCCATTCTGTGTCATATCTCTCTGCTGTAATGATACTGGATAGTTAGAGGCAGGAACAAGAGACCTACAGTAAGAACCATCTATCTCTTTGGAATAGCAAAGAAACTGCTCACGTCAAAGTTGATGTGGTTCGCTTACATTTAAGGCTTTTGCGAAGAATAGAGGATGCTTAACATCTGTCAAAATACCTTAGAGAATGTCTTTGCAGATGTGTTTGCCTTACAATGATGCAATAGACCGTAGTTTTAGTTCTAAATCCAATCTGCATGCCAAGTAAAATAAAAGGATTTGCAAGGGAAATCATATTGTGTATGTGAAGGAATGGCTGAGGTTTATAATGATGTGAATCTTTGGACCATTTCAAGTTAAAAACATCACAGCATGTAAGATGACATTTAAGGACCACCCAGAATGTGAATTTCATCAAATCCCTAACCTGTCTAAAATGTGCGGTTTTGTTTTTCCCCCACAGATCACTACATTATCATCAACCTGCGTCAGGATGGAAAGGTGATCGACACTAAAGAGACCAGAGGGGTGAGTGGTCCAAACCCGGTCTGGAACGCTCCATTCCTGTTTGATCTGCCCCCCGGTGACATCACCCAGCTGCCACTGATCCTCGAGTTTATTGTGATGCAGGTAGAAGCTTTAAGTATTTTATTTTATGTTATGTTATGTTATTTTATTTATTTTTAATTTCATTTAATTTCATTTAATTTTTTATTTGGGTCAAAGCATTATATAGTCGCTTGAAATATGGAATCAAATTAGAAGACATCATACATACACCTGAACCTTTATGCACTTGATCTTCTATGGTATCAACAGGGCCGCCTCTACACGAAAAGCAGCATTCTGGGCCGTGTGTTGATTGGCAGTGACGCTCCAGAGGAGGGACAAGGACACTGGAAGGAAATGTGCACCCGGGGTCAAATGGAGACGGCCCGCTGGCACTCCATCCAGTCATACATGCTGTGAGACTGATTGACAGCCTGTGGGACGGGCTTAGTGTCCCTCCACGCAGTGAGAGCATCCTGGTTTCGACAAACAGTGAGAGGTGGACAGCGGGTTGTGTAATTTTAGCTGGTTTTCTCTGTTGTCGATTATTGGTCACGATGTTTAAGTATGTTTTTGCCCATGTTACGTATAAACAGATGACGGCTATGAATGAATTATCAGACAATTACCAGGTCAAACTAATGGAGGAGAGAGTGGCAGCAACACTAGCCTCCTCACAAACCTTTGGATGGTCCGTGTGTACGTGCAGGGCTGTGGAGAAAGAAGCACTGAGCAGTGGGGGAGATATTTTGGACTAATTTGTGCTCCGCACATGGTCACTGATTTACCGCAGTAGAGGGTGCTGTTTCCTGCCTTATCTTACATTGTTTGCTGTGGGTCACTGGTGAGGTGTAGCGGGTCATTTGGATCACAGGTGAGGCAGGAAACAGCGCCCTCTACGGTTCCCAGACGGTGCTCCAGTACTGACCGAGCACAGGCAGAAAATATCCCCATCCCCCTCGAGCACTGGGAAGCCTCCATTCCCCTGAGCTGATATATTAAGGAAGCAGGAGACGAAGGCAGAGGAGCAGCATTATATCGACAGTATTCCACATCACTGCATTGTCTGTGTGCTTAGCTCCACAGTGATTTTCGAAAAATGTTGTGAAACTGTCATTCTGGCCGTTTGAAGTCGTGCTGTTGTTGTGGTTCTCTTTGTATTCACTCTAATGTTGATGCGTTACTACAACTCCACGCATTCTGAACAGTTTGCAGTGAGCGTTGTTGTTGATGGGTGCCACTCAGCCTGTGGTTCACTGTGATGTAAACCTGTGCCAGTAAACGCGTCTATAGGGATGTCCAGCATTCAGACTGAGTTATAGAGGCCTCTCTTTTTGTGGCATGCTTACTTAATTAATGGTTTAGTTTGAAAGGATTCAGAGTTGTGTTGGTTTTTCAGACACTACGTATGAGCTATGAACTATACTAACATGGATGTAATGTCTAATGTTTGATTATCTGCAGGCCTACTAATGCACATAATGATGGTTACCACTATATCTTATATTGATGCACAGATGGATAAACAGTAAAAGGATTTTTCTGGAGTTAGTTCTGCATTATGGTTGTTCCGTTGTGTTCCTGTGGACATGTCGTCTTTGTCACATGGCTGTGATCATTAAAAAAAACATTATCACGATTAAATTCTGTTATTGATCATCATCTGTGGTAATCCGCGTTACTCGTTTGCTCTGGCTCCATTTTGTTATTGAGTGCCATCTTAAAACTGTCTCTGGAGCTTTGATTGATGAGGTTGCTCGCTGCGACGGAGGACCCAGAGATGAATAATATTATTGTAACATTATTGCCTGATGACTTTGGAAAACAGCTGAAGTGCATTAGCATAGACTGAAATGAAATGGGCTACACTTATGCCGGCTGACATTAGTGTTAGAGTGAAGAGACAGTGATCAGACTACAGATGTAAGAAATGTAAGAGTTCACTTTTATTCAGATATTGATGATTTCAAGGCTGAATATGAACATTCACATCAACCGGTTTAAAGCCAAATTCACACAAACTACATATATAGCTTTGGTCAAAATGATAAAGTAGTGTAGAAGTAGTAGAATGTAGAATGATTAAGAATAAGCAAGCATGATTACGTAAATTCAGCACAAGTGAAAATAATGTCAACATTTTCCCCTACTTCTTTTATAAGGAGTATCACCAAATCTATTTTCTAACCATTTTTAATGTGGAACTCCAACATTTGTTATTTGGATACTGTGATAACCAACTGTGTGCTGCTTGTTTAAACAGCAAATCAGTCAGATATCAAAGCAATTTTAATTTGTTTGTTTACTATTCAAATTGAAATGGTACCGTTCCACTGAGCAGCAGGGAGACAGATGTTTTCACAGATTATTCCAGTAAGAGAATGATGGAATAATAGCGTCTTCGCTAGATGATCCTTTACTGGAATATGGGGTGTTTTCTCATTCATAGCTTCGAAGCAGAACGGTTAATAAAAAAAATCCTCCGGATAAGTGGTTCCATTTTTCGAACTTCATTGGACCAAGTCCTCGAAAAAGGAATTGTTGCTCTGATTCAATCTCATGTTTATGTGTGTGGCTCAACATGACACAGAATATCTCAAAGGCTTTTGCAGGCCTGCAAATTAATCAAAAATGATTAAATAGATAACATTATAGGGGGAAATGGGTAAATTGTCTTTATACTTGCTTCCATTCTCCCATCTCCAGTCAGATAATCTGGTTTTGATAAATATTTATGCTTCACAACAAAATCTTCTAGTCACTGTTCCTGAACTCGGTGGGTAACATCCCCTCTTCATAGTTATAAATATCTAAAGATTATGCAATATAACTCCAAGGGAGATGTTTTTGTCGCATCAGATCACGCACAAAACAGTACGTACATACATACACATTTGTGCATACACACCCACGCAAAAAGGTACGTCTCTGCTTGTTGTGATTCTGAAATCCATCTCAATGTTTAAAACGTGGAAAGATGTGGAAAGATGATTTGTCTGGCAGGCCCAGTTGGATGGAAAGCACATCCTCACACTTAATTACCTCCATCACATCACATCCTTGCTTCCTGTTGAGCTTTTTTTCTCGCCTCTGCGGCAATTTCTTTCAAACTACTATTTGCACATCGTCTGTGGAGTCCCCGCTTCCCTTCACTGCTTCTATAGCGCTTTGGAATAAAACACGTCACATGCGAAGGCGCACAATAACACATCTGACAGAGTAAAGCATATAATACAGTCGCACAGTCTCAGATCTGCCCAGGGGGGAGGACGACGATGTTTGAAGATCTGTTTGAGTTGCTTTATCTTTACGTACACACACAGGGAGCTGTTAGATCACATTTACCACAAAACAACAAAGTGCATACATATGTGTGTATGTAAAATAGAGAAGGAGTGTGTCTGTGTTGCATTACATCTGAAACAGTATGTAAACATGAGCATGTACAGTATGTTTGTGATAATGTTTTCCCCTGTTTTTGGCATGAACAACAAGGCTTCATTCGTTGACTCTCTGCAAGTCATTGGCCGTCGACACGCCTTTGCAATGCAACAAAACATAATAGGAATGTGGACAATGCAGTAAAGAAAGTGTAAGAAAAAATAAACACTAACTTGAAGGAGGTAGATAACACATGGAGGGGGAAACTGTTCAAGAGCTCATTACAGGAGCTTGGAAGTAGAGCGTCACAGTGTGTATGAACAGAACAGCGCTGGAAGTCTGCTCTAGAACTTTGTGAGTAAAGGTCGGATTTGCGCAAAAAATTTACACGAAAGCACAAAACACCTAAAGGTAAATTCCAAAATCAATGTGGATGTTACTGATTTGCCATGACTATTAAAAATGTCTCATGCAATTATTGACTTGAACTTCCGGAGCAACTCACTAACTATTGATTGTGTGTTAACATTATTGATCTGCATGTCTACCTGCCTGTTCACCCGTCTGACTGCGCTCTGGGTAGACATTAGTCACATGTGTCCTCCATTACAGCAAACAAATCACATCAAGATAATCATATTAGATTGTGGGAGAGCACCGGCATGGTTGTTTTTTGCAGGAGAACGTGTGTTGTGTGGTGTTGTGTAGCATTAATGTGTATCGTGTTGTTATCTAAAATCAGGCTTTTAACTGAGGATGACGTCTTTTTTATGACTTGTTTAGTGAGCTGTCATTAAAAACAAGCAGGGGAGGTTTTCTCTTCTCTTCTCTTCTCTTCTCTTCTCTTCTCTTCTCTCTTTTTTGGGCGCAGCAGCTGTGGGAGTGAAGCAAACTAATGATCTCCAGCAAGCTTATTAGCCATCTAACATCTTCCACGCTGCACTGTGGGTCGCATCCATGACTCACACTTTCACATGTTGCCTTCATCCAATCACAGGTTTACATTGAGTACTACTGCCAATTACTGTCTACCTGCTTTTGTTTGAAAAATGTGTGTGCGCGTGTGTGTGTATTTTGAAAGAGGAGGCGTGGCTATGCAGCACCTTCGCTCAGAATCGTTTGGTACTTTTATGATGATTTCAGAACTTGTAACACATTTTTCCCAGTTTGAACAAAAGAGGAGACTTAACTAAGAAATCTCCTCTCCAAATCCATTCCTTTCTTAAGCCAGAGTGCTGAATGTGCCTTGACCTTGTGTTCTAATTTATTGGAAGCTGGAAGAAGCTGCAACAGCATTTAGTAGCTGGTTAGTTTCAGTGGATTGACATTTGGAATTCTCATTTTTCTATGTCAGCAAAAAGAGAATCTAGTTATTTTAGTCCCATTTGCAGGTTAAATTATGTAGGTTTGCTATGAGTTCAGAAAGCTTGTAAAGTTCCATGCACTCAGTGAGCAGCCAGCACAATCTAAAACAACACTGCAGCCCTGCAATAAAACTTTGTGAAGCTCACAGTTTTTGTTGCAGGAGCATACAGACTTGCTGATTTAACTAAATTGGACTTTTTTCGAGGTCAAAGTCAATGCTTATGCTGTGTTATATTATATTACACTGAAAGGTGTTTCTGATATTCTCCTCTAAATCTGTATGTGTGGGTGGACAAATCAATTAGGGCTGGATAAAAACTGTCTTGGAGAGGAATTGGAGCAAATAAGTGTAGAAAAATGTTTTCATTTATGTGGTTTATTAACATTGGTGTTAACTTAAATTTAATTTTTTTTTGCAGCGATTTGCATTCTTTATAATCTCTTGATCTGACATATCATTTCCTGTCCAGACTGTGGGAGCTGTGAAAGTTTGACTATGATTCATA
Source organism: Genypterus blacodes (assembly GCF_046128005.1). Lineage (NCBI taxonomy): Eukaryota > Metazoa > Chordata > Actinopteri > Ophidiiformes > Ophidiidae > Genypterus > Genypterus blacodes. The sequence continues at coordinate 11,859,066 of NW_027466879.1, forward strand.
TTAAACCTACTTGACCGTTGCCCTCTTGTGGATCTCTGAGGTAAAGCTTCTGGAATGTAAAACTCACTGTGACAGCAGGTCAGAAAGTATGTGTGTGTGTGCATCGGTATGTGTGTGCAGCTGTATATATGTATGTATGCTGTATACTCGTGTGTATTTGTACGCACTGTGTGTGTGTGTAAATGTGTACGTGAGTGTTATGGTGCAATGTATATTTACCTGAATGAATCTATACATGAACACTTTTGTTCGTGTGACTGAAGGCCTGTGCTGTGTGTGTCCGTGTGCGATAGTGTGTGTGCGTGTATTATGAGGCCAGTAGTTTTTATATCTTTTCCACAATCTTTTATAATTATGCTTCCACAATCGCATAGTATAGCCATAATTTTCCACAGTTGCATGCATAGTCGATTACAAATCTAATATCATATGGCATCACTTGCTCTTTATGTGTTTTGTTTGTTTATTGACATTGTTGTTCTGTGCTGTGAGTGAAGGGACTAAACTGAATGTAGAAATACTTTCTGCTTTGCTTGTTAAAGGAGCTGAAATCGCAAACAACAAACTCAAACAACATCCAAGCCACTGAGCCCAGGGACAGTAACAAACATAACCACATATGTTATGTTCTGTATCTGCAGCATCATGTGAAATATTCATAACCCAGGCATGCTGGGTTTGATGAAGCGATATTTTAAAAACGCAGATGTTTACATTTCTTTTGCTGTTATAATCTGCAGTCCGATTCTCTACAGAATTAATTAGCTCCAGAAATGATAGTAAGTTAACATGAGTCAGTTTGTGGTAAACATGTGTTTCCTGTTATAGCTTCAAACTATCACAGAAATCTGGCTTAGTGAAGATTCAAAGCATCTTTATAATTTACACTCTTACAATTAGGTTCCTTTTATAAGAAGAGACTGGGAGTGAAACTCATTTACTCAAATTGTCTCTCTTACACACACACACACACACACACACACACACACACACACACACGCACACACGCGCAATCACAAACCATAACGGCGCTTCAAAGGCTTAGCTGTCACATATACTTCGCCAGCAGCCAACTTAAAGTTCAGTCACACAGTTCAGGTGAATGAGGCAGTGCACCCCACGCTGCCCTCCCACCCTACCCCAACCCACACACACACTCTAAGAAAGCTGCTGTTTCCATTGTGCTGAAACACAATAATGCCACAGTTTGATCTGTGTCAAAACAAACACTTCCCGACTCGCTGCTCTTTGAAGGCAAAATCCTGCATTTGATTTTGCCAAATCCCTTGTGCGAGTGAATGTTACATGAGAGACAATGTGTGTGTGCATGGCCTCGTGTGTGGGTGAGTGTGTGTGTGTGTGTGTGTGTGTGTGTGTGTGTGTGTGTGTGAGCCCACACATCTGGAGCCCACTAGAGACATAGCAGGACCTAGTAGAGGATCACAGAGCCAGAACTGAGATCAGATTTGCCGCCGTGCCTCTTTTTTCTCCTTCATAGGAAGATTAATGAATGCTCCGTCATGGTTAGAGCAGCCTTCACGCCCCCTCATGCCCATTCATGACTTTAATGCCTCTGGCTCAGGTTGCTCTTGGACCTGAAAGCACAGATCGGTCAGAGGTCTTGACTCTGTCGACGTCAGATCACGCTGATGAGTGTTGACAGAGACGCTGTGGAGGTTACAAGTTGTTGGTGGGGAGACAGGAATGAATGTTGAATGTGTTGCTGGTTTCCTTTCCAATTTTACAAAATGTCATGATTTTCAGGTTATTGACATCTGAACTAGGTCACTGACATGCTTGGATTTCCATTTTCTTATTTTCATTTCATCCACCTTGAAAACTTCACAATCCAAATTCACACATTCATCCACTTCTATTCTTACCTTCCTGCAGCACCTCTGTGCACACTGATGACGAGCTCGCAGTGCAACCCTGAATATTCTCCTACTATATTGTTAGTAAATTATTAATTTAATTCAATTAACTATAATAAAGCATACAAATACACATTATAATAAAAGCACTTATTGTTATTATGCATTCTTTGTAGTTTAAACTTGTTTTATAATATTTGTTAACATTGTAAAAATAACCTTATAAACTCCAGATTTTGTTCAGGGCAGCTGTAGGGAAGAATAGTGAGAACTACACTCAAGTTGTATTAAAGACTGAAAGCAGAGCAGCTGGACTCAGTGTGTCTCTCTCCTACATGTAAACAATGGTCCAGGCATCGTTAAGCAAAAACACATGAAACTTGTTTCTGTTCAAACGATCACCATTGTGTTCGCAGACCGGCCCTTCTGCACGGAATTCTGCCTTGCTGGCCTCCACAAAATGTTGGGAATTCTGAGGATGCCACGACAGGGTGCTATTAGTGGTGTTCACCCTGGAGGATTGCAGACCATTGAAGGACCACATGTAAGGGCCCCGTGGCTCTGGGGCCTTATTATCCTTTTTTTCTGCATTAAAAATAGGCAGAATCGTGTTAGTAAAGCATTAGTTGTTACGATGACAAAATCAGCAGCTTGTTAAGACTTTCTCAATGAAAGGTCACACTAATTTGTTTTCTGTGATCATAAAATCAAAGCCTTAAACCATAGTTGTTGTGTCCTTTGTTTCCCTCTAAACACATCATGCTGTGAACCTGTTGCTCAAAAGTTACTTCATGTATAATTTTTGTAACGTGACCCCTGGCCTGACCTTCAGACCAGAACTTTTTAAAACCAGACGTCGACCACTTCCTGTTTACCAGCTGCAGGCACACATTGCCACTCCTTTGTTCTTCCCTTCTCTCGCTCTTTCTTCTCTCCTCCATGGCCCACAAGCGTTTGTACCTCTCATTCACTTGCTTCTTTTATTATTGGGATAATGTATTTGGACCCATGACAATAGCATGAGACACTAACTCAACCCAAGACAGAACATCATCTGGACCTGGCTCAAGTCTCAGTTCCTTGGAACTGAACGGGCCCACAGATGTTATTGAATCATTGTTGTTTCACTTCTTTACGTCATTGAAAGAAGGAGCAGAAGGATACTTGCATATTGATTTGATTTAGTTCAAAGTTGAGATTACTTATCTAATAAAAGTGAAATAAGCAGCTCCTTTAACTCATCTGATCCTGATCTCAGCATTACTGCACCCGTGTCTCTTGCTGTTGGGGTTCCACATCAGTGGTGGCTGCCGGCTCCTTTTTGTTACCTGTTCAATAATGCAGAAAGTTGCCTTAGTGACACAGCAGCTAGTGACACACAGATGCACAGGCAAAGACTCAATGAGTGTAATTATGTTTGGACGCCATCGGCTCCAAAGGAATGATTCATGCTCCGTATGGATCCATCGCCGCCTCTTCTTAACTCGTCAAAGGGTAATCAGCACATAAGCACACTTGTAAATCTGACGGATTACTATCATCAAATACTGAGAAAGGGGCATTCGCTATGATGTTAATATTGTTCTTCAAGTAGTGAGACTCTCTAACAGTTGATGAAGAGCAACTCAGAATACACCTGACTTTCAGTTTCCCATCTTCCCATCCTACATTAGTGTAACCGTCTGCTCCGTGCTCTCCACACTGCTCCCAGCCAGGGAACGCCGTCATATCTGCGTCACATCAGCTGTGTTCGCCTGCCAGAGGAAATAAATAAATAGGAGTAAACCAATAATGGAGGTCAGATGATTTTGTGACAATGAGTTTAGCAGACAGATGCCAGAATCAACATGTGATACACAGAACGTCGGTTCTAACGTTGGGTTTTAAGACTTTCCAGGTTTTTGATAAAAGAAACAAACCAGCCTGTATCGCTGCTTTCTAACGCCTTGTGTGTAAAAAGAGATCCATCATTATTCATATTTATTTATTTACAAAATGCCAGTTTGTTCGTACTGATTTACTCTCCAGAGCGACGCACCTCCAATTCTGTGCCAAACTGCAAATCAAAGTCACAGAACCCAAACAGGAGATGTTACAACAATGATAATGTATGACAGAGAAAATATATGTACGAGTGTGTGTCAAGCAGTGTGTGTGTGGGCTGCTTCCTGTTTTTACTCTTCATCACGGTGAGAGGTGAATGTATGCACAGGGGCACAGAGACCACACACACAAGCCAACTCATTCACAACATTTGTAGCACACAAACACACACACATTTAACAAACACACACACACACATCTATTTGCTTCTGATAAGAGGCATTGGAGCCGACAGCCCCTTTGCTATGATTATGTAATCAACTTCACACGCTGCTCCATCAGTGCACATGTGTGAATGATATCTGCTGTTTCTCTGCAAACATCGGACCGGATCCAACACACATCACAGAGGAGCATGACCCAAATATTCAAATCCAAATACGCCTATCAAGTAAAATAGGACCTTGGGGCTTTGCTTGGGACCATTTGCCAGTTTGCTGAATAAGTGCCTTTGAGCATGGCAGCTGTTCCATGCCAGTTTATATTCTGCTCTTTCCCTGTTGTGTTAATTTACTAGATTAAAGGGGTTAAAAGAACAGTTTGCACTAAGACCAAAAAAAGATGTCCTTTTTTCACTTAGTTTCTTTTTTCATCACTTGTTCAGTAAATAGACTCACAGCAGATACACTCTGTAGGTCAAAGCCTCAATGGACCAGAATGCAATGCAGCAGTGAGGTTTGATAAAGGAAACACACTGGTGTTGCATTCTGACAAACTCTCACAACTCAACAAGAATTTTCATTGCAACTTATTTAGAGTGAATCAATAATGGATGAGATTGAACTCTGTAAGTGATTTTTCCACTGATTCTGTTCCTTCAACTGCAGTAGACAGACTGTCGCCCCTCATCAGCTGGATGCCATTAACACACTTTAATCATATTTAATTTATCTCCATTTGTACAAATCATCACTGTCTAATGACACGACTCCCTCTGTACTTACAGTCTGCATATTAACGCGATGACAGACTTCCTCAAAACTTCCAAGTGGCCCATTTTACAAGGAGCAGTGAATGAGGATGAAAACTAAAACCAAACATTTGTGCAGAGCAATTGGACGCCTTCACCACAAGAGGCTCTCTGCCATCCTCCATCTGCTCCTGCTTACTCCTACCTTCACTCCTTAAAAATCACTCCTTTACTCCCCCCTTGTTCCATAGAATAAGGCCGGTGTTGTTCAACACATTTCAATTTACTTGTTGCCTGAAGTCCAATTTGTTCTGTATATGTTTATACTGCATCTCACATATCTAAACTGAGTGCTGGGTGCCTCTGCCGGGTCTCCAAAGTGTGACCCTGTGTGTCCGAGGGGACGTGTGGAGTCGTCCTCATAAAGGACATTATGGATGGCAGCGTTTTATGCGGGTCAGTGACCATGGGAACGCTGCAGGTTTTTCATATTACAGCTTGTATTCTGCCAATAACAGAAGTCAACGGAAATAGTAAAATAACAAGTAAACCTGAGCCAAACGCTGAGATTATCCAAAGTGTGTGAGCTTGTGGTGTCCCATACACACCAAAGGAGGCTGTCACGTTAATTCTTGTGGTAACTGGGGGAACTTGTGCTTATTTTATAGGTGAATATGCTGTAAAACCTTGCAGGAGAGGTGTGGCAATTACGTTGAACTGCTGCAACTGCAGACAGGTTGTCTCACTCACATACGTTGCACACTGTTGTCATTAAAGAGGTGCGGAAATATTGATTTTCACTTATTTTTCTGCCGTTACATGGGTAGAACTTCAGTCATTAGTGACATTACAGACATTAACAGGAGATTGAATACAGATTTGACATTGAATTAGCCAAAGCTTCATACTCGGACATCAGCACCCAGAGATGCAGTTTCAGATAGATGTCTTGACTGGGACGCCTTCTACTGGATCCCAGGCTGAATGGAGGAAGTGTTGGATCTGATCGAAGGTCTCATTCAGGAATCCAGGAATCGTGTATGTCAAACTGAAACTGGATCACTGATTGGCAAGCTGATAGAAGAGACTTTCACTCTCGACACTGAATACATTAACTCAGAGTCTGCAGTGTTGCAAACCGCCATGTAAATGTTAGAGCAGGAGACAACACTTAGGTAGATGACTCATCTCTCTCCGTACTTGCCGTGTACTGACCTCTTGCTTGGGGACACAGCAAACAGCAAACGTCCTGCACATGGGACCTCACATGAAGGAACAAAGATATGCACAAGCACAGTAATTAGGTTACAAAGCAAAGTTTGCCTGCCATCATTAATTATTCCATCAATCTGATAAACTCTGGGATCCTCTGGAACCTTCTTTCCATTTAATTAAAGTTTAGAGATTAACTTGGGAAGCCTTGCTGCTGTGTGGACACTAAACAGCTCTTGGCTCGGGGCCAGAGTGCTAAACCGCTGCTTTACAGCCCAGAAAGGAATTGGCCCAGTGCCTCCATCGTTGGTCCCTACGTCTCTGGTGTGTGTGTCACCCCCAGACTCGGTAAAGACATAAAATATTCCCCTTCACCGTGAACGGAATGATGAATAATCTGTTTGTTTCCTCTTTGTGTGTTCTACCACTTCAATCCCACCATGGCTCGGTGACTTACTGCATGCAGGAATGTTTATCCCGAGCCACACAGCTGTGCTAGGTGCCTGATTCACATTATCTTTTCACAGCACTTTAATTTGCAGTTTCGCTGAGGAGATTTACACATTTTCCCCCATTCTGTCCCCCTCTTCATTCTGGCAGGGTGTAAATTCAGTGTTGGCCAGGGAAACAGAGCTCCGACCTCACATTCTGTTGCACTGTCACATATTTGATTGTCTGCATGTGCTCCCGTTTAGCTGAATGCATCGATCACATGCTGACACTGCGAGGATCAGGTGACTGATTCTTGCTGTGATAGTGCGTGTTGTGAATTTATAGCAATAATTTGTTGGATTTATGAATTTCCTGTAGTTCTATAGGGTGCAGTGCTTGACCTTCCCTATGGAGATGGATGGCATCATAGAAATCATAATGAATCAAGTTCTCAATTTCATTTTAACAGTGGAGCAAAAATCCAAAATCCATCCCTTTTGATTAATAACCATATATCCCAAATGATAAATTGAAATATAATTCTTAAAAATTAAAGAACTCATGGACAACTAAAGCAAAAAGGATAAACTTAATCACAAGTAAAAGCTCTGCATTCAAAAGTGTGTTTTCTGCAGTTAACTATTGTTAATGTACAGTATATGGTACATACTTTTACAAAATTGCATATACAATGTTTTCTATGTGCTGCTGAGCATAATAGGAGTTCCTTAAACTTGTACTTAACTTGTACTTAACTACAGTACCTGAGCAAACACACTGAGTTATTTCCTCCTGTGCTGCAGTATGTTACAGTCGGTTGAGGTCCTGATGTGTCTTAGCTTCAGTAAGCCTCACTTACCAAGCACATGTGCAGAAATTTGATCAAACATGGCTCTGTGATGTTGCGGATCAGCAGGTCTCACGGCAGGATCTCCCCTGAGTTAAGTGTGTGAAGAAAGAAGGTTCTCCCTCTCCCACGGCTTGTAATCCCTCTGCTCCAGGAGGTTACTGCTGTGTGTGTGGAGGCATTCCAGACATAGCCACTGACTTTACCCCATTAAACCTCACCAATCACTGAAGACACACAAAGTGAGAGCTCCCTGCATGCCTCCACCGCCACAGGAGCATTACATTACATTACATTACGATCATTTGGTATTTACATTACGATCATACGCTTTTATCCAAAGCGACTTACATTACATTACCACCCTTGGCAGAGAGGGGAGCAATTGAGGGTTTGGTGCCTTGCTCAGGGGCACCTCGGCAGGGGCTCGAACCAGCGACCCTCCAGTTCCCAAGCGGAAGCACTACCCACTGAACCACTGCCTCCCCGATCTCCTTCATGGACAAATCAGAGCATATATGTGCCCAACATTGAGCCGGGACCAGGGACTCCCAAGGAAGATAAAATGCTTTCACCTGGGAGTACTTCTGCGTGCGCAACTTGTACTTGGCACATTGTTTGGCTCAATAATGGAGTGTTTTATCTATATAGTTATTTGTAGTTTCTTGAAGTTGAAGTTTCCTGAAATTGGTTTTAAAATCAGAGCAGAGATCTGAGTGCTGTATGTGCTCCACTCCCTTGTTGTCATGCATCCTATACTTCTTGCCACATTTTGAAGCGAATATATTTAAAGGCTCTTTATCTGGCTGTTGAATTCTAGGTTCAGACTTCTAGCTTGATTTGTAGACACAATTGTTTTCTAATTATTGATTTGTTCAGTGCACTTACTCATGATGTAGTTGATGGCAAGTTTCTGTGTCGCCTGCATGAATTTGTAATCCTCTTTAATCTGATCATGTAGATGTTGAATAGAAGAGGCCCCAGCATGGACCCTTGTGGATGCTCACAGTTCAGTTTCATTTGCTCTGATTCATAACTACCAACCAGCAAAAAGTATCCCTTGGTCGTGTGATGATTTGTCCATGAAGGAGATCGACCACAACCAAACTTGTTGTATCACGATGGCAGAATAACCATTGTGAATTGTAAATTCTTAATTATATTGCTTTCCCGAAACATATGTATATATTTTAGTGACTTTGTGAATGTGGGTGGTAACCTGTAACACAAAGCCCAGACATTCTGGCTTCATGACCGTAGTAATTCAGTCCCCAGCGTCATCAGAGTTGTGTTATGTTTTCTCCTTATGGACCTTATCATGTCATTATCCAGCGAACTGGGCCAAATCCATCATGGTTAGGACGGCGTCAGCATACGGCTGCAGTGCTGCGGGGGGGTGGGGTTACATGTGTTGAGGTCTGTGTTGAGGTCTGAGTCGTATCAAAGCCGGACGTCCTTGTGAGAGCCTGTGTTCTCAGCTGCTGACTGCTGGGTGCACCTGTGAGAGCAAAAAGAAACTCTCCTTCTCCTGCTTCAACAGGCTATAAATCATAGTGCGTGTGTGTGTGTGACTGTGTGTGTGTGCACGTACAGTATGGCGGTGGTGCGTTTTCACTCCGGAGGATATAAAACACGAAGAAAAGCATTATCAAGAGATGGGCCTTTGATTGTGGTACTTTATTCTGAAAGAGGAGATGATTGCGTGGATGTCAGGACGACTGCAGGGAGAATTCATGTAATTTTCTCACTTTCATGATACATCGAGTATACGAATCATTAATGTCTCAATTTATCATGAAATACAAGGAACGCTGTAATGTCTTGTTGATCTTCCTAACTTTCATTATGAAAGGGAGTGTAGATAAAGGAGACAAGATTATATGATTTTAAATACATTAAATCAGAAAGTGGCCTTAATGTTTAATGCTCATATTTCAGCCTTATCCAGCACAGAAAACATAACATCTGACAGAAAAGGAGGCGGTGTTCTTCACTCCAGAGCCACACTAAACAGCAGCAGGACAGTGGGAGGACAAGAACCTATAAACTATAAAACCTAAAGATCATCTTCTACCGGCTGGAGCACATCTCAGAGAGGAATAAATCCACATTCTCCGGTTTGGATTCCATGAAACAATAGGAAGTGATGCCGATGTGCTTTTACGAGTCCATACGATGTCCCAGTGCAGCAAAGGCCCCACGCTCACACTCATTTGAGGCATTTACGGCCCGGCACCTTGACCTGAACTCCTGCTGTGTGTAACAATGGGACCTGATAAAGAAACGTTTAGATGGAGTCTGTGGTTGTTAAAGAATGACTCCTGCTGAATCCATTTCTGTCCATTGTAATAAAATCTACAAATTACTCGACATAAAGAAGGAAAGAGACAAAAAAACTCAGTCAAAGTATTTGTCCGAAGGTCAGCCAAATGTCAATTTATTAACTTTTCTCTCTGCTAAACATAAACCCAAAACTGTTGAGTTGTGCAATGTCAGCTGTCTTACAAAAGAAGTTTTCCCTCCACACGCTGAGCTCGGACGCAGATGAATCACCTCTGTGTTATTTGGTTTGAACTGTCAGGTGTTTACTACGATAACGGAGTCACGCAACACTCCGATCCAGCAACTCCCCCTGTTTCCAAGTGACATTGTGATAATAAAAACAGAACCGCTGTAGCACGTCCAAATGGAAAGAATGGAAACTGAACGGCTTGTCTGTAATTTATAGACAGTATTTCTAAAAGGCTTGTTGCTATAGCAGTGGTAGCGGCAGATGGTAAATATCAATAAATCAAAGGAATAGATGAGGAAAAGGGATGTCGATGGAAATAAATTACAGAGACCCGTTTGTTTTCAGAGCAGATTTGTAGAAACGTTATCTGTGTGCACCTCAGTGACATCAGATACTTGTTCTATGATTTCATTTCATTCTTTCATCTGAGAGTTAACCTGCGTCTGTGATATTATTACAGTTCTGATAAGCATCCATATGTGAGATGAGAGCTGCAGAAATGTTTTGTCATCATACACAAACACTCAAATAGAGAAAATGCTGAGTCAGCAGGTTGTTACATTCTTCACACGTGAATTAATGAATGAATCGATGTAATCAGAATATTGGTGTGAATATCAAAATACTCCATTTAACTTCCACTTCAAGTGAATTTCTATCTGTTCTTGCTCAAGTTGTACTCCATGTCTGCTGTTGCGCAATGTCCAAGCTGCTGTCATCATTTCTGACCAGTCAACTTTGCTCCATTGGATGCACTTTAAAGTTTTTCATCCACTTTTTGCACTATTTTTGTCAACCACAAAATGAAAATGTTTGAGCGAAAACCTTGTGCATTTTCCTCCTGCCAACTTCCATCAGATTTGCTTTTTAATGAGAAAAACATTGTGACAAAATGGCTTCATCTGCTACAGTTAAATGGAAAAACATTTTGCTGGCATTTGTTAAACATTTGCCACGTTTATGCTCTGCACGAAAAAATATTTTGAAGGTTTGAATTGGTGTTTTTTTTTGCCAAACTTTGCTTGGATCGAAAACTAATTTGTGTTATTTTTGCTTTTTAGTCTCTTCCTTCTTACCCCATATCGCTATGAGGCTCCATCTTCACCCGTGGACCTGGAGCTTGTGAAAACCTTATGGGCTCATGTCCAATCACAATCCAATCCAATCCCAAAATGGTCCTGCTGTTACAAATTCTTAATAATAACAAGTATCTATTTTCAGTTCATCTCTTCTCACTGACCTGTGGTGTTGTATAGAATAACACTGCACTTATTAAGTAACTGACTGCAATATAAAGTCACACACACTCTTGAGGTCCAGTTAATGATTCAATAAAACGACACAGGCTCTTAACTCACAGTAGCCAAAGGTGGCGAGCAACTCGGCCGCACACATTATATGCCACAACGTCCTAAATCCCTCCCTAACGACTTTCTCAGTATTGTGGTTGAACGTCTCTGGCTGTCATGTGTGTGTCACAATGGGCCAGTTTGGTTCCTTAGAAGATGCTGGTAACAACACACACCGACCGCAGGCCCTCAATGAAAAACACATTTCTTGATAGACAAACACCAAATAAAAGCCACAACCAAAGCAACCGTAAGAAAGGAGGCTCTGCTCCGTGGGAACCAGGAGAAACCGTGGCCCGTGTGGTCATAATAACCAACCGCGAGTCGGCCATTTCAACAGCTGCTTTTGCTGCGGTTCTTTAATAATGTTGCTTTATATATTTTATGAATTTATTTGATTCCACAGGGAATAGAGCCAAAGGAGACTGTGGACGGGTTTAATTTGACGTGCTGGGCCAAGTTACCGTGTGTACGCACGTACATGTGTATAAGTGAGTGCATGTGTATTCCTAGCATGATTCATTTGTGGTGAATAAAAGCAGCTGTTTCTTTTGAACGGTGGCCAAGAACCCCATGCAGCAGAGGGACTAGACGGTGTGAGAGACCACAGAGTGCAGCGTTACCTAACGTTGTCTGATCGTCGCTGACCGCCGTGTCGCTCTGCACCAAAGGTGACTATCGGTCAGATGTCAGCTCACGCCAGCAGATGGAGTCTTTCTTAGGGGGACTCAACACAAGCAAGCAACCGAGTCCACCTGAGAGGAAACTGAGACGTTCAGGTGCAGACGAGTTTATGAGGCACGAGTATCAGGCTGTTAAAAGAGAGATTCAAAGAAGAAAATGTAAATTTGATGAGTGGTAGAGTTTTATTGTAATCTGCTGCTATTTACTTATTTGAGAAGCCGACACTAAAGTATAACCTTCGCAAAGTCTCTCTTAGTTTACCCACAATCTTATCTCAAATTATTGCACCTGAATAATACGCTCGGTCTTGTACATTGCGCCTAATACGTCGTCATGGCGATGCCTTCTTCCCATGTTATGTGACTGTTTTGTGTGTCTGTGTGTGTCGCAGGTACATGAACGACTGTGAAATAATGAATATTCTTCCAAAAGAAAACAGAAAAGAGGTAAAAATGAGTTCATGAAAGCTTCTGCATTTTAATGGAGGCAATCTAGTGCTAAAGCCTGTGGCAAACTAATCAGGCTGTGATTACATGTATGATTAGGAAAACACAATACTCAGAGAATAATTATGTCATATGTTCATATATCATAGAAATCATAGAAAACAGACCTCCACATGGAGCCCAGGCACCGGACAGATAAGAAGTGTTAAGATTTAAACGGAGGAAACAAGGATATATAATAATGAAAACACAAACACAAAAACCGGACAATGGTTTTGATTGCATATGAATGTAAAGAAGCAAACTGGGTGGATTCAATCAGGACTTAAAACCTCAAGCAAAACATGCTGAGCAGGAGAAGTAAACATTTAGCTCAAAGGCACCTCAGCAGGGTGTCTGATGGTTACTGAATAGCACCTGTGAACATCTCAGTGGTGAGTGGACAATCTGTAGTCCAGGTGTTTTTTGTAATGAGTCATGTTGCTGCTCTGCACCTTCATTCTGTCTTCATCATCTGCACTCAGATTTGTGTTGTGAAGCTGGACTTGGTCTCACCTCAGGTTGGATTTTTCAGGTAACCAATAATAACAATAATGATGACGACGATGATGATGATGATGATGATGATGATGATGATGGTGATGACAATGATGATGACAATAATGATGAGCTTTCCATAAATGGGCACGGACTGCTTTGTAAACAAAAAATATAACTATCAAATATAACTAACAGGCTAACTAACTGAACCTGGGCCGCTACATCAATGGTCAACAGCTGTCAAACTGCTCAATATTTTTTAACTCAAAGGTTTCAAAATAATCTCCAAGGTCTAACTGATCAATGAAAAATCACACTCAGACTCTGACCTCTGACCTCTTTGTGTGAAGAAGCTCATGAAAACATCTTAAATAAGCAAGTGGAACATTTCAGCAGCTGCATCGGTCTGCAACTTCAGACCGATGTTTCCTCAGGAGATTTAAATGTATGTTACATTTGTGTCACTTTTGTGTTTTTGGAGGATTAATTTATGGATACAAAAGCACGATAAAGGTTGAATGATTAATCAGTGTCATGCATCTAAATCCATTGGTTGAGCTTGTGGTCATGGGGTCAAGTCCCAGTGTGAGTCGGGACGTGAACCCTGGTCGGCAGTATCAAAGCTCCCAGTGCTCCTCTACTCATCCACGGTGATGTAATCCCTAAACCTTTTTGCGGTGTACAAAAAAACGTAGCTTTGGCAAAGAAAAACACCTTGTCAGTTAATGTTTATCACTACTACAAATCAGCTGCATATGAATGTAATTCTTAGGAGAAAGACTTGTCAAGGGTCTTCAGCTCTCAGCTCTCTCCGGTAACTTCTCCCTGTAGTATCACTTTAAGCATTGTGGGGGGAAATATGGCTCCAATTTGTATACCGTCGTAGCTTCAGCAAGGCAGCAATAACATTTCCACGCTGCACCTGACATGTGATCAGAGTTTCTACAGTACACAGGCGATTTCCTTGCAAATATAAGAGAGATGGACGTATCTGAGGACAGCTTGTCTTTATTTGACAGGGTTTTGGAGAGAGACGACACTAGGAGAGAGAGTCAGAAGGTCTTATATGCACCTTAACCCTGACCACTAACATCTACACCATATTTTCCATTTTAATACAGCATTTCTCTATGTATTTTCTCTTTATTGAGCTCAATTCTTGATTTTTATTACATTTCTTAGTTGTCTGAATACAACTTTTCTCCTCTTTACTATTGGCATTTACTGCTTTCGGGTGATTTGCAAACATGTGGCGCTGAAGTAAAGTTTCTTGCAGTCTTCACTTAAACAAATCTACACACTTTAATATTGTTATAGTGCAACATAAAAAGCATCAATGCTAGAATAGACGGTCGGGGCAAATGTCTGTCAGTGGATCTGATGGTGGAGGATCATGAACACTGAACATCTGCAGGAGAACATCTGCCAAATATCATAAACATAAGTATATTTGCCTATAAAGCTCCTTGATAAACTGACACGTAGCTGTATATTATCACTATTATTGTTGTGAGTACTTGTAGTAGTGGTATTGCGTCATCAGTGAGTCCTGACGAGATGCTGAGTGCTTGTGTGTGTTTGCTGAGGGCAGGAATGTAACTCCAGAGGGATTAGAGCGGACACGCCGGGCTGTAAACCCCTCAGTGGCTCTCTGGCTGCAGTGCGTAAAGTTTGGGTCGCTCCTCCAGACGCGCCGCGCCGCGCAGCAGCTCGCATCCCACATGTGCGTCACCTCTGCGGGATATCTGACCGGGATGTTTCATTTCTCCTCTCCGCTCTGGATCGCTGATACATGAATCCACGGTTGTACAGTGGCTGATGTTAGGACGCTGATTCTTACAAACAGATCGTCTGTCCCGGAGCGTAACGGGGACATGGGTCACCTTCATGGGGAGACTTGTTTACCATTTGGCGCTCTAATCTGTGTGGCGTTCCTGTGGGGATCCAGTGTCAGCGCGATCAGAGCCACGTTTGGAGTGGACACCTCTAGGTAAGTCACACACACACACACACACACGAATCATATAATGGAATCATCCTGCGATTAATTCGGTGATGACTTTATATTTCGGGCTGCGCAGAAGCAAAACTGTCATTAAATATGCGTTTGGCTCGTTTTGTGGTACAATCATAAAGTTATTATGTCATTATAAAGCAAACTAAACCAAAACAGCAAGGACAACTTCATTTTCAATCTTAAACGTCCATGTTTTAAAGGTTAATGCCAGACCAAAAAGTTCTGTTAGTGTTTCTCTCGACAGTCAGTCTAAACAGATCCCCTCACAAACGCATCACCAACTTTGTACCGGCGTCAATTTTCCAAACTAAAACAATCACTTAAAAAGTGAAGTTAGTACGAAATGCTGAAACCATAAGCATGACGCTGCTGCTGGGAGCGGAGACCTCAGCTTGAACCACCCCGGCGCGTCTCAAATAATGTGGACGTCCAAAGAAATACAAATGGGCGGGGGGGGGGGGGGGGGAGAGAGAGAGAGAGAGAGAGAGACTCCAAATGGTTGGAATCGGTCGCGGTGTGAGGAACCAAATGTTATTGGTGCTCAAGCCATAACATGACAGATGTTATTAAGGTGGAGAGAGAGAGGGGAGGAGGAGGAGGACAATACGCAGGTTAAAGGAGACATGTGACAGTGTGACGTCACCGCGTCACTCGGTCTTGTTTGGCTCAATTTTTTTTTTTAAAAGACTTCTTCTCTGGTGGTAAGTGTGCATTTCGATTTATTGTGTTTTCGGGATTAACTTTAAAACTCATCACGTTGTGTTATGACGGGATGCAAACACACACACTCCGGTGATTGATGGTCCCGCTGCCCTGCATAAACACTCGGAGCGGCCCTGGCACGGTGTCTGTACATGAACCTTATATTTTATATCAGTGAAACCCGAGAAGCAGTTTGAACATTTATACTGTAGCGCGGATCACAACTCTTCCTGAACGCCACAACGGACTTTGTTATTTAATGTCATTTTGCTGTTTATTCTTACTAAATTAGCACTTAACTTTAGGTTTAGGGTCAAAATCAAATAGAGTGAAGCAGCTTTTCTGACTATTTGGACTTTCATACTTTCCCTTTTCACTGCCTTTTGTCATTTGAATGTGTTTTTGAACGCTTTTGTGTCTGAATGCTGCTCTCTCTCTAACTAGACCTGCCTTGGGTTTGATTGGCAGCTCGACCTAGTTAATGTGTGTGTGTTTGGTCTCCTTGTTTCGTCAGGACGGAGTGTCCAGAGAACAAGATTGTGACGGTGGAGTATCCCTGCGTCAGAGCTGGAGGGAAGAACAGCACTTGTTTCCGGTAAGTTCGGCACTGAAAACTAATGTGGGTTTTGAGCAAAGTGAGTCAAGGGCACAGCTGAGGTTCTGATTGGTTCCTCTTGGACATAATGTGCCGGAGCCATTAAAGGAAATTATGAATTCCAGTACAAAGCTACAATTCTAAATTGGTATTTTGCTGGCTTGAGTCTCCCAACCAAACACTGATTTGCTCAAGGACTCTCTGGCAGCAGTGGAGTCTGTTGGTGCCCATTCTACATGCCCACCGGTTATGAAATGATCTCTGTGACCACCAAACCCTCCCACTTCCAAATCTCTTGACACTTAAGCCCCCTTTTGGAAACTCAGTACGTCCATTGGAGAGAAAAACAATCATTTCCCAGAGAATCATGGTTCAGTCAGTGAAAGTGAGAACAGTAACCTTGACTTCTTAGTTTCAAACTGACACACTTATCTCTCATCACTGATCCATTGTGGAATGCAGATTAAAATGGACTATTACTCATTTTAGTTACATTTTGTTTTGTTCAGTGGTTTCAACATCAAATGCAAACTTTCAGAATTCCATGATTGATGGATTTAATCCGAGAGAAGACCTGAACAGTGACCTCTGACCTTCCACTTAGGAGGCATTTACAGGACTAAAATCTTCCGCACGTGTTAGAAAATGACCCGAAATAAGAGCCAAAAACAGTGTTGCTTGTTTGTAATACATACGTGTTACAACAGAAACATGATGGGAAATGGGGATGTGACCCAAGCATCTCATTCTCACTTCTCTCCTTCTGCGTCTATATTACACACAACCTCGTGGGGTGCAGCTCGTGAAAACATTCTCACTCTATTGTACAAGCATCTTGAAACACAAAATCCTGAGAATAATGGATGATGAATTCAAATTCCGAGCAATGACGGGGGTTTATGAATTTTCGCACACGATGTATCACACAGCGACGAGAAGAAAATCAAAGTAGATCACTCACTCTGACGTTTAGATAACTTTCCTCTAAAGCCCACGTTTGGCTCGGATTCGGCGGATGGCGTAAGGAGAGCCCCTAAAAAATGAGGCACCGGGTCTGGGGTGAGTCCAGGGGATCCGATCTGTTTACTGTCAAGGTTTGACTGTTACAGGCTCAGCGTCTTGTTTAATCTTTGACTCTGCGTGAGATGTGTGGTGCTGGAGGAGACGGATTAGATGAGTTTGTATTCTACCTCGTGTGTTTCTCAGGGTTGTTTGCTTTAAAGGGCGACCGCATTGATCTCTGGTGTCCATGTAAGTCTACGCGTTATGGGTTTGATATGTTTCCACTGCCAGCTGTCTGAGGTCGTGTCCATCACAGTCCATTTTTCAGTTTTGACAGACGGAGAGTGGAACAAAGGTGTTATTTTCTCTGGATGGAGGCATCATTGTCCTGTTTGTGACGTTCCCGCATGGAGGAAAATGGAGCTTAGACACGATAGTTGATGCACTGGTTGGTTGCACTGCTCAGTTGTTGTAAGAGTCAAAAGGAGAATGTGGTGACACTTTCCGGCGATTTCAGACAAATTCTCTAAAATGTTGAACTGGAGGAAGTAGGCAGGATGAGTCAACTATACTTAAATTAGCAGAATTCATTTTGGACCAAACTTTTATTATCATTATCTTGAAATGAGACATGTAGAAATATTGATCCCCTTTCTCCTGGATCTACAGTGTATCCATAACTGCTTACAGAAAATATAACAAAACCATTCCTCACACACAAATCTGTCTGTTAGTTTTTGTATAAAGTGTGTGCGTGTGTAATGAAAGTGATGCCTTCAGGTGCTGAGACACTGACACACAAACAAACAGCTGCATGTTGGGACTGAAGAGGAAATGGGGATCAGGTGTGCAGACAAGGTGCCAGGAACCGCTGTGGAAAATGACACGGAAATGTCAGAGGGTCAAATAGAGTTCACAACAAGTTGAAGAGGAAAACAACCTCAGTGCTAATAAATAAGCAAGTAACTGAATACATGGAGAAGAGTAAACATGAAACCAAACTGCTCTGTGTGCTTCATACATTTAAATTCATTGAGAGATTGAGGGGGCAGAGCAAACAGGGAAATTGTGCATCAAAGTGTCACAAAAGAAAAAATGCAAATTATCACCCATCGCACATGTCCCTTTTGGTAAAACAGGATTTGTTTGCATATTTAGTTGCCATTATTGAGTTTGGACTTTATAGAACAGACAGTTTTTAACTCTTTAAGCTGAATACACTGAAAATGTCTTCAAACGTATGTAATCCAGCAGTAATGTTCCAGTTCATTCCAGTGTTTGAGATGAGTGTGTGTAATGAAAAGATTCTCTATTAACTCTATATGTTTTGACACAAAGAACAAATCTTGTTATCATGATATTTTTTGAATAATTGTATTCAGTGAGATGCAGCGATTGCGGTGTGATGATGCTTTGACGTGGACATTAACCAGGTTTGTCACTCAGGATAGCACAGCGAGTACCAGAGGGGAGAGACTTGACACGGAGGCATATTCAAATATTATACTAACTATCTGACCCAGACCCGGTTCCTCTGTCTAAACCACCTCAGGCTGTTAGGCTGCGTGTTCGGTGGAGCTCATGAGAGCAGCGGCTCGCAGCTTAATCATCTTTGCAACATTTTCCCATCACTTCTGCTTTTCTTCTCTCCCGTATTCAGACAGGATGAGGGGAAAGTTATATTTACAAATGGAGTGTTGATCCAAGGAGACGTGTTAACCGTTTGGAAACAGGTCCCACCTACCTGCAGATGGGAGGCCAAGTTGCTATCAAAACAGTGAAGCAATTACGCCACTTAAATAATGGCAGGAGTGAAGTGTTTGCTTGACTGTGTGAGGACGCTTTATGAACTCCTCTCTGATGTTTTACTGAATTCTGACTGGGATGTCTCCAAAAATAAAGACATTTCTCTCCCCTTTCCCCTGAACGTGGTGGCAGATCTCCCACTCTCACCATTATCTTGCTAAATGCTTTAAATGTAAATGCAACGTCTCTTTCTCAGAGGGCTTTGCGGTGTTCTGCAGGAGTATAAACCCACGCTGCCGCTCTTCTCCCTCCGCGCTGCGGTTTCCCCAGCGATGAGGGCGAATCACTCTGAATTCTTACATTTCTATTGTTCTCGGTCTGATTCTGTCATCGCCTGAGGCCGTAGTTTAACTGTGCCAAGCCAAACATGCGTGATTCATGCCCAGATCATGAGTGGTGTGTACAAATGTGTGTGTTTGTGCGTGCGTGTTTATGTATGAGTCGGTTTTGAGTCGTCTCTGCGTTGTCTGTGCGGCAGGTTTATGATGATAAGAGCTCATTTGCTGCGCGTCTTTCTAAACATTCTCAGCTGCGGAGTCCGGCTCGGAGAGAGACTTGATGGGCTCGATAAAGCAGCAAGCAGCCCTTCCTCCAGACTGGCATGTTTTTCTGATTTTCAATACGCTGCCTGACTCGTTACTCCGGTAGATGACACACATACTGTACATATCACGCTACTTCTTCTTTTCTGAAACGTTAGTTCAGCAGTGATCAGTTTCATGTATGATATGGGTGGATACCAGACTGTTATGGAGAGCGGCTGGCACTCGAAGAGCTGCTGTTCAATCATGTGTGTGGACGGGATGTGAATGCAGAGTTCAGTGATGTTTAAAACTGGATTTAATCCCAGTTCAAATGAAGTAAAGTGAGTTTTCAATTCAGTTTTTTACAGGTTCACACTCAGATCAACCTGAACGTTTCAGTTGAGTTCCATGAGGTTTGGGGTTCAGGAGTGAACCAGAACATAATTATCTGATGTCATGATTTAACCTGCAGTATTGTTTTGCTCAGTCAGGACAGGAACAATATCCCTCTAATCAATCAGTAAATGTTGGAATCCTGTAATGTTTTGGACCTCAACATGAATCACAAATGGTTGGGAATGTGGTCATTTGTAAAGGATATTACTTGGCAATTCATGTAAACTTTTGCTTTATGATGCGTGTGAGTATCTGCATTGCAGGCACCGGCCAGGAACACTGAGATGTACGTTCTGCCTCTGAGCTGCTATGCTGCTCCTGGCACATTTCCTCTTCCTACCAGCTTGTGCGTCAAAGCCACAAGAGTGGAGAAAGAGCGCTGTCTTGCGTGAGTGAGCAATAGCTAGTTAGAGCTGCGTTCAGGCTCAAGTGGGAGGTTTGATTTACTGTAAACGGCACGCTCCAAACCCAGGGATCATTTGTTAAGAATGATTTGTTTGTTGCATTGTGCCAAACATTAGTTCAGACCGACCGCTCGATAATGAGGCCATAAGTTATTTTTCAAATGAATTCATGAATTGGGACATGAAGATGATAATTAGGATGGACGTGAACAATGAACATGTGCCTTCCACACACACACACACACACACGCAATGTAGTGCATAGCGTGTGTGTGGACGGAAGCACAGTCACCCACACTGCGTTTGAAAGAGGGAAAACACAGGGTTGAGACACAATGAATGTTCACCCTCACTGACTCACGCAGGCTTTGGTCAATTTTGGCCGACGTGCTTCTCCTCCATGTTTCTCTCTGATAGGATCTCTATGGCGTCTCTTATTGGTGTTTGGGTTTGGTGTTGAAACAGCCGCAGAGTCAGTCTGAACTTGCCAACCTGTGTAAGTGAGGACGCGCAAATTATCTCCTCTTGGCATTTATCGCGGCATTCTCACACACACTCAAGCACACACACGCTCTGTTATTTTTTTCCGTTCGGGTTTCTTATGATTTCACTGTCACATTACTAAAGCTTTGCAGAGTCGAAGCAGCGATGTAAGCTTCAATATTGTGAGGTGTTGTTTTTAGTAAACCTCACACATTTCAACCGCAAACCACTTCCTGTCATGAATCATTATAGTAGTCGTGCTGCGTTCAGCTTCTGCGAACATGTGGAGGCAGTGGCTCAGTGGGTAGTGCTTCCGCTTTGGAACCGGGGAAGGGTGGTAGTGTAATGTAATGTAAGTCGCTTTGGATAAAAGCGTCTGCCAAATGATCGTAATGTCCTCTGATTGCACCCTGTCATTATGTGTCTCATCTATGGACACAGTTTGTCCTTTCTTTATGTCAAGTTTGGAAATTTGTCTTATTTAAAATGAACAGACGAGTCCTGTTTTGGTAAATATTTGTTGTGAGTGTCTGATCATCTTTGGGAATTTGAATGACTGATCTTTTAAATCCATCTTGTGTTGCCATTTACATAATTTTAAAGTTTTTATTATGTCAATAAATCAAATAACAGTGAAATGAAGCAGAATAGATCCACAGAACTCCACTGTCATTCACACAGACGAGCCAAAATGTTGGGTTGTGGCTGCTTTAGTTTATTCTAATAAAACTCTACATCTGGATTTGGATCTGATTTGCTGCTTAACATGAGTTTCTTTGGAACCTACTGCAACTTGTTTGTGAAATTTGCACGGTCTGAGTCAGAATTGGATCCGACCCAGGCACAGACGCATAAGCGACATTAAGCTTTGGCAACACAGAAATTGCTTAATTTTATTGTGGTGTTTGTCTGTAATTGTGATAAAAAAAAGATAAAATAACACAAGATTTTTCATTGCAAACCACAGGGCTTTAAAAACTCCTGGTTTTGGTCAGTGAGGTCCTTTTTTGAGTTAAAGCCTTTAGGTTTCATATCAGTATCAGGTTTGATTCATGTCAGATTGTTGCATTATGACAAACAGGAAAGAAAACTTGCCGGCTGAACAGCGCCATCAACTGGTCATTCATGTTTGTATTTACAAATGTGTCAATTGTGAGATTTTGATCTTGAAATTCTGGCATTTTCAGAATTTACAATGGCATAATATACTGTATTTCTGTCACTTTATGGTGTTAACATAACAATTTGATTGGAAGAGTATCAATATTCAACTCTCATCTCAGCATGAAGGAGACTTTGGCTGTTGAGAACTATCCGTGTTTGGTGGTTTGACTTTGTGAGCCAACAGTGTTGCGCTTTGTTTTCAGTTTTTGTTCTAAAGGCCTGGATTTAGTTTTTTCTTCAGTTCTTGTAATCCATAGTCCTCCTCGAGCATCTAAACTCATTATACAAGCCACGCCAACCCCTCTGCCTCGATCCGTCCCTGACCTGAGGGAGGAAACGTGTGCAGATTGGATACCTCCAGTTACGACATGTCATCTTGGACTGCAGCAAACATTTTAAGATCCTGCCAAGCAAGATGAATGCTTTTTTTCCTCCTCTGTTCAAATCAGGGAGGAAGAGGTGATAATGTTACAGCTCTGCTCTGCCTCATCCCACATGGTGGCATGTTTCACACAGACTCTCACTCTCAGTCAATAACAGGTACACTCTCCAAGTCCAAGTTCAAACCCCCTCCCACACACACTCACACATCCCAGCCTTGCCCCGCACGTCACCCAGCAGCATTTAAAGTGTTCATTACTGAGACCCGACTCAGCCTGACTCCTGGCCTGGAATCCATCTTCAGGCTGTAGCGTTGCTCTCTCTCTCTCTCTCTCTCTCTCTCTCTCTCTCTCTCTCTCTCTCTCTCTCTCTCTCTCTGTTTTGCTGTGGAGACGGACAGAAGCCAGGCCTCCGTCTAGTAGTCTGCGCATTAACACCGGAGGGTTGAGGTCGGGTCAGATGTAATACACCATCAGATTCTCACATGCAGCGTGTTGTTTTGAAGTATCTGAAGTTGTGGCAGTTTGTTTGAGTTTGGTGTTAAGCAGGTGAGGTCAGAGAGGTTAGTCGTTAACAACCTGATCCTGCCCTTTGGGACCTTTTCACACACGCAAATGTCTTCACTTACAGCTTGTTAAAGGTTACAGGTTGAGTCATATGAGTCAAAATCATCGTGTTTTGTCCCTTTCTGAACAAAGAGGTCATTTGCATAAATGGTTGAGACAGGTTATGCAAATGTTGAACTTTGTGCATCTTCGGTGATATGAATGAAACTGAGTAAGTGTGAAGTTTGATTGAAACGGCCTGAAAGCACAATAAAAGAAATTCATATAATTCACTCAGCTCAAGTCATATTGAGTGCAAACAGATCGTAGTTGTCTTGTTTGCTCTCTTTTATTTCACCGTGAGCCGTGTTCAGGATGCAGCAATAACACATCACATCTGTCATCTTTGTCATGTGGCTTTGGCTTATGCAGCTGAACTAATGTCTTTGTGTTTTCTCATCACCCGTTGCATGTGCTTGAACCATCTCATTCGTGGGAAATCAAGTCAAATGGTGCGACGCAATCTGTCATCAACAAACGCGTTACACAATGTCAAAGGTCACCATCGATGTCTTTGGAAAGCTAAAAATGCCATGTTTTGTTCTGTTAGCCCAACACAGTGCAGGTTTCTTTCCTCAAATCAACTTGTCACAAATGTTGCACTAAGCAGACCTTGTATAGTGAAACACACCTATGAATGCTCATGTTTTAAATCAAGGGTGGTGACTGAAAAAAACTTTATGCGGATAGATTAAAATATTAATCTTTGGCGCCGAACGCTTGAACTTGCTGTATTTTGCTTTTCAACGGGACCGTTAGACACACGTCCAGCTTTCCAGACTTTCAGCCTTTCCATCACTTTTGGTGCTTTCCTGAGGATTTGCACCTCTGGCCTCTGTTCTCTGCTCTGTTTGTACATAACTCCACTTCATGGCTCAGAGTGAGGACGCCTGGCAGCAGCTAAGGGCTCCTGACTTACTTTTTACCAGACTGACTATCTGACTGGTTGGAGGACTGATTAACTTACTGACACAATGACCAGTCATACACTTACTAACTTAATGGCAAACAGCCAAGCATGAATAGTCTAAATGATGTGTGTGTGTGTAGGTGTGTGTCTGCACTTTGCTCACAGTAACCTCAGTACTAGAGATAAGGCAGCTTTGGGCTTAAGCTGCCTCTCATCTCCTTTATTCCTGTGTGGATTTACGGCGTTAGACTCGGCTCTGGACCCTACATGGTCTCTGCAAACAGTGCAACAGTAATTTGAGAAATATTCAGTCAATACTGTGAATAATAGCAGGCAAAAAGAACATGAGGGGAAGTGAAGGCCGCAGCGTTGTACTTTCAGGGTGAAAGATGTCTTTATGAGGCTCAGGCTGAGGGCGTGGAGTGTTTTGGTGTCTGTGAAATTTTCTTCTTCTCCTGGTTGCTCTTCTGCACAGAATTGCTCCAAATGGGTCCCAGTTGCGTCACAAGGACCACTGGGCACGGACTCAAGTTTTGCTTTGGTTCATTCATGACTTCCTCCGCGGTTGGAGGAAGACGCCCAAATTCCACTTCTCCATCTTTTACTTATTTTCATTGCACAAACTTCCTTCAGCAGAGGTTTTTTTATTGAAATCTAAACAAAAATCTTTGGAAATGCATTTTTAATTTCTATGAATTCAGAGATTACTCAATGCTGACAGCAGAGTACACATGAAGATTACACTGAACTTCACACGACAACATAATAACTCTTTTTCTGCGATTATGAGAATTTGGGGCCTAAAAACAGAGATCCTGAAGATATAAAGCATCCCTGCAGATACTGTATATACTGTACGTATACACTCAGCGTGCAGCAGGTGCTCTTTTTCCTTCCCCCTCGTCTTTGACCCATAATCTGCTCAACGGTACGAAAGAAAAAGCAGACATGGTGGCTGGCTTCTTTAAAGTGTCTGACATCATTAACATGAACTGTGTGCTTATGCTGTTGTGCTCAGTGATCCGGCCTCTTCATCCTCACTGACCTCTCTTGCCTTTGAGTATGAGCGTCAACATTGTGCTCAATCGAAATGTACGTAATATAGTAACATAAAAGATTGTTTAAATGAGATATAGAAGTAATCAGAGATACATGAAGTTGGCAGATGGAAAAAAGGTTTGCTTTATTTTCGGTCCAAATGAAATAAAGCTGCACCGTGGCTGGCTGAGTGTTTCCCTGTCTGGAGAACAAAACTCTATAAAAAGAACAGGAAGTGGAATCAGAGGAGGGAGGCCAGCAAACTTTTTCTTCGTCTCTGTAATTGGCGTCCCGCACAGATGAGGGCATGTGGTGAGAGACGGCGAGTGACGCACCGCTAACCTGCGCCATCCTGATGATCACTCTCCCTCTCACCTCTCTCACTTTCTCTTTTTCTTCTCTCTCCCCACCCACTCCTCCCTCTCTTCTTGCCGTCTCAAACTTTCCCCCCTCACTTTCGCTCATACCTTCTTCGTTCCCCACTCTGTCTCACTCACTTTTCCCCTTCACCCCCCACTCTCTCTCATTTCATACCCTTTCAGTCTGAATCACACAGACCACCCACTCCACCTCACACACTCTCACCATCTGCAACGGTGATGTTAGCCCACCTGGCTGCCTTGTGTATGAACGAATACACATATGCGTGTGTGTGTGTACACATATGCGTGCAAGTGCAGGAAGTTGCCCTCTTCCAAAACACCTAAACTCACCACAGGAGACCAGAGAGGCAGACAGAAAGGGCAAATATATGAAGAAACACAAAGATATATACTGATTTTCTTTATACAATCTGAAGTAATGAAGTATTTTTGCAAACTGGTAGTGTACTCTTTACGGAGTGATGATGGTCTCAGCAGTAACTCATTAAATGTCATCACTGAGGGACACAGAGTGATGAGAAGTGATTAGAAGACGGGGGGCCAATGAGTGCCCCAATAATGTGAGAGGGAAAGAGAGGGAGAAATAGAGAGGAAGAGGGAAAGAGGCAGAAGGGTGGAAGAGGGAGAGAGGGGTAGAGAACGAGGGCGAAAGAGAGAGAGGGGGAGAGAGTAAGAGGAGACAGAGAGAGTAAGGCGAGAGGGAGCCTTCTGCTCATCTGTATCATGTGAAGACAGAGAGTTCCTTTCTGTAGCAGGTGATGAGAAGCAGGCCTGTGTGTGTGTGTGTGTGTGTGTGCGCGCGTGTGTGTGTGTGTGTGTGTGTGTGTGTGTGTGTGTGGGGCTGCAGGGCCTGCTGGGCTCAGAGGTCCCCCTCTTACAAGCCATAAAACAAGCCATTATATCACCACTGTCACAGTAAAAACATCCTGATGTAGTTTTGATGTGTTTCTTTTTACTAGAATTGAACATTTCCACGGTTTTCTCTCAAACTCCTTCAAGGTCCGTGGAGGGTTTTAACACTCAGTTACTCTAAACTCCCTCTAGTACGATTTCAGTAATAGTTTGTAATCAGCTAGAAAATATAGACGTAAAGCATTTATCTCTTTTTTCCCCCAAAGAGTGTGTGTGTGTGTGTGTGTGCAAGTCGTCACCATCAGTGCATAACTGTTCACAATTCACAGAATTTTCCAAATCAGCAGTAAGCCCAGTAGGCTGATATCCAGTGAAGGATGGAATACAAAAATAGACAAACAATAAACAGTGAAATTAGGTGTTAAACGCATTCATGTCAAACAGCAGGAAGCTTGACGGTGAAGAATAGATGGAGCTGAAACAGGTAACAAGGACCAGATGCCTGTGTGTGTGTGTGTGTGTGTGTGTGTGTGTGTGTGTGTGTGTGTGTGTGTGTGTGTGTGTGTGTGTGTGTGTGTGTGTGTGTGTGTGTGTGTGTGTGTGTGTGTGTGTGTGTGTGTGTGTGTGTGTGTGTGTGTGTGTGTGTGTGTGTGTGTGTGTGTGTGTGTGTGTGCCTGTGCGAGAGAGAGACGCATGTTTGCAATTTTGGGACATATGTTTATGAGCGAGTATGTTCTGCATGTGTATGATATTATACTTTGAAGATGCCTGAAGGTATTGAGTATCACTGCATTTGATACATTGGTGTGTGTGTGTGTGAGAGCATGAGAGAGAGAGAGAGAGAGAGAGAGCAAGAGCAAGTGTACATGAACACAGCCATACTTCACGCTTGTCATATTTGTAAATGTTTACTTATACTTCCTTACTTCCATTTTTGTGCTATTTTCTAATCCAATAGATGAAAATGTCAAACTTATTACTGCAATATTTGTACAATTTGTCACATTTAAGCATGGAAATCTGTAGTGTTGCATCCTGATACGATACGAGTCATATTTTGTAGACGTTGTCCCATATACTTGTGTTTTTCATGCGTCACAGCAATTCCTGCACATATATGTCTAGGATATATAGGTGTTGGTATTCATATTGAAGTGTGTGTGTGTGTGTGCATGATCAATTTCTTTTTCAGTGGGCTACTGTAATTGCCCAGAGTGCATTTCAGCGAGGCACTGACAGCTCTGTCTTACGCTGAGTCATCAATACGGTGGATAAGTCATATTGAGCCTTTCAAAGCCGACGGTGGAAAGACTTGGTGAAATCTCCACCGTTGCCAAGTGGAAACAAATCGGGGACTCGCACATACGGGCGGCACATTGGAACTTGAACGCGATCCGTGGCGGATTGTTTGCATTGCCTCCAGATGTCCACAGGGGCATCCTATTCAAATGATGACTCTCTTGTTTCTCTTCAGCGTTTCCACTGCGTGTACTTTGGACGCCGATCAACAAACCCCAAGCTGTGGGAAAAGTAACCTGTTCATTTTTCTCACACTTGGAGTTGATACAAGCTTCTTTCAGCAGAGTCGTGAGCTCTTGACTTTTGCCGTTTGATTACGATGAAAAGCGCTTAACGCCGTCCTCTGTCTTCGCTTTCTCTTTTATACGGCCTTTGAGTTACGCTTCCTGTGTTTAATGGAGCTTTAATTGTCTTCGTTGTGCTGTTGGACCTCCCAAAAAACTCCAGTAATCATCTTCCATCTTTTTCTGGTTAGTGCCCACCTGAGCAGCCCTCTGGACGAGCACGGAGGCTGTTTTTTTTCTTCCTCTGGTGTTCAGTGGAGAATCTGCTCTGCATTAGCTCTTTTTGTACTGTCGTTGTCAATACTTAAACAAAACAAATCACTCGCCAATTGATTACAGGCAGGAACAGCGCTGTATTGTTTGAAGTCGGGGTGCCCAGCGGGGAGCATGTGCCGGCATGCATAAATGTTTCTCTCATGTAACGGCATTGAAAATGGAGAGTAAAAGTAGTGTGGACTGAAGCAGCTGTGGAACATTTATAAATCTCTCACTACCTCAGGGATTTCCCGGCATTGGAGCTGTCAGGAGGCTATTTGGAAAACTTGGACGACCTTCTTGGTCTTATCAGACCGTTACTTTGAGCCTTGGTCACAGTTTGTAGAGAGATTTTCAGTGAAAGGACCCCCTTTAAAAAACGGCTCGCTTTCCTGTTTGGCAACCGGACACGTGATTAAAAGGGATCTGTCGTCGCTCGGGCTACGCTTCTTAGCTGCGATCGCTCACCCTTCTGCACCTCTCACCCATCACACTTTGACCCCTGTTTACTCCCCTTCCCTGTATCGGACCTTCACTCTCTCCCTTTCTCTCTGGCTGTGTTGCCCCTCTCCATTTCAGCACAATTCATCAGCGTTAAAAAGATGCAGACAGATGCGACTCTTTATACAGAATGTTTTCCATTGTTGATGAAGGAGCAAAAGTAGAATTTAAGGTCTCTATTTTCTGAACATTTTTGGATATCACAGCCCAAAAGGCCCAGATCAGACACTGATTGCTGTGTGCAAAGTGTTTTAAGATGCAATCTGAGAGCCACAGTGATACATCACAGACCCTCGAGAGATATCAGACGGGGGAAAAAGGCGAGAGACCCATGAGAAGGAGTCGTAGCACCTGCAGCAAAATATTACAGCCATTACAGACACTAAAGTGCAACCAGCTTCCTCAGTACGGAACAATAAAATGGCTTTTCCAGCTCTGCTTTGTGTTCAGGAACCCTTCAAGCTGATAGGAACTTGCTGCATTTGTATTTTGGCCAAAAGCTTTGCACACATTTGGCTGCGAACACGGTTTCCCCCGTCTTGTCCTCCCACATATTCTCCCACCGATCTCCACTGTCAGGTAAGACACCAAACCTCCAGGTCCCTGCAGACTTGGACTAAGTAGGTCACATGCGTCTGTCACAGAAAGTAGCTCAGAGGGTCAGAGATGCCACATTCCTGCAGTGACACTGAGCTTGGGTGAGGTCACAGAGGCCAAACCACTGGGAGAGCTCTGAGACCCACACGCAGCAAGACGCGTTCATCACCATCACCAAATCCAAAGATCCAGTCTCTCTCCATGACAGAAAACAAACACACTCCTCTTGTTTTGACCTGCAACTATAGCAACCGTGAGCCAATCAGTGCATCTTTGGAAAATCTAGATCTTAATCTCACAATAGATTCGATCGCTGGATAGAGATAAATTTTCACTACATGATTCAGTCCAGTTCAGCAGGAGAAGTGTTCACACCTCTCTTGGTACGGTTCATCAAGGCAAGTCTGAACACTCAGGTGTGATCCAAAACACTCGAACCCGGGGGGGTTTGGAAGCAGCTCTGAAGCTCTGAAGCACTACTGTGTGAACCCAAAACCAATCCAAGATGTAAATGCAACGGTTTTGTGAAAGAAAGTAGGTCTGGATGGGAGAGAGGATGGTGGAGAGAAGAGGAGAGGTGAGGCGTAACAGAGTGATGTTGGGTGTGGGGGGGTCAGCCTGTACTGGTGGAAGTGGTGGAGACCTCCTGTGCTCCCAGTGAAAGCTTCCTCTGTTAGGCCAAAGCTCTGATGTTTCCCCTGAGGCTCTGGGTCCTGGAAGTGGGCTGGCAGAGTAAATAAACAGAGAGGAGGCGCTCACGCTCGCCACACTAACACCTCCACATATGTATACTCACACACGTTTGAAAAGAATACACACACACACACACACACACCCACGCACGATTACACACCAACACTCTTGAGCTGCACGTGCAGCTTTGCCCAACACCTCCACACCTTAATGAGCTGATCTGGCTCGCTATTTAAAATTATGTATTAATGTGTGTGAGTGAAACCACCCAGGATCACATTAGAGGATTTTCCGGATCTGTAAAACATATTCAACTTATTACCACATTCATGGACTTCATCATAAAGGCAATTTCTGCCCACAAGCCTTCGTCCCGCTAATTGACTAAAACAAAAAGCAGCTTTGGAAGACCTCGTAAAAAAAATCTCTTAAAACCCCCCCAAGGTAGAGCAAAGGCAAGAAATCAGCAACATGTTGAAGCAACAAAAAAAAACTCAACGTCAGCTCCATTAAGAAATGAGCCATACAACACACACACACACACACACATACTCCCACAAGAGTGTATGAAAAAAAAGGGAGGTGGCAGAGCTCCAGAAAATGCATGAAAAAGCTGAGTCTTGGCCGCAGTTACGATGTAGTTTTATCGACATCTACTGATGCTAATATGTTTGAGCGTAATCCTTCATCAAATCATCACAGGCGGAATACGCGGCCAAGTTTCTGTAATTTTTACGAGCATGAGGCGTGCTGTGCAAATAAATCAATTATAGCCTGCTGATGAGTGCAACATGCCGTAATTAGAACATGAATCGGCCACATTAGTGAGAGACATACATCAGCGTGACAAGGAAGGACAACCAAATCACACACACATGCACACACATGCGCACACGGTCAGTCTCCTGTCCGGAGCTCTCGAGAGGCCATTGCCCCCCATTTCCTGTAGAGTCCCAAGAGGAAAACATTGGTCTGACAACAACCTTCATCCCTGTCTTCTTTTTTTTACACCACCCTCCTCCTCTTCCTGCTGCTCCCCTCCACCCTCCCCATCATATTGCCATAGCATCCCCCTGAGGTCATCTTTGCGGGCCGAAGCGGCACACAGGAGACGCGTGAAATGTGTGTGATGCACTTCCAAAGCCTGTCAGGAGAGACCGGCACTGTACCCTCTCTGTGTAATCTTCCTCACATCTCGAAACTCTACACTGCAAACCTGGGAATGCTGCGCTGTAATGTGAATGGGATTCATAATGCACGCTGACTTCCCAACGAACGGCATCGCGGCATCCCAGGCCCTGATCTCAGGACCTCTGCACTGTCTGGGCCAGAGGAATTGGGGGAGGCGGTGAGTTTTCACGGGGTGCTGTTATGAATGTGCTGTCTTTTGTAGCGCATTCCTGCCTGCGAATGCACAAATAAATCACAGCAATGCAGGATGGGAAACCATAACAGTGAGCGCATCCCCTCCCCCCCTCCCATCCTCCCTGGAAGGAGACCCCCTCGCTAAAGTACATAATCTTGTGCGTAAAGTGATCCAGACCCAGGGCTGCCTCTGGATCCTGTCTCAGGGTTTCTTCCAGTGCCTCCATGCTGATTTTGGCAGCAGCTCTGGCAGCAGGCCGGGGCTGAGCGGGGGGGGGGAGGGGGGGGCTGCCTGTACCACTCACTGGGCAGGTAGCTATGCTCCACACTGCTGTGGGAGGAAGCTGGTACCCAACGTTTAGGGACGAGGCTGGACGAGGGACGTGGATCAGACCAAGACATGATGAAGATTGTTTATGGAATAGATTAATTTACTGGGGGGGTTGAGGAGCTTCAGTCCCTCCACTTATGGCAGTATTGTTCTGTCTTATGTCATTGTGTTTCCTACCAAACATCAGTGACATTTGGCAGCTTGCTGTTTTAATCCGAGGTATTAGTTTGTATTGATGTAATAATTAAGATGACCCACAGGATTAGTACTGGGATAGGTTAAGGGCTTACATGAAATAATTATATAACAATTATAATCATAATTAATATACAAAATGAATCATATTAGATCTGACGAATCAATGTGAGTCACAGAAGATGGCCTCCATTCTAACAGCAGCTTGTACTGAACTCATTCAGTTACTTGTACAGTAATTAATTCAAGAGTTTCTCACACATTTTCTTCAGTTTTTCCCTTTTTGCACTGCAGTGCTGCGGCAGTGGAGCGGATGTGATGCATTGCGTCCTCGTCAGCACATCTGATTCTGCTGTAAAGTGCCTCTTTTCTTTTATGTTGTGCTGCAGAGAAACCACTTGTAATGCAGTAAAATGTTCTAATAAAATGTAAAGCACCACCATAATGGAATCACTGAAGCCTCATCGTGTAGGGATTTTCCCCACCCAAACATTTTATGCATTTGTGAAAACAAAGTAAAGAATTATGTCAATGTTGGGGAATAAATATCTCATGTTAAATCTGGAAAAGATAAATCCTGTTTGGCCCTGCAGTGTAAAACTGGCTGCTACGGCTTTTAAGCAATCCTGGCTTCAGAGGGTCTAGTGAGAACAAAATAATATACTCCTGGAAGAAATAAAGATGGAAATGACGGACATATCGTCGCCTTTCGTGGACAGACGTTAACAATGAAGCCAACAACATGTTAGACTGAGGACAGAGAGACGGAGGGGGGAGGGGGGGGGGGGTGAAGCTGTGGACTGCCCGATGAAATATGAGTGCGATCAAATGGCACGAGCGCAGAGAAACAAATCAAATCAAAACTCTGAAACTCTGCTTAGTGTGAGTAAAATAAAAGACTGAGAGAAGGTGAAATGAGGAGTAGAGGAGATTAGGAAGCTTGCCAGCATCATGGATCGCTCTCACTAATAAACCCTGACTGACATTAAAAGCCTGCACCCGATTACTAATATCACAGCCCTCACACATACACACACACACTGTATACATGTGGTATTTGAAGGCCGTCACTGATATTTTTATTCTAAAATGAAGGTGTTGATAGCCAATATTTTGTGCTTATCTTTAATTCTTTGTACAATTTCCATGCCAAAATAACACAAGTAACCATGGTGGAGAAGATGTTGAATCCTTTCTCGGCACACACATGCTTACTTACTTATTCGCAGACACACACGCGCACGCACGCACACACACACACACACACACACATGCAATGTCACTGACCTTGTAGTCATTCAAACAGGCAAAAGTCAGATTCCACAGAGTGTAATGGAGTGTGTTTTAGAGGCCATGATGACCCGTCCTGCTGTCTGTCCGAGACCAACATACTTTCACATCCCAAAACAAAAACACACGGGTCGCCTCCTTCCCTTCCCTCCTCTGCACACACACACACACTAAACACCCCAATGCCCTCCCCTGTGCTGTCTGTCAAAGGCACCCGTGGGAGAGCTGAAGCTGCCACAGATGGACAGGCTGTCTGCGGCTGCTCCGGGATGTTAAATAGAGAGATTATCGGGATTTTAGCTCTTCATTCAGCTCGAGCTATATTCCACTATCTCATCCTATTGTTATTCAGATTATTTCGCCCTATTTTGCCGATGCGTAATGGAATCTCTGTTTTAGCTTGTTGTTATTTAACTTTATTTCTTCTCCTTTCATTATCCTAAACTGAAATAACAAAGGTTAGAAGAGTATATAAATACGTATCAGTTTAGTACAATGAAGATAAAGATCCAAAGAAAACTAAGCAACTGGTACTAACTACTTTTTATTTTTACCAATTAAGTTGCTAAATAGCCTACATGCTTTAGAAATCATCTCTAAACTGAACATCTGGTTATCTTATTATAATTTTGTATTATTTCCAAAAGGAGCCAGATCAGTGCATCAGCAAAAGAATGAACGCTCCTGATCTGCTCCCAGTGTGTGTTTGGGTTTATAAATCACCCAAATCAGACACTTGTTGAAGGATTTAGGATATTTAAGTTGAAGTTTAGGTTACACTTTCTCTAACTTTTTTCTTTTTGAATGACCCAATGTCAACGCAGGAGGCATCTGCTGTAATAAAGAGAATGACAGTCTCGGTTATAAGGAGGCTCGTCGTGTCGTATTAGAGTCAGAATGACTCACGTCAAACCCCCCAGTGTGACGCATGAGAGGGTATAAACTCACTCACATCTGCATCACATTATCTCATCTTAGCTGACTGACTGACTGATTGATTGATGACTCACCAACTGAGTGACTGACTGACTGACTGACTGACTGACTGACTGACTGTCGATGTTCCTTCCCTCCTCCTATTCCCTCTCCTATCTGCAGCTATAGGCCCGTCACGGCCTTATCCATCCCTCTCAACACTCGCAGTCACAGACTGCAGATTAAAGCTGCTCTCATCTGGATCTCATCAGGTATCGGCCAGACTCGCTGTTTTATAGGTTATTTTTCATTCAGGGGAAGGAGGAGGGATCTCCGAGTGATTTAGGGTTACACTGCATGGAGGCTGGAGGAGAATAAAAGCAACTTGTCGTCTTTAGAGGGCCGTGAATGAGGCTGCATGCTAAACTCCCTCCGGTAACAGTGAGCAGGAGAACAGGAGTTGTGTATTTCTGCCTGTTTGTTCCTTGCTAAACTGAAGAGTGTGTGTGTGTGTGTGTATGTGTGTGTGTGACTGTGTGTAAGAATTGTTTCATGGTTACGCTGCTTCAGTTTCTGAGCCATTTCCTCTGTTTTTCCAAATGGTTGTAACATGTGGTTGGTTGTTGCTGGATAACTGGACAGGTACTGTGTAATTTCCCAAACATCATGAATCCATTTTTGGATTTTGTTGCCTTATATCTGTTGCTCAACGCTGGATTTCAAAATTATGCTGAACTAGTAAAATATATACAGTATATAGGAACAATGTATTGTTTTCTAACTCAGTTGGTAAGTGAGTTGAAGTACTGGTGGATCCTAATTTACAGACATTCCACCACATATATTTATAAAGATTCACTGTTTTTGATATAGGCATATATAAGATAATATTGGAAACCCCTTCATACTTGAGAATACAGATTTAAAAAAAAAACAAGAAGTAAAATTAACACGGAGAATAATTTGGACCTGGTCTATTTGTTGTCTCAATATTTAAAGTTGTTAGAGAATGAGCTGAAATCAAATTAAAGTCTGACAGAAACACATAATTGTTTTTCTTCTTCTTTTTTTAGGAGAAAATGCTGTGATGGCTTCAGGTTTGTGATGGGCCACTGCATACCTGAAAGTAGGTAAAACACACACACACACACACACACACACACACACACACACACACGTCCTCTCGCAACTCATTTACTTCTATATCAAATGTCATCAGTTTTCAGTTTTCAGATAAAAACTGGATGAACAAAATCAGTCCAGATTTGTCAATGAACAGTATCGGACCTCCAAAGTTGTATTCCTGGCCAGTTTGACATCATTATAGCCAAGGAATCATTACAGCTAAATTGCAAATTGCAAACAGCCAAAAAAAAGGGAAAAGAAACTTACCACATTTCTGGCAAAGAGTCGAAGCCACATTTTGGTTTGGCACTTGGCCCTACAAATGAAGCATTCAGTTTATCCTGATGAGGAACATTGAAGGCGCCCTCTAGAGAGCCACTAGAGGTCACCATTTTCCATGATTATCTGATTCGCATTGTGTTCCACCATTGGTGCATGAAAACTCAAATAAATCATACGTTTTAAAGCATAAAGCAAGAGGAGTTTCAAGGAAATTTACCAAATGTGAATGTTGAGGTAGTTTATCACTGAGTTTGATCTTCTATTGTGATTGATGTGTCACTAGGACAGCACTGAAAATCTGCTCAGTCATCATTGAACATAAAACAGTCTTAAATGCTTTATGTGTAAGAAAGTGTTCACAGCTTTAGGCAGGGCAGTGTTTTAACCCAGAGCAAAGACCAAATTGATGTGTGTGTGTGTGTGTGTGTGTGTGTGTGTGTGTGTGTGTGTGGTTATCTACTGTTTTACTGCTGCAGCAGAGAGAGGAGCTGCAATGTCATTCTTTTTTACTGTTGAATATCTTCTCATTATGATTTGATGTGTCCATAAAAATATTAAGGTGACAGGACAAAGTGCTTAGTTTGATCATTTGTTACATTTTGCATATTGATACATCAATTGCAATATAAAGTGTGTGTGTCTTGTGTCGTGTCTGATGTATGTTTTCATACAAAATCTGGAGCATCGGTGTAAAACAAAGTCATTTTCTTAAACGAAATGATGACGCATCGTTGCTCTGCTTCAGTAGTGGAGAGTTCATGACACACAATGAATCCTCAGAGAAACATTGAGCTTGAGCAAACCCACTCAGTTTCCTAAGGCTTTCAGAGTAAAACACAACGACTGAACTGATGTTAAACTTTATGAATGTGAGATGAAGTAAGATTGTGATAATAAAGAGTAATAGCTCTCCAGGGTAATAGAAGTAGCAGTGCAGGATTACAGACATATAAAAATGAACTTTGGGTAAATTTAAGATGCTCTATCCCTGCGCTTACTTGTTCTTTCTCTTTGCAGACGTTGATGTGTGTGCGGCGTCGCCCTGCGAGCAGCAGTGCACGGACAACTTTGGGCGGGTCGTGTGCACATGTTACTCCGGCTATCGCTTTGACAGAGACAGACACAGAAACCACAAATCTCCTTACTGCCTGGGTCTGTCTTCTTCTTCTTCTGTCCCCCTGAATGCTTTGAACCATTGCGTCTGTCTTTGTGTTTGATTTTGTACTTCTTCTACTTCTTCTACATTTCTTAGCGCAGTAGTGTACTTTTCACTCCATTTATCTGCTGACTCCAGTTCATTACCGTCTCGTTGCAGATGTAGACTTATAGATTTACACATTTGTTCGGTCTATAAGAATATTTGACCAACACTGAGGTCAAGGGAATCTCCAACAAAATCCCATTGAAATGTGTAAATGATAAGATAAAACTTTATAGTAATAATTTATTGTAAAAATGATTCAGTCTCTTTCTGTCATTTCATATCTCAATCCCCTCTTTCCCACATGTGTTCACATGTGCAGACATAGACGAGTGTGAGGAGCCAGGCAGCACACTGTGTGACCATGAGTGTGTGAACACGGTGGGCAGCTTCCTGTGTCGCTGTCGCAGTGGTTTCATACTGGCGCCGGACCAACGCTCGTGCATTGCCACACACAACTGTAAGTTGTCTGACATAGAGTCAGAGTGTGTGACCAGTAACACACTGGTCTATTGCACCACGATATATTATACAAGATAAGAAGAGATAAGTTATCAGCTCTGAACACATAGATAAAAGGTCTTTCACTTGTTACTATGACTCTGTGTGGGTCAAATTGTCCAAATACTGCCAAGGTCAGCAGTTTGATTCCCAGTGAGGTAACCAATGCTGATCTTTTGTACACTCCTGGCAGCTTCAGATAATAATTTAAACATTTATTTTGTCTTGTAGTGAGCTCATCAGGGAAGTCAGACACCTTGATGAGTGCTGGCTCCTGCTCGTTCACCTGTCAGGATTTTGTGAACATGAAAAACACTCTGCAGCAGCTCAAACTCAGGCTGGGCAACACACAGTCCCCGAACCAGGTACAGCGTCTGCTTTGGTTGGACTTTTCTACAGAATATGTCAGTGTGATGTGAGTTCAATTTGGGGTAATCCTGCTTTTCTTTGACATGTTTACTCTCATTTTGTCCTGTTTGTCTGTAGCTGGCTGGTCTGGCTAAGAGCAGCAGCAAGCCCTCTCAGGGGAGAGCAGGCAAACGTCCTGACAGCCCTTGTGTTTCTGGTCCAGCTGGTCCCTCGGGAGCTCCTGGAGTCCCAGGTAACATAAAGGGTTAAAGAGTGTAAAAGTCATACTCTGTCCTTATACTGCAAACATTTTGAATATTACTGTTTATGAATGAAGCATCTCTTTGTAGTGTGTTTAATCACTTTGTTCATCACCAGGACACCCAGGAGAGCCAGGAAAGAGAGGGGACCCTGGGGACACGGGCCCACCTGGCCCTCGGGGGCCTCGGGGTGACATGGGACCCATGGGTCCAGAGCCTGACCTGAGGCACATCAAAAGAGGCCGCAGAGGGCCAGTGGTAAGAAAACAAAAGAAATAATTAACACACTGCTTTCATATTTACAATATTTACAAAATTTTCTCATTGGGACATCAAAACGGTCAGCTAAAGCCCCTGCATCCTCACTTTAGATGCAGTGACACAGCTAATTTATTACAAACTATTAGTAGTAGTAGTAGTAGTATGGTGATGTCCTGTTTCATTTTCATTCCAGTTCGGTTTTCATTTCTCAAAAGGTCTGATAGAACAGATACACCCAAACAAAGTCTGGGAAGGTGGTTCGGGTCTTTGGGTTTGTTCAAAGGTGGTACTTAGAGAGTTCTGACTGCCCTCTGCTGGAATTAGAGAGTAGTCGGATTGTATGTGGATTGTATCAGCGTCTCTTTCACACAGAAGTCTGGAATTATCCGAATTAACCAATGTGTTGGTCAAAAGAGGAACTTTCTTTTCAACCTTATCACTTAGTCACATATGAAGTTTATTCCACAATTACTCCCAAAATAACTCTATTTAGGAATTAATTAATGAATTACCTTTATCCAATTAGGGGATGTGCAATTTGACGTTATATTTGACATTATATTGTGATGTGAAAATGAATAAAGTCTTTTTTAGTGTTGGAACAGTGAGAGTTACAACATCAAAACCATGTGTTACATATGCCAGCTGTCAAAAGTTCTCATCATCGTGTCTTGTCGTTCATGCAGGGATCCCCTGGGGCGACTGGAAGAGATGGCTTTAAGGTTATTACTCACTCTCTCTCTCTCTCTCTCTCTCTCTCTCTCTCTCTCTCTCTCTCTCTCTCTCTCTCTCTCTCTCTCTCTCTCTCTCTCTCTCTCTCTCTCTCTCTCTCTCTCTCTCTCTCTCTCTCTCTCTCTCTCTCTCTCTCTCTCTCTCTCTCTCTCTCTCTCTCTCTCTCTCTCTGTGTGTGTGTGTTTCTGTGTGTGCAGCCAAACACTCAACTACTTTCCTGCCTACAGTTTTAATTGAATGATGGACTACATTACAGCATCACCCTGTCTGGTCACACAAGCTGCGCTGGTGCCATCTAGTGTCGGCCTTTCATTTAGACGAGTGACGAGTGAATGAACCCCAAAATGTTCTTCTATGAAATGCCGAATGTCTCTTACTCGTGTTTATAATATATATTTGGCATTAACAGGGTGACAGGGGAGCTCCAGGTCCCAGAGGCCCACCGGTAAGTTTGGTTGTTAATTAAAGACATGTATTCACATTTTAAAGCAACAACAAGTTAGCACTTTCTAAACTTGAATCATACATACATCTACATACATAAGTGCTCTCCTATGTTTTAGATATTTGTTCTTGCTCATAACTCTTCACTGCATCAAAAACACCCAAAAATATAATGTTAACATTTACTTACGACAATTTGTATTTTTATACTTACAATAAATAAGAATCTACTTAACTGAGACAAACACAAACACAGATAAAGAATGACATTCCAGCACGTCTGTGTTAATCATTGAATTCCTCGTCTGTCCTCAGGGACCGCCCGGCTCGTTCGACTTCCTTTTACTCATGATGGCCGACATCCGCAATGACATCATCGAACTGCAGGAGAAAGTGTTCGGGGAGAGGCGGGGTCTTACTTTGGACAATCCACCCCACTCTAGCGGAGAAGTGGATTTTGTAGACTGGGGCTCAGGACAAGGAGATCTTATGCTCAGTACCTGACCTTTGACCCTGCTCTCGCCACATCAGTCGAACCCAGCAAAACAAACACCAAATGACTCTTCTTCTTCTTTGTTAAGGATGGTGTGAAAATGTTGACATATAAACAATTCCTACTCTCTTTGCTGGGATGAAACGTGCGAGGAGCCTTGATTGCGCTCTACACACTGCCACAGACGGTTAAACTGAGCGATCAAAGGATATCAAAAGCATAAATTGGATCACAGACTATCTTATCCACTACAAGCACTGTCTTGCTGCCTTTCTTAATGTTGAAGGTGTGAGTGAAGGATGTGCGTGCAGGAGATGGAGTGAGAATGATGCAGCTTGTTGCGTCTGTACGTATGGGACTCCACGCTGTGCCTCTGAGCTGAACCACTTCAAACGATGAACTTTATCGTCTGCATCTCTTCCTGTTCCTGCGTCTGTCCATGGAAGCTCTCTGCCAAATTTGCCTGCAGGCCCCACGTACAGACAAAAGACCTGGGAGCATAAATTACACTGCACCAATCTGTAGTATTTCAGCCTGGAAACTTGATCTCTGCTGCCCCCAAACATCGTCTGTCATGGATTCACCAGTGTGGACAATGTCTCTGTTGTGGGACGAAAGCCTGGTGTCATTAAAAATTTTGCTCAATAGTGTACAACATCTGAAAGACTCAACTATTTTGTGTCATATATCATCTTTTAGTACCATGAAAATACAGCCACATTTGAGTAATGCAATATACTCATCTAGCTTTAATCAGAGGAAGATGCTAAGAGTAATAATTTAGCAGAAGGACCTTTGTTTTCATGTGTAAGGCATCATAAACAGTGTATTCTGGGTTTCTGTCTAAGCATGGACTAACTTATGTCAGTCTTGTGTAAGGAACGGCATTAATAATAATAAATAATAATAAAATGAAGAGCCAAATCAAATCATCCAAGTACCTCATCAACAAGCCGTCAACCTGGGGAAACAAATCACAAAACGGCTTGAGTTTATGTCCTTTTCCTTCCTTTTTTACAATTCCATATGTTCACAGATTAAGCAGCAATGGTATTCTAAACCTACGAAAGATTAGAAACTAAGCAGCCTAGACTCAGGTCTAGGAGTCAAGGCTCTGCTCTCTCCCTTCGCTATTTAATACTGATTTGTTTTGTAAATTCACCATCCACCAATCTTTCTTCCTCCACCCATAATCGACCCAAAATTTAAAAATGGATTCTCAATTCAATACTGAGATTATAGACAGTCAGTTCCACAAGATGCATCTTTTCCAGGCCAGGAGCTCCACAGGTCGCTGCCACAGTAGCTACCTATCAAAACCACAAACTTGGATAGATAATCCTCATTTACAATTTTGGAAGACAAAATCAGGATTCTAACATCGCCTTCATGCAATCGTTGTCTCTCCATGACCAGTGAACTGAACTGGATGTGTAAAATTGGTGGAGTCGCCCCTTAATGTAAAACAACAAGAAGCTTTAAAGGCTGTAAGATTTTTCCCTCATGTAATATTAATCTAGGAAATGAATGTGAAACTATATTTGTAGTCAAACTATTGATTGTATATTTAATACTGAGACCAGCTGTTGTGAATTATACAAGACAAAATGAAATAAATGAGACATTAAATAATTAATGCATACAAAAAATCACTAATTCATCTGTAACTATGATTGGTAGAAAGTTGTTGTTGCAGAGGAGTAGACCTTGACGTGTATCGCCATTTTCTCTTCAGGCCAAATAACATATCTGAGAAACAAACACTGATGGCCGTTCTCACACAATTATTAGCATTTAAAAAACAAACTATTTACACAGGTTACACAATGATGTTGAGTTTACACAAACAATTGTTATCAGACAAGCTAATCATGTGTGATTAAGGTGTAGTGACTGTATTTAATTATTGAGTATTTGAATATTCTTTCCTTTTCTTTGAAACCTGCAGGGACATCATGGCAGAGAGCAAACACAGTTTTTTAACCATTCTCTTTTGTCAGAATTTATTATTTACAAAAGTCCCATAAACATAACAGGATCGAAAGTTGGCTTATTCCTACTTACTTCTGCACTGCTGCACTATTTTGTAAGATTGAAAAATTAAAGATTTCCAATGCATACATTTTCAAAGAATTTCATTCATATGTCACAAAATAGAAATGAACTATATAAAACTAACAATTGGTGAGCGCAAACACATGTCATGATCCTGGATAGTCTTTTGTTTTGGTTCTCCTCTCTGATCTTATTTTTGTTACTTCACTTCCAGCCCTTGTGTCTCTTGATTGCTCATTGGTTTCGCCTGTGTCTGTTCTGTCCCAATCACCTGATCCTCTTTCCCTTGTTTATAAGTGGTTGTACACTCCTTGTTTTTCATTGTCCTTTGCCAGTTTGTCATGTTATCTTGTTTCTTTTTCATCGTTTCGTCTCTTGGTCTCTTGTGGTGCCAGCAGAGGGCGCTGAGGCACAGACAATCCACCTGAAAGTTGTTTGTGAGTACCAAGCGGGATGAGAAAAACAAAGTATTTCACAGCATTTCAGATATTCATGGTCTCCATGATGCACAGGTTATGGAGGAAAGAGTAAATCATCTCAGCAGTTACGTGTTAAAGCACATGTCACTGCATATTATCCCCAACGTTGACTCTTCAACTATAGCGTGGCTGGGTGTCATTATGAAAGGTGTGGGTATCAGAGGTCAGAGGTCAAATGCCTGGCTACAAACAGCTGGAGGGATAATTATAGACCACAGGCGTTCAGAGGTGGCCTGTCTGAGCTTGTACCCACCACCAAGGAGAATCCACATGGCTGCATCCAGCGTGTGTCTGAAGAATAACACGCAACCTGTTTGATCTGCTGTGGTCGGATTCACACTGTCTGCCCTTTAACTGCCTTTGATCCTGATGGAAACGTGTCAGTTCCTCTACCGCTTCTTCTGAGGTGAGTAGTGTGTGTGTGTGTGTGTGTGTGTGTGTGTGTGTGTGTGTGTGTGTGTGTGTGTGTGTGTGCGTGTGTGTGTGACAGAGAGTGTGGGTGTTTGTATGCACACAGATATATATCATTGGTGGAAGGTATTACTCAAGTACTACCTTTAATTTAGATGTTTTGCTAATTTACATATAAATTGCAATTCCGTATCATCTTCTAATTTCCTTCGCTATATTAAGATACAATATCTAATCAGATTTTACTCTTTTAAACAGTGTTTTTAATTGCTCTTTGTTTCCTTTATCAATTTCATTTCCCTGTCTTTCATTCTATTCTTCCATCCTCCTCATTACCTTCCTTCCTTCCTAACTCACTCAATTACTCCACCCAGACCTTCTTTCTCTCCTTACTCCTCCCCTTCTGTCCTTACTTTGTCTCTCCTTTTTGCTTACTTTTATACTTTCTATTCTTTCTCCTTCTTCTCCTTCTTCCTTATGCACCTCTCAGTCACACCCTTCTTTCCTTATACCTTTCTGCCCTTCCTTTCATTCCTCCTTTTTTCCCTTCTGTGCTCCATTCTTTATGTATTCCCTTCCCTTTCCCTTCTTCAACCTGAAGTAACAGCTAAACATGTGATACTTAACATTCTAAAAGCGTGTCCTTTCCTCATAATGGAGTGTGTATCCTTTGTAATACTGCTTATTTCACAGTAATAAAGACCTCCTCCACCTGTCGCGTGTAAACGTAAGTATACATTCACAGTATATATCTTTATGTGCGTGTGTGTCTTGACAGGCATATCACTTAACAGCTCCACCCCCTGTCGTGCGGTCACTGCTTGCCGTACAGTCATTGCCTGGCAACCAGGATCAGGAAAAACAACACAGAACAATTTAAGAGCTATGTTAGTGAGAGA
This sequence comes from Genypterus blacodes, assembly GCF_046128005.1. Taxonomy (NCBI): domain Eukaryota; kingdom Metazoa; phylum Chordata; class Actinopteri; order Ophidiiformes; family Ophidiidae; genus Genypterus; species Genypterus blacodes. Next base: position 11,902,453 of record NW_027466879.1, read on the forward strand.
AAGGCCAAGGAGTGAAAGAGATTATCTCATTTCCTTCAGCAGTTGTCATACAAGCAAAGGCGTCTCTGTCAGCCTGTAGGGGGCAGCAGAGGGGAGGTCAAGTGTGTACACCAACTGAAAAAACGTCCACATACCACCAGTGATGACAACGATAAGGAAGACAAGTAAACTGTGACCAGATAACAAACAAATTAAGAACAAACACGCAAAACAAAACAGCTGTCATATTTTTAGAACAAGGTAGAATAATTCCTGCTTTTTGTGTCTATATTTGTCGCCCACATAAGTATATTAGTGGATTGACAAGGATTGCATATACGTCATTGACCTTCACAATACTATATTAAAGTGTGTAAATTAAGTTTTGTTTGGTTAATAAAGGTGATATTTAAAAAATTAGCTCATTATTAGTCAGATAGATTGCAGTTGGTTAGTTTTGCTTTTTACAGCTCAAGTTATGTTCATGCACACTTGTCACAAAGTTGCTCTGCTCTGATGTCGTACGTGAAGAAAGTGGCGTTTCAGCAACCAGGCCAAATGCTTTTGCTGGCATCTTTATAAACAGATACAACCGATCAAACGTGCCAGATGTTTCCTCATATGAGAGGAATGTCCTTCCTTGCACACCACGGACATCCATAAATACAGTATGTGCGAGTGATGTCCCTTTGAACAGCTCTCTGTGGGTGGGTGTGCGTGAGTGTGTGTGAGTATGAGCGTGAGGAGTGAGATTTACTAAGCATGGGTGTGTCAGTGTGCATGTCTATGTGTGGGTGTGTGTGGGATAGCGTGTGTGTGGGTTTGAGGATGTAGAGTGTGTACCTTTTGAAATCATAAACAGATAAAGTGATGAAATTATAACAGTCATCTGCTGCTCCGTGACTGAGAGTCATTCGCATGCACGCACTTCACGCAAATACACACACACAAAGGTCAAAAGGCATACGCACAGCAACAGTAGAGCAGATTCATACATTATTCACTCTTGATTAACTAACCATATCCTAAAACTCAAATATATTTCACAACTCCGAGTTCTATCTTCTGACTGGTTTCCTACCTTCAAAGCAGCCATACAATCCTGCCTCAGTCTACTCCTATCATCATGCAGAAACTTGACACGTGTCATTGCTTGTGATGGATGCATTCTTACAGAGAATATCAACTATTTTACTTCACTACTTATATTCACTATTTTTTGCCAAAGTGACATGTTACTATTGCACACTTAAAGCACCATAATATTGTTGTGTTGACAAAATGTGATGCTCACTGTGATGGATTTCATATCTCTGCAAGCTGATACACTATAAAGCATGTAAGCAAAATATGTCTGGCCGTTTTGGGGGAGGGCATGCATGGCAGAGCGTACTGATCATTTAAAGTGTAATTTTCAATAAATAGGCTGAAACATTCACAGAACATGCATAAGAGCATAGAACAGGAAGACGCAATACATGTAATGTGTGATGGACCCACAGGGACCATCAGTCTTCATCACAGACGTTTTAACTGAGATCTAACAAGTCACCTCCAGCTGCCTTTCCATCTATTTCACCTATTTGTATAAATGATCCAAACCCATGCATGATGTGTTATTCTCTCCAAACGATGTATGATATTCCTGGTGTGCGCATTCAAGTAAATGGACAATCCAGTGGTTATGATGGAAAAGAAGGTTCAGTTTTAAATCAGGCGTGTAAGTCATCTACATGTGAAATGATCCTGGATAATCACCTCCTAAGATCATCTTCATCTACTTTAGACTGCTGCTTGGTCATTTCGAATGTTTTGCAGCCCAGGTAGGCCTTGGTTAATCTTAGATTTTCTGCACAAACACATTGAGGAGATTCAGCCACAGGCTTGCCAAGTGCAGCTACTGAAGTGTTTTTCATGAGAACTCCAGAACAAGCTCCCTTTATTGCAGTCGATATTGGAAGCATAGCAGGTATGCCCACATATATTAAAGCCACCATGTGGTGAGATATGTATGGAATCTCCGGGGCCTCAATAGAGAATGTCTCGTACCCTTAAAAGAGATACAGGCACTGAGTATGAACACGGGAGGAAAGACTTGTGCTTTAGTATGTGTGTTGATTTAATAAGATGGGTGCTTTGTGCTTAACAAGTCAAATATGTCAATCTTTTCAACACCTGAGGTTAGTTTGGATTTGAACAGGAAGCATTGCAGTTGTGAAAGACACACATGTGACTTGGATGATTGATCTTTTTCTTAAATATGGATTAACATGTCTTACAAAAAACATAGCATTGCTCAATCAAAATAGAGGCCTCAGTAAGAGTTCATAAATCAGCTCCCACTGGCCCCCATGAGTCCTGAGGGGATAGCTGGAGGTGACACAGAATTCCTACACAATTCAGTTTATGTAATCAGTCTTAATGTGCTGGCAGAAGTGGCAGGAGGGTCCTTGACCTCGCAGCTGAACCTCTGCATTGATTGATAAATATTTAGCTGTTTCCAGGGATGCACAGCCACTGCGAGTGTGAGTCAGTCGCAAGCGTCTATCATCGCCAGGGTATGCAGCTGCGTGCAATATAGACACGTCTCACTATCTATCTGCAAAGAAACACACACGCACACATGATCTCCCGCACAAAACACAGGCATGCCACAGAACACCTGACAGGTGCAGGCGTGGTCTTCAGCGAGACACGCTATCTTGACACGCTAACTCATTCTTAAATCTGAGTTAGGTGCCTGAGGCTAAGAGCTAAGCACCCTAGTTTACACTGTGAAGCCTGTTCCTCTTCCAGGCCTTGTCTCTGGGCACACCCTCTTCCGATTGTAGGTCGACTTCTGTCATTCTGTTCATAATGGAGCTGCTAAGAGGCCTGAGAATCAGAGCTTGTCTGATGAGTAATGGACTTATTAGTTCTGTCGAAAGCACACCACCAATCCCATGATCAGTATGTATTATCTGTTGTTCTGCAGGTGTCTGTTTAAGTAGAGTATGTATGAGGCTCTTTTTGAGGCACTGATCCCTTAATCAAGACCTGACAACAACAGTGGATAGTCTGACAATTACCAAAAGGAGTCTGTCTGCACACACAGAGTAATTGGTTGTTGTGTGTTTGAGGATTCTGTCCTTTGCAGATCAGCCTGTGACACGCAGGCATCGTCTCTCTCCCCAGGCTACACAGAAGCAGCCTGGATCACAGCAGATACTCACTGGAAATGATTATTGCGGAAACGTGTGCAACGAATTCCCCGTTTTCACATTGTTTGAAAATTGTAATTTATTTACGATGTAAATGATGCATAACGCATGCACGGTCTGATCCTTCACACCGTTTCCTATTGGCACACAGAGAGAGTAACGCATCTGTCTTGATCTCAGCTTAGCTTAGTAGGAAAGTTGTACTTTTCTGGCATGACTGTGGCAGAGTTGGATAGAAAAATTTGAGAAGGCGGATTAATGGTAACATGCTGTGTAAACTCCCCTGGCCTAAGGCACTTGGTCTCCATACACCTTGGCTTCCTCTGTCATTTACAAGCTGTTCACATTGCGAACAGCCAAGCCAAGACTGTGAAAAACCGGATGAGCAAGTCCAAAGCTCTCTTGTCTTTAAGGAGAAAAAAAAAGAGCGTGGCCTCTGGTTGCACAGTTGCGTGAGGACAACAGCTTCATCTTTTTAGTCCTGCTGACCTCCTGACCTGGCCTGTGGCACCGGCACTTTTTCTTTATTTTTTTCAAACTCAGAGGCATAGAAATTCTCCCTTCGCCGGCTAACATATGTGCCACTGGGTGGACACCTTGCAGCATCTTCCCATGCATCATGAGTGCAGAAATCTATTGCGATAGTGACAAATCTCCACCTTGTGCGGTGATAGGCGTGTCAATTTTACAGAAATGTCTCTAAATTATGATATATTCACTGCAGTCCTTAGAGTCTCTTTAATTCATGTGAGTATTACAGTTAATACATCCCTGAGGTAGCACAGTCCCACTGTCCCTGTGCCTGCTGTGTCACATTTGTGCCGTTGTTCCATCTCATTCCCATCTGTGCGCAGGGAAACAATTACAGCAGCTTCAACTGAACTAAATGCTTTCAACGTCAGCTGACACAAAGACATGCAGATATAATAGCAATATATTTCAAAAAACATTACACATTTCCGCCTTGAGCAACAAGTGGTAACAGCTCAACGGTGGCCTCTTGAATAAAAGTCAGATTTGAAGTGTCCTGGAGCAAGGCAGCAACACTTCCTTGCTGTCTGTCAGACCTCTGTTAACATTTGCATAGCAATACATGAATGCATGCATGTATTATTATTATGTGTGTCCAATCGCACATGATTTATGACTCATGAGTTATGATTATTTAGAGTCATCATAATGTAGATTAGACTACGCCACTGGTTCTCAAACTTTGTGAACGACATACCACGATGGGCTACATGTACCTCATGAACATTCTAATCAAAAAGAAATTTTTAATGCAACTTTTAATGCAATTTTGTTGTCTTGCCACAATAACAGAATTTCGATTTGACTCTCTGCTGTACCCCCAGGGGGCACTTAAAATACTACTGTTGCTACATGCACCACAGTTTAAGAACCAGCAGCTTGCTCTGTATTTCACAATGCCAACCTTGTTGTTTATCTGCACATATGTCTCTACCTGCACATGAACGCCACTGATTAATGTTTGGGAATTAACTGCGTTCTCACAGCGAGCTCTCAAGATATGTGTTGCACAATGTCACCCTGTCAGTCAGTCGTTTTCCTGTCAGCAGCATAATCAGAGAAATGTACACAGGATGAATTGTCTCATGATTTAAAAAGATGCTTTAATGACGTACGTTCCTGCAGTCTTCACATTCTTCAAAACAAACGCAAGTTGTAACATCTCCTGTCAATAGTGTTTGGCTTTGCAATGGCAGTTAATCTCTCATGTCTGCTGTCCAATTACCTGTTGTGTGATCTGTTGATATTTTTGGGCCAAACCACAGCGATGGCATGTAGGGGAACCACGGGATCCACCAACGTAAGCTGACGATGATGAAGACCTTGTTTATTTGCCCCTGGAGAAGGAGAAGCCCAGGTTTGCTCTTTCTTATCAAATCTCTGAAAAACACTTTAATTGTCAATTATGATACATGCTCAACCACTTGACTTGCTACAGCACGTGCAGCAATGTACTAACCCACAAACACACACACTATACAGCCAAGTGTTTGGCTTGGGCAGAGGATTTTAACGAGCTCACTAAACGTAAGTAATAGTGGAATTTCCAATATATCAGACAATCAATCACTTTCAGACACTAGCAGCATCACGGAATGCCTCCTACCATGACAAAGGTCAAGGCTGAACAGCAGCTGCCTGACACGGTGAAGACCACAGCGGCAGGCAATCACAGCCTGAAACTTCATACTCTCGCTCTCAGTTACAAACACGTCTTTCTCTTTCACGCCGTATTTATTTTATCTTTCTGTATTATCTTTCCCTTCCTCTCATCACCATCTCACATGGACTGCACGCTGCTATGACTTTGCACGAAAGCGGAAGAAAGTGGAAGAAGTAAATGGATGGATTGATGGAATACAGATAGATAGATAGATAGATAGACAGATAGATAGATAGATAGATAGATAGATAGATAGATAGATAGATAGATAGATAGATAGATAGATAGATAGATAGATAGATAGATAGATAGATGCCGCTCTTGAAGAAAAGCAAAGGCGGCACTTCTCGTAAGTTCACAGTCTGTTGGCTGGGACGGCAGCCAGTGCGTAAAAGCAAGCGTGGCTTTCCTCGTGACAGGCTAATAAAAACAAAATGGATGTTTAGATTTAGATCAGCAGCAGTCTAAATAAAATGTCTGTGATGGGAATTTACAGCAGCAGAATGAGCATATGTGTGTCTCATTTTGATGCTTGTTTTTATCTCGCATATGAATCAAATGACTGGGAGTGTGATGGGGTAGCTGTGTAGTCACGACCTCAGCAGCTCTGCAGCTCTCTGGAGCTATTGGACCATTTTTCTTGTTCATTGTTAAATATGATTCTCAGGAGTCGCAAATAAACATTCGCAAAGGACATTGTGACATATTGATGAATTGTTATTATTGTTATATGTACTTTTAATTCCATAGTCAAGAATTTAACAAATGTTTACAAATGACTTTCTTCATTGGTGTGTTATCCTTTGGAATAACACAAATGTAAGTTGATGACGCTGACGCATTTCAAGGCCTCAGTCGTTTCAATCACTCCTCACTGTTAGAGGGACCGGTTGTATCAATGTGAGGTTCAGCTGAATAATTCTGGCTCAGGTTACTTTAAGGTTTTATCAGGTGATTGTCAACCATTTTTGGAATGAAAAAATTGCGTTACTCACATGTCATATGACACTTTGCCTGAACTGTGGAGCAACAAACAAAACAAACATGACTACAGGGAAGGAAAAAATAAGGAAAAGGGAAGTTACACAAATCAGCACTCATAGAAAAGGTGAACTGCTTGAGTAATGAAACCAATGAAGTCACGCAAGTTGAAAGCTTCCGTGTAATTAGAAGACACAACCGGTAATCGCTAATCTGTGCGAGTGGGGTGTGAATTGATGTAGGCCACTCTCCTCTTATGAAAATATTTTATAGACAGTTGAAAGGAATTTTGATTTACACTCAGGTGGTGTGATCACTTTGCTTTGATGGATCCTCACACGCACAGGGACACTTCCTCAGCATCTCTCTCTCTCTCTCTCTCTCTCTCTCTCTCTCTCTCTCTCTCTCTCTCTCTCTCTCTCTCTCTCTCTCTCTCTCTGTCGCCGGAGCTGCTACTGTAATTCCCTCTTGAAGACACATGCCTCATAATTTAGCTGAGTCATAGCTGTGATTCATTCACACTACAGTATATTTGACTGAAAGCATTTTGAGTGCTCATACCATTGCAGTAAGTTGATACCTTATGTGTATATAAACCTCATCCCCAGTGGGCCCTCACTCTTGGCCAAAGGGAAGTTTCAAGGAATTTCCAAGTATTCTTCTTCCTTGGTAGAGAAGGCCTGAGCTCATGCAAGCGGTTAGAAAGGACCAGCTAGATGTAGTCATGCTTCTATACACTACTTAGCAGTTAGTGGTCACTGTTAATGGCCACATTCACATGGTGGAGGGGTTTGCATGACCCTGGATGGACTCATGTCAGGTTTAATCGCTCCTAGGATGGTGTCCAATGCAAAATGGTTCCAGGTGAGCAAGCAGAATGAGAGCAGTTCAAATCCCGTATGACAGGCAGCTACCTCACCCTGAATAAATAAACTGTGGGGGAGGGGAGCTCCTTGTGGGAACATAAGAACAAACTGGTTTCTCGCGCTTAAGGACAGGAGGGAGAAGACCAGTCTTTACAACAGATCACTTCTCTGATCATAGTGCCTCTTGGATGCCTCCCTGCAGCGGCATTCCAGTCGCATTCAGCTGGGAGAAGGCCGCGGTTCAGACGCAGAATACACTGGGGAGAGAATAGTGAATGACAGAATGAACTCTGCCTCTCCTCTGTGTGTCAGGAGTCTCATTCAAAAGTAATGACAGGCGCAGAGAACACTGACAAGCAACGACTGTCATTCACAAAAAAATTCATTCATCTCTACTAGGGAGTGTCTCCAAGATTGTTTATGTGCTCACTGTGAGCGCACGGCACACTATACAATGTGCTGCACAAACCTTGACACGCAATTGTTTAATTTGCTAAAAACAATTATTTGTTTAATTAATTTGACAACACTCAGCAATTATCATGTCTTAAGTGTTTTCACGTTAAAATCAATGCTTATCGTTGTTGTTGTAAATGAGGTCATGTTTGATTCATGCCTTTTAATGTTAGGGACATTGTAGTGTCAGTAACAGTGTTATTGTATCCTTAAATGCTTCATTGCATGTATATACACCAGAAATCTACCTAACTAGTATGTGCTGAATCATACAGGTTTATAGCATGTATGACTCATAGTCATTTATGGACTAACTAAATGCTGAGAGAATAAGAATGTAATGTGGCATACCTGAACATTTACTCACATGCCTTTGTGCACATTGTAGACACGGAGGCATGAGCCTAACAAGGTTAATGTTGATGCCACACCTATGCATGGCAACCATTCACTGTTCTGCTTCTCTGCAGAGAATCAAAACAATCTCTAATTATTGAAACCCTTCAAATAAGTCATTTCCAACCGCTTCCAAAATTCAGACAGGTCCAGGATTTGTGGATTAAGGATAAAGGTAATGTGTGTGTGACTCATGTTCGGTTTGACCTCATTGAATACATTTAATGATTTGTTTAGGTCAAAGACACCTGAGATTTGGTTTGCAGACCCTTTGTGATCATGAGACTGAGTGACAACAGTGAAGCATTACACCATCTTGCATCTGGGTCATTTCAAGCGACATATCACAGGCCATGTTGAGTCTTACACTGTCCCTGGTGCTGAATCCTGCGGTGGCCCTCCACCCGATGCAGCTGCTTGGGATTTATTCTATGAGACCGTTTCCTTCATTCGTCTTTTTATGCCATGACATCTTTTTGTGATTTCCTCTGTTGTTCTTCTGGTGACTTCTGTCCACATTCAATGGATCTATAAGGGTCCATCCAGACATCTACAGTTGTACTACTCCACCCTTGGTAAGTGAACGCCACGTATCTCCAGAATGACAACTGATATCAACAAATATAGCAATGTAAGTCACGAGGCTGGGATGTTCAATGATCAAACCATAACATTTGATCACTTGACTGTTTATAAAGTCTGTTGAAATAAAGTGACTGGCACACGCACGCACGCACGCACGCACGCACGCACGCACGCACGCACGCACGCACGCACGCACGCACGCACGCACGCACGCTCGCTCGCTCGCTCACTCACTCACTCACTCACTCTCTCTCTCACTCTCTTGGTTTGGCTACATAACCCTAAACCTCACTATTACCCTAAAAATGTACTCAGTTTGAGTATCTATTGCTTTTCTTCCCCTCATTCTCCAGTTCCTTGACAGACTACAGAGAGAGGGAAAAAATATACTCAAGTTACAACTTGTATAAATATGCTAGTTAGTTAGCAATCACGCTACCTGTGTTAGCTTCCACAAACTGTTACGATTCCCCAGAGCCAAACTGGCACAGAATCAAAACACACACTTTGACACAACAATGGCCTTACAAGAAACACTGAGCTTGAATTTCAAGTAACCTTTCTGCTGCTGCTGTTGTTGTTGTTGTTGTTGTTGTTGTTGTTGTTGTTGTTGTTCTCTCATAGAATCATCATAAGTCACTTGATAGAATTTATGGGAACATAGAATATCACTGTGTATGCTGACAGGCCCTCTTATATTTACAGTTTTAAAACAGAAAGGATCTTTGAAAATGTAATAGAATACAGTTGATGTACATTGTAAACCAGGGAGCAGCGTAAGAGAGTGTACAGAATAAGTGAAGGATCAGTGTGCATTACACACATCAAAGCTGTGTGCAGATCAAGTGCAGCACAGTCACCTCAGGCTGAGCAGAGATATATTAGGCAAGTTTTTATGCAACTGCTATAATTATAATTGCTCATAAATTACATTTGGAAGATAGGAACTGGCTAGAGATCAAATCAAAATCACTCCTCTCGCTTTTCACTCCAGAGAGGCAGGGCGATGGGTTGTTGGCAGATTTATTTGTGAGCGTGTTTGACGGTCTTGTGCAAAATGGGTGCGAACAGTGTGTCCGGCACTTTGTCCTGTCCCTACACTTGACATCATATCAACAATCAGTATCGTTACACACCTTAAAACTTTAATTATACTCAGATTAGGGCGATGAACTTGATTCTTTTAAATGCAGCGCCACGTTAAACAGATCTATATTTTATGATTGTCAACCGTATAATAGTCAATAGTATATTTGACTATAGTGTTGACTGAGGCTGCTGCAGATGACGCAGTAAACAAAAGTTTTTTGTAAACTTGACAGAAAGGAAAACAGAACCACAATTTTGTTGTGGCGTTTACGAGATGCTCACAGGCAGACTTGGGTGCATGTCAAGCACCGCTGCCCTGCAGGGATCAAAATTTATTTAACCCAGGTTACACCCTTTTGCAACAAACAAGCAGAGCCTTCTTTCTCCTTTATTCTAACACACACACACACACACACACGCACAAACACGCACACACACACGTACGCACACGTACAAGCTCAAGCTTACACGCACCTTTACCTGTCCGCATACCTACAGCAGAGAACACACACACACACACACACACACACACACACACACACACACACACACACGCACCAACAGGCATTGCAACATACGTATATACCAGGTGTGGTAGCTGCCTGAGTCGCTTCTGTCGTGCCTCTTCAACATTCTCCTATCATGAAAACCATCTTTAATCTCTCCGCTGTGTGAGGCCCTGCGAGCTAACAAGGTGTTAGCTGCTGGATTACTGCCTTTTCTTATCACACATGCCAGCACGACACACAGCAGCGCGCTCTGCTCACTCCTTTCTTCACTGCATTGCACAATCAATCATATATACAGTATATATATGAAACTTTGATTGTGTTATATTTGTAATACCGCACAAATGACCGTCTGCTCTGCAAGCTTAATGGCGAGTTATGCCACACATTTGTTTTCATCTACCTGCTTGTCATTGGTTGTGTTTCATTGAGCAGCATGTTGAGACACAGGCGGATCAGATGGTGGAGTGCTTCACAATGTACACGATTAAATCCAATCCCACTGGTACAAAAGGAGGACCGGTGGCTGTGTAATGCACACCGCTGTCCAGGGGCTAAGTCAGCATGATCATACACAGTGTCGTCACAGCTCCTCTGTTTTCCCACTGCGTGTAGTGAATCCAGTGAGTCTAAACCCTGGCATGCACAAATGATTAACTGGTGGCAAAGAGAACTGATTAAGGAGATAAAGCTTGGCACACAATGGCCTCAGTGCTACACGTACCTGCATAACCAGAGCTTCCTCACGCAAAGGAATTATTCATCTGTCATTCTGTTTCAATTCTAACACCTTGGAAAGTCGAGATGATGAATGAGGAAGAGAGAGGCGTGCACAGTACATCTCCTATTTACATTCTAAGCTGAGGTTTGTGACCGTGCAGCTCAGAAGAAGCATAGTGGGGAAAAAACTACTAAGATGTGTAGCAGCAACTATTATCATGTTAAGTCAACTATTTTGGATGATTTTGAATGTTCAGGTTATAAACATTGTAAACCTGTGACGTTGACATTACCAGCAGAGGTAAACAATGGAACCTATGGTCACAGAGTGAAGATGATAAGCGTGGGTCTGAGGTCTGATATGGTTGCCAAGGGGTCTGTAGCAACAGTGGTGTTATTGAGACCCAGTGGTGAAAGTGAACACTATCTGTGTTCACTGATCAGCATCCAGTCATTTGGTATGCAAAATGCGTCTGCTGATGTTTTTTCCCACACTGTTTTTCTAAGCAGAGCTGCTAATAAATGATCTTGTGGTAGCTGTTTGTGTGATTAATGTGATGGTTTGGAAAAAGAGCCTCGGGTTCCTCGAAATGAACTTTCCGACATAGTTTGAGATGAATCAAACACATTACCTGTGTTGCCGATGCGGCAAGTGTGTCTCTGCAGGCAGTTTACAGTTCCTGCCTGTAAACTGCCTTCCACTTATATCAACAAATATTACATTTTATTAAATATCAAAATACAGCTGTGACAGGATGTTTATTGTAGGGTGATGTAAGGTGACGTAAGAAAAAAAAAAACTATTTAGGCTTAGGCTTAAAATCACTCTGTGTGTGTGTCTCTCTCTCACTCACTCACACACTCATACAGTATATTATGGGAGGCAAAGTCGAAAGCAAGTTGAGTAGGACATCCTGTCTGAGGAGGTTGAGGGTTATTGTTATGATTTAGCTCCTGTAATTTGAAGAGTCAGCTCCCTGGAGAGAGGCCATCTGTGGTGTCCTACAGAAACAACACATCACTGCAGATAGATTCCCAGACACAACACACACACGCACACACATCCTCGTCAATATCTAACCCCCAAACACAGGAAGGGACATTATTGAGGGAGTCGCGCTTCTGTTTGCAGTGACATGCCTGGGGATGCCAAACAAACACAACACGGCCATGTGACACATTCACTAACGAGTGAGTGAGTGCATGTGTGTGTGTGTACGTGAGTGTGTGTACCTCATTACCTCTGATTCTGTGAGTACCATTGGTGTTGTGCTCCCTAAATGAGATGGTCTCGTCAGTAAAATCACATCAAAAATGTTGGATGAACACACTGACATCCTCAGGCAGCTCTTTGTCGACTCCGCCTCTTTCTACTTAATCCACACCTCCATTAGGGCTATATGAGATTCGGACACTAATTCAAGATCTCCATCAAACCATGTGTCGCCCTATTGTTTAAACATTACCACACTGCTTTCCTCTTAGCCAATGAAAGCTTTAAAAGGAGATCTTATCTGATTTCTGCCTGCATTGTGATCAGATCTCAGTCATCACACCGTTACGCTATTAAAGCCTGCATTTCCTCTTTCCTCCATCGATGGGCTTCAACCCATTAAAGAAATAACTTAGTGTGAGCTTTCGCTGTCCGTGTTCTAGGTGCAGGTGCACATTTATGTCACGTCACAACTCCTCATTGAAATGAGCTTTATTATCAAACAGTGAGTGGAGCCAGGAGGAGGTGAGGTGGCTTCTTCAACCTGCTATTTGACCTTGATTTGATCTCTAAAACCTGTCCCGCCTGCATTTGCATTTCAATTAGAATAGCTTATTGACTTTTATTTCTTATCTGGTTAAAAAATTTGGATGCTGAACGACTTGTGTTAAAAAAAATTCAAAATTTTCTTTTTTGTTAGTATGCCTTATATTTTGTTGTGTAAAGCCAATTGTTTCATTTCTGTGTGTTTTAATAGCCTGGATAACAAAGCATGCTTAAATGGTCACGCTCACTGAGTGTGGTACAAACAGACAGTTGGCATTCTGAAACGCAAACTTTTTCTTTTCTTTTTTTTTGCACAACTTAGCGTGCTGTCTAAAAAAAGGCCAGTGATTGTTTTGATAGAAAATTGTGACCGATACCTCCCTCAGTTCTTTCTGTACACAACCTCCCGACCCTTGGCTCTGTCCAAGCAAACACAGTCTGCACGCAATGTTCAATGATTAACCCGTAGATCATCTATTCAGTGAGGTATCACTCAGCAGGCGGAAAGAAAAGGCCAAATGCCCAGTCTGTAGAATGCAGAATTTGCGGGCTCCTGCATGCACAAGCAAAAAAATTCCCCAACATCCCCAGTCCTCTTGAATCACTATCTTTGTTTTGTTGTGCAATTCAATACTGTTGGTATTATCAGTAAAAGTTTTCCAACCAGGGAAAATACATCTGAAAATTTTCCCTGAAATGAAATTTGAGTGCTTATGTCTGCAGAAAGAAACACTGACAGAAGGGATTATGGGATGGCATCAACAATCGACATGATTCTTATCATCATATTATATTAACATTATGTGACTTGTATCTTTATGCTCATTATGCTTCATGTCTTTGTCTCAAACACGAGGCAAGTGAATGAAGCGAGGACATCAAATGTGCATGTGAATGTGACGATGGAACAGACGTCCCTGTACATTGTGTTCCCGCGCTCAAACTTCCTTTCACCTGTTGTGCTGCTTTATTTGGCACAGTTTTCACTCTTGTATCCTGACCTGACTTTCATTCATAAATCAATGTCACAAAATCAATGTCAGATTTAATTTGTGTATGAATACATTTTGATAATTTTGAAATGGGGATCTATAGCCTTGTGTTTTTAACAAAGCTGAAATATTTCTCTTTGTCCCTATTGGAATTGAGCACAGATTGAAGACACTTGTATTCATTACAGAGCACACCTGTGCCTCACCCCATACACAATATATTGTTTGCAACTGTGCTTTTGTAGCCTTGAATGAGACTTTTGTCAATATATGGTTCATACATCATATAACAGTGATTTTTGCATTGCGGGTGTACAGCTGCCTGTTTGATTGATCATCTTTCATCACTTCATAATACAGTAGACCAATCCAGGTTCAGCACCACATGTGGCCCCTTTGTCTACATGTAGCTGCTTTGTCATATTGACAATGTATCGGAATTTAATTAGCTTTTCATTGATGCATATACACTGCAGACTGTGGAGGTTGAGAGAGGACGTGTAGTATCAAGACAACAAGATCATTTCATTTCAATTAAATTTAAATTTGTTCAGATCCTGCCACAGAAAAAATATAAGTATGCATTTGACTCCTGAGAATCTTGAGAAAGCGTGAAAACAGATTGTCATTATTGATGCATTGTTGACATTGCACGTCCTCTCTTGTAGTCCTTGTAACTCTCATAATCTAGAGCAGAGTGAGCCCTCTTTACATATATCATCCTCTCTGGATTAACCCATAGACGATAGGTTGGTTGACTGCCCCATTGGATTGCGCGGCAGAAAGAATAAAGGTGGTGGTGGGGGTAGTGTGTGTGTGTGTGTGTGTGTGTGTGTGTGTGTGTGTGTGTGTGTGTGTGTGTGTGTGTGTGTGTGTGTAGGGGGCAGAAGAGGTTAATTTGCCTCATGCATGACTTGTTTTGCGTGCCAAGCTTATCCATATCTTATTTCCCCATAGAAAAAAAGATTGGCTACTAGAACAAAAGCCTGTAAGACCATATATTGATACCCTATAGATAATTATTGGGATCTTATATTGGCATGTATGAATATTATATAAATGGTGATCCTACTGGGTATTTTCACTCCCCATGTAGTGAGATGTCATATTATATTCAAATAGAAAGGAATGATCTCTTGCAGTCCAAACATACTGGATGTGTTTTAAGAGTATAATGGTTCTACATTTTGGAAAACACATTACAAAATATGTGACACATGACTCTCCCCAGACGTGCGTTTTAAGGGGTTTCCCCTCAGAATCTCTCCCTCCTTGGCCTTGGTTATTTACTCTCAGTCAGAGCCTTGTATCCCATGACACCTTCGTGCTCCAGTAGAGAAACAGAGGTGACAGAAAGATGGATGACCGAGATATTTCCGCACGCAACTATTGTTATTGCTGCGGAGTGCAAATACTGGCTTGCATAAGGACTGAAGAGCGTTGAGGGGAGGGGCGCGAGGGGAAACCATTAGCTCAGTTACTAATCTGGTATTCATGCCTGGTTGGGAAGGGAAGGTGATCCAGTAACTACCCCCACCACCACCACCACTACACACGCACCACATGCAAACACACACATGAAATATGCATACACACCCTTCCTTTCTCTCTCTCTCTCTCTCTCTCTCTCACTCTCTCTCTCTCTCTCTCCCTCTCTCTCTCTCTTTCTCTCTCTCTCTCTCTCTCTCTCTCTCTCTCTCTCTCTCTCTCTCTCTCTCTCGCTCTCTCTCTTTCACACATACATACACATATACAAAAAGTAATTTTCCACTCAGAGCATCTGTGCAGCATTAGTTCGTGTTTTGCTCATGTTTGCGTGTGAGAGACATATCAGCGGTGACTGTTCTGTTGATCTTAGTGCCTACGTGGTGACCTATTGACCTTGTTATCTCTCTTGTCACCTCTGTTTTGACCTGAGCACATGCTATTTCCCCTTGACTGTGTTCTCTAAAATAGTGCAATCACTTGTTCCTGTGCAGCCTTATCACGAGTGTTTGTCCAGAGAGAAATGGTCTCTAGCAGCACTGCGGATCCGCAATAGATCATTCTCACAGAAGCTGTTTTGTCTTGTGACTGCAGGTGTAATTAGCAACATTAATAATGGCTCCATTCCACTTACATTAGGTGTGTCAGGAAGTCAGGCTAGTGTGCCAGCTTGCACAATGCCAGGGTCTAAGTATGGAATCCTGCCAGTATGAGTGTTATTACATCTTTGCATTTCCTAAATGAACGATTCGTAAATATCTGCAATGAGAAAAGTAGATGGGGTCAGTATCAGTATTTATGATTATTAGATGTTTAACTAAAAGCATTCATTTTTTTAATTCACCTGCTGTCTATTGAAATTTCAAAGGGGTTTTGTTTTTAGTCCATGTTTATATATTTCCAAGACACAGACCATTGTAACTTTGTGTCGTACAGATGGAAATTGATGGGGAAAAGGAATTTCTGGCCTGACATCACTTGGAAAATTTAGCTGCAGTCTAGAAACTGCAATAGGCAGATATGGATCACATATGAATTAAAAGTCATAAAAAGGAATTATATATTTTAAAGTCAAGTTAAACAACAGTCAAGTTAAGTTAAACTGATATTCTCACTCGAGCGAGTTTGATATTTGAGTAATACACTGAATGGGATATGAAGTAAGTTTGTGTTAAGTCACAGGCAATGTTCATGTGAGGTGTCATGACCTGCAGTCCGACATAATCCTATTAAGGTTTGCCAGATGGGGCACACGCAAGGCCAGGAGCCTGTTCACTGGTGACTGACCGGTCAATGAATTGCCCCAGGAGCATTACAGTTACTGTATGTTAAGCTAGGCACAGGTAACCACCTGTAAACGTCTGTCTGTCAAAGCCTCTACGTCCAATATAATGTATGGAGAGAAGATTCTCTTGTGTAGGATGCAAAATGTGTAACTCCACTACATAATGTTGGTGGTGTGGTTTGTTTTGGTTAATCGACAAGACGGAACAGAGACAAAGCAACATGAAATGTGATACTTGACTGATTACATTGAAAATGAATTCTTTTTTTTTTTGCCCCTTTTTCTCAGAGGTCAAGGGGTCATCTACAAAAATGGCAGACCACCTATAAACGAACCTCCGAGCCCTAAATTAAGACATTTGGTTTTCCACGTGTTAAGATTTTATGACCCCCAAAAGAGTTATGGAATGACATTGAGACACATTAAATTTTCCATTTAATCGGTATAACATTTCAATCACAAACATAATAATAACAAACAAAATAACGCCTGACGGGGAAAGAAAATAAACACAGAAATTACCTGACAGCGATGGTATGCAAAAACAGAGGTACACACCTGCTCTGAAGGTGTGTGCGTGACAGGCTTTGCTGCCTTTGCGTGAGTAGAAACTCACTACCTTCACAGTCATTACACGTGCTTTTATGTCCAAGAATCCTTTAGGAGGGATATGGCTGTGGGCAAAACATTTCTTTCTGTTTTTCTTGTTTCAGCTCTTCGAAAAGGACACAGGCAACGTACCATCAAACACCTCCAGGCCAGTGTCCAGCTCTGCATTCCAGCCCATCCTGTGCATCCTGCCACGACCCTACACACTTAACACTCAGGTAGCAGTCAAATTTACAACCGAGTTTCCACTATTCAACCGCACTGGTGGAAATTGGCTTCTACTCAATTTTGCACAGTGGCAACATTCTCCATTTCCTCTCATAGGCTGGAATCTCTTTAATCTTTTCAAGACGTTAGCAGGCACACCTCGGCACACCAACTCCATTGAATCACATCCTTCCTCTCCTGCTGTAATTTTCACTCATCATAAAATCTTATTCCTCCCTGGAGTTTCATTTTTATGTCTTTGTCTTGCAGCTTTTCTTGCAGGAGTTTTGTCAGTAGGGCTATCAGATGTGGGGCATCTCGGAAACAAAGCATTGCAGATGGCATGGGGATGATCATTTGAATCTGTGCTTATCTCTGGTGAGGAGAGGTGAAGTTCATTTTTTTCAGTACAGTTGCGTGACAGTCGCTGCCTCTGATCACGCTGTGAACCCTGCTCACCTGTTGTGATCTGACACACACTGTTACAGCTCAGTGTGAGAGCAGCCTGGTTTCACCTCAATCGCAGTCACGGTCTTCTTTAATCAGGTTAACCCGAATCCCACAGGAGCTCTTGAACTTCAAATGGTTTCTATTTGGGCAGTATGAATCGCATTCAGTTTGGTTAAATACCATAAAAGCTTAGAGGTATTACATGATTCTTAATATATCCATTCAGTGCAGTCTATACCAAAACTATAGTTTGTACTGTTGCAGTCCGCAAATCATATTTGAGCTTTTGAAGGCAAAGGGGAAATACTACAAAAAGTAGTTTTTGCTGTAATTGTCTGAAGTTTCAAGAGTAATTACTCAATATGTTGTATATCATACAGTCTACTACTTAACAAATTGGATTGATAAATAATTAATTGTGTTGTATAACTGTCAATGTCCATCAAAGGAGTACCACCTCATGCATGTTTCAGGATATTTGCTCTTTGCTATAATGCTGTAAAGATCAGAGCTGCTTTCTAAATGAAAGACCACAGAGAAAACAAATGAGACAAATCTCTCTATTATTGTCTTCAATACACTGAATTCTGTGAAATTAAACTATTACGCATTTTGCTGGATCACACCTTGTAAAGACACGGAATCCACTTCAGGACCCTATGTGTTACAGAGATTGTGATTGTTCACCTCCAGCTTTCCTAACTTGTTTTGCCTCTCGGTGGGTGTTTGTGTGGCTCCTCCAGCCCCACCATGTTGCATGACTGCATGAATGAAGCCTGAGTGGCAGATTGCATGACTCCAAAGCCCCAAGATCCTCGCATTTACAGAAGCCATTGCGCGCAAATATGTGCACCTCCGTGCTCAAGCAGAAGGGGGGGGGAGATCGAGTCTCACGTCCTGCGCTCATTGTTCTGTAAGTTTAACCCTTGTGTCTTTTCCAGAGGCTGCTACCTTCGCGTGACTTGACCAAGCAGATTTAGGATTGTCCAGAAGAACGGGACCCTCCCCTCCGAACGGGAGCTCCGCTTCTCACGCAACCTGCTGCAGCAGAGGCGCAGCGCCGGGGCGCACGATGAGAGTCCCTGCTGAGCCCACACACAGCCGGACTGGATCAGGGGTGAACCGAAGAGGGACACCAGGATTACACGCCAATAAAACTTTGAAGTCCATTTTATATTACGATATTGTATGTTTCTTATTTTCTCTGCCTCATTAAAACGGTTTAGTTTTATTTCATTCTGAACGGAAACTTATCTTAAATTCATTCATGATATTTTTAATGGATAATAAGACACTTCATATGTTTCATAGTGTTCTGTTAGTCTAAACCCACTAATTAACCCATCATGTGTCATCAGCAGTCGGTTGAAGCTGCAGAACAAAGGGCTAGAAGTCCAATTTTGGATGCAAACGTCTCAGAAATTGTTCCTGCTGCTCGAACATCTGGGATTCTACAAGTTAGTCATATTTAAAATCAGAAAAAGAACAGTAAAATGAAGTTGGTGGTGCTGAATTAGCCTCATCTCCACTATAGAGGCAGGCACTCTCATGGTGTTCTTAAGTTATTTTCCTTAGACGATTTATGACTTACGTTGGGAAATAAACATTCCTACACATGACTTTTGGAAAAAATATAGTGCAAGGGCGTAAGAAAAGGAAAGATCAGGCAATTTTCACTGAATTACGATCATATTTGACTTCTATACATTGACGTATGCACCTATTGACCACGTTTGGAGAAAAAAAGACAATTTCAAAAATATCCATGTACAGTTCAGGGGAAAGCTCCTTTTTAAATTGGCCCTGGAATATTTCTGCCAGCAAGTTGAATGAGTTGAAGTCAGTCACTGATCCCAAACTGGAGTCTACACACACATTTATACACGAGTGTGAAGATCGGTGGAGACTTTTCTGTGGTGTCCTCAGGGAAACATGATTATATGTGAATGCGTTACATTTCAGTCATCTATCTTCAACGACTTGATTTCAGTAAATTGCCTCCAAATATTTGCGTCTGGTGGTTAATGTGCGTGAAATCAGAGGAAAGACAACCAAAGCAAAGACGAGAACCAGCCACTTTCCATGATTGTAGCTGACCCACTTTGAAACATATACAATATATTTTCATCATTTACATTCATGAGAGCCAGGTCGCCGGTTTGAATCCCCAGACTGACTGCGCCGCTATGTCGTAAGATGCAGCTGCAAACAAACCTGGGCAGATGTATGTGCGTTTTAAATATTAAATATTATCAATCAAACACGTCAACATTGTAAAATCCTGTTTTGAGATATGCGATCTAAAATGTAAAAGTCATTCACAGGTTATTATTTTTTTCCTCCAATTTCTAGGAAGTTTCGTGTCTTTTTTCGAAAACGTGATGTTTGACTCTGACTTGTTTTCGTCAAAATATGACCGGTGGCGTGTGAAGCGGTGCTATGTGCTCTAAAGTAACACACCAAAAGGTTGAGCAGGGGGCAAAGCGAGTGAGAGCGGGTATTGAACCAGCAGCCGCGGCGGCGCTCCATTGCTCCCCTCTTTGCTCCAGCATCCTCTTCAAAGGGGAGGCGCGGGTTTGATCGCTGCGCTCTCACGCAACTGGTCAATCTTTAACTGCAGAACTGGATAACTTAACAGGTACAAGCACGCAATGGCTTTTGACTGTTTTATCGGGACTTAAATCAGCCTGGCAGGCTGCTGTGTAAAGGTGTCACAAACTCCCATTATCGCACAAACCTTGATCTCATTGTGTTGTATGCGCACGCAAACTCTGTAATCGACATAATAGACGAGACAATAACACGAGAGGGGGGGGGGGGTGAACCATATTATTATTTTTGGCACAAAATACAGTGTTGTAGCCTCCATTATGATCTCATTTAGCTGCTCGGTGTTCACTCATTTCGTGACAGGAATTGATTTGCAAAGATGCGTCATTGTAGGATTTTGCAATTTCAGTCTTTTTCCCATTTTCACACGCAATCTTGATATTAAGCTTGCTAATATTGACGAATTACAGCAAAATCATGTCTTATTCATAGCATTGCGAGGAGGGGGCGGCGGGGGGGGGGTGACATTATTGAGTGGATTTATTTTACTTTTTAGTACAAGACGGTCGTAGTTTTGGCATAGTTCCCCACAGGTTAATCAATACACGTCTGATTTAGGATTCAACAATAGCAAGAGCATAATGGGAACGACACAGAGCTGCCCAGCTGACTAGATTAGATAATAAGAAACTTGAATGAACTCTGTGAGATGATGCACAAAGCAGCAGCAGATAAAACAACCTGTACAGGCGCCTATTGTTTTGTAGGTAGTATGCATAGAGGTGGACAGGGAAAGTCTGAATTAAACGCAAAGATTGGCAGCAGCAATGGAAATAAAATGAATCAATACAATACATTCGCGCGGTTATTTTAACAATCAAGTGCGTCTCATTTAAACAACCCAATAGACAACATGCCTGTGAGATGATTATGCACCATACAAGCTTTTATTATCACATTTCTATCGCTTTTCAGTCGTTTTATCGAACCAAAAACCTCTACTGCTTGTAATACAATTTGCATGAAAAGTCATTTGAAAGCTAATGTGCATGAAATGTATAAATTGTAGATTATAACGCGGTGTAAAAGTAATAAAGTCAATCACTTTATATGATATTAAACTCTCCTCAGATACAGACGCACACGCGCGCACACATACACACACATTCACACACCCGCCTCCCTCTGAACTAAACTTCATTCATGAGAGAGAGAGAGGAGAGAGAGAGAGAGAGAGAGAGAGAGAGAGAGAGAGAGAGAGAGAGAGAGAGATTACGTCAGGAGGAGCAGCCAATGAAGCAGTGGTGCAGACTATAAAGCAGGAGTCCATTCTCTGTCTAAGGAGTAGTAAACTCAGACAATAACTTACTATCCGCAAGTCGCCCCTGCTAGAAAGTGCTTGAGGGATCGCAGCAGTCTGCCTCCTTTGCAGTGTAACTAAGGTAAGGTCGATTCTTGCAGATTGCATTGATTGATTGATTCATAGCTAAACAAACAACGTGGGAGATTAGACAAGAGTGCTAAATGGAGATTCTTTTTTGTAGTTGCAAAGATTAGTTGTATTGTTGATCAATGGGAGTAGTTTGCTTCCTGTGGTTGCAACTTCTTTACCTGTTTATTCATTTTCATCATGATTGGTAAGGTGCATTGTGCCAAAGTGTTGTGCAACAACCTGTAATGGTTTGTGCGGCATTTGTCAAATTACAGTGTTGTTTTGAAGTGTATGGAAATATGCAGTCAGATTAATAACTTGTGTGCTGTGTCACAGCATTAAAGCACTTCTAAGTTTATTGTGCAGGTAGTCAACATATTGCACAACTGCTCTCCTCCCTTTCTTCACTACTCTAATGCCCCTCCTATTTAATTTTTAGGTTGTGTAGAAGCCAGGAGAAAAGGAGTTGTCATCATGGTGCTAATGATACTGCCTTTCATCGGATCAGTGTCAGTATCTGAGAGTTTGGTGGCCATGGCAACAGTGTGTCTGGTCTACCTGATCCTCAAACTTCGGCACTCCGAGATTCCTGAGGGGCTCCGTCAGCTCCCGGGACCGAAGCCCCTGCCGATCATTGGAAATGTGCTGGAGGTGGGCAGCAAACCTTACCTGAGTCTTACCGCCATGAGCAAACGCTACGGGCCTGTTTTTCAAATCCAGATCGGCATGCGTCCTGTTGTTGTGCTGAGTGGCAGTGAAATGGTTCGACAGGCTCTCATCAAGCAAGGGGATGACTTTGCTGGCAGACCTAACTTGTACAGTTTCCAGTTCATCAATGAAGGCAAGAGTCTAGCTTTCAGCACAGATCAGGCCGGCGTCTGGCGCGCTCGGCGGAAGCTGGCCTACAGCGCCCTACGTTCTTTTGCCACTATTGAGGGCACGACCCCTGAGTACTCCTGTATTCTTGAGGAACATGTCTGCAAAGAGGGAGAGTATCTGATCAAACAGCTGAAGACGGTCATGAAGAGTGACGGCAGTTTTGATCCGTTACGCCACATTGTGGTCTCCGTTGCCAACGTAATCTGTGGAATGTGCTTCGGCCGACGTTACAGCCATGACGACCAGGAACTGCTCAGCTTGGTGAACCTCAGTGATGAGTTCGGTCAAGTGGTGGGCAACGGAAACCCTGCAGACTTCATCCCGCTGCTTCGTTTCCTTCCCAGTGCAACCATGAAGAAGTTTCTAAACATCAATGCCCGTTTCACAAACTTTGTGCAAAAGATTGTCACTGAGCACTATGCTACTTATGACAAGGTACACCACACACACACACACACACACACAATACTTACATTCGAACCGTGCCTGTTTACATTGTTACATTGTTTCTTTAGTCTGAAATGTATCCAATGATCTGCTTTCAGGACAACATTCGTGACATCACTGACTCCCTGATTGATCACTGTGAGGACAGGAAGTTGGATGAGAACTCTAATGTCCAGATGTCAGATGAGAAGATTGTAGGAATCGTCAATGACCTGTTTGGAGCTGGTAGGTTTAACATACAGTATCTACCTGCTGAATGAATGTAAATAATATAGATAAAGCAAAGGAGTCATCGCAATGGTTTATGTTTGTGTTTTAGGTTTCGACACCATCTCCACTGCCCTGTCTTGGTCTGTGATGTACTTAGTGGCTTACCCAGAGATACAGGAGAGGCTCTTTGATGAACTGAGTAAGTACAGCTGAATGTTTCAAATGTGCATTGATTGACTGTTAAGTGTTTTCAGAGTTGCCCTTGTCTTAGTCACATAATATGTAGATATTATGGATTATTATGCATTTATGTATCTCGTCATAATGATGCGATATGTATTTCCTTCGATGATGCTCATTCTTCTGTCCCTTTAATTGATAATTGTAATGTGAATAATGATGATTGCTAATGTGTAAAATTTCATTTAGCTGATTTCTCAGTTAAATGTTGGTGAAATTAATCTCTCTCTCTCTCTCTGCTCCCTACCAGAGGACAAAGTGGACATGGAGCGCTTTCCCCGTATTTCAGACAGGCCCAATTTACCTTATCTAGAGGCATTTATCCTGGAGATATTCCGTCACTCTTCATTCCTGCCATTCACTATCCCACACTGGTGAGATTCATCTACTGACATGATCAATGACATGATATTTTAAAGATTCTAATTTTACTTTTGATACAGTTATAGTGTAGTAATAAATGACATACTTTCAATCGATTTAGCACGACAAAAGACACGTCTCTTGATGGCTACTTCATCCGCAAAGATACCTGCGTCTTCATTAATCAGTGGCAGATCAATCATGACCCGTAAGTATAACACACACTGTCCATTTTGATGAAATTGGCTGAATACAGTATATTCATACTTGGAGTTGCTCAGTAAGAGGCAGAGTTCAAATGAGATGTCTTCACTTTGCAGAGAGCTGTGGAAAGAGCCAAACACCTTTAACCCAAGTCGTTTTCTGACTGATGACGGCACTGAGCTCAACAAGATGGAAGGGGAGAAGGTGATGGTTTTTGGCATGGGTAAGCGGCGTTGCATCGGTGAGGTCATCGCACGCAATGAAGTCTTCCTCTTCTTGGCAATCCTCGTCCAGAGGCTACAATTCCATGCGTTACCCGGAGAGCCACTTGACATGACCCCAGAATATGGTCTCACAATGAAGCATAAACGCTGCCACCTGAGAGCCACAATTCGAGCAAGCAATGAGCAGTGAGGACATTCATAAACCATATTGCATGGTATATAGTGCAAATTGAATCCAACACTGTAAACATTCAGACTAAGAGTCAGTACAAGAAGAAGCATCCTTCTAAGAATGTAAGACAGTGGAGGTCGAGTTTAATTTACAGAGCTAATTGTGAAAGACGTGATAGTTGCTTGTTGCAGGTTGCCAGAGATGCTGAAGTTTAGTTGAAAATGTCTTTGCCAGTTAATTTTCTGGAGAGATATTCCAGCAGGACTCTGTGAAGTATCAGGATAATGTGATCAGGCCTCCTCTCTAGTAAACTTAACTGTCGTAAAACACAACTGCTAATCCCTGAGAAGACTAAGGTACCTTGTTTTACTTTGGGATATATGCAAGTTTTACTGGATAGGTTTCACTAATTAAGCCTCATACACCCACATTCTACATCTGAAACACAGGAGTTGATTTTATGGGTAACATTTACACATGTAAGCTAATTACTCCTCCATTATAAAGTGGATGTAAAACACCGAAGATACTGATTTGTGTCCCAAAATGTGATTTTTGTTGTTGCTGTTGTTGTTGAACTTTTTGTAAAGTTTTGTAAAGTTATTTTTATGTTCTTAGCGTGTGTATATATTTGAGGTGAAATAGTTTTGCAATGCATCTACATGATTTATCACGACACCAAAACAGTTTGATTGTTGGAATTATATTTGTCAAAAGTTTTATACTTGTATATGTCATACAAATTAAATAAGAACGAGATATAATGACTTGTGCCGTTTGCCTTATTTGAAGCACACACACAAATACATACACACGTTACACAATTCCATAGCTTACGTCTCGTATGATGATGTGTACCAATTGGCAACTCAAACAAATGTGGATCCATAACATCACAATGAGGAAATGAGCAAAATTTACGGAGGAAAAAAAATCACAACAAACCCACGTGGGAGATAACGGAAGTGACGTCACATTAACAACCCGGAAAACATCCAAAACAACAACTTCATCCGTGACGCGGGGAGGTCCAAGCTTGACCGAGGGTCGGGTTTAGCTGAGCTTTCCCTCTGTGCCGGCGGATTCACTCAGGTCGAGCTTTGTGGGGCTGTAGACACCGCTCACGTCTCAGTTCTCCGCCCGAATGCGTATAGACCTACAACCAAAGCTAAGCTAACGTTAGCCGGCAAGCTAATGAACGCAAGTGCTATCTTTGTAAATGTGGACTTAACTCGAACACACACGCACACACACCACACAAATCTGTGACCACTGCCCCCGTGAATATTACCGTCAAAAGTGTTTTTATGTTTGTAATGTCAGATACGTTGGTACTAAACCGTTAGCCATTGTTTTACTTCCCTATCTTCGAACCTCATATAACATTGAAGTAGCGAAATTTCTTCAAGGCGGTGTAGAATAAGCATTTGTTATATCGCTCATTTGATGTCAATAACCAATTGAGTAGCACTTAGTAACACATAAAAACCGTGATTGTCTTGAATCCTGCGGTTGATTAATTACTTCACTTTTATTTTACTAATTTTAGTCATGCACACATCGCCCACGTTCGCTTCTCAAAACTATCTCTAAAGATATCTGCAGAGTGATGGATCTTTATGTACAGTGTATCATATTATGATCAATCGTGAAATTCTCATCTCTTTCTTTTTCCTCTTGTGCACTTGAAACTTGCCAGCTTCCGTTACTAATGATGGTGATTCTTCCTTCTAAATGCTAAATGCTGCTGGACATAAAGTCCTTATTATGACTGAGACTGTGTGTTCTCAACCACAAGAAAGTATTCATTCTGTGTATTGTGAATATGACAGTGTAAAGTGTTTTGAAAAATGTTTGTTTGACCCATACTAGGATCAGAGTACAGAAGAAAGAATGGCTGCAGACTGGCTGGGCAGTGTGGTGTCTATAAATTGTGGCGTAACCCTCGGGGTTTACCAGGGAGAGGTGGCGTCTGTGGATCAGGCCAGCCAGACCATCTCTCTAAGGCAGCCGTACCACAATGGGGTCAAGTGTCCTGTTCCTGAGGTCACCTTCAGGTAAGAAAGGGGGGTGGGGGGGGAAATGTGATACTGCACACCTACTTTTACCAGAATAGACACAGGATTAACTGTAATATTCCCCTTTTTTCCGCATAGTTTCCATTACATTACACGTTTGCACGCAAAGTAGCTACAAGATCGCAAAAGATGTCACCACAGGCAGTGAATGTCACGACAGACATCGTTGTTCTTCCTGCTGAAGTAACAAGATGTGGCATGTGGTCAAAAATTTGATATGGATATGTCCCTGAACGCAGCCCGGAAACATAATGGTGTATTATTATTGACTTCCAATCAGATATGTTTCAACACTGTCCTGTTCATGTCTGCCTTCAGTGCCATGGATATCAAAGAGTTGAAGTTCCTAGAAATCCAGAAGGCTGTCTGCAAGTCCGGTTCTGATCCCAGAGTGATGACAGAACCAGCCATCATGCCTTCAGGGCGCAGCATCCAGAGTAACAGGAGCACTCATTCTCACGTCACAAGCTCCACTGCTCCAGTCACCATCTTACGCAGAGGTAAGTACATAAATGAAACTTGGAACATCACCGCAACTACAGTGTTTCTTAATTTTCTCCTTTACTTTTGTAGAACTATTAATAATCTAAATCAACTACAAACCAATAAGCAGTGGCAGGATTTGTACAGGAGATACGGCTTTATACACTCGTGATTTGTGTGTGTTCAAGTGCTCAATCTAACCCTAAAACATGAGTCCTTGTTGCTATTGAGGACGGCCCATTTTTGAGGCTTTTCCTTATTCACCGTGAAGCAGCATTTTATAGTTGTCATATCATATAACAAGGCTATTGTTTTTGAGTTGCGTGCGCTGGGATGAGAGTTACTTACCTCATACTGGAATTCACCACAGCGATGGATGTGCAGTACTCTACTGTGGCTGAGGAGCAGAAAATAGATCTTACACATCTCATCCACACAGAGAGGAATGTGACACACGCCACAACAGTTTCACATATTTCCCCACCCCACCGCTAATCTGCACGCTATTGTTGCCGCTGTGGATGGGCCTAAAACACACAGTCACTCAGCGTCACTGTTTTTAATTACACAATGGAAACACTGGTGATTTCCAGCCTTTCATAACAAAGCAAGTCACTGCCCATTACAGGTCAGATCAGGGACTTCCAGTAATTCTACAATACTGTAGTAAGTCATTAGTAAGTCATTCTGGGGTCAGGAAATGCATCGGTGAGTGTTTATGGACACAAGCTGCAGATACAAAGCCACTGTAACTGGATCTCTAACACTTTAACTGACAAATACGTTTAACAATTCCATCTGCACAAATGCACAAATAGTGGAATGCAAATGAAAAACATCACATACACAGTGTGGTTTAAATGAAAAAATGTAAGATTCAATTAGTTTGTGGAGTTCTAATATCAGGTTCCTGGGTCATACAGAGACCGTGCGCACTGATTGCGAAGAGCAAATCTGCGTTCTGCTGTCACAAGCTGTGGCTGTAAATCACAATGTGTTACTCAACCTTCCTGATAAGATAAGGGTTAAAAACAGCATTTCCACCCGTTAATATCCAGTCAGCAGGAAGTCTGCTCAGACGGCTTTGTGGCCTCCCCGGGTACCGATTAGAATCAGCTCACTTTCACACCAAACAATGGAGAGGTCAAAGGTCAGTAGGACTGGCTCATGGACCAAGTGTAATATTCTTCAGCCTGATTGTGGGAATAATCTCTGCTGTGTCTGATTTGATTTTTCCCTGCGTGGACGACGCAACCTGCATTAAGGAAATGTGTTCACCTTTTAGTCTACATTTTATTCTGGTGTCAGCTTGGCTCAGATCTCCTCTTCATATCTGGTTGAGCCAGTATCTGCTCTTCCTCTCTCTGTTCCACTAATTTCTGTTAAGCTTGAGCATGGGACCAACCTGCCCCCCCCTACAATTCCCATAGCGTGCTAAAGGCTTGTACCAAAGTTCCTCTTTACAATATGTGTGTGACTAAGATCAATAAACATTCCCCCTCCCTCAGTGTGTCTGCTCCCAAAGAGGAGGTTATGCAAAGCCTGGCTTTCTTGCCCTCCTGTCCCCTCTCTCTCAATCTCCTTTCCCTCCCTCGCTGCTTGCTCAGTACAGGAAACCAGACCCCCCCCCCCCCCCCCCCCCCCCCCCCCCCCGACAGGAAGCCATGTTGTCCCAGTGTGCTCGGGAGGCCAAAGCGATATCAATTGTGGAAGCACTGTTTACCTTTGCGTTTTTTATTTGAATCTCCAGCTCTTTGGGCTGGTGGCCAGGGAGCTAATGCCCAAATTGCATGGGGCCAACATGCTGAGTGGCTTGGGCAGGGCCGGTGGTTTCACACGCAATGCCATGCTCCCAAGAAACCTCTGGCCACAAAGAAGGGGAGGTGGGGACGGCTGCTGCTTTCAAGATTACAGAGGCCGAAATGCTTTCATAATATCTGCCATTAATCTTTCTGGGAGAGTAAGATGGGAATTTGAAGACTGAGTAGTTTGTGGTGCCCAAGCCTCCAGACATTGAAATCCACTGGACTCATTAAAATGGCTGTTTGGAAGAGGAGCTTCTTAAAATCCCCCGTTCTTATCAAATGTTCCCATAGCTGGTGTGCAGCCTTTTCTCAAACTCGTGTTAGTGTTAGTTAAGTTAGTTCCATGTATTGACATTTCATAAGATAAGATACTTTATTTTAGTCAGGTCACATGCAATTCACAATGTTTATCACAGGAACTTGAAAGTTGTCTTGCAGGGCAGCCATTCTTTCGCGCCCCTGTAGCATTTGGGGATTCGGTGCCTTGCTCACGGGCACCTCGGCAGTGCCCTGGAGGCAAACTGGCAACTCTCCAGCTGCCAGTCCACTTTCTTGGTCGTCACAGGAACTCGAACCGGCGACCCTCAAGTTCCCAGATGAGTCCCCTATGGACTGAGCTACTGCCGCCCCCATTCATTAGCCACAGAGCAACGTCGTGGCGTTGACAGGTTATAAGTGCCTTGCTCAGAGGCACATCTGCTAAGTGAGTTGCAAATGCGCGTTCGCTTTTCGATCGTGACCAGTAGCCTTTTGTTTCTTCGCTGTCCCCCTCTTCCTTCCTCTTCCTCTTGATGGCTCCTGTTGACACGCTGAGGTGTCGCCGCTGAAGGAGCGTTTGGTCTCACGTACGAACACATTAACGACGCGATGACAGGTCTTGTACACTCTCACACACAAAGTCTCACTCCTCATCAATACAGGCAACAACTGAGTTGTGGGGCCCTGGGGACGTTACGCACTTTGACAACACGCTTTCAAGGTCTGGAAATGTAATAAGTCAAATAACAAGTGTTTAATGACAAGCTGGCAAAGGATAAATAAACATTTCCTGACCGCATTCTTTGTCAGAATGTAATGCTATGTTTGAGCCTAGATGTGTTTAGTTGCTCAATTTCAACATGACTCACACCGGAATCTGTCTGGCCTGTGTAATTCTGTTAATTCATGCCAGTTAGTTTGTCTAAACTGAAGTTGGTGACGACTAGTGCGTTGCTGTGTATTGCACTACTTGTTATTCATTAGCCTGTTTGACTTGGCACGCCGCCCAGTTCATTCAGATTTCTGAATCACTGCATGACAGAACACTTCCTTTTAAATGATGACATTGTTGGCCTGTGGTAAGAGCGACTGCTGGCTTTCATCCTCATTCACAACAGATTAACACTCTTAACTCACCAGCTGCAAGCCCCTTCTCCCTAACGAGTTGAGAAAGGTTCCGTCCTGCGCAATGTCATGCAGCGTTTGTAATGGAAGTGGCATACTAATGTTTACTTCCTTCAAATCTGATAAATGACATCTGAAGGTTTGAAAGGGAAGCGCCTGGATCGATGATTTCTGGGGGGGGGCTTGTATTTTGTCGGAGCAGCGGTGGTAAGAATCAGCCGCCAGTGTACTTTGTGTCTACCGTGAGAGAGTCCAAAGTAAAAGCTGTCACATTGACAGTAGCGTGCGACTGTGCCTCTCTGTCTCCTGGTTAGCGTGAGAGCTCAGGATGGTTGGGGTTGAAGGCCAGGTTTTTCCAGTTTTTTTTGTTCTCATCTTGGTTCATGGTGTTTTTTTGGTTGTGCTTAGATGTATGTAAACTTCATTGAGACGCGCTCGGTGGCACATTGTACCTTTATTTCCTTATTATTTGTTGTCGGCTGCATTTGTTCTCATAGTGAAATAATAAATGACTGTGAGAGGATAAGAGGGTTGCCAGTCAGCGTTAGACAAGATAAAGAGTTGTGAACATCAAGTCGGAATTTGAAACTGGTAACTGCAGGAACTTATTGTGTACCGGAGTATGGATTACACCGCTTAGCACACCGTGATGTGTAGTGTGAGCACTCATAGTTCCTTTTATGTTTTTCATGCAGAATTGATTAAATGTGAGGGATTTCTGGATAATGTATGTATGGTGTAGGAACATTAGTAGCGTTTTTACTGTACCTTGCATGTTTTAGAATGTTGTCTGTCCAATAAGCAGTCATGCATTGCACTGGAAAGTCCCCCGATCGTTCTCTTTCGTGCTAAGCTTTACACTTTAAAGAGGCTGGCTGTTGACGTTACTGAGCACAATAACATGTTACATAATGCTGATGCCATTGTGATCAATCCAGTTATTTCTTTTACCATAGTAATGTATTAGCATGATTAAAGATTTGAAGCATTGCAACAGTCAATGAATGTCGAAGCCCTAGTTGCGTAGTATTTTGTTATCAGAGAGCCATGCAGTCCAAGTGTATTGATGTGCGTGTATCCTTCATTTCACACTCCCAACAGTCTTAACCTAGAATCTTGTCTGTCTGCACCTCAGAAAATGATATAATAACAAACTGGTAGTGTGTAGTTATGTGTCATCCAGGTGTGAGTGTGTGTGCGTCATTGCTCATTAAGTGGGCACAATAACACATTTTTCTTTAGTTTACTATAGGTATATGATGGGAAATGAGTGTACAGATCACAGGTATAGTGATTTACAGCATTTGTAAGTGAAAACTACATTGTTACAGCAAGCAACCTAATGTCCTCCTCTCTATGTTGCAGCTCCCGCAGGTTCATCCACCAGCAGGGGACCAACACAGGCCGCACTGAAGAAAAACGGGAGGAACGGGGCGGCGACCGGACCAATGAGGCCAAAGGACGAGGAGTGCTTTGGAGACGCGACGGACGAGGGTCTGGACACCGACTTCGACTTCGAGGGCAACCTGGCGCTGTTCGACAAGGCTGCAGTCTTTTCCCAGATTGACGGAACCAACGTCCACAGCAGCAGGGTTCATCCCCACGGCAACGTGACCGAGCAGAAGCCCTCGTCCTATCGCCACGATGAGAACATCCTGCAGGTCAAGCCGGTCGTGTACAGACAGATAACGGTGCCCCAGCATGGAGGCAAAGAGTACTGCACAGGTGAGAAGGAAACACACCTTTACATTCATGCAAGTACGTAGATTTTACTTCACCTCAGTAAGAGCATTTATAGTGCGAAATTGACCATGAGCTGAATCTTGGAAGGGCTGATGTTGACCTTTGATCTCTGTATGAAGAGGTTATGTCAGAAGAAAATCCTTCCTTCTGCGACCATACCGATTAGGTTTCATACGCCATCCTAAAAAACAGGAAGAATACTGGTCTGGATAGATTTCTCTCTGGAGTTTCCCGCAGGACTCATCCGTGCGTTAGCCCGAAGTGCTCTAATCTCTTGGCATTCAGGCGTAATCGTCCTGCTTGTTTTTTCTCTTCGTTTCAGAATCAGTGCTGCTCAGGTGAAGGATTTAGGGGATTTTGTTCTTTGTTGCTGCTTAACCCAGTTTCATCTTAGCTGGGGTTATAGCGCCAGTTGTGATAAACTTGCTCGCTCGCCACAGTAGGAATTTTTGGTCAGACATGGGAGAGGTTCACTGTGGACGTGTAATATTTTCCTCCCACCGAGCATAAAGATACAGTACACACTCACCTTGGGAAAGGCTGGGACTTGTGTGCCCCTGGTTACTGTTAAGCACGGAGACGACTTTTGTACCCTTGACCCAATGCTGTGCAGGCCCACAGAGATTGTGAACCTGTCCGTTCTCACACATCACCTCACTCCACAACTGTGTGTTACATAAAAAGGTAATGTAGACACAAGGTTAGTAAATGGCACGCTAACACAAGCCTTTGAGTCCAAGGCGTTGTCTTTGCATTATTGCACTTACTAGGAATCGGGGAAGGGTGTGTGTAGGTGTAGCTGTTCCTTAGGTTAACTTTACAGTGATACCAGATATAGAGGTTCATAATTCAATTTTTGGCCATGAGATGGAGTCGATTATGGGGTTGTAGACACGTTATCCACATGAAATTCACACGTGACATAACACATAAGCACATGCTATCCAGGTGGGGAAGCTTGTGGCGAGTCAACCTCAGTGTGTTGCTGATAAAAGCCCCTGTCTTGGCTGCTCCATCGCTATTTTTGAAAACCTTTTAAGTAAATGGAGAGTTAGCAAATAGACATGCAAAATAATACATTTCCTGTAATATTTTATGAGTAACTTCACGTAATTGTTTGTTTGATTCTGCTCAGCAAGGATAGTTCTATATGAAGTGCCAGATGTGTAATAGACTTGGATTAATGTGATTAACACAGGAATTTTGGATTATTGATTCCCTAGGCTATGTAATTTAGTTCTGATGATGATTCCAAGTTTGATATCACTTTTTTTGATACTCCAAAAAATGTTTGGTAGATAAAATCCAAAATTCTGCTCATATTTTTGATTTGATATCAAATACAGTATAACACTCTGCACACTGTCCACACACACGTCCCTGGGTGTTGGCTCTCTCAGTCGCAAAATATTTTTGTGTTATTTTTGTGTCATTCTCAAAGTCTGTGTTCCGAATTTTGATATCAAATTTCAAAAACATGGAATTTCTGTATAAGAATTCCGAAATTAGATATATTCAAACAAATTATGTCAAAATTCAGAATTTTTTATTTCTGCTGATAAATATTTTATTTGACAGGACAATGAGCAAACGGTTATAAGACACTTTGGAGATTGTTTTTTGAATTTTGAATTTTTGAATGAATTTTTATATGCAAAAAAAATGATAGGAAATGTTTCAACATCTTGCCGTGAGGAGTCTACCATTTGGCAGGCAATTCCTGGGCAGAGCCTCCTTTTCTTACCGTGCAGGCAGATCTGCTTCCCAGAGCTGTCATCTTAATCCCCATCCTCGCCACTCTGTAATTAGCATGCCGCCCTACAGCCTTACATAAACAGCACCTCTCAAGCAGGAACAAACCACAGTGCAGCTGAACTAGAATCTCTGCAACAGATAAATCAACAATACCAGAGACTAGACTAGTGAAAGAAAAACATTGTGCCCTGCTGTTGCTGCAAAGCATTGGCAAAGGGGTTTGACAGACCTGTTCCTATAGGCCATTGTTTATTCTACAGGTTGTTGTCCACGATAGTTAAGTATTGCCTTCCGGTTACGTTATGAACTCCAGCTGTGCGCTCAAACCTCTTTGGTGGAAGCAATCCCGGGCCGCAACGCAAATCGAGCCGAGGCCAATTGCCAGTAGCTGGTTTTTCTAGTTTGTTTTTTTAAGGCTTTATCCTGTTGGAGACGACTCCTAAAACTTTTGTCAGTATGACAAAAAGCTTTCGCTCAGCTGGTGAACAAGCGAGTTTGGTGAGTAATCTTTGAGACGTGCAGCGCACACAAAAAAAAACCCTAAGCAATAAGGGGCCAGCACCAAAGATGTTCTAAAAGTGATGAAAAGAAGGATCTGGTGGATTACTGTGTGGATCTTCTCTTGGCTCAGTGCATTGCTGCTCCATCTACTGTACGTCTTCAGGAGTTCAGGTCAAAACAGTTCAGCTCCTGGCAGTGCGAGGAAGAGAGAGAGAGAGAGGAAGGTATCAGCCTTGTGTAACCTTCCCCATGCCAGCAGTAGTCTTCGTCACACATGGCCCGCATCCAGCCAGTGTGTATTGCTTTCAGTCCCGTCAGTTCTTTTGTCACGCTTGAAGGATTGCTTCCAGCTCAGTTTATTTTAGCGACGCCACGCACTCATGGCTACCCGGTTTAGCTAGTTGAGTGTTGCTTTTGATTCTTGCCCCCGCATCAGAGTGTTTGTGTGTGGGAGTGAATGGGCAAGCGAAGGAGGAAACGCTCGTCAGGTGCTTGTCGGGTTGGTTAGACGGGAGGAAGCGCACCTGGGAGAGCAGCTGAAAAGCAATTAATGCATGCGTGTACAACGACATCATACTTCCTCCAAGCCTGACACTCAAGACAGAAGGTTGCATGCGAAGAAGCAGTTGCCTTTTGCACGTGTATCGCTCGTGTGAGGATTGGCATGCAGCAGAATTTTTTTTTTTATGCCCAGTGTCTTTGTACCGCGTCAATAAAAGAATAGTGGGCGGAGGGCGAGGGCCAATCTAATCATAAGCCAGCATTTCAGTCAAACCACTGTCTTGAGTTTATAATTTCATTGCGTATGAGGTTGGGTGTGTGTGTGTGTAAGCTCTGTGGGTGCGTGTTGCATGATACATATGAATCACTTCGTGTGTCCTTGCATGTACAGTACGCATGCATGCCCGGGTGTGTTGTGAGTCCATTCGTCCGTGTGAATTTGTGCACCGCCACCAGTTTCTCAGCTACCAGGCTAGAGATCTGTCGGAGGCCATTAAGGACTTATCCGCCTCCCAGCAGCTTTATTTATCAAAGGGATCCTGTGCCGCGCAGGTCCCCCAGCTTGACTTTCATTAGCCTTCTAATGTGCCACAGGCAGACAGTGAGGGATTAACACGGGCTCTTTAAAGGTTTCTGCACACTTTAGTTTGCACAGCGATAAAAGATTGAACAGTGGTGATGCTCTTGCAGTAAAAGGAGAGAAAAGGTCTGTCAGCGTCGGGTGATCCGACTTAACAGGACACACAAAAGGTTTATGAAAGCATTCGCCCTTAATGGGACGGCTCCTGAAGATGAAGCAAATGTATCCAATTCGGTTATTATGGAATTAAACTTCAGGCCAGTGGGGCAGCATTTCAAGACCCTTTGTCACATATACACCAGAACTTACCAATGTTGCAGAATACACGGTTTCTGTTTGTTTTTGATTTGTAGCTTGGAGAAGAAGGCCCTTTTTAGTACTAAAGCAGGATATCTCAATGTTGTCACTTTCCCTTATTGTCGTCAAAAATTCCTCATCCTCCAATTTCAGAGGTTTGGTCATTGTGTCTTGGTGTCAAAAGTAGAACCTGGTGTAGATTAGATCTCGGTCTGATACA
The DNA here is from genome assembly GCF_046128005.1 of Genypterus blacodes. Taxonomy (NCBI): domain Eukaryota; kingdom Metazoa; phylum Chordata; class Actinopteri; order Ophidiiformes; family Ophidiidae; genus Genypterus; species Genypterus blacodes. The sequence continues at coordinate 11,938,282 of NW_027466879.1, forward strand.
CATTTCTGCAATCTGGAGAGCTTAGGTGGACATTAGTAGATCAAGGTGGCTGGTGCATGTATGTATTAGATAGAACAGAAAATTCTTAAGGTAGCATTACGTGTATTATTTGCATTAGATGGTGTTTGGCTGTGTCAATGGCAGATAAGTCAAATTCCGACTGAAGAAACCCAGTGACACCCTCCCTCACTGTTATCTCAGTAACCAGCATACCCAAACCATGTTTATTCCTCCCCAGTCTCTCATCACAAGCTGTTGGCATACTGGTACAGGTGTTCATATGCATATGATGTTTGTCCCCTTTTATGTCAGGCCAGCCTGTGTTTTGACTGAGGGTAGCAGTCAATGTGTGAGGTCCAGCCCCCTGCATCCCCATCCCGGAGCGAAGGGTTCAGCCCCTGGTCAGAAAACGATGCGACGGTGCGTGTGAACCCAGGGCCCACAGGGAGTAGGCGTCTCACTCTGGCCGCTGAATGTTTGTCATGTTTTGTAAAGACTGCCAATCTTCCCTTTGTTGCAGCAGACAGCAGTGACAAACAGGAGAGGAAATAGAGAATCTTCCGTAATAGGAATGAGAACAGGTCATGAGGAGGAAAAGCTTTTCCCAGGGGAATGGGCTCCTTGCGTGAGGATCTGTGTTGCTTACATATAACCGCCACCCCCTGAGAACCTGAGGGGTGTTTGTCTCCAGGCCGGCACTTGTCTTTATCTTAGAGGTCAGGTTTCTGCTGGGTTTGTTTTGGGGGTTTTTTTCAAGGTGCGCTGGTGAAGATAAATTGCGAAATGGTGTTAAGGCTAACAAAGATGCATGACAAAGTTGCTCTTATTAGAAATGTGATGTTTTGCAGAATAGTTTGACAAGTTCCAAAAACTTACAAAGATCACACAATTTTTGCACATTTCTCTTGGGTGTTAAAAAGGGGAAAAAAAGTTTTACACTAATTAGAATTCTGCGAAATTCTGCTTGCGTGACATTTCTAATTCGAGCCATTATTAAGGAACACAGATGTAAATTCAGTATTCAGTTTTGCCATTTGGGAGGCTCTCTGAAAATCCCACTTCAGCTATTTTCTTGCATATTTAGAGTCACAGTTAGATGTTATTGTTACTTTGACCGTAAGCAGTATTTCGTGACAGAAAGATGCGCTTTCTGAGCCAGCCAACAGACCTCACAGGACATTGAAACACATTCAAACAAACCAAACAAACCATCTAAGCCCAGTATGCACCTTTGAAGCAGACCTCAAATGGATTTCAGTGAAAGGTTTGTTCTTTTTTAACTTTGAACACCGCACTGTTTAGTGAGTGTGTTTGATCGCAACATTGTCATTGTATTTTAATGTCTTACTGGCACACTCTACACAAACAACACATTTAGTTTATGGTGTTGCTATGGGAGCTAATTTATTTTGTTCTATTTACAACATATAATGTTATTGGATTTACATACAAGACACTTTGTCCTACCCGGTTCTCCTTGGGTAGTGAAAGGTGCATATTTAGGATTATTAAGAGTGTAAATAGTAGTAATAGTAGTAATGTTAATGTGGGAGTTTATCTCTGTTAGGGAAATGCATATTCTGCTTCCCTCTGCAAGGTCAGAGGTCAGGGTGAGCGACAGACGATGAGGCACAGCACGTCCTTTTTCGTCCTTCCTTCTTGTTTTAATCTCATCCCATGTTTGCCATCGACAGACTCGGGCCTGGTGGTTCCCACTGTACCCTACGAGCTCCATAAACGCCTTCTAGAAGCTGCCGAGTGCTGCGGTCTGTCTCTGGAGCGCAGGCTGGAGACCATAGGAGTCTGCTCCAGTCAGATGGCTCTCACGCTGCTGGGTGGACCCAACAGGTGAGCAATACTGTCCCTCTCTGAGGCCCTGTGCAGACACACAGTTGGGGTAATTTATTTTCAAAAACACATGGTTGCTACACAGTACGATGCAAAATATGATGCACTATAATTTAAACACATTCATAAAGTTTCTCTGACGTTCCACTAGAATTTGTGTGAGATCAGATGAAAATGTTTCCTTTAAATAAACTGATTAATCAACTTGCATGAGCCAAATCCAGTTAAAGACATCCCCAGATTTCATACCGGTGAAATTTACTGTCATAATTTTTTGCATCATTATGTTTTATAATCGCACCTATTTGAAGGAATATGACACTGACAAACTGTTAATAAATGAGGGGACATAATTGAGTAATATTTGCCCATAAAAACACATTTAGTCTGGTGCTGTGTTTTATGAAATACTTTGTAGGAAAAACATTGTACAGGAAGTGGGTTTTTTTTTTATCCGAGGTCACCCAGATTTTGTGGATTATTTATTGATATGAATGATATTGTGTGGCTACAGTGGCGTGATGGGGATTAGTGGCCACAGCATCATTATGCATGGAATAATACAGAAGTGTAATCCAAGTATTTGCAGATTATAGGTAAACCACTACCATTCTCTACATTTTTCTGTTTCTGTTCACATTACATTCAACCCAGTGTGTAAAATGGGGCATTGGAATTGTTATGGATAGAAAACAGATTCAAGAATTGATAGATTTTTATAAGAAGCTTATTAAGGGAAACTTTGAGGTCCACTAAACGCTTGGTATGTATTGGTTACTGGTTTATTGTTCCCTTCACAAACAACAACGAACCACAAGAGTTGCCGCAGTCACACATGTATCCTTCTTTTTTTTGTGATCTCTTTCTGAGGAGTTCTAAATTGAGAGTGTTGTCCCGCCCGTTTTTATATTGAAGTTATGGTTGTCCAGTATGCAGCATGACAATCCTCTTTACTACTGTATTTCCATATATCTTAGATCTTTCAGACCTCTATCCCCCTCAAGGTTTATTTTCTTTTTAAAGCGCTGCAGTGAGCCGTCGCACAGCAATTTCAGGAATATCTTCACAGACTGACTTGGTATTGTTTACCTGCACTTTTATGAGTGGTGCAGTTTTGTTTTTCTTGTTTGAGGATCAAAGAATTGCAGCACAAGGGCTCGTATAACAAACAGGTTTATTGTCTTCACAGATCCTTTTATCAATTTAGCACTGTAATACTTATGTGTCTCAGATTTTCACAGGAGCTGCGGCAAGCTCAGATCAAGTTTACGATTCACAGACACTAGATACTTCTACACTCTGCGTTAGAACGTCAGCAGCCTATGGGCCAGATCAGACCGCTCTAATCAGTCTCTTGCAGTATCGTCATAACCAACAGTGATTTTGAATGTAATAGTATTACCCGGCCATGTTTCATGTCGGATACCATCCAGTCAGCGTCTCCTCTTTAGTGACTTCTCTATTAGGGGAATTGGGCTTTGAAGTTGAGGACTGACTAATGGATTGTCCCCAGGCTCACTCCAAAGAATGTCCACCAAAGGCCCACTGTGGTTCTCCTGTGTGGCCCTCACATCCAGGGAGCTCAGGGCATCAGCTGTGGTCGACACCTGGCCAACCATGAGGTGGAAGTCTTCCTTTTCCTGCCCAACTTTGTCAAAATGCAGGAGCAAGTCACCAACGAGCTCAACCTCTATATTAGGACCAGCAGGAAACAAGTGGCCAGCGTGAAAGGTAGATACATTATATTGAATTCTACAGAACACACAGGACTGCAGACTTTATGTGCACTACAAACACGGGTACACACACTCACACACACAGGGGTGACGCACGACAGACTTGATTAAACCCTCCAAGCCACTCAACTGTCTTTTGTCCCTCTCTCTCTCTCTCTCTCTCACACACACACACACAATTGGTTTGCAACTTATGCTGAAAAGGTGAATTGGGATGTGGTAAAGAGTAATTTCAAGTTGCAGTGTGCAGTGAATTCATGTTTATTCAGGGTTACTGGCTCTTAACTTTCCAGTGACAAAGCACTATTTGGGAATGTGCCTTTTACCCTTGTTGTTACTATTGGCTACTTACAACATCAAAATCATTCTTCTGTTGAAAGTCATTGTATGTCACTCAGGATTAGAGCTGCAGATAACTCCTATTTTGTCATTGTAATGACACCGAGGTGAAGGATTAAGCTACACGTCTCGGCTGATGTGTAAAAAGTGATGTTTATAAATGCAGAGAGGAGTATCTGTGCATGCACGGGCTCGTGTCCTGTTGGAGCTGACCTACAAAGACAATCATGCCCTCTGGTGGAAAACAACCATTTACACCTGACTCATGTACCTGAAGGCTCACACAGTTTAGAGGCATCAAAGAAACTCAGAGATGTGGTTTCATCTCTGTAAAATGCTACAAAACGGATTAACATATTTGAATATTTAATGGTGAGGTTGTTTATGTATCCTTGAAACATGCGGATAGATTAATGAGCGGGATGGGAAACGTCCACTGTCTTTTCTGATGAGCTGTTTTGGTGAGTGTAAGTAATATATTCTAGATGTAGATAGAAATTATTGGGGTTTTTTTTTCTTAATATATATTCGGCAGTATGTAATCAGTGTTTATTAGGTCAGTCAGTCAGATATTTCATTTTGTGGTTGTGCCAAACAACATTAAAAAACTGTTACCACCAGATGTATGTTCTGTTTTTTTTTTTTTTCCCCAGACTTACCCACAAGTCCCGTGGACCTGCTCATCAACTGCCTGGACTGCCATGAGAATCTACTTCTCAGTGAACAGGCCTGGTATCAGTCGGTCGCCGACTGGGCCAACCAGAACCGGGCCCCAGTCCTCAGCATTGATCCTCCAGTCAGTGGACAGCGTCAAACCATCGAGGCAAAGTGGACCCTCTCCTTAGGCCTGCCACTGCCTTCAGACGTGAGAGACAGCAGAGTCTACCTCTGTGACCTAGGCATCCCTAAGATGGTTTTCCAAAAAGTAGGAATAAATTACCACTCGCCTTTTGGATGTAAATTTGTCATCCCCCTGCATCCAGCATAGCAGGGCTCCATCTGGCTCCTCTGCCACAAACACCTTCTGCCTGCACTTAAGTACAATCGAACAATAGGAGGGAATATTTGCTTCCCAATAGACGATGGTGCTGTCGTGTATGTGGCAATAGTCGCTGAAAAACAACTGTATGGCCAAAACAATGTTCAGTCACTAAGGGTACACAACTACTTGACAGATTTGGTGTTATCATCTTACAAACTGAATTGTGCAATGTAGGTTTTTCCTCCTTCCCGCTGGAAACTCCCGGGGCTTTCTGTGCGTCGCGTGTGACACTTCTTGTTTTTGAGAGGGAAAGGCTTCCTGTTCTTCGGTTCGTTTTGATAAGGGCTCTGTGACGACGCGCATATGTTTACAAAATGCTGACCACTGTGAGTCCGTCTATGATGTCTGACCCCGTGGCCAGTCAGAGGACCAGAGACGAAGTTCCTGTTTCCTTCTTTAGATTGCATGTGGAGTCTGCTCCTGACCCAGTGACCTGAGCCCAGCTCAGCCGAAAGCTCAGTGCCAACACAAATCTGTCAGGCATCTGCCCCCACAGTTGATATCCGTGTCCAATTTCTTTTGTCTTTCTTATAATTGTTTCCATGTTCAGTTTCTTTTGGTTTTTAATGTTACTGATGTCCTTATTAAAGCAAGGGTCAGAGGTCTTTTGATTTATAGTTGTTGCAACATGTTATGCTGAAAACCTGATGTAACACAACATATTTGTATTTATTTTTCAGGCACCTCTCAGGAATATCAAACATGAAAAGGTTATATCAACATTTATGTTACATGTGATTGTGCAATTTCTCCTCCTGAATTCTCTTGAATTCATAACTACTGACACAAAATGAGAAGTGATAGCAAACACACTGGGTTTTTCTATTTTTCCTCTAGGACCAAGTCATGTCGTGGAGCCTCGCGACTGCAGCTAGATACATTTATAGCAATACCTCATCAAATTCAATCCTGTATATCAGCCCCTGCAATAACTTTTACTTTTGTGAATATTGCAATGTTCCATTTTTGTTGACATTGTTTTAGTGAGATATTGATTCTACTCTATGGTGGTTTTAAAGTCATAGGTTTTGATGGTGCTATTCTTGGTTCCGTGTGTATCTATCTATCAGCTTTACTGTCTTAACAAATGGATCTTTTTTTATTATTGTTACTGTTTTGATTCCACTTGAATTTTTAACTGTACAATCTTTCAAATAAAGACCTGAATATTATCAAACAGGGTGATATCTAAGTAACAGTACTGATGACTTTTGTGCTTCAATAAATTATTTATACTCTTTGCTCTTGGAACCTTAAATCTATTTGTCCAATAAAAGATAAGTTGACACACTTGTGATTGCTGATGGCATTTCTCACCCACAAAATGTGACATTTGAAGACACCCAGCCCGGCTCTGCTGCATCACAACCTGCATCAGGCAGAGGTGTTCTCATTTGTTTTGGTCCATCTCAGGACTGTGGCTTCTTCATTTGCCCGACAGAGATCGTGGTGATTTATTCTTTTTGAGTTTTTCTATCCCTCTCAAACTGCACTGGATAGACATCTCCCTGACTACTTTAATTAGTTTTGAGTGTGTGGAAATTTGCACTTAGAGACCTTTGAATACACTTAGAACATCTTCTTTCAAATTGGACAGGACATGAGTCTTATCAGGCAGCCTCAGCTACAGTATAGCAGAAAATACCAATGCAGACACGTATGACCTTTATATGCATGCACACAACAAGTTTTACGTAATGTTTGATGGAGACAGATACAAATTAGACTTCCTTATGGATGATCAGATATCAGGTAATTGGTGGGTTTTAAAACTTACATAATAATAGACTTATATAACCTTAAAACATCAATTATCAATTCCTTTAAGCATAATCATGAAATGGTATCCATTAGTATGGTGTCTGAAGTTTGTCACTCAGTTTTAAAGACCGTCACCTTCATAAACAATTGTGCATTTAACATGCATGCGTGTACACAGGTGATAAAGGAAAAACCTGATCCACTTGTTCTAGATTCCAACAGTCTCTGGGACTTAATTGGAGGGATGGAACATTTTTCCTCTAAAACATAACATCCAGTGTTTTGATGGGGGTGGTGGTGGTGGTGGAGACACCAAACACGCCTGCATCCTTCTCTTGTTGTAGGATGACTTATCTGATCAAATCCCTTTTTTCATATCTCTATAGAACACTGCTTATGTTTATAGCATATTATTTAGTTGGGAGAAGTCTCCTACATGAAAAGAATGTAAATCATCATCATGTGCTATGGTAGTTAAACGTGCTGAAATTTTGACATCACATGAGGGATTCTAATTTGAAAGAGCAGTTTTCAGTCCCTCATGTTGAATCCTAGAGACTTATATGATCTGTGGTTGAGTGGACTGAAGCTGTTCTGGTGGCTTTAGAACGCTTCAAAGGCGCCATATTTAACAAAACAGACTGACAGTAAAGGAATCTCAGAGTAACAAGTCCGCCATCAGTTGACAGTGACACCTGTTGGCCACTGGGTTGCGCTCACGCACCATTTGCCCCGTGGCTGTAGTCTGCGCATGCGTGGTCCTTTGGCGGAGCGGAGACCATTTCCTCCAGCAGCAGGCCTCGGAGAGACTCGGTACACGCATAAACACACTCACACGCGCGCGCACGTATCCAGTCGTACACACTCCGCTACACAGCGAGCACAGTCTTAGCAAAGTCCCGTTTGGAATTGTCTAATCTTAACGGCGTAAAATCCTGGATGCCCCAACCACAGGAGTCGTCCTCATGGGCCTTGATCGCTGATTTACACACACATCTGGTCAAAGCGGGATCTTTTACGGTGAGTTGCCTTCAGGCACATTCAGTGTTTTGTCTCGTTGTGTCGCTACTCTGCTTTTGTAAACGTGTTTTGTTGTACCGCGGAAAGCTTGAGGGCAGCGGAGGCGCAATGTCACACTCGGGCTGTTTGTAATACTGTCATTTGTTTTGGCTCATTGTGGATCACTGGTTCTCACTTTGCAAAGCTAAGATTGTTTTGGGAGTGCTAGCGTTAGCTACTAGTTTAACGTTACATTTTAACGCTACAAGATCCGTTACTGGACAATTGAAGCTCGTTCCGAACAGATTTCACCCTTCACGCATACTCTACGATGAGCTCATTAGATGTGACGCTCAAGCGAGCACATTAACAGCGACGAAGTGCTTTTAAAAGACATTGGTTTCGCCAGTGGTTTGGATGCTGTAATGGGCGATTTTGCAGCTGCACACAAACCCCCCCAAAATCTGCCCCTTCGACGGTTCTAGAACCGGACGCCCAGCTAACACCGCTCGTCCGTTGACCTTTTCCTTGGACTCTCATCCCGTCTCTCCTTTACATATTTGTTGACATGGTGCGGTGTTGGACCAAAGCAAAGCAGTTAGACAAAGCCGTGAGAGTCAGTAAGGCGAGGAGCAGGACAGGGGTGTGTTAGGATGATGATGATGATGATGCACCTACTGGGTTTGGTGGAGAGGTGGAGTAGATTCAGAAAGTAAAGACGAATGCTCCATATAAACAATGACGTGTGTTTAAATTCTATGCAGATATATGAGTGTGTGTGTGTGTGTTTCTCTAAGTAAAGGACGTCAGGTCGTGTATTGTCCCGTAATGAGGCCATCAGGATCACAGGGCTGCAGCAAGGTTCATATTCACACACTGCACGGTAACTTGATGCTGGTATTGTTCTAAAACAACGTGGTCGTCATTATCCAATACTTCATATGTGTCCTTTAAAAAAAAGAAAAAAGCTGGGTGCTTATGCTGCAATTGACGTAATCACAGTGAATAAATAAGTGTTATGATCATATTACAATATTCCAAATTCAGAGGTCAGAGGTCAAGATTAGATGGCAGGATGGCAGATTGGAGCGTGTGTAGATTCAGCGTCTTGCTCAAGGGCACTCAGGTATGGTCGATACTTCCCTCTACAGTAGTTTGGGGACATGCAGTGCACTATTAAAAGCTGTGATCTCACTCTCCATGTTGGAAGGTAATTGTCAGACAGCATTAGGTTGTGATGTCCATGCCTCAGCGTGCTGTGGCGTCAGCATATTGTTACTTCACATGTGAGTGAAGAATGACCAGCTGTTCTACCTTGTAACATGCTTGGTCGTTTTCAGTCTTTACAATCTCGTATAAATCTATATTATCTCAGCTTTGAGCACTTATTACACGAGATGTTAGCGTCAATTGGTTGCCCAGAAACCGAAATGTCGCGCCCATATCCTTGTTGACCTATTTTAAGAATTGTCTGTGTCTTTGTTCCAGGCTGACAAATGATTCATTACCGTTGGCATTCATTTACATACATTGGGCGGAATATTACTACATGTTGATGTGTGCGCCTGCGTGTATGTGTGTATGCGTGCATGTATGCGTGTATCTGTGTGTGTGTGTGTGTGTGTGTGTGTGTGTGTTAGTTATGTGTGTATGGGGCTTTAAGTTAAGCAAAATTTGTAACAAATTCATATGTAATGGCCCTCAATGTGTCTCTAAATTTAATTATAAGCAACTCTTTAGAAGTATGTGTGTGTTTCCCAGATAGTTGGTATCTAATTTTAATGACATCATCTCCTAACTGTCTAGCAGAGAGGTAATGAAGCAGAATGATCGTTTTCCGGAATTCCATTAGACAAAATCTGTTGCCTGGCTGAGGTTGGGTGAGATGGAGGTGTCAGGGTTTGGCATCCATGATCCCCGGAGGAATTTGATGAACCATCCTGCAGCGTGTTTACATTCATATGCCCTGTCGTGTTCAGCGTAGTGCCCACAGGGTTTCTGCGTAATGTAGCTACAATTTATGTCTTTGTCCTTTTCTTCAGGTAGGATTTCCTGCACTTTCTGTGTGGCAAGATTAGTCAGACTTGCTTGTGAGTGTAAAGCTTGTAATATAGAGCTTAGAAATCTTGGTTTCTGACTCCGGCTTTTAAACCTTAAAGTGGAATTTGCAATGTACCAGACTTCTGCATAAATACCGCAAAGGAATTGAGATGGCATAGGGTTCTCTCCATCAGAAGTCAGACATATCTGATGAGGTGCAAACAGACTCACAAATGAAACGTTCAACCACACTGAGGACCTTCCCTCACCTTCCCTTCCCTGTCGACTCACTCAAGAGCTCTTTCCTGGTCTCACTGTCTGACTGATGATAGATTGGAGCAGTCCAATCATGGTCTAGCTTGACAAAGACTAGAGGTGACAGGACAAGTCTGGAAGCCTGATCGGATGTGGGCTCTCTTCTTCTTCTTGCTGGGGAGTTAAAAAGGGAAAAATCACTTTTGTGGTCGAACCTCAAAGCGTTGGAGAGCTGGACTGTATTACTGTCTTATGTTAAGCTCTCGGCCCAGCTTATGTGCTCAGCGGGGAAGTAATGGTTCTCTGTCTGTACACTGACCATCTCATTGCACATTTGAAGCCTGTCCAAGGCCCTGCTGACCTCCACACAATGACAGCGTTTAGTACTTCTTTCCTCCTCCCGGCCTCTTCCCTCCAATGACCACTGTGCCTTTAATCACCAATCGTCATAACAGAGGAGGGATTTGTGCCGGGGACTCTTGTGCAGAGTTTTAACAGTATCCTGACACACATGGTCAACAGGGAAGAACAGATTGTGCACAACATATGATGCACAGTTACACAGTAATCTGTACATAACACTATGCATTCACCATCATCTACTTCATGGCTGTCTGCATTTGAACAGCTTGGCATTGTGTCGAAGGAATGTTATGCCAAACACACACATTATAAGGACATTATATGGAAATGTGTGAATGCGTGACGTACGTATGAAGTAAATAAATGGTGTTTGTACTGTACACAACATTGTTTGATTATTAAGTAATGTGCATATTCATGTTCACGTGGAAAATGTAAGCAGTCCAAGCATTGCCACGGTCCATTTATTCAGGAAGAGTGAGAGGAAGTGAAACTGGGAGCAGATCTGCACTGCACCTGCAGTGCTCTTCTGAACTCGTCCACAGATACAGTAGTAGCATCACACAGTAGAGCAATTACTGCTGAGGGACCACAGATATTTGTCTAGCTGTGACTCAGGCTTTCCTTGTGTAGAGGCGAGGTTTGCATTTTTTTTATTTCTCTGTTCCTCCTATGGATGCAGACCAAGTACTGTTTGAATAGTGATATAACCATAAGCAAACCGGTGACAGTTGCGGTGGCTGAACGTTTTACTGCTGTTGGTTTATTGGTTGTTTTGTGAAGCATATGAAATGGGTCATTTCGTTTAATTACTGGCAGTGTGAATTTTCGAGGTGATTTGAGATGCATCGTGCACAGACTCAGTGATTGTTGTATTTTATCAACACTTTGGCGCATAATAGTATTCAGTCCTTGTGTTTTGAAAAATTACAATAAGAAGAAAGTGCTGTAATAATACATAAAGCATCCAAAACTGATCCGAAGAGAAATCTAAGCAGGATGCGGTTGATAAGTCTTTCCTGTTCAAAGTGGTGGTCGTCAACATGTCTTTTTTGCCTCCCCCCTTTTCTCCATTTTCCATTGTAACATCGATGTCTTCACCACCTGCTGAGCTGCGATAGAGGCACCCGCCCCCCCCTCTCCTCCCACTCTCCTAGTCATCACGCTGCCCGGCAGAATAGTGGCATTGTGGCTGCCATCTTGGGTGCAAACTCTCCATCTGGGCAGCGGCTGGTCAGTCAGGCAGCTCCTTGAAGCCCGGGAGGCTCCTACTGCCACGCCTGCCGGCTAACTGCACAATGTCGGCAATGAGCAGAGCTGCAGGCCCGACACATGCCTCGTCTCTCATCACGCCCACAGCCTGCACAGTTTCCTATTGGGATCTCTTTCACGCTAGAACAAAGACATCACAACATTTTCGAATTAGAGCAGACATAGAGTTTTCCCTACTCAAAACAAATTCATATCTTCTTGGTTTCATTGTCCATTTGGCTCTGGAAGCAGTTTATTTGTTATTACGGCTTTAATGAATGGCTTTTATTTGTAAGAGACTCCACCTACGCATCGGTGGGCTCATAGTACTTGGCTATTGGTTATTTTTAAAAGATCTGACATCTCAGTAGGAGTATTTTTTGTGAAAAAACAAGTGAAATAGAATTTTGACAAGCAATAATACAAAACCAGCGTTTGGCCTCTTTTTCATTGAACCTTCACCTTCTTACAGGTGAAGCTTAGTCTAAGCTATTCTCCACCTTCAACAAATATAGTTTGAATCAAGACTTAATTATTGTTTTTCTGTACTTATTTGGAGTTAATTGTAAATCATCTACTCTAGACGTTCTGCTTTGAAACCAGTAAATATCTTCCATACAAAGGCTCACACGTGACATGCAGGCAGACAGAGGGACAGAGATTCACCAGCCAAGCAGGAAGTTGAATGGACAAATAACCAAGTCAACAAGTCGTTCATACGCATGTGGGGCTTCCCCTGCTGTCGTCTGCTTTCCAGTCACTCCGCCTTCTCAACATCTGCGTCCCTGTTGGCTACAGCCCTCTGTGTTTAGGCCAAATCAGGGAATGAAAGCGAAAGCAGCACCGTGTCGTTTATGCTGCTGATGGATTTCTTCAGATGCCGAGACGTACAACTTTGCTGCTATTATCGTTGCTAGTTTGAAAAGTATCTAGAGTGACTCACTGGTGATGATGGTGATGGGAGTCTGGAGTTCTTCCTCTTCTATCTGCGGTTTAAGGCACTCCAGGGTATCTGGTGCAATTGAGTAATGGGGCGCACCTCAATGCTGGATGACTCTGCTTTAATGGCGTAGGAGTAGCGGCTGAAGAATGATCTGAACCAGCGCTACTGGATTTTTTTTGCTTTAAAGGACACACCAGCTGGACAGACGCAGGATTTATGGAGAGGTAGATGGATGGCTGGATAAATAGACACAGAATGATGGATTTAAAGGTGGACAGATGGAACTCTTTAGGTCTTATTCTCTACCACTTTATTGAAATCCCAGAAACAGGAATATTTTATCCGTTTAGGAACATGATGTTAACTCTGCAGATGTGCACACAAGATGGTTCCCATGCCGACCCATTGTCTTAAGTCCTCCAGAATTATTGCAGCCTGTTTACAAAAAAACAAAAACACAACACGGCGGTAATCGTGGGGGGGCAACAATGCCAACCTACGTCATGCCAGCCGCACAGCCACATCGACACCCTGAACAATGAGCGATTGTTATGGAATTGGCAGACTTTGTTTCAAAGCCTCGCATGCCATTTCTGTCACCGACGCCGCTGTTTGTTTTGCCCCTCGCAATACACAGATTGAAATCTGGATCTTGGATTTCTGTTTCAGGCCAACACTTTCCCCTCATGGTTACAGTGTTTAAGCCTCCACACAAGATCAAATCTGCATGCGAGTATGTGAGCAAACTCTTCCCCCGTAGTAAATGGCGCAAATTATACGCAGACTTAAGGTCAAGTATAAAACTGGAAGAGAGGTGTCGGCCCATATGTCATGTGATGAAGACGTCGTCAGATTATTAAACAGTTGCCTGGCATTGATGTTCGATGTGTTTCCCTCTAGCAACACCCAAGTCGAGCAGCGTTAACATGCAGCGGCCTTTTCCCCCTCATTGTTGTACTTCCTTTCAAATCCATATCGCTACCAAGCAGCAGACTGAAGATGCTGTTGTGTCCTTCAACTGCGGCTTGTGACTCTCATTCCCAGACAGCAGCTTCAAATGTTGAGTCACGAGAGGATGGATGGTTGTGTACTGACCAATAAACTGTGGGTGGCGTACTCGATGGCGTAGCAGATCTTCAACCGTAATGTATTCTTGATTATTTTTTCATGAATAGTGATTCTGAAAATGGATCAGCCTCAGGTCTCTACACGAGTGGAAAACCAGTAAGTCGGTCTCTACTTGTGCCAGGAGATCACCACGTTTTACTGTAAATGTGTGTGGAGGACATTTGGTCACGGTATCTGACATTGTACTTCTCGGTTCCTGGAAATGTTGGCAGTTCATAGAAGAGTTGTGGCTTCACAGGCCACAACATGGGTTCCCGGCCCAGCTGAAGCACCGAGCGCTTTGTGCCATGCTGGCCACGTTAAGCCGTTGACTCTCGTTTTTGCTTGTTCCCACACATACACACACATCGCCCATTCACACACATCATCGTTTTTTACGGGCAAGAAGACATAGTTCCGTGTCCTTCCACCCACACACACACACTAAGAGTTGGCTTTAAAATAGATGCGATCAACTTGGAGATGTCCATGAATATTATCGTTTCGTAATTATATGAGGGCAGCCGCAACAAAAAAAATCCAATGAAATTGAAATAACCATTAAAGTAAAACTAAAGAGCGCGTGATAATAGAAAGAGCTGCAAACAGTCCCACATACCTCCAACTCGCTAAAGCTACAGCGGCTTTTAGTTTTTTTGTTTGCCTTTTGTTTGCATTCAAAACATTCAGACAACCAACCAGGAAAGGGCTTTCAACCTCATTTACTAGCCGATACCGCCACACACACACACACACACACAGATGGACATACAAACACATGCAGACATACGCGCTCAGATCATCTGCTGTTCTTGCTGATGATCACAGGATCACAGGTCAGCAAGCATGGAGGGAAAATAAAGCCACCAGTCTCAAGTTACTGCAACTCTCCTTCTTCAGTCTCTTGGGAATGTGAGAATGTACCAGTCATTTTGGATATGTGGACCCCTCCCTACATATTCTTTGACTGGTATTAACCTCATTGTGTCAACTAAAGATAGTCCAGATAAATGTTGGGTTTAAAACGTTATTGTTGTGGTTGTTTCCAGAAATGCTTCCTGCTTTTAGCTTAGCAAGACAATCAAAGAGAACGGCCATTGACTTAAGGCTCTGGAGAGTAACTGGCAGGGCTGTTGACATTTTGATGTTATAGCAGTAGTAGCTACAATTTTGTTTATATCCCGGTATAAAGCATCAACCGGTGCTGAGCAATGTTACGCGGGCAGATATGAAAGTTATTTGTAGGCTGATTTACAGGGTAAGCTTCCATTTAAGCGCCTTGTACTGTTGTTTTTTTGTACAGTACGAGGTCTTGTTGTCCCTCTATCACGGCTCTTTTAAGTACAGAGAAACTGTAATTTGTCATTGTGCCTCAGCCGTACCCAGCGAGTCTCATTGTGGCAATTTTAAGAGCCCGCCACGGTCTCCGAATGAGACTAAATTTACTCTTTTCGGGTTGCGTGAGTCAACTGAGGATTGCAGGTTAGACGTCTTAGTTTACCCCATATTCAGCTGCTCAGCCACACCCTGTTAACTCTGCTCAGACTGTTGCGCTCTGCACTTCTGTAAGGTTTGTTGATTTTAATGTGATTTCGCAGGTTAAAGTCTCGCTTTCTGAACAAAACAAAACTCAGTTTGGCTTTGATTGCTGGCCAGCCAAGCATGTTGAAATCTTCACACAGCCCTCATCCCCCTCAGCCCTCAGCACACTGTTGACTTGAACCTGGTAACAACGCCTTAGCACCTTCCAAACCTTCACTGTCATGTATTTATGAGGAACATAAACATGACACAGCCTCAGTTAACCTTGCAATATACTGCCTACCTTAGAATGATATCTGTGCAGGGTGTATTTATGGATAAGTTGGAAGAACTGGCATTCAGTCACTATTTAAGCCTTATGTGATGTCATTGTGGTAATGTCGCTATTGTCAATAATCTCACAGCACTGTTAGGGACATGAGATAATGTTTTACAAATCATCCTGTCTTACCACAACCTGGAATTGGTCTCTGAACTTCATCCCCAGATTTGTCGGCAAAGCACACAGACACTGGCTGGTGACATCACCCCTTTGGAATATTGTTGCTTCTTAATTCAGTCTTCTTTTTAATGATATATGCGTGTCCCTGGGCTGTGAGAGAGGACGGAGGTTATCGCTGCATGAAACGTGTGAGGCTTTTGTGCATTTATTGAAGAACTCCCTGAGCTCTGTCCTCTGCAGGCAGGATTTGTAAGTTGCCTTCGCAAACATTGACTTTGCATTAGCCAAAAAGTCTCCTGTCTCGCTGTCAGGTTTTCCACTTGCACCGTTACCGTCATCTGATCACCAAATGTCCAGTTATACAAGTGGGACAAAGAATACACTTGTGGTTTTTTAGCTTCATTCCAAAGAGATGACATATGCTGCTTTGGCCTTCTGCCTTCTGTTTCAGCTTCATTGTGTTCATGTAATTTAATAAAATACATTTGATCTTATTCATGGTTTTCCTGCCTGACAATTAAGACGGTTGGTTGGCATTGTGAGTCGGGTAACAGCATTGTTTGCTGCTTCGTTTAAGAGAGGAGAGGTGATGCCTGGCGTGCAGTAGAGGCGACGCCGATGAATAGAGTTCGGTTTTACATGTGTAGATTACTGCGTCTGCATGAGAAATGTAACTGTGTGTGATATGATTTGTTGTTGGGTAAAACAAGGGCTTAAACTAGTAGTAGGTGATAATACATGCTTAGTCTGTCTGTCTCACTGGTGTACGGAGACACACACCCAGCTGTCACCTAAACCCAGCAGTACAGAATCCACTCCTGTTAATTGAAGTAACTGCTAAATATGGAATTGCATTGATATTTTGGAGCAAAAACATCAAAGGAATTAGTGTAACTCTCTGATGTCTTGTGGTTTCAAAACAACAATCGGTGAAACATTTCCCCATTGTTGATTTTGGCCGGAGTTTGCTGAGAATGACGGCTGCCTTCGCCCGGCTCAAGCTGTCGGTGTTTGAAATGAGATCGCAACACTCTAAACACTGTAATAGGTGAAGTGAGTCATAGTATATTTAATTAATCTCTGTTGTATTCATAATAAAAATCATAAAAAGGGATCTCTTGTTACACACTTTGTTTGATTTGATCCAAAAAAAAGTCCAGTTAAATTGTGAACTCACGGGGAAGCTGGGATTGAAACAATTTATTTGCAATCTATAAATGTTTTCATGATAGAATCAGATCTGTAATTAAAATGGCAAATGCAGATTGTCGTTAAAAAAAAGAAAAATGTATCTAAACTGCTTTCCGAAACACTGTACCAAGAAACAAAGGACGTTTGCAGACGTCTCAGTGGATCTGTCCCACAGTGGACATTTGGTCGTATCAGACTCAAGCGTAACAACATTAACAATGGCACCGTTTCCTTTAAGTGTGCCAGTGTGTACGTGGGCTCACTGGGGTGGCTCACAGACACACATCTAGATGAAACAGGGCCATTAATCACACCAGCGCTTGTCTGCTTGTCACAATGTGCACCATGGAACAAATGCAGGCAGGCACAGGCAGATTTGGTTAACCAAGAGTGAACAAGGACAGGAACAGAGCCGCAGGTTTCCTCTGGAAAGTGACGGACGCTCATCAGGACCTGACAGTGTTGAGTTGCCAGGCTGGTAAGCAGCCAAGAAAGAGAATCGCGCTATAAGTGGGGTGATTATTGTCCTATGTAATTATGGCAGCAAAGTGGAGTGAAATTGCTTTATTTAAAAATCAAAAGGTAATTGCCCTTTCACCCTACAAGTCACTTAATGTGTGATGATTCAGGTCCATGTGAATAATTAAATGCAAAGTAATGTTATCAAGTCAGTGCTACCTCAACGAAACAAACAAGTTGTGCCAAAGAAGCGTAATTTCATTTTAATCAGACTTCACAGGTGATAAAAGAAAATATAGACGATATAATAACTGAGGGAAACAAAGACAGATGGCCAGACAGACATAGGACAGGGCTCAAGTGGACCAGAGGGAGGACGCAGAACTGTTGCTGTCGACCCGAGGAGAGGGAATGAAAGAGTGAAAGTTACAGAGCGCTGCCCACCATCTAGGCAGAGGACGGTATGCTAGTCCTTAATATAAACATTAGTAATCTAACAGCTCCAATGCCCACCATGAATAATGGAGGCTCCGCCCAGCTATGCCAGCACTCTGAATTATTAATCCCCAACCCCAGACTTGCGTCGGTGCACAGTGTGGGTCCACTGTGGGGTGCAGGAACACAAGCATATGATGCTGAGAACCACATGTGAACTCGCCACCGCACATACACAGGAAGGGACAGGTGTGTGTGTGGGCAGGCAGAAGTATAGCGACGCAAATTCATGCATGTTTATTTACCTCATGGCAGCAGGTGAAATTATCCTCTTCAAAACAGATTTTGTAAATCTAAAAGTGAACAGACGACAGGTTAGGTTAGAAATAATCTAACCTTTGTGTTTTTCTACTTTTCCTGAAACTATTATCCTTCATATGAAAAATACCCACACAGCTTTAACATGTACAACAACACAAGGGTTCATTTGGAATTAATTGGGCTGAGCTGATAAGCTGCACAGATAAAAGCAAGCTAAGGACATGAAAGTGTTCCACCGTTCGAGGAAATTCAAGGATTGTTGAGTTCTACTTAAGGACAAACAATTGAGACTGCAAGGAAATCATCACCACATCAGGTGCAGCCATAAGGCAAATTATTGTTCAATGTTATGATTTAAGCAACCGTAAAATGGCATTACATAGTTACAATGCTTGGTTGGGTTGGAAATCACAATACGGAAATACAATGCAAGAAGTGGAGCATTTGATGCACAACCGCTTTATTAAATGTGCGTGATTAACCGCTCAAAAGAAAATTTAGGAAGGCAACCAGTTTAACACGGATCTACAATAGTGCAACCCTGGAGATAATGTTATCTAGGTCATTAGTTTCTTTTCATAGGCTGGAAATGTAGTCTAATTAGCTGAAAGGAGAGCTGCCTGACAGACGCAATCACTGCTCATTGCCTTGCCAGTATGTTTTAGCGAGGAAAAGTCTCCCCGTCTGCTCATTTGGCTTTTAATCTCCGGCTGTGTTTGGCTCTATCCTCAGCATAAACCCCTTCTCCTCCCATCTCTCCAGTCTGGTTTTCCTCCATGGTGTCAGTGCCGCCGCCGCCGCTGTCGCTGAATGCTTCTTTTATGAAAGAGATTTGGAGCTCCCAGTCACCACTAATTCCCCTGCCATATTGTACCAGCACCATCCTGTGGCTGCTGCTAATGCCATCCTTTGTGTTCCCATCCACATGCTTTGCCTTCATGTCTCCTCCTCCACTGGTCTGTATGGACAAGTTGCCATGTGTTGCAGTCAAAGGATGAGGATCCGCGAAAGCAGCGGCAGCTCCCAGGGGCGTGTGTGTACGTGTGTGTATGTTGAATATAACAAGTCACAGATGTGTGCGCGGGAGAAAAGAAGCCACTCACAGAATGTATTTATTAAGTACTATTCATTTAATTATATAGTAGTTTGATACTATTTGTTTTATTTTATCACACATGACTTTCCGATCATGTAGCTCCAGCTTCCAGCATCACTGCCACCTCTCAAATCCACCAAAGCCACCTCCTGTTCTGTGAGCTTTCCTCTCTGAACAGCATCCAGGGCCTTTACATACAGGAAAGACATATAAATATGGAAAAATAATCAAGTTTAAGAGTTTAAGTCTATTGCTATAATCTGTAACGTTGAATGGATTTCAGTGTTGAAGCTACAACCTGAATAGCAGATGTGGGCTTTAGAGTGTTTGACCTGTTCAATATTACACACTGATGAATGACACGATGCTCTTGTACATCATTTTGTACTCGGCTAAAGATGTTTTAGATAAGCCAAGTAAAAGGAACAGATCTAGCTTGAAGGGAGATGTAAACCACACACATTTCAGACAAAACATAATTGAACTATTCACACAAATTTTACAAATACTCAAAAGGATATTCATGGACTGATTTGTAAAATAACAGATAAACTGAGGATGCAGTTCACCAATATAGTTGTGCATGTTTGGTTTAATTTGTTTGGTTTAATTTGTTTGTTGTAATTGTCTTGGTAAATTGTGATGTTTGTATTGCACATGCATCAATATCTGAAGCAATTTGAATAGGTGACGGTTGATTTATGTGATTGGGAGAATAACATGAGAAGGAGACACACAGCAGGCAGACTCCTTAATGCAGCGTCTCCATAATGTATGCAATCATGAGAATAACTGCAGCCTGCCTCAGCTTGCATGGATATTGAGGAGATATAAATAGCAAGGCCTGTGTGTGCGTATGCGTGCGTGTGCGTGCACTGAGACAGTGGAACCGCAGCTCACAAAGCTCCAACAATAAACCACCACCGCTCCGCCTCCCTCCTCCTTTCTCCAGTCCTGCAGCCGCCCACGGCCTTAGAGAGACGGGATTCTCTCCTCTCCTTTCTTTCACTTCCTGTCTTTTTTCTTTTTTTCTTTTAATCTGTCAGTATGGGCGAACCCGAGCGAGTCACTTATTACATCAGAGGTAGGTGGGACCACTGCCTGTCTACCCACCTCTGTTTGTCTGCAGTGGAAGAGGATTCTCTCTCTGTGACGCTGCTCCAGTTTTCATTTAGACAGAAATAGGCGACGATGGCTCTGGGTAACACATTATCGCTCAACTGCGTAGGACGCGTGGATTTTCTTCCTTGCAGCCCCCAATTTTAATGCATCTTGTTCCTTGCATTTTATTCTTCCAGGAACACTTTCAGTCATTTGTTTTTCAGTGGAATCAGCCAATCCAACCAGAGGAGGGTTGATATTAAATAACACAAGGAATACCTAGTTTCCTCGTTGCTCAAAGAATTGACAATTCTACAAAATTGTCCTTTGTCTATTTTTGTTTACAAATGATGCATCAGCAAGATTGTGGTTTGTTCAAAGTGTCTAGTGTTTAACCACTGAACAAACAGTGTTTTGATTCAGCGTAGTCACAGCCACAGCCCCCTGAGCCGCCCGGTGGATTCTGGTCATGGGACCGTCTCCATTCCAGAGACGTTGTGCATGACTCCATTCTAAAGTAGAGAAAGGTTGAAAAGAGGCCGCTTAAGAACTTGCTCAGCTTGCTTTATGTAACTCTGGAGGATAAAATCACAAACTGTCCCTGGTCTCGGTGGAAACGCCTTCAAAACTGTAAATGATGTCAACGTGTAACCATAGCGCTGGTCAAGGAGGTGTGCATTCTACTCATGTTAGCCAGAATGAATACATGATAAATAAATTCCTTCACTGAATTCATTCAATCTGGCCTGCTAATAGTCTCTCCTGCCAGGAAATGCTCATGTCTAGTATCAGTTGGCAGATGGCACTTGGTAAATAGACTGTACCTCACTCCACAGCTCTTTACACTGACCTCGCATTCACACATCCATACACTGAAGCCAGGGACCACACCACGCAAGGAGCCAACCTGCACTTCAGGAGCAGTTAACCCTCTGATCCCTAGACGCCCGCTTTACTATCCCCAGCCACGCCGCCGTTACTTGTTGCCTAATCGCTTGTAAGCAACGCCAGCAAGTTACAACCACCACAGGCTTAATGGTGAAGTAAGAGGGTGTTATTGAGGAGCCTCAGCAGATGGATATTGGTTTGAACAGGGGGCCAAACCTCCAGTCCACTGCTATACTTACTGCTTAAAGGGGGAGACAAGTAAGTTTCATCAAGCATCCCTGTTGGCTCAGCACACAAGCCTGCAGCTGCAGCTTTCAGGCTCTTTCGGCTCATTGTTTCAATTTGTGCGCTTGTCTGTTTTGAGTCTTCGTGGCGCTTAACAAAACCCAGATGCCCAGCAGAAAATAGCAAAGAGGCTAAGTAAAGGACTTAAGGGTGAAAAGAGCTGAAAACGTAGCAAATCAAAAAGGTCCAGACATATTTGATTGATCAGTGGAGAAATCTAGGTGGTGTCCTCTCATTCTTGCACGTATCACAGTGTGTCAGAGCGACGTGGTCAGTGAGGCATATGGAGGCCTCGTGGTGACTGCCTGCTGTGGCACCAGGAAAGGTCATTCAGAGGAAAAGGACACGAGGACATTGGGGCTCATTAATTGTCTGGGGGAGGCTGCTTGCATCTCTGAGCATGTCTTTGCATTTTTACACATCCAATCCATCCATCCAATGCTGGCGTTATCTCTGTATTTGTGTCTGCTCCAGTCGCAGTTTCGATCAAGCCTAATGATGTTCCGGTCAATTTCCGATCAGGTCTGATTGTCCATGGGTCCCTTGTCCTTTGTTGTCAATTTATGCTGTTCAACTTGATCACAAGCACATTCAAAGGCAGTGCAGTATATTCACCATCTCATCTGTGCAGCACTCAATCTTGTGTGTTCTGATAATGTAGCCCTATCATGTGTTATACAATGATTTTATCTATGACAATAAATCAATACATCATGTAGTGTTTGCAGTGAATTATTTATTTCATTGGACAAAAACATCACACATTTCCCTCAAACAGGCTATAGTCTCAGTCAGAACCACGCAGTTTAAAGAGGTTGAGTTGTTGATGAGGAGGAGACGCAACACATTGTTTCAATTACAAGACAAACTGTCAAGAACGTGTTTGCTAAATGCAATTTACTATCAGCGACAACAAGGCCGTGTAGCCAAAGCTGAAAAGCTAAAACACAAAATGCACTGAAGGTCAAACCTGAGTACAGACACCAACTCACATCTCACCACACTCACAAACGCACAGATTTGCATTTTTCGGAACCAGGGGTGACATATTTAAGCATGTGTCATGCTGGACACCTGATATCGCTCATTTTCATCCTTTGCAGAAAGAAGTAGGCATGTTGTCAAGAGTTTTACATACGGGGAAAGTTGATACCGCCATAAGTCATCGGCTGTTGACAGCTCCACGCCGTCCGCTCTGCACAGCCTCCAGCCCTGTGAGCATGTACTGTATATTTGCATACCAACTAGATGACATTTCCATATTTTTCCTTTTACGCCACACTACACAACACAAACTCTGTATTGAGCTTGAGTCCTAGATCGATGTGCTTCGCCTGCCAAAAGCACCACTTTTCTTATGATGATGTCGTTAAAGTCCCCCGCTAAGCTACTGTATGTAGTGGCATTAAGTCGTGAAAAAAATGTGTATACACAAGAACAAATAGTAATAGTTCTATTTACTGGCAGTGTAAGCCTGCAGTTATATATTCAGAAAAATACTGCAAATTGAGCAATTTCCAGAACTACTTTAATGCATCCAGCGTGTCCATTTGTCTTTGGTCACTTTTGACAAGAGCGGAGAGCAGACTACTGACTTGGTCCCAAGCGACCCCATCGTTTGTAAGTTAGTTTCGCTCTGCCTATTCTTCATCCTCAGTGTTTTTCACTCATCAGCTATTCTGACAGCTTGCCAAACCAGCTTCTTGTCCGCCCTGAAACTGCTTGCGCTTGCTGTATTTTCCAGCAATGGAATTCACTGGTGTCCTTCTCTTCTGTGCTCATAAGAACTGATAGCCCACAGTTTGTTATGTTGTTGTGTGTGTGTGTGTGTGTGTGAGTGTGTGTGTGTGTGTGTGTGTGGCTTTGAAGTATGATGGTTTCTTTAATGTGTTTTGTTTATGAATATAGGAGAATTTAATGAATAACAAGATCATCAGTTTTTATCTGTAAATTTTGTGCAATTTAAGTTTGTAGCTTGACACATTTGACAGTATTTTGTACAAAATGTAGTAGAAATCAACACTTTTGAGGATGAAGATGATACTGACGCTTTGAGGGTTGTGTCTCAGCATCTGAGAGACTGCAACAACTGCCACAGAGTTTAGTGTGGCTTCCACTATTACATGTGTTTCTGTCAACACTTTGACACATGGCTGCAAATGTTAGACTACATAAATGCATTTTGTGTCGTGCCTGTTATGCAGCATACAAATTGCTTTGTTTTTGCTTTTACCAACCTGACTAACAAGGAATGTTGTTGACTGGGGAAACTATTTAGTTGTGTGTGACAGGAGCTGTTATGGCTCAGAAAATTCAATTTGTCCCTCGGGACAATTAATGGCATCATTGTGTATATAGACATGTGTCAGCAGAAGGCTGTGGCAGTAGGAACTCTGTAACGTCTGTATGGCCTTGGGCCTTTGTCACAGCAATTTGCTCTGTATAATTAACCTGACGTGGTTTCAATGTATTTCAGAGCAAACACCAATGACTTGTTGTGTCAGACTTCTGTTTAAGCTTTTATTTATCCAGTTAAGCTGACGTGCTACAGCTAGTTTCACATTTATGTCATCAGGTTAACAGCTTTGTGCCGAGGGACACTCTGGGTCTAAGTCTATCATTGTAACTTCATCCAAAAGCAAGGACATGAAGAGTGATAGACTTGATACTTAGGTCATCCAGACAAATCCCACAGTTGCTGCATTTGCATTGACAAAGAATTGGCAGATCGATTTTTGCAATTGTAGGATGGCATTTAAATTATTTGTTATACTTCTAACGTTTAATATTTATGCCAGACTAAACTATGAGACTCAATAATTGGAACATTACGCTGTATATTCATCCTGTGTGCTGCCACTGGACCCACACTCAGTCTCAGCAGAGGAGGTTATGTATGTTTGAGGTGCAAAATGATTATCAGTAAATTAAATATTGCTAACTATCAACTATAAAAACCCATGCAAATGGACAACTGCTATGAAAGCAATGCTGTCACTAGACTGAACATTTGCTGGAAAGGGATCACTGTGTTTTCTGTTTCTAGGTCAAATTGTTGTCAGCTTTGAAAGGCCGAACTAAACAGTGTGGCTATGTCTATAAAACAGTTTCAGGGAACACGAGACAACAATTTCAGATGCAGACCTACAGGTACCATCTAATCATACTTTTCATGATCTCCGTCTTTCTTTTCTTTTTCAAATGCTAAGCCGCAAAAATCTGCTGTTCTTAACATCCAAGGCTTAGATTGCCCTAAGATTAACTTTCCTTGGATACCATGACCTAGATGACTGAGACCCTCCACAGACATTCTGAACAGTTAGATCAGATTTGCTTAGATGTTTGGTTTTCCAATACGTTGTGTGTCTAAGATGGCCAGGGTGGCTTCAAGTGGAGACACAGGACTACCAAAAAGTAGATGAATGCGCAGTGTATCTAGCGTTGCTTAGAGATTCTGAATTGCAGTGTAGACGACTACAGCGGAGCGTTAAGTCACTTTATTCTCAAAGTACGACACCTTCACAGGAATTTGTTCTGGTGGAGCGTTGACATATGAATGTGGTGACTCCTGAGGAGAGATCATACATACAGGAGAAGGTTGAGGAACAACGGGATCCCACAGTGAGCCGTATCACTTTCATCTACATTCATCAAAGCGGTTGTCATGCACTTAACTGCGGCAGTAGGTCCAATGAAGTTATAAACACAAACAACAAAGTAATAATGGAAAAGGCAGACTAGACACCCACAGCAATCATATTACTGTCACTTGTCATCGCAAAAGGAAAACATGGAATCGCAATCTGGGAAGTGCTACATCAAACCGTGATGGTACGTCACTGTGGGTTGCCATGGCGCCGTCATTGAGAGCTCCCGTAGTATGGATGGAGACAATGAAGAGGTCGGGTAGTGCACAGGGAGATTTCCACTTCCATATGGCTCCTCTTCTACCCAGGATGGACTAGAATACTAAATGTTCATTAAAGATCCACCAATGTGTGACCTTAACGTATGCAGGGCCACACAGTTACTCTCTTTAATAACAAGATTGAAGCTTTGGCATCAGGTGTTCAGCTGGTCCTTGACCTTGGTTCAGATGCAAATGAGATTCCTTCATAGATATGCACCGAGTGTAATGCTGCTCTGTCTGTCTCCTCACATGCTGTGGGCTGGTCCACTTCTGTCTCTGCCTCTTTTGTTATGTGTGTCATCAGAATGCACAGCCTATATTTAGTTCAGTGAGTGTATGCATCTTCACCATATTCCCCCCCAATGAGAAACCAGGTGAATAAAACCCCTAAAGGCTCAATTTGACTTAATATAAAGAAGAATCAGGGCTAAAAAAAAAATAAAGACTCCTTTTCATGTTCTTTGTGTAAGACCCCAAAGGCAACCGGTTGTCTTTTCTACTTGTGATCCTTCCCCCAGACAGGAAGTGGTTTAAATATCAAATAGCTGGTTCATCATTTCCTCTACTGTCCATGTTCTTCTCCATCATCCTTCCTGCTCTGATTTACTATCATCTCAGTCTTCATTGTAGTGCTAAATAAACTATAGCTGCTGCCAATTCCTCTATTTGTAGATGGAGACGCCCCTTTCTCATTGGCTGCTGAAGCAGCAGGTAGCTGCTCGCTGTTCTATTCAGCCCCCAGGATACCAGGTTACAGCATTCACACTGCACACTGGTGCGGCATAGCTGGCTTTTAAAATTCAGCAAGGGTCGATCTTTTCTTGTCTGCTGCAAGCTGAATGTGTCAAAATAATGACTTGTGGGTCCCTTTTTTATATTCAAGTATGAAATTGAATTGGCTGAAGAATGAGAATTTTCAAGATATACAATGTCAGATGCTCGCACAGGATTTAACTTTTATTGTGGAACGTTAAACAACAACAAGCTGGAAAATAATACTGCGTGGAAGCCTGAAGTGTATTTGCTGCACTGGGAATCTGTTCTGCCCTGCAGCAGCGACGCTTCTCGTGTGAAAGATGAATGCTGTCCAGCAGTTGCAGTCACACAGCTTCACTGCTACGGCATGCATATGGAGCCAGTGTGAAACAGGCCTGAGCTTCTCACACTGCTGCCTCTGATCACAGGCAACTCGTGACCGCTCTGTGCCCCCTACTGACACCGAGTGTAACTAAAAGAATTTAAATGCTCAAAGTTCTTTTGTCGTTTCATCTCGTGCCTTTTGAAGTATTCCTCGGCCTGAATATAAGAAGTGTGTGACAGTGTATAGTATAGAGAAGCGTTATATTCAGACTATGTCGTGGAAAGCTAATGTGAATGGGGAGGTGCCCCCCCCCCCCCCCCCCACACATCTGCTCTGCAATTAGGCAGCTTCCTGTTTCAGGCAGGATATGGCGGAGCGGCGTCTTGTGTCCGTAGATGCTCTGAGAGAGAATGCTAGCTACTGGCCAGGCCTGCAGTATTTTCTATGGATCTAAAGTTACGCACAGCATCATGTTACTTTGAAAATGCAATAGAAAAGTTTCAGCTTGCTGCTTGATAGAAGTTGTTAATGCTGATTTGTGCAGCGTTGGTTTGGCCTGCACTGACCCGATGCTGTTCTAAATGTCTACAGTCAGGCAGGGCAGCAGAGTGCCCCGTGTTCAAACTGGCCTTCAACCACAGCCCCCTCTCTGCCTCACTGGAAAATAGAGCGTCAGCCACTTCCTCCTTCGTATTCCCTCCTCCCCCTCCCCCCTTCAACTTCCTGTTCTCCCGGCTTGCTGTTAGGAAGCGAGATGCTGTCGATGGGAGCACAGGCAGGAGGCCTGCGTTCAGCCGCCGTAACACCTTCGCATTGTTCCAGTCATCTTAATAAATAATGCTGGCACTGGTTTTGAAATGAAACGCTGCAGTGGAAGTGAAAACACGCCAGCTAGTGTGGCGGTTCACTGATCTCACACACACACACACGCACACAGATGTTGTGTGTAGGAACCACAACGCTGTTGTGGTTCCTACACACTCTGAGGTTTGAGCTGATTCAGAGGAGAGCGAGTAGAAACATTCAGCTGCCCGTTTGGTTTTCACACACACACATCAGACATCAAGGTTAACACCACACAGCCTGACACATATACATATATACTATAAATACCCATATACTTCCTTTGGTGTTGCAGCTCTGATGGTACCAAGTGAACAGTGACCCCGCCTCTACCTACCCGAGGACGCCTGCTGCCCATCTCCCTTCATCATGTCTGGGATCCAGGTAAGATCCATTACATCTTTCATTTAGCTGCCATTAAGACATTTTTCAGAATCCCATTTTGTACAACTTGCCGTATTTAACCCAACAGTTTGCTGTTTGCAGGACCAATACTACTACTTTCCTGAATATTGTTCAAACAAGAGTTGGCTGAAAATGTTGTATTACAGCGCTAAGATGATATCAAAACTTTGTAGATGTAAACATTTGTAAAGAAAATTCACATTCTCTACAAGAAAGAGATCGGTTACATATCGAATCGCTTTATTTACAGAATTGCAATGCTTGATAAAAGTCGCAACACATGTTGTATCTGCAAGTAAATATTGTTGTTGTTATTTACCGGTTGCACATCTGGGTGACCTTCTGTTTCTGTTGTGGTGGCACTTTCCTGTGAAGAGGCACGCAGAGTGGTGGCCTGTATTAGCTCTAAATAGGCCTGGATTCAGTTGAGCACATATCAGACTTCGACTGCTCCAAATTCCAGCCTGCAATCAAGGAAATACAGCACAGATCCTCAAAGACGTTTCCACCGGCGATATACAGTATTACTGTTTCATCGGCCAAAGCCATTTTCCTGAATAAAATGAATTCTTAACGTGTTCGGTTATCAGCAGCGTTCCAAATTCACTCTGCAGTCTTGATTGAGGCGCCTCAGTCACTGATATTCAGGCGTACTGAGAGCTGACAGGAGTCCAGCCGCTCGCACCAGGCCTGTACCTGCTCACACACACCTGCTGCTTTGTAGTCGTTTCATGGTCATTGAAGTACCGTGGCATTTTATCACGCCATACAAACTCAGCATCATAGTCCTGGCTGTCATTTGTAACTATAAATGCTTCGTAGCGTTAAAATCTGCACAAAAGCTATAGCAAAAATTGTCAAACATGCAAAGGCACGGTTTTTTTCATTGTCTTTGTATCATCCGTGCTTAAGCTGCATGCTCACTTGATTTTGTCACATCGCTCTCTTCTCATCCTGTCAAACTTGATTTGTGTTGTGACTGATGTCGGCTCCTCTCTGTCTCTCCTGTGTAATGCAGACACCATGGTCAAGCGGCACAGAGTGTGTAGCGAAGTACAACTTCCAGACCTCCAACGAGCAAGACCTGCCCTTCTGTAAAGGAGACGTACTGACCATCATCGGAGCCACCAGGGTAAGGTCGCACATGGCTGCATCAATCACACAAGTTAAGCCTTAGAAGTGCAGAAATGTCTCCAATAAATGGACTCATTATGCATATGCTAGGAGTTGTTAGAAACAAAATAACTGTCACCCCAAAAGTACCTGACTGTTTTCATTTATCCCAAATATGGTTGCGTGAAATAGTTCGGCTAACTTTCACCGAGAGCTGAAGGTAGCGTATTACTTCTTGTTCTGCCTACAGTCTTGTTATTGGTCAAAGCTACCTCGCCTCTCTCAAACTCTCACATTAGCTGTGTTCGAACCGAGTCAGAAAGTTTCTTTTTAGCCAGAGGCAGTCGCAGTCCTCGCTGCCTGCTTCAACTTCTGCCCACAAATGTCTAATTCAGCCAGTGGTTTTGAAGTGGATCTCAGCCTCCACTCTGCGCTGCGTGTGGAGTGGATTTGTAGCCCTGCTGCTACCAACTCGGGTGTAGTCGAGGAGGGAAACTAGAACGACTGGTCCTCGCCTCCTCTTTCAAAATCAATATTAAGTTTGTGCTGATCTGTGTTTCAGGATCCTAACTGGTACAGAGCAAAGAACACAGTGGGCAGAGAGGGAACCATCCCAGCAAACTATGTCCAGAAAAGGGAAGGAGTCAAGTCAGGAGGGAAACTCAGTCTAATGCCGTAAGTATCAGATGATTAGAGGAGAAACACACGTGTCAACTATGTACTCACATTCAAGCAATATTCATTCAATTGTGTTCATTCAAATATGGCACAACATAAATTGAGTATGCTACCGTCATCATCCTAGAGTTTGCTCTATGTCCCTGCCACATATGCCAACCTTCCTTTGGTGCGTGAATAAATTATACTAATATTCACAACAGGGGGAAACATTGGAAAACAGGCAGATGCATCATAGGATGGATATTTAATCTCCAACAGAATCACTTGGCATCGACTTTGTCTTCCCTTGCTTCGGTATGGCAGCTGTGCAGCACATTTGAATTAAGCTCTTTGAGGCAGCTACATTAAAAAAAAGGAAAGAAAAAAAGGAAAATGAAACGAGAGGCAAATGCAAATGAAAGAGGCAGGAAAGCAAAGTGCCGATCGGCCCGGTGCAGTGTGATGACATAACCATGAGGTGTTATCTGATGACAGCCGAAAGCACCACCATGCAAATGCCTGTAAACAAGTTCAAATGTGACTGACGCTGCTGACCCCCGGGTGATGTCATGCTTTTCATTTCACCAGCTTCCGAGCCCTTTGCTACCTAATGTGTGAAAATTAATGGATCTCATTCAGTCAGACCTGAACTGATAAGATAACGGCCTGGTGTTGTGAAGGCCTGACCCATCCTGCATTTACACAATGAGGGCAAACGCAGAGAGCGGGCAATTAAGGTATTTGTACAACAGCGCTTTGTAGATCCGTCTACAAATAGTTAATGGGACGACATTGTTGACTTATGCAGCTCTTTGTGTAACTTGGTCATCTGTTGATAAAAGCGCAAATCCGCTCCCTGTGTGTGTGTGTGTGTTTGTGTGTGTGTGTGTGTGTGTGTGTGTGTGTGTGTGTGTGTGTGTGTGTGTGTGTGTGACATTGCCATTAACTCGGAATGCTTTGCTTGTACTTGTACTTTGCTTGTTGCTTTTTCAGCTCTAATATGTCATTTGAAATGGCAATGTTCCCAACCGGTAGAAATTGGAAAAGGCTGAATCTTTTCTTAGATCTAATCTATCTAATAGATTTTCATATTTCCTTTTGATTTTGGTAAAACACTTGGAAGCTGTAGAAGGTATGACACAGTACCTCTCTCCCAGTAACTTGGCTCATGGAAAACAAACAATTTGTAACGAGCCACACTGACTTAGATACGATCAACAGGTCGAATCATCGGGATCATCATCTGGAGCCATTAGTCGTAACCATTGGAGATGTGCGTATTTTTGTTATGAATCAATAACAGATGTCTGAAGGAAGACGTCTCCCTCTCCGCTAGGGTTACATAAGGGCTCAGCTGTGGTCTTCTGTCTCCATGCTTTCTCCCTCACTGATGTACGCTGAGGGACAGATAGACACCCGCCTCCCTCTCTGCCGCCCCCGTGTGGCAAATATCTGCCCCCCCATGTAACGCCGTCTTCCAAAGAAAGCCCGTCTGTTCTCTGTTCCATTTCCTCCTTCCGTCCTGTCCATACTGAATTGTTTACAGCGTTTTTTTGTGACATTTTTTTTCATTCCAAGATGATGTCACCGATTAAATGTGCCCTGCATTTTATCGCTGTGGACAACCCTGCAGTGTCCGCTGACCAAGGGGCTCTGTGTTACTCCAGGCCCTTCTGCACTCCTGCTCTGGGATTAATGGAAGTTAAGGAGCTGCTGTCCACAGGAGAAGCTGCCTGCAGTGATCTAATCAACTCAACGCCGCATTAAGCTGCTTTGCCACGAGGGCCTCTTCCGCGCTCTGTCTGAGGAGGCCGAGGACGGAGAAAAATAGAGAGGAGGAAGGGAAACAGGCTAAATCAATTATAGCCGTTGATTACTGCCCACTCGCGAGCCAGAGGGACCTTGTGGGCTGCTACTGTCGGCTGCCAAAAGGAACGTTCGCACAATGAGAGGGAGCGGGTGGATGTGCTGGGCGGTGCTGGTAGCTGGAATGGTGGCGGCGGTGGTGTTAAGCACAAGACCATTAGGCGATAGAAAGGGATGAAGCGCTCAGAGTCTTCACAATAGCAGCTCAGGTTACAGAGGGAGAGGGGGTGGATGGATGGATTGATAAATTATAGATGGGGAGGAAGGGATGGATAAATATTGATATAAGGAGTTGGACCAGTAACTGAAAAAAGTGTCACAGTAAACATCAAGTGGGCCTAATAAATGAATGTACAGGGTTAAATACGGAGGTGTGAGTGTTGTAACGAGTAGCATCATCAGTAAATATGCAGTTTGAAAGCATATTAAGTAGAAGAGGCATAGAGGTTTGTAAAGGATGTAAGTGGGCGGCTGTGATGCAGCGTCCTAATCCACACATTAGCAGCCTATAGCTGTGCCCTCCAGGCCATATGGTGAGGTCGAGCCGGGCTGCACAGCTCGCTCAGTCACATCCCTCCCTCCCTTCCGGCTAGCGCTTATTCCTCAGATCTGGTAGACAAGAATCCAAATGGCTTTCTGGCTTAGTTTACACCGGGCGCAGACTCTCCTGTGCCACTCGTGTGTGTGTGTGTGGGTGGGTGGGTGCGAAGCCGCTTCCAGCTCTCCACAGTCAGCGGGGGAGGGGCGGGCCGGTTTGGTCCTGTCCCGACCGAGCGTCTTGTCCGAGCCGTTTTCCTGTTATTGCAGTGCCTGTGTCAGTTTCCGACTCTGCCCTAGGCCCTGTGTGTGTGTGTGTGTGTGTGTGTGTGCGCGTGTGTGTGTGAGCAGCATGTTTCCTGTTGTTTGGGCTCAGGTACTTTCTTAGTAACTCTTTTAGAGGAGACAGCCCCTCCTCTGCACCACTCAGGCCGAGCAGACTGGAAGTGTTGTTGTCTGCTTCCTGCTGTCATTTCACCGCGCCGCCCTCGTCCACCATTTGTGCAAGTGGATCTTTCTCTCCCTTTGATGGTTGAATCAGTAAATTAAACGTACGATCAAATGTTTGTTGATGGAAGTGAGAGAGATTGAGATGTCAGTTCCTGAGACTTGACCGCTTTTCTCTCCCCCCGTTTGTTTCCCAACCCCTTTGTCTTCTCTCCTGCTTCCTATTTCTTTCTCCCTTCACATCCCTCCCTTCCTCTCTCCATCCTCTCTTCCTCTTTTGCCCCTCTCCTCTCCTCGCCCTCCGCCCCCTTCCTCCTGCCTGCAGCTGGTTTCACGGGAAGATAACTCGGGAGCAGGCCGAGCGGCTGCTGTACCCTCCTGAAATAGGTTTGTTCCTGGTGAGGGAGAGCACCAACTACCCCGGCGACTACACCCTGTGCGTCAGCTGCGACGGCAAAGTGGAGCACTACCGCATCATCTACCACAACGGCAAGCTCACCATCGACGAGGAGGAGTACTTTGAGAACCTCATGCAGCTGGTGGAGGTGAGAGAGATGGCAGATATGAACTACTACAAGACACCGCGAACACCCTGCTCGCCTTAATCAGGGTCGTAAAGGGTCAGTTACTGATTGTAAAGCATCCAGATCAACCGAGCACTCATTGCACATCAGTGAAGCGTATAAATGGGATTTGATCACAAGGTTATTCGCCGTCGCCCACTTAGGGACTAACGCCGTAGCAGCAGTGGGATCGTCACCAAGCCAACATCACACTTTTAATTGGGCGTCGTCTCTGTGCCCTGAGGGGCCAATGTTGACAGGGACGAACCAGCTGTCACAGAGCCACATGTACACCCCCACAGTGTCTCTCTCTCTCTCTGTCTATCTGTCTCTCTCTCTTTCCATATGAGAGGATTCCTTACATTCTTTTGTTTTTTTCCCCCACCTTCTTCACTGTTCTCCTGCTCTCTCGTCGACCTGTCACGGCAGGCTTCAAGCAGAGCCACGCATTCCACACACACACACACACACACACACACACACACACACACACACACACACACACACACACTGACACACACACTATATTCATATACATACACACGCTTGCTCTAGAGCTGTATGCTGCAACAATTGCCAACGCTACTCCACTCCGTCAGTCACTGCACAGCGAATGTCATGTATTTAATTGCAGTTTCTATTTTTATACCTCTACAGATTACATCCTTCAATGTTAATTGTATATGGGAGGATCTTGATTTATCCGCTTTCATTGTGTAGCCAAGACCCTTTTCACAGCTTCCTCCACAAATTACAAACTGGATTCAAGGAATGTCCGTTGTTGTTCTGCATCCCCGAAGATGATATTGAAAACAGCAAAATAACAGCAGCACGGAGGAACGTAAATGTGTGTTTGTGTGCATGGGTGCATACGTAACGGGGCGGTGGGAGGGCTTCTTGTGCATGCGGGAACATGAATATCTCCCAGCAGCCACATTGTCAGCTTCCATGGTGAGTAATATAGAGGGCCTGGCCCCCTCCGTCACCATGCTGCTCCCTGGTGGTTGTCAGTGTAACTTGCACTGTTCAGACCGTGCTGCAATTTAAAACCTGCAGGCTTTAATTTCATTCATCTAATAATGGAAGATGATGGTTGATTCCCTTTCTTGTCACTGATCAGGAAGATGCTGAATCCCTTTTTAGCTCATATCTTTGCTCGTCTTTCTGCCTGTCAGATGTGCTGCAGGTGAATAGATTCATTTCCTCTCGCGTGTCAACAGAATACGAGCTAGCAAAGTGATTGTGGGATTATTCTTATTACTGATCAGCAGGCACTGACGGGGGTTTGTTGCTCTCAAATGCATCGACCTCTCACACACCCACACACTTAGCCTCTTCTGCTGGTATTCACTCTCTCGCTTACTGCATTACTATATACTATTACTATGATGTCGTGTACATTCATGACAACCACACTAACTTCTGTTTGCTCTTCAAATACGACTTATGTCATTGCTAGGTTCCATATTTCTCCTATCGTGCTTCATCTCTGAGGGGAAAAATATAAGATTATCCTCTATTTGGACCTGTCTGACATAAGAATAAATGTTTCGTACTTACGTGTACTGTAATATCTGCAGTACAAGTTGAGGCTACATTCTGTATTTCAGAGATGATCCCACCTCTTTAGTAGAATCATTCTCATACTGTAGAATATTCTGATCCATCTTTTCATCACACCACCGTCTTTCTTTCATTCTAATAAGCTCTTATCTCAGTGAATGAAAATTCCATTCTGCGTCTCCCTGAGAGTCGGAGATCAGAGCGATATTTGATTTCATCTTGTGTATGAAAGTCAGCATGGCAGCCACCTGCGGTACCGACCTGTCATGTTTTATCTTTACGGTTGAAACAGGTGTGTTCTTTTTGGAAATAGCTATCTTATTTAGTTTTCGCGTTTCAACGGCTTGTAGTCAGAGCCACCAATCAGAGTTTAGTTTAGGAACATAAGTCTCTGGCCACGCTGGGATCGGTCCAATGTGGCAGCGTGACAGTGAATTTGAATGTACGGCTGACTTTCATCCATTTCCTTCTGACAGTGACTTGTAAGACCTAAGCCCTAATTCACCACTGCATTTTACAAATTACTATTGAGAAGCTTCATTTACACTCGTACTGACAGATTTGAAGTTGTTTATAACTGGAACACTCCACTCTGACACAATACAAAACTGATTCAATACAAGTCCCACTGTCATATTTCTCCCAGCCAAAAAACAATGTTGCTTTTTTTATTAATACCACAAAATGGATTGAAGTGATTCAGATTGTAAACCTCATTAACTCTGTCCCCAGCATTACACCAAAGATGCCGACGGCCTGTGTACCCGGCTGAATAAACCCAAGCTGATGGAGGGAACAGTGGCAGCTCAGGACGAGTTCTCCAGGAGTAAGAACACACACTGAGCCTCATTACACAACTCACCAGGGACGCCCATGCACACTGGGACTGTGTGTGTGTGTGTGTGTGTGTGTGTGTGTGTGTGTGTGTGTGTGTGTGTGTGTGTGTGTGTGTGTGTGTGTGTGTGTGTGTGTGTGTGTGTGTGTGTGTGTGTGTGTGTGTGTGTGTGTGTGTGTGTGTGTGTGTGTGTGTGTGTGTGTGTGTGTGGGGATCCTAAGCTCACAAACATGAAGTCTACAGCGGATATGCGCGCACACACACACACACACACACACACACACACACACACACACACACACACACACACACACACACACACATATACAGACAAAGCCTGAATCTCCTGCAATGCTATGCTATTAACCCAGACCTAAAAGCTTTAATCAGCGGAGGGTAATTAATCTTCCTGTGTCTGGGGACGGATGTTTGGCTCATCACACAGACGGCTTCAGCAGCTCTCTCAAGGTCAATCTGAGTCTCTCTCTCTCTCTCTCTCATCGTCCCTGATCGTCCCTGTCCTTCCATGCCTTCATGTTGAGAGCACGCAGGGTGGAAAGACAAATTCAAAGACCTCAGGAAAATGTTCAAAGGCTTTCCCCATGAAATCAAATGGACCAGGTGTTACCATATGTTATGTATATTGTTTAGGAGTTAATTACCAAATGACTTTATGACAATTTTCAACCATTCCCAATTAACAACATACATTTTTATTACATATTACAATTAGGGCTTTTCCCTGCATGTTGTACAATATGAGTCTTACATTATGACAGTCAGCTAGTAGAGGATTATGCTGTGTGTGTGGGACATCTGCTAAGCGTCATGTGTCTTCTCTTGGCAGGCGGCTGGGCATTGAACAGAAAAGAGCTGAAGCTCATCCACACGATTGGCAAAGGAGAGTTTGGAGGTGAGCAAGTGCTTTCCAAAAGGACGATCTTGGCGACGTTCTGCGGCAGCATCAATAAAAACACCTCCTCAGACATCACGCCGTTAATCACAGTGAGCAAGGTCCTCTTGGATGTTTGTCCTCAAAAGTTCACCCTGTCTGTGTCCTCACCAGATGTGATGGTAGGGGACTACAGAGGGACCAAGGTGGCGGTCAAGTGTATCAAAAACGACGCGACGGCTCAGGCTTTCATCGCCGAGGCTTCTGTTATGACGTAAGACTTTATCCCACTGTTTACATGACTTTATTCGGTCACTGCAATATTTGCTGCTGACGCCCTTCGTCTTTCCCGTTTGTCCGCACAGGCAACTGAGGCACAACAACCTGGTGCAGTTGCTAGGGGTCATTGTGGAGGAGAGGGGAAGTCTCTACATCGTCACGGAGTACATGGCAAAGGTCAGTACTTCCGTCTTAATCAGGTTCACTAATCAATAAGTCATCTAATTCAGGAATACACATGGAAAAGATATTGCAGTAAACAGGATGTTGATTTTTCAGGGCATTGTGAGGATAAAGATACAAACTTTAGTGATGCAAACAGCCTCTGTGGTGTGGTTGTAATTTAGTCTTTTGTCCTCACAGGGCAGTCTAGTGGACTACCTGCGCTCTCGAGGACGGACCGTGCTGGGAGGAGACTGCTTACTCAAATTCTCTCTGTGAGTCCCGGCCATCTGCTCAATTGCTCATTAAATATGTATCAAAGATGTTTCATCAGCACATCTCGGCCCTATAGAGCTGAACTGCTGCTCTTAGAACAGGCAGGAACATAAAGCAACCATTTGCTCACGTTAACGACTCTCTCTTTATAATGTCCGTTTTAGGTGCGAGTCAAGTGCTTTAATCCCCTTAATTCAATGTACGGCTTCACCTGATGCTTTCATCGGGCAAATTGATTACCACCTTAAAACCATTTAACAATCAAGATGATCACCTAGTCAGCACAAATGTAAATGTGAATGTGATAGCTACCGGAAGACAAATAAAAGGGAAAAGCTTTTAACTTGGGGCGGCAGCTTGTAAAGGAGGGAATGACGGTGTAGCAGTATTTTGTGACACATTTGTAGATTACAGCTGTTTTAGGTTGCTGAGATTGCTTGTATTTGTGTTGCTGCTTGTCATTTGATATATTTCTTTAGAGGTCTGATGATAAGTTTACATAGATAAAGGGCTGGTTAAGATACAGTAGCTGTAGTTTTGGGCGTCTCATCCTGATCGCCGCTTCCTCGTCTCACCGTGTCCTTTGTTCCCCAGCGACGTGTGTGAAGCCATGGAGTACCTGGAGATCAACAACTTTGTCCACAGAGACCTGGCCGCCCGCAACGTGCTGGTGTCCGACGACAACATCGCCAAGGTCAGCGACTTCGGCCTCACCAAGGAGGCCTCCTCCATACAGGACACCGCCAAGCTGCCTGTCAAGTGGACCTCCCCCGAAGCATTAAGAGAGAAGGTGAGACGGCACCAAAGTGTCAAAGTGTCACAACACACACACCCGGGGGTCAATTAGCAGTCGCTCTCTTGCTCGTTTACCAGATGCGATGCCAATCCTTATTTCTGTCTCTCTCTTTCTCGCGCACTCACACACACTCACACCAGGTTCTCTTTTTCCAAGCTCCGTGCCTCTTTCCGGTCTTTCACTCCCTACCCGACCATATGGGAATTCCTGTCATGTCATCCGGTTTATTTTTCTTCCCGTCTCTCCTCTTTTAAGTGTCGCTCTCTCACTCTTCAAACCTTTACCTGATTTCTCTTCTTCACATTCCCAGGGCTCGAAACGCTCCACTGCACTCAAAACGCACACACCTGCGCTCTCTCTCTGTGCTGACCAGCTCAACAGCACAATATTGGGGAAAAAACCTTCATTTTACTTGTATTTTATATTTGTACTTGTCATTCATTTGTTCAGTCATTGCTCAGCTCTGACTTTGACACACTAGGAGCCTGCTGACAGATTTAATCACTTGCTAACTAATCACAAACCATTTGAAAGGAGTTTGGCACAAACAACAGCAGCACAATCAATTTTCATCAGTTCCTGCATATAAATGTTATTTGTTTTAATTTATCCTTCACTTAATGTTATTTCTTTATGTCTTCCGATCTTGCCCGACAGAGGTTCTCTACCAAGTCTGATGTCTGGAGTTATGGGATCTTACTTTGGGAGATCTACTCCTTTGGGCGCGTGCCTTACCCTAGAATTGTGAGTACCTGAGCCGAGTTTCCTTGGATCACCAGCAGATGGCAGTAGTTGTTGTGTTTTTGGTGAAAATAGGTGGAATTTCTTGCATTGCTCCAAACATGCTGCTGAGAATCTGGCAGTTTGTTTGTTTTTTTATTATGAATTTAATCATTTCCACATGTTTTTCTCTTCTCCCTCTCTCCCTCTCTCTCTCTTTCTCTCAGCCCCTGAAAGAGGTGGTACCGCGGGTGGAGAAGGGCTACAAGATGGACGCCCCGGACGGCTGCCCGCCCGTGGTGTACGACCTGATGAAGCAGTGCTGGACCCTGGACGCGGTGGTGCGGCCCTCCTTCCGCATGCTGCGGGAGAAGCTGCAGCATATCAGAGCCAAGGAGCTCTACCTGTGAAGAGGGAGGCAAGAGGGGCGCTGAGGAAGGTGAGAGGAGGAGGAGGAGGAGGGGGTCGGAGATACAGCAGATGCGTCGCAGCTGTGCAGTGGGAGAAGGAGGAGGAAGATGAAGATGAAGAGGGACCACGGCGCCTCCCGCCTGCACAACCTGTCGGCCTGCGGGACTGCCATACTGCACCGCCTCCCCTCCCCTCGCCTCAGACAGCCGTCAGCCTTCCTCTTCTTCCATACAAGGACTGTTTCCTGTTTATGTTGTATAGCTTTTGCCAGACAGTTTCCTCTTCTCTCGGCTCTGTCCCTCCCTCTGTCCCTGCCGCTGCTTACTCGCATCCTCCCTCTGTCTTTCACCCTCTTCCTCCATTTGGAACATCAATCAGTCTTTCTTTATTCACTCCATCCCCTCCTCATATCCAACATCATCCTCCTCCTCCTCTCCTGAACATGGCATTAACTGGCGGGGAGGCTGGCCTTTTCCTCCACGTTTGTCAGGTGCTCTTTATTCTTCTTCTTCTTCCCCCCGTATCATCATCATTCCTTGATCCTTGTATTGCGGTAACTCTGCATGCTTTTAAGCCCCCCCAGCTCTCTCATCATTCCATTCCATTCCCGCCCCTCTCCCCCCTCTTGGTGTGGTGTCAGGTGTGGGGCCTTCGCTCTGTGCCAAAGTGCCTCCAGTCTGCAGAGCTCCAGACCTTCCTCCAGCATTACTTCTTCATCTTCTTCAATTTGGACTGTTTGAAATTACTTCTCTTTTTTTTTTTAAGAAATCTTTTTTTATTGCTTTCTCTTCTTCGTTTTTTTTTGTTCAGGGACTTTTGTTCAACTGTTTTTTAGTGCCGTCTCCCCCTCACCTCCACCATCTCCCCTTCAGACTGGGCTCCTTCTCGTGACCATAAACAAGAGCGCGAGCAGGAGGAGAGACAGAGGATTCCTGGGCCAGTATTTGTGTTCTTCCCTAGACTGACTTCCTCCTTTAAGGATGCGCCAGGAGGACAAAAGGGGGGGGAGCGGCGGTTCGCAAACATGGTCGATTCGTCATATGTGGGCTTGTTTTTCTTTTTTATATCAAAATATATTTAAAGGTTTGGAAAAAAAAAGAGCAAGGAGAAAAAACTGATCGGTTTGGAGAATCAAGCAAGGACGATACTCAGAAGCCCCCAAGACGAAAAGACTGAACTCTCGGCGTTCCGAATGTCCGGCGTGTCTGTGGACGCCTGGCTCGGGGTGGTGCATGCTGTGTGTGAGAGGCCTTGGGTTCATCTGTCAGTGCTTTCAATGTTCATTGTTTTATTATGCTATTATGATTATGAATAAATCATTCCATCTGAACACTGTGGAGACACCTGCTTCATTATATCTGTGAGTGTGCGTACGAGCGCCTGGCACAGGAAGGGGCGGTCCCATAGAAGTGTGTCGGCCTCAAGTGTGTTTCTGTGTGCGCGTGCGTGTGTGTGAGGCATCCTCGGATGATTTCTCCAAACTACATTTGACCTGGAATGTCTGACTGAGCACTGAACGATCCAGCAGGTTGGGGTGAAGTGCCTTGCTCAAGGGTATTATGATAGTATGAAGTTAAAGTGGAGCGGGTTTATCCCAGCATTCCCAGGCCTTTAAGTATTAGAAAAGGAAAGACAACCATCAATCACATCAACACTAGAA
The DNA here is from genome assembly GCF_046128005.1 of Genypterus blacodes. Lineage (NCBI taxonomy): Eukaryota > Metazoa > Chordata > Actinopteri > Ophidiiformes > Ophidiidae > Genypterus > Genypterus blacodes. Next base: position 11,978,745 of record NW_027466879.1, read on the forward strand.
AATATTTTTATTCTTTTAAATATTAAACCAAATGTGAGTTTTTGCTTTCAAGATGAGCGTCTCTGTGTGTTGTGCTACATAATCTGAGTCCCTCCAGATGATTGCAAAGGAAATATGTCTTTACATTCTACAGTTTTTGCTCATTTATTTGTTTTTTTTCTCTAAGCCTCCTGAAATTGCACAAAGCGTCATGAAAAGAGGAAGCGTCTCTCGTAGCGCTCCATACGCAGCCTGTAAGCCAAAACCATCGAGCCGCCGCTATAGGAAATCTCTTGTTTCCGCCTCCTCTCTCCTCACAGATGTACAGCTATAAATATTCCCTCCCGTGATCATCTTTTGATAGCAGAAGTGCGACGAACAGGTGGTGTCAGGCTCAGAATGCAACTGAAGTGCCAGCAGAGTCTCGAAGGTGTGAAGTGCAGCGTCGATGAGTGTGTCTGTCAGCCAAAGCCAGCGAGGCCGTCTGACCACGTGTCTGTTGCTTTTCTGTCTCTTTCTTCTGTCATCTCTGAGGTCTCACCTTGAAAACTCCCTCCCCCCCCTCCCTTGTCGTACCTTCAGCTTCTCCGAGCAAACAGTTAGAGGCTGAATTTCCCTGTGATTCGCATTGGATTGTAATGGCAGTGACAGGATGGTAACGACGGGCTGGTTACATAAGCGAGGCGGCAGCGCTCATGGCGAAGACTGTGCCCGTGTCAGAATCACTCCAATTTACCGTCCTACCACAGCTGCACCAGGAGGTCCCATGCTCAGTTTGTTCCACTGGCACATCCACAGCTCATTAGTCTACTGTGGGAGTGTTTGTGGATGTTGCCTGACTGCCAAAAGTCACCACCGGGAGGCATTGTTTAGTCTCAAAGGGAGCTATAAAATAAAAAGGAGGTGCAGACAGCCTTGGGTAGGGGGCTGAAAGAATGAGAATGTTGAAGGTGTGGACTCACCTTAGGGGTCAGGAGGGAGGTCAGAGTCACACTGCAAGTCCAGCAACCGCGTGTTTGGACCACTAGTGAGGTGAAGTGGAGCTTTAAGACACCGCATACAGACGGAAGGATTATGTATCCCATATATATCCCATATATATATATTTAAATCCCATCTGGCTTGGGAATACCACAGGATTCCTCGAGAAGAGCCAGAGGATGTGGCTAGTGAGAGGGACATCTGGGCTACTACACTTTCCTATGCAGCTTGGTCTTCTCCCTGTATCTAATTTAATACTCAGACATGTCAAAGGCTCTAAAACTGACCCTGAATGAATGTGTGTGTTTGCCTATGCAGTATTCAAAGTCCAAACTATGCTTATTTGTAAATGTATTGATAGAATAATAGCAGAGTTTGGTGTTACAGAGTTACTTCCATCAGCACAGGTTGACAATTACCCAGCATCATATTTGTCCATGTTCATAATAAAAAAATCCATTTAGATACACAGGATCAGCGTGAAGTATATGATTAATGCGTAGATTATGGTGCACTGTACGTCTAAAAATATATACAGCACTTGAGGTAGCACGGCGATGGAGCCTGTGGCGGCAGGATGGCGAGTTAATGCGTCTGGATGACTCGCTCATTCCTTCACAGCTCACTAATCCTGACAGCCGCGCAGTTCTGCCGGCGCAAAGCAGGAGGATTGACGCGTTAATCAGCTTCCGATAAGTTATGGATCCGCCAAACACCACAAATTACCCCCCCTTCCCCAGAATGGAATCTGTTGACGCCCACACGTTTTTACATTTAGGCCCGCCGGGGGAAGATGCTGAGGGCGGCACATAGGGCAGGTTGTCACAGTGCTGGACTGTCTGTTGTGCTCGCTTGTCATGCATGTGTGTGGCAGATTGGGGGTGGAGATGCTGGATGCTGTTGCTGGGTTACATGACGGCACATCATTTGTTAGACACTGATCTTACTCACCTTTTGAGCAATTTGATCAAGGGCACTTGGGCATTTGATGACTCATTCGCTTGCTTTCATAGACCGTTTTAACACCTGTGTTATCGCTTGATTGTCACTTTCCTTGGTTAAAAATGTTCCCTCTCTTCTCTTTCACTCAGAGGTTCCTGCCTTTACCTGCTCAGCCTTTGTTTAATGGAGGAGAAACGTTGGCTACCCCTGAATTACAGAGACCGGGAGCGTTTAGTTGATTAGGTTCGCAGCAGTGTCACTGTCAGCGTGGGTGTTCACCATTTCCAGCCTGTTTCTGTGACGAGCGGCGGGCGTCGTGCTGACAGGAGATGAAGAAAACGATATGGACGTTATCAGGCCGCCGTGTGACTGTGTCAAATGCACACATGGCCCCGCTGACAGAGATGTTTTTGCTCACTTTCGTCACTTTTCCTCACGCTTCTGCTCCAACAGCCTAAAAATAAGCTTTGGTCTTCAGCTGGTGTCTCCTGCTGTAATTAGGTTCTATTTGGGGACGTGTGGAGACACAAACATTAGCATGTCACAGACGGATGGCATGACTTTTTTTTTGTCCCTGTGTGGGACACATGTGTCCAGGCCCTTATGCTGTCTCACAGCAGTGCAGCAGGGAGCTTTATTATCCTGACACGCTGCTCTGTTGTACATAATGCAACAGATAAAGATTATTCTATTACAACAGAGAGTCATTGTGCACTTTGAATCTTTGCAATCTTCTGGATCGCTATGTTTCTCTTTGATTCATAATGATTTTAAGTAGCTGCCGTCATGGCGGTTATTACGCCCAGTAGGACTCTCAGATATTTACTGGATTTTTCATATGTGATGGCGGGAGGCGACACAGCTGGAAGAACGACTGTGACGTCATAGAGCGCAGAGGAGGACGCTGTCATGATGGAGTAGCTATGAGTCACAGCAGTTTGAAAGCTACAAGCTATTTGTGATTTAAAGACGTTACGACAAACAAAACCCCAGAAGAAATGTGTTTTAAGTAATCTTGTAAGAATCTTATGAGGTTGATTGATCTGTACAGTACTGAGCTAAATGGAGCTTTGTGATAGGAACAGATCACACACGGGGGTCAGAGATGTGAGCGCGGCAGTGATGTAATGAGTGACCTGTGAACCTGGACGTGTCTCCTCTAACTCCCTCAGAGCCAGACAGGCCCGCTTCACTACACAGCACGTAAACAGTCCCTGTGATGTAACGCCGACCTGTTTTTTTGGCTCCTCTTCAAATAACCCAATAGTTGCCCTGCAGTGTTGGCTGACATGTCCATTTGACTTTGTGAAATATCAAGGTTTCCCCGAGTAGCACAGAACATGTTTTCTGCACCACTTGTCAGCAAAGATTTACATTTTGCTCGTGACATTTCACCTCCCTCTGCCCTGGGCCCCCGGCCTGCTGGTAGCCAGAGGGAGGAGCTGTGCCAGCACATATCTCTATATGGGGACCGACGCTATAGTCCAATCACCTCCACATCTTTCTCCCTATGTGCTTGTTCATTTAAGTCATTATAGAATTTAGAATATAGAATATAGAATTTGTTGTAATATGATTTATTTGCCAAAACTATCTCAGATCTTCTAATGGAACATATTCTCTACTCACAGGAATTCATTTATTGAAACATTCTGGACAGCAGCTTCATACAAACAGAGCCTTAAATTAGCTGCATGCAGTTTCCTCACATCACTTTACAGAATTTATGGGTTATGAAGTTCAAGTTGTTTTCAAGGACCAGCGCTACCGTTTGGAGAGTTTTGTGGTGCAGTTGAAACATGAAATACTCATTTGGAGCTGTGCTGATGGTGTGTGAGGATGAATCCTCTCTGTATTAGTCATAGTCTGACACTAAAGACTCACTTGCTGAAATAGTGGGAATGTGTTGTGACTTTTTATAGATGAGAACCGGGCCTGTTGGAGCCAGAAAGCTTGTTTATAAAGAGGGTGCAATAAACTTGATACAACCAAGAACCTGGAGAGAACACAGAGAGTAGTTTGGTAATGACAAAAAGAAGAAAATAACATGTCCAACTGTTTCCTTAGAGATGAAAATGAATAGAAATCAACATTCTCATGAATGAGCCGGGCTTTGTTTGGGTAACTTGGCTACCGACAGCAGAGGACCATAAACTCTTGTGACACATGAAGAACTGCAGCCAACCATGAGTAACTGCTACACAGTCAAAAACCTGTCACAATGGTATCTTCACAACTATGAACATGAACATTCTCCTCTAACCCTAACCCAGTGAGCAACTTTCTCAACCTGCTTATTCTAAAGTCTTGAACAAAAAGAAAATGTACATGTTGTTGTTCTATAATGAGGACAAAATTCATGAATAACAGCATTTTTTTTTAGAGACAAGACCACTGGCATTAAGTCAGAACCCCACCTCTCTCTACCTCCCTCCCTCACTGCCGCCATGCACCCATGGTGTGTGGGGACCACACACACCGTCTGAGCTTTACTCCTGCAGCCTGGCACAGAGGCAGGGGGGGAGAGAGAGACGTAGATGAGTGCTGAAAGAAAGCCAACGCAAGCTTGTTATCCAATGCCTCCCAGAAACACTGGAGCTAATGAATGCAGCCAGAAGTCACTGTGTGGCTCGGCGACTGCAGCTACACAGCACTGAAAGAGGAGGAAAGAGAAAATGGGACGTAATAAAGAACTGGAATTTATCTTGTAGAGCCACATGGTGTAGAATCCTGTACAGTACATGAGTCACTAACATGTAAGCTTCACTGTGGCCAGGGTGCAATTATTTCTAGCAGCAGGTATACAGTATGTGTGCAGCTATAGAGGGACGTGTGCTGAGTGATGGCAGAGAAATAGCTGCTGTGTGTTCTCTGTCCTGTGTTTTCCTCGCTGGCCTATGTGTGAGTGATGTAACAGCCTGTGTGTGTGTGTGTACCGTGGGCAGCGATGACTCCAGGCTGCTCCCAGCACATTCACATTAATTAAGTTGATGCACTGTGGCAACTCACATGTACACGTACATGTATAATCACATAGCCTCAGCGACGCAAGCTGTTATCGAGCAGGCACGTTCGCCAAGACGTTTTGTTAAGGAATGCGCACTTGTGTAAATACAGGAGACTACATGGATGCCATGCTATAGGTTCTATAGGTCCAGCATGGCGTGATCGACTCTCTCGGCAGTGCTTGACCCTTGGCTTTGTCCCTTTGTGTTCTCAATTTAATGGATCAGTGCTTCCTTGGCTTTTATAATGGCTGATGTGTTCCTGTGCTGATTTGTGGGCCACTATTCATCTGTTTTATTAGAGGACACTTCATGTGGAAACTGTGACAGTTGCTCCCTACTTAAGCACAATGTGATCATTAAATCGCGCCAATTTACAACAATACCAGTGTTGATCACACCGCCTTCTTTATCTGTGCGTGTGGAAGGTGGTTGTTGCATAATGGCATGATTATGTATAAAATAAGTCATTGCTAACTGTGAATTGTGACATCCAGTAGCTATTTACAACTTCTTCATCTTTTCCTTTATTAAACCATAAATGACAATGGCGGAACACATAAGCCTGGAGTTACATTTGTGATCATGGTCATGGCAGAAATAGTACTGATTTTCACAGACAAAATGTCCTTGTTTTGAGATCCCAAAATGTTTAAATAGAGAGACATTGCTTATTACATTTCAGGTAGGATAGTCTACTGTAGGAGTTAGATTTAATGATAATATCAAAAAGATGCCATGTCAGGTTTGCTTACATTCCTGTCTGTCTTCCTGTTGTAAGTAAGAGATGTTTTTTGCAGAGTGGAAACCATAATGATACAGAAATAGAACTGGCTGCCACAGCGTGGGATTTGTTGATTGCTGGTGATTGCTGCCTGCGATCAGAACCTTGGACCTCGATCCACAGGTATTATATGCCGACTTTGTTCATTCATTCATTCACTCACTCATTTGTGGAAATGCAGCCTGGTGCCAATTTTACATCATCACTTCCTTTCTCTCTCTCTCTCTCTCTCTCTCTCACCCTCTCTCTCTCTCTCTCTCACCCTCTCCCTCTCTCCCTTTGGATTTGAGGAAAAGAAAGAGAGGGCCACGAGTCAGTCACTTCTTTAGTGTAACTCATACTCGTACTACCATCCTATTTTTAACTACTGGATTATTTCACCGACACGGTGACATGCACAACGCTTGAAAGGAGATTAAGTCGACGTAGTATAGCCGAATATAGAATATGACGACTAAGGTGACTAACTCACTAATCTGTGCCTTAAATATTACATCGTTTGCATTTTTGTGTGTTTGGTTTTTGGTCTGTGCCCCAGTTTCTTTCCCTCTCCGTTGAGACTCGACTTCAAAGCCTCACCTCCTGGCTGAGTCCAATCTGGATTACTCATCAGACCCCACACAGATGTGGGCTGCTACACGGTGCATGACTCACGTGGCAGAGAGGAGTGTTGGGTTTTCAATGGGCGCTGGCTTTCCTGAGAGGTCCTACAACATATTCAATCAGTTATTGAATGAACCAGCTGACTTGCTTGTGGAGTTATGAGGGACTTGTTTCACACATTCCCGAGCCACCAAAATACACATATGAGCGAATTTGATTGTTGCACAGGTGAATGTCAAATGATCTTTGGTAATCTGAAAATAAACGTCACTTCACAGCAAGAAGGTCATGAGTATGAATTCAGCTGGGGCCTTGAAATGTGTTGTTCTCCCTGGATCTGTGTGGATTCAGTCCAGGTGCTCTGGTTTCCTCCCACAGTCCGACCAAATGCAGGTTAGTTGAAGTGGAAACTTGCCTAGCTAAACTGAATTGCCAATTGGAGTGAACATGAGCATGGATGAGAGTGTGTGTGTGTGTTTGTGTGTGTGTGTGTTAACAGATCTAGTGAGGACCCTGCCTATCACTCAGTGATGACTGGGGTTGACTCCATTTCACCCACAATCAAGCACAGCAGAAATGGGTGTAGAGGATAAACCTGTGCTGACAAATTACGGTAACGCTAATCAAGTAGAGAAACAAGTCCTCACATGCGAAGCAAGCGCTCTACCATTTGAGCTAATTCCGCTTAAGACTGTCTCACAGGGGCATCTTATCCATTGCACAACCTTGTGCTTGGTGCTTTAAGGGTCAAAAATTTCTTATCCAACTCCAGAAAAACAATTACCTTGGAGAATGCGGGCATCGATCACACTACCTCTCACATGCTAAGCAATCGCTCTACCATTTGAGCTAATTCCCCTTAAAGACATGGGCATCTTATCGATTGCGCAACGTCGTGCTTGGTACCATAGGGGGAAATAAGTCTCTGAAACTGCTGAAACAAAACTCTCTGGAGAATGCAGGCATCGGTCCTGCTTCCTCTCGCATGCTAAGCAAGCGCTATACCACTTGAGCTAATTCCCCTTAATGAGTTTACACAGGGGCATCTTATCGGTTGTGCAACGTCGCACTGGGTACAATAAGGGGAAAAAAGTCTGCGAAACTGGCGAAACACAAGTCTTTGGAGAATGCAGGCAGCGATCCCGCTACCTCTCGCATGCTAAGGAAGCGCTCTACCACTTGAGCTAATTCCCCTTGATGAGTTTACTCAGGGGCATCTTATCGATTGTGCAACCTCGTGCTTGGTGCTTTAAGGGGAAAAAAGTCTGTGAAACTGCCGAAAACACAAAGTCTTTGGAGAATGCAGGCATCGATCCTGCTACCTCTTGCATGCTAAGCAAGCGCTCTACCACTTGAGCTAATTCCCCTTGATGAGTTTAGACAGGGGCATCTTATCGATTGTGCAACCTCGTGCTTGGTGCCTTAAGGGGAGAAAAGTCTCTGAAACTGCCGAAACACAACGTCTCTGGAAAATGCAGGCATCAATCACGCTACCTCTCGCATGCTAAGCAAGCGCTCTACTACTTGAGCTAATTCCCCTTAATGAGTTTACACAGGGGCATCTTATCGATTGTGCAACCTCGTGCTTGGTGCTTTAAGGGGAAAAAAGTCTGTGAAACTGTCGAAAAACACAAAGTCTTCGGAGAATGCAGGCATCGACCCCGCTACCTCTCACATGCGAAGCAAGCGCTCTACCATTTGAGCTAATTCCCCTTAAGGCTGTCTCACAACGGCATCTTATCCATTGCACAACATTGTGCTTGGTGCCATAAGGGTCAAAAATTTCTTATCCAACTCCAGAAAAAAATTACTATTGGAGAATGCGGGCATCGATCCCGCTACCTCTCACATGCGAAGCAAGCGCTCTACCATTTGAGCTAATTCCCCTTAAAGACATTGGCATCTTATCGATTGTGCAACTTCGTGATAGGTACCATAGGGGGAAAAAAGTCTCTGAAACTGCTGAAACAAAAATCTCTGGAAAATGCAGGAATCGATCCCGCTACCTCTCGCATGCTAAGCAAGCGCTCTACCACTTGAGCTAATTCCCCTTGATGAGTTTAGACAGGGGCATCTTATCGATTGTGCAACCTCGTGCTTGGTGCCTTAAGGGGAGAAAAGTCTCTGAAACTGCCTAAACACAACGTCTTTGGAGAATGCAGGCATCGATCCCGCTACCTCTCGCATGCTAAGCAAGCGCTCTACCACTTGAGCTAATTCCCCTTAATGAGTTTACACAGGGGCATCTTATCGATTGTGCAACCTCATGCTTGGTGCTTTAAGGGGAAAAAAGTCTGTGAAACTGCCGAATACACAAAGTCTTTGGAGAATGCAGGCATCGATCCCGCTACCTCTCACATGCGAAGCAAGCGCTCTACCATTTGAGCTAATTCCCCTTGATGAGTTTACACAGGGGCATCTTATCGATTGTGCAACCTTGTGCTTGGTGCTTTAAGGGGAAAAAAGTCTGTGAAACTGCCGAAAACACAAAGTCTTCGGAGAATGCAGGCATCGACCCCGCTACCTCTCACATGCGAAGCAAGCGCTCTACCATTTGAGCTAATTCCCCTTAAGGCTGTCTCACAACGGCATCTTATGCATTGCACAACATTGTGCTTGGTGCCATAAGGGTCAAAAATTTCTTATCCAACTCCAGAAAGAAATTACTATTGGAGAATGCGGGCATCGATCCCGCTACCTCTCACATGCTAAGCGAGCGCTCTACCATTTGAGCTAATTCCCCTTAAAGACATTGGCATCTTATTGATTGTGCAACCTCGTGCTTGGTGCCTTAAGGGGAGAAAAGTCTCTGAAACTGCCGAAACACAACGTCTTTGGAGAATGCAGGCATCGATCCCGCTACCTCTCGCATGCTAAGCAAGCGCTCTACCATTTGAGCTAATTCCCCTTAAAGACATGGGCATCTTATTGATTGGGCACCGTCGTGCTTGGTACGATAAGGGGAGAAAAGTCTCTGAAACTGCCGAAACACAACGTCTTTGGAGAATGCAGGCATCGATCCCGCTACCTCTCGCATGCTAAGCAAGCGCTCTACCTCTTGAGCTAATTCCCCTTGATGAGTTTACACAGGGGCATCTTATCGATTGTGCAACCTCGTGCTTGGTGCCTTAAGGGGAGAAAAGTCTCTGAAACTGCCGAAACACAAAGTCTTTGGAGAATGCAGGCATCGATCCTGCTACCTCTCGCATGCGAAGCAAGCGCTCTACCATTTGAGCTAATTCCCCTTAAGGCTGTCTCACAACGGCATCTTATCCATTGCACAACATTGTGCTTGGTGCCATAAGGGTCAAAAATTTCTTATCCAACTCCAGAAAAAAATTACTATTGGAGAATGCGGGCATCGATCCCGCTACCTCTCACATGCGAAGCAAGCGCTCTACCATTTGAGCTAATTCCCCTTAAAGACATTGGCATCTTATCGATTGTGCAACTTCGTGATAGGTACCATAGGGGGAAAAAAGTCTCTGAAACTGCTGAAACAAAAATCTCTGGAAAATGCAGGAATCGATCCCGCTACCTCTCGCATGCTAAGCAAGCGCTCTACCACTTGAGCTAATTCCCCTTGATGAGTTCAGACAGGGGCATCTTATCGATTGTGCAACCTCGTGCTTGGTGCCTTAAGGGGAGAAAAGTCTCTGAAACTGCCGAAACACAACGTCTTTGGAGAATGCAGGCATCGATCCCGCTACCTCTCGCATGCTAAGCAAGCGCTCTACCACTTGAGCTAATTCCCCTTAATGAGTTTACACAGGGGCATCTTATCGATTGTGCAACCTCATGCTTGGTGCTTTAAGGGGAAAAAAGTCTGTGAAACTGCCGAATACACAAAGTCTTTGGAGAATGCAGGCATCGATCCCGCTACCTCTCACATGCGAAGCAAGCGCTCTACCATTTGAGCTAATTCCCCTTAAGGCTGTCTCACAACGGCATCTTATCCATTGCACAACATTGTGCTTGGTGCCATAAGGGTCAAAAATTTCTTATCCAACTCCAGAAAAAAATTACTATTGGAGAATGCGGGCATCGATCCCGCTACCTCTCACATGCTAAGCGAGCGCTCTACCATTTGAGCTAATTCCCCTTAAAGACATTGGCATCTTATCGATTGTGCAACCTCGTGCTTGGTGCCTTAAGGGGAGAAAAGTCTCTGAAACTGCCGAAACACAACGTCTTTGGAGAATGCAGGCATCGATCCCGCTACCTCTCGCATGCTAAGCAAGCGCTCTACCATTTGAGCTAATTCCCCTTAAAGACATGGGCATCTTATTGATTGGGCACCGTCGTGCTTGGTACGATAAGGGGAGAAAAGTCTCTGAAACTGCCGAAACACAACGTCTTTGGAGAATGCAGGCATCGATCCCGCTACCTCTCGCATGCTAAGCAAGCGCTCTACCACTTGAGCTAATTCCCCTTGATGAGTTTACACAGGGGCATCTTATCGATTGTGCAACCTCGTGCTTGGTGCCTTAAGGGGAGAAAAGTCTCTGAAACTGCCGAAACACAACGTCTTTGGAGAATGCAGGCATCGATCCCGCTACCTCTCGCATGCTAAGCAAGCGCTCTACCACTTGAGCTAATTCCCCTTAATGAGTTTACACAGGGGCATCTTATCGATTGTGCAACCTCATGCTTGGTGCTTTCAGGGGAAAAAAGTCTGTGAAACTGCCGAATACACAAAGTCTTTGGAGAACGCAGGCATCGATCCCGCTACCTCTCACATGCGAAGCAAGCGCTCTACCATTTGAGCTAATTCCCCTTAAGGCTGTCTCGCAGGGGCATCTTATCCATTGCACAACCTTGTGCTTGGTGCCATAAGGGTCAAACATTTCTTATCCAACTCCAGAAGAAAATTACCATTGGAGAATGCGGGCATCGATCCCGCTACCTCTCACATGCTAAGCAAGCGCTCTACCATTTGAGCTAATTCCCCTTAAAGACATGGGCATCTTATCGATTGGGCAACGTCGTGCTTGGTACGATATGGGGAAAAAAGTCTCCGAAACTGCCAAAACACAACGTCTTTGGAGAATGCAGGCATCGATCCCGCTACCTCTCGCATGCTAAGCAAGCGCTCTACCACTTGAGCTAATTCCCCTTGATGAGTTTACACAGGGGCATCTTATCGATTGTGCAACCTTGTGCTTGGTGCTTTAAGGGGAAAAAAGTCTGTCAAACTGCCGAAAACACAAAGTCTTTGGAGAAAGCAGGCATCGATCCCGCTACCTCTCACATGCGAAGCAAGCGCTCTACCATTTGAGCTAATTCCCCTTAAGGCTGTCTCACAACGGCATCTTATCCATTGCACAACATTGTGCTTGGTGCCATAAGGGTCAAAAATTTCTTATCCAACTCCAGAAAAAAATGACTATTGGAGAATGCGGGCATCGATCCCGCTACCTCTCACATGCTAAGCGAGCGCTCTACCATTTGAGCTAATTCCCCTTAAAGACATTGGCATCTTATCGATTGTGCAACCTCGTGCTTGGTGCTTTAAGGGGAAAAAAGTCTGTGAAACTGCCGAAAACACAAAGTCTTTGGAGAATGCAGGCATCGATCCTGCTACTTGCATGCTAAGCAAGCGCTCTACCACTTGAGCTAATTCCCCTTGATGAGTTTGGACAGGGGCATCTTATCGATTGTGCAACCTCGTGCTTGGTGCCTTAGGGGGAGAAAAGTCTCTGAAACTGCCGAAACACAACATCTTTGGAGAATGCAGGCATCGATCCCGCTACCTCTCGCATGCTAAGCAAGCGCTCTACCATTTGAGCTAATTCCCCTTAAGGCTGTCTCACAGGGGCATCTTATCCATTGCACAACCTTGTGCTTGGTGCCATAAGGGTCAAAAATTTCTTATCCAACTCCAGAAGAAAATTACCATTGGAGAATGCGGGCATCGATCCCGCTACCTCTCACATGCTAAGCGAGCGCTCTACCATTTGAGCTAATTCCCCTTAAAGACATGGGCATCTTATTGATTGGGCACAGTCGTGCTTGGTACGATAAGGGGAAAAAAGTCTCCGGAACTGCCGAAACACAACGTCTTTGGAGAATGCAGGCATCGATCCCGCTACCTCTCACATGCGAAGCAAGCGCTCTACCAATTGAGTTAATTCCCCTTAAAGACATGGGCATCTTATCGATCGCACAACATCGTGCTTGGTACCATAGGGAGAAAAAAGTCTCTGAAACTGCTGAAACAAAACCTCTCTGGAGAATGCAGGCATCGATCCTGCTACCTCTTGCATGCTAAGCAAGCGCTCTACCACTTGAGCTAATTCCCCTTCATGAACAACAGGATGAGATAAGTTGTTCTTTTTTAACACTACTGTAGTCTGTAATTCATTAAAAGCCTGTCTTTATAATGACTAAATGTATTGTTATTGTTTGTTCCCAAATCTCACCCCGTCTTCTGTTATTGGTGTGAAAACGTTTGATAGATGACTCCTATCCTATGACTCCTTCATCTCTGATGTTCAGTGACACATTGGATTGTGAAAGCGCCACTGTCAGTCATCGCGGCCTGCTCAGCGGCCTGTGTGTGTCACAAAGTGTGTGTGTGTCTGTAAATTGTTCATGCTGTTGTGTGTTGTTGTTGTGTGTGAATTTGTTTGCATTGTAACACACTGTGGGATGAATGAGTCCTTCGCTTCTGATCAGAACCACAGTGCTAAAAATATTTGGACCGGATTGAAACGTAATCATTGTTCACCAAATGATGGAGTTCAGGTTTCATGACCTGTTTTTGCTTTGTTGTGAAACTGATCTGAGCAAAGATTTTTCTGATCCAGACTTTGTCCTTCAGTGATGAATGTTGATTAAGTTTCATTGCTCCATTTTGGACATTTTACAGTCAACTATGTATTTAATTATTTAATGACATATGACCTTAATCATGTTTGCTGCTGTTTCACATAACCAAGGTAGCTAGCTAGCTTGCTGCTAACAAACTAGCATTTGCTTCTTGTTTTTATCTGATAAGAAGACCTGTCAGGTTTCCAAATTGAGAAGCAACAAGACATTCCTCTCACTATGTCCCGTTTGGCAATTAGTTAAAAAACACTTTTAAACTGTAACTCTCAATAGCCGCTCTGTGTTGACTTAGCAGTGCAGATGCTAGGCTAGCTCAGAGTAACAACAATGAGACTGTTTATCCCGGTGGAAGCTCGTATAGTTATACATTTATTTAAAATGAATGTACAGAGTAAAAGTGTTTATTGCTGAGACTGTTATCCCTTATGTATTTACAGACGTGAAAACCAAATACATCTAGTCAAGTACTACATTAAAGTTCAGTTTTGAAGTACTTGTACTTTACTGTACACTAGTTTGTCCATTTTGTAACACTTTCTACTCCTTTAACTCCACTACATTCATCTGAGCGTTTACATGACAGGGTGAAAACCTTGTATCTCCATATTTGGATGAAAAGTGTGTTCAATTTGGGGGATTTTTATCATTTAATTTTTACAAATGGAGGGGTTAGTTACTGAAGCATGTATTATGACAGGGAACCTTCCTCTTCTTTACTGTTTAGAAAACCATATCTAACTGAAGTTTTCCTGTGGCTGTGTTTTCCGTGACGTGTCAGTTCACGGCAACAAGCTGTGACGAAAACTCTCTCCTGGCTGCAAACGTCCATGCAGCCTATGTCTCCACGTCTCTGTCACGTGCCGTCTCCGCCTGTGACACCCAGCGGCGCAAATATCTTCAGGCAGCCTGTCACATAAATCCCACATCCTGTCCAGCTGCCGGAAGTTTGATGGCTCCAGAATTTGGCCCTGACTTCACAGACGTAAGTCTTCCGTGGAGAGCTCGCCTCACCTTCACCTTCACCTTCACCTTCAGCAGTGATGCATGGAGAGATGCTCTGATTGAGCCAGAGTTAATTGAATTTGGTGAGTAAAGGTTTGAGGGAAGAGAGGAGGGAGAGGGTGACGGACATGAGCACACAAGCAGGGACGAGGATGATGAATTTGCCTTTGGGGAGAGGCTTGATATTTCACGTGCAGTAGAGCATATGGACTGTTTTCGGAGGGTTTCGTGGCCTCATGTTGTTTTGGTTGGAAGGGGTGTAAGAATGTGTGCAGAGACATTTACGCTGAGACAGAATCTTGCGTAACACTTCCATGTGCTTTGCTGGGTGATTGGCTGTGTAGAAACCTGCCTTGAATGTTACAGGAGAATTCAGCAGTGTAGAAACATGAATAGCAATGTGAATAGTAAATGTTGGTCTCTGTAAGCTCAACAAGATGCTATATGTCTGCTCTTTGTAGGAGCTTCATCCATTCAGAGAACTCCAGAGGACTCAGTTAACCAAGGTGGCTCCTCTGTATGACCAGAGGAATCAATGCTGTATACTTGCAGCATACACGTGGCCCACCAAAATCTACCAAATTTGAGAATTTGTAGACTTACTTCACAAGTGACATGGTTCCTCTGTATTCTTCTTTATAGGCTACAGACTTCTAGACTGGCCACCTTCTTGTCTGAATAGGGGTGGGATACAGAAATAACATTGTATCTGTATATTTTTACTTGTAAAACAGAGGAATGGAAGAAGTGACAGGATGAGGACAATTAACCCCACCTCTCACACACACACACACACACACACACACACAGACACTGACTCATCCTGCCTCATCACATGGGAAACAAAACAGGGCCATCGTGCCTCTCACTAAATCACTACTTGTGTGTTCCTGTGTGTGCGTGTCTACATTGATGTGTGCGTTTGCTGTTTGCAGATATGAGGCTTCTAAAGATAACCTGGGATTGAGAGTCAGTGATGTGAGAGCGATCAGATGAGGTCAACAGGAACTCGGATCAGGGAAGTTTGTCCTGAATCCCAGTGAGGACATCAGCTCTGCATGTGTGGGAGTGCGTCCGGTTTAGTATTTATTGTCGGCAATAAAGTTAATTCCTTCGAGCCGGATTTGAACCAGCAGAGAGAAAAAGGGAGAAAGGGAGAGGAAAAGAGGAGAAATTTCTCCTGACCTAACCCTCCATCACCAAAGCTTTATATGTTGATTTGGATCACAAATTATTTTAAAAAAACGACGTAGTTTTGTATTTTTCTGCTTAGGGGGGAAGAAAGGAGAAAAATGGGGAGAAGAGCTGTTGATCCTGATGTTCCCAGTTCGATTCCCACCCTTGGCATAAATTGAGTTGTTCATCATATACTGAGAGGTTCATTTTTTCCCCCTGGAAATCAAATAATTGAACTTTAATTTACGACAATAATAAATTTAACAATAACAGAAAACATGAAGGAAGAACAATATAAACATATTTACAACACATATATTTAGAAGGTGTCCAGTGTCCATGCATCTGGGAGGGGAGGGGCAGAAGGGGTGGCAGTGTGTCGGGCTGGGACAGGGGGCTTGTGCAACAGCTTCAGAGTGAAAAATGGTGATTGCAATCCACCCCAGCTTCCTCTGGTCATCTTACCAAGTATGAAGGTGTAGCCCCGGCAGTGGCATGCTGAACTCCTCCAGGCTCATCCTGGAAGACAACAACAAAGAAGAATGAGTTTATTGCATAAAAGAAAGCTGTACAAAAGATGACTTACAACAGAGCCAGACCAATAAATAGATGTAGCTTTACTCACAGAGGCGACTGCCAGGGAGATTTTAATAGCAGAGGTCCCCACAGAGGATGGAGCGGGGCTGGTGGTCCTCATAGAGGATGGAGCAGGGGTGGGGGTCCTCACAGAGGATGGAGCAAGCATGAGGCATTTTTCAATCTGAAACGATCAGAATCAGTATTTAGCCATGGAGTCACTCAGTGTACAGTCCTTCACCTGAATGATATTATCTGCACCATTGTATTGTCCAAGTTACCTGCATAGTAATGACTGTATGATTTAATAATGTTGATGCTAACCTTCTGATAGAGATCCTGCCACTTCCACTGCTTTGGGTTTGGGGCTTCTGGTGCTCTTGGCTGACACGGGGCAACGGCGCCGCGGCACTATTGGCTGAAATGGGGGGCAAGCTCTGAGCGCGGCGTGATTGGCTGACGCTCCAATCTTGACTATGCAGCAATAGGCCGACGGTCCAATTTAGAATGGCCAGCGCGTAACAGCGATATGACGCCGAGAGTAGACTGTCCTGAGCCAGGTAGCATCGAAGGATATATGTGTTAGATTTGTTCTATTCTTATGATCTTTGAAAATATGAAATATTAGGGTACAATCAATTGATTGATCTATCTAAATCCAGTTGATAAATCATTATTTACCTAATGATGATGCATGGCTGGATAACGTTGGACACCTATTTATAGCACAAAAGACAGTCATGCCTTTCATCTGCCCTCATTCTGATCCATCCCAACTCCACACATCACTCCACATTGTCCTCCGGGACGCTGTAGCCATTGGTGCACACAACATCCCAGTAAACAGACAGATGACTGCAGGCTGCAGGACACACATATTAACACGCACAGGCAGACAGGATAGTTTGGATGGAGTAGCCAGGTCATGGGTCAGGGCCACAGAGACAATGAAGGTGTGCAGAGGTCAGGAAAATCCATAAGATCTTTCCCACTCCTCTGCCCTCTTCCTGCATTGCCATGTTCAGGAAGAAGGCACAACATGTTCATGAGTGGAGCAGCCAGCCAGGATCAGCCATGACTCAAACCTGACTTTCTGCTGTGGAACGTCATCAGTTTAGTGAGACCTGTGTCTGCGTGTGTTGACGTTAATGTGTGTGTTTGCTGCAGATATGAGGCTTCTAAAGATAACCTGGGATTGAGAATCAGTCATGTGAGAGCGAGCAGATGAGGTCAGCAGGACCTGCAAGCTCAGGGAAGTTTGTCCTAAAGCCAAGTGAGGACAGCAGCTTTCTCACTCTCTCTCTCTCTCTCTCTCTGTCAACTCTCTCAATTTCAATTTCAAAAACCTTCATCAGCAGATCACATAATTGCCAAATCAAAGTGTACAGTGGACAACAATAATATAAAAAATAAATATGAAAACAAATTATAATAATAATAAACACTCAAAAGAACAATTAAGTATACATGTGAAAAAATATGTGTATGCATATGCTACAGTAATTCTACCATATACACTATTTTTGCATGTGTGTGTCCCTCATCTGGTGACGTCATAGACCCATTGGCTTGCTAGTTTGCTGCTTTATTGTCGTCTCCCTCGTGATCAATTGCACGTCTGACTTTTGGTGAAGTTTGAACGTGTTGGAACTTTTCGAAGTATTGTCCTCTGACGGGCGTAATTTCACACAGGGAAACGGTCCTCCTGCTCCACGGCTGTGGTTAGGCGTTTCTCGTAGAATCTCTACTGCTCTACTACTCTGCTGTTTGGGAAGCCGTGCTTTCTATTTACCTTGTCTGTGTGTTGCGTTTGTGTACGAGCACGTGTCGTCGGCAAAAAAAACTCCTTCGAGCCGGATTTGAACCAGCGACCTAAGGATTTCTACGTCACCGCTACAGTCCTCCGCTCTACCAACTGAGCTATCGAAGGGTACACACGTCACCTCGTGAATTAGTCTTATAGATACCGTACAGTACAGGGGGTCCAAACCTGACACTATTCAACCTACGCAGCAGTATAACACGACATATGGCGTTCGAACAACAACGGCGAGGTACTACAAATCGTGTGAAGTAACAAAAATAAAAATGTTATTGGAGAATGCGGGCATCGATCCCGCTACTTCTCGCATGCTAAGCGAGCGCTCTACCATTTGAGCTAATTCCCCTCTATCATGCATGCCCCGGGCCGCAGCAAGACTTTCGCAAATGCAGGACTGTAGTCTCTCCCGTGTTTTCGTTCTGTCCTCTTCTCTCTTGTTTGTGCTTTGAGTCCTTGGGTTGCCATGTTTCGGGGTAAATACGGGCCAAAGCGCAGATTTTCCGAGGACATGTAAACACAGCATGTTTACGTGAGTGAAGACGCAATTCTGGATCAGCCGTGACTCAAGCACATGTGACGGAGGTGTTGCGGAACATCATCAATAGACGTGACTGTGTGTGTGTGTGTGCGTGCGTGTGTGTCCGTGTGTGCGTGCGTGTGTGTGTGTAGAGAGAGCGTGCATGTTTGGGTCATAGCTTCTGTCATAACCTCTCATTGTGTTGATGGGGGAGGGGAATTACGTAATAACAAGAAAAGGATTCATGTTTCTGGCACGTGTGTATGTGTGCGTGTTTGTGTGTGTGTGTTAATATGGGGAGATGGTGTATCGGCCACAGATGAAGACATGACTATCCTCAAAATCACCAACACCCCCATCATGGCTGTTGCTGTTGTACTGACGTGCCAGAAGATGTTTGTGACTATTTCTCAGTTTGTTTGTCAGTGTGTGAGTGTGATTTGTTTGTCAGAGCAAGAGAGAGAGAGAGAGAGAGAGAGCTGCACCTCCACAGCACATAGGAAACAGATGGAGCATCAGGCTTCAGGCAGACCTCTGGGTCAGGACAAGATGACAACATACTGTATATATGATGTGGAGTGCTGCGTCCAAATGTGTGTATAGTGGGAACGCCGTATGTCACTGAGGAATGTACTAAACACATGCCACATCCTCTGTTATCTACTTTATGTTAGATTACATTTATCATATACTGAGTCCAGCCGTTCTCCTTCCTGTTAAATGTTTGATGATGCAAGAGTTTTAATTTTCATGATTCTAGTGAAAAGAAACCTCGTCTAGTTGAGTCTAACTGACATCAAAACGGTGGTGAAGCTCGTTGGGATGAAACGCCACAACATCCTCTCCGTCTCTCCCTGCCATCCTTCACCCGCCGACCTTCACCCTATCTCCTGCCATCTCAGCAGCCATTTGTCTTCATTCCCTCCATCCTCCTCTCGCCCTTCTCTCCTCCTGGCTGGGCTTTGTGTCACCCTCCTCTCCTCCCCCCTCTGAGCTCCTCCGCTCACCCTCACCCCTGCCAGTTCTCCGTGTCTATCATGAAAGAGAATTTTCCGGTTTTCTCATTCCATTTAAGCTCAGCCGGCACTAACCCATTGTGCTCTGATGTTCCTCTCAGGCAAGAGGTCTAAATCAGGCGGGGAGAGGACGGAGGGAGGATTGGAAGGAGAAACCAGAGGAGATGTGAATGGGGGGGAAAAGGTGGGAAGGATTAGATGGAGGATGGGTAAGAGAGGAAACCAGGATCTGGACTCAAATATAACCCCTGACCTGAACAGCTTTCTGAGGTTTTTAAAAAAATGTCCCTTCTCCTGTCCCCTCTCTCCTTTGTCTCCCTTCAAGCTCCATCTTTACGCCTAAAGATGAAGACAGAATTGGTGGGTGCAAAGTGTGGAGCGAAGACGAGAGCGAGTGCTTTATAACAACACGTTTTCACAGAAAGTGTAAGAGAAGGATACGCGTGAAAATCTGTCACAGGTTGGCACTCAAAGCTGTAAGTTTTAAAGGCTGTTTTGAATAAATGAGTCTTCGGTTTGATATCAGAGGGGAAACTATGGCTGCTTGTTGGTTAGTATGTGTGCCCTTTGCATCCTTATCATGCAGTGAAGGTTGAAACTCCTCTTCATCCTCAGCTTTCCACCAGAGCTCAGCAGGTTTTTGGACCACAATATATGAATAACCGCAGCTATTTAAAAATCAGTCCATTACGATGACAGACCGCATCCCGCCCTCACCTTGCTTCGCAGTCGGAGTGCCTTTGAGCCAAACATATCTCGTAGAATCAAAGGCAAAAAGGCAAACTTTGGTCTCATCCCGCCATCAGACTTTTCCCCCCACATGGTTTGTGCTTCTCCTTGAACATTTAGACAGGCTTGAAGGTCTTTTTTTTTTTCTTCTAAGAAGTGACATCTGTCGTGTCTCGTCCCCTGCAGACTGCAGCAGAAATGTGAAAGAGTGTCGTCCCATGCAGAGAGACACCAGCTCCTCACAGAAATCCCTGCAGCTCCTTTCATATTTCTAAAGGCCTCCCAGATGACTTTCTCCTGTCATATAGTGAATTTCTACGGTCTATATTCTGGCGTCCATCTATGTGTCTGCGTGTCTGTCTGTCCACAGCAATAACGTGGACAGTTGTAATACGAATTGGATCAATTTTGGCAGGTTAATGGGGTAAACTGAGGGAGTCACGAGTCGCCCTACATGTCTGCCAGCTCCCTCAGACGCCCCCGCTTGTCAACATGCACATCTCCCACCATCACCCTTCACCTCGGCTTTTGTTCTTCATCTGGATTCCATCTCTGGAGGCTGATGACAGGAGCGTCTCTGTGTCCAGAGCTGCTTGTACTTACACTGTCAGGCTCGATGTCATTTTTTAATATCCTGTTTTAATCTCCGTCTCCTCTGTCTGTCAGTCCCTCATCTAGAAGCCTATCTTGTCTTTTGAAGAGGATGATGTTGCCGTCTCAGCTATCAATGACACGTCTGTATCGTTTGCCTCAGCAGCGTCAGAGGACAGATCAGAATTTAGTTTTGTGTGCGTTGGCTTTGAGTATCACTGCTGTGAAGGACACAGTTTTGTCTTGATAACATTTCCATAGCCATCTGAAGTACTACAGCTAGGGGGCGTTTCACCTTCCTCCAGATGTACACGCACTTGGATTCTGTAGTAGCTGTTTTGGTTATAACCTTTATCTAGGTGAAGCTGGGTTGTAAGCTTCTTTATTTTCCTTGGCAACTGATCCCCGAGAATCCCTAATGAGTGGACCCAAACTCATTCACTGTACAATCCCGTGGTTGTACAGTATGAGCTGCCCGTCTTCCTCTTGTCTGTTTGCTGGCTGATCCTGATCCTGACGCAGGGAGAAATGAAATGTCAGCTCATGAAAAAGTCTCCACATGTCTTCAGATCCTGTCTTGATACAAAAGCTGGTGTTGTGTTGTGTTAGTGAGCATATAGAGAGCAGTTTTCACTTCTAATCGGATTAGTGTGAGTATTTTGCCATCAGTTGGAGGGAGCACCACACACACACACACACACACACACACATATATACACACACACACGCTGCTTTCCTCAAGGCCGGCTTCCCAATATCATCGTCTCCTCCTGTGCTGCAGGCCACATGCCTTTGATGACTTTAATCCCTTGTCTAAATAAATAAAGGTGAGGATCAGTAAGTGTGAGTGATGGTGTACACATAAACCCGTCCCTCCCAATCCTGCACTGGCTGCTAAGCCCAGCAGATCAAGTAAGGAGGCAGGAGGAGTGAGACGGGGTGATGTGACTCACTGCGATCACTCCAGCCTCACAGCGACCACAGCACGTCAACCCGCTCTGTTGATGTTGCCAAGTCAGATGTTCATCTGCTCGTCTTTCTTCATCTGCTTATTCAGAGGACAAATGTTTAATATGTCGCGTGTGTCTTTTTATTCAGCGACGTCCTTGTGTAGAGTTGTGTGTAATTATTTATTGGTATGTATTCATTTATTTCAGTCAGTGATAAAACATAGAAATCATGTAAATTGTTACATTTATGCAATATTATTCATTATTCGTAGTGGATGTTGACACAAAGCTTTCCCACAGAGCCTTGATTTGTATGCAGGAGCTGTGTTTACATGTGCGGGTTGTGTGCAGTCATGCATGACCTTTACATTGAACATCTGTGTGAAGTCTTTGCGTGCATCTATGCATCATATGTGCATTACGTAGACCTTAACAGATCATTTTCATCGTACAACAACATCTGAGTGAGAGCTGAATGGGCAGTAAATGTACTGAGCACATAAAGGAGCCGGCCAGCATTCACATGGAGCTATTTATAAATCTGCTACTGTGAGTAATGTTGTTTTTCTGTATTTGACCACAAGGGTTTCAACAATGCCAAACACTCACATTTTTAAAAACAGCTCACTATCCCCTTCCACACGTTTGCTGTTTTGCAGTCCTCCAACGATCCTGTGTGTACTCTGATCCTGTGCAGGGTCACGGAGAGGCTGCAGCGAGAGGCAGGGACACGGTGGACATGTTGAAGCATATGGGGACAGACAAATTCAATAACACTCGCATGCTCCACTAAATGGCATTTATAGTTTCCAATTCGTCTGGGAACGGAGGAAACACACACAGTGGGTGGGGCGATGCAAACTGCTCCAACATGCCACCCACGTTAAGCATGTACAGTATTTACAATACAATATAGCTATACAGTATATATTGTACAGTATATGAGATGTGTTTACACTTTCACCTCACCCAGCGTCATTCTGTGATGGCTGCTGCCGTCACTTTAGGTCTTCTTTTCCATTAATCCAATCTATGTGAGAACCTCCAGCTGTGTAACTCCTGCAATACCTGCATTCACGACTCCAATAGACTGTAGTCAGCCCTGCCTGTGGGCAGATTGCATGAAATATCAAAAGCAAAAATAATTATAATTTGATGTCGGAACGTGCCGGTTTGGCAAATTCTTTCTTTTTATTCAATTTCACAGAGATTACCATTTTGAATTACTATGTTAGGTTTGAACCTATTCAAGGGTTGGAGCTTTGAAGTTTGAAGGATATTTTAAAGAAATGCAGGTAGGCTGCAGGGCCTCGCTAAGCCGCTGACAAAAAGACAGAGACGTGCTCTGTCTCTGCTGATCCAAAGGGACTGGAAAAGTAGGCCAGGCTTGCTGTCACACCGCTGTGAGGATCAGGATGCTCAAGTTTCTGACTTACGATCAAAGTTCCTTTTAGCACGTCAAGAATCTCTCACAGAGAGATTTAAAATATTCCACAGACATAACATGCAGGTTATATTTAGAGACTTCAGGCTTCCGACTCAACCAGAAGCTTTCATTTTTTTAATGAAATCATCTTCTGTGGTGATGGGAATTGAACCCCTCAACACGTCTACCCACAACGAAAAGACACACAGATAATCCTGCTGGAGACCTAATAAACATACCGATGACGTAAGAGAGATATTTTGGAGCACAGCTAGCACGTGACGCACTATATTATGGTGAAACTGAAGCAGGATAAAATCATCTAATACTCATTTCAGCTCCCAGAGGAATTCTAAAGGAATATTTATGTTGGCACTTTGTTGTGGTAATATTGCACGAGCATTCCCTAGAGGCCACAGCGTTGCTCTGTTTGAAAGATGCGTAATTGCCTGTGCAACACATCAACTCTTCATCTTTTCAGTGTCGTTCTCACTGGAAACGAGCGCCGTGTTTAGATCAAACACATCCTGCTGGAGAAGCATCAGCAACTGAGCGCAAACATCCATCATTACCAAGAGATTACCCCATTAAACCAAAGTTACAGGCCGCAGGTCAACAGACAGTCACTTGGCTAATTTGCGCTCATTTCCGATCGTTGCGCTTTGCTCTTCTGTGCTCCAGCGCGTAAAATGACCCTGAAAGTCACTGAGGCACCAAAGCACCCAGGGGACTCTATGGGGGCTTGTCACGTGTGTTTGTCATGTCTGACTCCAGCAGCAGTGAGTTCAAGTCAGGAGGGCGAATCACGGAATCCCGTGCAGCCAACGCGGCCTGACGCACGCCCCTCTCTCCCGGCCGGGGGGGGGGGGGGGGGAGGGGGAGAGAGACGGACGCATGGGATTGGTGAGTTCAACGCCAAACTTGTTGACTCATAACTGAGCATCCTGCGCGGCGCGGAGCGGAGCGGAGCGGAGCTGTCCACGGCCAGTAGTGCTGAAACCGACGCTTCAACAGACGCACCTTCAGCTCCCCGACGAGCTTTTGTTTGTTGTTGAAAGTATAAGATCCCGGGCTAGCAAGCGTCGTTTGGCGGATATCGATCCATCCCCAACGCCACCGCGTCAGTTGTCCAGGAGCGCATCTACCGAACCGATCTTCCAACTTTCTGAACCGATCTCAGCAGAGGAGGACTCACCGGGGGCTCGGCTATGGCTTTCATGGTGAAACACGTGGTGGGGGGTCAGCTGAAGAATCTGACGGGCGGTTTGACGGAGGAAAAACCGGAAGGAGAGAAAACCGAAGCCGGCGCGCAGGGGATGACTCAAGAGGAATTTGAACAATATCAGCAACAGTTAGAGGAAGAAAAGTAAGGCATAGAATGAATAGATGGATGTTGTGATTGTGATGTATGGAAATCTGGAAAGCAGCGTGTGCGCGATGCGTAAATATGATGAAGGCTCCCAGTGCACCGTGCGCTTCTTTACGCATCAGTGCCATAACAGGGAGGGAGACGCTCCATACACGCGCAGCTGCTCCTCTCGCCCTGCAGGGAGCTCATCTCCGGCTCCGAGCTTCGGCTGATTATGTTTGTAATTTGGGAACATTGCAATAATATTGTTCCACGGAAATGAGTGAAGGGATTCACACCTGGGCTGAAAGTGCTCATATTGCCTTGCGCGTTTATAATATAATGGAATCTGTCTGGTGTGGAAAATGAAAGTGTCGGTATTATGTGCGCTCCTATTACTTTGTGCATGTGAGTGCGTGTAATTTTCCATATTTAGACTCTGAGGGAAATGATGACATCACAATATGATTCATTTATACTTACAGCTCATTCCAGCCTCTTTGTTATCTGTGAGAGCTTTCACCTACTTAGTTTGTTTCTCTCCTTCTGATGTGAGTTGATTACAGGTTTATTCTTCGCTGCATATATCAGCTCACAGTGTTGATCTCCTGAGCAGATTGGAGGACAAATTGAATCACTGCTACGTCAACAAGGTCATTCTGCTAAAAGAGTTCATCCACTACTGCAACACAGTATTGATTAGTGTGGCGCTTTCCTCAGAGCAGGACTCCATATCCCATATCTGCTGGTTTCAAATTCACACAAATTCACATTTCTGACAGGGAATATTAGATTCTGGTGCTGTTTTAGTGTGTAGGACCCAAGTCTGAGACAGGCAGGGTGTATTCTTATGCTTTTCACACCCAGATTATCCATCTGTATCTGATCCCTGAGCTTGGCTGTTGGAGCTCAATTCCACTACAGCACCAACACCTACTACCTGATAAACGCTCCTATCCAAAGTGCTTTACACATTTCAGGATTTTGACACACACACTTTGTCTTTATGCAAACTGAACCCTGAATACCGTCTGAATTATTTCCACACTCTGCCCACTGGAGGCATGAGGAGATGCTCTCTGCTTGCTACTTTAACACTGTGCAGTCATACAGTGACCTTCAGTGGAAGTGAGTTATTAGTCAGAGGCACTAAACATGAGCGTAGATCACAGAGAAGACCGTTCTGCTCGGATTAAAGGAGAATAAGATTGGGGGGGTTGGGTTGCTCATGCTGCCATGTCACATATAGACACTTTATCACCGTCAGAGGCCACAGTGACAACCTCGGCCATCTGATGTCCTTGAGAGGGGAAGAGACAGAGCTTGGAGCTCTGCCCATTGGCTGCATGCGAGCGCTGCATGGGCCTGCATGCGTTTAGTGTTTCATGTTAATGCAAAGTGAACTCAGGCCTGCACAGACAGCACCATTAACGCTGTACATCTCCACACACAGCTGACCTTCCTCTGACACTTTGGGCACACACGCTCGGTAGACCGCGCCCGTGGCCCCCTCGGGTGTCACGGAAACCTTTAGCTTGTGCTGCTGCTGATTTGATCCCTTTGGTCGTTCAATGTGACCTCTGTTCTTTGCTCTTTATTTCAAGGTCTATTGATATTTAATTTGAAGTGTTTAAAAGTGACTGCGGTCATTTAGTGATTTAGTTCATCTTCTTCCTCTTCTGCCACAAGCCATCCAGTCCGGTTAATTAAATTACATCCCAATTTGCTGATTCATTACATTGGAGACCTGTCTTTTCTAGCAAGGGAGTCAATTTATTAGGGGCAATTATGACCTACTCTACAAGCCCTAAATATTCTAATAACATGCAGGAGAGAGAGACTTTACCAGCGGCCTGCCATCTGCTGGGAGCAATCACACACTGCAGGATGGATTGAGGCGGCGGTTCATAAAGGAAACACCTTGATATGATGAAATTGTTCATAATTAAGTGTAATCATCTTTCCGGTGGTTGTTGCTGGATGTGTAGCAGTTTGGAAATCTTAATTTTCAATGCAGCCCTTATACCATAGAGACAACATGTTGAAGGTGAGGTGAGCCCAGGCTGTGTGTGTGAGATGGTTCGCCAGCTGTAAAGGAAAAGAACATGTGGGGGGTTGTTAGTCTGTCTGCAGTTAGTAGGTCACTTCCACATTCCTAGAGGACCAATATGACCGGAGAGGAGCAGTGGCCTGGTAAGGATGGTGCATCTGGGACAGCTGAACGTGAGCAGAAGCTTCTGTTTCTGTCCCCTAAGGCATCACTGCTGCGTCGCCCTCAGCTGGCCCCAGAGTGTGTGACGTTCACTTTAGAGCAGAGATAATGACACTATAGGCTCCCCGATCCTCAATAACAGGGCTGAGCATTTTGATCCTGGAGGTGTAAACTCAGCTGGAGCCTCCCGATTGTCTTGGAAGTGCTTAATTTTCAGGTTCAGCGTGTGTGTAATTAGACGCCACAGGCTTGTTTTGTGTGATATTCCCATCTCGCTTCTGTGGAGGTTGGATGCCATTTTAATCTTCCCCCAATTTAAGAGGGTGGACAGCTGATTAAAGGGAAACGTTTGCTGCTGACCGAAACTGAAATCATCGCAAATTGTATCTTTAATGGCATCTGGGATACTTAACCCTCACCCCCCAACCCACCCCACCCATCCATACTTACCCCCACAATTTTCTGCTCCTTTCAACACAGGCAAGAACGAGAAGCCAATTTTGCTCAGAAGAAAGCCGAGAGAGCCACAGTCAGAAGTCATTTCCGGGATAAATACAGACTACCAAAGGTAAACCAGCAGCAAATCCTGACTATGACTCATGTTAAGAGCACACAGGATCACCACACACACTCTTCATGAACTGTGAATCTGGTTCTCTCTCCTGCCCTCCTGGGTGTGTTTGTGTGCATTTTTATGTGTTAATTTCTGTGCGTGCATGTGTGTATCCACCTCAGAATGAGACTGATGAGACCCAGATCCAGCAGGCCGGGGACGATGTGGTGCTGCCAACAGAGCTGGCCAAGATGATCGCCGAGGACGGCCAG
Organism: Genypterus blacodes; assembly: GCF_046128005.1. NCBI lineage: Eukaryota > Metazoa > Chordata > Actinopteri > Ophidiiformes > Ophidiidae > Genypterus > Genypterus blacodes. The sequence goes on from NW_027466879.1 coordinate 12,006,060, forward strand.
GAGGAGGCGCACAAGCAGTCGGTGCTGGGTCAGCTGTCCAACATCCAGAATGTGGACATGGACCAGCTAAAGGACAAAGCCCAGGCCACGCTGGAAGACCTCAAGAAGCAGACGGAGAACTGCAGCCTCATGTGATCTGGCCAGATTAGAGGTTTTACTTCAGAAGCTGAGCTGCTCTGGAGGCAGAAATCCTTGTCAGTAAAAATAAATGTCGGCATGGTCGGCGGCATAACTAAACTTTTCTTTTGAACAGAAGCAACATGAATGAACAAACGAACGAACAGCTTCTGCTACTCATTCATACTTTTTGCTGATATTTTGAATTCAATAAACCTCCTCTGCCCTTTAAGAGCTGCAGTGAGATGACAGCATTTCTGCCTCCAGAGCATCTTGTCTCGTTTGCATCGTCGGCTCAATCATTTACACCAGTGGGTCCAAATCCTGGTCCTCTAACCTTCCCGGTTGAGATAAAGTCCAGGCACCAAATCTCGATCAAGTGAACCCGCCTGATTTATATAATCAAGTGCAGGTAGAACAGAGAGAGAGAGATAGACCAGGATTGGGAGCCACAGCTTTCCCCTCCTTCCCTTGAACCTCCATCACTGTCTGTAACTCACCTCTTTCCCACCAATGCTGTGCTGGTGCTGATGCTCAACTTGTTCCCTTCTGAGAACCAATCTGCATTTCGACAAAGAAGGAACTTGTTCCCTTTTGGTCCATATGAAGCTTAGTCAGCATTTTTCCTTCTAGAAGGTTCTGGTTGTGGAGCATGTTGCTGTTCAGCAGCCAAGGAACCAAAGGGAGTTGCAAGGTGTGTTTCCTTGAATTTGTTAATGCTGGGAAACGACTTTATGCTCAGAGAGGTGATGACATCATGACTAGGTGTACATTATTCTATTGTGGCTATGGTGCCACAACAAATTGATGGAAATGCAGGCTAGAAAGCACTTTGGTTCCATTGATGCTGAACAGAACTTGGTCCAGAACCAGAAGGTTTTAGGTGGTAAAGCAGCAACGGTTCCCTTCATGCCACACCAGAATGTTTGTTTGGCATGGGAATCGCTTTTTCCAAACAAAGCACAGTGTTTTTGTGGCTCTTATTGGCTCCAGCACAGACAGCGCCCCCAGTGGAGAGAGGCAGCAAAGCTTCAGCAGGATTTCATTCCAACCAGGAGCAGTTCATTTCACTGATGAACCTTCACTGAGAGCTGCTGTAGTTTCTGGTTTGAATGAAACTTTTGCACATAAAAGCCTGAAGTTGGCTCTTCTGATTTTTCAACATATATAAATATAATATAGCAGTGATTCTGAATTTCTTGCAGGAAATGAACTGAAGGAGCTCTTAAAGGAGTTCTTATATCCCCACACACAAAAGCACATAATCTTAGAAATAGGCAATAGTCACGCAGAGCAAAACCGAGGCTGAGTTTTGTCATAAGTAGCTTACTCATGTTGGCATCCTGGTGCCCTGATGAAAGCTCCCTGCCAGCTGCAACATTTCTAGTTTAATCTTTTCCTTGACATATCATAATAAAGGCTCCCCCCTTCCCCCCCCCCCCTCCCCCCCCTTTCTGCCATGTGCCTTGGACGTCCGTACAAGGTTGTCTTCACTATTGCTCCAAGATCTGTAAGCTACTTTCTACAAACACAGACCTCTTTTGTTTGTTTCTTTTTCTTTTCAGCTATTTTTTTGCAAATGATTTGAAGGGATTGCATACGCGGCCTCTGTGTTTCGGCCCTTGCAGAGATCAAACTTGTGACTGTGTTGTAAGTATTTACAGCTAAGTGTGTTCAATAACTGTGTGCCCAGACTTACCCAAGCACACATATCATTTATATAGGGAGTAAATCCGTGTGTGTGTGTGTGCCGCATTCAGTGGTTATAGGAGACGAAAGCTGCTCAGAGTAGAGAAATGTAAACGCTTTAGAGATGTTAAGCCAAAGCCATTCATGAACAATATTAAGGAAATGGCACAAATATGTATTCACAGTGTGTGTGGTGTGTGTTTGTGTGTGTGCGTGTGTGCGCGTGTGTGTGCGTGTGTGTGTGTGTGTATAACTGTAAAGCCGCCATACAAATATTTATTTGTAAAGATGTAAATGTTCAAGTATCTGCGGTTTGCCTATACCCAAACAGCTTTTACTCACTCTGGGTCTTGGTTTTTGTGCCGGTGTTGCCGAGTGTCATATGACCTCTTTGACCTTGTTCTTGTTCTCATGACCCCCTCTGTCTCAGTGGTGCTGTTTTTGTGCTGGTGGATTGGTGTTGTTTAGCTGACGTGATGTGTCGAGTGTTCCCTTTGTTAACGTTGTCCTTCGGCTGAGAGTGCTGCTGCTGGTGGGATTTTTTTTTTTTTTTTACAGCACGCGGTCATTCCAGGCATACTGCCTAACCTGCTATTTTGTCTATTTTTATCCAGAATTAAGTGGAGGTGTGGGAGAATCAAGAGCAGATGTTGCTGTTGTATTACACACATATGCAGTATTATTTTTCGGGATATCTTTATGTGGCATTGAGGAGGAATATCAGCTTTGACCTCACATCTGACCCCGACTTTGAGCCCTGTTGTGGTTCTGCTGCCAAATCTGTGTCTTTGAAAGTTTTCATTTTAAACATTAGGACGGAGCTCTGGGGTAAAACATTTGGGGTAAATCACTTCCTGTACTGAGCTCTGAGAGGAGCGTCTGCTTGCTGTATGAGCCACACAGAGGCAATATCTCAAAACAGCTGTTCTCATTATTATAGATCACAGCACTGGTAACATTATGATAACATGAAATGAAGGCGATGTGCAATAAGTTTTTGTTCAACAGATCATGTGATAGTATCAATGGGTGGAAATGAAGCCATAAAGCGTTCTGTTTGCTGTGTGTGAATGTGTGACTTATATTAATAATAATTCATTAATTCAATAATAATTATAGCCCAATGTGATTAATGTGGTGTCATATTTCAGGGTGTTGCCACGGTGATCAGTGCGTTCTCATTGTTTGGCTGTTTCATTGGTCACTTGTTTCTTATTTTGTCTGTCAGAGTATTGAAGTGGTTTTTGAGTTTAAAATGCAATAAACAGGTTTTTAGGATAAAACCCTTTTCAGTGTGGTTTTTATGTGCGTGGATTCTACAGTCTGAACACTAGGGGGAGACAAAAACACACCCGCAGCACACTGATAGAAACAGGCTGTGGTTAGGAATGTTGGCTACCTTTACATTAGTTCAGTTTTACATGTCATACATTTTTGCCAATTTATGACATATATGTGCTTTTTTTGAGCTGTGTGTACAAAACAAATCTGATTTTATTCGACATTAGTCTGCATATGTGCTCCCAGATCTGATTATGAACAAAATTATAGTAACTGTCTTATTGAGGACTTTAAATTAGGTTAACAATCTTGTAACAATATCTCACAATCACACAATATGCACCTTTACTCCTGATACTGCAGTACATTGTAGAGATAATACTCCATTTTGAATGCAGGACTTTGACTAGAAGTTGAGTTTTCCCCATTTGCTATTAGAGATGTTACTTATATGAGTATTTCTTCTTCACTATATATACAGAGGATAATTCATAGACCTTTTTTAGTGTCTTTATTTGTGTCTTTATTGTGTGTAGGTTGATGAATGTACAACTGGAAGAGGACAAACTTACAACACAGAAGTGAATCTTTAATTTGGCTGTTCTTCATTTTACAGACAGGTTGGTCGGATCCTCATGCTCCACATGTGTTAGGTGTTAATTTTCAGTTTTATCACTCACGTTGAGGTCTTGAATAAATATCAGGTCGGGCATCCATCTGGTTTTGTGTTGCTGCTTGTGTGAAGCTGGCACAGCCTCTCTGGGGGGGGGGGGGCAGGCCAGCAACTGCTTTGTAAAAAAAATCAAGTTACTTACCATTTCAATGCAAGCAAAGTCTGAGCTATTGGTAGTTTTCGAGTGTGTGTGAAAGGAAATAGCTGTAAAATATATTGATGCTGAAACCTCTCTCCATTGATAGGACTCAGTGCGTGAACAATCTTCAGCTTGGAAAGACATTGGGCCACTGCATGGCCAATCTGACACAATTGGGGTGAAACGGGCCAGAAAATACTATTCTCTCCCATTCTCCTCTATCAATCAGGGCTTAAGACTGAGCAGAAAGGGAGGCAGGAGAGGGAGAGAGGGGGAAAGCCACAATTAGTGAGAACTCCTTCACGCAGGGGCACAGTTATCGTAGGCTTCCCTCCTCTTTTTGTGGCTAAAAAGGAACAGATTTGTTTTTTCTGTGCTGAAAACTCGAGGAGTGCAGATGTGAGCTTCTTGCAAAGGAATGTGTCTTATACAAGCCCCCCCTCTGCCTCCCCCCTTTTAACTTGTGTTTTGCAACAAGAGAGCAAGGGGTGTGTGTGGGGGGGGGGGACCACACAGATTCTGGCTTCCATGCAAGAAAAATTATAAACATTTTCATCTTAACCTATCTGGGGGGATTTGTGTGCCAATGTGTGTTGCTGTAGGCCTGCAAATGGGTCCCACGGCTGACTCCTCAATGACGACCAATCGGTGTCCAGGGCTGTAAATGAGAGAGAGAGAGGGGGGAGGAAAACTTTCCTTTCTTTCTCCTGCAGAGGGAGGGGTGAAGGGGGGTGAGGGGGGGGGGAATGCTCTGCGGACCGTGAAGCGTAACAGCGAGAGGAGGGACAAAGACGCGCATAGCGGGACCGAACGGGACAGATAGAAACACGTTTTAAACAAAAAAACAAAACAAAAACAACTCCGAAAATGTGTGGATATTACTTGTAGAGAGAAAAGTCGCGGAGTTGAGCCGAGTCGAACCGGACAATGGCAAGGAAGATGCGTTCAAGTGTAAAAAGTCGCTCCGCGTTAACTTTGGATAGCGCGTCTCCACCGATGGCAACGAGCGACCGCAGGAATACAACTCGCACACTTTGGACCTTTGGATCTTACACCGGGGATATACTGGTTCACGCGTGGTGATTTCCTCCCGAGTCGGATCTCTCGAGTTCCACCACTGTCGCAGAGAGAAGAGACAGACTCCACCAACACGCACAGTTTGTGGCTCATTTCCCCCCCGAGCTGAAAGTGTTTGTTGTTGGCTGAACTAGTTGGTGACGCGCTGCAGTTGTGAAGTTCACAACTTAACTTTGTAAACACTTTGTTAATGTGTGGATTCTCTTCATCCTAATGTGCCGACCTCTCTCGTGGAGAAAGTGTGCGTCACCGAACTTCATCCAAGCATGAAATGTTGGTGCAGCGCCCTGGCACTTCTCCCATGGGTGCTGGTGGTCTTAGACGCCCACCTAATCTGCTGGCAAGCGCTGCTCCGGTGCCACGACGAGCCCGAGTGTGACCTCGCCTACGGTCAGTACTTAGCCGCCTGCGAAGGGAACATCCGGGGAACTCGGAGGCAATGCCCGAGCCACTGCATCAACGCGCTCATCAGGCTCAATCACACCCGGAGCGGGCCGGAGCTGGAGACCTGCGACTGCGCCCGGGACCCGGAGTGCCTGAGCGCCAAGCGGGCCATCGAGCCGTGCCTGCCCCGCAGACACCCGAGTGACGCCGGGGGGATCGGCTGCATGGAGGCCCGGCAGCGCTGCGAGGAGGACAGCAGCTGCCACACCTCCCTCACGGCCTACTTGTCATACTGCGGGCAGCTCTTCAACGGCAGGAAATGCTCCTCCAGGTGCAAAGCCACCATTCAACAGATGCTCTTCATCCCGAACGGCGTGTTGCTCAACCGCTGTGTGTGTGACGGAGTGGAGAGGCCATTCTGCGAGGTGGTCAAGGAGAACATGAGCAAACTGTGCTCCATAGGAGACCAAGGCGTCATCTCAGATCAGCCAGATGTGGACGAGATCTATGAGGATGAAGACTATGAGCCCAGGAGTGACAGGGAGGAGGCGTCTTCTCCGGAACATTCCTCCGGATCACGGCTGCTGTCCGGCTTCACGCAGCTTCTGTTTGTTCCTCTAGTGTGGACATTGTATTGAGACAGGAAGGCAAATATTGTTTTGATGCCCATTTTGAGGAAATCTGGTTTCACTTGACCTCCCCAGGGAGCTTGTAATCCTTTAAGATGTGGGGGATTCAGTGACTTGCTCCAGGACACTTGGGTAGGGCAGGAATTCAACCCAAGTCTGCTAGATAACAACATTCTCCTACAGTACTGAGGCCTTTGGTGCCACTCTGTTGTGTTATTGTAGGTCGTTCCCAACTACACAGTTTGAATTGTAACACATCTCATACACACACACACACACACACATTCTGAAAACTCTTCCTCTTGGAGTTGTGATCTAAATAGTTGCACATCCAACCTCAGTAATGTGTCCAACTGAAACTATTCATGCTTTTACTAGGTTCAAAAGGAAACAATGACAGATCTGCTTTCCTGTGATCAGGTGAGAAAGTGAACCAAATGTGACTTCCTGTCGGAGGCGTGTTTGTTGTGCGTCTTCAAATAGCTCCTGTTTGTTTGGTTTGGGTCCAGAGCCTCTTGAAGCTGTGGCTTTATTAAGGCCTAAGACAAACACTGGACCCATCCAGACTGTGTTTGCTCTCCTCCTCTCCATGGCAGGGGGGGCCTCCGCATTGTCGGCAGGAAAACCGCACTTCAAATATTTGCAGGAACAGTCAGGGCACAAGCCAGGCGACGGGATCAAGTAGTTAAATGAAGTGAAGCGGCTCTCCAGCACTCCAGTCTGCGTTCCCCCCTCCCCCACACCGGATTGTTTTATTGAACTTCTCCTCAGAATCCCCCCCTACCACCCCCTAAACCGCCACCCTTTCTTCTCCTGCCCGCCCGCCTCCCCCCCTCTTCACGCCTTTTAACACTGTTTTTCACGCTAACACAGGAAAGGCCTGATTTTACTGCCGGCGCGAGTGTGTCAGCACACACAGCGAGTGGTTTACCTGCCTCAGATGGCCCTGGTTTGTTTGTTAGGAGCGCAGGATTCAGCTGAAGACTCTCATTGGTCACTGTGTGGGGGTGTTAATTGGTGTAAGCATCATCACCTTCCTGTATACAAACAGCGTGAGTCAGGAGGAAGATGAGTGTTTTGTTCAAAAGTGGCAAAATGAAGCACATGTTGCACCATTCAGTCTAAAAGGGAAAATGAAGGAGATGAAGAAGAATACAACAATACCTGCATAGTGTGTGTCAACCAATACTCCGCTCAGATAAGTGTATGGATCGTGTTGCGTCTCACACAGCGTCTGTACGTCAAACAGAAGTAAAACTCACACGCTCTCTATTCAACCAATGGACCAAATACAGATGAAGGTCGAAGACGCTGTATGCAGTCCAAGGATTTGAACCAGCAGCCTCAAATGAAGCTATTTTAAAAGGGAAGGTGAACCGCAGAGTGTGTTCACGTTGCGTCTATGCCACTTGAAATTGTGTCTAAACAAATTGAATGTTCTGCTTATGAAGGTTGAGAATGTTTCTAGCCGATCACGTTGCTGTTCATCGTGACAAATGTTGATAAATGTTAAATTATGAAACTACCATATGAAGAATGTGTATATAGTTTACATTTATATACAGAAAAAAATAAGCCATTGTCTGTCCACTGTTGCGTAAATGTATTTAAAATGAAGTCCACACACACACAAATCGAGCTCATATTTTGTCCAGAAACCCTGACTTGACTTCTTTTTTTCCCCCTCTCATCATGTTGGAACTTCGCATTACATCATTTCACCGTCTTCCATATGGATCAAGTTTGTAATAAAAAATGTTTATAAGCCAAGTTGTGTAATAATTTGCTTCTTTCCTCCCTAAGGGAAAGTGATGAAGAGCAAGTGTGTACCTCTGCAGCCTCGCCAAGCTACTAGACTCTAGTTTAGGGCTCAGGGTCGATTTTGAACATCTGTGGAGTGGGAAAGAAAACATTTAGTCAACTCTTATTAGTTTAGTGCCTATTCATTCGTATTTGCTTGCTGTATTATGCTCATTATCCCGGATAATGAACAAACAGCCGGCTGGGGTTTATTCTCTGCTTGCTCAGTAATCAGCAGATGTAAAAACACAACAGCACTCACTTAGCATTAACACTGACTCATGATGCGTTCACTTGCTTTACATATGTCGCTTAAGTTCTTGACAAATAGGACAAAAATGCCAACTTTATGATGACGAGCCAGGAATGGAACACATAGAACACCGGATCCTTCCTACAGATCTTAATAGTTACTTTGGACAAAGGCCACAGTAAGCCCTTCATCTTTGGTCACATCTCACTTAACCATTTGCAAACGTGCAGCTTCGAGACCTCCGACACGACCAGTCCTCCCCTAACCCCCCCACCCAAGAGCTTCTGGGAACAAAATCAAAACAAACATAAGCAGAGCAGCCTCGGGTAAGTGGGGGAGTGCGAGTAGGGTGTGTGTGTGAGTGTGTGTGTGTGTGTGCGGGGCGGGGGGGAAAGGGGTTACAGAGGCAGCACTGTGCAGGAGCCCATTTTCTAAATTATCTTTATTCAACATTTCTCTGAAACGCAGTCCCCCACCGCCACTGAACACACACACACACACACACACACACACACATACGCACACACAGCCTGACCCCAGCGCTCATTTACCCGCTCCAAAGTAGGAGTGACACAGGGATTTGGGAGGCTCTTGTCTCTCGTCTGTACAATGTTCCATTCATGGCGGCCACGTAGCCTGGGTGAATGGCTCATCTGCATGTGTTTTCAACGGCGGAGTAAAAGGCACCCAGTTCCTTCAGGTCAGGGACATAAGAGATCCCTACATGCAGATGAGGTTGAGGTCGATGGAGCTCCGCCGTTGTCCCATTAGAAGTATTGACAGAGCCCTGAGACACAGAAGGGCAGAAGGATTAAAAGCCAATAAATGGGCCCCAGCAAAATGGAGGACCAATTACAGCCACAATGCTGTAGGTTGCGGTGAGGGAGAAGAGTCTCGGGACGTCTTGGTTGTCACGGTCTCAGTGTTAGAATCTTCCTATCTGGACTTCATTAACAGTGAGGATATTCGGCACAGTTTTGTTTGTGGGGGGCAATGTAAACTGGCACCGCTTCAGGAACCAGCAACAAAGCGAGCACAAGAGTCCAAAATGTGTCCTCAGAGTTTTCCTGGCAGCGCTCGCGTCCTGATTAAAGCGATGAAGCCGAGCCAACATCATGGGCACCATCTCGTCTTTGAGAGGTTAATGGCGGAGGCCTGGTTTCTTTCTGCACAGCTTCTGCTTCGCATTCACTGCAAATTCACGTATTCCCACCTGGGAGCTGCCGAGTCTGATCAGTGTCACTGAGCGAGTCGAAGTACTGGCGCCATGGAAAAATACTTCTATGCCATCGTTTCAAAAGAAATAATAACTTAACTTTACTCATACTTTTTAGAAAGACACTTGGTGATTTTGATGCTTTTTGATCAGTAAAGCATCATCCTCTTCTCTCCTCTACTTCATTAAGTGCTTGGAGTTGAAAGTTTTAAAGGTTTTAAAACTGAAAGTACAAAAGTTTATGAGTGAATCTCTGAAAACATGGCCATTATAAACTGCGTAAAGAAAGCAGAGTTTATGAGTCTTAAAGTGCTGTGTAGTTACAATATTCTAGCTCTGCTCTTTTTATGAACAGCGTACAATGAGAGTAAGAGTGTAATTATGACGAGCCAGTAGTGAGGAATGCAGCTGTGGTCAGAGACACGAGTCCTCTAAGAAAAGCTGGACCTACCACGTATAGGACAGCAGCTCAGAAACTAGACCACTAAATTAAATAAGAGAAAATCACAAATGTCTACTGAGTTCTGGTGTGTATTTCCTGGATTTTGCCAGACATGGAAAAAATCAAAACCAGTTTAAATCTAAGTAAGACATCATATACGGTAAAGTATCAGATGTCCTCATTTCCCCCTGCCTTCCTGTCACCTCCCTTTGTGGACGCACGCCAGCCCGTTTCTGCCGAGCGAGTGCTCCTTCCACATGATGATGATGATGGTGATGGCGCAGGACCAACGCCGGAGCTCCCACGGCGACGCATAAATCTTTCCATAAGTCCTGGCCTGAGATGAGGCGCGTTTGCTTTTCTGTAGCGGCTTCACTTTCAAGGAAACGCAGACGACCAAGAGGTTTCAGAGATAGGTAGATTTATTCCCCGCTGATTTACTCCTTTTAATAAATAATTTAGAAAATCACATGTGTATAAAACATAGTAATTAAGACAAACATACACAAAATAAGTCCATCAGTTGTAGATCTGAGATGGGCAGACACGTAAACACCTCCCTCCTGTTTCAAGTCTTTACTACAGTGACCATAAACTATATTCACAAAGTAATTAATACTGAAATCTCCCTTTTCCAAAAAATCAAATCAAGTCCGCGAAGACCTACAACAGCGAGGATTATCGGCTCCCCCACCAACTGTTCAGCTTTTCGCCGTTTCACAGAGGCTTAGTTATGAAGGCTTTGCTGGAGCGGCCAACCGTGCGCCGGTGCCAAACCTACCAACATGCAAAGTCTAGAGTAAATAAGGCCGAAGCCGCACCTCTCCAGTTTTCCCCTCATTGCGGTGGAGTGAACTCCATCAGCGGGGAGAGCGCGGTGAGCTTGCGGCCGGCCCACAGCAAAGGGTAATGACCTGGGGACAACGAGGGGTTTGGAACGTTTGGGATGTGTCACAACCTGTGTGACACATCCCAACGTTCCCAAACTCCCCTCCTGGATAAATCTCTCTCTCTGTGTTTCTATGGGTTTGCTGGCTTCTTTTGAAAAGCGTGGCGGTGACGCAAAATGCCACCGTCTCAGTTTAACTCGTTTACCATGACAGTGCAGTATTGTCATACAAGCTGTCGGGAGCATTTACATATGAATGGTTAGTCGGGACAGGAGGAGGGATTTGAGGCTAAGTGGTGTAAAGAGCAGGGAGACAAACTTTCACATTCAGCAGCGTTCAAACTCCCTAAGTTCACTTTTTTTTCCTCCTCCCCTCCAGCTGAAGCTGATTTGGTCTACGAGCGTTACAGCATCTGGCACAATCAATCAACGTAGAGCCATGTTTTGCTGCTGATTGTAGCGTTTGTGAGTTAGTAGGGAGGATTATCCTAAGCAGGCATCTGGTCAGGTGGAGGCATCAGTGACCGACAGGCCGCCGTCTGATGTCGACGTCCCCGGTTTGTTCCAGTGAGTTTACTGCAAACAGCAAGCTGAGGAATATAAAACGACTCGTTAGTTTGAAGTCAACGCGGCACTTTGGAAAACAAGGGAATGTCAAAGTTTCCAAATAAGAGGTTAAGAGGGGAAAGAACGTTCCGACGCGTTATGAGCGGTTGTTTTCCAGTTTGGGTTGCAGCAGTAGATGTATAAGAATTGTACCAAACTGTAAAGCAGCGTGATGGTTCTCAGTCACATCAGCGCGGTGTGCTCTAAGGTCACCAGACACAGATGGGCGTTGCTGTAACCCCTGGAGTACAGCTGCTGTTGGACCAGTGCCAGGCAGAATGGCTGACTGTGGTGTGGCTGCATTAAGATAACAGCAGCAGCAGCAGAAGGAGAAGAAGCCACGTTCTTCATGAAACTTGAGCGTCCTTCACAGTCCCCCCTCCCTCCCCCCCTCCAATCTCCCTTACAGCCATTTTTTTATCCATAATTCCCCAGGAATTTCTCACTGAGAACAGGATATTGTCTGGGCTTTGGGTCTCCGCTCTCCATCTAGGAGCTGAGCCCAGTAAATCCTGAGGAATTAAGGTTTGTGTAGATTTAAAACAAGGAAGTTCCAGTGTGTTAGGAATGGAACTTTAGATAAACGCTACATATGGACATGGTCTTCTTAGAGACGGGGGGTGCTGGGTTTTTTTTTGTTTGTCTGCTTGCGTTTAAAAGCTAGTTTAGCCTTGGGTAGCGGCAGGTTTCACTTTCATAAGGTGGAGTTTACAAGAGGGCAGAGGACAGCAGAGCTCAGGACCGAATGAAACCAAAGAGCCTGCAGGGGAAGAGACAGGCTCATATTTTACTGCTTCCACTCCGGGGGAAATTCATTGCAAACTTCAGGCGGCTATTTCTCACTCAACCCCCCCTCCGCCCCCTCTCTCTCCCCTCCATACACCAACCCAGACACAGAGAAACACTTAATGGCTGTCAAACTCACTGCTTCTGACAGAGTCTCCCAGAGCTTCTCTCTCCAGACACACGTCCTTCTGCGTCTCCTGCATCTGAAACAAAGCAGCACATTCCCGGAAATCAGCCGAGACAAGCGAGAACTCGACACCCATAGACTTTGCGTTACAGAGACAGGAGCGCCGAAGGGACCGTGGGAGGAAATGTACTGTTTGCCGAAGCTCACGAGGGCCGAGTCAGCAAAAGATGATAGTGAGAATGAAAACATGCTTACCTTGATGTGCTTCTTGAGGTATTCAGCTCGGCTCATGAGGCTTTTAATCTGGAAATGGACAGGAATTTTCAGACATTAATGTTTTGTTCTCAACAATCAGACTCGGTGGATGTTTCTCATAACGTCTCCTCTTCTCTGTCTTCTTCTGCAGCGTGGAAGGAAGTTTGTTTGAGCCAGATTCTCCCTCTTTCTGTTTTTAATTCTTGTGTTTTATTTAGGAGGAAAAGCTGTCAGACAGTACACATGTGTTAGCAGTAACTGTTGGTATAATAAGCCCGAGGGAGGCCTTTAATGTGGTCACCGGCGCTTTAGTGATGATGGAGGCTTTTGGCTGCTCCTCGTACCTTGTTGTGTCACCGCTTTGTGTCGCAGCATAACACCGGTCTGCTCGGGTAGAACTGGATTGACATGACAGCGGATTGGCTCGCGTAATGTGCCTTTAAATACCAATCTTTTTGTGGTGAACTAATCATTGTGCCCATGAGTTTACAGTCAGACCGAAACCTTTAATCAGAACGCCTTTAATCACAAAGCACAACAAACGCGGAGGAAATCTACACGGCTCAGGATGGCACAGGGCCGCGTTGCTAACTTGCAGAGTTCGGCGGTTCGTATGGACGCACAGGCGACATAAAAGCTCCTACAAAACACTAAAATCATTCCGCCTAAATTCAGCTGTAATGACACGACGTTAACCTACGATGATCAAAGCTGCGGCTCACATGTGATGATGAACCGTGACGGCAGCTTTGGGAGACGTGAGGGCGCTTTGCTGTCGATATGAACGCACATGGAGGCCAATCATGGCGGCATGTGTGTGTGTGTGTGTGTGTGTGTGTGTGTGTGTGTGAGGGCTCTTTTTGGCGCTCACACGCACACATGCTTTCCATCTAATCCTCCACCCCGGCCTCTCTAATGCAGCGTTAGATTATTACAGCCGCATCTGAATTTACTTAAGACGAGCACCCATAAAAACTTCAAATAGGGAGGTCTGAGCCGCCTCCCCTTTCTTTTTGTGAGGGGGTGGGGGTGAAGGGGGGCTGTTGGTGAAATTATCTGTTGTTGGCTCAGTTACTGGCCAAACAAAGAACAAACAAAGCAAAGGGCTGCGAGCAGGATGGCACACATGAACGAGGCCTTTGTGCGAGCTGTCAGAGTGCAAATATGAACGCCAGCTTTCGGTGTCTCCATTCCTTAGAATTATAATCCCTGCACTCTGATATAATTACAACTGAATACTGTAATGGAATATTATTACAATGGAGGGGCACTGGTTGGTTCAATGACCCAGATCGTAACCAAAATTCAATATTTCTTCAGGCATTTTTCCCGGCACATGTGGAGCCGTTAACACTGAAAGAATCCCGTCTACTTGCAGAAACTTCGAACTTAACTACAAGTACAACAACGGGGTTAATTACATTGAAAAGTTAACATAATCACTTGCGAAGGGAGGCTCCAGCTCATAGCTATATACCATATGTATACGGAGCAAAGTGGAGAGGAGAGGAGGTAACTATCCAACCTATAAAGCAGACGTTGATCTATGTGTATGGAACAGCAATCTGGATGATGGATTATGTTATTTGGATTTTACGCCGGGGAAACATGCACACGTGACTGCTGGGGGGGGAGAGAGAGGCTGGTTGGTGTTGTGAGGGAGCGTCCGCCTGCCCTGGGAGGTACAGATAAGTCATCCTCACCATGAGCACTCAGCCAGAAGCCTTCCCACACACACGCACGCACGCTCACCTCGCTGTGCAGTAGCTCTCTCCTGCGTCCCTGCGGCTCGGCTGGTAGGGAAAAGGAAGCAGAGAATAGAAGAAGAAGAAGAGAGGGAGAGAGAGAGAGAGAGAGAGAGAGAATGAGACGTGTTTGTGCAAGTATGGAGGTCATTTTCACTAGTGGATTGGTTTTTCGCTGGCGTGTTCACTCTCGGGGCTCCTGGGTGGTTAATGGCTCTACTAAATGTAGGCCAGGGTTTTGTCAGTCAGACTGGGGCTCTCTGGTGAGCGAGGCCTGGTTGGGAACAAAAGGTTCTAAACCAAACAAAGAACCAATGTTTCCTACCCACAATCCCCTTGATGCTGCAAGCTGAGCCACAGAACCAGACCCCCCCCAGCACGCGCGCGCGCGCGCACACACACACACACACACACACACACACACACACACACACACACACACACACACACACACACACACACACACACACACACACACACACACACACACACACACACACACACACACACACACACACACACCTGATGCCCTTTCAAATTTGGATAATACTGCAATCAATGCTTTTCATTGTGTGACTGTAAATAGACTTCATAACAATGTAGTGCAGTTTCCCTCATCAATAGATAAATAAATGTGAACATGCCGCCACCATGAGCCACAAAACCACCTAGAACAACTTTATTAAGTCATTCAAATGTTGTTTTCCCATCTTGCCAGTATCAAACTACTAAAAAAGTCTTGGCTGATGAGCAAAGCCTCAGATAATACAAGATGGATGGACGAGCGCCCTCTCATCTATTAGGGAGATAATAGTTTTTTTATTTGTTTCCAGTGTGTAATAACAGAGAGATGAAGTGTGTTGTCTGAATGGGAACCAGATGGCAGGGCTCTTATACCACACACACACACAGGGTGCTGGCACGGGTCTCATCCCAGCTCAAAGCCACATCTGGATCGTTCCATCCCACCTCTTCCATTAGGCCGCTCTTCTAAATGAGCTCATGAGCCCGCCAGCCTAATGGACGCCTGCGCCGCAGACGGAGCGACTCGAGAGTCTTTGGGTTCCTGTTTTGTTCCTCGCTCCGTCCCAAATTAAAGTAATGAGTTTAGGTTCTGTTTGTCTCTCTCTTTGTGTAAAATCCTACCTGCTAGTGCGAGCAGAAGCTCTCCTAAGCACTGTTGGTACAAATCCAGAGCGTCCTCCTGATTGCTCCACATGCTGTCCTCCTGCAATGACAGGGAGGAAATCAGGCATCATGGGTTTAACCTTTTACTTCTGTTTGTTACAACAAATACTGGATGGTAACCTATGAATGGGGAATAGGTGGTTTGTTATTTCTTTCTGTCTTGCGTCTCCCTGCCTCTGTGCATCTCAAGCAGCAGTAATCCCATCTAACCTTAGCTATGGCAGTGGCGGCCATCTCCAGGGCAGCGAGCAGCCGGGGTTGATCCCGGGACATCTCTGCAGGTGGAGGAAGCAAACAGAAAGAGCCTGTCTGAGTCCTCCCTCCAGGTCAACTACCAGAAATAGAATTGTTCCTGCAAGACATTACTGAGCAAGGATGTTGAGATGCTGAGTTTCTTAGCGAGAGGAAGAGAGAAGAGATTCATCCAGTGTTGGGCCAATCAGCATGCCACACTCAATACAACTACCCGCACCACTCTTGTTGTGCTATTAGTCTTGTCTAGACGGGGCTAATGCTTACACATGGCAGCCCTGCTTTGGCTCTGGGCTCCTTCATTACCTCGGAGGACATCCCTGGAGTTCTGGGCCTCCTGGAAGCTCAGTCTGTTGTCGGAGGCCACCAGGGCTTTCAGCTCCTCGGCTCTGGACACGTACTGGCGGACCTGCGGGGAATTTCTCTTACATTGACTCGACTTAATCATGTCAACTGCGCCATATGCTCCCCATCCACACAATCTGGTACTCATAAAGGAGAATTCATTCAGAGTAAAAACCACCGGAGTGTGGAAAACAAACCAGAATCACAACAGAAAGTAATCCAACTGTGAGTGTTTTCAGTCTCGCTGTACCTTCTGCCTGAGGGCGTCTTTACGTTGTCGGTCGGCCTCATCTAGGAAGGGACGAGAGAGATGTTTTGGTTGTACATTCAGTCAGTTTACTTTTCCAGTTTATTGTGGTGAAACAAAGCCAGTGCACTGCTGAAGGGGCTGAACGGCAAACTGGATACGAGCTCGGTTGTCGCTCTTACGGTGAATAGCGGGGACAAAGTGCTCAAGGGCGCTGCAGTAAAGGGAGAGAGCGGCAGACCTCTCCCCCTCTTGGTCCTTCTGAACGGCCTGGAGGATCAACGCTTTCTGAAAAGAGGAAACGGGAACTGGCGTCACTGAATGCAGACTACTGCGTCCCTTATGCATGCGTGCAGGCTCATGCATGAAGGCACATGTGGGCCAGGCATGACCGCAAACCTACAACCATATGTGTACACAGGCGCAGTCAGTCAGTTAGTATCTGACACACACACAAACACAATTCACGGCCATCTATTAATGTAGGGAAGGATAGATACACACACGCTTTCCCCTCCTTTGTCGCCTCTTACCGCTTTCCCGAGACTCTCCGCACTTGGCATGTGGTCCATATCTACAAAGGGATGCGTGAAAAACTCCGCAAACTTGATCCGGGCATCTGGATTTCTCTCCAGCAGCCGCAGTAGAAGGTCCCTGCAGTCCTGGGATACCCTGGCCCCTGGAGGGAGCTGATACACAAAGCTTGACCTTATTATATTGCTCTTAATCCAAAGCACAGCAAAATCCAAAACCAAGGACGACATCCTGCAGTCAAGGACCTTCTTGTCTGACGCCAGGACTTTTTCTCTAAGCGTGACCTTCAAACTCTGAATCCCTGGGCAATGGGACTAAACGCTGTTGTTGTTGATGCTGTTGTTGTTGGGTATAACAATTGTTACGCCAGAGTTTCTAGTGGAAATATACAAATATCAATAACGTACGGTCAAGTAATTGAGGTGATATAAATTCACTTACCCTTATATTGTTCTACTTAAGTATTTCGTCTCACTAAATGAGTAATAATTGAAATTTGAGGCCCATTTTATGAAGGGGGAGCATTAGGTGTATGTGCCACCGTGCCAGTCTTTGTGTGTGGGAATTACGCAACTAGAGGACTTGTGAACTGTCAAAGTGCGCCCCCTAGTTGTCAGTTTGGTGGATGCAGATGGTGGTCAGTGTTGTGCGGTCTCAGCTCTGTATCTGTACAAAGTATCACATGTCACAAGACTCTTGAAACACAACACTTACCTCAATAGGTTGGTTGCTGCGGATCTTCTCCTCTAATTCCGTGTACGATTTAGAAGCAAAAGGTGCTCGTCCGAATAATGCCTCTAAAATGCATTCACAGTAAAGAAGGTTATTCACAGGCTGTTTACTTGAACGCTAACATACAGGTGCAGCTTGTGGAAAAGTTCATTTATTGCAGTGATTTAATTCAAAAAGAGAATCTTGATTGTCTCTCAGTCTGGTTCAGTCTGCGACACAATCAGGGGGAAGATACCATTCTAATTTATTGAGCTGCAACTGTACTGTCATTCTTGTAAAGGGTTTCCACATACAAGAGGATGAAGAAAGTGTGCTTACCATACAGAATGACCCCAATCGACCAGAGATCCACTCTGGAGTCATACTGGCGTCGGCACACCATTTCAGGAGCCATGTAGAGAGGAGAACCTCGCAGGACGCTCTGCTCGTCCCACGGTGACATGTACTGGGCAAAGCCAAAGTCTGAGGACCAATCAGAGAGGAGGAAACAGCAAGAACACAGAGACATGTCAGAAGGACCGATTGAAAATATTCATACAATTGAGTGTGTGTGTGTGTGTGTGTGTGTGTGTGTGTGTGTGTGTGTGTGTGTGTGTGTGTGTGTGTGTGTGTGGACTCGCCTGCTAGTTTGAGCACAGAGCCGCTGAGCAGAATGTTCTGGGGTTTCAGGTCCAGATGTGAGATGTTTCGTTCATGTAGAAACTGGAGGGCGCAGGCTGTTTGTCCGTAAACACAGACACACACACAATGAGACAATTACTTCTTAAATCCAGACTGACTAAAAATACTTTTCCAGACTGAATTTTCTAAAAGTAAAAACTCCAAACCTGAGTTAAATTAAAGACACATTCATGATTTATTCAACAAAATATTATCTCTTCCAAGTGAGTGAGTTTTACAATGGAAGAAGTGACTCTGAATCTGAATCTGAATCTGAAACTGAATCTCATAACATTCAAAACAAAAAAAAGATCATCTGAATACAGACTTAAACACAACTCTGGCGACAAACTCACCCATCTGCTGCAGGAAACGCTTCACCACCCTTTCAGGCAAGATCCTGCGACTGCGAATGAATCGAGAGAGATCTCCTCCAGAACACCATTCTAGAATAAGATAGATGTTCTCAGCATCCCACTGACGAAAGAGAGGACAAGAGGAGAAATCAGAATTAAGATAGTGTCCCTATCATCCTTCGTCTACTGAAAACTCCTGTTTTAACACACACACTTGTATAACATGTAACGCAGAAGGAAAAAGCCCTTTGCCATTTAGTAACACCTTCACAGATCAGCTCTAAGGGTCAGATGTCCTCACCTGGAAGTCCTTTAGCTGGACTATGTGAGGGTGGCGCACCGTCTTGAGAATTTCGATCTCTGTGAGCAGATTTTCCGTGGACGCCTTGTTTAGCGTCTTCTTCCCGACCACTTTCACCGCCACCACCTCTCGACTGTCCCCCTGCAAGGACACAGTCAGAGACGAGCCACTTCAGCGTTGACTCACTTTTTAAATTGTGTGTTTATCATGTATTCTGAGCATGTCACGGCCATTATAAACTCATGACTTTACCTTTCTGTAGGCTTTGTAGACTGTAGCATAGCTGCCACTACCCAGCCGCTCTGTGAGGATGAAGTCAGCCAGTTTAGGAGGAGCAAAGCTGGATCTTGACGCCATGTGGACGACGACGACATCAAAGTTTCAGGCTGAGTCTGAGCTGTAATGTTGAGCTGTGAAAGAGCGTGCAGATAAATAATACTAATGTACCACAACAATAGTAATATGTATGCTATCATCTGGAAAATGACAGTGCAGAATTACAGCCTATTGTAACCTTTTACCTACATGTTATTAGACTCCTTTTTATATGACCCATGTATATAAAACTGTACATTTTAATTGTCCTTTGAATATGTCTCATTTGATCTCTTCTCATATGATCTATAAGGCTTATTGTTAAGTGTTGATCCCAAATGAAGACTGTTTACTACCATTCTTCAAGGGAGCAGTAAGTCAAGCTTCTCTCTGGGACACTTCGCATTTATTTAACCGATAATAAAGACTAAACCGGTTAAAGTACCCGCTTAGGAGTGTAACTGTCTCGGGACTAGCTGTCACAAATTAGCACCAACTGCTAGCTGAAGGTTAATGTATTTGTGTTGCTGCGTTTTGAGTGCAAATTCACAGTGGGGAGACAAGATGCTGAAACAATGAAACAATAAAACAATTCACACATAATTACATTAACAAGCGAACATTTACCTGCAGGCCAGTAAATCCGCAGCGCATGTGTGAAAGTGGTTGTTTACATTTCTACCACACCGTCGAGGAAGTTGAGCCTGACGTTAAAACACACGGCAAAATTTGTTACTGCTCTCTAGCGGTTTTACTCCGTTACTGCAACTTGCCGGTCGTAACTTGTGCGTGGCACCAAAGCCCAGTAGGTGGCGATGAATGCCCTTACGGAAGTCGTTATTTTGATAAATGCCCTTACTACAAAAATTGTTTCAATCACACCAAAGTAAGTGAATGCTTTTTGAAGACGTGCGCGGTTTAAATACTTTACAGTATTTTTATATATGTATACAAAATTAGACTCACTTATAGAATTAAAAACAACACAAATAATAGAAATGAAACAGGTTTATAGTATAAATGGCTTAATTAAAAATTATCATTATTATTATCATTAGTAGTAGTAGTAGTAGTAGTATTGTTATTATCGTGGTTGTTGTTTTTGTTGTTGTGCTTGTAAGAAATTGCAGTAAGAGGAGTTGTTGTAGAAGTAATCGTAAGGTTTTATATCACACGTCAAAGCTCCCGTTCATTGTATTTATTAAACTCATTTAATAGTATGTCATAAACAACATTGCGGTAGGAATTTATATAAAGACTTCTATTAATTTGAATGAAATTTATTCTCGCCTGTCGTCACCGGAAGTTTGGGTTGTTTCCGCCTTTAGGTAATTTAAAGATGGCGGAGCGTTTGGCGGCACGCTTTGCCTGTCAGGAGGAGGAAATTCGGCACCTCACCAATGAAATCTCCTCTCTACGAGATGGACTTAGCCGGGGAGTGGACACCATCTGTGCTTCGGTCGTTTCCCCGCAGCTGGAGACCCTGCGAAGCGAGAACGAGAAGCTCCAGTACCGGCTGCTGCACCTCCGCCGGGCGCTCCAGGCGGAGCTGGAGCTGGAGGCGCCTGGCAGGAGACAGCTGCAAGGGGTGAAGAACGCTAAAGCTCCAGGGAAACACACCAGCAATGACCAACAGACAAAGAACCGAGCAGAAAATAAGGTAACCCAGACTGGGCTTGTGAGTGTTATACCTCTGTAATGGCTGCCTTTGATGAAATGTGTGAGGGGGCTCTGTCCTATTTACCAAATGGCTTAAAAATAGCCGCCCCTGTCAGTGCAGGGTGATGTAGGCGTCACCATAGTGACAATACAGCCTTCTCAGAATGGTGTGATGTTTTTGGTAACAGGTGTCGACCTCTGAAACCAAATCAACTGACAAGAACAAGAAGGAGAAGAAGCAGGAGAAGGGACGAGCAGATGGAGGTGTGAAGGAGGTGAGATGTAAATCCATTCATTTCCCTTTTGCTTGCCGTGCAACTTCATTTCCATTCCTTAAAGTTTATTTAAAAAAAATAGAGCTCACCTGCCCGCCTACCTTTTATTGAAAACAAGAAATCATAATTCATATTTATTTTCCTGCGTAGTTGTCGCCCTTGCCTGGATTCATCCCAGAGCGCCTCAGCCTATATGAGCAACTGAAGAAGGAGAGCGATGCCCTGCTGGCCCAGAGAGCCTCAGACGGCAAACCCATCACTGTGGAGCTGCCAGATGGGCGTAAGGTCGAGGGACAGGCCTGGGTCACGACCCCATACCAACTGGCTTGTGATATCAGGTGAGTCGTCTCTGCAAGGAAATACTTCACCTGAAACAGAATATACAGGTTGTGCATGATTGGCGTTAGGAGAAATATGCGTTTGTGTTTTTCCAGATAATGCAGGTTGAATATATGTCTGGACAGGGGTCACATTTATGGCATTGCTGTTTGTAAATCTCATCTTCTCTCAGCCAGGGCCTGGCTGACAATGCTGTGATTTCTCGGGTGAACGGGGAGCTGTGGGACCTGGACAGACCTCTTGAGCAGGACTGCACTCTGGAGATCTTACGCTTTGACAATGAGGACGCTCAAGCCGTTAGTATAAAGAACATTTGATTACAATAAAAAACAAATCACTCAATCACTTGTAGCTTAAGCATTTAAAAAAATTTAAAAAGCCTTCTGAAGTTCTTTGTTACAGCAATTTGTGCTTTTTTTTGCCCTTCTCCTTCTTCTGTCCTCCGTATTGTAAGACCCAGCCTTTGTGTCTGCAATTTTGTAACTGTAGGCATTCACGTCTGTAACGACTACACCATGGGTTCACATTTTCATTTTGGTTCCTGTATTTCAGGTGTACTGGCACTCCAGCGCTCACATCCTTGGTGAGGCGATGGAGCGCTTTTACGGAGGCTGTCTTTGTTACGGACCCCCCATAGAGAACGGCTTCTACTACGACATGTTCCTGGAAGGACAGAAGTAAGCAAGTAGACTGACTTTTTAGTGTCTTAAGGGCAAGTCTCCTCACCTGCATACCATTTCTGAAGCGTGTCGTCGTTTCAAGATATTTGTTCCTGGCTGGAAAAGTCTAACCTAGGACTGACGTGATTGCTTGATCATCTATAAGAATATCTACTGAGCAAAAACACTCATGATTAACAGAAGACGTTTGTTTGTTTCCCAGGGGGGTGTCCAGCACTGAGTTTGGGGACCTGGAGGCTCTGTGTAAGACTGTGGTGAAGGACAAACAGCCTTTTGAGAGGCTGGAGATCAGCAAGGAAACACTGCTGGAGATGTTTAAGGTGAGAGGAGGCTGCGTCCTGCCTGGGATTCTGTGCTTACTAGATGTCCAGGTGTAAGCTTCAGCCTCGGGCTTAATTTAAAGACTTAAAACCTGAAGTATTTGCTTTAGAGAATCTCCCATCCACCCAATATATTATTATTAACGCCACATGTTTTTAACCTCCTAGTACAACAAATTCAAGTGCCGGATTCTGAATGAGAAAGTCACCACACCCACAACTACAGTCTACAGGTAAGGTATCGCATTATGTTTATGTCTGATTTAAACCGTCTGTGTGTATGTGTGTTTCATCATGGGAATTATCGTATAATATGTCAATCTATACAGATGCGGGCCTTTGATTGACCTGTGCAGAGGGCCCCATGTCAGACATACAGGCAAGATCAAGGCCATGAAGATCTACAAGGTGTTTACGCATTTCAATCACAAACAATTTCCCCCCTCTTCACCCTGCTATGAAACAAAATACTATACTACTATGCTATTATATACGTATGGAGATGCTGAAAATCAAGTCATTAGAAAAGAGAACCCATCATACAGCAGTGTGTTGCAGTTAGATTTATTTCTCCTGTGTATTGTTTATACACACTTAAGTAGAAATGCCAGGCCTCTCAGTTGGAGCTAAATATCTGCTGCAAGTGCTAATTAGTGATTGCATTTTTATTTGTAGTAGTTTGATCAGGATAGAAACGGATTCTGCTGTCCTTTATCAGAACTCTGCGACTTACTGGGAGGGCCGCTCCGACATGGAGACACTACAGAGGATTTATGGGATTTCCTTCCCAGACTCGAAGATGCTGAAGGAGTGGGAACGTTTCCAGGAGGAGGCCAAGAATAGAGACCACCGCAAGATTGGCAAAGTGAGTCACAAATGTGGTCGTGTGTTTAATCCATAATGGGACCACTCTATTAGATCTGAAAAGCTCACATACAGGTTTGTCTACAGTAACTGAGGACATTTGCTGTATGTGTTGATATGCATGTGTAATTTAAACATTGATTAAGCAAGTTGCGCGTCTCAGCCAAGCCAAGCATGCATCATCATTTCTTAGTATAAACACACAGCAGTGAGGGGAAGACGACATTTTCTCTCCTCAGTTAACCAGAGGAGCGGCGAGACACAGCCGTTTACAATATGCTTTGAATAACCAAAGCATAAAAAGCCGCTCATAAATCTGCATTAATGTTCCTGCTTGCTCCGGTTGTGGTCTTGCTTTTGATTGCTCTTCAATGGGCATTTCATTATTCTTATCTGTTTTTACAAGGAGCATCTTATTCCCCTTTGTCATTTTAATAAAGCATTCAGCTCTTCAGTTCTTTCCGTCTGATGAAAGGCGTCTGCGTACATACTAGTTGTTTTGCATTGTTGTGTTGCCGGTTTGTACCAGTTGGGGGCACTGTGTTTCTTTCTGTACGACAGTCTGGACCGCTGAGCTCATCTGAGCACCCCAGCTGCTTTCCCAGCATGGGAGACACAGACGGCGACACAGTGATTGCAACACGGCTCCATATTAAACCCAAGAAGTCAAGATAGTGCTGTTAAAGTCAGTGTGCAGGAGGTGACACAAGTGCCATATCCATTTCAAGATGGTGCTCTTTGGCCTGAACCCAATTGACCCCCACACATACACGACATCCTGAAACCACTCAATTGTGAAGACCACTGAATCTGAATGATGAAGACCATGCAGAAATCCTGCTCTCAAGTCAAAACCCTCATTTTCCCTGCTATATTTATATCTTACTTGTGAATTATGTCAGGCTAATAATAGGTAGTCAAGTGCACTTAGAGCCGCCTTGAGGGAGGTAATATGTTTGTGATTTCTACAGGTTACTGTCTCAAAGTCTGTGCCAACTGAAATGCTTTTGCTTCACTTTCTAAAGAATTTCAGTTCTGAGCACCGATCAGGTCTCGACAAACAGCATGGGTCTTGCTGGGTTCCCATTCTGATTCCATTTGCACATAATGGCGACCTGCAAAGTCATTATAACGTCTATTCTGCTCCGCTCCACGCTCTCAACTCAAAACCCTCATTTTCTCAGCTATATTCATATCTTACTTGTGAATTATGTCAGGCTAATGTAGCTGAAGCGGCGGGTGGACAAGTGCACTTAGAGCCGCCTTGAGGGAGGACTCATGTTTGTGATTTCTTCCTGGGTTCCCATACTGATTCCATTTGCACATAATGGCGACCTGCGAAGTCATTAAAACATCTATTCTGCTCCGCTCAACAGGATCAGGAACTTTTCTTCTTTCACGACCTCAGCCCTGGCAGCTGCTTCTTCATGCCGCGTGGAGCCTACATCTACAACACGCTCACCGAATTCATCAGGGTAAGAGTCCACCCCACCTTCTTAAACGATAGGAAATGATGCCACGGTTTCAACAGGCTGACGCATAGCAGGCTCATCCGCGCTTCACTGATCTATATAGTGCCCATTATTCAGACACAAGGATGGAAATAAAGAACAAAAGACAAACAGCACCTGTACAGAGGTTTTACTGAAGTCGATGTTTCACATTTCAAGCTTCCTTGCGATATACAGCGCCCTGAATTCCAAAGAACACAATAACCTGAAATGTCAAGTGCCACTCAGACTCCCCTTGATGCTTCCACAGAGTTATTAAACACACAGTTTTCTACACTATGTTAAGGCGTTCCTCTGCGCTTTTTTGTATGGGAGAAATGATGTCGGGGTGAACAGCCCATCGACAATTGCATGAAGCCGGGTTTCTATAGCAGGGCTGCAGTGCACAGAACTCAGTGGTGCAGAAACCTTGTGGAGAGAGAGAGACGTATGTGATTTACAGCCAAAATCATGCTTGTCATTTCTTATGCACAGTGTAATCAAGTCGCAACAAAACACTTCTACTTGAGTCCCTTTGTCAAACTTTGAGTCTGTCTGGATTGGACAATGAACCGAATAAAGCCTATGAGCAAAGGCTGTGTTACTCACGTTTAAGTGCAGTGTCTGGCTCCCTTTGTGTTCTGTTTGATTTGGTCAACAATTGGCCCCTGAACTACTACTTGAAAAGCCTCCAAATTCTCACATTGGCTGATTATATTAAGTGCTACCCAACGGGGTCAGCAGCAGTCTGCACAAAAAACACAAACGCATGAAGAAAACCCACACGACCTTTTTGATGTCAGTTTTCTCACTTCAGTTGATAAGTTTGTCTGCTTTTACAGGATGAGTACTGGAGAAGAGGCTTCCAGGAAGTAGCCTCCCCCAACATCTATAACAGCAAACTGTGGGAGACTTCTGGCCACTGGCAACATTACAGTGAGAACATGTTCTCCTTCCCAGTGGAAGAAGACATCTTTGCTCTCAAGCCCATGAACTGCCCTGGACACTGGTAATTTGTTTTTGTCAAGGAAATGACCCTGTTTCCAGGATGTTATATTTTTATGCTATTAGATCGACTAGCATCAGTAATCTTACCATGCAATCATCCTGAAAAGGAGACAAATCTGCTCAAATGTCAATAGCTTCAAATGTAAGCTTGCTATTTAATATTTTCCAAGATGCAACTACGAAAAAGCTAAGTTTTTATAAGCTCCACTGAACTTGTATCAACATTTTACATGTCTCCCAAATATTGCACCAATGTCTTCAGGTCATAATTGTGTCCATTTTGAGTTACGCTTCCTGCCACTACTGTTATAATATACATAGACAATATTCCATGTATGCTGCAGACATTTGACTTCCTCCTCTCTGCTTGTCCTTCAGTCTGATGTTCAGCCACCGCCCTCGCTCGTGGAGGGAGCTGCCTCTGAGGCTGGCAGATTTTGGGGTCCTTCACAGAAACGAGCTGTCAGGAACACTAACTGGCCTGACCAGAGTGCGGCGCTTCCAGCAGGATGACGCTCACATTTTCTGCACAATGGAACAGGTGACAACATGAGTAATTTTCTGCATTTCCCAGGGATCCAATTGTGACAGTGAAAGACAATGAGTTTGACAGTTTTCATCTCCTTAGTAATGTGGAAAGCCATCACAAAAACTGAAACGGCTGTTTAGGGACCATCAGTATCCACTTAGTGTCAGTCATGCAGATTGTCTGTAGCCAATTAGTCGGCATGATTTCTGAATGCATTTGTAAAACTCTCCCCGTCGTGTTTTTCAACAGATCGAGTCAGAGATGAAAGGCTGTCTGGACTTCCTCCGCGGCGTCTACTATGTGTTTGGATTTTCCTTCCAGCTGCACCTCTCCACTCGGCCAGAGAAGTACCTGGGTGACATAGCGGTGTGGAACCAGGCAGAGAAGGTGAGAAGGCGTATTTTTGCATCATTTATCACAGTCAAAGTAAAAAAATGGAAACACCAGCGCTACGATTGTAGATGGATGGATGGATGGATTCATCCAGTGTTCTGACTTTGCTCCTACCACTCGCTTTCTAATCCAGGGGCTTAACAAATAATTCATCATGTTGATATCGGCTCAATACTGTGGATGAAAGAGGCAGTGAGAGCGATCAGTCATTGTGAAACATCAATCAATATCACTGCAATACATTTCTCATTAGTTGACATGATTTGCTTTCATTTCGTTCATGGATACATTTGAGCGTTTCTCCCTTTTGTAAGAAGCTCTTGTAAGTGATTTACCTAAAGTATAAATGTAGAAAGTAATTTGCCAGACTCGTATTGTTTCATCACGTTTCATTTTCAGTACTTGTTTGGGTCACTATAAATATCCACACTGAAGATTGGTCTGCATCACAGTAACTGCATTGATTGTATTTCAATTTCAATTATGTTAATGTGAGTCTGGTGTGTCGACAGCAACTGGAGAACAGCCTGAATGAGTTTGGGGAGCCATGGAAACTCAACCCTGGAGACGGTGCATTTTATGGACCCAAGGTCTGTATTTATTACATCTCCTGTCAATTCCAAGATCAAAAATCCTCTTGGAACTGGAAAGAACTGTAACACTTATTTATCGTTTCAGATTGATATTAAGATTAAGGACGCCATCGGACGCTACCATCAGTGCGCAACCATTCAGTTGGACTTCCAGCTACCTATTCGCTTCAATCTAACCTTTGTGGGGTCAGTTACCTAATCCAAATATTGACTCACTGCTGAGTCTGCGTGCTTTACTCCACAGAGGATTATATGTTAATCCCCTCTGTGGAAGATAACTCATCTTGAGCACTGTGTTCCATGGAATCATTATTATTATTATTATTATTATTAGGCATATTCTTAAAGGTGAAGCATTGTATGCATGTTTGAGATGTTTGTATAGGTGAGGGGTTAATTTTGCCACGATACCTAATATTTAATAGAAAGCTTATATTTTTCCTACAGGAAGGATGGCGATGACAAAGCACGACCAGTCATCATCCATCGCGCCATCTTGGGCTCAGTGGAGAGGATGATTGCCATTCTCACAGAAAACTATGCAGGGAAATGGTGAGAGGCTTTTTCATTTCTCATTGGGTTTTTTGTTTTTTATGAAATTAAACATAATTTCAAGCCTGTCGCACTAAAGGTTTTACCAGGCAATTTTTTTTTATAAGGGAGAAGATGGTGTTAATGTTGTAATCTTCCCCCCGAGTTAATGAACTTGTCCTTCTGCCAGGCCTCTGTGGCTCTCACCACGTCAAGTGATGGTGGTGCCCGTCAACCCGTCCTGTGAGGAATACGGCAAAAGGGTAAACTGTCCCATGTTGACCACATTTCTTAACAGCTGTATGAAAGCAGACAGCAAGGGACATGACTGACTTTTGTGCGTTTCATCTTTGCCTGTCAGGTTTGCAAGCAATTTGGAGAAGCTGGTTTCATGGCAGACGTCGACTTAGACTCCGGTTGTCTTCTGAACAAGAAAATCCGGAATGCTCAGTTGGCTCAGTATAACTTCATTCTGGGTAAGTTAGTGTTCTGCATTTCATCAGCGCATTTAACTCAAGTGTGCACTAAGTCTGTCCGGCTCCAATCAGGCCACAAGCTGCAATCACCTCAAACTGAGAAGGAAATTACATGGCTGTGGTTTCTGTTTTGCAATCTGTCTCTGTTTATTTATTGCTTTGAATCCCCTGTGGTGCTCCTTAAGCATTGCAGTCATCTTATATTTTATTTAGTTTTTTTTTTTAAAGAAACAAGGGTCAGGGAGGGACATTTAAGTCACTTAAAAAGATAAAACGACAATAGAATAAATAATGCATTTCTTTAACTGATTGAATGCGAGTCAAATCGATCCCCAAGCTGCCTAAGCAGCCGGAGCTGTCGAATTCAGTGGCACAAAGCAAAAGGAATGTGTTAGTGTAGCTGTGTGTTT
Source organism: Genypterus blacodes (assembly GCF_046128005.1). Lineage (NCBI taxonomy): Eukaryota > Metazoa > Chordata > Actinopteri > Ophidiiformes > Ophidiidae > Genypterus > Genypterus blacodes. The sequence goes on from NW_027466879.1 coordinate 12,034,665, forward strand.
TAGTGTGACTTGGCTGGCGTAAAAGCTGTTGTGTGCCCTTGTGTCTTGGCAGTGGTCGGCGAGAAGGAGAAGATGACGGACGGCGTCAATGTGCGCACAAGGGACAACAAAGTCCACGGAGAGCTGTCGGTGGCGGAGGTGCTGGCTCGCCTGACCCTGCTCAAACAGTCCCGCTGTCAAAGGGCAGAGGAAGAGTTCTAAGTCCCAGAACACTCGGGCCGATTAAGAAAGACGAAAGTTAAAGGGATATAAATGACATCACACATAAGGGTGGTACATACAGTAAAAATGAAAGGGGAAGGGGAAACTATGAACTAACATGTAAGTAAAATAATGGATGTTGGTGTGAAAAAAGTCTTTCTGAAGGGAAGTGACTGGGAAAAAAATGAATAATTGTCATAACGAGAAGGTTTTGTATGTGAATGAATGACAAAGGTCTGTTTCCATGGTGAATTGATATATCCAGAAATAAAATTAAAATCTGTCTATCGACTCTTTTGTTCTTCCACTTTAATTTAAAACATTAATTCGACAATGTCAACATCGGCGTCAGACATTACAATTATAGTACACCCGGCTTTGTTCTGCAATTATCCTATTGTTTGGCATGTTCCCATCCTTTCTCTGGTATCAACAATTAACGTGTTCTAACATTGTCCTGAACAAGCGCCACGAGCCTGTGATCACCTCATCCAGTCCAGGTTAATCATCCTGGATTCAGGGAAGTTTGCTTTGAAACAACTGCTACCAAAATACATCCAGGTTCTGGGCTAAAATCCTGCGGCCCATTATCTCCGGCTTTGAGTCATCCAATTTCTTGTCGCAATCTCCTCTCATTGGTCCGTTTACAGTCCATCCCAACTGTGTTTTAACAGTGCAAGGTCCATCATCAACACTGCTAATGACGTGTAATGGTTATGCCAGCTCACATTCAGCAACTCTGTTTGAATCCATTAATAACAACGTTCATGTTCACATGTATTCATCTCCTGAAGGCCTCTGTGATGTAGATTCACTCTTTGTGCCAGGCATTAGTTCCTCTGTGTAGTTAATGGACAGCTAATGCAATCTGGAGACAATACGATGACTTGCAACCTTCCCTTGGCCTATTGTATGTAAAGAATGTGTCCTTTTTCCTATGGGGTTGAGTTTATCTATCTGTTCCGCTGCAAAGTAAATGGACTGCACTTTAAAAGCACATCTGACCTTGGAAAGACAGAAATAAGTAGCAATTTCTTCCTCCTTCTTAATTTGCCATTTTTCCTTTGTTATCCCTGTTGGTCCTTCTGTGCCTGAGTTCCCTTGGGAACATTGGGGTCAGACCCTTGACACGTGTCCATGAATTGGATGTGTAGTGTGTTTTTGTAAAGAGGACTGAGAAGACACAAGCCTCAGTTTAGAGTTTGTGGGCGAGAGGATCTGTGTCAGAGGTTTGTATGAAGCTTTGGATGTTGTGAGACCATCAATATGTATACTGAGACTGTGTTTTTATGTTTGTATTTCCATGCATATTGCAGTACATCCAAATCAAAGTTTTGAAGCAGCCTGCTGGAGGACATTGACCTACTCTGCATGGGAAACTGTCAACATAACAGGTACATTATTTTAAACGGTTTTTTAATTCTCCTCTCGCTATTGGATTGGGGAGTATGAGTAGCAGCAGAGTGTTTGGTGGCCATATTTGCATATCAACATGTTATGGTGTCATCAATTCAGCCAAATCAGCCTCTACTCTGAAGCTTTTTTTTCAGGTTTCGTTTAATCCCACTGTCACATTGATCATTTGATATTTAGGAACATAACCCTTCAGTCCCAGTTTATTAGTGTATTTTATAATCGGCAATTAAAGGGATGGGAGCCGATAAAGTCCCAGTTTAATTATATTCTCATGTTGGAGATTGCATTTGTTTGAACTACTTTAAATTGTTTTGCCAGTCCATTCTTCACATCCAAGGCATCACGGCGCAGCGCTACTTCCAAACCAACTTCGTTTTAATTCCGCCACAGAAACGAAACACACTTCAAATACGCACAGCAATACGACAACACGAACTGCAAGCTCAAACACACGTCGCGTGCCTTTTGATTGCGTATTTTCTCGGGTGACGACGTCATCGATGGACGTCCCGCCCCCATCTCTCTACCGTCAATCCCGCATGACATCACTTTACTCTATTATAACACATTCCCATATTCCTTTCAGTCACACGCACCATGTATTGCACATCTACACGAGAATTACGTTTCTGTCCTTATAGGAAGCATAGTGAGTAATGAAGATCCTCAACAATGATGCACACTGTTCACACTTGATGTACTCCTGTGTAGTAACACTATGCAGACTGATGATATGTTCTGTTGAATGTGAATCTGATTCTCTCCTGTCCTCCTGCAACACCTACACACACAATCAGCTGTTTAACTAATCCAGATCTGGAAGGCACAAAACCCACACAACACACCCAATTTAGATGATGAGGCACATGGAGAGCAGGGAGACATGGGAAAGTATGTAGTTGCTGGTCCTCGGCACCAACGTGTGTGTGTTATAGATTGTGTACATATGCCAGCGAAGGAAATCCTATTTGTGAAACTCATAAAGTTGACTTTTTGTGGACACTGCATCCCAGCTGTATTGATTCAACCTCAACATAAATGTTTCTAATGTTTTGTTCTCCCGCTTTACACAGAAAAGGGCAACTGAGTCACAACAAGCAGCAGTTAAACATGCAAATCATTTTATTTCTCATTTTTACAGGCAGCACCCGTGTAAGGACACAAGTTGTTAAAAGCGAAGCCACTGAAAGCAACAACAGCAACACAGAGGCGGACGTTGCCACCTTGAAAAGAAGACAGACGATAAAACGAAAGGTTATCCGTGACAATAGCGGAGAATTCCTGAGCTTGACCCAGGACGACAGCCAGACCTCGAGCAAGTTAGAGGGGAGGAGCAGCAAAAGAAAGACTGAGGATGACCGAGGGGGCACCAGGAAGAGGAGAGGGAAGGAAAGGAAAGGGAAATCTCTGACTCCCTCCAAGCTTGAAGTGATGAAGAGTATTCTCAATTGCAACATATGCCGAAACTCCAGAGGTAATATATAACTTAATAAGATTATTGCGATTACTTTTCTTAAAAAAACATGAATTGCAATCATTGATTAGATGTGTGATTTGCTTTCCCTAGTTTATTTTGAAGCAGCATATTCAGAGGAGGAATCTCTGGGTCAAGGAGGCTTTGGTGAAGTCTTTGCTGGGTACCGCAAAGAAGACAATTTACCTGTGAGTCTCATTCACACAGACACAGACACACACACATTACAAAAAGCACAAGTACCTTATACAGTTCACGTACTATAATGTGATATATTCATTATATTCAAGTATTCATTATATTCTATCTTGTAGGTGGCTATTAAACATGTTGACCAGACAAGTGTAGTACGCACACCTCTAGTGAGTGATTTGGTCTAAATCACAATTAAACATTTCTTCAGATTGTTTTCCATATATTCATTCATGTTTTTCCAATCCTCTTTGTGTTCTTCTTCAGAGATTAAATGGGGACTTGCACTTCATTTCACTAGAGGCAGTAATGATGTACTCTGCATGGGCAGGACGTGAGTCAACTGGCAACAATCCCGTAGTTGCCCTGTTGGACTGTTTTGATCTGGACGATGAGCTCATCCTGGTTATGGAGCGCCCTGTGCCCTGCATGGATCTTCTGGACTACATTAAGAGCAGTGGAGGCCTGCAAGAGCACATAGCTAAGGTAAAGTTGGTGTGTGTGCGTGTTATTAGTTGGCATTCTGTGGACAATTTCAGTCTCCTACAAACTAATTGTCTTGTTCTCTCTCTGCCTCAGGATATACAGAAGCAGCTGGTGGATGCTGCCGTACATATGAAATCCAAAGGAGTCTTCCACCGCGACCTCAAACTACAAAACATTCTAATTCAAACAACTTCTAGTGTTCCTTGTGTCAAAGTGATAGACTTTGGCTGTGGAATCCGATTCACACAACATGAGAACAATGTGACTGCAGGTGGGTGGGCTGCTTTTTAATCATGACTTTTTTACTCTAACCTGAGTCACTGATGAAAAGTTCACTCTGTACTAATCGTATCTCTTTCTGTGTCTTGGTGTGTATTTTAGGAACCTTTGCTTACTGTCCACCTGAGATGCATCTGTATTCTTGCTACAAAGCTGAGCCGACCACCGTTTGGCAGCTTGGTTTATTGCTTTATGCAATGGTGCATGGGAGTAATCCTTTCCAAAGAAAAGTTGATATCATCTTCATGAAACCTACTATCAGCAAAAAGCTGTCTGCAAGTCAGTCTCCCTCTCTCTCACACGCACACACACCCACACACAAAACACCTTTAAGGACAATGTATGTAAATATTTGGATTCATTTGGATTTCATTCTTTCTCTTCAGATTGCCGTAGATTTTTGGAGAGTTGCCTGGCCAAGAACCCAGATGATCGGCCCACACTGGAGGACCTTGTAAACCACCACTGGCTGCAATCCAGGTCTGAGCCATCACCGAATAATGAGTCAAACCAGGGGTGTACTGAGGCTATTGGTTGGCCAGTGAAATTGCTAGCCACTGGCAAAAGGACTGACACAATGGCTCAAGGCCTTTTGAAACATAGTAAATTCCTGGCATGACCTTTTAGGCACCGCTAGTGATTTTCAGTATTCATATATGCAGTTGTGTTCAGGAGCATTGCTGTCTTGCACCTTTTCACACATGCTATGGCAATGCCGGAATAGATGGGGCAAGGGACAGTCTAGCAGATGGCGGAAATGCAACATTTATGGATGCCAACCACTAAAAAAAGTAATAGATGAAGGAACGGATGGGACAAGACTGGATACACTTGAAGCCAACTCGGCAAAAGACTACTATTATTTCCAGCAACATGGTGGGCAAGGAGCTGTTTTTGTCCGGTTTCATTGTTCTTGTAATGTAGTTGATATTCAACGCCGGCTATTCTTGGAAAAAAAACTTTGTCAACTCGTCATTACGAGGACACAGGATTCAAATGGGTCATCAGCTCTCATCAGAGTCTTGTGATTGGTTCGATCCCTCCATATGAAAAATGTCCCGTCAGATGGACCTAAGCCTTGATCTGCGCTTCCATTCTTCTCAATTGCTTTCATTCCAAGCACAGCCTTACAGGCTGTCCAGAGGTAAGACACTGGAGGTACAGAATTCCGTGAATATCGATCCCTGTTCCCATTCACACATGACCCATCTCTCTGTCTACATGCAGGAAGCTTTCTTGGACATTGCAGGGAAAGACGGCACGTGTGAATGAGGCGTAGTGAGTAGCAGTTGCATCACTGCAGGAGGTATTTGGCTTCAAATCCAGCAGACAGCCGGAGTCCTGTGTGGTGCATGTTCTCCCTGTGCCTGTGAGGGTTTTCCCTGGCATTCGGTTTTCCTCGCACGTTATAAAGACATGTAAGAATTTTAAAATCTTAAAAAAAACCCTAAAGATACATCATCGTTTCTTGTTGTGCGAAGTCTTACAAATCACCAGGTAAATCAAGTCATCATGATTTCATGTAGGCATATTGTATTTAAATCTAATCTAATCAAATACAATAAATTAGGCCCTGCATGAAAATCTAATCATTAGATTGATTGATTTTTAGATGTTTTGGTTCTACAACATTATTAAACGTCTCTATCTCTTTCTCTCTCTCTCTCTCTCTCGCCCCTGTCCCCTTTTCTCTGTTGGCTGCCGCTTCTTGTTACACAAATGTGCATTTCCTTTCTAGAGATCAGATTAGCTCATTTTCCGTTTCAGGACATGTAAAAACCTGCGTGCCACTTCTGTGCAGCCCTGCATCATATACTGGAAACATGGAGTTTTGGTTAGAGGTGGGCGTGGCTACAATGCAGACACGGAAGTACTTGTTTCGCTGCGTTCATATTCCGTGGGAAAATTGTCGATGGTTGGTTATTGATAAGACATTTTTATCTCAGCTCAGCTTTGATGTCACTCTAGCTTGAATTCTGCCTTAACGTCCTCCTACGTATTGAAAGTACAAGTTAGTAAACAAATGCTTATGTAGGGAATAGTTAGATTATGTGTAGCCATAACTCTTCAGCTTTCAGCTTTCATTTTATTTCATAATTATTTGGCAGATTTTGGTTTGGCATTTATGGCAGTATTTGGTTTCATCGAAACAATGTTTATTCAAACATGTTACATCACTTGCAAATACATAACCTGTGCACACCATTTTTAGACTCGTCAGATGAATACAGCAGTATTTCCCTACAGGACCTGAACGCAGCGTATGCTCGCTCTCTGTAGCAACAATGGCCACTGTCTACCAGATATGGAGACCGGATCGAGGGCGATGCTTGAAAGCCTACGGAATTGTGACGATATTGTTCATGGACCTGGCCTTGCAGTGTGTTAACGGTGCGTGTGTGTGTGTATGGTAGAGATCGACACTGTCTTGGCCCATAAGCAAAGCGATCTAGTGATGTTAGCTGAGTTAGCGTCAGGCGGTTAGCTACCAAGCTAACGCCAGGCAGCTGTGAAAACATGGAACGCATTGGGGGAGCACTGATTAGCTATCTCTTAAATACAAAATACACCTTTAGTATTAACTCAGTCGGCTAAATAATTACCTAAACCAGTTAAACATTTTTTATTGATTGTTTCAGTACTAAGACATAAACCTGATTTTACTGTCAAATTTCTCACAACGCCGTATTTACATATAACAGTCCTTAATTTATAGTTGTTTTTATATTTTTTTCTCTCGTTTTTTAATGACGTCGGTGTGCATTTCTCTCAGAACACAAGCATTTTCTTTTTTTCTTTCTTTTTTTATAGCAATCATTGTTATTTCCACACCCATGTCAGTGTGGTCTCATCATCATGGCAGAGGAGTTGGACTGAGCCTAATAATGTCTATGATAATGTACGGATAGTGTCTGTGGAGTGAAGTTCAGAAACTGCAGCATTGTTCTAATATTTGTGTTATCGTCCGGCTGTTTGTCAGGATATCTGAGCTCTCCTCACGTTGGCCAGGAGGCCCCCTTCACCAGAGACCCCCAACAGAGCCCTGTCATCAGCAGCCCAGTGGTCCCCGCTGCAGCCTCAGGTAAACTCTTCCGTCAGTAATCAGCGTTATACAGATTGTAACAGTAGTGTGTGCCATTATAATTTTTAAAATCCTTCAGTAGGTTTTTTTTTTTTTGCTTTGTCATTGTGACATATTATTGGATTGGATTCATGAGGAAAATTAGTTTAAACCTATAGATCAAATCTGTCACAAGCCTTCTTCTTCTAAAATTCATGTCTTTCTCATTCATGAAATCAGAAATGAAGTCTTGAATTGAATTAAAATGGTTAGATTGCCCTTCTTGCTGAATGAAAACATGTTTCTCCTGCAGCGGCTCCCGCAGAAGAAGAGAGCTACGCCTCTAAATGTCCGAGCGCGGGTCTCTGCAGTCGCCTCCCAGCTGATTGTGTCCACTGCAATTATCAACACAACTGCACATATGGAAAACCTGCTAATTTCACCTGTAAAGCCAAGAGAGGCATCCACTGTATAGTGAGTCCTATTTGAGTTTTTCCATATAGGAACAGAGAATGTGTGAGACTCACGAATTCTAAACCAAAACTGTAGTTTAATGATGTGTTTTTGTGTTTGTAGGCAGAGTCGGGGCAGCAACAATCCAGCTTCCCTCTCACTGTAACCTGTCAGTTCTGCTGGCAGCTGGATCCATCCCAGTACCGATGCTCAAACTCCACTAACTGTATGACGGTGTCATGCCCACGCAAACGCTACAACGCCACCTGTGATGTGCTGGACCACGTACATTGTTTAGGTGGGATAAATGCTCATTGATAAAGTATGTGTGGTTGTTTCAGTTCCTGGGAAAAGGAAGGCAGATATTAAGAAAAGGGTCCAAATTTTTTTCAGTCAGTTCAGGGTTTACAAGTTGAAGTCATTTGTGGGTTCAGGTTCATAGAAAATACAGGACTTAGATTATATTGTGTTGTGTTGTTCCTTCTATAGGTAAAAGGCGTTTTCAGAAACGATTATATTGCAACTGGACTGGAGGATACAAATGGTCCACGGCATTAGCACTCAGGTAAAACCAGTGTCACATGACTAATGAAAGCGTAGATGCAAGAAACACACTTTGACTTAACGGAATTCTTTTTTCCCCCACTCCCTTTCCCACCTGCAGCATCACGCTTGGGGGCTTTGGAGCAGATAGGTTCTATCTGGGCCAGTGGAGAGAGGGTCTGGGCAAACTGTTCAGCTTCGGCGGCCTGGGCATTTGGACTTTAATAGATGTTCTTCTGATAGGGGTCGGTTATGTGGGACCCGCGGACGGTTCTCTCTACATCTGAAACGGGGACTCTTGGGACGTGGCTGAATGTTCCCCGCTTTGTGCCGCTCCGCCCGTCACGCAAAGATTGATCCGAGATCCGCGATGCCGTGTTTTTAGCACGCCTGCCTCCTCAAGCTCACTCCCGACACACGTCCACATCCCATCTGCCAACGGGGAGGAAGCGTCTTCCTCACCACATGCAGGATGACTCTACCCACACAGCCGTGAGATCAATCCTAATCATCCTTCTTTCCTCTCCTGGTGAGAGCCACTAATTAGGTTTGTCAAGATGGTTTGACTGAACTGCTTTCTAAGGCTGCGTCATGCTGATAAAGATAGGTTCGCTTTCCTGTCAAGTGGTGCTCTCAGGCACATCTCGTCACTTCGGAGCCCTGTGGCGTTCTTCCCTCAATGCAAGGTAAATGCATCGACTGGGGTCAGATGGTAACCATGGCTACATGGAACAGTTATGGTATACAATTGGAAAGAGGAAAGGTAATGTTTCTGTCCTGCGATAGAGCACGAATATGGGAAGACGGCATACAAGTATACAAGTACGTATGTGCTTTGCAGACAACAGATGTCTTTTCTACCGGCCTGTGAATACGTTCCACGTTTTTTCTTGCATGCACCGTCGAAAACACAGGAGCAGACGTACATGACGGTTATGAGTCTTGCCTGAGCTGAATTCGTCCTTCATTTATTCAGTTGGTGCGGGCCACAACTGTAAGAAGACCCCCCCCCTCCCACTGTAGATGAGAGAAAGGACAAACCCTGTAAACACACACACTGTATCCCGTTATATAAAGAAATAAGTTACTGCGTTTTTTAAACGGCAGCGAACACTGAAACCTGAGCGACGACCAGATAGAAGCACAGATGCAAGAGCTAAAATAGCCGCCGTCGCTCGCTGCAGCATGTCGGCAGGCGATAAAAGCAGAGATAATAATCAGCATCAGCATCGTGGTATATGATGCAAATTGACAGGTTCACACGCACGCTCGATCACTTGCGCTTGTCGGTTCTAGAGGTTTTTCAGTGTTCATGTGTTATCAAGTATCTTCCATGCTGTCATTGCTGAATATGAACAGTTTGTTAATGTTGTCGTTTGAATGTGGCCCAAATCAAATTGGCTCTCTTTTCTGCTATGTTTATTCTGTTTTGATGTCATGTTTTTCTCTGTTGGAAGACTAAATTATATTTCTAAGTGATGTAAATAAATTGTGAAATACTACTGCGAGTACTACTACTGTGTTTATGAAACTGAAACTGGAAGGTGAAAGCAGCAGCAATGAAAGGACCGATAGTAGCACTTGGTGGTAATTTTAGTAAAAAAAAAGGCAGCACTTTCACGACTATGTGTAAAGCTGTCTTGATCTTTGTCTGCACTCGGGATCCTCCTTGATAAAAACTTGTTTGAGTTTCTGGTGCTTGATTGATCCGGTAAAGCCCCCTCCCCGTTGCAAAGAGGTTCATAGGTCGGATTCAGTCACAAAGGACCAAATCAGGACACGGTGTTCATTCAGGACAGAGAGCCTCAGCAGGACGGTGAGCTCAAGCCTTCCACTTCAACGCCGTTCTCCCTGTAGTGAAGCTCTCGATAGGAAATTAGGTCTCTTATTATTAGCTGAGGTCATTTTCACAGATGTCCGTTCTTTTTCTCATATTAGACAGCGATTAGTGCCAGAGGTCTTGGTTAATGTGTTAGAATGCATCGGCGTTTTGACAGAAGGGGACAGTCGTCTGTGTTTGTGTGTGTGTGTGTGTGTGTGTGAAATGCTTACACTTGCTAAACAAGTACTAGTGTCAAGGCCTTTGAGCAATGCAATGTCAGTCCAACATAATTTAACCCCTCACTGTACAAAACAGTGCATAATGTGAGTGGAGAGAAAACAATGACTTCCTTCTCGCGTCTGAGGTTTTTGTGTCGTCTTTTTCAATCGGTTGCTTTGCCGAGACTGTTGTAGATCTACCCAACCCAAATTCTACTTCCTCAACTTTGGCAACACCCGCTCACAGCACCTCACTCCCTCCCACAGACTGATGTAAGTGTGTGACAGATACGCTGAGGTCAGGATGATTGAAAGTCTGTTCAGAATTTCTTTCCGTTATTTGCCTCTGCCTGTAATTTAGTACTGCGGAAATCATCTTAACATTCATAAATGACTGATCAAATGATGACAAGATGCATTAGTTCCTGACTGCGAGGACGATGTTAGTAATAATGCCACAGTGAGATATCATTTCTCTATACACCGTCACCTGAAATAAGTTATGAGTCATGATGTATGAAGAGATACTCGGAACATGGATACATAAACACGTTTATCTGGAACTATGGGGTGAAAAATCTTGTCTGATGATCTTATTGAAGGTTTCCTTTCAGTGTGGAGAAAATTAGAAAGTTGTTTTTGCTCTCTTTTTAAAATACATGGCACAAACAGGAGGGAGGCAATCTAATGACCATATTTCACGGTTGATGAAATAAAAAGAAACCAAATAACATAATTGGTGCCCTATACAGTAAAATATCACCAAATTACAATAATGGCCAGAATTTACTCACTCTGCCATCTCCCTTTATACATTCCCTTTCGATGTTTGATTAAACCATCATTAAGGTCAATTATTAGAAATGTACTAATCCAAATGAGAATAATGGTTTAATTATGGGTGTAATCATTCCAGTAATTTACTTACTAGAAATGAAGAGTTGTTAGTGAGCGTGGACACACATCACGTCATCGCACCCAACCACTGAGTCGAGATGACCGATGACCCGTGATGATTTTGAATTGCTAATCATGAAAAGAGGATAAAAGTGTATTCATTCCGTGCCTACGCAATTCCCACTCAGTCCCATCACAACTGTGAATTTTGCTGCCCGGGCTCTGACCCTCTGTAATCCGAAACTGTCCAAGTAGGCCGAGTGCTCTTATGGTGCACACAGATAATCATCTGTAACAAAAGTGGATAAACAGAATGCCCACGTGAAATCAAATGTCTGCAGCCATCCGACCTCAAGCTTAGAGCTTGAAAACCCATCTGAAGGCAAAAAATACATAAAAACAATGAGCGAGACTGGATTGGTTATCAGTTTTGATCACATTTATATACCTCAACACAGCATCCATCATCTGAGCGATCCAATTTCAACCTGGGTTCACATTATGCCATTTCTACCCCCCCCCCCCCCCCCCACAGTCTGGCATTGGTTCTGGAGGCACAGTAACTTATTAATTCTTGCATAATGAAATCATATTTGCTTCAGACCTTGACCAACAGTAGCATGTCAACAAGTCAAGCAAATTGCAATATTTTAGTGATTTATTTGTACAATAGGAAATGCAGTGTACAACACCCCTGATTGGATGTAAAGGCATGAACACAAGAGCATCTTTTCTATCTGACCTGAACATCCTTCCAAAGCCGCACTGAGCGCAGACCAATGGGGATTGGATAAGCTTCGAACAAAATAATGCTAAAAAGGAAATAAATTAAAGTAGCTACTTTCGAAGTAGTGCTAGAAGAAATTCTCCCAAACTGTCAAGGCAAAAATAAAAGAAAATATAAAAAAAAAAGGCAAACAACTAAAACTCAAATTTTAACTGTCACACCTTTCAGGCAGTGGAGCAATTATGGCCTCAGTTTAAACAGCATGTAAAAATGGAACTCACAGTAGACAAACACAGAAAAGGCATATGGTGATTCCATGTGCCTATGCCACTTACACCATCTACATATTTATACACCATCCACAGACAGGTGAGCTTTTACTTACACACACACATACACGTCAAGACAAGAGGACACCAATTTAAAAGAAACAAAAACCAAAAATAATTCAGTGGAAATTCTTCTCCAATCCACCCCATGTAGAACAAAACAGCAACGGAGATGACCTTGCTCCGTTTCAGTGTCTGAAACAGTCGATCACTCCCTAAATCAATGTCGAAGTAACATTCACTCAAATTACATTAGCAAATCACTAATGTCGCCATTTCAACTCAAACTTCATATAAAAATATAAACAAAGAGCCAAAGCTGCACTCAACAAAAACATGTATACAGAGTCTCAAACATGGGGTGGAGGCGGACTGACATGGCCATGATCAGGTCAGATTTCCAGAGTTCCTTTTTTTTTTTCCCTCTCTTCTTCTGGGGAATAAAGAATGCATAAAGATGCCGCACATATCAAGTCTGAGTAGCAGCAGTTTTTCCCCTTTCGGCCACAGTGACACAGTGAAAGCCGCGGGTTCCGTCGGGGCCCCTCGGCAGCCTAGTTACGCCGGGAGGAAGGCCGTCAGCATTCTGCATCTTTCTCCCCATCATCGGGCTTCCCACCGGACTACTCTCCTGAGACGCTACCTGCTTGCGCCGCTGGACCCACGGGCTTCCTAAAGGCGTGAGGCTGCTGTCTGACGAGTAGTCTGCCCAGCGGCGCCCCGGCTCAGGGCTCAGCCTCCCTTCGCTGGCCAGGGGAGACTTGTGGGGAGATTTGCGCTGAAGACAGGGGCTGGCGCGGGGACTAGACCAGGGACTGTTACGCGGGGACATGCTGGGGCTGAGATGATTGTTCTGAAAGCCGATCCCTGCGGTTGTGGGGCTCAGCTTGTTGCAGGATTGCGACTTGCGAGCCAGCCTGGGCGACGTAGGGTTGCTCTCCGTCTCCGAAGAGCTGCAGGCCGAGTCGTCGCCGTGGTACTGGAGCTCTCGCACTCGGCTGTTGAGGGAGCGACTTTTGCGCATCCCTCCCTCCTCCCTTGGCCGTTCTTTGGGGACCTTCTTCTTGGGCGGTTTCGTACCGATCAGGACAACCTTCAACCCTAGGGAACTGGTCCCGCCATCCTCATTCCCCACAGCCTCATTGGCTTTGACGGCAGCCTCCACCTCCTCAAACTCCACAATTGCACATTCTTCCACACCCAGCTGGGAGTAGCGGCCACTGAGCCTCTTCAAGTCAGCTGGCAGTTCCTTCCCGGGCTTCAGGACTCTGACAGAAGAGATGGTGCCGTATGTTCCGAACGCTTTCAGCAAGAGCTTCATCAGCTGCTCCTGCTGAGTCGCTCCTCCCTCGCTGTTTCCATTCTCCCTCGTGCCTTCTGCCACAGCCGCCAGCTCGGGCCACTTTTGCAGATCACTAAGCAGGAGCATGCGACTTGGCAGAGACTCGCTGGCGAAGACCGGCACAGCGGACTTGCGCCTCACCTTGCGCCCCTCATCGTTCAGCTCAAGAATCGATGAGTGTCTTAGAGCGTAAGCAGTTGTTCTCCAGTCACGAGTCAAGTGTTTGACCTGCAACGAAAGAACACTTGTTACATGGACAAGTCACCTTGTGGTTTAGAGAGTCTTATAAAAGAAAGGAAGACCACCAGTAAAAAGAAAATGTACAGTGTAATGACAATAAACACTCAAGCAGGATCAGTCAGGACGATGTGCTTCACTGCATCCACCCTGCAGCTTGTCATACTTCCTGGATCTGTGCTAGTGGCATCATCATTGAATCACAGAACTAGACATCCTGTCTTCAGCGCCTTACTCATAATTGATATCACCTGTGCAATGTGTGCATGTTTGAAAGTGCGTCACATTACGGTCACCAAACTGGCCTTTGCATAGTGTTTAAACAGGCAGGACGCAGAGAACCACATGGGACAAACCAAGTGGCATCTACCCGAAAAGGAAACCAGGCAGTCTGCTTGCATGAGCTTAAAGTAGCACCAGCTGCTGTGAATTAATGTGAGAATTTCACTGCATCCCCCAGCAGCGCCTCATGTTGACACCAGACAGCGGCTATTATTGTGAGAATATGTTATTTGGTATTAGGAAATTCAGAATGGACCATTGCCCAGGTTCATAAATGTTCCATTTTAAAGACTGCGTTTACCAGAACCCGGTACTCAACTTAAATTTGCATATTCTAAATCAAGGCTTCCCGCTGACGTAAGCTGACTGCGTTTGAACAGAGTGATAACCCTGACTGGGCAATCAACGTAACTGCATCAATTATAATAAAACACACACAAACGCACACTGCGAGCCACCAGGGGAACCCCATCTGTAGTCCATGCTTCATATGCATTTTCCAGCCTTACAAAGAAAGGGAATTCAAATGAATTTCCCGTTTTCACACCATGCCCACGTGCTTTGCAGCCATGGTTACCTTTTTGAATGAGGTGAGCAGCTTGACACTAACAAAGCCAAGTTTGTTGCGTCTGACGTGTTTGAGCAGGAAGGCGTCGTGCTCCAGGTTCTCATCTGACAAGTAGTACTCGATCTGAGCCACCAGCTTCTGGGTGAGCTCTGGATCCGGGGGCTGCCAGCTCTCCTCCTCCAGCTCCCCTCCGCTCGTCCCGGCACCGCTGTGTGTGGGAGAAAACATTTCCATTCTGTTAAGCACTGAACTCTTGCCTAGAATAATTTCTCATCACTGAAACCGCATTATGCTTCAGTTAGTAATTGTAAACATTAGAGGAGACAAACATGCCAGTTTTATTATTACTACAATAAGGCAGATGCAGGTTTTGGCAGAACACGTCTTTGCCCTGCCGTTACCGTCGGCAACGTGCCGGCGTTAAAGGAGATGGGCTGTTTTCCTGTCCTCATATCTTTTCCAGTGACGAGCTGGGCCCTCAGCCACAGTAAATATGCCTCAAGTGCCAGCACCTTAACACCGCAGAGTGTTAACCAGTCATGAAAGGGGTTCAGAGTCATAGGCTGGCACTCCCACACAGCATGCGGTGGCTCACCTAATCAGCTAAACACCATTTACCAAAACAGGTACCATAGACTCCTGACCTTTTGTCAAACACATTGCTGATGCTTTGGAGTGGCACAGTCGGGTAGCCTTGCAGATCACAGTGAAGGTCTGAATGAAAATTTGTGGATGACTCATCACCTCCTCCTGCCTACTCCCTCCCTCACACGCCCTCAGTCAATAGCTTTCCAGCACAGGATCGCTGCTTCCTCTGGCTGGATGGCAGATACAACTTTGTCATCATTACCCCCATATGGGATGATGCAAGAGAAACACTACCGTTACAGTTAGGCGATTAAGGCGGTTGAGTTAAGTGAAATGTTGCTTTGCAGATGCCATGTGAACATAATCTGACAATCTGAAAGACCCTGAACATCTAAGCTCCCACGGGTGCCCTAACAAAAGGGTGCGCAATAATGCTTTGTGTATAAAAATGTGCCCCCGGCTTGCACAGGTGCCATGGGGACTCCTTACGCTCCAGATCTATTACAACGGGACTCTCCTGCAAACTCAAACGCAGTATTGAGTGTTTAATACTTGCTTAGTATGGGTAGAAAGCACTCGACACAATGCCTGGGAAGCAACGCTCCATTTTCACCTTTGGCCTTTCCATCACTGCCTCACTCTTTGTGTACAGTCTGTGTATAGGCCAAAGGATAAAAATAGACTATGACGCAGGTGAATAAGACTCAAGTGGAGGTTTCATCCTTTATCTGTGTCAGGTGTCTCCTCTTAGAACACCAATGCCGTCTACAGGTGGTTAACACCTTCTATTGTACATGCCATGTCATTTGTAAACATCCTGTATGTCCTTGTCAACACTCCTGGTGTGACTGACATTCCTGTCAGGATTCCACTTGTATGTTAAAGGATCTTTGTACACCGCTGAAGTGGAGCTTTCAGCCACACAAAAACAAAACACAGCTATAATAAAGCTCCTCTCCTGTGTTGGCCCGTGATCAACTGACTATAATCCAGAGCAATAACAGCCTGGTGGGTTTCCAATAACCTTGACAGCAAGAGCAAAACGGTTTCATTCATTAAAGTGATCAGAGTAATGCAGTGGAGGCTAGACCCAAGTGAACTCAGATTATTTAACAACATCTACATGCCCATTATGCCACATACAGCATTATAATGAGGAGATAGAGCTAAACCTGACTGGAATAAGTTTGGAGTTAAATGAAGTCGGTTATTTAAGGTGATATTAGGACCGTTTGCCTCATCATAACTGTCTGGAGGTCACGATCTATCGGAATTTTGACGATAATCATAGTTTAGTCTCAAACCTTGATTTGTCGTGTCTTCCGATTTCGTCCTCACTACAGCTTCCTCCGAGGAAGTCAATATTATTCGATGGCACTTCCTCGGGCTCCTCGTCATCCGCCGCTTGAATGGCTACCGTAATCGTCACGGTCCCCATCTCCTGCGTGTGCTGATCCACGGTGATCACCTCATCGATGCCCTGCTCCGCTGACGCATCCGAGGCGCACTCCGCAGCAGCAGCAGGCTCCGACTCGGGGATCCCCAAGGACCCGCTCATGTTACACGGATAAGTCAAGGTGCTTCCACCCGTCGCCTTCCGGTCCTCGGTTGTTGTAGCGGCAACGGCGCCTCCGCGGAAGCTTTGAATCTCGCTCGAAACGAAGGCACACACGAGACACGGGGCGCGTAAACCTGCTCGACGCCTCTTAGGGCACCAGTGGCGGTGGCGGAGGAGGATCCAGGGGTTTCCGAAGACTCGCTCCACGGCTCGCCAGAGACCCCGGATCCAGATCAGCCCCGGCGGAGGGCCCTGTGGAACAACGGGGCTTGTAGCTGCCAGCGAGACGCAGCCCGGACCTGGCGACACCGACGGACTGGAGCCTCCGTGCGCTTCGTCTTCTTCTGCCTGTGCTGCTGCTGCTACTACTTCCTCATATGTAAGAGGCTTTGTGCGTTTGAAACGGGCTCTCGGATTGGGCCGCGACAGAGTCTCCTCGCACTCTTTCCCAGCCCACAAGCAGAAGCTGACACAAAGCCAGGAGGGAGGCAGGAGGAAGCACATGCAGCGCATGAAGGCGTTCACCAAAGCGTGCATATTTCTCCCTTTCTTTCTTTTTTTGTTGTTGTTTTGGAATACACTCAGAATGCACACAAACACACACTTGTTTCTTGTTTCTGGCTGGTGCTTGGGCCGGTAACGTGGCTCTAAATAGGCGGAGTAAAACCATCATAACTCACGTGTCTCTTCTTAATTGGGAAATTGCTGCTCCAAGGACAACTGACCTGCTAATTGGATAATAGGCTTTCAGAGTTTAGTTGAGTGCAGGTGTCTATTGTGTGTGTGTGTTTGTGTGTCCTAGAGGGAAGGGAAAGCGGGTCATTGCTTTACAAATACCTAGTATCTTAAATTTAAAATACTGTATCGTTCTTATTCTGCTAATTATTTTATTTCCAAATATGGTGAATTTGCAGATATTAAGAAACTACTCCTTCCTTTTGCAGTAAACTAATGCTTATAGATTTAGCTTCATTAAACATTTGAATGCTTTAACTATATCCTCCTGGGAACAAAGGAAAAATGTACTTTTTAGTGATGTCCTACTTATTAAGAGTTTAAAAAAACATCCAGCAATTTTTAAATTTTTATTTTACAGCATGGTCACTGTAGTGGACATGCTGTAAAAAGAACATATCACTGGATGTACTCTGTACAATGCAACAGGGATTGATAGAGTTGTTCACAAAGAAGTAGGAGCTGCCTGTGAACAAAATGTCCACTACAGACGACACAATTCAATGGGCTGGGTCCCAGAATATAAGATGTGAATTGTCACCAGTTCTTTGCAAATTAGACATTTCTACAGTTACATTTCCTCTATGTATGGTTTATTTGTATATAAAACATAATTATCGTACATGAGAAATGATGTCTGTTTATGTACCTTGTTAATTGTTAAGTGAGGGTGATAGTAGACAAACTATTAAGAGATCAGATTCATCTTTGGCATCACTTTTCCATTGGAATGTGACTCAACTAAGCTGTAGCTACCAGTGATGGCACAAGCATAGAGGATGTTGTGGCTTGAGGTGCAGTTTTCAACCCTGACATGAAACGTACACTGATCTAGGGTGAAAACAGTGTATCACTAATGTGTCAAATTGTTCTTTAAATGGTTTCTGGCTGTATTAAGCAAGGGATTGGAGAGTTATTGAATCCACTGAGAGAGGGGATATCTGAAAACATGGAAATCAGTCGGTGGAGATAGCAGCAGAATCTGATTTATGGCAGCGTCCAGATGATTATTAGATTCTGAGAACGGTGCACATAGGAAAACAGAAAAGGATAGTAAGAAAGTGTTGCCTTTAAATTATTCAAACTTTCAGGCAATAGAAACCTTCTCTGATTTGGCTGAAAGGAGCTCTACAAGCAGGCCATTAAGAATCCGTGGCTTGAGTCATATGGCATTGATTACTGGCACAAGGCAATCAGACTTAAATATTATTACAATCATACAAAAGTCCCATGCTGGCTATGTCTCAGGTCCATTTTTGCAGGTTGTTGTTGGCTAAAATCCTAATGAACCTATGAATCACCCACACACCAATGTTGTTGGAAGTTAGCAACCCTGCACAAAATATCTTTACTTCTCCTTATTGGCAAGCTCACAGCTGGTGGGCAGTCTGAGTCATTCTGTGCACCACATGCCTGTTGATGTACAAAGCAACATGGGAGGAGACAGAGGGAGTAACGATGAGAGAATCAGAGGGGGAAGGGTTGGAACCAGAGCACAATAAATTATTATAATCATTCTGTTTTATTGTCTTAGAGCAATAGAGAAATTAAAATAATATGTGCACGCCTTTTACCCTCCATGAAATTAACACCAATATCTGGAATAAATACCAGAAACAATAGGAATTCCAATGGAATAATCTTCTGTGTTCTCTGATAACAAAAAAGATGAATGTAAGAAGTGTGTAAGTTATAAAATGCTTGGATGGATGATTTCTGCAATGAGCAAATCTTAATTCATTCATCAATTAAGAGTTGTATTGATTAATTCAAACCGTTGAAACTTAAAAAACTGCAAATAGACAAATCAACTGAAAATGTGCTGAAATGAGGTAAGCAATTGATCAGAGCATTCTTGGTAATTAAAATCCGATAAAATTAATCAGTTAACAATGCTCTTGTTTTATATTTTCTATGGTTTGTAACAATGGTAGCTCTCAGCTTATCAGTATTCAGTTGAGTCCTTGCCCAAACACTTGGCTTCATAATCAAGCCCTCTTCTCTGAGCCTCTGAGGCATTATGGTATTGTGTGGTATTGTGGTGTGACATGGCAGATGGAAAGGGATTTGGCCACTAATTCACAGCTTTCCCTTTTGTTCCATCCTCCTGCCTCCACATCCAAGGAACACTGAAAAAAGGGGGAATGGTTGCTACCTTTAGAGGAAATGTTTCCCTCCCCCAACCCTTCAGCAAACAATGAGGTCTGAGCACATACATTTATAACTAACGTGAATTTAAAGTTGCATATCACTAGAGAGACTAATATGTTGGTACGGCAGTTCCATAACCAGATGATATTTATGGGAGTTTCCAGTCTTGTTGAAGCAGATGTATTGACAGTATTCACCAAACCACGGCTACATGTGCCATTCAATGTGTTTACGCCAACACAGTTATTACAACCTCAATGTCAACACTGTAACCAGGTTATCTACATACAAACATTTAAGGCATCAATGGTGCCCCAAGGGGTGGCCAAGGGTAGTCATGGACACAGAGCGAAAATTATTGGTGACCTCACTGTCTCCCCTTGAGTCACTCTAAAGAAATCTCCTCTAATTAAAGGCGGAAATACTGAGAAAGCCAGACACTGGTTGTTATTCCCCTGCTAAATTAAAAATTGCAGTGCTCCTGCACTAACATATTATGAATCAAATGCCATTCAATGAACGGTATTAAATGAAACAAACAGCAATGTTCAATTTCTGAATGAAATACTCCTCAAAATAGGAATTGGAAACTGTAATATGCCTGTCTGTGTGAGTGTGTTTGTGTTTGTTTGTCTCTATGTAGCCACAAGGTCACAAGTTTGCACAGTTGCACAATGATTGTACTAGATGAACTCCAGCTTCTTAATACTTTCATACATTTTAGTGTTTGCTCTCTCCTTGTTGTTAAAGAATCAGAGCTTCTTGGCATAAAGCTACAGAAAGTACTACAGATCTATACTCAGCCAAGATTTACATTGAGCTATTTCAATGTGGCCTGTCACACAAGCTGTTGATGATCACCTCCCATTATATGTGTCAGCGTGTGCTTCATGAATAGACTGTGACAGGAAAAATGGAGGATGTCACTTTGATCAATCTGGACATGCGTTCTATCGGCAAAAGCCTCACTCACAGAATGTAAAATAAAATATGCAACATGTCACATTGCGCTGGAGTTTTCCATTATTGACTTTTTTGATAAATTAAATGTGTCTTACAAAAGTTGCCATAGCAGCATCAAACTGGTGGATGTAAGGGTGACTACACATGATATTATGTTGACTGACACACATTATATAAGCTATAGAGCAGCACAACATCAGTGTGAAGTTTCAGCTTTTCATTACTTTATATTAAGCCTATATGATCCAAAATGCTTTGCTGATCTGATATCTTTCAATCATCTTTAACTGAAGCATGAAACAAAACCAAGGTAAATATTTTTTTTTATATTTTGTCTATCTTTTTTGTTCTCTATAATGAAAATTCTAGTTATTTTGTTTTACCAGACGAAACTTTTTATGTATAAACCAAATCCTTTTAATTTAGCAGTGCAATCAAAAGCTCAGCATGTTTCCCTGCGGAATGTTTTTTCTGAGACACAGGAAATTAAGGTAACCAAGCAACGCCTTCGCTTGTCTCTGAGAGGAATGCCGGAACATGTGCCTAAAGCAAAACTAAGCGCCGTTTTTGAGGAAAGAAACCACAAAAACCTACCTATATTGTTGTAAATAACTTTGCGTTCTCCTTTGAATTATCGGAGTAACGAAATATGAAGTTGGCAGCAACATTAAAGTGACTTTTTGACGTTTTAGGCCGTTCTTACCTGTCAAAGTTAGCTAGTGCATCAACGCGAAAACAATGCGCGCTCACAAGTACAACCTGAGCGTCAACAACAACAACGAGAGATTGACGCTGCTCACCCCCACGGTACATGCAACACTACCACAACCTGGGTGTGCATGTTTAAATGTTGTGTGGGTCTATTGTAATACTTCGTGACAAATCTGTGCAGGTCAGCAAGCTGCACGTCACCGCTGTGAGATCAGCAGCAGCAGCAGCAGCGAGGAGCCAGAGGGCGGTGAGTCACATGAGAGAGAAGCAACATACATGGCCAAAAATGTGTGGACAGGCTTTGTCATTCGATTCACTGCTGGTTTTTGTATTATAATATTTTATACAATAATGTGCGTCTGACTTTGTGACAGCAAAGGCCCTTTGTTTTGTCATACATAACACATGTATGACAAAACAAAGGGCCTGGAAGAGATAGTATGCTGTCTTTGGTGAGGAAGAACTTGACCGGCCTGCACAGAGTCGTGAACACAACCGACTGTGATCCAAGTCTCATTGCCCCAACATCGGTCCCCAGACCTTATCTTAGTAACACGAAGATATTATGACATATGGGTGTAACTGTTGTGTCTTTCGGCCGTGTAGTGTATTTATATGATGTAATCACGGTTTGCAATATCTGCGTCACTATTCCTGTTTACTGTTTCACAGAGAGACTCAAAAGATCTGCCCAAGGAAACAAATATGAATACACACCAAACAATGGATCCCTCAAAACCAGGTAAGCAACAATCTACTTATTCAGTCACTCAATCAATAAACTTAATCCTACATTTCATAACTTCCCTGTTTCCTCACCCTACCATGTTCCATGTAGACAACAGGACCCATGTGTACAGCCACAGAATGCTCCACACAGCCCCAGTGCCGTCAGCATTTGCAGATAGTACCGACTCCTGTCAGAGTGGCTTAAAGCATCCAAAGTCAGCAGGTAAATGTAACGTAACTTTTCAATCAAAATGGAGAAAAGCTGTTTTGAAAAGTGCTGTGTGTAATTCCACACCAGGTGGTTCTGGAGGATGTAATTACACTGAAGTGGCTGCTTTTCCTGTCACTCCGTTTACGTGCGACGGTTCTGCATCCAGCCTTGAACGGATGGACTTGGACAGGTAAAGTCTGGCTTCCATCTTTCATTCACATCCTGGACTATAATTTTTGGCACTTATCTTTACCTTAGAACATGTTGGTAGCTGCCTCCTCAATCCAGTGTAGCTCTCACATACAGGCCTAATTTTCAGGTCTTGTCGCTGACCATATATATGTGTACTGTTCTTCCAGTGCCTTTCATGTTATGTATTATTATGTGATTTAGTTTTGTTGTTTTAATTCACTTAGTCTGACAATTACGTCATTTTCATATAATAATGGCTGTCGAAATGGAAAGTGCTGCATGTTGCCACCAGGGAGCAGCACATTCACTTAAATATGCACCCTCATAATCCAAATATCAGAGTGTGTTGACAAAGAGACACTTTTATATTGATGTGGTCATAATCAATAAGTATATTTATACATCAATATTCTGGATTATATTTATCATGGAGTGGCTTGAATGTAAAATATGGTCTGATGAAAGTGTGATTTGTAAAATGTCGTCTTTCTCCTTTTAAGGCACAGTCTGGGCGAATGCCCCCAGCTGGGGATAATGGATGAGCTGCGGTTTCTGAACCTGCAGCACAATTTAATCATAAGGATCCAGCATCTCTCACACTTACAGTACCTTGTTTTTCTGGACCTGTATGACAATCACATTTCTGAAATGACTGGCATTGAAGCTCTGACCTCTCTTCGATTCCTCATTTTGGGGAAGAACAGGTTGGTTGTCATCACTTGAGGTCAAACTCGTTCTAATGTCCCGGTTATTTATGAGAGTAAGATGTTATCAGTGGTGTCATAAGCTGCAGACTAGGTGTCTTCTGAACAGAATCCCTATTGTTCATTATTCTATAAGGAAATCTGTGGATTGCTGTGAAGTAATGAAGTGTTACTTGTGGGATATTCAGCACATTCTGTGTTTTGTAGTATCATTTGATACACTAGCTACTGCCATGTGGCAAGCTGCAGGGATGAGTGGTTTCCAGCAGGTGCCCAGTTTCAGTAGAAAAATGTACCTTACGGTGTTACTCATTTTTGTTTCAAAAGGTCGACAGGAAAGAGATTAAGTTTACAAATCACTGAATGAATGCCATCAGGATCTTACAGGCAAACTCTTGTTTTGTTCCAGAATTTATAAAACATGGCATTTGTCTCTAGACCCACTTTCAGGGCCACATGTACTTCCTGGAGTGTAAAGCATACTACTTATTTTGGTTTCTGTTGGCAATTTCAACAAACTGCAGCCTTATGTCCTTACATGCAATTTGATATAAACCCACATGGACAGTCGTGAACAAAAAGACAGTGTAAACTACGCTCCATCTCCTCAGGGAAAATAACATTTTAATACTCTTGGCTGCAAACGGCTTTGTAATGGAGACAATATTGGTACAATAACACAAAGGTTATCTTTAGTCAATCCTCTGAGCAATCTGCAGCTTCACTGAGTAAACAACAAAGAGCTGATAATGCGATGAATAGAAAATGTAACTCTAAAGACAGATCAGCTATGTCAAAAATAAAATGACACCAGCCTGTAATTGATACATTTGCAAAAGTGCACATATACTTATATAAATTCAGATTTTCTTTGATAATTGTGTCACTTTTTCTTCTCACTTCACAGAATTCGTAAAATATGCAGTCTGGAAAATCTTTCCAAACTGAATGTCCTGGATTTGCATGAGAATCAGGTACTGTTAGTTGTCTGTTACTATCCACCCTCCTATAGCGTTTGTGTATTTGAGCATTGTAATTTACTTTCCTGTACAGTAACCGGAGGAAAATGATGATTTCTAGCTGCAAGGTTCAGCAGGAGTTGATTGGCTTCTCCTCGTTCTCCACAGTGTTGATAGCTGGTGGTTATGTTAGAGTCTGTAAACGCTAGAGGCAAACCGACATGACCGCAGGAGACCAGGCAAATGTTGTCGGGCTCACTCAGAATCATTTATTCCATCATCACTTCTGCTAGCCAAGGATGTATATTCTTGACACAGTCTGACATCTTTTAAATGGTGAAGCTCCAATATATATCAATACTATTGAAGAAGAGTCCACCTTTTGGTTGTCATCATTTTCTTCCATTAATTCCCTTGATGTACTTCATGCATAGTACTCTTTTAGTTCCCACCATTGTTCAAAAACAAATGATTAAAAAACATCAGAGCCCTTGAGCTTTTGTCTGGGTTCTTACTCCCACATCCATTTCCTCAGTGTGACCCAATCTTAACTTATTCAACAGACACGACTGTTTCTGTGTTTAAGCAACCCAAGAACGAATTTGCGACAGCAAATGATGCTGCAGTTTAGTTAATCTGAGTCAAAAAATCTCGTCTCTCAGCCACCAAAACAAAGTCTGGGAAGAAAAAAAGATGCCGCTGATACTGACGACTGATGAGGATTTTCGCAGCTCCTGTAGAATAGAATGGAAAGGCCTGCCTTTACCCAAATGAGCGTTCTGCCAGCAGGCCGCCCACACCTCTCCTCTGAGAGCTGGTCTGGAGCCTTTGTAAGACTCCTTCCCTTTCTGACGTTGGCTGCTCTTTACAGGAGCCGGAATCCCAATTATTAGTCAGTGACTACTACACAGGGTTATGTGTAGCGTTTTTCCGGACAGAGGTTGCTTTGTTGTCCTGAAATTGCTCTCCACCTGTTGTGCTATTTTACTGCACAATTGCCTCTCCCAGTAAATAAAAAATAGCACACCACTTCACCACCCAAATCTAATGTGAGATGCTGACGATGAAAGAGAAAAGCAGATGAATGGAATTAATCTGTTCAGTGAATTAACAGAATAATAAATCGGAATGATATTCAGCTCAACATTATTATATTTTCCTATCCTGTCAGCTTGTTGTTTAATGAGCTTGTTGCCGGTCCCCTTTCATGTGTGCCTGCTATAACCACAAGCGGTAGATCACTTAGAGCCTTTCATCCTCCTGTCCTCTTGTAGAAAGGCTCACTTTACTCCTTTTAACTCAGAATGGCCAACTATCTTCTGTGGCAGGATGTTGTTTCATTTCCACTTTGCTGGAACTATTCAAAAGAGGATATTCTCTCTGGGAGTGTAGGACATTTAAACCACACTCGATCTCTGTGACCAAGTGTTGGGGTTACAGTGTGGCCTCACGTTGAATAACTGCTCTTTTGTTAGATGGTGATGTCTCCCATTTGGGCAATTGTATTTGAATACTCACAGGAGATAGTACAGTTATCTAATGTCCTCTGGGGTTTATGCAACAAAGAAAAGGGATCCCATCAAGTTAGGGAAGCTGGTTTACGACCATTTCTATTGTCTACTATAGGTGTAATTTGATCTGAATCTAGAAAAAAAGCAAATTGGTCTTATTATTATTATTTTAGTTGTCGCTTTTTTTCTTTTGGTCATAGGATTTTATCCTGAGTCCAAGCTGTCCATGTCCTACTCACATGTTTAATGTTTATCACATTACTGTCAGCGCATAATGTACATTAAGTTGTTAAATTCTTTCAGAACCAAAATTTGGACGAGTCACACAAGCCAAAGTATTTTGGATGTCAGACCAGCACCAAGTGTAGAGCTCTGTTTTGTCCTGTGGAACACTTGATCCTCAAATATTTTTATTGTATTATCCACAATGGGCCTGAGTGAGAAATGGGTGTTGATCAAGGAGATAAAGTGTTGACAGTAGTCGTAAACTTATGCCTGCTTTGTCGAGGTCATGGATTCCTAAACCAGGGCGTTAGATCATCTACACCCTGTCACACCATCGTCCTAAAGTTATTTAATGTACCAAAGGGATGATTTCTTTACATTTTGAAACATCTCATTGTCTGGTCGGGGGAGTGTTTGATCCTCCTCTTTGTCTATTGTTATCTGTTATTTTTATCCTGTCTATCCTTTTGCCCAATTTTCACATTACCCATTGTCTTTTATGTTTGACTGTGGATTCATCCAGATCTCGTGCATAGAGAACATGTCTCACCTGAACAGGCTGCGGGTGGTCAACCTGGCGGGAAACAAGCTCTCCATTGTGGAAAACCTCAAGGGTCTGGATTCTTTGACTGAACTCAACCTACGATACAACTGCATCTCTGTTGTGGTGAGAGGCCTCTTTACCAATTTCTTCATTCATTGCGTTCAGGAAATTGAGTTTTTATTCATTTTTAATGTCTGCTGTGGGTGTTGTAGTAAGTAAGAAAGTTGCAGTATAGATACAGATTGCAGAACTATGCATTGAGTCAGATGTGCTGTGACTAATGCATCATACAGATACAGTATATTAGCTCAAGGCTGTACATCAGAAAACATTTAGCTGAGGACAGTGCTCAGCTCAGGTGTGCAATACCTCCCGTGCTTGCGAAAACGCTGTGGCTGCCAATGATAACACATAAATGATCTCTCTGCATGTGTACGCAAGCACCCACCCACCCACCCACACACACACACACACACACACACACACACACACACACACACAGACACACACACACTCAAACGCATACATACAGCCCGATGAATTCCTTCAGCTCGTTTTCACCTCAAAGCATCTCATAAGGATTTGTAAATCATCATGTCCTGAAAGCTTGAGACATACGATAGGTTTTGTTATTGTCCTTGATTTTTATAATAAGGCTGTGCTGTCAAAGTTACAAAACCTGAAGTTCTCCGTATATAATGGATCCAGTAAGATAAAACCCATTGGTCCTGAACAGTCCGCGATGCTGTGTTTATGATTCATTTTTGACATCTGTAGTATTTGTAATGTTTTTGTTAACATAAGACCACATACACATCTGGTTTGATGCCCCACCAAGCATTAGTCTGAGGGAATCTTTGGCCTCTACTTGTTTTTCACATCTTACCAGATCAGGCCTGTTGCAGCTAGCCAGTCAGAGCAGAGAGAGCTTTTCAAAAAGGGGAGGGCAGTAGTCTGTTTTCACTCAGTGTGCACAGGGGTAGAAGGGGAAGGTGGAACACACAATATAATTACTGTCTAACATTTTTTGCACATTAAATAATTGCAAAGGTTTCAAAATAGAAACACGTCTCTTAGCAAAGAAGAACATGGAAATCTGTCCCCCATAATCTTAATGGAATGTGTTTAGAGCGCGTGTTTGCTCTGCTGCGGGATCATTTTTGTAGCAGTTTTCATTGTCAAACAAAAATAAAGTCTGTAGTAACTTGTTTGTGTTAGTCAGCGGGACATAATTCAGACATTGTGGTAGAGATACAGGATGTTCTAAACAAGGGAATTCACTCCCCCCTGGTTTCTATAGTTTTCATCTGATAAACAGAGCCATGCATGTCTGAACTGGCCCCCTTCATTTACATGCAAATCCCTTAAGCCCTCATCTGCTTTGTGGGGTAGAAAATATTAGTTTCCAATATTTGTCTGTACTGTATCTATTGAAGTTGTCATGACTCACCCTGTCCTTTGCCTGCAAGTATTGATCGAGAACCATTTCCGCTCCAAATTATAGGATGGCGCTTTTTTTATTGGATGCACAGGAGGGGAGGAAGCCTCGGTCTCTGACATTAGTGCTATTTGCTGCCAAGTGCTTATAGTTTAGCCTCAAAGCCAATAGCCATCATGCAGGTGTCCAGGTTTTCCCTTTGTTTTGAAAGCAGCGAAGCAATGGAGTTCTGGATCATAGAGATGCTGTGAGTGGCTTTGAAAATGAATTAAAGGCCAATGTGTCGGGCAAATGCTGCTTTTGAATAGTCATGCCATTATGGTGTTTGTTTGTGTATGTGTATGTGTGTGTGGGTGTGTAGGGTGGGTTGCAGGGTCAAATTCTTCATGTCATGAATCTGTGGTGGAGTAAATGTGTTATTTATTATGAAATAATGAGTGAACTTGGTGCTTCAAAGAGCAGTGAGGCATTCTTTCACATTCCTGGCAGAACATCCAATTTAAAGTCACATGAAGTCAAGAATAGTTTAAATTCACATGTGAGCTCTTGAGAAGCGAAGTACAAAAACACGATAGGAATGAGCACATGATGTTTGTAGTGTCAAATTGTGCCTGTGTGTCACCTGCACAGCATCTCGAGTAGGTGCGACCAGTTGTTACTATGTTTGTTTTTCAAAAGGCAAAGACAAAACCACCTCAACATCCACATGTGCTTGTGTTGATTTGAGGGTTTGTGTTGTTATGTGTAGCAAAGACAGCTGTGATGAGAGGTTATGCTGCGTTTGTGTGCCAATGCCTGCGCCAGTGTGAAAAATGAATACACGCAAGCTGTCAGGGAGGAGAGGGTGGAGCTGGGATAAAGAGGTGAAGGCACGGGCACACGTAGATACACACACAATCACAGACATACAGTACACACCCTCAAGCATAGCAGACACAAGAGCAAGGCTAGGTCCCGTCAGGCGATTCGGCTCTTATCAATTCAGATTCTGGGAGCGGAGAGCACGTTGGTGGGCTTCTGTTGTGCAGTACATCACTCTGATGATGACGTCATTCCATCTCAGACAGAGGCGCTATATTTAGTATCAGACAGTGCTCAGTGCTCACTGCATCAACATTCATACTGGGACTGAGAGTGCGGTGTAGAGTCAGTAAAAGCCAGAGCTGATGGCATGACTTGCAGTTTTTGAGAGAAGCGAACAGAACACACTCATACGTACATTGCTGAGGTGTTTATTACAGCAGCAGGCAAACATTATTCAAAGACTCTTAAGCTGAATAACCTAGAATCTATTTTTAAATTGTTTGTCATATAAGCCCTACTGAAATGTGTAAATTATAGCCTCCTTTATAGGCTCCATACATTAGAAATAAGCAGTTTGTATGTTTCTGTACTTCAGTGTGTCTTCATAATAGTCAATTCTTCAAAACTTTAAGAATGGCAGGCTGGATAATGAAGAGGAAACAAAGAAAATCAAGTTTACTTTTTTTAATATACTTGTGAATTTGGTTACGGCAGCATTCAACTTTCCTGAACCAGTGAACCAAAACAAGAGCAGTGGAGTTACAGCATCTGTTTATTTCCAAAGGGCCTGGTAACCATTTCACATTGTATTTACGGTAGTTTTTAGTTCAATGGAGCGTTACGAACGTAGCATTACTAAAACTTTTTTTTGACAGTGTTTGTACAGTATGCACAAAAACGCACTGCCCCTACATACATATACAGTATGTATGTATATGATTCCTGGTTATTCTCTGTGGAGAAGCCGTAGCCGAAATGCTAAAGGCTGATGCCTCATTTGAATGGAGATTGTCGGCAATGCAAGCCGGCAGCTGCAATATGGGCTGACGCTGACGCAGCTTGATCAGATTGCTGCTGGGAGTGTCCTCGCCCCTTTGCTCCCCACATGCACAGCCCTGACCACCCACACACACACGCACGCACGCTCACAGACCTTGCTGCTAATGACCATGATCCCCCCCACCCCCACGGTGCCATCTGATCAGCATTGTCGTTGTGACATTGCTGTGTCCGTATGTATGCGTCCTCTTGCCAGCCAGCTGCCACTCTGTACTCCACCCCCTCACAAAATCCTCTATTGATTAATGCCGATTCTTCCTGATGAAGAAACGACCTCCAGCTCTTTCCGGTCAGCTTTTATTGGATTGACTCTCTCCATTGTTCTTGTGTGATGAGCTGGTGGCTTCTCGGTGTGTGTGAGGGTGTATTTTAAGCGAGAACATTTTGAGTCAGCTTCCTGCAGCAGGGGATCACTGCATTAGCGCAGCACAATTCTGCTGTCCTCCTTCCCCTCCCCCTCCTCTCCCCTTCTCTCTCTCTCTCTTTCCATCTCTATCCTCCGCCCCTCCTCTCTGTGTAGACAAGGCAGTGTGCGGCGTGTGTGCGTGTGTGTGTGTGCATGCGCAGGGTGGAAGGGGATGCTGCATGCTGGAGCGTAGAGCTGCAAGGTGACTGAGGGAATAGAGAGGGATGCGGAGCTCTGAGCCACGCACAGTGACGATGCAGCACCCTTCTCTTCCCAAGCACCTTCTCCTCTCCACACCCCTCCATCTCTCTCTCTTCCCTCTCCCTCTTTCTCTTTCTCACTCTAGACTGAGGTGGACCGTCTGCCCTGCTTGCAGCGCCTCTTTCTCAGCTGCAACAGCATCGCCAGGTAAGAGCTTGTACCGCTTAACTCCCTCCTCCCCACAGGCCAGGGACGGGGATGGTGGCTGGACAGTGCCACATCCCCTCCCTTGCCTCTGGGCTGGGCCTAGCCAACAAGCCACCGGCAGAACACACACATACACACCCACCCACCCACCCACACACAAAGGACAGTATTGCTGCGGTGAGCAGTTTCTATAACCTAGAATACAGCAACCTGGATGTGCTCTTTGTTTAGAATGAACATGCTGTTTCCTACTGTAATGGGTACATGAGTGCTTAAAGGTAAGAGAGCAGAGAGACCAGAGCTCACTCACACAAAAAAAAAATGAATGACAGATATGGAAGTTCATTCAGTTCATAAGCAGCGTTTCTAGGTCAGGGGTGTGTTGCATATATTAGTGGTGTATTTTGTTGCTTAGTGTCAATGTCAGTCTCCTTTCTAATAGCTCTGTCTGGGGCGTTTTTTTTTTTTGCTTCCCATTTTCCTCTCTCTGCCAAGTATAAACACTGTTCTGATTGAATAAAGTTGCTGTGGTGATATATTTTGATAGAGCAATGTTAGCTTCTTTGCGTCCCACGGTAACCTTGTTCTGTCATACATCTGACCTGACGTTTTGAAGAGTGAACTATTCAGGACCTGACAAACCCACAGTGGATTTTCCTAAAAGCGTATTGTTATATGACTCATTTTCATAAACATAGACTTATTTTCTTGTTCAAAAGTACTTTAATTAACAACCCTTTGAGCGTCTGGTCATTGTGTCAGCGTGTTTACCTTATGGAAACTGTACTATTCTGATAGGCTAACAGTTACACTCTGTTGCTAGGTAGACAGGACAACACACACACATCTTGCTTGGTGCAGTCAGTCAAAGCAGCATAGGATTCTTGAGCAGAGGCAAGGCAGAACCAACAAGAGCAGATGAGCAAAGACCCACACCCCACTCCTTACTCGCCGTAATTCAGTTTCGCTTCGGATAATGTTTTGTCAACGATGTCATAATCTAACATAATCCCAGAACAGGTGGAAAGTTTCTCCACAGCCGCTCCCTCTAAGTGATCAGTTAATATCTGAATGACAACCAAGATCTTGAGTGGTATTTCCAGGATTACCTCGCGTAGCTTCTCCCTCTGGGCTCTGTGCTAATGTTTGCTCCTTAATCTTTTGATTTCCTTTATAATATTTGATAGCTATTATAATTATTATCTAAACCTCTTGTGTAGCTAAGCAAGCCCGCGGCTGTGTGTCATAGTAGCAGGTTCAGAAGTAGTTCAAGGTAAAATGATTCATCACCGTCCATTTAACTAATTAGTAAGATTCTCTCCCTTACTGTGCTTTTGTGAGTCTCCTTTAGCCACGGGGTGATAACTTTTGCTCTCTTTGTTGCCCCTTGTGGTTCAAGTTGCGAGGCGTACATGCTTAATTTTCATATCCCACTCCTTATCGTAGCTCAGATGAGTTTTGTTGTTGTATGTCTACATTAAAGGGTCAAGAATCAAAGCACAGCCTCGGGCATGTTAGCCTGTTTGATGACCATGTTTCCTGACATAGTAGTTAGATCAGCATGCAATGTATTTGTTTTGTCTTGTATGTGTGTGTGTGTGTGTGTGGACTTTAAACTCTTGATCTCACTCTACATGTCTCTGGTGTGTCTAGTTTCCATCAGCTAGCCTGCCTCGGAGAGTCGCGCACCCTTTCTGAGCTCACCCTGGATGGGAATCCTGTAGCCCTGGAGACATGGTACAAGCAGGCTGTCCTGCGCTGTGTGCTTCACCTGAGACAGCTGGACATGAAGCGCATCACAGTAAGGCCCGGCTGTTTCACGCCGTCCATTTGTTTCCATCTGTGTCTATGTGTAACTGTCCTCTACAGCCAAGCTAAGTTGTCCATAGGGAAGTACTGCACTACTACCATCTGGACAACCACAATGCATTTTATTTATATTGCATATAATTAACTTAAATAATCAAAGATGCTTTATAGAGTCAGGAAACATTAGAAAATCAGCAAGCGGCATATACAAAGCAAATGGGTTCCAGAGGGAGGGAGTGGCAATGGAAAGTTCCGTTGCTGTAGAATGTTTGCATGTGAAAGTGCAAACACGATCCGTCATACACAGTTCTGACGCACTCGGTCTTCTGCGTGAGACCTCATAACAGTGCACGTTCCTGTATCATATTTAAGCAGCCCTTGACTTCAACAAATGGCCCTGGCTGTTGAAAGCATGTGTTGCTGAAGACGCATGTTGATTCATGAACAGGACCTTGTTCACGCGGCACTATTATTATTATTATTTCTCATTTTCAAAGAAACTTAAACAGGCGTTCTTCCATTCGTTGGCAGTGGAGCATCTCCAGACTCCTGTACAGCTTGTGATGTCACCGGTTCGTCTTTGGTATCTGGCATCACTTTAATATTTATATACATTATATTCTTGTTTGACTTTGTGTGCTACAGGCAAAAGCAGACCAATGATACATTTGCAACGCAAACCTATCCACTAAACACTGTTTATTCTCAGCCATAAAGCATGAAGTCATTGTATTTATACAGTCTGCCAGCAAGGTGCTCCAGTGATGTATCAGCACGCTTTTAGAGGCTGTCAGGCAGGGAGAACCCAGGTCTGAGCTTGTACTTCTAAAGGAATCTGTAAGTACCACACACCTTGCCCTCAGACCATACTGCTGATAGGGCAAGAAAAAAAATGCAACTCTAATTTCAACTATTTTCATGTTTTCACTTGAATGTAAGGTTCGCATATTCTTTACTGGTTTAGCAGGTTTCATGACCCCAAGGCCCATTAAAACCATCCAACAAACTCCTGTCTGCAGCTGTCAATCATGACAACACGGCTGTGGTTTACTTCCTGGAATAGTTTTGCCTGTTTTTTGGAGATGCAAAGTTTTAAAATGACAGACGCAATGTAGTCCTTGAAATTGTGTCTACACCTTTTAAATGGCGTACAAATATGGCTTCGGGGAAACTTTGTGGCATTCACAGAAGATTTCTATTTTCCCCTCAATTTGATTTGTAAAACTCACCCCCGGTGCATAACTGACAGCTTCAGTTACGACAGCTTCAGTGGGCGTACTCACAAGCTTTTAGTTTCTATTTTTATGGTCTAGTAAATCCTGCAAAACAGCTACTGGGACTGTACAATTTATCTGCAATTTTAGGTAATAACCTGCAATTATATTTAATATGTCAAATAGAGCTTCTTTATCAAGAAAACTATTATGGCTTTGAATATCATTATCAATGTTGGCGGTTTAACTGTAGTTTTGACAAACTTACTTAAAGTTATATGTTCAGATTTTTTAAACTTAATAATCAACTGAATCGCTATTGATCACACTGACACATTGTTTCATCTTGTCAGAGGCAGCTGAGTATCTCTCTGCTGTCAGCCGGCACTCTCAGATTGTGTTGGCAAGATTGCATTCTGGGAATTTTGGCTTTCCCCAACAGCTGGCCGAGTGGATCTACGACTGACAATCAGGCAGATAATCCTGTGATGTAGCTGGCTGGTGTGCAGCAGTCCAGTCGCCAGCAGTTGCATAGGGGACAGGCTGTGGTTCCCCTCTCCCTTCAATAATTCAGAGCACGTGAATGGAGCATCATTCTGATTGTGTTAGCTATGTTTTTCAGGACGAGGAGCGGCGCATGGCTGGTGTACAGGCTCGGAAAGAGGAGGAGAAGAAGAGGGAGAGTCACAAACAGACCATTCATAAGGTACAGCTCTGCTGACGATCTGATTGACTCTTGTTGTCTTTGTCGCTGCCTGGATTCAGAATTTAAATATACAGCGCATATAAAACAATAGCTTAGATTCTCGAGAGCAGATTAACAAGTCCCCTTTAAACCAACTGGGCTCCTAAAGGGACATATATTTAGTTTCTTGTTTAGAGCATGGTTATTAATTGCAAGCCTCACACTGCTGGATGGCACATTCATAGCATATTGTTGCATCATGAAGGAGGGGCACTGTTGCCTGGAGTCATCAGATTGTGGATTCTGTGTTGTAGAGGATCATTAAACACTGTCTGGCTGCTAACTAAGACTATTAGGGTGCACTATCCCCAGTGGGGAACATCTGCATGCTTCTCCATGATGATGGTGTGCTGAAGTGAAAGTGAGAGTGAGGCTGATCAGGCCAGTTTGAGTTAAGCTTCATATTGGATACACCAAAAGAAAGAAAGAAAGAAAGAAAGACCCCCTCCTCCCCCTGCAGAGAGATGAAAGATACATGTGTTTTTTCTTTTTGGAGATGAAGTTCATAGTTGAATAGATACTGCTTGCCTTTTGTGTGTGTGCGTAGGGGCTTGTATTGTTCTGTTCATGTGTCTTTAGCTGAGACAGCGTGGGCCTCTATGTGGAGCTGATTGTCTCCCAGTAATCCAACTCCTGCTAATCCCTGCTAGTGAGAAAACGATATTCTTGAATGCTACGACCAAGGGTTCATTAGTGCAAAGGATTCACTATGAACTCACCTTTGCATGGAGGAGTGGCACATTCCATACCTACGCATATCGAAACTAAAGCTGGGTAAGGGGGAAAGTGAAATGAAAGAGAGAAAGCAGAAATCGAACGCAAATGAAATAGGGACAAAAAAATTGTGACCAGCACGATTTCAGATTTAACTCGTATCAATTGTGACATTTGAAGTTTCAGAGACAAGCAAGACAGGAGGTCTAACTTGCTGCTTGTGACACTGAATGTCCTCAGTGTTCTTCGAAGGGGAATTGTCACTTGAAACCTTTTCTGTCCTCTGTCTGTCTGTGCCTGTGTCTGCGTGTGTGTGTGTGTGTGTGTTGCATCCATCCAGGAGAAGCGGCGTCTGGCCATCCGTAATGCAGCACAGCAGTGGGAGGGTGTCAAGGCCTGCCTGGAGCTGCCACCACCACCGAATGGCGCCAAAGAGGAAATCAGTCCAGAAAACAGCCCCGCCCACAGCCCTGCCCAGACCAATGGCCACGAACAGGAACCTTCTCCTGATGAGCCACGGTACACAACCACTTCTAAAGCAGGTTGCGACACATATGGTAGAATTAAATAGCACACAGCCTGGCATGATGCTGTCATTATGTAGGACTCATGTTCCTGTTGGGGACAGAAGCACCCTGGCTCCACTGTGGTGTAGTGTGGTCTTAACCTGAATAATTGATTCACTTTGGGTCAATTATAGATACACACACGTGGTTTAGTGATGCTGTTGCTTTGAGTGTTTCCAAAATGACCTTCACTTTCTTATTCATTTTAGTTGTTGGGTTGTAAGTGTTCAATAAGTGGTTCATGATTTTTTTTTGTGTAAAGTTCAATGTTATTTCCTCAGTTTCAGTTAGGAAGGCTTTCAGTGGAGGCTTTGGTGTCCCTTGGTGAATCATAATGGACATGCTTATTAATGACATCTATTTTTTTAATCCTATAGAACCTCCTCTTTTCTGTACTTAATGGCAGTGCTGATGGGGCTGCCCTGTTTATACTTACATACGTGTTTGGTGATTTTTGTAATGTATTTTTTTTTTTTATCAGACGGGTAAGCCCGGGTTCAGGACCAGAGCGACCAATAGGGGGCACTGAGAGCAGACTCCGCACCAACAGCCGTCCAAACAGCCCAAGAGATCCCAAGTAAGACAAAACATGCATCCCCAAAATACACACACCTAGCCAAGCACACACATCTGGACAAGAGCCAACAGTCAATTAGATCGTGATGAGAAACATACAGCTGACAGTTATTTGCTGAAATGAAACAACACAAATTTGACCTTATTTTAACTATTTTAGCATTTCTTGTGG
The DNA here is from genome assembly GCF_046128005.1 of Genypterus blacodes. NCBI lineage: Eukaryota > Metazoa > Chordata > Actinopteri > Ophidiiformes > Ophidiidae > Genypterus > Genypterus blacodes. The sequence continues at coordinate 12,070,884 of NW_027466879.1, forward strand.
AGAGAGATAAAGAATGTAAAAATCATCCACGGTTGGTTCACCAGGAACCATTTAATCCATTTAGCCTTTTCTTCTTGGATGTCTTTTTGAGTCTGAGCTTTCAGCTGGGCATTGAGCTCTGCAACCCTCAGCCTTAAGGAAAATGAATTATCTCTCTGTGGTCTGAAGCTATGCAGCTCCTCAGCACTGAGCTCTGTAGTTGTGTTTTGCAGTGTTTGAAGACTGGTTTCCCTTGTTCAAAGCCTCCTTAATCTGGCTCCTGAGCATTGCATTGGTCTTCACGGCAAGATCCAGTGTGTGAGAAAGCTGCTGCGGCTGCATTGACCTTTGTAATAGTGATCTCTCTCCAGCATCGGGAAGACTTGCCATGCTCTCTATCTTCCGTGCCACAGACCTGCCGTGGCTTTCAAAAGAAGAACAATGAAAGATTTTAACAGCTCTCAGGCCCTCTTTTTTCACTCTTCACAAGCTATTATTAAATTATATTACACTAAATTATAGTTTTGAGTTATGAGCCTGAAAGTAACTAGAGTGCTGTTGCAGCCTTCCATTGACTGCATTTCTTTGGGCAGGGCAGAAAATGTGATGTTGCTGTTATTACCAAGTAATTTCTCCCTCAGTTGTATTCGGCATCAGACATCTTGATCTTCATCGAACCCTCACCCAACTATGACTGTTTGGAGTGTGCTTATTACATTTCTGATATGATTGGCACAGTGACTCAGTAGTTTTCCAGGTTCTTTCCTCACTACTGTGAGCCACTCAGATGATTCCAGAGGAGAAAGAGGTTGAGTCATGATGACAACCTTAAATCAATATTCACTAGAACCACCATTCAAAAGTACAAGAATGTATTGTTGCTCTGCATTATGCTAATGAAAGCTCTTCTTTCTCTGGCACGAGCAATGCCACCTGGCCCTTTATCACACTGACACACTTCTCAAGAAACAATTGGTTCCTGTGAATGGGTGTATCGTTTGAACAGGTCCTCTTTCATCTTCTGAAGAGTAATCTATATCCGTCTGATGGATCACAGGTTAGCAGCCTCTGACTACACCAGAAAGAATTATGAAAGATGTTTCACACATGTTGAAACACTGCCCTCCCAAAGCTGGGGCTTGGAGAAATCTCATTGTCTAGTGGATAGATCTTAAGCAAAGACTCTAAGCAGCTTCACTCCCCCTTTTCTCCTTATTTATGGATATGCTGGCAAGAATGCATGGAGAACGTCCAACAGCCACAATGTTGCTCATTTCTTTCTTGAAGCAAACCCATGTTTTAATGTTGTTGAGCAAGACAGTGAAACCTCTACCTACTGAGGTGTGTCTTGGCAGCAAAATGTACACATGCATGTCTAGGAGATGTAGAAACACACAGGCGCTCCTTCCGCTATTGTGCTCTAATCAGCTGTCTGAGTCAGGGTTTGTCTGTCTGAGTGATATATTCTGGTCCATGTATGAGTGAGTTATGAGGAGGAGGGGTAAGATGAAAGTGGAGGCTGTGTCGAGGACTATTATTACTCCATTTAAAGAAGTCCCTCCTGTAACAGGATATTGAAAATGTCCCTGGAGCACAATCCCTCAGTTGCTATAGTTATATTCTTTTATAGGGTCTACTACTATTGTAACTTAATGGGTTTAGGGGGCAAACCGTCTCGAGTGATTCAGCCTTTCAAATTGTATCATAGGCCTTGTTAAGCCTTCAGGTGCTTTGACCTGTCACCTCAGTGGCGACCAGGACATTCTTAAAGGCACATTCTGGTGCTTTTCTGTGTAAAGGCCTCAGTATGTTTTACACAAAGTGCCTGTCACATTGTGTGATGGCGCTTGAAACACCTTCAGATGGTCAATTTCAGGGCTATGGGTACAAAAATCTGTAACTTTCTAAACTGTACACACTCCCTCCAACTTCATGCAACTGATTGGCCAGGTGTGTTGAGGCGTGAAAATAGGATTTTAACTTTTCTTTCTTGAGAGAGAAGTTAAAGTGTCTGTCTTTACCCTCATGATGATCGATTGGACTGAGATTAAGAAACACAGAAGACGTCTCATCTCTCGGTGACAGCAACTTTGTCAGCTCACTTGCCACTGTAAACATTTTTGTATAAACCCAGGTGCTTTGCAAAGTTGAGATGACCTCAGATAGTTGTTGGAAGTGTTCCTGCCGTGGATTTTATTCTTAAGAAATTTGCTTCATCTTCCCCCAAGGAGAGCTTAACGGGGCAGATGACGGAAGAAGTTGTTTTAGTGGTTAGTAGTGGTTTTTTGTGGCCTGAGATTGAATCCACTATCTCATGATTGGTTGTTATGGGGTGTGAATCCCTCATGAACCGTCATAATAACTGTGTGAGTTTTTTTTTATTCTTTTGCATCCTGAGGAGATGAGTCTATGGTGTGTCACAGGTCATCTATAATCCCGCTTTCAGAATCTCAAAACAAACAAGAAAATCTTTGTTTCCTTTGTCCCCAACCACGTCCATCCACACATCTGGATCTGTTCTATGGGGGTCGTGGGGAGGACAGGACAACTTCCTTTTCCTGTTCCTCAGGCAGGACAACTTCCTTTTCCTGTTTCTAAGAACTCTAGTTTTTGGAGTGTGAGTTTGTTTCCAGTGGATATTTCTTGGCAGCTCGAGCAAGTTTGACACACGCATAATAAAATTTGCATAGCTGGCACCAGTGGGTAAAAACAAATCACTCATTTTAATTGATCAAATTAAGATCGTATTACTGTAGCGACAACGGCGTGTGTGTGTCTGTGTGTGTGTGTGTGTGTGTGTGTGTGTGTGTGTGTGTGTGTGTGTGTGTGTGTGTGTGTGTGTGTGTGTGTGTGTGTGTGTGTGTGTGTGTGTGTGTGTGTGTGTGTGTGTGTGCGCGCTCTGACTGCAGTGCACTTTTATGAACAGATAAAAAATAGGAGTAGGGATGTACAGTGTAAGAGCGGAGGAGTCATTACCCAGGCATTCAGCAGTGGTCTTGTCGCTGTGTGGAGAGATGGAAGGCCCTTTATTCTATTCAAACATTCAGAGTTCTACTGAGAATCTAAGCACATGGACTTGCATGCATATAAATCAGCCATTTGTATCTTTATGAGGGAGAGACAGAAGTTCACCAGGCCTCTGAAATGAAACAAAATCCATAACCACTGCAGAGAAGAACAGAGGAATAATCCCAGAGACTCAGCACTCAGTAAACCCAGCGCTTTGAATGTGTTTTTGCCTTTTTAATGAAGTGAAATGTTGAGTGATGAATGAACGCTGTTTCTAAAATGAGTGCTCATAGTGTTTTATGCGTCTCTTACACAGTCATTTTTTTCAGATTTGACAGATGTCCATTTTATAGCTTCTCTAGGAACATGTGAGCTAGAGCTGGTCTTATTTATTGAAAAGGCCACAGAAGGGTTCACGTTATTGACACAGATTTGTTCCGTCTTCGTTCCGCCTCGTTCAATTCTTCTCTCTGTGTTTGTTTCTGAGTTCCTGTCAAAAGGGGATTCGGGCCACTTGGCAGCCGTTCAAGTGTGATTATAGGAGAACGAAACGTGAGGCAGTACAGAGTGTGTTGATGTCACACATCAAGACTAACAAAAGTTACCCCGCTATCTTTTACGTGACTTGTCCACTCGGAATGATGCATCTCCCCGCACCACTTCCCGGTTCGTTGCCTCCTCCATCTCAAAGGCGTGGCACACACTTATGATTAAACTGCCTCTCAGCGACTGGAGCCTGCCCGTCTCCTGTTGATCAAGGCCTGCGTTTACGCCCATGTATATACTTGCAACGACACACTATGACTTGCCAGCTTGAAACATTATTCATTATTAATGCTGGTTTTGATACTTTTACTTTCAAATTAAACTTACAGCATTTAAATTATAAGGCTGGCTTTCATTCAGGATGAATTGGGGATTGTAATGATGTTTGACCTGTTACCTGTCAGTCACTGGTTTCTTGAAAGAGATCATGACGAGAGCTGTATGAATTGGGGATTGTAATGATGTTTGACCTGTTACCTGTCAGTCACTGGTTTCTTGAAAGAGATCATGACGAGAGCTGTATTGCAGGATTAATCCAGGCGCTGTGGTTATTGGCGGGTGAAATTGGTGAGGTCTTGTCAGAGGCTTTAGCTCTCCCAGAGTTTCTTTAAAACCATGAAGGAGAAATAATTGTTTCTGGAGGCTTAACTTTGAAGCGTCTTATTGCTTCACAATAGAAGCACGCTTATGGTCGATGGTTTATTGACACACAAGTTTAAGCATGCGTACAGATCATACACACTGACAGAAAGTGCCTGTACATATAAAAACACACAAGTGGACCACACACATGCACCTTGAAAGACCTCCTGATCATCTCCTGAGGCTCCTGGCCATTCACCTGTCTTTATTAGAAGACTGAAAGGCCAAATGATCGTCCTCTGAGATGCTTGTGTTAATATGCACTTAACTTAGGTAACTTTAGCTTACTGCAGTAACATTCTTAAACAAATAACTTTCTGTAATCAGGGTAAAGAAACACAGACCAGTAGGCTCTTTGTGAAAAACAAATACAAATGCACAGCAGGGACGACGTTGGAAAAACTGACCATCAGTTAAACTGCTTTAACAAAAATATTAGCAAACAGATTTCTTGTATTACTTTTAAAATATATACATGTAACAAAAAGCAAAGTTCTATTTCTTAAAGTAATCACTCTACCATTGTAACCTGGCAATCTTCCTGTGTGTGTGTGTGTGTGTGTGTGTGTGTGTGTGTGTGTGTGTGTGTAAACACTGTTACTGTTGTGTCACTTTCCTCCTCCAGCCGAAGGACGTGAACTGGTGGAATGCTCCTTCATGATTACTCCATAATGATCTCATAACAACCATCTACACTACATTCACTTTTCCTAGACAATCACATGAGTTCAAAGCACTTAAGTCTCTCTTTAAGTCTGTATTTACCTGGAGCTACAGTCAGAAAAAAAAAACTCCTGATTGCAAATTCTGTACTTTCATTGTAAGCCAAAGCATATTTACTGTGAGGCAAGGACATAATGAACCAATGAGAGAGTCTTTATATAATAAAGCAAAAGCCTTAACTTTGCTCAGTCATCCAAGGACTTCACGTGTATGGCTTAATTAACTTCTCTAAACTAATATGCATTTAGTTAAGTAAAGGGATGTTGTACATGTTAGCATACAAATATGTGTGTTATGGCGAATGACCATTGGCATAAAATTACATTTGATTATTCCATATATTGTTAATTTCTAGTTATCATGAGCCCCAACAGATATCGCGGCACATATAATCAATATCAGACTAATTCTATCTATCTAATCTAATCATCTTTGATTTGTGAACATGTCTGAAATGTTCCCCTGGACAGCTATGTTCAGATCTCCTTACTCTTGTCCTCACTCTTCTGCCCTCATCTGACTAGACCTGCTCTCATTTGACCGAGGGCTTTAATTATCAAGTGTAATTCTTTGTCCAATTCTCTGTAGGACAAGAAACGATTCCTTCTCTCAGGTACAGAGACGAGTCATCTCTGGGGGGAATCGAGCTTACAAAGGTGGCCTTTACAATCAAGCTTTAGTTACAGGACAGTGTCACTCTGTTTCTCTGTATTTATTCGAGTCTGCTTTCCTTTTTTCCCCCCAACATTCTCTATTTGACTCTTCTCTCTCTCTCTTTCTCTCTCTTCTGTCTCTCTCCACCTCAGTCAAACACTATCTAAAATCAGTCTCAACAAGAATCTTGGATTACTCTTCCGTAATCAAAGGATTAGTGTTCCATCCACTGTGCATTTCTCTGTCTCTGTGATCTGGAGGGTGTGAAATATGAATAGGGGTGATTAGTATGTTGGCAGGCTGAATGCTAATGATCGGTGTTGAGCAGCATCTGATGTCCTGGTATGCCAAACGGTCCCCTGAGTGTCAGTGGACCGAGCACAGTGGGCTCAGGTAAGGAGATTGTGTCTCCTTGAGACTTACCCAGATTCTCCACTCTCACGACTCTCTTATCAGGGAAGGGCATTTTGACTGCCTTAACAGGGAATAGAAAGGGATTCAGAAACAATCGAAGACAAATAAGACATTGGTTAGATCCAGGGATTGTTCTGTAACCACATTGCTGTTTTTCCTCCCTCCATATATTGCCTGCTTTCTCAACCTGATGGAAAAACAAGCAAAAGCCATTCTTGGTAACCAGGTGACAGAAGAGCGGCTGTCCTAAGAGATTTCTCCTCCAGCAGGTGTTAAGTAATACGTACAAGACCCAAAACCTGTTCGAGCATCCATTGGGCTCAAAGTGTCAAGAGGCAACAAGTTCAGCACAGATGGTAAAGACAGCACACTAGCACTGTTTTAAGCGTGTTTGTGTCTTTGTGTATTTTTCTTTTCCAGGCTTCAAGATGCAGGCAGCGGCAGCGTTCAGAGCTTGTCCTTGTCCGACAGTCACCTGGCAGAGTTGGACGGAGACACCCTGCATTTGGTTGGACTTGGGGCGCTGGAAGCTTTGGAGAGGGGCTGGGGGGTTCAAACTGCCGGTGCCGTCAATGTTATATGCTTCCGCTACATCAACTTTGACGCCATCGTTCCAACACTGCCACGGATACGAGTGAAGTTCCCCAATCTATCGGTGAGAGCAGCAAAAGGAGTATGTATCCTTTAGGGCCAGAGTGTAATGTCGAACCAATGTTATAAACATTTAGAATGAATAATTTAAAGAAAACATGCAATTAGATGGATATTTTTAGTTTCTTGAATACATACTGTACGTGTTTGAAACTGAAGGTACCTAAAGACATAAAGCCCTTAACGCTGGCAGTCTACAGGCACAGCATCAACATCTATCTACACGTATTTAGTATATGTCTTATGCAGATCTACTGTGTGAGCTTACACATCTCATAAAGTGACCCATTGTATCTGCAGCACCTGATCTTCATGGAAGCCAACATCAACCGTCTCCCCCAGCTGGCGGCCCTGGCCCAGGTGAGGCGCCTGGATCAGCTGACTGTCCACCCAGAGGGCAACCCGGTGGTCAGCCTGGCTCAGTGGCGCTCCTTTGTTATCTATCGCCTCCACCACTTCAACCTGCAGAGGATCAACGGGCAGGAGGTCAGAACTAACGCAGCACCACTCAATTCAGGGCTGTTCCGAAATGACAGATTAAGAGAAATAGTGAATTGTTAAACTGTAGTGCTCATTCAGAAATACTTAAAAATGGAGCAGTCAATTAAAAGACCTGTGTGTGTGTGTGTGTGTGTGTGTGTGTGCACTAGGTGACCATGAACGATGTGATTGCTGCAGAACGCGTGTTTGGGACGTTGGGTCATATAGCAGCTACTGAAACCCCACGTTGCCGTCTTCTCCTGCTGCTTGAAGAGTCCAGGTAAGACCTTCAGTCTGAGAGACACCACTACGCAATGTCAACTCCACTTTAGTTACAGGCGTGTCCCGTGTGTCCTGTGGCGTACACGAAGATTTGTGAGTTACAACTAGTGTATGCGTACGATCTACATGTATGTGCTTGCCTGTGATTCACTCTTTGTGAATACATTTGTGTATGTGTGCATATGTTTCTGAGAGACAGCGAGACAAAGCCTGGCACTCAGGAGCCCAGGGAATTAGACTCTGTGTCAGAGTCAGGGTGCGTACTTGGCACTTTGACACACACACATTCCTCTCCCCAGCCAAAAGCTCTTCAGCTCTGTCACTCTGGGTCAGTCAAACACATCCACACAAAGCAAATCTACTGAATTTGTCAAACATAGTTTTGCTCTGAAAAGGTTTTAATGATCTAATTGTTTACGGCGACACTGCGCTGCTCAAAGGTTTGTACTGTAGATAGTTTTAAGGTCAGTGATTTGAAATGGCCAGGATAAACATATACATTTGTTAATTGTCATATAGACCTTACTTACATTAGAAGATTGTGGTAGTAATGAACAGATTTGCACATTTGCCCCAACAGAATTGTGTTAACAATGAACTGGCAAACTTTGGGCCACCTGGCTCTTGGCTGCATCTCACACTGGGTTTCATGACATGTTCTGGATAGATGATACACAACAGCCCCGCGGCTCAACATCCTCTTTCTATCACTGTCTTAATCACAGTTACCTACATTTGACCTACTAGTCTCATTTCTCCTTTTTGCTCCCTCAATTTGTCTATGGTTTTAGTTACTGGAAATGTCTTATTTCACAGAATATGTCATACAAAGTAAAGACTTGTAAATAGATTGGTGCAGTGTGTGTTCTAGCGGTCAGTCTTTGTTCCAACCTTCACCTACACAACCTCACAACCCTCTGGACCTCTGGAGACCGAACAAATGAGATTTGTGGATACAAGCGTCCAAATTGAGTTTCCTACCCTTAGGCTGAGGAGCATTAAGAAAGTTTGAGGTAGATCCACTGCACTCTCTCACACTGAAACAAGCTGACTGAGGAGACATTGTGACCTCTGGATGCCTCCTGGATGATCTTCCTGGGGAGGTGTTCCAGGTCGAGGGGACCACGGGGCAAAGCCTGCAGGAGGAGCTGGAGGAGGTGATTAGAGAGAGGGACATCTGTGAAACTTTGCTTCGGATGTTGCCTCTTCAGATAAGCAGCAGAGGATGGATGGATTATTGAGGTGTCGGTGTTCCTGTATGTTCAAGACCTTAACAGGGTTTCATTCACACGCTTTGGAATTTATGTTGCATGTGGCTGCTATTAATCAGCAATGCCTTTGCTTATGTAATGGTGCTACACACACACACACAAACACACACGCACGCACGCACGCACGCACGCACGCACGCACGCACGCACGCACGCACGCACGCACGCACGCACGCACGCACGCACGCACGCACGCACGCACGCACGCACGCACACACACACACACTACACATGGTACAATGTGTTGTAAAAAACAAAACAACACACTGTCTCAGTGAGTGTCGTTATGGAATTCATGACCTTGTTGTCTCAAATTCTCCCTGTCAGCAATGTTTGCTTTTGATTAAGGAATGACTTCAGAAAGAAACAACACTGTCAGCTTCTCGACTCGCCTCCACCCAGCACTCTTTGGTCTTGGAAACATTATTCAGCACACTCTGAATAGGATACAGTTACAAAAGAAACATTTAAGACAAAAACATGGATTATTTTTAGCATGACAGTGATAAGACATCCAACCCTTATTTGGACCAAGGCACGTGTTGTGCCTTACACGCAATCCTTTAGCCACAGGGCTCAGACTCATGTTCTGCTGCGGGCACAGTAACGCTCCTGTGACGTGGAGAGTTTAGGCAGGTTTGTTTTGTGCTTTGCTGCTGATACTGGAACTCATTAAGGATTTCAAAGACAGATTATTGTGACTCTGATAATATTTCCTCCTCATTAAGTTCATCCACATCCCTGCTGTCACGTTTCAAACTTTGTCCCCATCCCTGTGCAGCTCTCTACAAGCTATCTTATCCTATATGGAATGTTTGCCTCCAGCCTCCACTGAAGGACTATTTCAGCGTCCTGGCACTGGTCTGTGGAACATGTTGCTGCAGCGCCGTATCACATGAGATTTAAGATTAATAGACAGAAACATTTGAAGTCCTTGAATGCCTCGTACATGTATGCACATTCTGCTGCTCAGCACTGCAAGACACACACTCATGAAAGATCTCATTTCGGCCAAAATTGCCAAACTGTTCAATGTGTCCTTGTTGGATCTGTAGTAAGTATTAATAGATTTCATGTGAAAAGTAAATGGAGTAATTAGATTTTTCTGACAAACCTAAATTGTTATTATTTACTTTATTAGTATTATTACGCTGTTCTCTGTTCCATGTATGTGCGTTATGCGTCTTCTCATCTCTTGACACTTCCATCTCTGTCCTCACTCTGTAGAAAGCGCCAGCTTCAATTCCTATTGGAGGGTCGTGGCAGACGGGCGGGGCTGAGTCCAGAAGAGCTGCGAGACAATGGGAAGCTCCTGGGTGAAGGCCTGAGCAGAGCGCTGTTTAACTATCCGAGCCGAGACTGCAGCGCTGAAAGTCCAGAGGTCTCTTCTTTTTACCACATTAACCTACTGCAGTGTTTCTCCAGTAGTGCAGCTCTATATGCTGTATTTTCCATCGCTCCCCGCTGATTAGCTATGTCCAGTATGCTTAGCCAATCAATCATGATATGGGAGGCGTGTGTGTAATGTGTGGGTAGAGCTCGGACAGATGGAACTTTTGCAGGCCAGGATTGGGAACCACAGGCCAAGTGGTTCAGTGGACTGTTGTGAGACTTAGAAAGATTGATTCTCACGTCAGCCAATGTTGTTGTTGACTGCTGTAGTGTTAGTTGACACATCACCTTAATGAAATCTTAACAGTATCTTAAACGTTTAGAGTCACATTATATGCTTTTCCTCACAGGAGGGCAGTGTGGAGTCGTCGGAGCGAGCGTCCATGGTAGATCAGTACCTCCAGGAGTTGGTCCAGGGGGCATCAGACACTAATCTGAAGGGTGAGGCTCTACACAAGCTCTGGCCCTCCATGTTTGCAGAGATGGTGAGGGACTGCGTGATGGAGATGAGAGACCAAGCAGCCTTCCGACACGCCAGCCTCGGCAGACTCTCTGAGACCAAGTGAAGAGGACCAAAGGTTTGCTCTTAGAAACACATACACACAACTTTCCCCTCTGCCCCTCCAGTAGCCACTTCCAAACTCCATCTATATCAAACACATCATCACTTGGCAACTTCATCAGCCAATGACATCTTTGAAAACTGAAGGGAGTTCCCCTCACGTCTGGGAAAGCTTTTTCTCAAGATGGATGTAGTGTACCATTTTAAAGATGTCTGAAGCATGACTGAATGTACACACTGTCTGGATATATCAGCTCCTGGAACTTTAACATACTTGAACGAAGAAACGTATCGAGCGGTCATGCAGTGTTTGTATCTATAGAGCATCCTCTGCACTTTACAAGCCTTCTGAGTGAGCCCCTCTTCACCGTTGTCATCAGCTGGAGATGAGATGACTGCTGTCTCTTTTCTTGAGACTTAATTCTTCTGTGTCTTAAGTCATGTTTCACGTGTTCAACGCTCGCTCACGTTCTTCTGCCTGGCATAACAAGAAGGGCGCAGACAAGGACAGGTTCTTTTGTTTTGTTTGTTTAGAACTGATTTTCTGTATTTTACTTAGTATTAAAAGATTCTGTATTAACACTTAATTGGTCTACATGATTTGCATGGTTATTTACTTAGAAATGTCTTCATGCTTACAATGATTTCCCCATTGCTACGTGATCCAGCTCTATGGTATTTTAATGCTTGAGTTCAAATCCAACTCCTGTTTTTAGGGAGTTTTCAGGTTATCAACACTTCATAGACCCCGTGTGTGTACTGTACTCCGTTCAGAGCTCGGGGTCAGGAAACTGTGAAGGGTCCCTTGGGTAGTGTGAACTCAGGCTGGAATGTTCCTGAAGGCATCGCGGCTGCATCAGTTCTACACCACCTGCCCCGGCTTCCCTCACTCATCGTCATTTTAACCCTTTTTAAATCAGACATGCTGACTGAGATGTTGCCTGCAGGGGGGACTAGCTGTGGGGTGGTAAAGGGGTTAAACAACACACACACACACACAAACACACACACACACAGGCTGACAAATTTGGTTGTCCCTTATTATCTGCTCCACTGGGGTTCTGTGCCTTTCTGATTTTGTTGTAGTTCTTAAGGGCAGAACATTAGGTTGTATATCAAACAGGTTCTGGTTCAAAACTGAGCCCCTCACAGTGGGATTGAGGCTTGTGTGAATATCTAATTTCTGATTAGTGGATGTGACTTTTAGCTAATGCTACATTGCTCACAGTGCAATGAAATTCAGGCTTGATAATAGTGTTACATGAACTTCCCCAGCTGGTGTAACAGTCTGCCAGCTCCCCTCACTAAATATAACACTACAAAGGATCTATGCACAATCCAACGCTGGCATGGATTTGCTTGAATAAGTCACATTTTTAGAATTTTATGATGAAAATTTACCCGAAACTATGACACTTCATACACAAACCTTATCAGGAATTGATGAAGAAGAGAAATACTTGTGTAACTTCATTTAGAAGTCTCATCCCAAAGCACTGAAACAACTTACAATAAGTTCACACATGGACAGATGGTGACCAAAGTTCAGAAAGGAGTTGAGGAATCAGGACGTAAGGGCTTTGTGAGAGACCCACGCAGCAAAGCAGCCTCCACACATGAACATGAAGCCCATATGTCTTGGTGAGTAATCTGCTATCAATCTGTTGGCTCTAAATTTAAATAGCATTCATGGTGCCTGACATTCAGTGATAAATGTGTTTTTTCCTCTATTGGCAGAAAAACAAGGGCAGTGCTTCAAGTCTGGCTAACTGCTGATCCACGACAACTACGTGTGTAAAACACATTTTAGCCTGATGAGTGGCGATGTCTAGAGGTTAAAGTCAGGCGGCCCGGCTGACACTTGGGTTCAGGACAAGTACTTGCCAGATTGCTGTGACGTGCCAACCATTTTAGCTTTCGATGTTATTTCCACTTATAAAAATGTCCACAGTCATGGTCGCCAGTGGAAGAACACTTCCACTTCCGCTTTTACTTGACATTCTTCTCCACTTCTGTTCCATATCAACAGAACCGTTGGCATTTTTGGAGACCTGCCAGAAGGGCACAGGAACTCACAATAAAAATGTTGCAAGAATGTTTGCATGCCTGTGTGAGAGTTCTTAACATGTAATTACAGTAATATTCCCCCAACCATAGATGCCTTGTTGGTGATTTTTGAAATCCCTCCAAGCCAGTATGACTAAACGCCATCCAGACGTTTGTTCTCAAAAAATTGCTTAAACTAACAATTAGACAGTGAAATGACCTTGTGGTGACCTTTACACAGCGTATAACCAGTGTTGTGGTAATAGTAGATTAGATTAGATTAGATTAGAATGTAGTGTGGGTAATCAAAATATGGCAGTGGTTTGGAAACACAGCAGGGTAGCTTTTATAACATTTTTGAAATGAGCCCAATTTCACGTAATTATATTGCATGTGGTACATTACAAAGTTACGTATTTTACTTTTATGCAGAGCCTCAGATGCAAGCGGACAATGTTCACCACAAGTTACAGCTGGCAACATGCTGGAAAATGAGGAGGTAAGTTGTGGTAACCTTCAATATGCCTGAACGTATTGTATTCTGTGACCTTATGCAGTTTAAACAGTTGTTTAATGGAACAAAAGTAGAAAGTGCTAAAGGTTTTGTGCTCTAGGTGAAGAGAAATGATCACAGTAACATTGTTGTAACCAATTTTTATTCAAGAAAGCTTTTGACAAGACAGTGAGCGTACAGTTGTGGGACATTTTGGAGATCGCGTTTTTTTACGGAGAGAATGGGAGAATGGAGAAAGAAAGAGAAAAAGGAAAGAAATATTGATTGGGACCTAGAAATTGTGATACATGTGGATGAGATGCAGAAGGAACCGAAGAAACGGTGACTTGAGCTCAGGACTTATACAGTCGGGATGTATAGGTGGAGGATAATATTGTTATTGGTGATAGTTGTGTTTTCTAGAGTGATGTAACACATTGCCATATACAGATTTCCTTTTTTTACATACAGTGGGAAGGAAAAACTTCCATCTCCTTACTGATGAGTTTCTCTCTGGATTGTAGACTGAATTCATAGTTGTGTGAAAACTTTGAGCTGAAGTAAATGACCTGAACTGGAGCTCATACAAACCAAACGGCACCGAGCATAGAATTCAATGCGTCCTCTTTATTATTCATTTATATTACATAATACTTGTGTGACTCTGATAATCACCGTAACTAAATATTCTCCTGAAGCCTAATAAGGATTTATCAAGCAAACCGTGCAGTATTATCTACACCAATCTGTAATTTATGTTTGGGAATCTGATCTAAGCGGTAATCCTCTGGGCTGCTTTGGAGGCGGCGGTGGCGACGTGCTCTCACTGCTCGCTGAATTCTGTACAGTCTGGAGACGTGGCTGCCAATTCGTTCCACTTCACAGGAGCAATTATTAGTTTCTCCTGGAATGAACCAAGTGTGCTTCGCGCGTTGCAAAAAAGTAACCACCTGGAACACAACAACTACGTTCTGAGTCACTTATTATGGTATCTTGTTCCTCAAATGATATTGTTAAATATTCAAGTGACATTAAACCAAAGCCAGTAAATGATGTTCTTAAAGTCACAGAGTTTTACATTGGCTGAAGTTAGAGTAACACCATGTGACATTTTACCTTTCTTAACCAACTTTTGGATGGATATTTTTTTCTCTATGTCCAAAGACAGGACAATCTACATTTTTCCAGTAACAGACACGGGCGGCTCTGCTCTCCAAATTGCATTCTGAGAGGCATTCAGTGGGTCATCCCATCCCATCCCATTCGTTTACAATGCTTTAATTGGAAATTTGCTGGCCTGTGACGGGTTTGGAAACATTGGGGTTAAAGGCGAATTCCTGAGCATGGTGAGCATCTTCACAACACTGAGCACCATCAGGTCAGAGGGACAAAGTCATCACAACAGAATGAATTCCATGCCTACATATACTGTATTTCACAGTATTTACTAGGTTGGGAATATAATGAAGCAATTGTGTGTTGAATGAGTTTACAGAGGGTGAGCTGCATATGTGACATGGTGCAGGTCAGTCAACCATGCATGCATGCTTTGGTCTGTCAAATTAGACAACAAACAAGCAATATAGAGCAGTACACCAAGTTTAACCACGGTTTTATTGGACCTAAATGTCACTTCACTCTACTATTCAGTTGATTTAGAACACTGCCTAACTCACATTTCATATATTATAAAGTTAAAACGGTGGATCAAATGTATGGATAATTTTGTCGATTTAATTGCAAGTCGAACCTCAATTTTCACCTAAAGTGATGTTTCTCATGAAAAACCCGCATTTCGTGTGTTTTCATAAAACAAACCTTCGTAAAATAAAGCATAAGCAAATTAAATTTGACATGATGATCACAGACTGTAGTTGTAATTACCTTTAAAGCCATAAAACCTTTGATTGTTCGGCTTTTAGTTGAATTTTCGGGTGAAGCTGATTTCGTTTCTTACCGCCGTTTTTTCACTCTGTCGTATCTCTTTCAAACTTCACACACGTACAGCTGCAAAGGGCACACACACACACACACACACGCACACACGCACACACAGAGGGAGTAGTGATCGGAGCCATGGAGGGCGCCGCAGAGCTTGTTTGGTGTCTGTCGTGTCGTCTTCCAGCTTTCTGTCATTCAGCGCGCAGGAAGCAGCAGCGTGACCGCGCTCCGTACTCTCTGCTCCGTCGGGATTTAACGCACGCATTCCGGATTCAGTAACAGGACGTTGATGACTTAGGAGCCTTTGGAGGGGGGAAAAAAAAACCTTCGCTTCCACCTGGACTCGCTTCACTTCTCGGAAATGTGGATACCTGCGACTGTTAATGAATGTGAACGGGTAGTAAACATCTAGTTATCCACCTCAGTGAGCTACAGGTACGTGCATGGGACAGGGCAATAACGTGGGCTGTTGTATAATAACTAGTAATTATAATGATGATGATAATTGCCGCGCTTCTTGAAGTTTTGCTCAGTAAATTATGGATAAATTCAGACCAATCAATTCATGAATTTCCTATTGGTGTTCACTGTGGTTGACTTTCTGACTTCATTCAACCAGAAGTGAACTTAAGTTTGAACAAAGTGCAAAGGAGGGCTGAGCTGTTAGGTGGAGCAAGGGTGTGGGGGTGAATGTGGACCTCAGACCTGCTGTCTAGGTTGGTGGGGGGTTGTAGCTTTTACAGCAGGGGAGCTCCCTCATTAAGAGCCAGGGGGGTCAGAGGTCAACCCACAAGGTCAAGTGCCAGCAGTGGTTTACTTCGGTGTCTTTTTGAAGGTCGCAAGATGCTGAGATCGTGTGTCGGTGTGATTTGCGGGGTGTAAACAAGAGATGGGAGTTATTGGTGTCAAAGTAATCTATACATGAAAAGGAGCAGATTTTGTGAGGTCAATGTGTAGAAGTTTATAAATTTATGCTAAATATCTTGTCCACACACACACACGCACACCTGTTGCAGTGGCAGTAATTGTGTTGAAAATATCACAACCACAGGTGTGTGTTCATGCAATCTTCTCTCTTTTTTGACGTGAAGTGTCCAGCAATAAGAATCAAGGAGCGATGTGGGGAGCCTGTATCCTGACTGTCAGGTAACAGGATGATGATGGTGATGATGATGATGATTTTATGTATCTAATTTGATTCTATTGTATTCACATAAGCCAGTGATTCTGTATTCTGCAGAGTTTCTGTGCTGCTGCTGCTTTGGTCAAATCTCCAGGACTGCCAACACACGACAGACCACAGGAAGGTGAGCAGCATTGTTTCAACATATGCGGTTTATTTGACATGTTCAAGCTCACACCGGTGGACCTCCCTTGAATGTTTGCAGCTTAATGTTTAGGTTTCTTTTCATCTGTCCGTTTCATCGCATGGTTGGCACAGGCGAGTGGAATGCAGATATCCAAAGATGGCGTGCATGATGGTGTCTTTGTGTCTTGTTAGCATAGTCAAATGCCACCCCTAAGTTCAGGATGGAGTCTGCGTGTCTCGTCCTCTAACCCGTCCTTACTGGTGTTTGTAGCCCCTTTGTTGTCATACTCAAGACTTTCATGCCAGCTTGTTCTGTGTAAGTTTGTGCAAACACAATGAACACCACCAGAAGAGCCTGACCAGAGTGTTAATCTGGTGCCTACCTCCTGATGAGAACATGAGGGGCAACAAAGTTGGGTTTATCTCAGCAGAAAAGGACAAGGGTCAGACCAGCTGCCAGCAAACTGACTTTTGAGAGTGACAGAACCTTGCAGAAGAAATTGGGCGTTGCGAGTGGACAGCTGACTGACACGTCAATTATCCAATCAGTGGGGAGAACGGGCTCCCGGGCTAGGGCATGCTGTCTGTGGAAGAGAGTCGCTGTGAGTCGGCCCCCTGTGTTTCCACCAGGAGTCCAGCTGTGTGACCTGCGTCCGACCCTGGTGATGACAGTGGCGTTGAGTTACAAAGGCGGGAAGAGGAGGGGACTTGGGGGCTTGGAGGTCTCTGAATAGCAGCCGCTGGTGATTGACAGGGGAGCAGCTTTCTGCCAACTCTCCCTACTGCTTCTGTATTCTCTTTCCATCCACTAAAAGTCAAAGGCAGCTGAGCTTTTACTACGGCCATGTGTTTGCGCAGAGAGGCTGCTGTGAATGGAGACAAAGTTCTCTTGAAAGAGCAGGATTTCCATGTGGCTCCAACCAGTAAAGCCAGCTTGGCACAAGCCTCCAAAAGAGTGATCAGTGCTAATACGTTCCTGGCAAAGGGGCACAGAGGGAGAGAGTCAACAGTGAGAAACCCAGGTAGCCAATAGCGGACAGGCCACAAACAGAGACTAATCAGCCAAATCTGGGGCCTTCTAAGCATGAACAGAGGTCTGTTTCATGATCAGTTAGGGGGGCAGGATAGGCATGATGTCACTGACTTGAGCCTTTTTTACCAGGCCAATATCAGGGCGGGTTGAAGCCTCGTTGATGGATTTTTCCATCCATCCCAGGCGTTCACATTGTCTTTGAGGCACCACCCTTTTTCTTTGCACTCTGCGGTGTCACTAATCGTGCCTGTTGCGTCTCCATACAGGTTCCTCAGAGGGCAGAGCCTGAGCAGGAGTTCAGGGCAGAGCATGGGGACATGCAGGGCTCCTGGGGTGCCTGGGGGTCCTGGTCAACCTGCTCCCAGACCTGCGGAAAGGGGGTACAAGAACAAACCAGACCCTGCCTCCCTTTGTACACTACACCACAATATCCTTCCCAAAGAGCCGGAGTGCACCCCCAGCACCCGGGGCATGTAATCTCAGCTCTGAGGCCCACTGTTCCCCTACACCGCGACACGGGCAGATCCTTTAACAGCAGCAGCCGCGGAGAGACGAGGAGGGAGAAGGAGACCAGGCCTGGTGGGCGCAGGTACGTTCCACCCCATTCAGGGCAGAGAGCTTCTAAGTGTGTGAGGGCAAGTTTAAATCAAACAATTTAAAGGTTAATATGTAAAAGTAGGAGCTAGTCTCTATTCCTTTAATCATGAAGAATGCAAAAGGAGAAACGGTTTTATTTGTGTCCTCGGATTTTCCTCACTCAGCAACAGTCAGCGTTATTGGTTGGTAAGAATTAATTACATAAAGTGTGTGGTTACACAATGCTTCTTTGGTACTGTTGAAATGTTAAAGAGCTTGAAGTTCCATTCATTCACTGATGCATAGCTTTACTGGGAGGCTCCTGGCTTCAGTTTTGAGTGCTTTGCTCAACAGCACGTCGGCAGTGGCTCATCCACTCGTTTTTCTACGGAACCCAGAAAAAAATCTGATCTGACTGCGCTGCATGCTGAGCAGTCTGGACTAAAAGCTCCTCTTTTATACATGGAGCCAAACACCCAGCTTGTGCTTGGCAGCTTTTGCAACTTCCTTCCTGTTGTGCTTCAGCTAAGAAGCCTTTAAACAAATAGCACTGACAGCTGAGTAATGGGGGGGTTGTTGGAATTAGAATCTAAAAAGCCAAAAAACAACAAAAGCTCCCAGAATTGTGCGACCGGGATCCTAATGCTTCTTAGAACTCCGAGGGGAAGGAGCTCTAATTCAGATGGAGTACTTTGATTTCCTCTTTCAAAGATGGCTTTCAGAACGTCACAATAAATGTAAGATGCACCAGATGAACTTTTCAAGGACACCTGTTTGGTTTTCTAGGATAGCAAACAACCACTTTCCTATATTTTAGAGAGACAATGAGTAAACTGACAGAGTGTAGATGAGACCAAGAGGAAACGCTGCAAGTCCATTCAGCTTTGCACGACTCGTACTTGCAACCTCTGGTGTTGACTGGTGTTCACTTTCCATGTTCTCAGGAGGGTCAGTCACATCACCCCGGGGAAGTACGGCTATGGGAGAACACCTTTTGTGGCTCCTCTTCAGACCCATACAGGTCAGGGGTCAGGGACGGCTCACAGGCAGAGACGATCTCCTGCCACGGCTCCTTTACACGCCCCTGCCAGAGGCCACAGCGTCCACAGGTCAAACAACTGGGGCCCTTCCGGTAACTTCAATCATCAGGGCAGACCCCCCCACCTGCAGCCCAGTGCCACGCAACCCAAAACCAGTCAGGTGTGGGCCCCCCTCTACCAGCCCAGTGTGGTGCAGCAGCCCCAGGGCCAGCAGGAGCCGGAACCAGGCGGCCACGGCTCCGGACCTCAGCAACATCATGATAGACCCTACAACCCTCTGCCTGTATCGTTTTGTAAAGGGGAGCACGTCCACTACAAGATCTGCAGCAGTGACGTATGTAAAAGATACATTTCACATGTTGAATTTAAGGTTTTGGCTTAAATTTATGTGGGCAAGATATACTTATGATTTCATTATTGGGTCCATAGTGTTGATTTGTGATTTCTCTCTCATTTATTTAGGTTTAGTGCTCAATCTTTTAGTTTTGTTAAAACCTAAATCATACAGAAACAAGCAAATACAGACAACGTGTGGCCTGGAGTTAAATCATTTATTGTTGTCACGGCAGCCAGACGGGAATGATTCTCGTTGAAACTTGCTTTAGATATGTCTAATCGTCACAGAACATTGACTTCTACTGAATGTATGCGGTAACGTCTCATAGGATGAATTTAGAATCATTTGTTCCGTCACTTTTTGCAGACGAGACGCTTTTTTATTGATATAATGTTGTTCAAACTTTTAAAACGTGAAACCCCAGCTGTAATCTGTACTTGCTTATCTTGATTCAGGTCATGAGATCCACATTGTGGCTTACGCAGAGGCTCCTGCAGTCTGTACAGTATTTCTGTATATGGTCTCTGATGTGTGATTACAGAAATTCATTTAAAGTGAGGCAGACGATGGGGTTTGTTTAGACAAAGTAGGATTTATACGGGGAGATGTGAGCGAGGTTCTATTTTACTGGCCGGCCTTCATAAATACTGGAATCCAACCACTTTGAGAGAGGACGCCTGGGCTACAAGAGCAGAAGGTTTGGCTCCGACAGTTTGTCACCACCGACAGAACATAATAGAAACGCTCGCTGCAGTTACAAAGCTGCAGTTTAACCTGTCATACTCAATCTTTTCATTAAGAATAAATGTATCCGTGTGTGTGTGTGTGTGTGTGTGTGTGTGTGTGTGTGTGTGTGTGTGTGTGTGTGCTCTCTATCCTCAGCCCTGCCCTCCATCAAGCAGAGACGTCAGAGCTGTTCAGTGTTCTTCCTACAATAACCAGCCGTTCATGGGCAGACAGTACGAATGGGAGCCTTTCAATGAAGGTACGGCAACTCGGCAACAGAGCACATGACATAGCATTGTCACACATTGTGTATTGAAGTAACAGTAGTACCTTTGTGGAATTAATATGAATGTAATAAAAGTCAAATGTGAGCTAGAAAGAGGAGAAAAACTTGAGTCCAATGATCACCTCAGAGTTCACACCTCTGCCAAGGCCAAACAAGCCTACAAAAATCTAGTCTTGCACTAATAATATACTGGCTAAAAGAGAAATAAATGACTACAATAATAACAGGACTTAATGGTGTAATTTGTAATAAGCTCTTTTGATGTTAAGAAATTGATTCATGAAATTTCTGAATCTGCCCCCGGATCCAAATCCGATCCGGGTATAGCAGATGTATGAGACGCCTAATGATGGATGGTCACACTTAACACACTGTATTGACTATACACACCTGAAGTATCCGAGCAACAGTCAGAGGCTCGTGGAAGGCTCATTTCCCCAAGAACAGTAATGGAATTAACAGTCGTCACATTAATATCCTGTAAAAGGTGAATTTGAAGCTCCTGTGTTTGCTCTGAAGGGGTGGCTGACGTGTAAAGCAGATGTAAAGATTAAATCACTCCAGGTGAATAAATTCACAAGTGTGAGTCTGGTGTATCAGACACACACACACACATTGAACTGTTAAATGTGTACATCTGTTAAAGAAATAACTGGGTTTTGGGTTTATTGTGTGCTTAATTCATAAACCACCTGAAGTATACTAAGCACACGTGAATACACAACTTACGTTAACACATGTTCTGATGTAGAACGTACAGACATAAACTAACACATTCTTGCACAGTGTCACTTATTTTATTCTCTTAATCGCCATGTTTTTCCACAATCTCTTCTCCTTTATTATCTCAAGAAGTAAGCAGAACGAGGCTCGGGTCAGGTCAGATGTCAGAATGAAAACCTGCTGACTTGAACATTTTGAGTATATATTGTATTGTTAGAGTTTTAGTGCTATGATTGGATGCCTTACACTCTTGGAAAACTGTAATTATTGACAAAATATCACCCACGAGAATTTGAACTCGATTCACTGCTACCATAAATACATTGTCATTATCTCAGATTCACATGAATGGTGACATGATGTTGTGCTAACCTTTTGGAACGCTTCAACTTTTCAAATTGCCCACTAAGTGAAATATATTGAATATCCAAACTTAAATCACATGTCTATAAATTACATATTTGAGGCCTTGTGTGTATTCACCTGGTAGAAATAGGCTTTTTGATACTTGAGACTGCTTACTGACATTATGTTGATGCTTGATCTCCCTTCAGTTCCCGGGGATCAGCTTTGTGAACTCAACTGCCGGGCCATAGGGTTCAGGTTCTACGTGCGACTGTCAGAGAGAGTGATCGATGGGACGCCGTGTGGACAGAACCATACTTCTCTCTGTGTGGCAGGAAAGTGTACGGTAAGCTGCTGCGTAAATCTGTGTTCTTGTTGTTTTTTTTTATTCAGAGAAAAAGCTCAAATCCAGGACAGGGTTTTGTTTGCACTTGGGTACATATTTCACGTAGTTGCTCTTTCTGACCAGTAGAGGGCATTAGAGCATAAGGATTTTTTTCATGTGGCAAAGTGAAATGACGGCAAGAAGGAGTTTTTTTCCTAGACCTTTGGCTCTAAATTTGGATCTCAATGCAGGAGGTATTTGTACTTGTGACCTCATTTTTAAGACACACAATGAAAACAACACCTGTGAGCACAGAGGAGTCGGAAGGACAGAGGAGTTGGAGGGAGAAAGGAGTCAGAGGGAAAGAGGAGTCAGAGGGAGAGAGGAGTCAGAGGGAGAGAGGAGTCAGAGGGACAGAGGGGTCAGAGGTTCACGTGTGGGTCTGTAACCTCCCTGTGACTGGCTGCGTATTCACTGTGCTGGATTCACTTTAGTCCGCTCTTGATCAGGGTTTAGTGAGGTCATTTCATGGACCTTCCTCTGCTGCACTAAGGTCACGCTGACCCATACTATTTCCCATGCACTGTAATCCAGCTACAAGCTTTACAACTTGAAGATTTAATCAAGATAAAAAGCCAGCTGAGCTCTCAGTTTTGCCTCGATCAGATCTCTGCTGTTAAACTGGATGACATGGTGCTTTCTCACATGGGGAAGATTGGATGATTATTGCTACTGGCAACTATGAATTTTGATATGTGAAGCTAAATCACGCACAGACACACACACACACAGGGGCTGCCCACAATCTCAATATTGATCTGTAAATTCATTGAAACTGGCATGTTGTGTCAGTGGTTAGCCTGTCGGGGCCTTCCTGTGTGGAGTTTGTGTGTTCTTTCATGCTAACCGCTTCCCTCCGGGTCGCTCCGGTTTCCTCCCACAATCCAAACATACGCAGGTTTAAGTGACTCAGAAACTTTAAATCGTCTGTAAGGTGTGAATGTGTGTCTGTTTATATGTTATGTTATATGTTCCACTGCTCAGTGCATGCTGGGTAAAGGATAGGGTCCCCCCCTGTGGTGCCGAACAGGAAAAGCGCTCCAGAAAATGGACGGAGCAGTTTTTCAGAGGAGGGGAGATTTTTTTCTCATCACTCTCCCCACTGAAGTTTTCTCAGCTGGTCCGGCAATTTGAACCAGAGCGTTCCCACGTACGGAGGGAAATGTTAAAAAATGAAAACCTAGATAATCTCATTTCAATCAGGGCTGCGTCGTCATTAATGTGGAACAGTTTTATGTATTCAGCAGCACCGGTTCAGATGAGATGAATTCATAAGAATAGAAGAAGGAGCTGAACTTAGACACCCTGCCAGTCAGTGTGATAATCTGATGTTACACTCACTGGGACGGATTCCAGCCTGCTGCGACAGACCTTGCATCACATTCTGACACATTATTACATCATCCAGCTGTAATTACCTTGTCAGTGTGTGTATCTGTGTGTGGCTTCTCTAAGCTTAAGGATGTACTTTCTATGGTTGATTTCACATCTAGTGACCATTTAGGAGCGAGGACTCTTTGATGCGGCACTGTTGGCTTCCACAGCTGCTCAGGAAGCCACCAAGCCTCTGCACAGCAAAGTGTGTGTGTGTGTGTGTGTGTGTGTGTGTGTGTGTGTGTGTGTGTGTGTGTGTGTGTGTGTGTGTGTGTGTGTGTGTGTGTGTGTGTGTGTGTGTGTGTGTGTGTGTGTGTGTGTGATGCACAGCAAAGTCAAGTAGATCACATTAATAATGACCAAAATGCTAGGTGGTTACTGATGCTGATTCATGAGCGGTTGCTATAGGGGTTGCTTTGACATGGTTGGTTGGTTGGCTGGACGGTTGCTGTGGTGTTTGGGAGAAGTCCTGATCAAGCCGCACATTTTGATGCAATGACGCACAGTGCAGGATTGTGTTAGTAACATTGACAAGAACATTGACTGATTTACTCCAACCCAGATCTCTACTGGGTACAGGATCAGAGAGTTCAGGTCCGGGCCTGTCCTGGTGCAGCACTGAGATGCTAGTGGAAACAAATTAATGTAAGTTCCAAAGGTACAAGGACAAATAACTCATTGTCCAGAATGTTTGATTTAGACGTGCAAGAAGAAGTGACAGGAGGATGTAATGAAAAGTATTTTATGATTTAAGATTATGAGCTTGTTTTGCCCTTTCATCTTGCAGAGGTGAACATGTTCGTCACCAGGTCTCAAATCTTCTCATTATAGGACTCAGGGATCCAATGCTGTTATGCTGGTGGATTAAATCAACATCAGCCGTCATATGTGAATGGAAATGCTCGGGTACTGCTGTTCAGTGTTTCATTTGTGTGTGTGTTTTCATTTTCAGGAGTGTCTGGAGGTAATTTTGGTTTGAGCTTTCGTGTCGGCCCCACTGCGGGTCTCTGGTGCAGGTTGTGGCAATGTGGCAGATTTTTGGATACTTTACAATAAAAAAACGAATTCGGACTCGACCACATTGTGTTTCAGAGGGAAATATTGCCAAATCGGTGTTATTCAAACTTTCCATTTTCAGACCGTAGAGGTTGTGTGCCTGTTGTGGCGATGCTCCGCTGCTGATTACAGTGAAAACACCGGCTCTGTCCAGCTGCTCTAGAATTTGTGTGGTCTCTTATACTTATTCCAGACACCTCTCAAGCTGCATGAATAACAACCCAGACCCGTCCGTTTGACCTTTGTGTCTAGGTCGCGCCAGAAGCTTCTGTCTCATATGTCTCACTCTGATGCAGTGACACCTTTAAATTGACCTGTTAGAGAGACGCATGTCTGTCAGCTTTTACAACCATAAATAGCAAACGTGACAACAAACTAAAGGTATACTTAAAAGCAAGACAGCTACATACTCGAATATGCTCTCACATTATATTACTAATACCAGACTTACAGTGAGTATAAACATGACTTACAAGTATCTCATAAATGTCTTATAAATCATCTGAGGTGGTGGCGGTAAAGAAACATCAATCTGTGAGTAGCTCCTCCCCCTCTGCTCCGTGTTGCAGTGTGGGACATCCTGACCACACTCGTAAACAGACCCTCACATAAGACACATAAGGACAATATACTGTATATGTACTGCATTCTTACAAAGTTGATCACACTATATACTTTATAGATGTAATATGTAGTAAACAGGCTGTTCGAATTACAAGTTAGTACGCGTTTGGGACACAAGTTAACCAAGCTCCAGACGCTAATAAATCGGTTTACAGCTTTTAAATATTATACATTTCATATATTATATTTCGATATTCATGTATATACAACATTATAAAATAACTAAAGTTATACCTTGTTAGCAGTGGTATTATTTATTTTATTTTACATTAATCAA
Organism: Genypterus blacodes; assembly: GCF_046128005.1. Taxonomy (NCBI): domain Eukaryota; kingdom Metazoa; phylum Chordata; class Actinopteri; order Ophidiiformes; family Ophidiidae; genus Genypterus; species Genypterus blacodes. The sequence continues at coordinate 12,096,060 of NW_027466879.1, forward strand.
GAAAGGAAAATACAGAATTGTTTTGCTGAATTTACAGCATGTTGAATCCTGATGAAATAGATTCTGCTGAAGAATCAAAGAGGTTTTCTCCCCCCAAACCAGGACTGACGGGTGAAGTGAAGGTCTCTTGGTGATCATTATGGGCTATTAAAAGGGTGAAAGACTAAAAACCTCTTTACGTCGCGTATAATCCAGAGGCTCGGACGGTCATTGTGATGCGGTGGGAGCTCATGAATGCTTCAGCTTTTACACTGAGCAGGGAAAACCCATGAGGCACCGAAACCCCTTCAGTGCGGTGACTCATTTCAGATGAACAGTTGAAAAGAATGCTCCCTTTATGGCGGGAACTCCATTGAGCTGTGACCTCTCTCCCTTTATAACAAGGAAGTGCATTTGAGAAGGGTGTGTGTATTTTTAAAGGACGATCACTGACCACACACTGGAAGTTGTGGGCCCAGCAGAGGGTAAACTCTATGTCGCTTGGACTCGGACTATTCTAGACGCAATAGTTGAGTGAGGCAGAAGTTAATGAAGGTATACAGTTAAAAGACTCCCAAAATCAAACCTTTAAAGTGTTTCTTTTAGCATTTTGTTAATGAAACTGTGCTAAAACGTTCAGTAATAGAGTGAACATACATAATGACTTTCCACCTCAACAAAACAGAAACAATGTCCGTGTTATCCTCTCGTGACCTTGGAGAAAATTCCGGGCTGATGTACCCTCTGTTTTTCCACCTTCTCACCAGTGCCCCCGGTTATTCTAATACAATACGAAATCCGAAAAGTTTCCGTGGAGGGGCCGATTCCAAAATTCGTTTTGGCCTTTTCTCAGTGCCAAATGCAAACTACCGTTTTTGCATTTGGCGCAGAGGGAATGCTGCTCTCAGACTGAGGAGGGGAGATCCACAGATGCACTGGCACAAAAAAATGAAAGCATTCACGGAAATTGGCCATCAGTGTAGGTTGCGTTTCCAATAGCAATATCATGCAATATGTAGGCCACGTAATAGTAGTTAGTAGTATTCAATAAATACAATACTATTAACTATAATCATGGCTCCTTCAATCACTATACAGCTCTTCAATTCACAGAAGAACCGTGTCAACATCCTCTAGAAACATTGAGGGTCCAAATTGGGCTACAGGTGTAAAAGATGCCAATGTATCCCTGTCAGCTTTAAGTATCTCCTTGCTTATTCTACTCATTTGCACCTTCTCCTATCAACTCTTTACACTGAGGTGAGAGACGCCAATCAATAGCCAAGCAAACCCGTCATGAAAATTGAAGCGGAATCAAAGTTCTCTCCACTGCGCTGCACTGCGTCGTGTCAAAGCTTCAGCCCCACTTTCTGTCTGACAGGCAGCACCCGCAGCACCCGCAGCCGGGCTCGAACCCCAAACTACAGGCCAAGGCGCTCGTCAGGTCTCTCCTCCCGACAGCTGCATCTGTTTTACGCATTCCCTGCTGTGGGAGTCAGGCAGACTTGTTAAAAAGGGGATGACTGCTCTGATATACAGCCCTGCCTGGCACTGACTAGGGGAGATACCTCGGTCTGTGTCAGGACGAGCCCCAGCTGCAGCCTCGCAGGGTGTTCTCCACCATTACCCTCTGCTGATGATTATGGCCTCATGTCAACACAAGCTGTCTGCTGTCGTAAAAAGATATGATGAGACTATTTGCTGAGGAGAGATGGTACTTGTAATACCAGCGGTCTATGGATTAAGACTTGCTGTGTACTTGCTATTACATCAATAAGCTTGTAAACATTTGAACTGCAGATTTGATTTTTGGAGAAAAAGATGAAAATGGTTCCCGGATCTCAATTAAGTTGTTGAGAAAGTTCCTGTAGTGTGAAAGGTCCACATCTATCCAGCAACTATTTTCTCTCTTGTGGGGATTGTGTAGGTTCAGAGCAGATGCCTACCGTCCAGGTGCTTTGTCTTACTCTGACCCTGAACCTCCTGTACTTCGCCTGACTGGCTCTAGGTCACCTCTGTTCACATCATGCATGCATTGGATTCACGGGTCAGACCCCTTGTTCTGCTCTGCCACACCTCTGTTCCAGCTCGTAAAAAGCTTTCCTTCAGGATACACAAAGCGTTTAACCTTCTGAGTGGGACCACAGTGTGAAAGCAGAGTGTGAGTCTAGACTTTCTACCACTTTCCAGCACATTTGCACTGCTAATTTTCTGTGAATAAGGGTTTGATTCCCCGTGGGTCCTCAGTCTTATCCTCCTGATATACACAGAAATACATACATTACTGCGAGTAAATGTATAGACTGGAGCATGTATATGATTAATGTCAAAAGAGGACACAGTTTATAATCTGCTCTTTGTTACTTTGGATGATTTAAAGACCAGAGTGCTCTGTGGTGGGGTGCTTCCATATATTTCCTCATCATCTCCTGAATTCTGACAGTTTAACACAACAACAGCTGGACCGGCACTTTCCGCATTGGTGTCAGCAGAAAAAAGAAAGAAAGACATATTTGCTCAGTCAGGTCCAGGCCGTTTTCCTGTTTTTGCTGCGATCTTGATGGAGGTGGAGAACAAACTTGAATGATTCGGTAGCAACAACATACTCAAGAACTGCATTTGTGTACAAGCTGAGGTTTTACTAGTCTCTCGTACTTTACATTCTTTGTATTCAACATGAGGTAGAATAAAATGTGTAATCAGACGTATGTCAACCCTGTTTTGCATTAGACATTACCTCATTTATAGTTTAGACAGCAAAACAGGTCTAAGACATTGCAGTAGTGTTCAGAAGTGTAAATCCTGTGTTTCATCCTAAAAGTGTGAAATGCATAGAAATGTTAATGCATAATTTAACATCCAGACAATGAGTACTTTTCCTTAAGATACTAGTTCATTTCACTACTTGCAGTGAATTTCGATTATAGAGCTTTTTCTTGTAATATTCACTTCAACCGAGGACATAACAGACTCAAGCTGCGTCGTCATGGTGAACCGTGATGAAGCACGAGACTCCAGAAGGAAGGCTGACGGACAGGCAGATGGATAGATGGCTGATAGGGTGGATGGATGGATGTATGATGCAGACTGAGGGCAGCTGTCGGCAGGGGTCACGTACAGCGAAGGAGGCGACCGACTGCAGTGAAGTGTGTGTCTAGGGCAGAGATCAGCAAGTCCAAGTGTCCAGTAGTGGGGGGGTAGATTTATGACGGGGCGGCCTACGGGTACAAGGCTGTATTTTTAGCACTCAGAAGTCATCCAGGTCCCTTCTCAGACAGACGGCTGTTGACAGGGATTGGCTGCTGTATGGGTGGCTGTCAATTGAAGACACAGTTTGAGCACATTTTATGCCTCAACGGTTTGTTTGGAATGTCAGAGCTCTTGTTGTGTGGTCAAAACGCTCGCTGGGCCCTTGGAATTCAGGGCCATTTGAGAGTGTGAATGTGGGTGTGTGTGTTGATGATACGCTTAAGCTTTACAACTCTATGCGTGTGAAATAGTTTGTACCCTGGCCAGTGCTGCGTAAGTCAGCATAAAGTCTTAATTGTGCATATCTACTTATTTATAAACCTGTGTCTCCAATGTCAGCGTATATGTGTGAGCGAGTGTGTCTGCGCTTTAGGTTGCCTGCCGCTCAGGGTCAACGACGTGGTAATTTAGGTCCTTATCTGATGACGTCTAACAGCTCCATTAACAAAAGGCGTCTGGAAGTTGTATAAAGTAATACAAACACAAAATAAAAGAGTTAATATGGAACTTATCTGGTTTGTTTGTTCCTGGGTTTATTAGCCACAGTTTCACGACAGAGTCTCATTGAGGTTCACACTGCTGAGTGAGAGATGGAGCTTCTGTCTCACAAGTTCTGTGTAGGAATGACATCATGGAATGTTCAGGCTTTAATCCCTTTGGATGGATGAATGTTTGAAAGAATCCCAAGTTTTTTTTTTAATTTTATGAAATGCTTTTTTTTAACTTTTCCACAAATGTAATGTGGAAAAAAACAAGATCAATATCTGCCCTCCCTTGCTACATCATTGCTATGCATACTGAGTGAAAACAGATTATTTTAGGGCCTCTCTTTTTTAATACGCTGCTTTTTTTGATTGATCAGATGCACCTGGCTTGATTTAGGAACACCCATGGAAACACTTGCTGCCTTGCCTTCTACCTTTTGGGGGTCTGACCACATGGCTTATATGTTGACCTAAACACATTAAAGAAATAAAGGAGTAGTACCTGTATGAGTTGGGGACTTATAGGTTTGTCTTATGGATACATTTGTAGAGATGTGAATGTCGAGTTTTGTCACGTTATGTGTCCATTAAAGCCTCTAAAGCTACAGTATGTAACTGAAATCCTCATCATCAATCATGTCTGATAGATTCTTGGGTGGGAGGAGTTACAGAGGCACAGCAGGTACAGTATGATGGAAAAGGAGGGAGACTTTCACAATTTCCTTGCAATTCCCTCTGCACCACACTCTGGGGCTGCCACTACACTATACATTAAGATTGTTTTCTTCCATATCCTTGGATAAACTGAATTACCCCAAACGTTGATTTATTATAACCATGTAATTGAAAGTTCCCCATTGTGACAGAGAGAAAAGGAGAGAGAGAGAGAGGGGGAGAGAGAGAGAGAGAGAGAGATTGTGTTCCAGCTTTTTGGATGTCGTGAGAAAACTATGAACCGGCTTCTCCTCCAAACTCCCTGAGATTTAGACGCTTCCTTTTTCCTTATTGATGTAATCGTCTCTCTACACGGAAAGTAGAAAATTGACCCGGTCACAGCTGCCCGGATCTGTTTTCGATAGCTGAACGGCTGATGAAGGAAAACTGATTTTGAAGCCATGTGAGTCTATCGTTGTGCTTGATGAATCCTTTTTGTTAAGTAAAGGCAAAAAACGATCGTAACTGTTGTCTGTAAGGATTCATCAGCAGGGCTTCAGCCTATAATGACGGCTCACGTACTCAGTGTGGCTCACAGCAGCGCCTCTGTCTGCCTCATACACTTTCTGCTCTGTGGGATGACTCTCACTCACCGTCAGTTGGATTTTTGAATGAGTCGTGCCAAAGACAAATGACAGAAACAGCTTCCCCTAACCACACCTTGCCCCTCCCAACCTCACTCTCCCTTCCACCTGCTTTACGCATTACCCCAGAACCAGAACCCTCCTCGCTGCACCTCTGCCTGCTTCAGTCCTACACACCGCTCAGAGGGACCAATCGTGGGACCTGCTTGCCTTGCTGGCTGATATGTAAAGCAGATGCACTGAAATCATGTGTTTTTTTTCCATTCCTGCTCACTATCTTCCTTTTCGATTTTACTGATGTCATCAAGTTACCAGATTGAGACAGGAAATAGCTTTGCAAGTGATGACTGATAACTGATAATTAAATCAGGTTTCCAGTGACCAGAATAAGTGTCTTGATTATTTTGTGGAGAAGATTAGAGATTTTGTCCTGTTACAACTGAACGACTGAATTTGGACTCACCTCTACCAAGGAACCATAAACTTGTGCCTAAACTCCATTTCTTTAAGCTTCTAAAAGCAGCTTGAAGTTTTTCTCATTGGGCAGAAGTCGCGGTCTAGGTTCTTCTAAACTCGGCTCCAGGGAAATGTCTGTCAGCCTCAAATCACGACTTAATGGCTGCAGATGCTGGAGAGCGTTGAGCTTTGATTTCGCATTGATCTCAGCATTTGACACCGTTTAGCAGCACACTTTGTATCAATAATCTGAACCACTCAGGCATTCCTAGGTCTGGGAGTTTTTCCTGTAGCTGTGGGCAGGTTTGTGTAGGATCGATTAACATTACATTACATTACGAGCATTTGGCAGACGCTTTTATCCAAAGCGACTTACATTACATGACCACCCTTCGCAGAGGGGGGAGCAATTGAGGGTTCGGTGCCTTGCTCAGGGGGACCTCGGCAGGGGCTCGAACCGGCGACCCTCTGGTTCCCAAGCGGAAGCACTACCAACTGAGCCACCGCCTCCCTCATCAACAAAAATGGCTTTAAAGAAGTCGGCCATCATTTCCAAGCAGACGACATTGAATTTCCCCTTTAAACCTTGTGAAGTTAGTAAATCATTCTGTATCTGTTGTGTTGATACGACCACATCCTACTGGCTGACTAGGATAGGTGTGTGTGTGTGTGTGTGTGTGTGTGTGTGTGTGTGTGTGTGTGTGTCAGCAGCAACCATTATTTGCATTTTGCAGGTGTGTAGGTATCATGCTGCTTTCCCTTGGCCCCACACACTCCACTGCACAGATTATTTAAAGACGTGGCAGCTTGTGATTTACTGAGTAGAGTACCAACCACACATCTCATTAGCAAGCAATATCAATATTTGTCTGTGTGTTCAGCGGACTTGTTAAATGTGTGCACCCATAACTCTGAGGTCCCAAACCTCATAGGTGGTAGCTGTGAATTTTACTGAGGAAAGTGTCTGTCACAGCCAAGGGAAGCATTAGTGTTATTATAATTCAACGTACACCTTCAGTAATGTTTTTTCTCTGCAGCCTGTGAACACATCAGATAGTTTGTCTTCCTCCTTTCTTCAGTGGTGTGATGATGTATAAGCAGCTCTCCTCCTGTGCCATTTCAGTGTGATTATCTTACCTGAGAATGTAGATGTGTGATTTATGTTCAACCAAGTACAGTGGTTCTCAAACTGTGGTATACGTCCCACTGGAGGTACTTAATATGCACCCTGGTTTTCTTCCAAAGTGTTCTTGATTTTTCTGAAGAGACCCCAAACAATTTCTATCTATGGAAATTTGTTCAAGTGTTAAAGTGCTTTCCTTTAGCTGCATCCTATTTGACGCGCTCTTATTGGACAAAATAGACCAATTGAGACACATTTGAAAAAATCTGACATATAAATGGTTAGTATAGCAGCGCAGTAATTTTAGCCAAACCAAATGCCTATTATGTATAAATCAGATGTACATTTTGAGCATGAATGGTAGTGAATCATGTTTAGTGAGGCCTAGTGAGGCTGAAATCACACACTGTGGAGACACATAAAGTCTGTTGACATCAAGTAGTGGCAAGAAGGGAAGCTCACAGCAGTTTGGACCAATAGGAGCTTTATTGCTTCTGTCTATTTTGGTATTATATTATCTGTCACCCCATCTGCCTTTCTTTCTCTCTCTCCTGCTCCTTGTATTCTCACCATATGTTCTCCGGGTCATCTGAGAAACAGGCTTTATGTGTACAGTAGACCGTTGTGGTCTCCATGTGCCAGTTTAACGCAGGAACGTTTTCAATTATCTCATGGTTATTCCAACCCCATGGTCACAGAACTGTCGTAGTACAGGAACTTGCCCAGCCACAATGGCCCTGATGCATTCGACCGGCCTGTATAATTTTACGAGCGAGCCAACTGCCAGATACAAGGATGAAGAGCAAACTCAGTTTATCCTGGTGAATTAGGGTTTGATGTCGTGGAAACAAAGGTGCCGCAATAGAAAAACCATATGATGAATCACTGCATTGTGGCCTCCAGTTTTGCAACGTGGCTTGTAATTAAGTGCTTAAGGGGGCTCATGGAAGAGAGAGGGACAAGAAATTGTACTGTTTCAAAGTGAGTTATTGCTTCTGCACATTGAGAATGTGAAGTTGTTTTTCATAGGATTTCCCCCGAGACCCCAGCATGTGGCCCCTGCTTCTCTGGTTTCTGTTGTAGATAGGAGTATTATTGAAAGAGTGTGAAGGTGATCAACCTCCAAGTGTGGGTTTCTGTTGACGTGCCTTTAAGAAAGAATGCTGCTAAATAATTTACAACTGTATGTTTTGCTTATTAATTCACTTCTGCTCTGATGGAATTTCCTCTATACTCCTTCTTTTTCTTGTCACCCTGAAAATATTCCTTCAAACTTCCTCTCCCACTTCCAGTTCACTGTCAGCAGTAGCTGCCACCCTCCCTGCCTCCCTTTCTCCTCCCTCCCACCCCACTCTCTCTCCCCCACCACTATTCCTTTTCTACCTCTCACTCTCCCTCCTCTAAAAAAGCCTTGGTGCCCCCCCCCTCCAAGCCGCACCTCCCCCAGCTCAGTTTACAAGGGAGTTTGTGGAGATCAGTTCAGTAGTGAGAGGGGTTTTTTTTGGCATTCACGGAGCTACAGAGGCAGACGCAAGCAGCCACTGGACTTGTGTGGAAGCCGAAGTGACTGGACGCCGCTCTGCCGTTTGTTTGGGCCACGTGTGTATGTGTGTGAGAGAGAGAGAGAGAGATCATGCTGTCTGGACTGGCTCTGCTGCTGCTCGTCTGCCTCCACATGCGGGTGCAGGGGAAGCCGCGGTCACAGGTAGGAATCAGCAAGAGAAACCTGACAGAGGGATCCTCAGTGATGCTGGTAGAGCTGCACCAAAGGATGCATGGCTTGAGTGATCAGAGTGATGTGGATGGATAGTTTGATGTTCTGATTTGTGTTTGGGGCTGAGGTTTTGTAAGTGGCCGGTATGTCTGCAGGTTTGTCCGTATAGAAAAGTCTATAAAAGTCTGTGCGTTTATTGGATATGAATCAGGCATCTACAAAACATTTCCATGCATCGCACACGTGGCTCAGTTTCTTGCGGCTTTAACTAATACTGGACAGCGTTACTCCATACCTTGGACTGTCAATTTGGCTCTATGATCCCCATGATCCTGTGGTCCATCTACTGAGTGGAAGTATTTACAGTATGGCTGTTTTTACTGTGGCTCCCTCTTGCTCTCTGAGCTGTTTATTTTTCCACAGCACATTCACAGGCTTCGTGCGGGATTAGATTTCCCTCCCAGTGGAAGGACTCTGTGACTCAAGCCTGTCCTGGGATTATAAAGATGTACTTGGAACTTTATTAGGGATAGACTGCAAGCCTGAATTAGCCGGCCCCTGCCTGTGGGCTCCACTCCGTGTTTGCTTATGATTAATGAGGATGGTGTGAGGTGCCTGAGCTTGATAATGACCAGGAAAGTTCTGGATGTGGGAATCTGTGCCAGGTTGTATGTTGCTGTACTATATGGCTACCAGGTTTATATAAGTGAAACCACATACAGTATGTCCAAAGCCAATGTACAGGAGCTGCTTTGGCTTTTCATGGTGTTGTTTTTGGTGAGCACTGGACACATGTTAATAAGCAACCCAGACACTAATACACACCTGTCAGATGTACCCTAACAATAACAACCCTAGAGGTCTAAACCTAACTCTGAGCCTAACCTAAACCTAATCTTACCCCTAATCTTAAAACTAATGACACATTTCTGGCCTAAACTGGATGGCGATCCCCCCCATAATGGTGGTCCCATTATGGGGGTTTGGAAGGTTTCCTGGTGAAATTCTGCAATAATTGAAACTATTAAACTTTGTATAACTGTTAATTCTGAGAATAAATAAACCATAAGCCTTCTCCATAACACCTTTACCAGCTGGTCCAAATCAGATCAGTAATGTCCAGAGAAACCCAATGTGTTTTAATGGCAATACATTCAAAATGCTTGATGCTATTTCTGAATGTTTCGTAAGCGACCAGCTTGAAGATAACGGGCCCTCACTCCAGGCTGTGAGAGCAGTTTGTGGATGAGGCCTGTCTTAAATGTGGGATCAAAGGTCATGCTACTTGGCCACTAATGCTTACAGTATGTTTGCAGCTTACAGGATATACGTCCTTGTGACAACTTGTGGTTAAAAATGATATGTTATATGCATATTCATGCCACTATCCTAAAAGGAAATTAAATAGACATGTAAATGAGCTGCTGGACCCTCAAGGCTGACATGTGACAGTGCTCCTTTGTGTGTCAAAGCTAAATGAGCATAAATAAATAAACTGACTGATCAACTGATTTGGGTTACTTACAAATCTATTGATAACTAACACAGTCATGTAACAAATTTAATACTGATGAAATGCAGCAGGTCTTAATTTGATGCTGCTATTTGTCCATAGTGACATGTTCAATCCATCGCTGTGTTTTATGAATTACCCACAATGCACATCTCTAGACCTTTGTGGGTGTAGAGATTCAGTGTGTTGATACTTCAAGCGCTCAGCCTGCACTAACTTGTAAATGTGTTGGATCCGCAACCGCTCCTATTGTCTGCCCGGGTCATCTCATTCTCAATCAATAATCTCAGTTTGTCTGCGTGCCCAGTTCAGTTTGACAGCTGCTGCTATTGATTTCAATCAGTGAAATGCCACGTTACGCGGAGTCGAAAAGCTGAGTGATTGCAATCCAAAACGCCACAATTTTGTGCTTCGATCTGTGGTTACGGCACAAGTCCTCATGTCAGTTTGCCCTCTATGCCAGTGCCAGAAGTGAAATATGAGGGGAGGGAAACAAATTGAATATGTCTGCTACGTCTCATCTAGTTGAAATCACATCTTCCATATAGTGCGTATATTGTACTGTCAAAGTTACAGGATCACTTCCTTCAAGGGGGAACCTGTGGCACGGTTGAACACTCATCCCACTTAGGCAGTTTGGATTGTCGCCTGAATACTTTATGTTATGGTACATATGTGATGGTCCATTTCAATATTTATTTTGTCAACCAAAAGTGCGCTTTCTTTGGCTGCTTGTATTGCAGCTTCAGCTTCAGCTTCAGCCGCAGTGATGTCAGTTTATTTTTCCACATCACAGACAAAGAACTGTTTGACATCCTTGATCATATTTCAGTGCCGTGATTAGAAAAAGCACAGGTCGGCGATAGTTTGGGTCCCGATTCCACCGCTGGTTTCTTGGGTTCACGCTGTTTCTTTTGGTAACTTAGTAAATAAAGCAAGCAGTGTATACATGGAACACACAACTTTAATTAAAGGAAAACAATATAGTTAATCGGCATGCATTCCTTTTAGCTAGTTTAGCTTAATCTGCCCCCAAAAAGGAGCTCATCTCCTAAAATTATACTGACACCTGGTGGTGATTAAGAACAACAGCACAACTACAAATATTGGCTGAATACATTGAACAACAATAGGACACTTTTTTTTTACCTCAAATTCACATCATCAGTTTAATCTTTAGCATCTTCTCTAATCTAAAAGTTTCTTAACAATTTGTACTTGAAGAGTTTTTAGTTGGTCCTTCGGGAGCAGCAAGACTATGTTCTCTGAGAAGTTCACACAGTTTATTGGTGAGAACGTCAATGTGTTGCTTCCTCACACACAGATGTGTTCAAAGTGCTGACGCTCACACACCCACTTATAAAAAAAACTGTTAAAAGCGGCATGTGACAAACATATGTTGGTAGCCTTGGCGACCACAGTGTACATTTAATATGCAGGAGACCGGGCGGAGACCGGGCGTATCCAGATTGTAATAAAACACGACGTCACTCAAACAGGACACACACACGCACTCGCACACACACACACACACACACACACACACACACACACACAAGCACAGCTTCCATGCACGTATTATAAAGTATGATAAGAGCAGTGTGTTCATGATTCATGCAGATACTGCGTAGAGGCATTTAGTTGGCTGTTTGAAAATCCCACAGACACACAAACATACATCAATGAACACACACACGCACGCACGCACAGACACTATATATCTACCTATGCATGTTTTAAGATCACAAGTAATGTCGTTTCCAGACAGCATTATGTCTTGATGTCATCTCCACCATAAATTCTTGGTTGTTGGGATGATATTGCCTCAGCATTCCCAACCTGGAAGCCAATTTATGGGAATATTGTTTTTCCAGATGAGCTGTTGTGTCACAGCTGACCAAGTCTTCACAACTGCAGCGGCTGATTACCCACCGAGCTACATCCGTGTGAGATTCCCAGCGTATGTTTTCAAAAATAGTTTACGATTTAATTGCCAGTTGTATTTTTACAGTTTGCCTTTAATCCTGCTGGTTTTTGACCAGGAGCACGCATCTGTGGACATGATTTAGATAGAACACATCGTTAATGGATCTTTTATTTACAGTTGTAATCTGCTCTAGTCCATTATTTGACCTTGAAAGGACAGAAGAAAGGGCTCGTCCAGTTTCTTTGTTTTTGTTGTGCTTCATGCTGACAGGAGAAGAGCTGAGTGGAAAACAGCCAAGACACAGGAAAGAGAGTTCTAGTGGGATCTGAGCCTCGGCCAGCGTGGACTCATGTGGATTCAGACTTGGGGGTGCTTAACCGCTGCACCGTCTCCAGACTGAGAAAACATTCTCTCATTCCTAACCTCTTGCATTAAGTTGTTTTCGTGCAGTTTTTTTTAATCGACAGCCATGTGGATAAAACTGTCAGGATCAACCTTTGTCATTCTAACTGAACCTGAACCTGAATGTGCTGTGACACCGGCTGAGCGTGTGTTAGGGTCGTACTGGGGAATCTACGCTGAGCTGATGTTTTCTTCTGTGTTGTGTATATTTCCCAGCTGTGTGTGTGGCCTTGGTACCCACTGTCCTGTGGTGCGCTGCCCTCTGGTTCCGGATCCAGAGGGCAGTGTATTTTGTCAGTGCTGTTTCACACACCTGCGATCTGATGTAACCTGTGTTGAAACAGTGCCGCCTCTACCGCCATTTCTCACAGTGGTTTTCAGGATCTATCATGTTGTCTAATTTGTCTTGGCAGTAAGCTCGACTTGTACATGTACTGTAACTCGAGTTAGTAAAATGCTAATCAGACGTGTAGCTCAGGTTAAGATAAGCGCTCAAGCTTAATAGGATGCATCAAAAACAGATGCGAGCGCACCCAAAATTCCGACAGCAAGATAAATGGCCGAGCGTTTGGCCTTGAGCCACATCCAATATGTAATGCAAATTGCAAAATGCAAAGTTTCTGCTCTGCTGGGTGGTTTTGTGTACACGTCCTCCCAAAACAGCTGCCCACATCTGGATGCTGCTGATGCGGCGCAGCCCTCGTTTGTCTAGCCTGGTGCGGCCATTACTGCTACTGCTGTCAATCACGCAGCAGCCTTGGGCTTCATGTGTGTGTGTCAGTGGAGGATGAATCCATCCTAAATGTCTGAACAGCTGAAACCTAACGTGGTGCATGCACATCACTCATTATCTTATATATTGTGATGTCTTTGGCTTTGTTAATTACTCACTAAGTGCAACTTACTCAGGCATAATATCAGCATAAAGAATCATTTCATTAGACGGTATAATTAAATAAACACTGCAACTACAAGAGATCCAAGACTCATCTCAGCCTCGGTCATCAGTTTACGACAGTTGACTTAACTCGGCATGCATGGACCCTGGATGATATTCAACCTCAGAATTATTGTTGTTGTTATGACAATACTTCTGTCCAGGTGGTTGTGTTTAACCTCGCGTCTCTTGGTTTGTTTGTTAGCCAGAATAATCAAAAGGTCAAAGCCAATTTTGACTTGGTAGAAGTTTAAAACGGATTTCTTGGATTTCTTAGTATTACCAGATGAGTAGTGGTTATTTTACATATTTTTGTCCATTTCTTCCAAAGTTAACACACCAGACTCACTGGATTTTCAAGATAGATGAGTCGATTTTTTCTAAATGACAAGTGAAGCAATTAAGTGTTATAATTATAGTTTTTCTCTCTCTCTCAGCATTCAGCATATTATGATTAGAACTAGACACGTGTTTTAGTCTGGGCTTGTGTGGCCTTGGTGGAGGTATGTGGCCTTTAATTAGGGCCTTACTAGTCCAGGTATGACATCATTCAGACCATTCAACTTCAATTCACATTTTCGGTGAAATAGCGAGTGACTAACACATGTGAGTGAATATTTCTGACAATCTTCACTCAGCTCTTCACTTCACATGTCAGATTTCCACGTATTTATGTTTTAACCACATCTTTTTGGTAATATTCAATTCCATAATCAGCAGGGCATTTATTTTGCTTGGGAGTCGAAGTGATTCATAAAAAAAGAATGAGGTCATTTCTTCTTATTCAGGGATTTTCAACGTTTTCCCAGCACTTTGAATTGTTTTTTAAGTCCCCAAATTGTCCAGAATCCAATAGTTTTTAGGTTAATCTTCCAACTTGGCAAGTTAATTTCACCTACGGGCCAACAACAGTAACGCTGTGTGCTGTGAGTGATTCGGTGACTGATTCTGGCTGTAAAGTTGACAGAGAGACAGAATGGAGACAAAACAGCAAGCGGCAGTGAAGGTAAACTGCAATTCCATAAGTGAGAGACCTTAAACACTGAATCACCTCCAGGGACTCCCGCTTCTGATGCCAAAGACTGTGGTTATGTTTGCTGTGAAGAAGTTAAAATCTCTATCGATCAGCACTTGAGACAAAATGTGTGTGTGTGTTGCGTGTGTTCAGTTTTGTTACTAAATCCTGCAATATGTGGAGTTGAGGGAGAGGATCATCTACATTTACTCTGAGATGAATGTTGTTTGCAAGCTGACCGTCCTGACACATCTAACCGTTTCCAGATGAAGCTCGGCTTCGGCGACGTTTGAAAAATCCCATTATAGTTCTACTGAAAGCGGAGCGCTTCCCCTCACCAGATGGTACGAACCACCCACACAGAGAGGGAAGGTGGAAGAGAAGCGTCGGCCGGGAGACCAAACAATCCATCTCTGCCTTCGTCAACCGCACTTTTGATTTGGACACCTGGCTGTGCTGGTGGGGAACAGTCTGCAGGACAGATGTGACAGGAGGACGTCGACGTTTTGCGAAGCACGCTCGTGCATTACTATCATAATAAGTCCCTTAAATAGAAACCTATTGGGTCAAATGTTTCCCTTAAACCCTCAGTCATGTGATCTTACATTGACAATTCATATTTGGGGTCAATAAATTGCGTGGCTGTGCTCCACTTTTACAATAAAATGTGTTGATTCCGACATTCTATCATCCAAATGGCCATAGATGACCTTTCACCGTGTCAATGTGTGTTTTATGAGAGGAAAAATTTCCCCTTTCAGGCCAATACTCCCTGCTATAACCCTGTTGTTTTGGTTAAAGGGATTTATGGTGAAAATGGAGATGCGGAGGACATATTCATTGGACATCCATGTCGTAAACAGCTCTGACTGCTTTTACCTGCAATGGCCAGATGCAGTGGTGGACTTCAGCCAGTCTTAACGTCACCCAGTGTTTCACCGTGTGTGACGCTCCTCTATTCTGACAAACTGTAACATTCTTAGCCTCTTTATCTTTATTTATCTGTCAGAGGAGACCGTGAACTGCTCCCTGACTGTGTATGCAGGATCGGTGATTGTATTCAGCCTCATGCTGCACTGTAGCGTCATTCTACACAAACCGCAGAGGCCTTTGCCAGTTTCGTCTTGCTCTTTTCTTTTTTTGCAGCACACGCAGCTCGTTGTTTTTTTCTCTCATCACTTATTTCCTGTGTGGAAGGAGGGATGCTGTTTGTCTTGGCCCAGGTAAAGCTTTGGCCTGTGTTTAAGTGTAGCTGCTGTAGGTGGGTGACAGCCAGGCTCCCCTCTCCTCCCCAGCTCACCCCGACTCTCTTAGCTCACCTCTGGCCGCCACCTCCCCTCTGTTCTTCTTCTCTTACCCCCTCCATTGTTCCTCTCCTCATCTCTTCCCTTCCCTTCCTCTGTCTCGGTCTCTGTCTCTCCGTTGGCCTGCAGTTGACTCCTCGCTGCTACTGTAGCACAGCTAAAGCCACATTTTGGGAAAACAAGACTTTCGGCTCTTCCTGTATATTTGCTGATGCATTTCATTTATTGTGTTGTGGTTGGAACCTCAGACTTGCATGTAAAAACTCAGCAGCCACAACTTGCCGTCCCTGTAAAAAGAGTTGCGACGGTCCTTAAAATAATCTAAGGACCAAGGGAGCTTTCAGAGCCACTTTGAAAGACAGAGCAGGAGATCCACATGAACGCTGCTCAGCTGCTGTGAAGCATTGTAGGAAACCGAGCGAAAGCTCCAAAACCGAGTGGAAGCCCTTTAAGTTTGGCTTTGGTCCCATCACAGACGGGATTTGTGTCATGAAGTCACCGGGTTGGCCCCCACGCTGCTGAGGCCGGTCTGTTTGGGACGAGTCTTGGCATCGTAACAGTCACAGCCCAGTGGGGGTGAAAGTACGTTGGCCCACCAGGACCACTTCTGGCTCCCGCTCCACCTGTTTGCACAGCGAGTTGCTTTTACTGCTCGTTTGACTGAATTTATGGACTGCTGCGGTTACTGTTCTATTTTTACCGTGTCCAGGTTTCCTGTAATTTATTACCACCAATGTGACACAAGAAACTCACACCCTGGAGAGTTAGGACTAGAATTCTGGGACCAGTTTGAGACATTCATGGCAAAAAGACCCTTTCTGATTGGGTTTTGTATTATTAGAGTTAATAATGTGAGTTTTTGTAGTCATTCATCGGGGAAAGCACGGCTCAGTTTGTACATATGTATTGTTATCCCTACTTATATGGAGTTATATTTGATCAAGAGCAGTTCATCTAAGTACACACATCCAATAATGCTCAGAAATGTTTTAATGAACACCTGAAGATTCTGCTTTTCTGTAATCCTCATCACTCCACACTCCCTCATTTGGCCTCTGCGTTCTCTCGCTGACAGAATCTGGGCTGCGATGAGTACCTTGGATCAGGGAAGGTGATGGACAGATGTGGAGTGTGCGGAGGCGATAACACGTCCTGCAAGCTGGTCTCCGGAGTGTTCAAGCACAGTTTGTCCAAGATTGGCTACCACAAGATTGTGGAAATCCCAGAGGGAGCCACCAAGATCAACATCACGGAGATGATGAAGAGCAGGAACTATCTCGGTGGGTAAAACACTGTGAACCACAACAACAAACTCATGCATAAATATCAGTCTAGACGTCATACATCAGTCCATATGAATTGTCTTCTGTTCACAAATCGAATATCATAATGGATACTGAAAGTCAGAAGTCTAGCTCTCTGAGTTAGAAATTCCCAACTCATTGTTAAATGCGTTCCAGAGCCTCCGGTCAGAGAAACAAGAAGTTTGGCAAATTCTTATGCTCATTTAAACTGTTTCAAGTTAAAAACAACATACTGTATCTTTTCATACCATCTTGCTTTGACGCCAGGTTTGTTTCAGTCGGTTAAGTCGGCGCTTGTAGGTCTTGGAGATCTCCTTGGCGAGTCCAACCCAGATGACTGATTCAAAAGGCTGTTCTGTTACATTTTTCAAAGCAGGAGGTTGTTTTTGCAGAGTTACGGATGCATCTGAAGGCACCATCAGCCCTCCCGTGTGCTGCTGTGATCACTTACAGTCAGGAGGAGGTAGCAAAAGTTGAGAAGATAAAAGATAAGCCTCGTCTAGGGCTTTCTGAGACAAGGAACACCAACAAAAAACGCCATAACGCTGCATCGTGAACCGTGCCGGACGTCTTTATACCTTTAAAAGTCTACATCATAAGAAGTGTACTATAAAATGAAACGCACCACAGCATTGAAAAGCCCCGGGGGTAGTAAATCTCTTACTTACCATTTAATGACATATGACACATTTAGTCTCAGTAAGAGGCAATTGCCTAATAAAAAGGAATGAGGTTTGTGGGATTGAAGAGGCAGAGCAGCAGAGGTGAGGCGGTCTCCAGCTCGGTGCGTCCCCACATGACCGCCGTCCGACTGGATCCTCTCTGTGAATAATTGGTGTCTTTGTGAAGGTGCTGTAAGGAGACGCAGTAGTAGGTAACATTCAGAAGCCACTGCTGGAATGTCAGACATTGTTTAATGAGGGCTGTGGCACAGCGGCGCTGCGGGAAAACACGAACGACCCCAAGTGCCCCCCCCAGCTGCTGTCCTCAGGGAAAGTGCAGAAACAAGCTTTCATTAGAGGATCTTACCTCTCGAGCCTCGCCATCCTTTTTAATTAAGGTGAGGAATTTAAACAAAGAAAATCCAGGATCTCTCTCTCTCTCTCTCCCTCTCTCTCTCTCTCTCCCTCTCTCTCTGCCAAGTATGTGCTGCTTGTTTTAATTTGGACTGACCATTATATACACACACACACACACACACACACACACACACAAACACACTGCTACATTTCACTCCTTTTGTGTCCAGTGCATTGAGGTACATTTTGTTCTGCACAGTTTCGGATTGCGAGTCGTCTTCATATCTATTTCTCCGTTCTGAAAGTCTGGGACCAGCGCGTCTCCTCACCGCTGTTGCCGCTCATCCTTCAATACCTCTCTGATCTATGCTGCACATTCAGTTGTCCAAACACTCTTTTACAAGCCTGTCTAATGTTACACTTCTAATGCTTTCCTAATGGCCCCTTGTGCTTAATCCAGGGAATTGGTGGAAAACATTGAGAGATTTTCAACCAGGATTTGCATGACAGATTTGCCAGCACAAGCAGATGGTCACGTTTCTATAAAAGACGCTGATTTAAACAGCACATTTGCTTTAATTTACTTTCCTGGGTGGAGAAATTCAACTCGGGTACTTTTTTAAAACTATATTACTCATTACAAATAAATAGTTTCACATTAAACAAGCATCATGCGGGGGAGTTTGTGGCAGTATTTTTCCTTTCGTTTGACTCCGGGGTGATTATGTGGTGGCTCCATTCTGGCTCTTCCAGCTCTTCGAAGCCGGTCGGGACGATCCATCATCAACGGAAACTGGGCCATTGACCGGCCGGGGAAGTACGAGGGAGGGGGAACCATGTTCACCTACCGACGACCCAATGAAATCACAACCACGCTGGGGGAGTCGTTCCTCGCTGACGGGCCCACCAACGAGATCCTGGATGTGTATGTGAGTAACAGATCAGCTTTGACATCCAAAAGCTTGAGGTTTGCTTTGGCACTCGACGAAGACTAGGATCATTTCATTTCATTGCCTATTGCGCCTTCCTCCCAGATGATCTACCAGCAGCCGAACCCTGGCATTCACTACGAGTACATTTTACCCGAGACACCCGACAGCTCTCAGCACCCAAACCACGGAGAAGAAGGTACAAGAAACCTTCTCTCCATCACTCAGTGTCCATC
Source organism: Genypterus blacodes (assembly GCF_046128005.1). NCBI lineage: Eukaryota > Metazoa > Chordata > Actinopteri > Ophidiiformes > Ophidiidae > Genypterus > Genypterus blacodes. Next base: position 12,114,950 of record NW_027466879.1, read on the forward strand.
CAATCATCCGTACATCGTTTGCTTCATCTCCTCGTGTTTCCTGCGTTTGTGCCGTAGGAAACAGTGTGAACGTACAGGGCGGGTACGACCACCACAGCAACACTCACCAGGAAGGCAACAACCAAGGCGGCGGGGGCGGGTATCCTCCTCACGTGCCTGAGAGCCAGGCGCCAACTGCACAGCTGCCCAGACGGGAGAGGGAGTACAACTGGAAAATGGCTGGTACGACCGAGTGCAGCGCCTCCTGTGGTAAAGGTGAGGAAATGCAGTTTTATGTTAACTATTTGCGTATTTGTTTTTCCAGTTGCCTATATCAGAGATGGAATATAAGCAATGCAATAAGCAGTGAAGGTAGTTGGAATAAAATTAAATAATTTATGGTAACAGTCATTCATTCAAAGGTCAATCTTGTGACCTTTCCCACATTCCTTTGTTGCCTAGTGTGTATAGAGATGGTACACAGATTGTTATTGTAGGACTCGTTGCTCAGGTAAAAATGTCCTTTGCGTGATGTTTCAGGTTTCAGATACTCCCTCTTTCACTGTGTGCACCGGCTGAACCAGGTCCAGGTGTCAGACGGTCACTGCGACAGCAGCAGCAGGCCGAGTCCACACGAAGAGGCCTGCAACCTTCAGCACTGTCCTGCCTTGTGAGAAACAAACCCTCTTTTACCTCTTTATCCTCGCACGCTGTTGAATGCTGCTAGATTTAAACTGAAATGTGGTGCTGAAGCTGTTTTGTATGACAGCACAGCTACAAGGGAGAACCATGTCATCGTGTTGGACATGCTTACAAACCATTTCTTTGTCTTGCGCCCTGAACAGCTGGGATATTGGCGAGTGGTCTGAATGCAGTAAAACGTGCGGCCTGGGAATGCAGCACCGGCAGGTCCTGTGTCGCCAGGTTTACGCCAATCGAACCCTCAACGTTCACACGAGCCGCTGTCGCCACCTGGAGCGTCCCGAAACAGCCGGGACCTGCCAGCTGAAGATCTGCAGTGAGTGGCAGATCCGCTCCGAGTGGACCGCTGTGAGTGAGTCTGTATAGCCATGAAAAATGGGAAATAAAGTTAAATATGCGTCATTAAACCAGCATGGCATTTTATAGATAAATAATAAAACTGTGTGTGGTTGTGTTAGAATGATGGCTTCTACAGTCACTAATGGTTTATTGCTTTCATAAATCGATAATATGGAATAAGTCTATTTTACTGTTCCTGCATGTGTGTGTGTGTGTGCAGAAATTCTTCAAAAGAAAAACAGATTCCAGGAATTTTGTGCCACATATAAAGAAGTAACTCTTCACTCCTACCACTGCTTACCTGTACAGTTCACTACCATCTTGCCTTGTGTCCCTGTAGTGCTCTGTGCCATGTGGGCTGGGTCAAAAGTCACGGGAGGTACGCTGTGTCAGCAACGTGGGCGACTTTGTTCCCGATGAAGAGTGCAACATGAATCTGCGGCCCAGTGATGTGGAGAACTGCGACATGGGACCGTGTGCCAAGAGCTGGTTCTACACCGAGTGGGGCAACAGGGTCGGTATCAGACCCACTGTCAACGGGACACATAACGTCCATTCATTTTTAACACAGTGGTGGCCATTGTTGAGGTCTGTCTTCATGCTTTTATCGTCCAACTAACTGTCACTGACACATAATAATCACACATATCAGATCTTGTAGGATACATTTTGGCAGCTAGAGACATTACAGCTGGTGTTACTCCCTAAATAATGACATTTAAGAGTGGAATTAATGTGCAACACAGTTATGGAAAATAAAGATTGTTGGACTTGGACGCAGGAAGGAATCTGTACGGTATTCTTCCTTCTTTTTTCATGCTTTTCCATTCCATAACAGTAGCAATAAAATTCATAGCCTACTGTTGTCATTCCTGTTCCCCCATTTTTAGAGGATGCTCTCATCCAAGACTGCAACAGCAACATAAGCTTCTCTGCCATGAAGGCTTCTTGGAGAGTAACTTTAGTGATCATCTTGATTTTGATGGGTGCTAGGAAGTGTTTCCTTAAAGAATGATTAGCCAAAATGACATAGCAATGATTAAGTGAGTGAACTATTTTGACCTATTACAACTACTTCATAGCAGATAATCTCTTGTGTGTTTCCTCCACAGTGCTCTGCTGAATGCGGGATGGGTGTCCGAACCCGGGGGGTCCTCTGCATGACCAATCAAATCAGCAGCCTTCCTCTGCAGGGGTGTGGCAACGAGCGGCCCGCCGAGTCTCTGGTCTGCAACAGCGGCCCGTGTGAGAATCGCATAGAGTGGTTCACCGGCCCGTGGAGTCAGGTATGATGGCAGCAGGGCGGAAAGCTGGAGTATGCTGGAGCTCACCTGCTTTAATTTGACATTGATGTTTCGCCCATTTCTCTTCTCCCTGTTGCGTCATTCGGGTCCATTGTTGCGTGTGATCCAGTGCTCTGCAGAGTGCGGCACAGGCAGCCAGCAGAGGGCAGTGGTGTGTCTGATTAAATCCGACGAGGGAGTCGCCGCCATGCCTCCGTATGAGTGTTCCTCCCTGGAGAAGCCTCTGAGCCAGCAGACCTGCCATCCCAAGGCCTGTGGGGCCAAGTGGTACCACACTGACTGGAGTGCTGTGAGTAAGAAATAAAACCCTCCCACTGCAACTGCTGTTTAGGTACCACTGAGCAAGGCAGCCAGTCCTTTAGCGCTGCACTTAAACTGGCCAGTAATTCAAGTGCAGCACAACACAGCAGGTATGAAATCCATTATGGCTCTTTTGAGATGCATCTGCTACATGTTAATTCTTCAATAGCCATCAAGAAATCACATTACGTCGCCAAATAAGCACCATGGTAACTGAAGCGCATTCATTAAGATTCCCTCAGGTTAACTAATGCATTGATGTTCCATTACCGATATGTTGTTGTGGTAAGGGGAGCCTCAGGTAATGCTAATGAATCAATGATGGAGACGATGACGAAGAAGACACGGTGTAGTAAATTTGCAGCTGAAACAAGGATGACATTCCAATGTTTTACTCAACAACAGCAGGTCCCTGAATGTTACTTAAGATATTTGTGAGAAAAACATAAAAAAAATGTACTTCAAATAGTAATAAGGCAAATTTTGAGGATAATTATATGAATCTAAATTTAATAAGATATACTTAATATTGTGCTTGATCTTCTGTGGCTGGGTTTTTATTTATCTGTCTGCTGTTACAACTTCCTGTTCCTACAGTGTTCAAAAACGTGTGAAGGAGGTTACCGTGTGCGGGAGGTGCGCTGCCTGTCTGATGACATGCTGTCCACTGACGGCTGTGACGGGCAGCTGAGACCAGCACAGAGGGAGGACTGCAACCCAGAGCCCTGCATACCTCACACAGGTCCGACCGTCCTCCTTATCACTGTCACACTTTTTAGTATTGCTATGGAAACATGGAGTCATTTTCTTACTGGAAAGTCACCAAGTTTGCATTTCTATCCCACTGACCCTGATTGTTTTGATTTCTATTCCAGATGAGAACTGCAGAGACAAATACTTCAACTGCAATGTGGTGGTTCAGGCTCGCCTCTGCGTGTACGACTACTACAAAACCACGTGCTGCGCTTCCTGTTCCCGAGTAGCCCACAGACAGTCAATTCATCGGGGCCGCAGCTAGCACTCTACCAGGAGCCCTTAGTCCCTGTTGGGGCAGACTCGGTACCTGCTGCAGGCACTGGACTGCCTGCACTCTGCCTTAAATGGACACTTGTTTCCTCACGAGTGCCTAAAATGCAAACTGGGTGCAAACTGGTTTTGAGATGCCTGAGGAGAGAGAGGAATATTTCGGAAGAGCGGACATCAGAGATCAACCCAGCACATAAACAGCTCTGGTGGAGTGAAAGAGATCAGTAGCCAACAGAAGAATCACGACTCAATTAATGGATTGTAAAGTGAATGTCCATCTAAAGGAATGGGATTGGAAGACGCCTGCAGGTGTCATTCACCTAAAGTCTAATGACAGTAAACCTTCACTGCGTTCTGTTACAATGACTCTTGTGGATTCCGTGACATATAGAGGAGAGCACCACTGTTCCCTGTGGATAATATACAGACTGTTCTAACTTGTTTTTAACTAAAATCCACAAATATATGGCATGATTTAGTTTTAAGTTGCCTTTGATGCTGTCATTTCTATTCACCAGCTACATTTTGACCAAAGACACCAAGAAATCACAAGATAAATATCTCATTTTGAATTTACTACACTGCCAAGAGGAGAATGGGCATAAATACCACGTTTGAGTTATGTAAAAGCAGCTGATATAATCTATGTTTATATGTGTGTATGTGTGTATGTATGAAAGAATGAATGATACAGTAGTTTTTAAAAAGGCTTCTCAGACAGTCCTCCCTGTGACTTTATTTATTTGTGTGGGTCCCTGTGGTTCATCAGCCACCGGTGGCCCCTTTTGGCTGCAGAGTTAATGTTTGCTGCCTTTCCACCAATCACAACTGCTAAAAGGGAATGTAGGCATTCCACAGCCTGCTGGATGTTATAAGCAGATGGGGAGAAATCCGAGGTGAAAACAATCTACATATATATTATCCATAACATACCGATGTGGTCATATATACGTAGATGTGTTTGCTTTGCAGCCTTTATCAGTTCCAGCCACGCTTTACCTCTGATACACAAGTACTGTACAAGTGCAATGTTTAAGATGTGTACGCCTTGAATATGCAAGGAATCCACTCCTCGAGGAATTAATTGTCTAAATGTGCCCAACATGATGGTTTCACTCTTGATTTCCCTGATGAACACAAAAAATTGACTAAAATATCAGATTGATCAGTATTTTCTCACATTTTAGATTTCAAGTATTCAAAGGTTGATTGACATGTGTGCTTGAGATTTTTTGAAATAAAATTATTTGTATAGTTAACAGGCCATTTTCCTTGTGTGAGTTTATCTTTAATTTAGCTTTATATTGCTGGAATAGAACAGAGATCAGATGATGCTGTAACAGTTAATTGTGCCAGACAGTGATGGAGGAAAGGAGACATTTGTGTGATGAGGACAGTGATCCATCTACTGGACAAACATAGTATTACAACTTACCTGAGCCTAAAACTTGCTATACTGTAATAAAATCTACATACAAATTGTCAATTTTAAGTGCACTTTTGAGATATTCACGCTGTATAGTGGCAGCATTAAATAAGCGATAGTTTGCGATAATGTTGATGTAAATTCAGAGCATTATTCTATAGTAATAAAAACTGCACACAGCTGCAATTTGAAATGTTTTATTCATTTCAGTGCTAAAGCATTTTTGTGAATAATTTTTTGCAATTATAAAGAATAAAGTATAAGAATAGATATTTACGTTTACAAAATTGTTGAAAGTAAGTCAAGAGTAAAAAGCGGTAAGCTGCGTCTGTATCTGTTGCTTTCATGATTTAAATCAATTTTAAAACATATGAGGCTGATATACAGATTTTGGAGTGCTTGATTATTGGTAGGAGTTGATTCTGCTGCATGAGAGCCGTATATGAAAGATGTGACCAAAAACTGTGTTTCAACTTCAGGATGATTTTTTGTTTAGCTGCAGGACTTGCTGACATCACAGCTTACAGTTTTCTGTCAGATGTCATTCACAATTGCTCGCTGCCGACGACTGGGCTGAAGGGTTTGGCAGCGTCGGCCATGAACGCCTCGATCTCCTCCACGGTGCGAGGGACGCAGGTCAGCAGCTCTATTCCACTGGCTGTCACTGCGATGTCATCCTCGATGCGTACCTGCACACAGGGAGGATACAGTGACATGGTCAAAGCAAACACTGAGCCACCAAGGTCAGGGGATGTTCAATAACAAGAGTGACAGGAGACACTGAACCTGTAATCTGAGCTTTTCCTCCATTCTCTAACATATTATCTATCTGGTGAAATTAATTTCAATTTTAGCAGAACCCATACCAACATATTGGCTTGATATGGGTATTGTTGCATGCTGGTTTATCCTTTTTACTATGCAGCATCCCTCCCCTAAAAGTAAGAGAGAACAGGTCCGTTCAGACAGACTGACCCCTCCAAAGCCACGGAAGCGAGGCAGCACTTCGTTGTTGATGAAGCAGCTCTGGGCCGGGTTGGCCAGCGCCTGGTCCAGCAGGTGGTTGATGAAATAGATGCCGGGTTCCACAGTGAGGACCATCCGCTCCTGCACCAGACGACCCATCCTCAGACTCTTCAGTCCAGGTTCGTTGATGCGCTCTACACTCTGAAAAACAACAGCACAGGGACATCTACACTGTCATACTGTTAATTGTACTGTAAATTGGTTGGTTTTACTCTCATTCAGTAGGAACGCTGCTTATTTTACATGCACATGATCCATGCTGAGCACCAGAGTGATTAGTAAATATAGTTTTAGAGCAGCGCTGACCTCTGGGTAACCTCCCACATCATGCACGTCGATTCCCAACAGATGTCCCAGGCCATGAGGCATGAAGACGGAGCCAATGTGGGCCTTCATCATCTCCTCCACGTTGCCTCTCAGGATGCCAATCTTCACCAGCTCCTCCACGTGGACCCGGTCAGCCAGACGGTGCATGTCAGTCCACTTTACACCTTTAACACAAACCCAAATGACATATAATGAAGCATATGATCTCTTTTGACCCGAGATTTGAATCGTTGAAGCTTTTGGATAAAGTGTCTACTTCTCCACTGGCTCTGTGGGAGCAGGTAATTAAATGTGACATTTCGAGGAGTCTAGCCTTCTTGTAACTGTAATGGATTATTCAACAGACTTAAAAAGGATGGTACCTGGCCTGATGGCAGCCATGACAGCTCTGGAAGACTTCAGCACTGCCTCGTAAATGGCTCTCTGATCAGCAGTGAACTTGCCATTGGCTGGGAAGGAGCAGGTGATGTCTGAGCTGTAGCAGTAGTACTCGCCGCCCATATCAAACAGACTGCAGGACACAAGGCATCACAAATAAAGAAGTCAAATTTATCTCCACAGATGGTCTCAAGACAGCCAAAGTATGCGGTTAATAGTAAATAAAACTTGAGACTTGTAATAGTGTGTGTATGGGAGATCTCCCCTTTACTAATGCAAAGTAGTTGGGAGATAAAATGATGACATGTAAAAGCGTGTGACTCACCACATGTCTCCATCCACAATGGTCTTGTCATTGGGAGCTCCAGCATGGCCGTAGTGGAGAATGGAAGAATTATTGCCCCTGTTGTTTAACAATGATGAAAAAGAAAAACGTGCACTGTAAATTGAATAGAACAGAGAAGATAAGATAAATAGAACATAAATACTGCATGTTGGCATGGTGTGTAGCCTCTACGAAGGGATTTTAAACAGGAGTTTCACATTTTGGATTGAAAGCAGCACAGGGTAACTTCTTCCCAGCGTTGTTATATTGTGATTTCATCCATTTAGTGTTTTGCCCACATTCCCGTTTTTCCCCACAGAGCTTCATCCAATGCAGTGAATCCTTTCTAGACAGCTCAGGTTTGTTTACATCGTAAAAGCCATCTGTCCCATCAATTCCAAAATAACAACACAGCAAAAACAACTCACAGAGGGGAATTACACCCCGACACAGCCATTACTCTGATGCACATACAGCATTTTAAGATGAACACAATATTCCCATGTCAAAAACTTGCATAGTGCAGTTTTATACTGAGGAGTGTGTTTCTGTACCATGTCGGAGAGATAATTCAATAATCTGTTTACTTCTCCTTTTCACAATTAAAACCCAGGCACAGAGTCTGATGGCTGACTATTATTTTCAGATCGACAGGAAAATAATTCCATTCATTGACCACCAACCCCCAGGAAACACTCATTATACATGGCCTTTAATACTAAAGGTCAGTGCATAATTAGAGACGTTGTCTTAAATTTCTTCCTCCATAATGATGCTGCCACCCGACGGTAACCCGACAACAGGGTGGAAGTGTTTAAGATGGCTCGGCTTGTTGACAGAGTACCAACAAGGCACTCGGGTATTGCTGGGTAACTGAGTGCCAAATCCCCTGCATACTTCATTTTGCCTCCACTACCAGCTACGCATCCTGATGATGCAGCGCTAAGGAGGCTGTCACAGTGGCGCCAACGCGTAGAATGCGGACATGGACAATGAACTGTGCAAAAGCGGGAATGTTCCCCCTTATAATTAAGTCCTGCTGCCATATTTTCCTTCCACCTGAAGTCAAGACATCATCACCTGAACAACCGGACGGTATTAACCTGAGAGAAAGAAGATCTGGCACCAAACTCTGTCAGGCTCCAAAACTCTATTGTATGTTGTTCTGTTCTATATGCAAACTGTCATCAAAGTTGTGGTTTCTGTATTTCTTTGGACATTGGAGAAACTATTCCTCTGTTTTATCCATATAATAGCTTGAATACGTCAACAAACTTAAGGAAAAGGAATGGATTTATGATCTATTGTCTCATTCTGCCACATATTGGTCTTTAATGTTCATGTTCCTTTGGCTTCCCGGCTGATATTTTCCCATTTGGTCTGGAGATTTTAGCAGGAAGCCGGGTCACATCTTCCTTAACCTCAAAGTTTCACCTTTCATTAACTAGGAGCTGGCATCCTTTCTGCCCTCAGCTATTAATAAAACGGAGAAAGCAAACGCAGGCGATTGCGAAGACCTTACGTTCCACAGATGCACGTGTACGAGGTGTGGCGCATCCCTCCTTTGGTGTAGCAGTAATGCTGGAACAGACTGCAGGGAGAAAAACAATACTTTGTTTAGGATTCTGAGAAAATGAGGTTGATCCCTGAGTATAGATACAATCATGTACATAAAAGACATACAGATGACTTCTTACCTTTCCATTTCAAACTCTTTCTGTCCAGGTTTCACATGTTTCATGATCTAAAGAGTAAAAGTCAAAGAAAAAATGATTTGTGTCCGTCCAAATATTGAATCTACACAATTATTCACTAATACTTTGAGTGATTGAATGGCTGTGGAAAGTAGAGATCTTGAGCTTTAAGTCAATCTGGTTTTTGTTGACGCACTCATTAGAGCACCGTGGCAGCAATGAATAAGCGGGTGCATCCCCACTATGCAGCAACAAGTGGTGTGATGTGAATAGGACAGTTTGCCGTATGCTCCCAGTTCAATAGCACATTAGTGATGTTGTTGGATCAGCTAAACACATTTTGGAATATGCTAATGAGTTATATACATGACAGCATTTTGTGGCAAGTTAGAGTTTTTTGCTTTGTTTATTTGTTGCTTCAGGGCCGTATTAATTATGAGACATTCCCTTAGGCATATTCTGCATGTAATGACATATATGGAAAGTGTAGATAAAGGGCTCAAACAGAGAGACCCCCCTCAAGCACTCGTGGATTTTAGAGAGCAAGTTTTGTTTTTGTTGCTTTCTTTAAGGGAGGATCAAGAATGTTAAACCAGCAACAACAAGGGAGGCACTGGGAACACACAGGTATCAGTTCACCTACTGAACCTGTGAAGAGGAATTCACGGCGAGGAAGTGAAAACGCTGTGCTGAGGTGAAATACAACTCATCGGTCAGAGGCAATCTCTCTAACTGATAGCCTCTGAGCTTCGGGATAAAGCTACAATTTCGGATCCAAACAACTTACAGTGTTGGAGGATCCTGACATCACAAAGCTGGTCGGTGTGGTTTACACTCGAGACGCTGTCCACTGCAGGGTGTTTGGGGTATTTAATTTCATGGACTGACCCTTCTGTGCACTTTACTAGACGACTAATTTCACTGAGGATTTAGCCAATATGTGGATGTGCTTTGCTCTGCATCTCAAGTGTTTGCGGCGGCAGTGTCCTCGCAGCTAAATCTCCATCAGGATACTTGTTCTTGTGCTGCTAAACAACAACCAATTTAAGAAGCCCTGCACGTGCTCTGTCCGTCTGTGCCGCTTCTTACCATTTTGTGGGCTTCGCTGGAAATCCTGTTGGTGTAGCGCAAGACCTCCAGCTCCATATCTGTCTTGGTGAGACGGCTGCAGGAATAGACAAGAAGTGAGAGGACGCCTTCATCTGATCATTACTTCAACTACATATACTGACAGGGTGTCGTTTATCAAAAACACGTGGAAAATAGTGCAGAGTACACAGGATTCATAGTGCTGCTGTATTATTTTTTGGAATGTATATGTAAACATTGATTTGTAATGAGGTGAGAGTGTGTCTGTGTTAGGCTTTGTGAAATTTATGTTTTCATAACAGCAACGCATGGAATAGTAAGTAAGACAAATTCTGTTTGTCCCTCGTAAATCTTCAGTTAACAGAGCAAACTGACTGGCAAGAGGCTCAATAACAAAGCATCTTACAGGATTATTATTCGGCCGGCGTGTCTTCAGCTGCCCTGACTGATGACATTTCTCATTTTTGCCGGTTCTCTCTTGGATAAGCTTAGATGATTGGGTATGAAACAAACACTACGGAGCAACAAGGATTTCCACAATACAATACCAAATAAATAACACGCAGCAATGGTAGCCAATGGTAACACTAATAAAAGGAAAAAGGGCGAAAAAAAAGGAAAAGCCCATTAAAAGAAGGCCATGAAATCCCAGGAGTAAGGAGGGTGCAGAGGGGTTCAATCAAGTCTTTCTCCCCAGGAGGCGTGACTGAAAAGCATTCCTCCTTATTTCAGAAAATGTCAATTCATCTGGAGGGTGCAAACTCTAATACCAGCAACAACCAGGAAAGCACGAAGTCCATTACAACTGTGAAGGCTGGCTTATAACTCTGTATAACTCTCAGGAGTGAAAGAAATAACCCAACAAATCAGCCGTGGCTGATTGCACACACAGAATTTCCCAACTGCAATTGCCAAGGTTTGGAAGATACAAGTACCATAATCTGACTGGAGGTTTTATGTAATTAAGGGCAAGGCAACGGTCATTATTGTCCTCTTTACTGGCCTTGAGAGTTACATAATAACTTACCATTCTACAATGACGGGGTGTAAATGTGTGTTGTTCACTTGGAATCTGAACAAAACAGTCACAAAAAGCAGCAGGTTACTAAAATGCACATGAACATGCAACAACTTAAAACTACAGACATTATATGAGGAGCATAGGTTAGATTTAAGTGAACAACGTGAAAATGCAGAATAGATAAAGACTAATGTATGTTGCTTAAAAAAAGAACAAAGAGTAAAATGGAGGACGGCAGAAACATTGTCTGCATAATCAGATTACATTCAGCATTAGGTTCATCACCAACAATCAGTATGCATGAGGGTCTTTTGCATCCTTGCTTATAAAAAGGCAACTCCCCTCAAATCTCCCCAAACAAAGTATAATTATGTTACGTTTATGCCCATAAATGATGGCAATTACACATACCCACTAATTCCTTCAAAGGAGGCCTCACGGCAGATGCTCCCGCTGTCCGTGTTCAGTCCTCGCTGCATGAAAAACAAACAAAATAACAACTGAGATGTTGTCACTAACAAGTGTATTGTAATGTGATTAGAGCACATTAAATATGTTTCCTGGCTGAGAATCTATTGCACAATCAGTGAAGGCAAATGTGACTTCTTAAAATAACTTTTGATAAGAAAGAGAAGTCACTTTTTGACATCTGTACAATGAGTACAAATGAGCAGTTTTGGCCATCTTGCCTGTGCAGGTCAGATGTTGCAAATGCAGTAGCTAAGGTTGACTTTTATTCTCTCACTCAATCTATAATCAATCAAACTAGAATAGACTTTAACCATTGTGAGAGTTGACAACGTTAAATTACCAGTGGTGGATATTCTGCACCATAGTCAACCGGTGTATTAATATTCATATATTCATTAACCTTGGAATTTTATTGGTCACTGGGTGAGACGGTATTAAAACGTTCTTGTGACACTGAAAGGTTCCCATAAAAAAAAGTTAGCTTGACAGTTTAATCAGTGAAGGTCAAGGTATGGTTGGGCCTGGTCTCATAAGGGGCTGCTTTCTTTTTGAAATAGTCACGCTATAAAGATTTATTCACTTAATCAATGTCAATCTTTGTTTTGATCTGTGATCGGAGCAAAAACAACACTGGACTTCCTTAGACGCAGTCAAAGCAGAAAGAGGCAGCGTACCAGTGTGAGAAGAACTGCTGGGCTCATGCTGGTCAATTTATCTGAAATCTACAAGGACATAAAAAGACGGGATTATTCAAAGGCCCCACAACGGAGACGACAGGCTCCAATCTGCTACTGGACTGCAGGAAGAAAGGGCACCGTCACAGGCAGCAGCACGTTGAATGAAAAAATCTCCAGTGACTTTATTACTCTTCTCTGCCAACAGATTAAATGTCAGGTAACACATCTCTGACCAATGGTAACAGAACCTGTGCTGATGTGAAGGTATTGCTAATAGTAATACCCTAAATCTGATTTCCTACAGTATATCATGAGTCATGAAACCAAAAGGCAATGTATTGTTGTCATCATCTAAAATCACAGTTACTCCAAAATCGAAACACATCTGTCAGACACTGATCCAACTGCAATTACATTTATAGTGGTCAGACACTGAAATTACCTGATATACTGAACATCTTAAAGTGCCTGCATATTTAAGCAATGATCAAAGCAAAACCTTCTTTGTACAAAAATGAGCAAAACCAGAAAACTGTGCTCAATATTTATGACCTTATTCAGTTACATGAAGAAGAAGCAGTGCTCTATTTAAAATCTTTTGTAGGCAGCTTGGAACAGCAGGGGTCTTTGAATATCTGACTAGAATGACAGCAAAGGCTGCGTGAAGCGGCTTCCTGGGTGCCTGAGCTGTTGAGCTAGTATAGTACGTGTCAAATTAGAAATGTAACGTGTCAAGCAGTTGAAATGAAAACACACTCACAAACACAAAGGAGCATACACATTTTTCCCCACATGTTCTTGTTTCTATCATCACAGAATCATTTCTTCCAAATACTTCAAACAATTGATTGAACATGTTTACCTGAGAAGGTGCATGTTTTACTGCAGTAAACTCAATTAACATGGAAGAATCTTGAAGGTTTTCTTAAAGCCTACTATTACTCATATTGTCATTTTTGTGCCAAGTTGTCTAAATAAAAGTTTCTTTCACCTTTAAAACAGTCTATACTGCAGCACTAATGTCCTTTTCCTGTAACGTCACGACTGGGTGACTGAACCCCAAAGATCACTTACTGCATAGGAAAAAGGTCACACACAGAGTAGAACTATGTAGAGCAGGAAAAAGAAGTAAGGACAAGAGCAGAAGGAGCACAGGCACACTTACATCACAGGTGAAACACACTTCATCCACAGCGTACTTCTCTTTGAAGTGCTCCTTAGGGTAGATCCTGTCAACAGATGGAAAACTTCAAACTGATGAAGAAAAGGCAGCACAGAATGCAGCACATGCAAGCGCCTATCAAGCCCCCTCCCCCCCCCCATTTTGTTTTGTACGGTTAAATGATGTCACCCTGTAAAAACTGAGCCAATAAGATCATCATAGCAACACTGATGTCATTTGAGTCCTCATGGTTCCATTGTCTTGTCATATCAACATAGAGTATATTCCTTTTTCTTTTTCTGTGTCTTGTTCTCTTTTCTTCCCTTCTGTATGTCTAAAACAATCTCAAACATTGTCCAATAAATGGATGCTCTTTGTATTGCCAGATGCTTTCTTCAATAAAACATATTCTGCCAAAAAATAAATAACAGTAATAAAGCATTTTGGAGGGAGACACTCACTCTCCCATCCAGGTGGCATAGCTTTCAGGCAGTTTGGGTACAAAGAGGATGGATTTCCGGGAGTCAACATCAATGGCTCCAAAGCAGTCTGCCTCAGTTACTCCAAAAGCCCAGTGGAAGAAAGACTCCTGCAGAATTACAACAATCAGTCAGGTCAGGGTGTCAGTGAGGGAGATTATAATAGAAGAAAACAAAGACAGCCAATACTGGACTGATGATGAACACAACATACTGTCCTTCCTGATCCTCAGCTGCAGAACAAAACTTATAATTTTCCTATGGAACTTTGCTCCAACCAAACCATGATTGTGAGCAGAGGTGGAAATGACTGAGAGATTGAGGTCGCAGCTGCCAAAGTGAGCAAGGTGGCTGCTCTAAATATTAGTGACAGAATAGAGAGCAAGGAGCTGCTCCTTTGCTTTAAAAGAAACCAGACTGAATAAAATATGAAATGCACCTCCAACCCCTACACACACACACACACGCACACACAGAGACACACACTTCAGTCCCAGTTTGTCTTACCTGTCTGAAAAGGAGGTCTGTGTCCGTGCAGTATCTCTGCTTCTGCTCTCCTCCCTGCAGCAGGACAACTGAGTTTGCCACCACTCCTTCTTTGGCCTTCAGTCCCTCGCACAGTCGTCGACGGTTCTCAGCAAACAAAGCCGCAGACACCCTCAAGGTGTCTTTACCCAGCCAGTAAACAGCTCTGAGAGGAGGGGGACAAGTGAGAGGATGTCTTAGCACCTACAGGGACCGGACGCCAACTCGATGCCTTGGGGTCGCCATAAGACTCGTCACAGTGGGCAAAATCACTTGGTTGGTGATGCAATAATAATTTCCCACTCAGTGAACCTTACTCACTGACACACAGTTATGATATGTGATTAATGACACAGTTGAAATGCTCATTCATAAATAGGAATAGCAGTTGCAAGTGGGGGAATAAAATTTAACAGCTTCTGATGGGACACTGGGGATATGTTGTGCGAGAGGTGGAAATTAGGAAGTCAAAAGAAATTGCACCATTGTGGAAATGTTGTGGTGTCATAATGAAGCCAGCTTTAACATCAAGAATTATGATTTCTAAGCACTTTTCTAAGCACAGCTTCCTCTTTGTCAATTCAACTTGGATGACACTCAGTTAATTTTAACCCACATTCAAACTGGTCCAACACCAAGTGACTGAGATGTCTCGGTTATCAGTCTTGATGTCTGATCCATGTCTCAACTGATTAGATAAACAGGAGATGTGCCCTTCAGCCTGGACTAAAGGTTAATCATAACTTCACTGTGTTTGTGTGCCTCGAGGTGCTCTGGATAGAGCGTACGTGTATGTTTATTAACGCACTCGGTGACTAGTTATGTAGTATAATTATACTTACAAGGGTAGAGGCACTCATATACAGTATAATAATAACATTCTACTTTAATAAAACTAGCATTGTCCATTTTTAGACAGTGTCAGTGGTTAGTTAGTTTAGCTAGTTTCTGTCTGTTCACTGGATTACATAACAACACTATCTATTCCCATTTCTTACAAGTGTACGATCTCTCACAAGGCAATCACAACCAGAAACTTCCTCACGTCAGCTGATTCCACACCATTTTACGGCCACAACATTAGGGAATGCGCAGACTGGCCTTTTTTCCCCACTGATGATAGCATAATGGTTCAAGTTGGGGTCAGAAGAAAATGTCAACATCTGAACGAAAATTGCGATGACAACTTCATTACTAATCATGGGAAAATAACACTGCATGTCAACGTTCCATTAATCACAAAATAGATCTAAGACATATAATTATCTTCATGGTTTCTCTCGCGATTTATGTACTACTGAAATCTCGTGAATATGAGCCTTTAACAATAAACTGACATTATTACCATATCGAAATATAGATCGTTCTTTATAGTTTATGGAATGCTCTTCCAAATTAAAAGCAAGTTTTCTCGAGGAAATTTCAAGGAAAGGGACTTTTTACTTTAAAACATATAGTGTTTTGCATGCATGCATTCGAAACTGCTGCTGTATCAAAATCCGAAATTCCATAACTACAATACATATAACTTTTTCAAAATATAAAAATGCATTGTTAGCGAAAATGTGCATTAAGATCAACCCAACAAGTAGGTATCATATTACTAACCCCACAATAGTTAATCGAAGCATTTGTACATTTTTAAAACGGGGCTACTGATAAATAAAACCATTTTATAAACACTTCTACAGGTCTGATATATGCCTGGCAACACCTTTGCCAAGTGGAACCGAGCTCAGTGACTTGGCAGCTTTGTCGCGGTGGCTGAGCAAAAGCATTTACATGATTCTTATATTTATTTCCAATATAAACTGAATCAACTATAAAACTATCATGTGACAGTCCTGATAGCAAACAAACGGCACAAGGCAACTTACTGTGGTGCTACAGCCATGATGCTTCCTTTCAGACTGTCATGTGCAGTCCGGAATCACGTGATTTTGTTGCACTAATCACGACGTGGCATTGGTGCGGCGTTCACAGAAGCAGGAAATTTCGCCTCCGGTAGTGATGTTGCCTTCAAGAGCTCTTCGTGGGGTGCTTTCACATGTCCATCTCTCGCATATGAGGGGTTGGCTGATCATTTCTTGGCTTCTTCGGGAATAGAGTCTATATTGACATAACCTTGCATTTCTTTGCGCAATTTACAAACTACAGAGAAACCAAAGTCATTTCAATTTCGTAAATGCAACCAAAAACGATATTATTGTAATGGGATTGCAAATTTAAAGTACCAAATTATCGCATATAGCTCACTGAAGAGACGTCACATATGATTGAATGCTCATTTATAATAATTAGTAATGTTGCTAATTTAGACTTAATAGGTTGTGTAACCTTCATTTTAAGGCTCAAACAACTTTTGCGGTGTTGAGCAAAGTTGAAGACCAACAGAACGCTACAGTTATTAAACGTGTAAACAGAGCTAATTTCTACTATAAAATCCTTTCTATAATTAACTTCATCAGGTTTTCAGAAAATGTTTGAATTTAATATAAAATGTTCTTTGGTTACAGATGCAGCCATCATACAGCTTCACACTTTTCAATTTTTTACTCCTTCTGCTGGGACTTGCACATTTTTGCACATTGTCTCACGCTTGTAGTCACACACTTACTTTCAGTTCTCTCTTTTGAAAAGACATGTCCCAAAATATGATTGATTGGGGTCGGCTGATTCAAAACGCATCCTTGCAACACGATACCATCCACCATCCTGTGGATTTTTAATAATGCATCGACCAAAGGTGCATATTGTGGTGTCACTTTGCAGTGCTATTTTGATGAGCGAGGAATAGTGGCTGCTGATGTTTGTGTATTCATAGGACACTGACAGCGCAGCCAAGAATATGGAACGTCTCTGTACTTATGAGCAACATTGGTCATTGAAGTTTGCTCGGCAAGTTGTTTTGTGTACTAATGAATTTTTAGACGGTGTTGAATGTCAAACAGACTGAGCCACGGCAATGCATCCAGAATGTGTTGCAGAGTTGTTTAAGGCACAGGGGGGTATGTTGTGTCCTCCTTGGGTTGATACCGCGCCATTTGAACCCTCTGGTCTCTATCGGCTTATTGTTCAGCTCTGGCCATGTCCCTGTCCAGTGATGTCACAAGCATTCCAGGCTGTAGATAAATCAGTTAGTGTTAGAGCAGATGAGCAGCATTGTGAATGCAGCTAATAGTGGGTCGAAGGGTACATGTATAGAGACACTCCTCAGAACAACTAATTGTCTTCCATTACTTGTCCAACCTTCCTTGACCCCATCATTTAGCACACGTGAGCTATTCTGAATTGTGTAGTCAATAGTTTTTTACATGATTGAGTGGGTAGATTTCAGGACCCTCCATACATCCAAATACCTTTTTCTCTTTTAAGTTGTATCTAACTGGACATCTCAGAAGGTGACTCTTTAATTGACAGGTCAACTATAACTAATTACTACAAGTATCAACTTTTTGGCCAGATCGCACAAAAATACGTTTTGACAGTTACAATAGCGGATTAGGTCCAAATCCATTCCCCATCTTGGTCATTTTGAAAATTGTAGCATCGCACTATGAAACAAATAATTTAGAATATTATGTTACAATTATTTACAAATCAAGACTACATTCCATTTGCAGATCCAGTTACCAGCCTTGTAAAGCCTCTGCCAGAGAGAGTACAGTGTATAGCTTTCATTTCTACACTTCTACACAACAAACATTCTGCGCAACTATGAGCATAGAGTTCACACTAAAGAGCCAAACGTGGGTTAATTAACGGAGAAATTCCTTTTCACTAATTTGTTTAATGCCTCAGAATAAGCATAGACAAACATGTACCTGTGTATACACTAAGTAACAAAATAATCGTGTGCAATGCAGTTCCTGTACAATTATGAACTTACTCAGGATTTATTAAGCTTCTTGTTTCTGTCATTATTTTCTAAGTCAATACAAATACTATGTGTATGCACCCCAGTCAACAAATGATTGATGCTATATCAAGACACATTTTTGCAGACAAAGCATCACTACAGTGCGTCCAGTTCTGATTGGACCATAATGTGAAAAAATGTATTTTCCTGCTGCTCTGAGAACTGTTGTGGGAAATGTGCACTAATTTCCATTTCTTTCACTCATATGATTGACAGAGAAGACAGTATCTGTGTGGGGATGATGAAGATGATGATGATGATGACGATGATCCTAATCTGTTGCCATAATTTGTCCACGGGTATATTACCCCTGGTTTAAGAGTTTATTATGGTACTTACGAAAAGATTTGTTGGACACCACCGAGTTTGTTGCTTTTCTAGTCATGACAAGGTGATTTTATTTTTATACCACTTCATTTTTGTACCTCTAAGGTGTCTTGGAATCTCTGAGTGTTTCCTATCAAAGTAAAAAAATATTGTATAATTTTATATATATATATAATAATTTTTTTTTGCTATTTTACAACACTGAATGTAGGTTCATTCTGCAGCCTGTGTTAAACAATGATGTGATGGCTTCATTAAAACTGTTTCAAAAGTGGTTCACCAGCTAACCAAAAATTTGAATTTTTAATATAACATAACTAAGTGGTGTTCAGTCACATCATTACATTTCATTTGAGCACAGATCTACATTTGTCAGTTGGATGGTAGTTGTGATTCCCTGTTGTCTTTTGTTAGTTTCAAGTCTCACATTGGTGCATTGTGTCACCCTTGTGAGAATCATTGTATTTTTAAATCATTTTTTCTCACGGCCTCTATAGACAGTGAGGCCCACAGAGAAGTATTTGTTTTCATACTGCCCAGCACTCTAATCTTAAATTCTCAACTAATTTCTACAATTTATTCAAAGAGGAGCACACTGTCTGTCTGTCTTTGTCTGAAAACTGCATATTTTGAATGTTTTTCTGCGCTTCACCTTTTTTTAAATCTACATTATATGGTAAAGTAACTAGGACAGATCATGACATTTGAGTCTTATGTTCTCATTCTTCCCAAAGGACCGTCTGTACTACAGATCTATGTACATTATACCCAGCTATTTGAACAATAAATAAAACAAATTTAATCAAACTGTCTTAACTGTATGTGTGTGTATTTCTCTAGGATGACCGTGAAATCTTTTGTGAGGACTGTGAGAATATGATTTGTTGCATATCTGAAAAACGGGAAGTTGCTTGTGTAGGGAAACGCATAACAAACGCAGAAATGTGACACCGAGCCCCAAGATCAGTAAGTTCATCGTGGCAGGTTCAGAAGTTATTGACAACCTTTTACTATTTCTCTTTTAGAAATTGAAGACTATATACTGCATTACTGGATGATTTAGAGCAGGGGTGGGGATGTGCCTGGATGATGTTGTAGTCCTCCACCTCCAGCCTGAGGAAGCATGGCACACACACGCACGCGCGCGCGCGCTAGTATTGACTTGTCTCTTGTTTTGACTGAAACTCTCTGTGATTCCTTTTGATTGCAGATTTATTCTATGTATCGTATTCTATGTAAATGAGGCACCATTTATATTTCATTTAACAAATAACTGATGTTACATTCAGCGTAACAAGCTTCCTGAATCTAAGGCTATGGTTTAAAAGACGGGGCTCTTCTATTATGACTGGCGCCGCTTTTACAGTTTATACGGTAAGGGCTTAGCGAGGAAACCGCAGAGACCAATTGCATGCGTGTTTAAACCATCCCACGTGATTACTACTCAAGCCAATCAGGGTTGCGCCTTTTGGCGGTAAAAAATGTGACTCTCCACGCAGACAGGTGACGTCTACGGTAATAGTTCAGCGAGGAAAAACTCAGAGACCAATTGCATGCGAGTTAAGCCATCCCACGTGATACTACTCAAGCCAATCAGGTTTGTGCCTTTTGGCGGTAAAAGGTGTGATTCTCCACGCAGACAGGTGATTGCTGAGTCAGAGCCAAGTTGAAGTCGGAAGCGTAAAAAGCAAGAGCACAGGTAAGTGAAAATGTTGTTGTGCTTGAGCTTGTAATTCTCTGTTTTAGCATAAAGTCGGGACATTTTGCTGACATGTGTTAAAACTAAGAGATATATACAGACGACTGAGCCGGAGAAAGTTGAAAAATAGGATTGAGGCGGAGAAAGGGAGACAAAATGGTGCTCTCCAAAATTGTGTAGTCCACATACTTGTTCAGAATCGGTGTTCCGTATTAAAAGTGCCAATGTGAAACAGCATTATGAGACAAAACTTTAGGGTTTAGAACAAATATAGCCGCTAAAATCTGAAGTGAGATCGTAGAAAACAAGTGGTCTTAGAGCCCAATATGATCAGGGTCCACCGGGATCCGCACATTCAATGTTCCCTCAGAGCTGCCTGTATTATTCTTTCCTCGTTTTGTGTTGAGATTTATTATCTGTAAAATCAGTTGAGTCAAGATGTGAAACAGAAAATGGGAGATTCAAGCATTTGCTTCCTTTATTTTGTATAAGTTGAGCATTTTATTTGAACATGCTGAATTGTATTTTGAAATGCAGCCCTACTTTAACTTGGTACATATATGTTCTATGTTACGTGACAATGAATATTGTCAAAACGTTTTTGAATCGTCAGGTATTGATTACAAGCAGATGTTGATACAACTTGCTGCTTAAATATCACACTACATAGTTAGACATTATGATCTTCCAGACCTTTGCTCCGAAAACTTTTCTCTACTGGCGCTCTTTAAATTGTAGTTGAATCCCCCTGCTCTACAACAGAAACATATCTGCTCCATGACGGAGCCCAAGCCAAACGATTTTATTTCATTGTTTTATTTTTTATTTTGTTTTATTAATATATTTATAACTTTAATCATATGTATTTAAATGTATTTAATGTATTTTGTATTTTATTGTATTAACTTGTGTTAACTCAAATGTCTTTTATTATATTAAACTAATTTAAATAACTTTATTTTCATTTAATTAATTTCATTTCATGTGGCATGTTGAGCTTGAAATTCTCTGCTTTAGCATAAAGCCAGATCATTTTGCTGACGTCTGTCTGTTTCCTTCACATTTTCCAGGGTTGGTGGTTCGGTGACCCGTGGACCAAGCAGCGGTACATCGGTGTGATGATGCTGACGCTGACACAGAGGTAAATGCTTAGAAGTCATGACGTTTGGTGGCTAAGCTGCACAATATCTCACCATCAGCTTTGATGTGCTTTGTGTGTCTGTCATTTACATTACATTACATTACGATCATTTGGCAGACGCTTTTATCCAAAGCGACTTACATAACACCCTTCGCAGAGGGGGGAGCAATTGAGGGATCAGTCGGCACCTCGGCACGGGCTCGACCTTCCGGTTCCCAAGCGGAAGCTCTACCGACTGAGCTACTCCCTCATTTCACTCCAGCATTGTTGCCGAGCTAAAGCCGAGGGACCCGATGTTCCCGGACGTGGCTCACAGCATCCTGATCCACAGGGTCATGATGGGCTCTCCAGCCAACAGGTTAGCATGTTTACAGATTTGTTTAGATTGTTTACAGATTTGTTAACGTGTGCATCTCTGTCCTTTAGGCCGACAGGACCTCTGCTTCCTCATGGACTCAGACATGAGCTCAGATCTCAAACTAGACTTGGTTGAGAAGCTGTTTGCCATTGATACACAACCCAGGACGCCAGTCACCACCCAGGTATGTTACGGTTAAGACGACTGAACTGTGGACATCCTTGATCTAATGTAGGGAAGGTTTCCTCATCCCTCATTCACTCATTGTATCTTTGTCTGTGTCTCAAAGGCAATGGGAGGCTTGGACCTGGACATGTTGGCTCCCTACATCCCCATGGACGATGACTTCCAGCTGCGCAGCCTGATACCGGAGGAGCCCATGTCGTGTGGATCACTCACATCTTTTTAATTCTCTCCTGCTCACAGCTCCTAGCCCAGCTCGCCATTCAGCGGACAAAGCAGTTGTGCAGCATCACCGGCCAGGCGCCGCCCGAGTCGCTGATGCTCCCGATCCAGCCGCAATGATTGCTAAGAGGTAAAGTAGGTGTCAACAAACTTTACTGCATTTCCTGCTGCAGATCTATTTTATGTTGCTAAGTCACTGTTACTGTGTTGCAGGGTCTCGCAGATACACAAAGAAACGTCACTCAGGACCTTGGCAGCTAGAACCTACAGCGCAAAAGAAAGCTGTCTGAAATTCTTGGACAGGTGAGCCAGACATTGTTTACACATCAGGCTTTACATCTACACATGCAGGGTTTGAGCCTCTGTGTTTTATGTTTTCCCCAGGGAGCATTGCTCATCGACCAACAAGAGCAGAAGAAGATTTTGAAGGTCTCCGAGTCAGAGGAACCGGCTGCAGTCTCCCATAGGACCATGCTTCTACTGCCCACAAGTGAAGTAACCCATCGTCCTGACAACACTTTACATGTTTCAGCAAAGCTCTGAAGAATCACAGTGATGATCTGTGTTTTTATCTCTTTCAGATTGGGCGAGTCGTCAGCTGGGCAGCACCTCCGAGAGCAGCTCCCTCTTCACCTTGCCGCACCTCACCCGCGACGGTCAACGCCCCCCTGCAGGGCCGGCAATACCTCCTGCTGGGAGAGGAGCTGCTGCTGCTGCTCTGGACCATGTTAACTGAGTCGATGCTCAGCCTGCTCACTGCTGGACCAGACTGGACACTACAGTTTCTCCCCAATGTTCTCAGTCCCTCTCTAAGGCCCCGCCCCTTATTTATGTATCTGTATCAGTCTGACCTTAGTTTGGCTGCCGCTTGTGCACTTCATGTGATATCCGCAGCATTCCACCGTACAAACGCCACAGCAGTGTCTTGGGTTTTGGTGCAAAGAATTCCTTTTTTCCAGCAAGTCACCACTGAGTCTGGGGCTGCTGACAGCAATGTATTGTGAGCTAAAGTCTCACAATTTCTATTTTCTTAAAAAGAAAACTGTTTCCATCAATTTATATCAAGCCTTTTATTTTATTTTCCTCGTACTTGTATGTTGTAGTACTTGTTCTTAACAAATGTGTTTACTCCACAATTATAAACTTATTGTTTAAACCTTGAGTGGTCTGAATGTTCTCTCCATTTAACAGTTATCAGTCTGAGGTAAATACATTGAATTGTCTAACAGTCCAGTACATGCCTCTTTAATACATTACTGTAAGTGTGTTACTGTACAGAAGTTCATTCATATTTTACTTGTGTGCGAACTAGATTGTGATGGAGGAGGGGAGGATGGACTCAATGATGGAAGAGCAGAAGTGCACCATCATTGTCTTTGGCAGGTTGAACTTCTTCAGCAAGTGGGAGCTGATGTTGAGCTCGGGGTCCTGGGAGATGATGGATCCCAGGAATGGAAAGGACTCCACGGTGTCAGCTGGGGAGTCACACAGAATGATAGCGGGCGGGGCTGCGTTGAGTCAGAAATCCACAACCATTTCCTTTGTGTTCAGAGCATTAATCTCCAGATTGTTCTGCCTGCACCAATTCATCAGACGGTCAATCTCCCGCCTGTAGGCGGACTCGTCCCCATCAGAGATGAGTCCAATGAGCGTGGTGTCTTCCCCGAACTTCAGGAGCTGGACCGACGGATGACTGCAGGCGTTGGTGTATAAGGAGAAGAGCAGAGGAGAGAGAACGCAGCCCTGATGGGAACCGGTTCTTAAGTAGTGTTTGTGAGTTGCTCAGTTAATGGTGGTCAGTATAGTAACATTAATCCATGCCCTGCTCTACAACATAAACATATCTGCTCCATGACGGTCTAGTAGTGTGTGCCTGTAAATACGGTGTGTGTTATGGGTCTAAATCCAAAGGAGAAAATGTTATGTCATTGTTTTATTTTTATTTATTTATATATTTATAACTTGATGTTTTTTTTAATTTAATTTAATGTATTAACTTGTTAGGTTAAATGTCTTTTATTATATTAAACTAATTTAAATAACTTTATTTTCATTTAATTGATTTCATTTCATGTGGCATGTTGAGCTTGAAATTCTCTGCTTTAGCATAAAGCCAGATCATTTTGCTGACGTCTGCCTGTTTTCTTCACATTTTCCAGGGTTGGTGGTTCGGTGACCCAGGGACCAAGCGGCGGTACATCGGTGTGATGATGCTGACGCTGACACAGAGGTAAATGCTTAGAAGTCATGACGTCTGGTGGCTAAGCTGCACAATATCTCACCATCAGCTTTGACGCGTTTTGTGTGTCTGTCATTTCACTCCAGCATTGTTGCCGAGCTAAAGCCGAGGGACCCGATGTTCCCGGACGTGGCTCACAGCATCCTGATCCACAGGGTCATGATGGGCTCTCCAGCCAACAGGTTAGCATGTTTACAGATTTGTTTAGATTGTTTACAGATTTGTTAACGTGTGCATCTCTGCCCTTTAGGCCGACAGGACCTCTGCTTCCTCATGGACTCAGACATGAGCTCAGATCTCAAACTAGACTTGGTTGAGAAGCTGTTTGCCATTAATACACAACCCAGGACGCCAGTCACCACACAGGTATGTTACGGTTAAGACGACTGTACTGAGGACATCCTTGATCTAATGTAGGGAAGGTTTCCTCATCCCTCATTCACTCATTGTATCTTTGTCTGTGTCTCAAAGGCAATGGAAGGCTTGGACATGGACATGTTGGCTCCCTACATCCCCATGGACGATGACTTCCAGCTGCGCAGCCTGATACCGGAGGAGCCCATGTCGTGTGGATCACTCACATCTTTTTAATTCTCTCCTGCTCACAGCTCCTATTCCAGCTCGCCATTCAGCGGACAAAGCAGTTGTGCAGCATCACCGGCCAGGCGCCGCCCGAGTCGATGATGCTCCCGATCCAGCCGCAATGATTGCTAAGAGGTAAAGTAGGTGTCAACAAACTTTACTGCATTTCCTGCTGCAGATCTATTTTATGTTGCTAAGTCACTGTTACTGTGTTGCAGGGTCTCGCAGATACACAAAGAAACGTCACTCAGGACCTTGGCAGCTAGAACCTACAGCGCAAAAGAAAGCTGTCTGAAATTCTTGGACAGGTGAGTCATCAACAGCCAGACATTGTTCCCACATCAGGCTTTACATCTACACATGCAGGGTTTGAGCCTCTTTGTTTGTCATAATCAGGACTGAAGTAAAAATAATATTATTATGGTTTTTGAAGAGGACATCTTTTCCCTTAATGGTAACAATTAAACTATTTAGGTCTCTCTCTCTCTCTCTCTCTCTCTCTCTCTCTCTCTCTCTCTCTCTCTCTCTCTCTCTGTGCAGTCTTACAGTAAAAACAGTAGGGGGAGATGCAGCTCTCCTCTGACTGCAGTATGAGGTTGAGAGATAATTATTGAGAGTAACTACAGAGCCACGATGCGGATAATTCTTAAACAATCTGTTCTGAGAGAACACATGCATACATAGAGATCTACTGTCAAGGCTGGCAAACTCAATGCTAACAGAGGACCACACCTTATCTTATTATCTCATATTTACATCCTACTACTTCTCATAAACGCTTTCAACTTAGGTTAAACAGTGAATGAATGTTTTTGGTCACTTGCTTTACCCTAAGAATACAAATGTACAGTTCTTGCAAATGTTTCACCCTTTGAAAGCTTGTCCAGCTTACATGGACTTGACATTTTGCTGAACAATGCACACTGTGCTATTTAGATATTCAGATATGATTAATAAGAGTCCTAACCTTTCCACAATCCTCTCTCACACTGTAGTCTCTATGAAACTGTGCCTAGTTTGAACCAAAAAATGTCTTGTTTCGTCACTGCTCATTATTTTCATTTACTTGTGGGGTTTCAAAGGTCAAAGGGCAATAAAGTTGTAAGCATCCTTATCTTACTTGTCAAACACGATAAACTTTTGGATAAATCTTGGTGCAGAGATCAATATAAGCACTCCCAGTCTTTGAATGACTCATATACGAACACAACATGTCTTACAGAGACATACTCTACTTTACTTGTACCCCAAAATGGCACCATGGCCCAGAGAAAGTTTTCCTGTTTGCTCCGAGTCCAAAGAAAGACTGGGTGCCAATTCCCTGCAACCCAAATTTTTTATCTTTCATGCCAGCTGTAATTTGTGATGATACAGCTGA
The DNA here is from genome assembly GCF_046128005.1 of Genypterus blacodes. Lineage (NCBI taxonomy): Eukaryota > Metazoa > Chordata > Actinopteri > Ophidiiformes > Ophidiidae > Genypterus > Genypterus blacodes. Next base: position 12,141,248 of record NW_027466879.1, read on the forward strand.
ACTGCCCGGCTTTGAACTCAACTTTACTCCTTGCAGGCTTTGGACATTGGCAGTGGAAAGAGAAGGGGTATCTTCAAAGAAACTGGCTACTTTCAGGACAAGAAAAAGAGGGAAGAAATCATGTTTACAGTAAGCAAGGCAGCTGGAAAGACTACAAGACAGAATAAGTGGAGAAAGCAAGGTAGAGTGTAAAGAGGGATCCTGGATACAACTTCAATAATGAAGCCTACAAAGTACAAACTATTCTGCACCCTGACTGATAACATAACATCTTGATGCATCCATTATATGTTTCTGCATCAATAATGACAATTGGACATACACATTTGTTTAACCTGAGAGGGTCGACTAAAAAAGAAAAGAAAAAAGGACATGATGTCATCGTCATTAGATTCTCTGGGTCCAATTTTGTTCATTCGCAATACCAGTTGAGCCTTTATTTTGTCATTATAAATTAAAGCAAGATAACACAAATGTCATCAGTCAAATTAGTTCATATCAACAAATATAAGACAGACAAGGAAAGAAACTAATGTAAGCTCAAGTTTCTCTAAAACTTGAAGGCTCCTCCCACAAGAAAGTCAAGCAGCCACACTGCCACAGCACTGCAGGTCAGCTGCTGATTTATATTTATGTGCTACATCACAGATAAATCAACATCTATAATATTTTCTTCGCAACACAAAGGGAATAGTGGGTTGTTGGCTGTGTTCGAGGTCCTTGAGGTCCCCTAGTTGATAGTCAGACCATGAGATGAGAGTGTAACAAATCACATCCTCCCATGTACTATCTGTATTTATTTATTTATTTTACAAAGGCTGGTGGTGGATCAAGAAGAAGAACAGAATATGAGGAGATTGAAAAACATATGGCATGAAAAGAGTTTGAATGGGTGGAGGACATCATCTTGGACGAGAGTGAGAATAAGAGAAGATGACTAGAGGATGAGGGAGGTCAACCGGAAGATCTTAGGCCGTGAATAGAGTCTGCCGGAATAGATGAGGACTGGGGGTAGAGTCAGCTGGAAATGATGGTTGTGGACAACATCATGGAGGTGAAGAAGATGGAAAAAGGATCAAAACAGATGAGCCAGTGAGGAAATGTAAAAAAAAAAAAAGAACCAGGAAAAGATGAGGGTTGGATGGTGGTGGACAACATATAGGAAGAGAGTGCAAATTGGAAAAAGAGAAGATGAAAAACCTGGAAATAAAGCAGAACAATTTAGAGTTTTACACAAAGGTAGGATTTACTGTATTGCATAGCTATTATCCTTTTACTTTAGATTGTGCAGGTGTCTTAGTCATCTTATATGTCATCGCATACACACTTCTATCAGCATGAAAACAGTGATTACTGTCTGAACAATCGCACAGGGGGTTAAAGTAACTGCCAGATGGAAATTGTAGGTTATACTTCCTCAGTATGGTTCTGTTTGAGGCAGAGTCTGACTGATAAGTTACTAAAGACTAATTACTACACACCCATCACTCACTGTAAACTGTTAAAAGCAATGAGATTTTACAGGCTAACTACGAGCTATCAGCTACTGTGGATGGATTGTAGCTTAGTGGTTATGGTTGGAAGTATTACTTGTAGTATGTATATTTTTCGATCACACTACATTGCTTGAAGGAGCATCCTTGAATGTCTTTACTCTGACAGTGGGCAGGCAGTCCAGAGGTCTATAACCAATGAATACGGAAGAGCTGCATTGCCTATGAACCAGAAATGATCAAATGATGAAAAGTTTTAGCTGTTTATGGCAGCTTTACCCAGAGGAGAGCAGGCCTCCAGTGCAGTTTAGCAGTCCTAAGCTCTGTTCATGTGGGCTGTGAAGTGTTATTTCCTGGTAAGACCTGCTTGACGCTGACCTTATGGAGGTTACGTTGTTTAAGGAGATGCTAAGTCACGTTCAGTTTATCACCACAGATAATAAAGTTTGGTTCTTTTCTGTATTGATGTCAATTTTGACTGTTCACTACGGCTGTGAAGAGCTATTTGTGGACGAGGACCACTTGATCCTCTGCTCTGCAAGCTCTCAACTGCTCTACCGCTCTACTCAACTCAACTGTTCCAGCTCATGGAGAAATATTTATTTAGGCATCAAATTTGCCATGATTCCAGCCTTGAAACTATCCAAGCAATGATCTGGCTTTAGCCTCTTTTTCCCAGATGGATGCAGAGTGTCTGTATGATTGGAGACTTCATATGTGACTACCTCTGCAACACTCTGAATCAATCTTGCTTTGGCAGTTGGAATTGATCCATAGAGACACACACATGTGCCCACCCCAAGGTCAGTGCACCCTCATATTAAATCATATGCATATTTCAACTTCATTTCAAGTTTTGGATATCACAGTCAATGTAGACAAATTCATTTAAACCTACTGCGCTTAAAATGTCTCTTCCCGCGACCAAATTCAGGCATGAGTTGACTTTGGGTAGCTGGTATAAAGGCACAAAGATGATGACATATCACCAGACAAATGCGTGTGCTCTGCCTGAAAATGTGATCATCAAAGTTTACTTAAAAACTTTTGCATTGTGTCAAAAACAACACACTGTCCTTGCCTCTTTGCTTCGCTGTAAGTCTTCCATCCATCAATCTCTGACAATCTGTCATCTTGCAACCCCATGGGTGCAATGTTGGTGGCACAAATATGATGTGCCAATTCCTTTCCATCTGCAGAGATGCCAGAGCGAAAGAATAATGTTCCAGCACAGTCGGCTCTGCTTGTTTCCATCTTGTTAATATGCCGCTGAGAGGCCCGGGTCTAGCCTGGAGACTCACTAGAGGGTTAGTTCTGGGGACTTGAACAAGATAAACGTGCCTACAGAAGGCAGGGGAGACCTTCGGAGCAACGTAAATAACCCTGAATGAAGTAGAGGACGAGTTGTTCAACTGTGCTTGCTTGGTGCACATGGAGAGAAATAGTTGAAATTGAGGGTTTCTTTCTACCAGTAGGGGGCAGAAAGCTTGCTTGGGAAAGATTGTAAACAAAAGGAGATTTGTGCATCAGCTTATCAAGGTCTCATTACTAACATGTATCCCATTCGAGCTACAAGCCAAATGTATTCAGACCTGTGGTTCAACCAAACTATCACAAACAACTTCTCTTCTGAAGATGCATCGGGTAAGCTTGGTAAGATATTTAGAACATTTATGAGCCTACACACATTATCAACAAACTCTTTTTCAAAGCATAGACAGTATAGAAAGTGAGTTGTATCGTTAATAATTGAGTCTGTCACTGTGCTGGGTAGGTGGTGTACAATCAGCCTGGGTGAGTTTGTTTTTGTTTGTTGGACCAAGATAAGGAGCTGAAAGTGGCTGAAATTTGCTTAGCGATTCAGAGCAGAGTGTTGAGTCTCAGTGGGATTGGTAGAAGTCTTTTTCAGACTTAGCAATAAATTAAACTCGCTCAGGAAATAAATGTGTGATGTAACAGGAAGCTTGTAAGACCAGCGCCCCTGTATTGTTTAAGATCAAATAACGTCTGTGTTTCTAACACCTGTGTACACTTAGGCAGTGCCAGTGGGAACAGTTTGTCCTACTAATGGTGAGTCGTTACATTATTGTCCCTACCAAAATTTTAACAAAGTCAAATGCTCTCATTTCAACTCAACATAGTAGTTTTGCCAGGTTTGAGTGTTTTCTGTGTGAAGCTATTTCGATGGAGAGTGACAAAGGCATCCGCATATGCATAATAATGGTGCTGCTGGATGGAACTAACATCACTTAGTTGATTGTAGATCAAATTGTGTCTGTACTATGCGGTCCATTTGTGTCCACTGGTCAAACATGTCATTATCAGCCAGCATCATAATTGTATATGTAGGCAAAAATGCTGTCGTAAACAAAAGGTGGGGGACATCTGGTCCTTTTTAAGTTTTGAGAGGCACACAGCCCCTTCACACCCGGTACAATGACACAATGTCTCTGTTAGGCACTGAGGGTTTTATACATCGATCTATTTGCTGATGGATGGCTAGTATTTAATTCTCCAAATGCTCTGAGATTTGTCACATCAGTTCGGCAGATTAGAACTGGCAACTGTCCAGACACACGGCTCCCACTTCTCTGATCAACAGGCTGCCACACGATGTTTTTTAATAGAGGATAAAAGTCTAAACCTTCAGGCTAACATAGTTAATCTCAATACCAGTAATGAATTTCACCACAGTATAGAGAATAATATGAGAAAAGCACAAGACTAATAACTGAACACCTCAAAACACATATTCGAGAAGAATAAAGAATGTTATGAAAGTAAATATTTCAGTTTATTTTGAATTATTCTTCACTGATTTTATGATGAAGTTTCTACCTCAGCCAGCTTTTTTACATTAGCAGAAATAAATCAGAACTGAATACAGAATCATACATTCATGAGCAGTGTGAGAATCAGTGGATATGAGAACACAAAAGCGAGTCCTTTTGGAAAATTGTATGTTCCAGTGAGAGGCTTTTAATTTAATAGCAGAATGATATGAGCTGAATGCAAAAGTAGGATATATGAATACAGAATGTGTTATGAGATATTTGTTGCTGCTGGAGCAGGAAATGAACACAGCAGGATATTGCTCATATTCCTCAGCTCCATTTTTCTAATGTATGTGTAAATTCACACCTGGAAGTCCTCAGAGTAAATTCTCAGCCTTAACCTTCACACATGTAAACACGGTGTCAAGGCAGAACAATTAGCACAAGCAGCAACATTATTTCCCTGGTCACAAGAGCTGGCATGCATTACACCATCCAATAAGGGAGACAGGAGAGAGTGAGTAACTGAGCATTGTAATTCATACTTTGCACGTAGAGCAAAAGGGGACATAAAAGCGGGGGGGAAAACTGAATGATATTATGAAATATAAACAAGGGTAATGAAACTGCATGACAGATGGCGGGGGAAAGGGATCAGGTTAAGGTAGGCAGAGCCAAATCCAGATCAAAGACCCCACTCTCAGCAGGTTAAATAACACTCACATCCATAACCCAGGACAGCTGTTAATGATGGAGAGGATTAGATTTATGGGGCAGCACACATATTTCATCAGGATTTATCCTTGTTAAATTCAAAAACCGGATTGCTCCAAAGCCATCGAGTTTAACTGCTAAATTGTGTCAATTATTATGCAACATCTTTCCAGTGGAGGTCAGCTCTGCCAGTGTTGCAGGCGTTTGGCGGGACCAGTCCTTATTACCACTGCAAATGTCCTTCAGAGTGGAAAGAATGAAAACCATCTGTTTTCATTTCAAAATGACACAAATGCTTCTCGCACATGCATAGTCAATCAAAATCAACATGCAAAAGGGATTTGTGATGTGTTTTTCTGAGGGCCGCTGTAGGATCCACACACAGACAGACATGCTGGAAGATCTAAGAGTGAGTTCCAATGCTGCTTGTTTATGCATGTTTTTTTTGTGTCAGTCAGAACAAATTTTAAATGTTAAATCTGAAAGCAAAGTAGACACATGTAAGACCTAAAATGCCAAACAGACATCATGTAATGGCAATTTAAAATGCCAAGTGTTATAAATTATATAATTAAAAATTGAAAATTGCAATTGAAAACTGAAAAGAAACATCTACAAATGTTTCATTAATGAAAATAAAAATTTTCTGAGCTTTCGTTTTGTTGTTGTTTTAGCTCTTTGTACAAGAGGATGCTGTAAGCCTGAGAATAGGGGAAGCACATACAGTAAATGCGGTTAGCCAGACAAATAGTGAAAACACTGCAGAGTGTGCACTATGTGTACAGGTTAGGAGTCCTGTTTCATTCCTGCTTTGCTGTTACTGTTCACCCTCTTGCTTTTCATCTTATATGGCACTTTTGCACTGCAGGGAAGTGTTGCAGGAGCCGTTATTAGGGAGCACAGGGACTCGAGGCCCTTTCACTCCACAGGGACTTAGACCCATTTTTCAGTTTTTTACCCCAATGCACAGTTTTTGATTCTCTGGTGGTTCAGCAGCCAAAGTGGATGTAGCTTGCAAGACCAAATGTTGATGTTGAATCAGACACAAACTTCTCCAGGCTGACATTTGCTACTTTAAACTAACCAAGCTAAACATGTTATAGCCTGAAGCAAAAAAATTCTTGCTACATTTACCCAACCTCCAAATGAGCCTTAGCCTGTGGTCCGCTGATTTCACGTTTATTATCGCATTAACAACTACTGGGTCTCACACTTTGCTCTGAAGTTCTCATAGTCTGTGTGCATATTGTGGACAGTCACAATATGCATACAAGAGAAGCAAACAGATCAGAGCTGAACAATGGAATAAGATCAAAAATTGCCAATATGTCAAAATGAGAACAATATCAGCCACACACGCACACACGCACACACACAGACATTAATAAGCTTTCTGTCTCCCTTTTCTCTCTTTCTTCCTATTTCACCCTGCTCCCTCCTCTGTCATTTTTTGGGAAGAAATGTCAAAGATGAATGTTAATGCCCAGTGACAAGTTTAAAATAGAAAAATATACTTCAGCACCACCATAATCCACAGTTCTTCTCCCTGTGCCACACACTGTTGAGGGTGAAGTATGCAGTGGCTGAACATGCAACAGGGTTTGAAAATGAGGAGGAAATTGAAAGGCTTGGACTGGGAACTCTCCACGCTGTTTTATCTTTTTTAAGTTTGCAGTCTAGCAAGAGAGATGCCTAAGTGGGGAACAGCTAAATATTAATTTCAACAATTTGATGAATGTGTTCTGATCCAAAGGCGGCAAACTACACTGTGAACACACCGTTATTAAATAGCTCCTTTGTTTCAAGCAGGTTCCTAATACGTGACTCATGATTTTTATACATGGTGTGTTGAATATACTTCAGTTTGTATGTTAAATGTGTCATTTCCCTACTAGGAAAGACACAGAGAGAGGGATTTAATGGCAAAAAATGTTTTTGTAATGTGTTTTATTCACCACTGATCCCATTTCAGAGTAACAGCACAAGAGATTTGCCTTAAATATGAATCGCATTAATGTTGTATTTTACATCACTGCACATTGGCCATAAATACTCATTAAGTAAAGCTGGTGAGAGTTGGGGGAGACTGGCAGAGTAATGAGAACAAAGGAGCCTGAGCGTTAGCCACTGTAATGAGATGATAACACGCCTAACCCTGCAGAACAAGCCGGACTGATAGAAACTGTGCAACACAAATGTTATTTATGCTTTGGAGAGGAATGGAGGGTAGAAGTTAATTGCAGATATATTGGCCTTTACATTCACACTGCACTGGCGCATGTCCTCAGCTGTGTGCTGTGGCAACGGGATATTCATTTAGCGGTGACACTCTGTCACGGCAAAATAATTGCCTCTTCTGCAAGAGATAATGTGAGATTAAATATTAATATAATTTAGCCAGATAATAAGTGCAAAAGTTTTGACAGGATGAGCTGTCCACACAAAGATATTCTTAGAAACACACGCATTGACACAACCTAAAGTAGAATTATCCCATAAGCACCACATTAAGCCACTATAAAGATAAAAAGGCTAATTTAATGTTGGGGTGAAGATCGTATTTTCATAATGGCTATTTTCTGTGTGGTAGCTTCTTTTGACTGATTAACATAAACAGTTACAGTCGACTTCAGCGTGTCAAAAGCTCATTCACATGGGACAAGAATGACCTGGATGTGTGATTTGTACTAATTGCAGAGGTCATTAGTGATCAAACGCCTTCGCCATCTGCCGCATGTGTTATTTATTCTGTAAAAATAAATAACACCACACCACATAAACCATATTTTTGAGAACAAATGGGGTCATGTGACAATGTTACATCAGTGCAAATTGACAACTCAATAATTGGGTTCAAGTGTCTTTGTTTATTCTGGGCCTTTCTTGTGGATCTGAAATTATGATGAAATCGGGCTTTAGGGGCGAAAAATGTCATCATAATAAATAAAACAATTCCATCTGGAAGTTACCTCGCAAAAAACTAAGGAATCAAAAGCCAACAACTTACCTCCCTACCGAACATAAACAGGGGGAAATGCATAACAAACCTGGCAGTCCACCCTTAATAACTTCATGAACAATAGGAAGACAGGCATAGCTAACATCAGGGAATGAGGTGTGGCCGGTTGGCAGAGGAGGGAGACAGGAGATGCCCCTGTGCACTGTTCAATCAATGTGAACATTTTTGAGGTCCTCATCTAGTAGGCTACCAGTCCTAGAAACAGTGCTAGAATTTGTAAAAAAAACAACAACAACCAAACCTGATTGAGAGTTTATTAATCAATTCCAAGGGAGCAAATCATTTGAAAAGCAACACTTTAGATCTCAAGCGAATAGCACAAGAGCCTAATCAGTACCCAAGCCCACAGATACCTGGGGTTCTGCAGCAGTGAACTTGGCTTGGTCATCCAGTCTAATGAATTGGCTATGTTCATGTGTAGGAAACCGGTGAGGGGGGAGAAACTTGACTCTACATGATGCAGAGGGAGAACGTGGCTGTCTACACCGTCCCCCCCGGGCCAAGGTGTGTTTAGCAATGAAAAAGCAAATGAAATTGGACAGCTCAAAGTGGGAGAATAGACAACTCCTTTTTATTACTCCTTTAACTTTACCACCTTTAAAGGAAAAGGAATAAAAGACAAATCTACAAACTACATTACAATAGAGTCGTACATCGTTTTCATGTGCATAATTGATCAATGAAGCATTATGATTTTGATGGCTGATAAGCTAAAAAGTTTATTCGACCTCATCTCGGGCAGAAGGAATACTTCATCATTCCGTAATCGCAGTATTATTGAATCCAAAAAAGAGAGAGAAACCTGAATTTGCATTTCTTGCTATTCTACGGAGTCTCATTTCTCAGTGACGAGCGTTATTACTGCCTGGGAACTAAATCTCTGGTTGATGGCTCCTCCATTGATATTTCCATCCTGGTGCCTTTGAAACTGCACTGTATTTAATCTATTTTTCTCAGTTATGTAATCAGCTGTAATAGGATTCTCTTATTCTATGCAGAATGTGACATTCATATCCAGAATGACTGCGAAAGTAGAATAAGGTTAAATCCGTGCATCTAAATCCCAATAGAAGAATGTCGGGCTCAAACCAAAGATTTTAAGGCATTTCTCCTCATAAATGATGCACTACTTTAGAGGCAGCTACGACCTTTTGTTGCTCTCTAACTGAAAGAGAAGCCTGTTTTATATAAGCAACGGTGAGAATTGCTCAGAACTAAAGGTGAGACACGGAATTACAAAATATGCATCCCAATCTGTTGTGAATAAAGAAGATTTACAGTTGTGTATAAGATACCTTATGTAACAGTCTTATACAACAGTATGAGAATGTGGTGTTTTGAAAAAGTAATAATGGGAGAGCTAAATGCAAATTGAGGGCATATCAAAGCGAACAAGAAAGTGTTTTTATCCGTAGTGTGAAGTCAGAGGAAGCAACTGCAGTTAACATGAAATGGATGTGGGGGTGGAAACCCTTCAGCAACACAGGCGAGAACATTATCTATTTCATTAATCCTCAAAGACGAGCACACAACTGCATTTGTGATTAGTTTTCCAATTAACCAATACTTCATTTACCTAACTTACAAGTATATATAAGCAGTAACACAGTATAGCCCGACAACTGTTATTAATATTCAAGATTGCATTACAAATGTCACTTAATTTTTTCAGAGGAACCCGATTTACAGCAAATTTGTTTCTGGGAGGCTACAAACTTAAAGGTGGACGATAGGGGGCCACGTTGGTCGTTAGTTACTGGGTATCAAGCATAGGAAGGAGATGTATGCAGCCTATCTTCCTTCTCATCATTACCAGCCACCTTTGTTGATGACAGCGACTATACTGCTGTGCCGCACTGATCAGCTGCTTGCATGCCCGTGCTGACTGCAGACCTAGTGAGAGTAGTGCCCCGGCATGTAAGAAATCAAAAGAAAGCCATGACTTGTTATCTCATTGCAGCTTTTCCCAGCTTTTGCTAAGGAGCCATATCTCCAGCTTTGAAGTCGCAGCCACAGGCAATGTCTCAAGCACTGCTGCCATCAACTGAGCGCCTCTTCATTAAATTCTTGAGCTGCTTCTAATTACAGCCAGTATCATGAGGCCTTCAGTGCTGGCCACTGGGGCAGGGAACAATGTGCATGACAGAAATGCCAAAAACCACAAGGGAGACTGGGGACACAGGCCTGCCCATATCTCACTGCCACTTCTAAGAGTTTGCTCCAGCGATTTCAGGGTTGAAATTCAACTGCAGTTTCTTTTAAGTCGTACAGACAGGGAAACACAGGAGGAATCATTCCCCTTTGATTTCTTCCCGTATTTTATAGAACAGGTAATATAGAAGGGGGTATGTACTGAACAATAGCAAAATCAGCCAAACTAAAAGCTGAAAGCTTAATTTTTGATAAGCCCTCTACTTCCCTGACAAAAGTGTTTTTGTCAACATGTGACACATTTGAATTGATCTGCCTACACAACTGGTTACACACACTCATGAAGCTAAAGTGACCAAATGTTTGGTCAGCACCTGTGCTCCATAATCTGGTAATATTGTCAGCTCAGGCCTAACACAGCTGGTCAATCGCAACAGTCAATGCTTTCCAAAGAGGCATATTTCACTCAGTGTGCACAGCAGTGCTATGGCCTGGGTGAGGGGATCAATCTGTATGATCATTCACAAGTAGATGGGTATGTTTTGTTCATATGTCACCTTGAAATGGTAACTTGACAGTTATGGTAACTTGACAGCAATGGGCATTTAGCATATCACCAATGAGAAATTAAAACACGAGTTTGCTGAAATTACATGTGTAACTTATGAACATCACTGCAGTATTTTTGTCGGCTGATATTTCGACGCCAGCTCGAGCTGATATTTTCCTATACCTCTGCAGCACAGCAGCAAGGGATTGTGGGGTGGATTTCATCTGCGTCTTTCATCCTGGAACTCTCAGTTCCCTCGTCACATACTCTCCTAGCTGCTCTATTTATAACTTGTAACCATAACAACCGCTCTTTTCTCTAAAACTAAAATAATTCCTGTCACTAGGTGTCTTTCTGCTTCAGAAAAAAAAGTCTTAGCGCAAATGCACAAAACTTTCATCAGCATTGTCGTGGCGGACATTATATATTAATATGACAGCTGCTATTAGTAGGGATGTTACATTATAATCTTGTGGAAAGCATCTCAATGGCATAATTTCCTTTGAAGGCTCAACTTTGTTCCTAAGTTATGAATAAATTGTCTACACTGCAGGGTGGCTGGCAGGGATGAGTGGGACTTTGTGAAGAGGAGCTGGGGAATAGTTTTGTGAGAACTTTCATCTAGCTGGCAGGTGGCTTTCAAGCTCAGACAATTTGACATTTCTCCTTTAATCACATTTTTAATGATAAGCTTGAAGCAGAGAAAACACATCTGATTGATTAACAAAGAGCCACATGTGGAGGATTCAAACATTTCACTTGATGAGTGCTTTTATCAGCTTTATTTTTGTACCTCACATTCACACGCACACTAACACCTCCTACTTACACATCCTGACATGAGACAGCCAAGCAGGTCAGGTCTGAAATCACGTTGAGCTGCAGCGGATGCAGCTGTAGATCGCTGATGCTGAAACACCAAATGCTGGCTGTTCACCCACGAAGGAAGCCAGACATTTAGCTGATGAGGGGTGAAGCTATTGTTTGACATCTCGCTGTTCCCACCATCCCAGATCCTTTAGTGAAAACTAATTGCTCCCATAGGGACCAATCCCATGGTCACACCTAAACGAATCTGACCCAAGTGCATTCTGGGGTAGAGGTGAGGTTGTCTCCCTCCCTGCATATCTCACAGTCATCCTCTGCACAGATCTGAGATCAACTCAGCAACATGGGGAGGAAGTGAGGCATTTATCCCCATACTGAGGATGGAAACTAAAACATTGTTGGGAAGTAAACAAATACAGTATTATTGTTGAATGTGCTCAGACCTTGTTCATAATGTAATTTGCTGTCCCTTAAAATATGATGATGAGATGAGATAATGTGTTGTGTTCTCGTGTTCAAAATAAGGAACGTGGTGCAACTGCAGAGGAAGAATATTATCCTCACAATGAACCATCCAATCCATTTCAATGGCAGAAGAAGGTTGCACAGCTGTGGTGGTCATGAGAGAGAAATCTGTTTCCAGACTGTAATCTGCTCTGCTGGGGCTTGGAACTTCACTCACTCTGATGTTTAACCACTTGCAATAGAAGTCATTAGATTTATCCCACCTTCCCTTCTCTTAGCTCAATAGTTTGACACCGATTTACAAAAATGGAAGAATATACAGGTATTTTGTAAACTTGTGGCTTCCATATTTTTATTTAATATTCAGTTCTTTATAATCAATGTTCTACCCTTGCAAAGCGTAGAAAAACATTGGTATCTGTTACTTCTATGTGATGCACAAGATTGATATCTGGTGGAAATACCCCTAATGACAGAGAATTAATTATCCTGACTACGGATACTGAAGGTAACAGTCGGTACAGTTGATAACTTTTGTGTTGCCAGGTTGGTCACGTTTTCATTAATATTTTGTCAACATTGGGTAGGTTCTTTTAAATGATGGTGACCACCACATTATCACAATTTCGATGATCATTAATCAAACGCTAATGATGTCATGACCCATCTGTGACCTCCTTAAGAACACCATTAACCAGCTACATTGTAGAAGTTGGAACAGACTTTATGTATTAGGTTATCTTCAAAATGTGAGCACCAAAAGGAGTGGAAGATGGATCCGTAGTTAAAACTTTGGGATGATCGATGTCCCACCAGATGCCTCTAAGTATGTTGTTAATATTGTAACAAAGAAATCATAGCAGAACTTCATGATCTGCAATCTCAGCCTTTGCAGGAGTGAAAGGTGAAGGAGACGCCACGATCAAAGACAACCAAAAGCGTCGCCCACTCAAAATGTAAATAACCAATTACGCCGCAGTCATGAATTCTGTCCCTGACCACACTTGAGAGACGAGATAAAGTCACAAAGTCACTTTAATAAAGGTGAACAAACTGCTGTGACGTTGTGTGAAGCACCGATGATAGAAACACAGCAGGTTTGGGGTTTTATTGTTAGTCATAGCAGATTTTGGTCACGTAATTGTTCATTTTGTGCACTTTGTCTACATGATGTGTTTTCTGACAGCCCTCTCTCAGATCTGTGGGTTATTTATTTACCATTTAATCTTTTAATATTTGATGCAGATGTGAGTTTTTGCATGTTTATGATTTGTTTTCTATTGTTGTGTATTTAATGGTGAGCACCACATAATCTGGTGCTCAGGGGAAACTAGCTAGATTTTGGGTAGGAAATTCATGGAATAGTTAGAAAAAGAAGAAGAAGACGAAACATTGCTGAGAATTCAAATAGAGCGGCTGAGCCCCTGCATCTCAATATTAATGTCCGAACACTTAATAATAATCTGGTGCTGAAGTATATTCCTCAACTGAAACACAACTTCATTTTGATGCACAGGCCGACAAATTGCTCTTTCCTATTCCCTCACATACCCACAATGCTCACATTTTGTCTAAAAATACAACAACTTTATTCCCCAAACCTTTTTTTACCCTTGAAAATCTCTAGCTTTTGCTTTTATTAACAGTTGGGGGGGATCTGTAGAATTGTTAGGAACTGGATGTTTCCTGGGAATATTTATGGCACCAGTGAACACAGCAGGGACAAGAGCCTCAGTTTATTGAATCACAGTAACAGATATTCTGATTGCAGATGGTGCTAATGTATGCAGTGCTGCCAAGAAGACTCATGAAATCATAAAATAGTAATTACACCGGTGGCCGCATGCTAATGAGGGGAACTGCAGTGAGTTGGACTTTTTAGGCGCGGTCTTACGAATGTCATAACTTTATCTTTCCTTTTCGGGCTTTGCGTGTATTTGGCCAAGAACTTTAAAGAAAAAATAGAATAGAATAGAAAAGAATAGAAAAGAAAAGAATAGGTTGAGAACTGTGCCTGTTATACTAATGCAGAATGAATGCATTGCAACTACTACAGGGGCTTGCACAGAGTAATGTACTGTGGTTGCTGGGTTACTCTAACTTGTTTGCTCTGATACCCTTAACAACATGCTGCTGTCAAAACTGCAGCAAGGACATGAAGGCTCCCAGGAAGGGCCTTCACTGGAGTCTGGCAACCACCATCTTTTCAAAGTCATCCTTCCAACAGAGCTCAAATGAATAATTACTTGCAGAGTAATTACATTTTCACTATTGTTGACTGTGGAGACCCTCTGACTGTGATCACTCACTGCAACAAAACTCATTAATGAAATCACCAAATGCTTGCTAATCCTAGCAGATTGAGTCCCCACGGATAATAAATATCCCACCCAGTCCTTTCCCCCGCTCGCTCTGTAAAATTAAACAACATCCCACATAGCTCAGCAGGAACACCATGACATTTTCACACCTCCAGAATTAGCAGTTCAGATTTCCACAGAAACTGCAGGTGCTTTGAAGACATAATTAGAAATAGAGCACTTACCGAAGCTTCGTTTTCAATATAATGTAAGTAATCGCGTTGTGTTCGTCGGGGCGTTACTTCCATCAGGCAGACCCATAAGGCACGTCTACGTTATATATAGTCTCGTCTCGTCTCTGTTGTTTTCAGTTTGTCGACTGACGTATTTTGATCCACCCTCCTCCCCACAACCACCAGTTTGGTCCCTGTCCTGCTGTCCGGGGTTAGGATCCTCAACCACCTTGTCGATGCTTGCAGGAACTGTGGAGTTGTTAAGTATTCAGAAATGCTGTTCCACAGAATGAGGGCCTTCACCAAAGAGACTCTTTTCCCTTTCATTCACATATGTTCCGATAAATAATTGTGCATCTCAGTCTCCTAGTCTCCATGGTGTGAAGTGAAGATGAGTGTTGGCAGACCGAGTAAGAAGCTTTTTACTCTGGGCGGCAGCGGCTCGTTGGCGAAGGCATCAGGGCAGTGCTGTGACGTCACAGGCGGATTTTGCAATTGAGTTGATTGAGGAAAACTTTGGCTGAACAACAATGGCTGACAATACGGAGCCAAAAGAACCTCCACAGAGAGCAATCACACAGAACACCAGGGTTTGGTTCATATAGTGATGCAGGAAAGTGGATGTTGGAGAAAGTTAACCAACGTCAGCTTGTTATGGACACTGGGGCCGTGTGCATTATTCACAGGAAACTCTGCCTTTACACTACCAATGCATAAAATAGAAGTTATATGAGTTCAAGTCAAAAATCATGTTTGATCACATCTGGAGCACGGCAGTTATGTTTGAAACTAGATTATCCCAGTATAGAGAAACATCCAAGTCTAATTTGACTCAATCTGATTGTTAGTATTTGTCCTTTGCTGTCAAAGGTCAGATCGACTTCAGATTCTGCTGATCTACCTATTTCTACCAAGTCAGTGTCCTTAAAAGGTTGTCCTACTGACACGTCATGTCATTGCTGGACACTGGCAGGTTTTGTTGATTTATCTGCAAACCTTCAAGCCTTCAAACTGTCATCTTGTTTTGGTCTGACAGGACTGTTGGTGTGGGAGCTCTGTGGAGAGCTGGTCAAGCAAACATGGATGCACAATAGGAATTTGTTTCTTGATTGACATTTCCATCCAGATATCCAGATCTTTGCTTGAAGGCATAAAGTTGTGCTCTGAAGATTGATAAAGTTACAGTGGTGAACAGGAAGGTGCATGAGACAGTTGACAGGACAGCTCAGGAAATTAAGAAGAAAATGTCATTTGTAGAAGTAAAAGTGTCGTCTTCTCTGGTGACTGGTGGCAGATCCCTCCTGCTGTCCTGCATGGAGGTCGACCCATAAATCATTGACGCATGACACACAGGCTCTCCACTGAAGGAAAGTGTCACATTCATGAAAACTCCCACCAGTGTGAGAGCGAAGCTGTGTGGTGTGATTTTGCCAGCACACTTCTCCAATTAGGGAAGATATCCAGCAGGAAAGAAGCTGGGTGACTGTAAGGATATATGCACTCTTTCTGACGATTTTGACTTTGTGTTCACTGACCTGTAGAAGAGAACATCACATCATCAGGAGAATGGCAATTTGAGAAGAACTTTGCCATGTACGGATCAGTATCCACAGAAATAGTGAAAATTACTGTTTTATTATTATGATTTACATGAAGTAGGCTACTGTATGCTGTTACGGTACCACAATTTGGCAACTGGATGATTTACTGTAATAAAGTCTACAAATGTTGAAGATAAATCTTTTCATTAATACACATTTATCCTCCAAATCTCAGCTGTGTGTTAAACTTGAACAGTGCCTCAGCAAATACACAGCGTCTCTCTCTGCTTCCTTCAGTGATCAGTGGGCTTGAAACTCATTTATTGTGTTTTGATGTTTGCTGATGCGTTCAGGCCCAGCCCTCTATTCTCCTATCTACTCCCAACACACACCCTGTTAGTATACCTATAAGGCAGTGTGGATCTTTCTGTGGCAGCTTGTTCGCGAAGGCATCAGGAGGGCGTATGATGTCACAGGCGGTGGCGCTCGCAGTCTGACCTCACATCAAAGTGAGAAAACCACATGCTGAAGACCAATGGATTCTATTACAGAGCCAAAGGTCACTGTGCAGAGGCGTGGTGATGGGGTTTGTCTCCTCAGCTCATCAATCCAGTGGATTCCCTATATGAAATGAGTTCAGCGCAACAAAATGTATGTACTGTATTTATGATTAAGTAATATCTTGACATATTTTGTCCATAAATTGTCCATAATTCATACACAAACATTTTGAGACAGGATGTCTTACGTGCACAAAAATGAAAAGGAAGAATATATTTTGCAATAACAACAGGATGTTTCATTGCATGGAAGAATTGTAAATGATATTTCCTGGATTAAATACACTCATAACTTGGTTTCATCTTATAAATATACATTTTGTGACACTGAACTGAATTCATATATGAAATCCTCTGTGACACTTGGCACTCCTTAGTGTATCTTCAGCTAAATACACAGCTGTGTGCAGGTCAGTGCTCTGTTTTGTTTCCTAGCCAGTGGTTACAACAGTGGAGCCTTCTGTTACTCAGTGGATTGCATGTAGTCACCAGGTGTGTCACGTGGCAGTTAAGCCAAGCAGAGCCGCAGTGTGTCAAGACGCTTTGTCTGTGTCCCCACAGCAGCGTCCCGTGACCTTTTCTTAGATCCCAGCAGTACCGTAATGTCCACAGTATTTCTCCTTCACCTGTACCTGCTCTGCCACTGCCACATCCTGTCTGTCTTCCAATTAGCACTTGGTCATTATAGACCCCTCGGATACACAAACCACCTCCGAGCTGGAATCAGACTAATGAAGGCACTAGAAACCCCCATTGGCAGCATTCCTCCCCATTATAATCACCAGGTCTCAAGGTCAAATGCTGCACTCTGACTGATGTACTGAAGCTTATTAATAGACACACCATGAGCTCACACGTGGGAGCATGACAAACTCATAGGATCATAGGTACAATCCCTTTTTATCATGCTCCAATACACAAACAGGACAGGCTGAGCACGTGCTGGACATTCTGAAGCAGGTATCAGTCAGATCACAACATAAGATGTAGTGTACTGTGTCTGTGGTCAGTAGCTGCGACAGATGGCTCAAGATACACCACCGCTATACGCCCACACAAAAAAAACAATTACCCA
Organism: Genypterus blacodes; assembly: GCF_046128005.1. Classification (NCBI taxonomy): domain Eukaryota; kingdom Metazoa; phylum Chordata; class Actinopteri; order Ophidiiformes; family Ophidiidae; genus Genypterus; species Genypterus blacodes. The sequence continues at coordinate 12,158,951 of NW_027466879.1, forward strand.
AACACCACCGTATCATCTCTTTGGTTTCACCCCTTCGATGGAGGCCAAATCCAGCACAAAATCTCATTTTGGGATTGTCTGGGTAAAAAACACGCAAGCAGAGAGAGAAGCACTGCAGCTGTCTTTTCTGTGCCTGTGAAGATATAGTAGAACAAAGGGAACAAACAGTGACATTAATAAGGAACACAATATTCCCTCTGTGCAGAGAGAGTAGCACACGTTTAACTGGGTTGTTGTCATAGCGGTTTGAAATGACATTTATCCAAAATTCACACACCACTTTGTTTGAAATGCTCTACATTTAGCAGCTTCAAACTTTAAACACACACTTTAAAATCCATCCACCCATCCATCTATCCATCCCTCCATGCATACATACATACATCTATACATACATCCATACATACATCTAGGTCTGGCACATTTACAGGTTTAATGTTGGTTAACATTCATCAGAATCAGAGAACTTTTCTCTCTGAATGTGGTATCTGTCACTCATGTGTAATATTTGAAACGCTTGATATGTATGATTGACATCATGATACAAAGGGACTGAAGCACACATTACCTCAGTGAGACGTCCTGATAACTGACACCATGTAAAGCCAATTATGTACTCAGTGACATTGACAATAAAGGATAAGTCTCTGTAGGTCATTGAGGCATTTAAGGGCTGCTGAGAACTGGGTGATTCAATGGAGCTGGAACTGATTTAACACAGATTCAGACAGAACATGATGATACCCAGATGGCCTGTGTCTGGTCTTCAACCTTTATTCAGTCTGCCTCTTAACACCTACTCAGTCCTCTCTGGGCAAATCTGCATGCATCTTGTCTCAAGTTTGATCTTTTTAATCCCTGGGACTTCAGTTGCACCTAATTCGTTTAAGATTGTGTGATTTTGTTTGGTGCAAAGATCAGAGCTGCAGTGCCTGTCACTCAGTAATCAAACTGAGGGACGGGAGAAAAAAGCTTTAAAATGTGCAAATGATGCAGACTTGAAGAAGACAGAAGAAAGCCAGTATCAGAAAAATAGGAATAACAAGGATCAGTGCACAGAGCTCCACAATAAAACATCCTCAGCCATATAATGAGCAAATTGCTGCATTTCAAAGACAAACTCTGCAGTGATTGAAGCTGAAACATCTTTAATCTTCGTGTCATTCTTACAAATGACTCCTATAATATTGACATTGCGTATGATTTGCATTCCTTCTCCAGCAGATGTTTACAATCTGTTTAGCTTTTATAAAGTTATTATATAAACACAATTTAATGACATCTGAAGATCCCTAAGTTTTGATGTGTCCCCTACTTTTAACAAGCCAAAATATATAGTTAGTATATAGTCCTCTCTAGTTAAGTGTTTTTCCCAAAAAAAAAACAAACTAAAGCCAAATTGAATAATAAGTATAATTGCAAGATTACTTTAGTCCTCAGAGCGTTTATTTAAGTGTTAATATTGTGTTGAGACCGACTTTTAAAACAAAATATTCGGTTTAGCTTCACACAACAGACTACTTCTAGTCTCAGTGATTTTTAAAGCAGCTGTCCTTTACAGGCACAATCTAGGGTAGCCGCTGCAACGAAGCGAAAAGGTCTGCTCAGCTGGACATCCAGCACAGCCTGATCTCCATAAATGACAAAATAAAAAAGTGTCCAGTCTTGTGGGGAAGCTTAGATTTGAAAATTTGAGCCAGGGCATGGAAAGAGGACATCACATCATAGCTCTGGGACAAGGGGAGAAACGTGATCAGATGCCCAAAAGAGGCTCAGGTGCTGAAAACAGAAATTTAATGACGTCCCAAGAGAAGATGAAGCCAAAGCAGGCTGACCCTGTCAAGTCAAAGCCAAGGATAGACACCTTGCCAAGGCACGGCACATGTAAATGCACTTGTCCCTATTCACACTTTGACATTTAAATGAACCAAAATAATCTGCCTCATTAAAGTTTTAGTGCAACTAACAAAGTTTAGGGGTGAGTCTGGTCTTTGCCCAATGTTCACAAATGCTGGTTGGAAAATTTCATTTGTCACTGTCATCACCGTGCGTAACAATGACACACAGCAACAGCAAAACAAACCTGCAGGTGACATGCAACAGCGTTCCAGTCACGGAGCTGTAAGAGCTCTTTCTGCCGTGACAGATGGTGCGATCAGCTTGAAAACAATGTGAAGGACACAACAGCCAAGATGTCAGGGAACACTCCTGCCTCCGTGCATACTGACTTAGTGTGAGTGCAGGTGAGAGCGACCTTACATCAGTCTCATCTTCTCATGCACTTCATCAACTTTATACATTGTGTGTCTCTATTCCCCAGATCAAAACCTGCGCAGCACCCCCTCATCAAACAGGTCTAAGGGTCAAATGGCTGTGCAGTCCACCCCTCTGTCCGATTTACAACATATGAGAGGCCTTGAGACATATTCATACATTTTCTCAATATAGTACATGACAGTGTGTGGCCTCCCCAAGGTGCTGCAATCTCCATCATCCCCACTGGCCTTGTGGATGTCCCGTGCTTCACTGTCTCAATTAAACTCAGCTAAAATTGTGTCCACCTGAATGTACAGTTCATCTCACCCCAGATACCCTTTACGTATAATAGTCCAAGCTGAGCTGCAATGTCTTTTCTTTCAAATATGGCACTTTATTTAATAGGTTTGCAGCTGTGAAACAAACCAATCTTTGTTCCCTATACAAAATCAATGCTTTCACTCTATTGATGTCAACTCGCACAAGGTTGTGGCTTGGCTGCAAGTTCCTTTCAAGGAGATTCAGGAGGTCAAGTGAGGCAAAGAAAGGATCAGCATATAAAACAATCAAACAGGCCGTACAATCATTTGGCTTTCAAAGAGACAAAAAAAGCCACCCCCACACTCATCTGTCCATGCCTTTAGCACATTCACACCCACACACTTCCCAATACAGCTGCTTGGATTTGGTGCGGAGTATAATAAATAACATGCCTGAACCATGACTTAGACAGGAACTCATGTTGGATGAGGAATTCTTCTTTTTCCCGAGAAACCCAAAGCGATGAGTATAAACAATGCACCATTCCTGCAGTGGCTCCACACTTGTAAACATGTGGGCCTGTACACGGGTTCACTATCTATATCTATATCTATATCTATATCTATATCTATATCTATATCTATATCTATATCTATATCTATATCTTTATCTATGTATATTACAACTTTATATTTACAACACTATATTTACACATTTTGGCAAGAAATATGTCCAGTAGTTTCTACTGAATATCATTAAGGCAATATTAAACAATTTATTTGACCTAATTCTTACCCATTTTAATGAACGCAGTAGATTGTTTCAGTGGCAGTGACCAAAATAAGGCATATATAACCGTATGGTCATATAGCTATTGGATGCTTGAACAATGGGAAATGGAATTATAATCATCAGCTGATATTACAGTATGTGCATATAGAATACTAATAATTTACGAGTGTAACAATGGTATGCAGATTTCTTAGTATTATTGAGCTCAGTCTGTCCTATTTTAGCTCAGATTTTCCAGTCACAGATGCATCCTCACACAGTCTTTGACTGCCTGAGACGGCCTGACATTTTCAAGCATGTTTGAAATGATCTGCCCAAAATAGATGAGAAGCCAATGAGAAGAGATGAGATGATCTGTTGTTTGGAATGTATCAATGAAGACTTCCTAGAAGTGACAGATGCTGAAAGAAGGCTGACGCACTAAAGGCAACAACACCACAGCTGACAGCTTTCCAGAGATTATTCTTTTCGCTTTTCTTTACGCTTTTACTTCAGGTGTGAGGTTTTAGCAGCCATGTTCTCCCAGGTGAGCGATCTTCTTATTTGGGCATCCTGTCTTTGCTCAGTTGTATAATGTGTCAAGGAATAAGAGACAGGGAAGCTTCTCGGAAAGGAGGCTTCACAATGTAACACTAAAATTACCATAGAGATGAACAGCACTCACGTTAACAGCTCTCACACAGAAGAGACTTATTATAGACCAGTATATTCATTAATCTTGTTGTTTCATTCTTTATAATACACAAGTGGATATGAATATAGTGTAAATAAATAATAAAGGCAACTTCTGCTAACTTGTTAAAATTATGATTTTCAAATACAAAAAAACAACACAAAGGTTGCGAGTATATGTCAACATGCCATGTGGATAAACTCCTCACATCATTTAATGACACAAACCTACCGCTTCACTATCTTATTGCTTTGTATGGCTTGAAGTCGACTTAGAAATGCCGTCCAAGTATGTTTAACATGCTTCTTTTCACAGAATGAAATGCATTGAACCGTCATTGCAGTTAAGCCATCCAAGTGTTCATGTGGAAATGTATAATAACACGTTTATCCAATTAAGCAGGTTATAAGGGAAGAAACACACACTGGGATGTTAATTATCTAATATGATGAGCGGAATTAGTGACAGTGGTTTGATCCTCTCCCTCTGGCATGGTGCATTTAACAAATTGCTATCTGCCTCTAAGACCCACTCACACCACCTCTGGCTGTTATTTCTAAGCGGGAAAAATCCACTCAAATATGCAGAAGCTTGCAGATATGCCCTTGCCTTGACCCCAAAAGCATTCAGGCAGCAGATTCTTTTTTATTTTTGTTTCACATGTGAAATCTATTGGCTTTCACCTCCTTCATTCCCCCTTGAGTCCTGCACTTCTCTGAGCGTCTCTGCAGCAATAAAGGAGAAAGCCACAGCTGGTGAAAAGAGTGCAGATATTAGTCTTCATCAGACCAGGGAGACAATGACACTCATGAAGACCTATGTCATTTAATATACATCACCAGCTTCATCGCGGAAAATGGGAGAAGAAAGCACGATCCATAGCCTCGGGCAGGCAGCTCAGGGCCGAGCTAACCAAGACGCAAGAGGAGGAGTCGGCTGTGGCTATCGAGGTCAATGCCACAACCGCTGGCCAGAGGGACAACAACATGTAAACCATGCGGAATTACAAGGAGCCTTTTTCATTTTTCCACCTGAGAAACACATTTTAGAAGGAGCAGGAGGTGATGTTTTTTTTTGTTTTGTTTAACTTATTGGCTTTATCATGCGTAAAGCAAGGAAATATTTTTCACAAAGGCCAACTGATTAATCCATTCAGTACTGACAAGCAATTATTTCTCAGGGTTAATGTATGCACCGTGAATCTGACCTCTCCAATTAGCCTGTATTCACGTCTGTAAAGGCACATTTCACTTCACCTCTTACGCATCACTGCTGCTAACTTCCTTGGAGGAACTTTGATCGTGAAACTTTGAAACTGACTTAATAGAGGCTCAGAGTTCATCTCACATCTCGTCATAACAAAGTGAACGATGATTACAGCGGCGGTCTTTGACTGAGAGGTGGATGTTTGTCTTTTTCTTCTAAGGAGGCTTGATTTCAAAGGAAGAATTGATCAAAACAATTACTGATATCAGCTATTTTTGTGTTATTGTCAAAGCATTAACCTCTATGTTTTTGTGACACCATGCACACAACAGTGAACAACACTATTGAACAATTATGGTTTATCAGCAAAAATGAATGCTGTACGGTGTACATCACTTGAAATCATTATGTACATGCAGGAATGAGTTCAATGTCCCACACTTCACTACATTGTGCAGCTATGCTATGCTATGTGATTTATGTTCAGTGCATAGTTATTCTTTACTTTCAATGGATTCTTATACTTTTGTGTTAAAAGATTTGAAGACCTTTTGAGTTGTTTGCTTCTGCCTCAACATTACATTAATGAACAGGCATAAGCACAGAACCTAACTTATTTTTAGACCTTTGCTCGTGTTTTTGAAGGTTTGACTTCCCATCCTTTTTTGTGCAGCACTGCAATCTGGTGACCCTTCCCCAAAATTCTGTGATCGTGGCTTTTTTAGAAACCTAAGTGCCAGAATGTGCAGTTCCCTCCCCTGTGGCTGGTCTGGCCAGCTCAGCAAGGTCTCACAGTTTTGTGGCCTCGACTGGAACTTCCTGTTTTAGGAGACCTCCAGCTGATCGGCTCCACGTCTGTCCTGATCACATGCTGCAAGAAGACAGAGTGACAAGCAAGTGTGTCCACTCTCTCAGATCATTATATTAACTTCTGCCACTAGCTGAGTATTTTTCAAATTTATATTTTGTCATACACAAAGCCACATGTCTAAGAATACTAAGGAACTTCAAAAACTTGCATTTAGCTTTTAGGCACTTTAATGGTGCACTTATCCGTCTCACTTTCACAGCAGAACAATAATCCTTGAATCCTAGGCACCAACATTACAAGAAACCAATTACAGTGTGACGTGTGTCAGAGAAAGTGCTGCAGGCGCTATGCAGTAAGTGTAATAAATATTCATATATCCATGCACTGTTGATGCTTAATGGAGAAGTGCTACAGGTGAAATATAGACAGAGAAGACAGCTGTAAAAGACAAAGAAATCACACACTGTCTGCTTTGTGATAGTCTATATGTGCATATGTATGACATGTGTTATTAAGCGTATTTAAAATGGGAAATACATTTTTATTATTAATTCCAGGTGACAACATTGTGTTGGGCATTAAAAAAGATGCATACACTAAGAAAAACCCATTGGAATTTAAGCTAATCTTTTTTAAAATCAGTTCTTTATTCTGTAACATGTCATGTCAGACACGTAACATGTTTGAGGTTACACCTGGTTAGACGCATCTGTATAAACTGTGGGTGTTGCCCGCAAAGGCTAGGTGCAGCTGGCCAATCAGAGCAGAGCATTTCAGGAGGGGACCTTGAAGAGACAGTGAGGCAGCTTGGTTCACTCAGTGCACACAGCAGTGTCACAGCACGGGAGAATGGGAGTGGATCAATGTGTGCAAATGTTTCAACGGTTAGCAAATAAGAACATCGAAGTGCATATACATACATTTACACTACATATCCAATTGTCTTATTGCGATTGTTTGTTACAGTTTATTCAATTACGTTTCCCCATCTTTTACAGGACCCAGCATAAATCTTTATGATTTGAAATCATTCTGTTGTTATTATACCGCACCATTATTTCATTGTGTTAAGAAAAGAAATTTCCAGCAGTTTATTAGCATAGGGAGACAGAAAGAAAATATATCAGATTATCTAGTGCTTGTTAACCTTATGATAATAATAATAAGGAGGTTTGTGTACCTTTCATTGTGTATTTGTGTGTATGCAATGAGTATGTGCACAAGTATGTGTATCAGAATCCTTCCAGCGTGGCACTGAAGACAGGCAGGCTGCCTTTGATGCCCTCAGAATGTTATGTAAATCAGTTGTTATTTTGTAAGCAAGATGTTCCTGACAGTCTATCTTTAGTCACTCACACTTCCTGTTCAGTGATTCTTCAGCAGTGACACTGGCACCGATGACTCACTAAGGAACAGACACCCGAGATTATTAATGTTTTTACAAAAATAGTTATGGGTAACAGCAGTGGTAACCCATAGTTACAGAGATGATATGATCTTGTGTCTGCAATCTTTTTCTGCGAATCACTCTAAACCTCCAATACATCCAATGCAGTGGGTCGCTGTTTCAAGATACAATGTTACTGACATCATTTTCATTTAAAGACCTAGAAACATTTTCCTTTAATTGGCTGAAGCTCACCCTCGAAATAACATTAATATTTTCCCCTTATGAGAGCTGTGCCGGTCTGGTGTCTTGCCTCATTTGAGAAATGTTAGATCATCAGAATGGTTCGGCCCTTGAACTCTCTTAGGTAATATTTGGTAATAAGCGAGGGAGGAAAGAAATACAAAGTTGGCAGAGAAGTAAAGCGTGGTAGTAATGAACAGGCTTCCTGCAGGTTAATAAAGGTTTGCGTCTAATGCCAAGGGCAGCCAGGCAAGCACGAAGACCATTACAGCTGAGCGGACAGGCTTACAGCTCTGTCTGCATGGCCAAAAACAGCTCAGAGAAAGCACCCGCTGCCACCTGCTTGTGACTGCAGACACAATTATCTTGCAGGGTTGCTAACAGCACTTCCTTCTGGTGTCAAGGTGAAGATATGGTTGAAATGTTATATTCTTACACTGTTTTCGTCACAACAAGGTATGTAAGAGCTCTCCCTAGAGTGTTTCATCAGGTCAGTAGGAGTGCAAGGGCAAGGAGTAAGTGGATCTCACCTGGACAACCGGTAACCTACTTCATTTGAAAAGTACTGCCCCCTCCACCTGCTGTCTAAATTCATACATTCACCTTTTCCTTAACACCTAATCTTAAACCAACTACAGTAATATAGTTTGAACTTGTTCCATTTAATGGGTGGTGAAAATCATCCCTTGCGGTCAGGAATATTCAAAGTCGGTGAATCATATAACATGACCAGGAACCCTAATGTCTAATTGCGGGGCCCTTTTAGCTGTTTAAGGGGGAGAGATCTACAATCTTTTTTAAAAATAATTAGCACAACATGTGACAGAGAAATAGCACTGAGGCTCGCTGAGAATAACTGCAGCTTGTTAGAGTTTATATACAGAAAACACAATTGCTAAGAGAACATTTCTCGAAACCTTCACCCATTTTTTTTAAAACTTGAAACACAAATCCAAACTACAGTCACAAAAGCCATGACTCTTCTGGCAAGATCAAACAATGGCCTAAAAAACATTTCATCTGTGCTCAAAAAAAAAAAAAAATGCTTTCAGATCCTTCAGACAGCCAGCACATATATTAAATTAATACTACAGAGAATTCACAAGACTCTTTGTTGTACTTTACTTCTCTCATGGTAGTGTAGGTATTCTATGTGGGGAAAAATGCACTTACAAACATATATATATATATATTCAGTAAGAATAGTAATGGACATGCATTAAACGTTGAAGGATATAATGGTTTTCTTCTTTCCCCAGTCCTGTTTCCTTTGATAATATGGTGTACTGAATAAAACATATACAGGAAACTTTCAAGTACCAAAATACCTCGAACGAATCAGCGACCTGTTCTCTTCTCTGAATGTCCTGATTATGGAGGCCGCAGAGAATCTGTGCAGACTGGGTTCATTGTACTTGTTGTCTGTTTCCCTCATTGTCATTCTGTCGAGCTCTACACCTAAGATGAAACCCTTATCCCAGCACTAACCCCTAACCCACATCCACATGCACTTAAGGTGGGGGGGAAAGTGTGGACAAAAGACCAGATGAACTCAGATTGACCTGAAACATGCTCCCAAACACTTTTTGAGTGGAGGTCTATGGTAGATACAGATCCCAAACCCCAAAAGAGCAAGAACATGGCCTTAACCCCAAATTGGGATTCTGTGCCTTGCTCAAGGGCACCTCAGCAGTGGCCTGGAGGCAAACTGGCAACTCTTTGACTGCCAGCTGCCAGCTGCCAATCCACACTTTTTGGCCAACAGGGGACTCAAACCGGCCACCCTTCGGTTCCCCTACGGCGCCACTGCTGCCCCCAAGATTTGCCGTTTAAGTTTTGCCGCCTGTGTTTACCATTGTTCAACACAAGTGCATCACAGTGCGAAATGTGTTTTATGAATGAGAATGTTGCTTAGAGTTTTGGTGTCTAACTACCTGAACTTGTTAAAGGTTTTGCCAAACAAGCGATTGATTTGATGGTGTTCAGATGGGGTTTAGTGTTTTCCTATTCTGAAAAACTGTAAGCTGTTTTTATGAACACTGCATTTTTAATTTGTTTGTTTTTGACAGCTCACATACTGCAGCTGTTCCTGTGGTCTTAGTTGTAATAAAGAGAAACTAGTTGCCTTTATCTCAGAATTCCCTTCATCATATTTGAAAGACAGCAGCTGCTCTAAGCTACACTTGTCTGGCTTGGCTTCTACATATGAGCATATGCACTATAGAACATAACTCACAAATGAAATGGATCTCTCATATGTAAACAAATAAAAATAAACAACTACCACAAACTTCACATACAGCTAACACGGGAATCATAAAAGCAGATTTTATGCAATATTTAACCCACATCTAGAGGATTTATGTGGGATAAACAAAGTAGCTGAGGTTGATTTCTCTGTTTATCACATCGCACATCTGCGCTATTCTTCCCCAACCGTGTTAAGAAGTGTAAACCTGTTACTATGACACATACATCATCATTACATTGCTATTTATTGCAGCACTAACACAAGCTACTTTACAGCATCTGCAGAAGCCTTTGTCATCTCATACTGAGGTATTTTACAGCGTCTGGAATAACACTTGTGACCTCTCATTCGCATATCTGTCTGAAACTATTAATTCTATTCACTCTGTCCACTCGGCTGCGTCATAAAATGAAACAGACCTAAGAATGACATATATAGAGGAATGCTTTTTAATTATAGTGTTATTTGTCTACATAGGAGAGAGTAAGTTAGTTTTCCAATAGAGCAGATACAATGTAGATAATGACAGCTTGGTCAGGCTGTGTATAATGATAAATGTGAATTTGACTTTTCCATAGCAAAATTTGAAGTATTTGATGGGATGGGATCAGGACATATAAACATGATTCATGTTTGTGATTGAATGATTAGTGCGAGAACATCCATACGTACAAAATAATTACAACATCAAAGCTGTCGTCTAATTAGGCTTCCCCTCAAAATACAATCTGTGTATCTATGACAGCGGCAACTTAGTTACATTTTTTGAGGCGGTTGCAGTAAACAGAAGTAGATTTTGCCAAAATTGTTTACTCAGATGATTAAAGAAGTTGAGTTACAGAGAAACTGTGGATTAAGGAGCCGTTACAAATCTTTGCATACACAGAGAGGAATGTGGAATCCAGAGCTGATGCAACTTTGTAAATTCAACTCAAAAGAGTCACTATAATGTTTTCAATGTTATTTTAAACAGCAATATTCTGGTCATATTTCATGTACCAGATGCACCACTGTGTAGGCTGCTGTGTATTTTGAACTATTAACAACTGTAAAGGTACAATAAGTCATATTCTAACTCCCCATACTGCATTATATGACTGTGATGTGTGTGTGGAGCTTTACTGAATTATGGGCAAGCAAATGACAAAAGAACTGTAATTCTTCATCCAGTGTATTCTCTCATTTTAATTTGGTGCAGTTCATTGAATGTTTAATTGTGTACTAAAATGCAACCTTATTACATTAGCTGTAATGGAATCCACCTCTTGTTTTATTCCTTCATTAAAATAATGTTTTGCTTGTACTTGTTGGTACCGCAAGATGTCTCATTTGCTTGGGATATTACCTCAGGCTGTGTTCACTGAGGGAATTGTTAAATGTGATAGTAAAAACCGCCTATGCCACTTTGTCAGCTTAAAGCCTGGGCCATTTGCCATCCAGTTTGTCTTTAATCTATATATGTTAAAGCAAGCTGCTGTTATTAAATGTACAGAGAGTTTCAGCTAAGAATTTTGACTGCACACTTGCATCACGTCTGAGAACGCTCAGGTGACGTGCCAGATGTGGACAGTCATTTCCTTTGCTTTTGATATTTCTTGTTTCTTCTTTGGTTTTGTCTGCATTTATCTGCCATCTCCTCTGCTTTCCTCGCCTCGCTGTATGATGAAAAAGATCCGTCTCTTTGCTGTGAGAGAGGCGGTGACAATAAAGATGGGAAGAAATCTACTCCAAAGATGACAAAATCTGATTTCAGTGCATGATTCCAAACTGCGTCCTCTCCTCTGTACAATCTCTACTCAAGGCTCAGTGAACACACCTGGGGGCAACTTCTTTTCAAGGTGGTCACCGCAGAGATGGCCATTAATCTTTATCCAGATCTGATGTGGCGAATATAGACTTTGCAAGCATCTGCTGGGAAACTGGACGGTAGTATTATAATAATCCTGTTGTATTGTGAATGTGTATTATTTTCCCAGGTTGATTATATCATCTTATGCTTTGAAATCACATTGTCAGTTACATGTAGAGCTAAGGAGTGTATCATGTTATCCTGCCTGTGTTCTGTGAACTAATGCTGTTCTCCTCCTTTCCCTCTTTTGGAATGAGTTATGTTATCACCGCTCGTAACGATTGTGGAAGTCCTCCATTAGAGTGTGATTAAAGTAATAAAAGAGCAGCGGTGGTATTTGGCTTCTGAAGGTTTCGCATGATTTGCCTGTAGAGCAATCTGTGTCTCGTACTTCATTCACTTTTAATTTGGAAACGCTATTTTTCCAGTTAACCCCGAAGTAAGGTCTTCATTTGGTTATGCTCCATCCATCCATCTGTAATATGTGTCTAATATCTTACAGGCATACAGGGACAAACTAATCTGATGGAAAGACTTAGTGGTGATTTCTGGCTGCCGAATAGAAGTTGTCTCACACGAGCAGCGGTGTGGTTTTATATAGCTCCCCTGGCACGGAGCGGAACATTTAAAAGGCACGGCTCAAATGAGCTTAGCACACTTTATTACCCATCTGCCAACAGCTTAAGTGTCAAGCAGCACATCCCCAAGTTGGTTATGTTCATGGGGATGCTGAAAGATGTAGGCAATTAACCCATCGATGGTCACATGTGTGGCGCATAACCAAACAATACAAAGCTCATATTCACCCTGAAGGCTGTAATCATGCGGCAGATTTCTACAGCAAAGTCTACATGTAATGCAGGGCTTACTTGTGCATACATGTGATTTTCAGTAACAGTGGCATGTAGGGGAATGGCTGGCAGCGGTGGACTGAAATCTGTCCTTGAAGGTTCATCTCAAGCTCTTTTGGTTCAGGTAACAACATGCAGCATTCGTTAGATTTGAATAGTACAGTATTATTGTATTTGAGTCGCCCTGCCCATGTCTGCACAGAGGGAATAAATTATCATTTCCCAACGCTACTCTGAACTGCAGAACCCTCACTGATGAATGGTGAAATGTCATAAGCTTTGGTCCAGTGATTGCACTTCACCAAAAGCCCAGAAACAAACAAGAAACTGTGTTTTTCTCCTTCTAGACACTTTTAATCACTTTTTGCCACAAATTTTTTTTCCAGGAATCCTACTGCCTCCAATACAACACCTACCACTAGTGTATTTTGAGTATTAATGATCATAAAGGAAAAAGTAATGTATCACTATGTTCACGTGACCCCACAAAGTAAAAATCTGTGCATCCAATCCTTCTTCCTTTCCTTGTTCCAATACTCAATTCCAGGAGCAATAAACACGTATCATTAAAATGTTTTCCTGGGCACACAGGAATGCTTCTCACTTCACAACTCCAACCTTTGCCTTAGCTGTTATATTGCTGCTCAATTGCTGCTTGCAGCAGTATTCGGGTCAAGGTAGTTTAAGGTCAGTTAGGTGATTTCATTCCAGGTGCAAACATCGAATGATCAAACTATGAATGTGAATGTGAGTTTGCCAAACATAGTGGGAATTAGACAGTTAAGCAGACAGTTTTGACAGGTGTGTTACAGTACATGTACCACAGTGTCCCAGTGCAGTCATATATCAGACATCCTGCTGTCAATCATCCAGTCCAGCGCTGCAATCTGAGTGTTGGGGATGGACCAAATAGCCTCCAGGCAACAAAGAAACAAAAGCAGCTTTATATTTATATTGTTTGTTGTCATTTAAGCTCGACTTTCCTTTTTCCACAGCGAAAACTTCCACAAACTACAGCTCTCTCATAATAATGTGTCTCTGTGCAGGGTTCAAGATTTGACTTTTCATGGTTTCTGATTTTTAATTCTAGCACTTATTTGCTGTGTATTTATGTAAACCCAGCTAAAACTGAGCTGATCTGTTTGTTCAGGAACATTTTCTTGAGCTGATCAGCTTGTCAACTTGTTTATCTCTTTATTTATTCTGCAGAATTCGGCTGCTTGCCTATATCAGCATTACTTCTTTTGCTGAATATTTTTTATTGGAGAAACTCTGTGGGTTATAAATTGTGTTTGTTTTGATACATAAAGAGGGGAAGAATATATAGATGAACCAATAAAGAGAGAAAGATGATGTGAACCCACATGTGAAATAGGTGAAAAAGGACACAAAGTCACGCCTACAAAACGCCGCCAGTTATGATGACATGACCATAGGTACAACTTTCATTCCATCATTCCACCATGAACACAACAACACAGAATGTCGTGGCAAAGACAAGAAAGAGGGGAAAAGAAAAAGGAAAGAAGAAACAGGAGGAAACTCCACCAAAATATCAGCATTACTTTCTTTGCTTTAAAGCAGCAGACCAATTTATTTATATAGTTTATCTCATTTAATACAAATCCCATATAGGTAAAGCTTACACATTTACAACAAGTCGTGTTTTCTGGACTCTACACAGCCAGTGGCTCCCAATTTATTTTTAGTGACTGGAAACGTTTCACAATACTGTTTGTAATCTATCATAGTGAACATCATGTCCCCTTTTATTTGTGTCAGTATTTCTTAGTGCCGAATGTTAATGTAGGTGAAAGTGGGTATTGATCGAGGAATCTGATCCAATATTTTAGTGTTGGCTAATGAACTGAAGTTATGCTTCGGAATGTGAAACCTGGAAAATAAAGAATAGGCAAACATTGATCTGCAGAAAAGGGGTTGTTAGTTGGTTGCTTATATACAAGTCAGAGCTTCCAGTAACAGCACATATTTTACATCGTGCAACATAGATAACACAGATGAATTGAATATGGAACAAAAACACTCCTTGAGCTGAATGTATCGCAGGCAAGTCTGTAAATGATATTTCAGTGTGTTATAGATCAGATTAAGTGATATCAGAGTCTTGTCTCTTGTGATCTTTCTTTGTTTTTTGTATATTGCGAGGTATCGATTCTTCACTTTTGGAATTTGATTGTTTACAAACACCAACTAAACGTCCATTTATTAAATAGCAGATAGCGGGAGCTTTCTTTCAACCAATTAGCAATGAGCTCCATGGTCCACTCAGCAGTTCCTGAATCATCTAATGCTTCATTCCCGAGCCACTGGTGATTATCTAGCCTGGGGTCAGAGCATAAAATGGTTTAGTAAATACAGTTTCAGCAGCAGAGTGATGCTGCTGAGTGCTTGGTGGTGAAAAATAAAAGTTCCTGAGTTTCTTAAAAAGCTCATGCGGTGCATCTTAATGGTGATATGAATGAGAATGCTAGAGTAAACTCAGGTACATTCACATTAACTGGCAAGTAAAAGGATATGCCAGAGGAAGAAAGGAAAGTCTAGTCTGTGGATTAGGGGCCAGGTTAAAATTCATTTAATTTCACATGTAATAAATGTTCATGTTCTGTAATGTTCTTTGTAGGATTAGGATGATCCATAAAGGCATAATGCCGGTTCAGTACATGTGTTCTGGCTGGAGAGGAAACATCTGCACCTTTGGAAGAGGAGACATTGCTCTCTGTTTATCATGTCATTGGGTTGGTCCACTTTGTGACCAGTATTGCTCTCTGTGTGCATGACAAAAATAAACAGCATTAACTTGCTCAACGACCATACATAGATGTTCACTTTATCCACTTCCTGTAGCCAGTGCTTCTCAGACCTGCTCTTCTAACCTTGTGGCTATTGAAAAGGTAATTGGTTGGGGAGAGATTATCTGAGGAGGCTCAAGTGGAGCAGCTACATAAGCACTGCTTTAAGCTTACTCAGCATGCAGTGCAGGAGCAATGAGATCTCACCTATAATGTATGTCACCATTCTGCCAGACACCTATTTATCAACATACTTACAACTCATAGGGGGTTAACTGCAAGAGAACATCCCTGCTATTAAGCTGATGTACGAGGGCAGTGATGGTCATTTAATTCTGCTAAAATGACCCAGAGGGATCTGAGCATTGGCCATCATCTCATTATGAGCACTTTGACTCTGCACTGCTGTGACTCTATTATTTTGAAGCGCTGACAGTTACGAGTTTGTACAATATAAAGTGTAAGCCTTTTGCAAACACGAGTTTGTTATGATTTATCCAAGTGTTAAGTCCTGTAGCTCTGACCTGCAGTAATTTTCATCAGAGCATGTTATCACCCATAGTATTTACTTTTTATTCAGTGGAGGCACGAAACTGTTAATGGATGAAAAACATCTTAAATGTCGTTTACCAGTTTAGTTAAGTGGAAAATGATCATCATTACAAGCAATCAGGATAGCTTGTTTGCACATTGCAGATAAGTTAAGCAGCTGTAATTACAGCACTGGGCACAGGGGGGTTTCTGAAGAGAGCACATTCAGTAGATGCAGATGATACAAACATGGATTACCACAAGAACTATGACAGGCCCAACTCCATTTTTAGGTTTCTTTAAATTTATCTGCAAATGTTAAAAAATAACAAATGTTGCACTTCTGTTTGCTAGAAATTGTTATTTGTTTTCTTTTTCATTTGAATCATTTACTCATTATCTTGCAAGTATGTCATGTATGCGTATTAATATTTATACTGTGATGCACGGCTCCTGTTTCAGAATTCATACTGGCACACATGATAGACAGGCATCATATTCACAAAGACATGTACATGGAATTAAATTTTCTGTTGCCTGCATTTGTCACCATCATTGAGAGACAATTCAAAAATACATTGTTTTGTCTGCATAGGTCGCCATTGTTAACACACACCGGAAAGCTGTGTTTTCCCCTTGAGTTTTTCCATCAAACTGGCAGTTTTTTTACAGGCTCTCTGGTTCTGTATCTGACATGCAGCTTCCTACAGCACATTTAGAGAGATGAGGGTTACAACCCCACAGTGTCTCTGTGACAAGCATTCAGAGATGACTCCATTGCAATCGGAACGCCACAGGTCAAAGGGCAGCACGCAATACTGAATGTTGTCTGAATACATCAGATGTCAGTGTTTGTTCCGCCGAGTACATGATGTTATTTCCACTCCTGTCTTAGTGGTGTCTCTCTTTTCCCGCATCACGGCTTTCTTCTCTTCCCACCTTAGATTGAATAGTGATAAAATGTTTTCAGGCTGACTTGCATGAATCACACCCTCACTTTCATTTCCTGGATTGGAAACAATATTTGTCCATATGAGAATATTCATAACCTTGGAAAGTATCAGGGGGTTTCTTATATTGGTACACATCATATTCATTTCATTCTTGCGCCTTCCATTGACCGGCCGCCTCTGTGCACTGTATTCATCCAGTGTCGCCTGTGTCTGCTATGTGGTTCCATTCAAAATGACCATGATGTCCACGAGAAATTTGTCAGCTTTTATATAGAATGGCAAAATTCTGTTTAGTTTCAGCTAGTATGTGTGTGTGTGTGTGTGTGCGTGTGTGTGTGTGTGTGTGTGTGTGTGTGTGTGTGTGTGTGTGTGTGTGTGTGTGAGTGTGTGAGAGTTTGCATACACTGCATGCCAATTCAACCCTCCTCCTAATCAGGTGATCACAGGCTAATAACCAAACTGGAAATTGTCACAATTTGCATTTTTTCCTTGTATTTTCATATTCACCTCAAGATCCCCCCCCACTCATTGCTCTGCTTACATTGCAGGATCCAAAGCTGAGGAGGGGAGATATCAAGCTATGCCTGGATCTGTGTGCTGAAAGAAATGCTCACCCTGGGGGCAGAACAGACAATGCCTGTGCTTTCATCAGCAGCACAAGGCTCCCAGCAGCACACAATGTCAAACGAAACTTGCAAGAAACCAACAAACTCTTCTTCATCTTCTTCCTCTTCTGTTGTGTCAGAGGAGTAGCTGTGTCATTCTGAAAGTGAATTCTTTAATGACTGTGTTCCCTTCATAACTATCCAAACAAAGTCCCTTCCCAACATGCAGCATTGTAGCATATAACATGAAATAGTTTCCAGCAGGCTCCTGTGGTGTTGCACAATACTCTGTTGTAATGCTCCAGAATTATTGACAAAAATGTCGAAGCTGTATTTTCATTTCTGTACAAAGTTACAGAAATTCCTATAATTGAGCCTCCATTCCAGACATACAAGCCAACATAGCCAAGGTGTTTCTTTTCTATGCAAATGAAATCAAGCAGCCTAACTAAATAACACAAATGAATAAACACAAAAAAGAAAAGGTTGGATATGGATGGATACGGTTGCTAGGCGACAGTAGTTGGTAAGCCGCAGTGTGCAGTGGTGGAGGTTTCATGAGAATATCGCAACTATTAATTGTATGCGACCAGAGGAGCTGAACAGCTAAACAGACGGGATAAGAGAAGCAAAATTAGATGTTATAATGCTGAGTGCAACAAGTAACAGGAAGTTTGTGAATCGACGTGAAGGCTGTCAAACCTGACTGCCTGTCACAATAGTAGGACACTGTGACCGATTGAGAGCCCATGACAAGACTAGAACACTAAAATTTAAGTACATGCACTTTGATTATACTCAGATTAAAGCAATATATAGTTTTTTCAAATTCCATATAAGCATCATTCATATCCATAAACCAACGCTGGTGTGCTCTGGGCAACAGTGATAGAGTACTGTATATGAAAGTAAATCTATTCTCTGCATGCATTTTATCTACTGCCCTACTTCCTCTCATTCAGGAAATTAGAGACAACTCGAGTGTATCAAGCCAATGATGGAATTCCCCTTATCTGCATGTCTTACGTTGCATTTTTTGCCTTAATGACAAAACTGGGAAAATCAGTGTATTGAGGGCATGAAAACACACTGGGACGGAAAAACTCTTCCAGCCAATTTAAAGTTCCCACTTCACTGATCGTAAATGTTTTCTTGGCTGTGGCTGGAAACCCAAACGAAGAGCAAACTAATGCAGAGATGTAAACGAAAAAGGTTCAAACCCAGGACCGAGACAGGCATGTGACCTAGTTGTATGGATAACAAGTCTGGATAACAAGAACCACAATGCGAGGCGCAGATAAGAATGCTATCCAATCTGCCTGACTGCACTCTGATCACATCTCTCTCACAAGCAGCCAAGTGTAAATACAATGAGAAATCAGCCTGTGAGGTGGAAACATCACCCACCTCATCTTCCCGTCTCCGCATGCCGTGAAGTTATTGAATGGGAGTTGCGATTTGCTGTGAATTGGAACCTGGCGTCTGGGATGACAGGTGACAGCAAGTTCATTTATAGATGGATGATGATCATCCACTCAGCAAGGAGGATTGATGAGTTTAAATAACATAAAGGCCTGTCTACTGACATCAGATCACCAATTCAAATGGCACTCAGATGACAAGAATGCACGTTGATGAAAGGAATAAATACAGTCCTATCAACCAGACAACGTATCAGAATACAGGGAACACATGTTGAGCAAGGTGTAAAAGCAATCAAGTAATTCTACGGCAACATAACACTGAAACACTGCTGTTAGTCTGATCCTGGAATGCTTTCTGCCAAATAAACAAACTAGGCCCAAATAAACGATAATATCAGGTTGTACTGCCACTTAACACTCCAAAATAGGGAAGTAAATAAATAATCGGAACACCAAAAATTCAGATAATTTAAGGTTGCAAACAAACTGTTTTATAGAATTTCCTGGTAGCCACAATGCAAAGACAAACACACTAGAAATTAATAGAAAAGAATGCAGAGTCTATTTTATGAAAGACCCCACAAACCCACACAGGTGTTAGTTATTCTGATTCATTCTATTCTGACTCACTGGGATGGCACACAACAAAGGTCCTGGGTTTGAATCTGATTGCGGTTTAATCCAGTGTGGAGTTTCCAGCCTCCTCAGAGTGCTGGAAACTCTAAATAACTGCTCAGACTGAATGGGAATTGTGTTATTGCCTTGGGATTGTGTAAATATTGTTTGTGGCTGAGTCTCACACTGGGGTGAAGCTCTAGTGTTTGTCTGTAGGTGTTTCCCTGATTATTCTTGGCCAACGACCATGACAGTTAACATAGCACCATTGTTTAAATGTATCTAGTTTAACACGGCAGCCCTGAGGAAGGCTGAATAGCTCAAACATGTGGGGTTATTTGAATATGGCTAGTTGTTACTAGTTTAAGCTTTTTTAACTTTTAGCCTCTTAAGGCAGCGCCGCAAGCAGGTGGGACAGTCCAGTCTTCAAACCAAACCAAACAATCGGATCAATAACGTACCCATGAACCATTAATAAAACACCACTCTCAATTAGCAGAGCAATGCTACAAAAACAAGGCAGAAGTCTCAAGCTTACTTGTAGTTCTGATACCACCTCTTTTTACACACACTATGACATACACGCACACACCAACTTCCACACAAACAGCCATAAAAGTGTTTGAACATGATATTTCACAACAGCAACCTAGACGAGCAGGCTAAGTAGCGTTTAGCTTCAAACAATCTCACAGAAGCTGACCAGCACCCAACGGCGACAACATCAGCCAACAGCAGCAGGGCATTTAAACTTTGACATGACGCCATAACATTCTCTTAGTTATAACGCCACCAAAATATGGAATAGTTTTGCAAACGCATATGAAACTATATCCGAGCTATGGCCGAGCCGTCCCCCCTGAATTGAACTCTCAAACAGCTAACTGACAGAAAAACTGACCACTTTGTGTAACTATTACTCTGTCCTGCCAACAATGACTTGATCCAAGTTGGTTTCATCCAAATGGAGCGCTCCTTAGCTTTCCATTACCATCTGGTTTGTCACATTTTTCTTGAGCACCTAAAATGTAAAGGGGTCAGACCAGCAGTCAGGCCTTTCTGAAGCAAGTCAAAGGAGCAAATGAAAGTTCCAACTTGAAGAGCAAGCTAAAAATGCAGGTTTTGTGCATTGAATCTGTGGAAATATGAATCATAAAACTCATTTTAGCCTTCCCGAAGAGTATTCCCCACAAACTCTCAGAAAACAAAACAACAAAACAACAACAAAACAAAACAACCACACTGTAGTAAAACAATATCTAGCATGGCTTCCCATTGGCCAACATAGCTCAAATTTGGTACCAATTTAGAAAGGAGTGTGCTCATTGTGCTCCTGACTTTTCAGCGTTTGTGTTACATAGCTAAACTACGGCTAGCTGGATGCATCTTGGCTAATGCACTGTTTTGTTGTTCTGTTCTTCTTCTTTCACAAAGCTGGAATGGATGTTGTATAGACTGGAATAAAAGAGGACCTAGAGGACCTACAGCATCACACCACACCTCAGCCTGTGCCCCTGTCAGTGTGAAAGTTGCACTCTCTTTTAGAATAACAGGGATCAGGAGGCACTCGCTATTTTCAGGGAGCTGTCAAAATGTGGAGCAGACGCGGCTCCGTTCAAAGACTTGCGGTTAAAGAGTCACAATGTGTGACTGTGTTTTCGTTAATGTTTGCCGATGAGTCAGACTTAATGGCAGAGGTCCTGGTTCTGGATAACCTTATTTTTTACAAAGCAGCAGGGTACTTGCTGGCTCACAGGTGACGCTAATGTGCTGAATGGAGGATTTCAGGGTTGTTGTTGGTGTATGTTGTAAGGCCAGACATATTCACCCTTAGGTTTTCATTCATCTGTGTATTTGTATTGAACAAGTATTGCGATTGGATTGTGTCTTTTGGTTTTCACAGTGTGTTCACATTAATCATGCCAGTAATGACAGAATAGAGCAGGATGTCGCAGAGGTTCACAACTTCATTGAAAGCTGTTTGAAATGAAGGATGTGAACATCATCTTGTATTTGAACCACTAGCTTTACAATATCACCACAATATCTCAAACCTAAATCCCTACCCACCCACCCCTCACTATGGATAATTGAATAGGTTTAACTGTGGGGTCTTGCTATCATTAGCAGGAAACATATGCCTCCATGGCTAATGATTGATGAACCCTGCTCAGCCAACTGTGGTGTTAAATTTTGGGCTGTTTCCGTACCAAATACAATACTTCACCCAGCCACTAAGGCAAACTTCTCACTTCTGGTTTGGAGCAGTAGAGTAGGGAGAGGGAGCACTGCTGCAGACTCGCTGCTGGACGGTGTTATTGTCCACCTACACTTCTCCCAGTGTGGGGGGGGTATTAGTGTTTAGTTAACTGGATTGCATTCAGTGCAAGTGCAGATAATAAGATGGCGTTTGGATGTGAATCTCTATGTACACCGAGTATAATGAGGCGATTTTGCTGAATCTGGCTAATGGTGCATCTCCTGCTGCAACTAATAGATGATGCAACTCTGTATCTAAGGGGGCACACAAATGATGAGTAATGGTGTGAGGTAATGATGCATTCTTAGGAACAACTCAGTACCACTTAGGCTACTACTTCACCTGACGATGCATATAACACAGGAATTATGATGAGTGTCATTTAGCAGTTGGTTTAGAATTAATGGGGAACTATTAAGTTTCTAAATGATCAGTCTGCAGATGGTTGATGGCTACCTAGCTGTGGCGCATGTGCACAACCTGCCTAAACAGACCTGAATGCTGTTTGTAATGGCTTTTGTCAACATGTAACGCATTTGAATTTACACAGACACACTTGTAAAGACGCCATCTCAAAATGTAAGTGTCTGGTCACTCTGCTGTAGCAAGGGAGAGTTTTGTACCTTCAAGATTTAAAATAGAGAATAAGTACAATATGTACAACTCATAGTGGATTTGTAGTTTTCCTTGAAAGATAAGAAAGGTTACATACATCACAAAACTGACCCATTTTTGTAAAAATAAATATTGGATTCATGGAATAATGGAAAATATCCCTTGTGAAATTCCAATATCAAGAGTAGATGATGATCATTGTGTTGAATGTGTTTGTGTAGACGGCATTTCCCATAGGACAAAGCCAAAGGACCAGGAGCAGTAATGCATGCTGGGCAATGCCCGGGAGAGTAGTGGTGTGATAGAGAGTTCAGTGTCATTATTGATTCCCTCTCCAAAATAGTATGTTACTTTGAGCAGTTACAAGCTGTGCTGCTGTCATAAAGTAGTTAAGTTACTACCTTCTTTACTTGCAGCTTGCTGAGCGCCAATGTTCATTTTTGAGTTTATGTGATTAGATTCTGTTATGTTGACACTATGATTAAAATGAAAGCCTTGAACCTCAATAGTGTTGCCTGTATTATTAACAGTTTAACAGTGCATCATTGTCACTTTGATCAATTTTTCTCTCTTCTTTTTCTCTCCAAACAAACAAGTATTGCATCATAAAATAGACTTCTTAAGTGTCAAACTTGCTCATGATAATTTAATGTTAATGTGCCATATGCCAAAGAAAGACAGCTAACATCAAGCTTATTAGCCCGCAGGTCTGCAAGCATACAGACTGTCTCCATGGACGCATCATCCTGAGAACTTTAATCTCTCATATGGGAAGAAGGCTTGAGATGAAAAGTAGTGGAACTTTGGATGACAATTTATACACGTTTACCTGCCAACATGGCAACATATGAATACTCAAAATATGCATTTTCAAGTTTCTCCTGGTTAAACCTAGAAAACAGTGCAGACACAGAGGCAGCATTTCAGAATTGAAGATACAGAAAATTCTGACCATGGGATAGCAATTAGGTCAGGTCTTTCTTCATCAAGCGCAGCATAAAATAGAAAAATGCATTAAAAAGGCATGAACTCATTTGTACAATGGCTGACAATGTTTTTCTTTGTTAGCTATTGCTGGGCCCACATGCTGCAGAACCTGTCAACACGGGCAAAAACAACCTCTTTTTAATGAGCAGGCCCTGGGGAGGCATAGGGAGAGGATTCTCAGAGTGGATTAGTGAATGCGGTAGTTAGGCTGTCTCCCGAGGGTGCTTGCATCTACACAGGGAGAGTCACGGTGACTCTACTGCCAAGGTCAAGCAAATGAGTCAGGTGGGATGGCACACAGCAGGCAGAAGGAGTGTGACTGTCCTCCATCTGTCACCAAGTGACACAGCTTGACTGAGGTGAAATAATGTCAGCCCCCCACCCCCCAGGAGCCCTTCAGCTCCCACCCCCTCACTGTGTCCAGCACACAGGGCTGGCTGAAATGCCTCTGAGAACATTTGGGATCGTTTCTCAAATCCTGAATGTGTCAGAGTCAGGAAGGCTGCTGACTCTAATTATTTTTGGAGGGCTCAGTTAGCACGAAGCAACGCAAAAAGTGACTGGGTTGAGGTTTAGTGTTCTTGTTCTGTGTTTGCGTGGGTTTACTGTTGGTGTTCCAGTTTCCTCCTAAGTTCTACTCTTAAATATTTTTTACTGAAGAAAGCATCTGACATCATAATCAGCATGCAGTTATGAGACATTTTGTAGATTGTCTTTATACACAGAGAGGGGGAGAAAAGAAAAAGAAAGAGAAAAATTATTCCAGATCATGGAAATGAGACACACGTGGATTTGCTGCCAAGTTCTAAAGAAATGTGAGTTTACTGGGCTATATACATAATAGCTATAAGTACAGGTTGTGCACTTTAAGAAGCATGGAGAGATTTTGGTTATGCAGTACAGAAACACGAGGCAAAATAAAGTCTTAAGATGTCGTTGTGGAATGGTGCTGAGCGTTTTCACAGAATATTAAATTTAGAGCAGGTGATGCACATTAAACATTCATGCTTAGTCTATTATCCTGAAAATCAAAAGTCTGCCAAAGACAAGTCTGCCTTTTGATTTTTGTCTTTTACAAATACAAATTTCAAACCTCAAGACAAACTATCAGCTGCGATATTATTTTAAGATAATCCACTAAAGTACCTTTTTATTTAAGTAAAGACCTGTATATTCTGTGTTATTTGACTCGTTCCGTATTAATTGGTTACATTTTTACTTAGCAACTCATTGAGTCTGTCTGGGCAAGAAACAACAAAAACATCTGAAAGTGGATTGGATGGAAGAGGCATTAATAATCCAAACATCTATTATTAGAAAACGACCTTGTTTCTTTCTTTCTGACTCTTAAAATGAGCTGAATTAAGACAAATAAACAAGTGTAAGCACCTATAGCTTGGATTTCTAAAGCTTTTGTTGTCAGCCAACAACCTGAAATGTAATTCTGTATTATGATATATATTGTATATGGCGTATATTTAACACTAATCAATGCATTGTCATTGTCCTATATGTACCAGAAAATACTGCTGTCCTGTTGAGTGTAATTTTCAGTTAGGGGTTTGTGTTTCACATTGATCCACATGAAATGGAAAACAAAGAGCAGCATGCATGGAAATGGCTGTGGTTGTGGCTTTCTATTTTCAGTCCCTCACAGCACGTCATTGGGCAAGATGCCTCACAAACTGCAGCAATTAAGAATATAGCAGCTAATACTTTCCTGTTGCTCCCATAACAACTATATCAGCAGTGATATCTAGGGGAAATAAGATGCTTACTGCGTGAGAAATAGTGTGTCCCAGTAGGCAAGCCTCCATAACCAGCACAATAGTCAAAGGGATGAGCTGGCAGCTCTAATTAGTCCAAGTGAGGAACGTTTAAGGCCTGCATCAGAGCCAAGCGCTGAATAAATACATATCAATCTGCAATAGAGGAAAAATACAGTAATATTCTCTTCTTTGTGAGTGGTTCTGAGCTCAAGTACTATTCTACAGTGTGTGAGAGCCTATTTCTGATAAGCTGGTTACACTTTTCAATTTGCTGATTAAAGTCATATCAGGCGGCCCTGCTGACAGCTGAGCTGCAGTGGAGAAGATAAAAGTCTCCAGTCTGTGGATTCAGTTTCAAAAGGCAGACGTTTCGCCACACACGAGGACGATGAATGCTACATATATGCATCAAGAATGAGCCCATAGCCATACGAAAAATGTTTTTATTTAAAAATGAGGCTGCTCTTCTCCAGTGCGATGAAGGGGCTTTGAATGATTTACTCTCCACTGATGAATGCTCACAGGCCGCCTGGAGAAGAGGAGGAACTTTCATCACTGCCTCTATCACACATGAAAGGCCTCGTAAAATCTCAGGAGTCATCACACATGTTCCTCTTTCTCCATCTTCTGTATGCAAATTACTTTTCATGTTCAATCCGCCAAAACACGTGACCACGCACAGACACAACATACTGTAGCACAATAAAGGATGAATGCACAGATGTGCGATAAACCGACATTTTCTTAGCGGCTGTACTGGAGAACAGGTGATATGCTTTCCATCTTACTTTACACTTCTACTTAACTGTCTCCTCAGAGGTCAACAACTTTTTTCTGATGGCTGCAATCATTAATTACTTTGTCGATTGAAATGTACTTGAATACTTGAATATATTACAAAAGAATTTAGAAAAATGCTCCAAATGATGTAAATTCCCTCAAATTTTTGATGCACGATTTGTATGTGTAGAAATTGAGAGTGTCATTATTGGTGCTCTGGTGTTTGAAGGGTTCATGTTATAGCTGAGTACATTTTATTGCTCATATTTATTTTCTTAAATTAGACTTTTATTACAGGAGGTTCACTTGTGATGGGGTATTTTTTCATTTTGGTATTAATACTTAAATTTAAAACCGATTTTGCATTCAATCAGGTTTATTGATCATGTGACAAACTAATAGTGATGTGAAACGATTTTCGCTGTGCAAAATCAGGGAATCTGAATATATTGACATCACAATGGTTTCTTCCTGTTGTTGATGAAGAATACAAGTATTGGTACTGGAGAATGAATTGCATTTTCCTTGCATGAGCCTACAACAGTTTATGTAATACATTTGTGTACAATTGCTTCCAATATCGATTAACCTGATTTGAATCTTAAAAATAGGCGGGATCCCCTCTAGGCAGAAGATTTTTCCCACCCGATGGATTGCAAAGTGGTTAACATGAATATATATATTTAACTATAATGCAAAGCAGTTTAAGAAGTGGTGAATGAAACATGAGCCAAAACATAATTAATGAGAATTTAAAGCGAGGCCAGTGTGAGTCGTAGATAAACCTGTTGTTGGTGGACTAAATTCATTACCAAGTTGAACTCATTGCTTGCAAGCTTCATTGCTTCTGGAGAGTGATAGATTGGATTTGCTGCTCATTGCTCTTTCCCTGTGTCCGCACTCAGAAGACAAAATGATGGATGATTGGCTGAGGACAGCTGCTGCCCAGCCTCTCAGGAGGGGAACTCATGAAACAGGGGCAAGTGTGCTGGCACGGAGTGAACACAAAGGCCTCAAGTGGAGAAAAGTGTAAATCTTTTATGAGTAGGCATAAAAAAATCCCTCACAGGTGCTGTATACATTTGCTTTATCTGTATCTGTTTCTGTATGAGACAGATTAGAGGGTGAGAGAAATGATAATTCCAGTCAGAGTCAGACACACGTCACTATTTCCAGCCTGATTAAACACTGAATCACAAATCCTGGCAAAACTGCTGTGAAAATATTTTGCATGAAGGTGAAAAATCTGCCTATCGAGTGAAAATGATGCATGTTTAATAAGCATCACCAGCTATGAATTAAATATGTTGTGAAACCCTCTCACCTCCTCTCGCCACGGTCTTCATAACAGGTTTTCATCATATAACCAAATTATTCAGGTGACTATGTCTTCATCAGAGGGATTCACAGGATAATTTAAGACATGTGACGATTTTCAGGGAAATTACTTCCAAACTAGATCACTGACATACAATATCGATGTCTATCTATCTATGGATTCCTAAATACAACTTTGTCGTGCTGCAACGGCTAGTAAATGGACTATTTTTCATTAAAGTGCCCTCCGCAACATTCTCTCATCTACTGCACCTTATGGGGCAACATTGCACAAGCATCTGAACTGATGTCAGAGGGCACCCGATAATTACTATAGGATAGTGATCCATGAAAAAAACAATCATTTCAGGGTCAAAGGAAAACACTTTTGGTGAACACAAGTATGCTAACTTATAACTTCACATGGAGTGGCTTTGAGAGACTTTTGGTTGTGTTCTGTTCCATGGGGGTCGAACATACACACTATGGGTCTACTACAGAACTGATATGGCAAAAATGCACTCTCAGTTTGGTAATATTGTATAAATGAATTACCTAATGGAGAAGACATCTTGAGATAGGAGATATGT
This sequence comes from Genypterus blacodes, assembly GCF_046128005.1. Lineage (NCBI taxonomy): Eukaryota > Metazoa > Chordata > Actinopteri > Ophidiiformes > Ophidiidae > Genypterus > Genypterus blacodes. The sequence continues at coordinate 12,186,787 of NW_027466879.1, forward strand.
GTCAGTGTGAGCATACAAAGTCCTACAAATGAATATTGGAGTTGAGTTCTGTCTTCAGCATTGGTGATCTTGAAAGCTCTGGGAGGCTCGAAGGGTTTTGTGTTGTGGTTCCATGGGGAGTTCAAAGGATGGTCAGGTCAGTATGTTTGAGCCCCAGAGTGCATTAGAAAGCACTGAAATAATGCTCATAGATGAAACAAGGAGTGCCACAACTATCCGGCAGTGCTTTTAATAACATGCCCTGTGGATTCTTCGGGTTCATTAAACAGTTTGAGGTTTATGTCAGAAGCCCAAGCACATTTTGCTGTGACACAGAAGATGCCTATGAGCAAAGAAACAAGACGTGACTCAGGTGAGGCCAGGAGGAAACCCAGAAGGTCATTGTTTCTTTGGAAACAATTTACAGAGGCAAAGCTTCAATAAAAACCTCAACTGTATGTTTAAAGTTGACAAGGGAAAGCTGAGGTCACAGTGTTTAATCATCAGTAAAACAGTAATTTGCCCTCTGGACTCAAAGTCATTTGTGCAATTTGAATTTTCATTATATCCGGCTTTTAGTTGCTAGCTTCATATTAGGACTACATGGAGGTGCACAGCAAAGAGGTCATGGGTTTGAATCCTGTGCCGGCCTTTACACCTTGTCCATGTGTCAGCGTGGGTTTCTTCCTGGTACTCCCAATATATATATATGGAACTTTATATTATGGTTCATTTGCCTACACACACACGGAGCCACAATATCAATTTACTCAAGTCTGTGAGTTTTTATCCTTTTGGTCTCCACCAACTCCAGAAAACATATGTGGGTATACACTATATCTTGTTGATGCTTGACTTTCTTCATCAGCTGCATGCCTGTCTGTTGCTTGGTGGCACACAGGTAGCATACAATTTTCTTATCACAGCTTATTTCATGGAAACAGCTGCCTTCTGCTGCTGGTAACAGGGAGATGAAAAGAACTACGCAGCCAAAAGAAGCTTAAAGCTTTAATCCTGCAGAGTGTGTCAGTAAAGGCGATCAGTTAACATCCCACAGTCATTAGATTCACTTTATTAGCTATTGATGGATGCAGGTAAATTACTCAGTATCTTGCAAAACTTACAATAGACAGTATTTGTACAAGAGGTACAATTATACATATTTATCTTTTTCTGTGTATTTTGTTTTGTTCCAGACCCTCACAGTTGCTGGTGAGGATCTATGTGTTCCCGTGTTCAGAGGGGAGGGGATTTAAGGCGATGATATGCACAAGAGCCGCTCTTGTGGCAGCAGTGCCAGGCGGCTGCTGCAGTGCAGTATGGATGTGCTCCCTTCAGCAGGGACAAAGCATTGCTCTGTAGCTGCTTCTAACTAAATATAATACACCGGAGATGGAGCTGATCTGCTTGCACTCATGTCAAGCCCCCGACACCTTCCATAATTACACCCAGTTCAATTTCCGACTGAAATCTAGAGGGATTATCTGGATTTAAACTTCAAGTTTTAGAAGAATGAAGACTGTGTGGATGTGGAATAGTTTTAGATGTATATCTGATCATAGACACTTCACTGTTTGGTTAACAAGCATTCTATGACTCAAATTCAAAATGACATACTCATCATTAAAAATGCACCTGTGATTAATAATATATAGTGTATGCACGTACATCAGTTCTCACAGTAAGTGTTTGTCAGGAAATAAAAAGGATGTTGTGGATTGGAACATCTTACACTCCCCTCACAAATCTAACAACAAAAACATTGACTCTGATTAGAGTTTGTATCGTGTACCGTATAGTCCTGAACTCCTGTTGAATGAAGCTCTTTGAAGAGGATCTCAGTCAGAATCTCTAAAAGTTTAATGTGCAAATGAAACATTGGTGTATTATCAAATAAATTTGGAAACAGTAGGAACTCAGACAACATTACTGACTGATACTACATTATCAGTCAATAGCATGAATGTAAATGAAGGTGGTTGATCTGCACCGTTACAACAATTCAGACGAGGAATCAGTCATCAGTCATGTTGCCTCTTTGCATGAGTTCTTTACCTACAAAAAGTGAATCTGATCATCACAGCACAAAGAACAAGGAAAGACTCTGTACTGAGCAAATTATTTTTCACCTGGGTCTCAAAATATCACGTTTGAATTAATGCAAAGTTGCATACAGAAAAAAATTGGATGATTCCCTGATCTCTGCACAAACTGCATACCACCTTTTGCTTCTTTGTTCTTTTCCATTTAGGGGTTTATTTTGTAACCTTTACAATGCCTTAATTGAGAAAAAAAACCTTGTGCATCCATATGTAATATCCTTTGTTGAGGCATTACTGTGCACACCGAGTCAAAATGAAAATGTGCGTTTCGCTATGAAATGTGAAAAATGTATTCTGTCTGATTACTGCCTCTCTTGCCAGTGGGACTTAGTGGAACTGTCAAACCGAGTGTGCTGGTGGGTAAATTCAGAGATGATTGATGTTGATGTAAATGTGACAGAAATAAAGGACGGCTTGTAAACAAAGCTAGTAGGTAGTTTAGGCTCCATGGTTTCGTTCCTATTGACATGAACCTCAACGTTTTGCAGCTTTGACAATGTTCATCACAGACTCCCTACTGTACTCTTTTACATTTGCATGTGAGTGGGAGGAAAACAGTTTAGCACAAACAATTACCAGTTGACCTTCACTCATAAACATCAACACCAAAAGAAGAAAATGTAAAAGTAAATGGAGTCACTGAAAAGCATCTGTAAAACTGGAAGGCTGTGGAAGTCTGCGATATAACCTGAGATCAATACTTAATGTTTAGTTTCACCTTCTCTTCTCCTGAACTAGAGCAAATTGCGACGTGGGAGCCAAACAGAATCTGGCGGATATTGGAGTCAAATATATGAGTGGTGGAGACAAGCAAAGCCACAACTCAACACAATTCACTTGTGTAGAAGAGACCGGTCAACCTGTGGTGCTGAAACACACACGAATCCTCATAACCCAAATAAAGCCGTCCCAAAAGCACATCACCTCGCCTCCACTCGGGTGCACTGAAACAGATACCGGCACTTAGAGCTGCAAAGGTCGTTTATTTTCCTCTTCGACAAAAGAGGTCACAGAGAAATATCTTAAAGTTTAAAGGAAAGACGCTGAGGAATCGCTGGAAAGGAGAGGAAAAGGAGCGTAAGAACAAGGTGCCTTCACCAGCCATTCACACATCACAGCAAAGTGAAATGACACAGCGATAAGATTGCACGGATGTTCTAAAACCATCTATCTCAGTATTCACAGGTAATTGTTGTGCAGTAAAGAAAATGTATAGCTCAGAGTTTACCCCTCATACACGTCTGTAACACACTCTTTGCCTAATGGTTATGTCCACAGCCTGATGCAGGAGAACTAGGTGTGTGTGTGTGTGTGTGTGTGTGTGCTTGCCCACGCTGTGCCTTGGCTGTCTATTGATCAAGCTCGGACTCCAGCTTAGTGCCCCCTCACTGGAAAGCTCAAGCGAGGAGTCGCACGCATGCATTCGTCTTCATCTGAGGAGCTGAGGAGGGAGACAGTATCAGTCAGTGTTTGCACATCAACATGCACCAGACTCTGATTTTCTGGCTCCTATTTTCAACGGTACACTACTACACCACTCTACTGTGTTCATGTCGCAGGGGTTTTACCTCTAAAATGGCTCTTAGTCACATCTATTTATCTAATGCCTCTGTAGTGTTTGTTGGCTTTTTTTTAAAGTGCAATGTTCCAAATGTGATTATGGCTTTTATAGCACCATTATCTGAGAATTGTAGCTCACAAATACTCTTTTCATTCCAAACAATGCCGTCAATTTTCAGGCAAGGCCAATCATTCTGTTTTGCAGCGGTTCTCTGATGGACCAATAACCAAAACTGCAACTGAGCAACGTTGAAAACAGAAACCCGCCACTGAGACTGAAGACGTCAATATTTGTATCCTGTGTCCCAATCAATAAAAAAAATAAATAGCATTTAAAGATGAGCAAACTTGGATTTATTCTATGATTTCTTGAAACTGTTGCTCCAGCACATTCCTCATAATCAATCAAAGAGTAACTAGGCCAAAAGAGCAATTTGGAGCAGTGCAGAGTTATGCCACTGCTGAGTCTGTAATAAGTTTGAGGATGATTGTATAAGGCAATATTGGACCTTGGGGTGCAGCTCCTGTCGGATTGCAATGTATCAAACATTAAATGAGATCCATAGCTTACAAATCTGTCAACAGGTTAACACGGTAAGAAGGTGAGATGGTAAAATATTAGCGTAAACTAAGAGTAAACGTTGCATGAATACATTTCAGGTCGATCAAGCGGTCCAGATGCTCAAAACAAGTCCTGATTTTACTGGATGGAAACAACAATTATTATATTCACACCCATTAATATCTATAAAATTGCACATTGTGTCACTGCAAACAACTACAAAAACTTTTATGGTTATGTAAGGAAAATATATTTTCCCTACCAGGGCAACAATAATCTGTGTGTGCTCTACATAATTGGCAACTGCTTCCTTTGCAAAAACTTTAAAGTGCATCACTATTGATTATGAGTAACACCAGATGCCAGAGTTGGATGAGCGATGAGCAGTAAGAGGATGATCCTGATGAATGTGACATGAGGGGGTTGTTTGTCTTTTAGCCAGGGAAATGTGTCAACAGTCCCAACTGTCAAAATCTATCAGACTCTGTCCAACACACTACATATTCATTAACACACACACCACACGTGACCGCTGCCATTCAAGATGCTGTTCAATTACATGATTGATTTTTACAACACAGGCATTGTTTCTAGTGCAAAATGTATTGATGAATGCCCTTTCTCATTAATGTAGCACACTCATTAACAGGGAGTCATTTTCCACACACAATAGCATAATTAATTATCTGAGGATGTATAAACAGTAACGCAAACAACACTTTTAAACTAGATTGATATCTAAGTTAAATCTGAGATCCCAGTTTGTTATTAGAGAGAAACCAATCACTTTGTTAGCAATGTTTGATGAAATCACAATAAAAAAGCACTTTTACTCATTTTCCAACCTCCCAGAAGCAAACTTTGGTGGTCACATTCAGCACATTTTCTCCTCATGCCTGCTGAAACGCCCACGGTCCCAGCAGAACCTTACTGCAGCTGCTGTGTTACTGCCTCTAAGATCTTCAGCACTTGGGCTATGTTTTGCCCCACTTACATGCCACAGCTTTGTGAATTCAATAAAGACCTCGCAATAAACCCTGCTTATGCTGCAGTGCATGGCCAAGCTTTCTGTGGGGCTGAATCAGAGTTCTTGGAATGGTACTCAGTGTCCCTGCAGGCAAACAAAGCTGTGAGGAGACTTTTCTTTGCTGGTTAACACCAGCAGAGGGGGGTGTGCTCCAGTCAGGTTTGGTTGTGAGCCTTACGGTCGAACTGGCTGGAGACTTTTCTTCCCAGCCACGCCCTGAAGCCACACCACTTACCTACTGACATGCAGTGGTAACAGATGAGCATACATTTGCTGCTGCAAATAATCATTACAGTCAGAATGTCACTACTGGTTATTAAGTCACAATCAGCTGAAAAGGACCAGAATGATCTAACATGCATGTAGCATGTTTTTGAGCTTCATACGGTTGGCCGGGTGACACTGGTGTTAATTGAGTTACTGCAGCCTGTTGCCGTACAAAGGAAATACTGCACCTACATTAATCAACATATCCACTAAACAGAATAATAATAAATAATGTTACATTAACGATAACAAGCTCCAATAGCTCAGGCTTGATGATAGAGAAGAGCCAGCTTATCAGTTTGATATTCAAATTAGCCTCCACCAGCTCTGCCATACACTTTCCCAAGGGTTCTAAATGGAGGTTTTTACTGGTACGAGCTGTCACTTAGGAAACAAAACTGAAAAACAAACTGCCTCAGATGATCGGAGCGAAGAGTTTTTCCTCCTGTGCAGTACGGAGAGTTAATATTTTGGATTTAAAACAAGAAAGCAAAAGCAGGTTAAAGAAAGCTGCACTGCAGGGCCTTATGAAGCAGTCTGAGATGAATTATGCACATCCACTGGCTTTTGATATTATCCCACAGGGCCTTTTCTCCTTTCATTAAAGCGTTATTTTTCCAACTACGTTTCCCGTTTTAGACACAGTGACTGGGCAAAATTCTGTTGCTCATATGAGAGCAAGTTTAAATAGCTTATTTGTGTGTGTGTGTGTGTGTTTGTGTGTGTGTGTGTGTGTGTGTCTTTGTGTGTGTGTCCTGAGGCGGTTGGTTATTTCCTGGGTGGAGGCTGTAATCTGTTACTCTGGCTCCATATTGGCACAGGCAAAGTGTCTGTGCGACGCTTCGGTAGTTCCGCCATCAATATAATCAGAGAAAAGCGAGTCCGCAGCCTAATTGAGCACTTGTACCCAAAGCATAAACTATATATCCACTGCTTGTGTCACTTCTCAGATCACAGCTGAGGATGTGTTTGGGCTGGAAAGCTCTGGCAAAAGGACAAAAAAAAAAAGAGGAAGTTGGAGCTTTTTGAACTTGTGTCTTTGATGGCTTTATTGGCTCACGCTGTCAAAGAACAAACAGCCCCTGCACAGTTTGGAGGAACCTGCTCCTCTTACATTGATTCCTCACAGGGCCTCACCTCAGCCTAACCCCACTACACACAAGCAGCACTGTAATTTAGCCTGAATGCAACCACACTGGAAACTAATGTTACCTTTCTGAAAAAAAAAAGAGAAAAAAAGCCTGAAAGTATTTTTTTCCAACACAAACACAGACTTTGATCTTGATTTTTAGAGTTTGACTCTGAACATTTATTGCTTTCTTTCTTTTTACACTCATTGTGGCTGATTTTGGTTGAAACTCCGTGCAGGTTTGTGCTGTCTGTCTCTGCTGCTCTCCCCGCGCAGGAGCACATTGAACACACCACAGGACGGTGTTACAATCGCATGCAGCGCGCCGTTTGGTAGCGAGACGTGGGGCTGTAATACCGGAGCTCATCTATATTACAGGAGTGTTTAATGAACTCGGACCGGGAGGAGAGACACACTCCTCCCGCTGCAGGACTCCGCACACTCCGCTTCGGCATCCAGTATCCAGGCGGTTGCTGGCCGTGCGAAAGAAAGGGGGAAGAAGGAAGCGAATCCACGGGTCCCGCGTCTTTATCAGCGGAACCATCGCCCCGAAGACAAAGACAGGCTGCGGGAGATGAAGATGAAGATGAAGATGTGCTCCTACGGTGGGAGAGTCCGGGTTTAAGACGCAAAGACTCCGTCACTCTGTCTGCGCTCCACCTCGGGAGACTTTCCAGCGATGCGCCAAAATGTGAGACTTAACGCGTGTGTGAGGTTTGTCGTCATCTTTCCCCGGGAGCGTTAAGGCGCGCCACGACGAGTCAGGTTTCGCACTCCAGCCCGTTGCAGCGTCCTCACGAGCAAGGCAGCGACAAAACTTAAAAGGGAGGCGCAGGGTTTCGCACTTTGATGCGTTCACGTCGATCGGTATTTAAACTTGCATCATTTCCCCTCCAAGAAGAAGAAGAAGAAGAAGAGGAGGCGGACGGAGGGACGGAGAGACAGACGCGCTTTCCGTGGTGCTGAAATATAAAGAGGAGCGATCAACTAGTGAGGAAGAACAAAACGCACTTCCACTTCCACTTTCTCTGCTCGCAGCTTTACAGGGTTTATGGTGTATTGGAGACTCAGCGAGGTAAGTGCATATTGTTTTCCTACCTCTTTAAGCCGGTAAAGAAAGTACCACTGCAAGCCCGCAGCGCTACACATCTGTTTCTATTCTCCAGCTGAGTTGTTGTACTTTGCTCATCATCCAGCTGTTCCCTCCTTCACGTTCTGTTCAAAGCAGTTACCATCATGTTTTCAGTTTATTTCCGCTTTGGATAAAGTTTGGAAATTCATGCGGTGCTTCTGTTTTCCTTCTAAGTCATTTTGCTACTACATTAGACTTTGCCTGCACAACGTTTTGTCATTGCAGTTTGCTGGTTTTGCCTTGAAATTGATGTTTGAATCCACTTTCGCACTTTATTTCAAGATACCACAAAGTCGAGTTATTGATGTATGATTATTGTATAGATTGCATGGACCCAAAGTGTGTCTGTTTGTGTATGTGTGTGTCTCTCTGAGGGTGTTTGTTTATGCACAGTTATCAGTGTTTGTGTTGCAGCATTGACTGGGTCAACTACAGGTCTGTTTCGAGTCTTTCCCTGCGCTGCCTGCTTGTGCCTCATAAGTTCGTCCATACATCATCAGCTCTTGTTTTATTTATGTTCTCCACTTGTTGTTTTTGGCCTGGAATCAATGTATGCGAACGTCCCTGAACAAACTCTTTGTAATTGATGAAAGAGGGTCAGCGATCCATTTTGCAGCGGTTAATGATTTCTTTTTAACACGGCAAACCTGTGGCTGAGAGCAGGAGCAACTCAAGGGGATCAGCGTGTATTGGGTGTGTTTGTGTGCACTGAGGTCCCGTCGCTTTGGTCCCTTTCCCACTATTCCATAAAAAACAGCCCACAACTGGCCTCAGGCAGGTCGTTTTGGTTACAGCGGGAACGAATTTGCTCCAGCAGTTTCAGCTCTTCAGTGAGTCAAAGCTCTATACTGTAAATGCTGCCAGTGTTTCATTGTCACTCTCCATCAGGGTGAGTTCTGCGTTATGCACTGGTGGTCACTGCCAACATGCAAACACACCTCTGGCTCGTTTAAGACTGTTGTTAATGTTAAGTGCAGTGGACTTACTTGCTTTAATCAATTACCCTGTGAAACTCAGCAGCAGTCTGGGTCTTCAAAGCAGAATCTGGCTCCTTTGAGGTAGGAACTTGTGGCTGACTGACTTAGTTTCAAGGGCATTTGTATGTCAGACATTTGCAATGAATTTGGATTTGGAATTCTCAGTGAATTCCCATTTCAGAGGGGCTATCTGGAGGCTTGTGGAAGATTTTGGCACAGAGATTAAAAAGCTGTAATTGGCGAGTTTACACATTGGTGGCTCCAAATGGCAGTGAGAGGTAACACCATTAATCTATATTCAACACTGTCATGCTTACCAACCCACTTGTGAAACTTCATTACCAAAGGATTCCAATGACGCAGGAGCCCAGAGGTTTTTAGGAGACTTGAATTTTGTGGACGAAGGTCACGGCATTGTTTGAAAGTTGGAATTTTGACGGGAGGTTTTCATTGAACACACTTAAAGAGGAGAGCAGATGTAAACAAACCTTTAAATGCACGATCAGTATATTCAATTGTGTATTAAAAAGCCGTGTCACCCTGTGTTTGGACCATCAGTAGTAGGGCAGGCATTATGGTTTACATTCAGATCACTCGTTGTGTCTTTAATATTGGCAAAGTGCTGCTTTGGTCCAGATTGGATGCCATTTCTAATTTTCTCCAGTACCCGGCGTATCGTCATGTGGAGATTGGCCTGGCGGTGCCACGCAGAGCTGAGATCTTAAACAGAGCTGTAATCGCTAGTAAGGTTGCTTGGTTGCTTTAATCAATTACCATGCCGCCCCGCTTGCCGAGAGTCCCGGCGCAGGTGTCATCAAAGCAGAATGGGGCTCCTTTGAGGTGGGAAATGTGAGACTCAGTGATTTCGCTCAGCTGGGTCACTGGACACAGCAGAGCTTTGACGCGTACAAATTGTGCTTGAAGATGCCGCGTTCATCCTGGAAGGCTCAGCGGCTGGCAGGGGACCAGCCGAGCGGGGACATTGCGCTCCAGATGGCCCAGAGAGGCCAGAGGAAGAGAGCTGTCCAAGCCCAGCTGGGAGTAAGGGAAGCTGGACGCTCGGTAGTGTGTGTGTGTGTGTGTTTGTGTGTGATTGTGTGAGGAAGATGGGGTGAGAAAGTGAATTAAAGACAGAGAGACAAAGAGAGAGTGAGGTATGTATGTGTTTGTGTGTATGAGAGAGAGAGAGAGAGAGGGAGTGAATGAGTGTGTATGTGGAGCAGGAGAGAAAATGAAAGCAAAGGACAAGAGGTGTGTGTGTGTGTGTGTGTGTGTGTGTGTGTGTGTGTGTGTGTGTAAGGAGTGAAAGGGAAAGTGTGGGAGGTTGTAGAAATAAAAGAGAAGATGAAGGAGCAACATGTCAGTGAGCTAGTGTGCGCATGTGTGTGCAGGCGCACGCGTGTGTGTGTGTGTGTGTGATTGCATTGAAGGAGTGACAGGGAATCAGGAAGGGTTGGAAACACAGAAAATGAAAGAGAAAAAGAAACAGGCGCTTGTGTGTATTTGTGTGTGGGCGGGAGAGAAAATGAAACTGGAGAAGCAGGCTGTGTGTATGTGTGTGTGTGTGCATGTTAGAGTGAGAGCGCTATTGTAAGAGAAAGAGCAGGAGGTATGGGAGACAAAAAGAAAAGGGTTGTGTGTGTGTGTGTGAAAGTGATTGTGTGGTGCTGAGAGGCAGCTGAAATGAAAAACAGAAAGATCAAGTCATTTTGGGGCTGTTTGGAGATGCTATCACTGTGTGTGTGTGTGTACGTGTGTGTGTGTGTGTTCTTATGATATTGAGCCTGTTGCATGGTAAGCATGGCAGAACTTGTGCTACATGAACCCACTTTGATCAAACTTTGTGCTCTCAAGTGTCCTGCTGGTTTCAGGCACTATATCACCTATTGAGTCATTTTGACCTCTGTGATCCACTTGATCTGCAGGCTTGTACACGAGCCATGTGATGTAACTGATGGTTGTGTGTGTGTGTGTGTGTTTGTGTTTGTGTGTGTGTGTGTGTGTGTGTGTGTGTGTGTGTGTGTGTGTGTGTGTGTGTGTGTCTGTGTGTGTGTGTCATAGCTTAAGTTCCATGACGTCACGCCGCGTTAGGGGAGCTCAGACTCCAACGATCCCCTGTCGCACGTGGGTAGAATAGGCTGAGGCATCGTTCGCCTTCACAAAGCGCCAAAACGTCACCTGAGAACGAGTGTAGGACACATGACGACAAACACACGGCGACTTCAGAGAGATGCTCAGAGATAAGGTCGCCCTCATTGTTTCATCTGAGAGCCAGAGAGCACGGAGCGAGGGAGGGAGAGAGAGAAAGAGAGAGAGAGCGAGAGAGAGAGAGAGAGAGAGAGAGAGAGAGAGAGAGAGAGAGAGAGAGAGAGAGGAGGTGCTCTTTCTGCCACATCTACACACTGACAGAATGCAGCATGATCTGTACTTTGATCACCATGAATTATTCCTATCCCAGGCTATAAATATGCTCCGTCTTCAGCTTCTCTCCTTAAACTGGGAATCTGTGTTCACCTCTGAGTTCATCTCTGCAAAGTGTGACTGCAGGACCATCAGCTCGGCCTCTTTCTCACATCGAGACTGAACCAAAAACAAAACAATACAAACGGCACTGACACAAATATGACGTCACAAAAAATACTTATTAACATCGTTATCTTAGTAGTTCTGGTATATTAAGTATTTTTCTAATATTTTAAAGTTATATTAGATATTTTAAAGTTATATTTCTTTACATTGTTCTGAATGCTGTAGTTACTTTGGAGCGTATCATTTCTTTCTTTTTTTTCCTTTTCTTTCTTTCTTTCTTTCTTTCTTTCTTTCTTTCTTTCTTTCTTTCTTTCTTTCTTTCCTCTCCTTCTCCCTTCCTTCTGTCACTTTTTGCATTTCCCACTTAATCCTTAATCTCCTATTTTATGTTCTATATGGGGCTTTTAAAAAAAGAAGTACGGCTCCATTGCAGATTTGCTCCTTTTATTTGAGTGAAGGATTTAAGTTCTGCTTCCGTCGCTGCTTTTCAGATCTAACGTATTGCCTCCGTTCCATTTTTGACTTTTATGTTTCACTGCTTTGATGAAATTACGATACAAAACCTGGCAGTGGATACATAATTCACTGGAATGCCACCAAACTGGACACGCCAGCTGAGGAATGATTGATTTTTGTGTTAATACATCATTTATGATTCACAGAGCTGACTAGAAGCGCTTGACTAGCATAATCAAAAGGCCTCTGATGTGTCGGGAACAAACCACAGCAGAATTCTTATGAGAACACAGATGCAATGACAAAGAACGTTTGGAACAACTAATAGAGACTGAATCCACCTCTGCAAACACATGTGAGAGTTTGGCTCATTTGAATACAAAACAAAATACAATCCAGTACAAAATGCCCCATCCTCTCCATGACACTTTCACCTCGTCTGCAAGCCTCAACCACAACCCATCACCTCTAATGGGACCAAAAGGTCAGCCCTTAATTATTCAACTGGGATGTCAAACAATGCTTGCCGGCTGTTATTTAGGGTGAGGGAGACCCATTGAATAATTCAGGGGCAAGATTCTCTTTCCTCCCTAAGTAGCCGGCTGCTTTAGATGTTTCTGAGAGCTTTATCTCTTCGCAGTAGCCCTCTGTCTTTCTTGGCCTGACCTTGGCTGTCACCGCAGCTGCAACACGGGTGGCACAGAAGGTGACAGGGACTTGTGTTCCTCGCTATCTGCAGGCCTCCTCCTCCTCCGCACAGGCGGCACAAGTGGGCAGGACTACAGGAAGCTGGCTGCTTCTAGTTCACTTCTCACAGTGTCTGTTTACAATACACCATGAGCCATGCTGTGCTGGGGGGAAGCCAGTGGATTACGCTCATACAATGAGCCACTCAGCTTTTCACTGGAGGTATGATTCTGTTTTGGTATGGTAGCCATGTCAATTGCTCTTAAGCGGCTTTCTTAAGATATAAGTGGTGTTTATTGCGACTGAAGAGGCAAACGCAGATATTAATGCTATTAAAGTGCATCAGACTGAAGAATGCTATAATATGAGTCACTTCCACGGAGGGATTAGCAGGAGGCGTGAGGGAGGATTGTGACTAGTGAGAGTGAAAATGTTCATTCTGTTATGCGAAAGGCAGGGAGGGAGATGGAAATGAGAGGGATGGAGAGAGAGGAGGAGGAGAGAGAGAGAGAGAGTGAGAGAGAGAGAAAGAGAGAGAGAGAGTCATGCCAAGTCTGTCCGCTCTGGACATACAGAGATACGCGACAATCAGCCGGCAGACTACAGGCAAGACAGAGGAAATCAAATGAGCCTCATGTTTGTCATTGTAAATGTGATCAATAGAATCTCCCTGTCTTCCTCTGTGGCTACTGTGTTACTGCTCTCTATACTGTAGTACTCCATGGAGGTAATCTAATATTCATAATAGCAGCAATGGAAAAGAGAGCATCAGAACCACTTAATGTTCTGCTATTATAGGTCAACTATAATAATCAATAGGCGTGTAATGTGGTGAGTTATGGCTGCATTAATGTCATTTTTTAAAGCATCTTGCATTACAATGAGCATCCAGTTATGGGTTATTTTTTGAGAAGGGAAGAAAAGGAAACAAGAGACAAATGTCAGCTTTTTCTGCCCATTTGTCTCAATTTTTTTGTATACAACAGTTATCAAACCTATGGACAAAAAGGGAACTCACAAGAGAAACACTACGCTGCTGTCACACATTTTAAGCCTGATTTAACAATAAAGAAATATCCCTTTTTCTGTCGGCACAGATTTTGCATGGAATTGCACACAAATCATTTATATATATTTATATGTTGTACTTTTGCAATCTGTTAATCTCTTTCTTTTTTGAACCAATTTACTCTTCACCACAATTTAAAAAACAAACAGGAGTCAGTGTGTAAACCAGTGACCCCTACTGGGAGATTGAGCAGCCTGAAAGTGCCACTTCCTGTCCAGACAGGATGTTACATAGAGAATAAGCATGTGTGCAGACAATGTGACACTGGTAGAGTTTATCCATTGACCTCATTTCTCTCTCAGTTTGATGGATGCGATGTCTGTAAGTACTGATGTTCACTCAGATGTGTGAATGTTGATTGTGATTGTTGCTATTATGAGTAGTCTTTTTTTATACCAATGTTGCAAACTTTTACTGATACTTATACTTTCCTCACTGCCAGTTGATGCAGTTTACATTAATGAAATTATCCACCCAAGCGTCTTACACCATATCTGAAGTGAGGAAGTTTCAAATTAAGAGATGACTTGTTCCTGCCAGCTGAGTTCAGGATCCAGGCTGATGAATTGGTAAATGAAAACAGAATGCTACCTGGGGACATTGGTGCCATGGGGTCGGCTTGCGATGTCACTTTTTCCTTGAGAGATATTGCCCTTACTGCTGCTATTTTGCTATTTGTTTTTATTGAAGCAAACTTTTTACATGACATTGCGCTTACAATTATAGGATATTTTGGAGATAATTTTTTTTTACAGAAAGAGGGGAAAAAGGAGAGACAGAGATAGAGAGAAAGAAGGAAGGTTGTATTATTATTACTATTGTTGTTGTTAAACTTTATACGTAACGTATACGTATCACATGATAGGCTGTGTTAAAGAGAAGGAGAGAAACAAAAAAGAGAGGATATCGCACCCAGAGACCCAACCCAACCTGGCAGTCACACAGCCCCGCATCCACACAACCCCGTCCTGGCCCACCTGGTATGTAAAATAAAAATAAAAAATAAAATGGAACTGTTCGGTGTTCTGGTAATCAGTCACTGTTCTGGTATAGCCTGTAGATCTGTGAAGTAAGAGAGAAACGGTTGCCATCTCTGATAGAACTTATCAGTGTGGCCCCTCGAAGTGTACTTGATTTTCTCCAGTTTAGGAAAATACATTGTAAGCTTCAGCAATTGCGAAATAGAGGGAGGGGTAGGGGATTTCCAATGCAGGAGCAGGCGGCGTCTAGCAAGCAAAGAAGGTTCAAATTAAGAGATGACTTGTTCCTGGTGAATTGGTAAATGAAAACAGAATGTTATCTGGGGACATTGGTGCCATGGCGTCGGTTTGCGATGTCACTATTTCTTCGAGAGCTACTGCCCTTCCTGCTGCTATTTGATGTACAGAGTGCAGAGCTGTGACAATACTCGTTAATCTTTGGAAGTGAAATAAACGTGAGAAGAGAGGATTGGCCCTTTCTTCCAGGCTGATAATGTGCCTGGCTCATAGGCTGAGGCAGGGACAGGTATTCTTCCCAACCCATAAACTGCACATGACAGGGTCTCGCACCGCACGGCTCTTAAAAATTCTTTTAAACGCTTGAGATGCACATGTAGGTGCCAAAGTGTTAATCAATTATAGGCCACAGTGTTATGGCCCAAGTAAATTACACTAATTAATTTTGCTCAGTCAGTAAAGACTTGGCAACGCATTCAAGTGTTTTGGGGCATTGATAGTTTGTTTTGTGCAGTAGCTTGGCTCAATTCAGATAAAAGTTCCGTCATACAGCTTCAGCTTATTTTAGTTTATTTTGAAGCAGATATTGTACGTGACATTGTGCATACAGGTGTAGGGTATTTTGGAGATCATTTTGTATATAGAAAGAGGGGGAAGAGGAGAGAGGAGAGACGGATAGAGAGAAGGGAGGAAGGTTGTGATATCCCTACTATTGTTGTTGAACTTTATACATAGACCCTGAGGTAGAGTACAAGTGGGCTGGAGTTGCAATGATGTCATAGGGTACATACAGAACTTACAGGATGATGTCAAACAGCAATGTAGGCTAGTACAAATCGTATCATAGGTTGTGAGAGAGAGAGAGAGAGAGAGAGAGAGAGAGAGAGAGAGAGAGAGATAGGGGAAAAACAAACAGGAAAGGAAAGAACCAGAGAGATGCCACCCCGAAACCCCACCCAA
This sequence comes from Genypterus blacodes, assembly GCF_046128005.1. Classification (NCBI taxonomy): domain Eukaryota; kingdom Metazoa; phylum Chordata; class Actinopteri; order Ophidiiformes; family Ophidiidae; genus Genypterus; species Genypterus blacodes. Next base: position 12,202,440 of record NW_027466879.1, read on the forward strand.
CCCCACAGTCGTACAACCCAGCATTCACACACCCCGTCCTGGACTGCCTGAATGGCAAAATAAAATGATAAAATAATATAAAAAGTTCCCAAGCAGCCCGTCTCCCAAGCTATTTGTATGAGTATCGGACATGGTTTAAAGCTTTTTCTTCTTCTTCTTATTATCGTAATGCTCCTGTTTGCAACAAAAGGTCCCAATCTGAATTGGTGTATAGCTTCCTTTCTGTTCCAAGTGGCCATGTGGTGTGTAATCATGACCAGTGCACACACTCTTCAAGGTTCACGTGGTGGACTTTTGTGAACTGAACTCCATATTCTTTGTTTGGAATGCAGACCATACAGACTCTTGACAATTAAATTAGAAAACTGAAATCAGTCAAGAGCCATTATTCAGTCAGGAAAATGAGGACCTGGAATCATTTGCATATGGCTGATAAAAAAAATCCAAAAAAAAGGACATCTGTCAGTATTGTTTGAATATAATTGCATAACTGTGCGCATATGATGGAGCATAGTGGGACTCAAGCACCTTGATTACAGCATATGCTTAAGTCCCAGGTTCTCTATGCCTGCATATGGTTACACATCTGCAAAGAACTGGCGTTATGCAGCGGTCAGGTGTTAATCTTAAATCACAGACAACTTGAACATGGCAGAGGAGACGGCTTTGCTCTGCAGTCTGTTCTTGATGAGCTCTGTTAATGGGGTGCAATCGGGTGATGCCATCATGAGTGTTGAGTTCTGTAACTTTTTCCAAACATAACATCAGCTGTCTTGGGTTGAATTATGGCAATGCAGTTTTTTTTGTGTCTGATCCACTACTCTGCTATCATTTACACTGAAGCTCTGAGGCGCCCAAACTGATGATATACATGAGGTGTTGTTTCTCATTTGTATTCGTCATCATGATGCCTCCAGCTAAATGGGCCGGGCTGAGCCATCACGGTATATGTTACAGTCAGCAACGCCACAACGTCTCGTGAGTGGAATTTTCATTTTGAGATGATGCTCTGCACACTGTGAAGATTATTGAGTATGCTGTGAAAATGGAAGCGAGCGAGCGTGCGTGCGTGCGTGCGTGCGCGCGCGCGCGCGAGCGAGCGAGCGAGCGAGCGAGCACACAGTTGCTTGAAAAAACTTGTAGTGAGGGCTATCTGTGTGTGTGTGTGTGTGTGTGCGCGCGCACACACACACACACACACACACACACACACACACACACACACACACACACACACACACACACACACACACACACACACACACAGATAGCCCTCACTACAAGTTTTTTCAAGCATCCAGGAATAATTGGGAATAAATTAAATACAAGCTGTGAATTTGGTAGCACGTGCGCTGTATTCATAGATAAGTGTGTGTTTGTGTGCGATGGAGGGAGTGAGGACCTATATTGTGTACCTGCCTTCACGCACACTTGTTGAAAATAAGCTGATTTATCTGCTCTTGTGTCACGTTATTCTTAAGGGGGATTAAACACAGAAATTTGAAGTGATTGATTATTTTTGTTTGCGCTTTGCAGTGTGTGTGAAGGCCTCTGCCAGCTTTTCAAACAAATGTAGTTTGTCACAGCCGATGCGAGTAATGCAGCAGGAGAGATTTTACCTGGCCAGTGTAAATGTTAAGGGCGAGTGACATCACATAATTTGCATATTACAACGAAACAACAACAACAACAAACAAACCCACGAACAAAAATAATACACAGTACATAGGATAATGTATGTATTTATCTGAGCTACTATATCCTGCTGAACATAATGACATTTCATTATTCAGTAGTCATCAAAAGATTTTAAGGTTAATTAGAGGTAAATTTGAACATCTCTGTTTGTAATTCAACTTTAAAGTGGTAATCATTCAATCTCATAATTAGGTCAATACAAGCATGGTTGCTTGATTGTTATTTAATGGTTATTGTTAACGGATCAATTTTTTTCTCTTCCACCGCTATAATTAAAGCCCTCCCAATGAAAGAAATGAATCCCACTTTTGTTATCTGCTTCTCCATATGATTAAATAAGAACTACAAGCAGAGGGTCGTTCATTCATTCATTAGCGTTTCATTTACCACATTTAATTACTGACAATCTCTGCCCTCTGTGACCTGGCAGGAGCTCTGGTATGACTAATGAGCGCACTTACCTGGTTTCCTTATTTGAGGAATGTCATCATCGTCCTCCACCTTGCCCACAGGCAAACTATATATTTATATATATATATATATATTTTGATATAAATAAGGAACATGAAAGGTTCTCTGTGTAGATGAGTGTGTATTGATCAGGGAAGTTGTTTTCAGGCATTTCTGAAAGCTCTTGTGATGATTCCAGCTGGTCGCCTCACTTCAGTTGTACACTTTGATCTTGTAAAAGCCCAGATGTAGCTGCCGTGGATCCTGTTTTATTGGATATTGAAAATAAAAAAAAGGAAAGGAAGAAAGGGGAGAAGAATAAATATATTTTATTATTAATATATTTGCTTTTGTAACGTTACACCTGTCTGATAATGACATGACGGCTCAGTGGTTTGCTCATTCAGGCACATTTAGGTTATGAGGATTAAAAACTCTAATTTACACAAAGGTGTGAGAATAAGTGTGTATTAATCCTTGTGAAAGACCAGCTAACCTGCCTCTCCTCCAATGAACACTTAGAAATTTAGCAGGCACCACTCATTTCACTTTTATGTGAGCCTATGTCCTCGCTTTCAGTAACATGACATGACGATTGAGTGAGCAAGCGTATATAGGTGTGCCTTTGATACTGCTGAATAAGATTCTAGAAAGAATGGCCTGCAGGAAAATGCATAATGGATGTACTAGGGGAAAAAAGGAGCATGAAGGGGAGCTATCATGGCAATCAATGTACCTCCATGCCAAAAACACCTGCAATCACCTCAAATGTGTGAAAACTGTGACGGTGACCTGGCGCGCTCCCCTCAGGATACCAACCAGCAGGTGACGGCGGCTCCACCAAAGTCCGGCATGTTAGAATGCAGTGTGCTCTTCCCGTATCATATCAGCTCAGCACCTACCGATGGACACCGCTGCGCATTAGAACACAACTGAAAATATTACATTGATTCCCCAGGTTCTATTTTCTATCCTTGATAAAAGTACACATGTTCTTCTGTTTGATGTGCCGCAGAAACTCATCATCGCACCATCTGGTGTGTTGCCTTGGAGCAAAAATGGATGATTCATCAAAATTTCAAGGTTGAAGAAGAAAGAACCTGCAGGAATAAACCCTCCGATTAATGCCCAAGCTTTGTCAGGGTTTTAATGAACAGAAAACATACACAGTTACAGTGACGAAGCAAAACTAATTGTAAGTCACACTGTACACAGAGCAGCACTAGCAAGCTGACTTCACACGTTCTGTCAGTTCCTAAAGTGATACTGCATCCACAATCTGTCTTTTGAGTACTAATCACTCCCCATGTACGCCTCAATTCATTCCAGTTACAAGTTCTCATAGCATTAAAGTATTAAAACTTCCAATAAAAAATGCTGCATAATCCTCCTCCACATTGTCCATCTGTTTGGCCGTCATATTCCAGACAGTCATCACTTCATCACTGCGTCACTGACAGAGCCACAAAATGTAGCCTGCTTAGAAAAGGTAAAAGGACATGCAGAACATAAAGATGTACTGTGGAGAAGCTGATTATTCTGCCAGTTTGAAGATGCTGAGTGAAGTATCATGTTAAAGATTAGTCTTGATTGTGTGTGAGGCACGTTTCTGGTCCTCCATTAAACACCACATTATATGTCTTCCATGTCTCCCTCCTCTACCTTCAGGTGTGTTTAGCCAATCAGGATTTTGAAGGCACCAACTCCTGATCTAGCTGGAGAATTTGCATGGCTGCAGTACTACAGCAGCTCCAGGCTTGAAAGTCACTGCTGTAAATCAAGCAAAACTGGAATGCAATGTGTTTGGCTTTTAAAAGAGTAGAATTCCACAACACGTCCACCACGCTGCTAAAAATAACAGATTCTTCCCACTGTTGTCAAAGGACCTTTTGTTCTTTGACAACTGTAGGCAGATTTTGTTGCAGTAGCTGAATTCTTCCTGTCTTCAAAATGAACTCATTTCTGCAGATGTGTTATGCAGGGATCCCACATTTGCTTTTATGTTAATTCCTCTAGCTGGATGATTTAATTCTTTCTGTTTTGTTATGACACACTGAGCATGTACAGTTTAATACATTAAACAGTGGGATATTATTCCCTCTACTCAAGTACCTTGCATTCAAATTTAATGAAAGGGTGCTATCAATATTTAAGATGAAGTATTCAAGCATTAGCGTCTGACTGCACACTTGGTGTTGATGCCCGTAAAAAAAAACACTAAGTAAACTTACTATTCTGCTTAATACACATATACATCGAGTTATGAATCATTAAAAATGCACCACATTAGGACTTGATTCTTGTGATTCACTTGCTTATTTGATATCATGTCCATTGTGAATGTTTAAGTGAGGTTAACAGTATGTGGTGTAAATGTAGCTGACAACCTTAATTCCTTATACAGTCCCAGCTTCCAGTTTTATATTTAGTTTATTTCCACAAGTAGAATACATGCCTATATTAATTTATATTGAAGTTAGGTATGATTTCTTAATGATTATCTAAGCTGAACATATGGTATCTACTATCTAACAATATGGGCACTGTTTGCAAACACCATAGAAGTGAATCAGACTTAAATCTATTATTCAATTCTTGATTTTCTGCTTGCTAAACTGATGCAAACATATGAGGGGAGGAAGGTCAGAAGTACATTAGTTTTCACATGTTAATCATGCTTTTAGAAGTCACAAAATACCTCATTAGTCTCAAGAAGATGCTGCTATACATGTCTGGAGTGTACAGCCCTATGCTCCGTATGCACTGGGGAAGTTTTCAGGAATGGCACATTGACCGGCTCATTATGGAGCCAGCTCACACACACACACACACACACACACACACACACACACACACACACACACACACACACACACACACACACACACACACACACACACACACACACACACACACACACACACACACGGTAGTTATGTGGGATTCTGTTGTCCCAAGCTCCTGACCTTGTATGCAGTGTCCCCAGCATTATCAAGTATGTGTAATATTTTCCTCTGCATTCCAGTGGCGTGAGCTGTCCAACAAGCACATGCACTCTGGTCAATGTCAAGAAGGAAATTGTGGTCTGTTATTGTGAGACATTGTCTAGCAAAATATTGCCTAGTGTGTGTGTAACATAATAGCGCCTTGTGTGTTGTGCATCTGAACAACCTTTAAAATTCTTTGGGAATTTTCCTCATCCACCCAGAAAGCACTGGGCTTCTGCTGTTGTGGGTCTGTAAAGCCCTTTGAGACATTGGATATGTGATATTGGGCAATACAAATACATTTCATTGAATTGGATTTGATCACACAGAGCAGGGTCCCTGCAGGAGGAGGTTTTAAAGAAGTGTGGTCTCATATTGGTGTTGAAAAGTAGTTCCTTCTCCCATCCATTAGAAATGCCAGAGATTTCAGTTGCGGTGCACATTTTAGATGAAAAGTAGTTCAGCTTCCATATTCATTCATTAGTAAGGCAAGTAAAAAATGAAACTGCTAATGGAGTATTCATGTGAATGAAATGAAAAGCACCGTATGGAAATGCCAGACCCCTGAACTCATGTTTGGGGGAAGTTCGGCTATGATTTTGGGAATATTGCTCATTGCAAACTCCGGACACACAGGCCACTGTAGAAGGATATGATACTATTGCCTTCGTCAAGCCGATAACGTTTTTGCTGACTTGAGTTATGTAATACAACACTGAGTTTCCCATATTCTGCCCCCTGGTGTGTGTGATTGGGTTGTTGCAAAATATAAGAAACACCTGAATCAGCACGTTTCTGACACAATGGCAATAAAAACTAGTAAAGTCTCCCCAGTGTATAATCTCTTCATAAATGCATTGATGCGATTGTTGTCGATGGTTTTTAAATATCTTACCAGGTGATTCATATTTCATATCTTTATACGTCCATGACAGGAAGATGAGCATGTGTGCTCTTTTTCTGGACAGCCTCATCACTAATTCAGTTGTGCACGTTCGCACTGAGGAGCTGGCCAGCCACAGCCACTGCTTACCACTGAACACTTACTGAGCCCTTAGAGAGCAGCACTCATTACTTTTCTCAGCTGAATCACACATACAGACCAGCACCACCATCCACCAAATCGTATGTTTTCCCCCCCCGTAAATATGCTTTATTCTCTTTCCTATGTGCTTGTTTTTTTGCTGCAAAACTGGGAAAAACCATCGCATGAATTTGCATGTTAAACATCTCTTACTTAACTGCTGAGAGTGATATTTACCTGTGAGAATTTAGGTCATATCCACTTAAGCTGCGTTTTCTTGACTCCTGTAATTCTGTAACATCTATATTTGGCTTGCATTGCACATAGGCTACAACAAAAGGATCCGTGTCAGATTGAAAAGTTGTTGTTATGGCACAGTTTATGAAATACACAAATTTGTTTCTTTAGAGTTGTGCTTTTCACAGAGCAAATCAGAGTGCAGGGACAGCTAATGAATAAGCCCTCAGTGTGTTGTTTATGTACACGGCTAGTTGCTATGCTTGTTGCCAGGACAGAACATGGGGTGGTGAACATGGACACCGCCGGCCCTCTGGCAGGGAAAAACATCTCGGCGAGGATTAAGTGTGCAGTGACGTGCAGATGGCGGTTTATTTCAGTTTCATCACCAGCAAAAGTTCTGCAAAATGCTCAGAAAAGACTTTAGAAAGAAATTGCTTCCTACGGTGGCACAGAGTGGAATGAAAAGAAGCAATGAGGTGTTCACGGGTCGGCGTTTCATTGTTTTGTGTAACATTTGTGAAGGTTAGAAGAGAGAGAAGAAATTGTTTTATAAAAAAATGTTGGTCATCACTCTTTGAATTGAAAGTGAGAGAACAGACACACAGACACAGACACAGCATGCTCCGGTGAAAACCTAGTCCATAATCCAACATATGATCTGTGTGTTTTCATTAGCTTGTGCTGAAACAGTCTTACATCTGGGAAACACAATGTGCTACAACATAGGCACTATACCTTGGAATGGTTCAGATCATAGCACTTTATATTTATAACTGCAACACCTGACAAAGAGCAGCGGTTTCCTGTGAAGTCTGTCACTTTTGTAATCACATCTCCCACTTTAATATCTTTTTTTTGTTTTTCCCCACCCGAACCTGCACAGGAAATTCTCTCCTGTTTATTGAAAAACTTTGATCCTTTGCTCATCTCGTTTCATAAAAGTGTCTCCATAATTTATGATGCAGTGTTATTGTGAAGGAATAATAAAATGCTTTTTTGACCTCTCTGTGGTGAGGGAACAAAGACAAATAGATTTCCTTAAAGCGATTTGCACATTTTTACATACATGGGCACACAGGATCTGACACCAGCTATAAATGTACAGATGAAATGCTTCTGTTACCACTACATGCCATGATTTTGGTTGGATTAGATTAATTACAGATTGTAGTTTTATTCAAAAACATTGAAGGTGGGTCTGGCTTTGAGCAGCGTATTATTATTCTCTTAATACTTAACATTTACATATTATGGCTGAATTCTCCGATCCTTATATTAGTGTCAATCCCTAATATGAGGTAGATGTGATTCATTTCCATTCCCAAAATACATAATTCTTCATTGACAGATTCTATATTTAACACTGTCAGGATTGCAATTAAGGGGCAAAGTCGGTCTTGTAAAGTCCAATAACGTGTACTAATCCTGTCATATGCACTAAAATATGGGTCCACTCTACAAAAGTACAACCAGGTTGATTTATCCACTGCTCTTTACAGTGAGGACATGAATATGCATTTATCAAGCCCAACGTAATCCCATGTGGCTTTGAGTTCTTAATGTCAACTAGTTTCCTCATTCATAACCTGATCTGTAGATGGGAAATAATTCTCTTATAACTGGAGCCAATGTTCAGAGATTTTAATTAGTGGGCTGCACTTGGCTTTAGTTGGAGCTTGACCTTGAGCCATTTACTGGTTTGAAAAGTGCAATTGTGAAATAGATGAAGTATTCCTTGATTCGCCCAATTGTCATGAACGTTTCACGTGTCCATTTCGAGTCTTTTAACGACGCCTCATGGTATAATTAACCTCAAAGACATTTTGTGCCGAGTCATGTCTATAGTGAATGAGACGATAAGAGCATTTTACACTTGGGCAATGCATGCGTCTTAAACATTTACGCTTGGCTAAATGAATGCAACCCTGTGAGATGAAATCAGATTAATTCTTGCCTCGCTTCATTATTATCTGCTCCAGAGGAACACACTCTGTCCAGCTGTGCCCAGATATGGAGGGCGGTGTGATGTCACACAGTGTTGGCCTCGCTACCTTAACTCTCGAGGTTATTTACACTTTGGATGATCAGCTCAAAAAACTATTGGTTAACTGCACATATTTATATTCTAAGATCATAAAGGTTTAAGTGGATGCAGAATATTGGCTTGAATTTACTTCACCATTTAAGCAAAGCAGATAATCATATGGATGGCATTGAAATTTATTCTGAAATGTATACGAGACTGAGCGGCTGAGCCGTATTCAAGCTGTTATTTAAAGGTATCATTTAAAAAGAGAGGGACTAACATTTATATTCACACTGTGTTCATAACACTCATTATGTTCATCCCTATTCACTTCTGTTTTCTTTAGGTGTTTAAAGTTTAAATAAGAGGACATTAAATACTGAGCTAAGTACAATTTTAGTGCGCATAATAGAACTTTGATCTCTGTTTAGGCCTAAATACTGTTGGAAAAATCCACTTCAGTATCCATGTATGTGCATAATTAAAGGCAGTAGCATATTTAATTTTCAAACACAATGCTGGCACTCAATGGATCCTGAAACAACATGGGGAAGCATGTTTATATTTCACACAGAACTAAACTAAAGCACTACAATGGTTTTATCTGTTTAAACACAGGCTTTGGAAATCAAGGAATTCATACACAGTGTTTCCCAGCATCCCACCTCATACCTCATTGATTCCAGCTCACATTTGAGGTTCAAACCAGTGAGGATATGTACACTTGTAACTGTTTAGAGCCACGCACATCAGCTCCAATTGACAGGAAGTGATCATTTTAAGAGCCCAGACATCCTCTGATTTGATAACTGCACACAGCGCCTTGATGTTCGCCAAACCCGCTGGTCTGACATCCTTTGTATGCACGGATATCAAAGGGATGAGAGAGAACCTGCTTCTTGTTGTTGCTCAGGAGACAGTTTGGGTTTTAGATGCATTTAGATACATAGAATCTGAGAGGAGCAGATGGGGAAACTGTCCATTGTTGGGAAAGACTACATTGTTATTGTAAATGTACTGTAAGTGCTAATAAGCAGGCACAAATAGTTCAATATCCCAATGGAAACAAAGCTGCCTTCACATTGTTACATAATCCTCTCTATATCTTGTGTTTTGTACTACCAAGGAGCCATGTCTTGACATATTTATGACGGTTCAGTCATCCAGGCAGCTTTTTTAAATCAGAGTCATTGCAGCTTTGGCTTGGTGCCTCCTTGAGTCAAATGGGGGTGAAGTGAGGTTCAGTGATGTCATGTGAGATCATATGATCAGTCCAAATGCACATATGTCACAGAGTGTAGCGGCACAGTTGTGGTTGGTCTCACAAACTCCCACAACCTCCCTCCCTATGAGGGCCCAAGCAATTTTCTTAGCAGTAGTGAGGTTCACTCTTTAGCATGAACCATTCTCTCTCCACTGTGCCCACCTGCTTCTCCAACTGTTCCCACCTGCCACCTCATCGCCCTCAGCTCCAGTTTGGCAAAGCACCTTCATACCAAACAATGGAGAAATATTTCACTTCCTCCTTTACTGTTGGCCAGTGCAGCCCTGGCAGGCAGCACAGCTATGGACGCCAGGAAGGGTGATTCACAGTGTGTTTGCATTCCATTCCTAATTGGGTTTATCACACTAACTACTAATTTGTTTGACCGTGTGATAATTCCTGTAACCTAAATTCTTAATGGCCAAGATATTTCAAAATATTACATTTTGCTTAAAGCGTGAGTCTTAAATAAGTGCGCTGTGTATCCTTATGCTTGTGTCACAATGATACATCTTAAAATTAGCTGTGTTCACGATTAAATTATTCACTTTTGGTTTGTTTGTTTTGTCTCTGGATTCATTTTGGATCATCTGATGATGTCATAAATTGAGTGGATGCTTTTGACAGCCAAGATGAGAACATTTGTGAAGCCAAGATAAAATCATTCCAGCATTATTGCCATATGTGAGTCGACAGAATATGTATTAAGCCTCTTGACAGGAGAAATTAAAGCTTAATTAATGCAAAGACAATACAAACCAACCCAGAGCAGTAATCGTTAAAGTCGCTGGTGGAGTAAAGACAAAGATGTCCAAAGTGCTTAGAGTAGTACGGTTTGAGGTTTCTGGTGCTGCAATCTCTGTGTTTGACTCACTGTAACCTTCCTGTTGTGTTGACCTCATGTTGAAGGAAAGGGAAGTGGGAGCAAAGAGCAGAGAAGCAGGAGGCATCCGGGCTTCTTCTGCGGTCCAGTTTGAGGTTTCCCTAGTCTTTCCCCAAACTGTGTGTGATGATAACCAAGCTCCAGCAAACCATCAAAGCTAACAACGCTAGTAGCTGCTGCACACGGTGTAGTGCTCCAACCCATTTAATGAGGCCTGGCTGTCTAGAGAATTCAGTAATAGCCTACAACCCCTCACCCATTAACTGCTTTTATATCTTAAGTAGATTCTGTCAGTAGAGCTTCCTTGGAGCAAGAAAACACTTCCAAAACATTGACCAGGTGCCTAATAAAAAGGCAAGAGAATGAAACAGAAAATTGATTGATTCTCTTTCAGCTCTTTATTTAGCAGCATTTTCACTCCAACTGGCAAAAACAATCCTGAGCCATTAATAAAGAAAATGGAGACTTCCCCCCTACTGTGCTGTGGATACTTGGCATCCCTCCTCCCTGGCACATTCACTTATTAATTCACTGAACATCGTTTTGATTTCTTCCTTATCTCGTCTTTTCTTGTATGTCTTATGAGCCTAGTTGATGTTGTCACACCTTCGTGATTTGAATTTGAATTTCTTTTTCCTCTCTCTTCTCAGCATTGCATTTTATCATCATTTCATTCTGCATTTAAATAATATAAATTGTGTAAAGGTTGGTGGCAAAACAAAGTGTGGCTGTGATTGTGATAGAAGGCTGACAACATACACACACACAGTGTGATACTGCATATATTTACATCTCAAGCAACTTTTAGTTGGCTACAGCGTGTTTTTACGGACAGTCTAAAGAGCATAATGAATAACATTAATCTTGTAAACTGACTTTTCATTAGCACATGTAAAATGTAATTAAAAACGTTCCAGATTGAGATGTAATCCCGGGAGGAAAACATCAATGTATCATCCAAAACAACAGTAAACAACAAAGTGTGAAGTGTGTGTCAGTAACAGAGGAGACCACCCAAAAGTTCCTAGGTTTGATTCCTGCCCTCGCCAATTCGTGCCCAACTCCTCATCACCATTCTAGTGTTCCACTTCCTGCGTCCTTGTGTCAGGTAAAACGCTCAATTTTCACGTCATCAGTGCAAACGTCTTGGCAGCACACATTTTGCACATTTAAATTCTTACCACCGAACAAACCTGGAGGGTCGGTACGCTGTGATTACTGCACGGCTCTGCTGAGATGGACAACATGGTATAGTAACGTGTTTGACTGAAGCACTTTCCCTCCCCTTGTACTCCTCCACTTACCCTTTATTTGAACGGATTGGGGCGCGTCGCTTCATGGCTGGCAGGCAGCAGCTGGTTTCACACTCTCATAAATATGCAATGTAGCCTTTCTGCATTCACCACCTCCGTCCTTTTAGAGACAATAGGAAACTTTTTCCACTCCGAAACCAATCTGGCGAACCGATCACAGCAACTCTTCCTATTCATTCTTGGATAGGGAGGACAGTGGCCCCCCCGCCGTTCAGAGGAATGGGAATAATCCAATGAGTGCCTCTGCTGATAAAATTGTCCTCAGTCCAGTGATTTTAACGTTTTTTCTCTCCGAGTTGACTCCCCCTTCCCCAGGTTCATCGGACCGAGGCCTTTCTCTGAGCTATTCATCTGAGTCAGATTTGATAGCCACTGTGCGATATTATATTATCAAATTTGCTCAATTCTGGCCAAATGTATCCATCTGCCAGGAATTAATGCGAGTATACTGTGGAATACAAAATGTGATTGATTCACAATTCCTGCTCGGTTCCCATTCCTTGCGTTTTTATAGCATATATAATAGTGCATTTTTTCATTTTGAGCATATAGTGACAATATGTTTATACAGTGCATGCACAGAATTCATATTTCTTGCACTTATCTCTTCTGCATGCCTGTGGGGAAAGGAAAGGCTGTCAAGGTCCAGACTTAGCGAGCATCTTATTAAAACCTCCCCTGAAGATATACAGTATACCCAGAGGTCAGTTTATTAGGCACACCCATAGTATCTAAGACAATCCAGCACAGCAGCTCTGCAATACAGCCGACGCATGTGAGGATCTTGCTTGGGGATAATTTAACCTTGAAAACCAAGCCTGAGTGAGTTTTGATGGTTGAGAATAGAATAACTACTGTCTCTACCCAAAGCTGTAACAATTTGCAGTTTGTTGTTGTTTTTCTGGCAGAACAAACTGCTGCATTATAGTCCAAAACAAAAATCCCCACACACGTGCTAAATCAAAATTTGATTTAAGACTTGCAGCCTACACGGATAGGGATAGTGTTGCAGTTACACAGCAGTATGAATGAGCTAATTGGAGTGATGTTTGGTGAAATCAATTCTGCAAGTAGTCTACATACATTGATCGATCTCTGTTTAAGGACTGACAATCTAAAGTTCCAGTCAGGAGACCATCACTGAATACGTTTGAGGTGTTGTGTGCAAATGTTCAAAACGACTGTTTTGAGTCGGTAACATCTCGGCTTCAGAATCAGCCTGGAATCTACATCCTTTCTCATTCCTTCTGTGTGTCATCACTGAACAGAGTAATAAAAGCATAAATGGCCTAAAATCTTTAAAAGCATCACCTCAGCATTTACCCTGAAATGTTAGGGTGCTCGCCTGCGGAGAGACGCTTTGAAAACCTCATGTCTGCAAGGTTTTGTAGAGTGATTTGAAGACACTCTGACCTCACTTTTGTCTCACAGCTATAAAACAAAATATTTCTTCGTCTTTGAAATGAGTGATGGAAAATATCAAAGTCAAAGAGCTTTAATATTTTTGAATAAAAGTACTCATGGTATGTAATTTCGGTCGGTGAGAAATTTCCCTGAAAGATCCACTTATGATTTAATGATGAGGATGCAGACATTTGTGCGGCCTCTAGTGCTCACTGCTGCAACGTACTGTAAAATAGTCCAGTAGTGAGGAAAGAACAAACTTTGAATCGTTAGACCATAAATGCTGTTTTGTGAATCCTAAAACTCCTCTTAAGCACCTTTAAACCAGTTTCACCCAAGTCCCTGTCTACCCGAATGATTCCTTATTGATGTGGGCGAAATCTCAGATGCCCTACAGAGCCTGAAGCAGCTCAGGAAATCTCTGATCTGCTATATGTGATTTGATCCATTGCAAAGGTGCCTGCAGTGGGGAAGTTTCCACTTTACATGTAGCTAGGTAATCAGGATCAAGGCCTCATCTCCACCATGCTATAGATATGGACCAACCACATAACTAAGATCTCTGTCAAAGCTGCCAGATAGGTCAGTGCTCACCACCTCTGTGAATACGAAAACTCAGAAACCAGAGACACATCGGAGATCAGGGGAAAATGTGACAGCAATGTTAGACATTTGCCATGTCACAATTTCTGTCCAATGTCAAAGTTCACTGCCAAATCTGGGAGTAGTTTGACATCGTTGAAGGTTTCAACACCACCGTGAACCCAATGTCCCATTTCTGAGCATCAGTCAGTTCCACTTAATATAAAATCCTGGCCACAGTTTTATCTTAAAACAAATGTTTTTACATTAACTGTGCTGTTACAATCATTTATCCACTGCAACCTGTATAAGCTTGACCTTAATTCCTAATTGTAACTGTTCACGCTACATTGACCATATTGCAGTTGCAATGCACACATACTGCAGAAACAATTGACTTTTTACATCAAACCCAATCTGGGGTGTTGCAGAATCATACAAAGTTGACAGTTTCTCTGGTGAGACACACAGAACCCATCCATGATATCATCTGATGGACGGGGATGATGAAATGATTCCTAATGCCTCAAGTTAAACCAGGTCATTATGTGATGTTAATAATTGATGACATCTCACAGTTTCATTCTATTTCATCAGTCATGCTAATGGTGTTGTTGACCTGGATTGCTGACCAAAAATCGCTCATCACCATAAACTCCCTCTATGTACACACCATGCTGCATATACAAGATGTCTCAGATGTTCATCATAATGTATTATATTTAACCACAACTCTGTAATTTGCGTTTTCTTTAATTTCCCCTTCAAATCTCTCGTCTGCTGCTTAAATGAATATAGAGAACAGAGACTTATCAGACAAACATGGCTGCTGAACAGGTTGTGGCTGATACCAATTGACACTAAAGTGTTCCTGACAGAACTGTGTTATTTGCATAATAATCTCAGCAGAGCAACTCATGCGAGTTTTTATACAAAAGCGTTGGTAAGAGTGTTTGCATGCATGAATTGCTTGGAGATGGAACTCAAAACACTAAAGTACTTTCAATTTGACGGCAAAATTAAATATTATTGATTATAGGATTGTTTTTGAGTTAGCATCAATGTGCAGGGAAAGGCTTTTGGTTAATGTTCGCAATTGAAACAGGTTTTGGTATTGTTAAAAAAACAAACAGCCGACAGCAGCACAACTTATCCCGATTAGAATTTATTCTTTTTTTTGTATCCCCAAAGCTTTTAGTTTTGTTTAAGAGTTTTATCCATTTTGGCGCCCTTTGAATTGATTCGCAAACGAGGTCATGAACGGTGCCAAATGCTTTAACTCTTTTCCCTTTCACTATGTAACCACCAAACTTTATGCAGTTGTAGTTCGCAAGTCTGGCAGCAGCAGGAATATGAATCCAAGGAGCTGACTTCTTGCGT
The DNA here is from genome assembly GCF_046128005.1 of Genypterus blacodes. Classification (NCBI taxonomy): domain Eukaryota; kingdom Metazoa; phylum Chordata; class Actinopteri; order Ophidiiformes; family Ophidiidae; genus Genypterus; species Genypterus blacodes. Next base: position 12,217,691 of record NW_027466879.1, read on the forward strand.
CGCTGAGTGAAAGAAACGTCTATTTGCACCAAACTTTTTGGCGTTGGCAGAACTGTACGTTCCAAAGAACAATAGCCCATCATTTACTTGTTTACTTGTTTTTGTGCTGTGAGCGTCTGTCAGCTTGAGCGTCTGTCAGCTTGTCAGCTCTCTGTCTTTTGTCATTTTTTTTACAGAAACACTGACTCAACCCGGACCTGCTGTGTTCCCCCGTTATCTACTGGGAGGCACGAGACACCACCAGATACACCAGTCAATCCGGTTGAGCTTGTCATAAAGCTTATGACAGTGATTCACAGCACAAAAAGGTATATACTTTCCCCCTGAAATATTGATATTGTAACTATTTGGCAGCTTACCCTCCTCAGATTGCAGCAGGAGGTGTGACCTTTGTTTATGCATTAACCATGTTCCGTTTTGAGTCTTTCTGTGTGTTAATGATGATCATTACATTACATTACGATCATTTGGCAGACGCTTTTATCCAAAGCGACTTACATTACATTACCACCCTTCGCAGAGGGGGGAGCACTTGAGGGTTTGGTGCCTTGCTCAGGGGCACCTCGGCAGGGGCTCGAACCGGCGACCCTCCGGTTCCCAAGCGGAAGCACTACCCACTGAGCCACTGCCTCATCAAACACTCAACAGACAAAAAATATTTCTCAACATTGTCTCCATTATTTACTGAGGAAATATGTTTCTTAAATCAACTTCTCACCTCCCGATGGTCTCAGAACTGAATTTTAAAAAGTAAATCACAATCGAGCTCTGCCAGAATGAACAAAGGAGATGAGCATCCGGTAGAGCTGAAGGATGTGCTGTGACCTCCCTCCTGGCAATCTGAAAAGCCTTTCACAATTAAAAAGTAGGTGAGGGTAAAATGAGTGGGATCAGCACAGAATCAGCACTATTGATTTGAGTGTGTGCGTGTGTGTGTGTGTGTGTACTACAGTGGAGGACTTGGGTGGGAACATGAATAGGACTAGAGGCAGTAAATCCTGCGCAGGTCAAGGTTTACTGGATGCCTGAATAAAGAAAAATACTTTTCCAGCTATTTCTCTACAAATCCAAGGTTTAATGAGTTCATCCAAGTGCATCCAGAGTACCGAGTGAAAAATGCAGTCAAGGTAACGGTAAAAGATTGACATTTTTCGCAATTCCTCATATTTCAAAGGCAACATTTTGCTTTTGTACATTTGTAAAGACCATTAGGAATCAGGAGTACTTGTGAAATTTTCCCTATGTTTATGTTTTAAGAGTTCAGCTATCGTGTCTTATCTTTTGTGGCATGTTGTATGCCTCAAAATATACACTAAATTGTGTGTATGTTAATATTTCTAATCAGAGTAATTGGTTATTTTGCATTTAGTTTGATGGTTTGGTTGATAAATTACTGATAAATGACTTATTGTGATGTTTTTTATTGGATTCCGTTTTGTTTTTGTTTTGTTTTATCCGTTTTGGCGCCCTTTGAATTGATGCCCAAACAAGGTCATAAACGGTGCCAAATGCTCTAACTCTTTTCCCTTTCACTATGTAACCACCAAACTTTATGCAGTTATAGTTCACAAGTCTGGCAGCAGCACAAATTTGAATCCAAGGAGCTGACTCCTTGTGTCATTGAGTGAAAGAAACCTTTGCACCAAACGTTTGGCGTTGGCAGCCGAGTACGGCGTTCCAAAGAACAATAGCCCATCATTTACTTGTTTTTCTGCTGTAAGAGAGGCGTGAGCACATTTTAAGTGTTCAGCAATCGTGTCTTATCTTAAGTGCCATGTTGTTTCCCTAAAAATATACACTAAACTGGTGTAAAACCCTTCTGTATATATGTAAATATTTATAGTTGTTTCTTTGATTAGTATGACTAATAGACTGATTGTTTGGTTGATAGATAACTGTATTGATATTATATTTTATATTGGGATTCCTTTGAGTTTTCACTATTTTGTGTCTTCCTGTTTCCTGTTAAACTCAATTAATGACCAAATATTTTCACTTTCCCCCTTCCTAATGATTACACACACATGCATTAAGGCCCCAAAAGAGCCATAATGGGTTGTTCTCATCAGTCTGAGAAAAGAAATGGTGTATATGTGTGTGAGTGTGTGTGTGTGTTGCATAGGCTCCAAAAACCTGCCTCTAACTATCTATCCTGCTGAGTAAGTAACATCCTCTTTCTCTATACTTTAAAGATAAGCTCCTTTTATTCTTTGCCTGGCTGTGTTCAGATCCAGCCTCTACCTTTGACAGGCACACAGGGGCAACATTTATGGAAAACCTCCTCAATTTGGAGTTGCAGCCACATTGCAACACCTTTCTCTCATCTGTCTCCTCTCCTCCATCCACAACTTCCTTTGATGACAGAAAATGAATTTCTCAGGGAGAATGAATAGCGCATCCTGCTTTCACCTGGTCAGCCTTTTCCATTGAAAAGCAGCTGACCTTGTGCACATGCTGTCTGTAGATGTTAGCGTTGAAATGTTGGTAGATTTCAGTGCAGTGTTGGTAATAAAGAAGAACCCATTGAGAGGGCTTGTGTGTAGTTATGGTAATGAAATGAATGGTAATAACTGCTTACTAAATGAGCCATTTGTCTGACATGTGCGGGTCAGGGATGTTTGCAAAATGACAATAAGCTTGGGGTGCTGACCCTGAAAAATGTGCTGCTTTGGAACATTACTAATCAAACAATATAATGAAAAATAAATGTCTGTTGTATAGAAGTGGGATGCTATTGCCACAGATATTTGTGTTACACAGAATATAGCAAGAAGCCCATAAACAGCTGGAACCCTTTCCCTCTGTGAAATGAAATCCAGACTATAGGAAAGGTGTAATCAATGCAGCTTGTGCAGTTACTGGTGGATTACACTATTGGTGGAAAGATGCAGCATGTGTTTTGAATGATATAAGAGACAATGCAAGAGAAAAGAGGTCACTTCTTTTCTACAATGTGTCAGCTGTAGTTATTTGCCTGAATAACTTAGAATATATAGAATACAATATCACACGTTAACGTACCAAGCAAGATAATTGAATCAAACTGCAAAAGGTCATTCTGGTTTCATAAAAGGAGAAATGTGAGACCTCCGTATTAAGAATTCTACTTATCAAAGACAGTTGAGACGTGGTATTTAAGTAGGACCAGCTTACCATGATGGGTTAAGGTCGGCTTTACAGCTTTGGTTTCTGTTTCTTTCTTGTAAATGAAGGCGTGGCTGCAATGAGCCTTTGTGATTCAGCAATAAAAACTCCCCTGTATGCGTCTCTTGTGTACAGTGAAGATTCAGATGATTGAATTCCAAATAAAAAAAGAAAAAATCACACTGCCCTGGTGAAATATAAACAAGCATTTCCCCCAAAAGATATTTTAATATGCAAAATGAGAGACATTATGACAGCAACAGTTGTCTTAATGTCACAGCCTCAAACCACCAAATGGGTTTGAATCCCCATGTTCTACATTATGAGCTTGCATGTAATTCATCTACTCTACTCAGCCAGTCATTGAGCTCCTGCAAGGCCTATACAGGACATATAAATAGAAACCAATCTGTAACCTCATCTGGAAAGTGTGTAGTCGGGCACAGCGGTGCCCGGTGGCAGGTATTGGGCTGACGCGATATGGCCAGGATGTGTAGTGTTTGAGCGTGTCTGATTATGTTGGGGCTGTCATCGCCTGCTCTACCTGAGCTTGCAGCCATCCTGAGGTCACTGCCACACAGCTCTCCTGTTTCTTAGGTGAGTGGGGAATGTTTTTGGCATGGCAGTACATTGGTATCCTTTAGGGTATGTACATTATATAGCAATGTCACGTTACCAACCATCAAACCTGAGTAGCTGTTTCTTTATTCTACATGTTTTTTTATGATGGGAGTAGAACCAAAAATGCACAAAACTGTTCCACTGTCATTTACCATGTCAGTGTGTGGAAAAGAAAAGACACAATCTGAAAAGAGGACGTGTTAATCAATCATCCATGGTTGATTTCTGTTGACGTTTTTGCTTTGCAGCTGCCAGTCAATTTCTTTATCCTGTACACACCGTGTATGCTGGATTCCAGTATTATTCAGCGTCCATTTGTCATCATTTTCATCAACAGCAACAAACACTTTGTAGCTATATTAATGATTTATGGTTTAAAAGGGGACAAACAGTATTATTCAAATGTTCTCAGACTGCACACATGCTGGTCAAACACAAGGGCAAACTAGCATGATACTTTGTGGGCGTGTCTAACCAGGCCATAAATTCCTAAAGATTGTTATGGAATTAATCTCATCAAAACTAACAAACTACTCGCCTCTGCTAAATAAATACATATAAAAGAATAAATGTTGTAGTCAGAAAACAGTTCATAATTAGCTGGAGGATGAGTTCGCTGGGCGGCTGATGCTCCTCCTTATCGCAACAACATGGAAAATGTGTTAATTCATACCAGAGATCAGCAGCTGTCATAAAGACAATTAGCAGTGCTTTGATATACCAGCTTCTGTTTTACCTTCATCCAATCCCCCTTTGCACATAATGATTTATTCATGAAACTCACCAAGCATCGCAGCATCCTTTTCTTTGTTTACTAGCCAACTTTCAGTAACACACTAGGGGGACTAGACATGAACGATTCCCATAAAATTATCCCAGAACATTTTCTAGGACGCCTGAAATTTTCTTGACAGCGTTGCCGTTGAGGGAAAGCAGGTGATTGGATATGCAGTGAGTTTATGAATTTGGTTTGTTTTCTTTGACAGTGCATGTAGTGCTGCACTCAGCCCACAGTCTGAGTTTGACTAACATTTTGTTACCTCCTTGTATTTTAGATGCTTATGAACCAGGGCCTCTGTGAAGCCATTTTGTTACATGATAGATAATTTGATTGCTTCATCCAGTGGTCCACACAACCATTATCTGTTGTTTATATGGAGCTCACAAGTCCCTTTACCCCCCACCCCCCAGTACCTGTGACATCCCTGGCAGTCTGAGGCCATCTGGGAAATATAATCCCTCCAACATATTCCGCTTCTGCCCCACGGTCTAGACACGCCTCCCCAGGAGGCCCAGGAAGCGTTCTGATCTTTCAAGGTGCAGTTCTCTCCTGAGCTCCTCACCACGTCACTAAGGATGAGTCCCAAAACCCTTGGAGGAAACTCATTTCAGCTATATTTTCCAAAATTGGAAGTCGCGTTCAAAGGGAATTCCTTTTAAAATAGTGTTTTGCAATAGCTGCTTATAGTACAACTACTGTGCACTACTTTTTTTCCAAGTGATGTAGGAAGAAGGTAAATGTTTTTTTTAGCAAAATGTGGCATTGTTGCAAGGCGTTGACATCTTGTTCGATTGATCATTAACGATACAGAAAATGAATAACGTGTTGTGAATCTGAAGGATTTGCACGGTCATATCCTTCATCATATTGATAAATGCAGCAGCTACTGTGGTTCCTTCTTTCCTACCACAAGAATATAAATGTAGAATTGGGCTGCATAGTTTTTGTCTCGCCCATGCAAAATGAATGATTCTAAATATTTCCTGGTTCTTACTCTCAGGTTTTGCTATCACAGCAATAAACAGTCATTGTTTATTTCACAAGTCTTTGGGTTAGAACCTTATAGTGAACATCCATCTAGCCTGTAAATGGAGATGAATAGACAGGAGATGTCTAACAATTTCACTTCACTAGGAGAAATGGAAAGGGAACTTTTGCGCCTAACAATGCAAAGAATCTTTAAAATCACCAAACTCATCACTGACAGTCAATGCAGCTTTATAACTCTGAGAATAGATGGGTAAAGTGATTGTGGGTATACTAGAGTACACCGTGATTGCCAGTGCTTATATTACTTTCTTTGGTTTTGTACTGTGATATGATTGACGCCAGAGTGTAAAAGGTCACACTCTCTGCTGAGATAAAAAAATAAAGAATGACTGGATAGTAGCTCTAAAATAGTTGGTGTTCATGCCCTACATAAAACATTTACAACTCAGAAAATATAGGAAGAAAACAGCGTAGACTCAAAGGAAAGTTATCTCCTCAAATTTCTCATACAGTGAAAGATTGATGTCTTTTCCGAGAACTTGTGAGCAAACATAAACTTAAAATAGTCTGTCTTCTAAATCGCTGTCAGGCGGTGTGTGTGTGTGTGTGTGTGTGTGTGTGTGTGTGTGTGTGTGTGTGTGTGTGTGTGTGTGTGTGTGTGTGTGTGTGTGTGTGTGTTTGTTTTTCTAACCTGGTGGGGTCCATGACCTGACATATCACTCACGCCGTGGGGACCAATATTTCCCGTGGGGACCGATTGCTGGTCCCCACGGGTACGAGCATTGCAATCAATAGAAAACAGTCAGCTGATATGCCTGGTGCAGTTTTCTTTAAAAAAAAAAAGTGGTCCCCACAGAAGTGATTTTCACTACTCTGTGTGTGCGCCAGTGGTCATCGATGGTATTGCGGTGTGTGAAATTGCACCGGTGGGGTCATTTTCCTGACAAAGTGTGAAACTGTCTATATCATGTAAGCTGCATATTTTATGAGTAGTATTACAGTCTGTGCACTTTAATGTGATCAGACTGATGTTATTAAATTAGTTTGCCTAAAATCAACCAGGGAACCCATTTAGACATTAAACTTCCTTTCAAAGCGGTTTTATTCTTGGGAAGAAACTGATGATAACATTTTTGTTGGCCTGAAAACTAAAAATATAAATAAATAAGGGTAAGTATAAACAATAATTTGTAAATGAATAAATTTATATTAATGTAATGATAACACTGCCCTAAAGTAACAAGTAACGAGAGTCAAAATACTAAAATCAAGGATGAACTGATTAGATTTTGGTGGTCAGAGGTCAAGGGTCAAGGTCACTGTGACCACAAACAATGTAATTTCAAAATCATCAGTGATTTTTCAAAATTCAAACTACAACCGGATGACAACAGGCGAACCTTTCCGGTTAAATCTTGATCGAATGCCAGAGGAAACGTCGAAGTACTTCCTATTTGAGGTAAGTTGCTCTAAGATAAAAAATACACAGCGGCTTATTGTTTGCTTCTACAGCTAAAATATCGGTAAAGATTACATGTGACAGATATCTTTGAAGTTATTTGAAGTTTTCCGTTTGTTGCGAATTTGCGACATTCAGCCATGTTGCTATGGTTAAGGCTATGGTGGCCATTTATATATTTAAAAGTATACTTTCAGTGCTTGCACACATTTTCTATAGGAAAAAACACTCGTTTATTTCTATAATCGTTAAAAGAATAGCATGCTAAGTGCAATTTCTGCCCTTTAAATTCTTATGCAGCAAAGCCAAGAAATGAAACCGTCTGTGTTCTCTTTCAGGTGATGAAAGCAGCTGCGAAAGCAGTAATGAGACTGACAACAGGAGCAGTGCTGAAGACTCTGCTGAAGAGTGCTGAAGAGGGAAATGAACTTCCTAGCACCACTGAGAAATCAGCTACATCAAAAACAAAGAAACAAAAATTAGTCTGGAAGACCATGAGGCAAAAGAACTCTGCAAAAGAGGTTCCAGAATGGAAAAATGCTCTCCCAGATGCTGATGCAATCAGACCACCGATTCATTATTTCAGATACTTTTTTGATGTAGATCTTTTAGAAACAATTGTGGAGCAAAGTAATCTGAATTGCACTCAACAAAATCCAAATTGTTCCCTCAAATTGGAACGCAATGAACTGAAGCAGTTTATTGGCACTTTAGTGTACGTGAGTGTTTTCCATTTACCAAGGTCAAGGATGTACTGGTCCAGTACATGCCGAATACCACAGGTGGCTGATGTGATGCCCCGAGACAGATGGGAACAAATAAAACAGTTCATTCATTTCAATGACAACATGGCACCCAACAACAGTGACAGGCTTTTCAAAATCAGGTCACTCATTGATTCACTTCTCCCCAAATTCCAGGCTCTACCTCAATATCAAATGTGGTCTGTTGATGAGCAAATGGTGCCTTTCAAAGGCAGATCAAGCCTCAAGCAATATATCCCCAAGAAGCCACTGGTGCACAGGGCTGGTGCACTCATTTGACATATTTGCAGGGAAAACTGATCCTGCACCAGGAGAACCAGACATTGGGGGAAGTGGGAACATCGTGCTAAAGCTTGCACAAGTCATTGATGGTGGTGTCAATCCCCTGCTGTACTTTGACAACTGGTTTTCCTCAGTGAATTTGCTTGTTGCACAATTATAGGGATACCAGCCCTTGGCACTGTGCAGCAAAGGCGCCTGCAAGGATGCAGTTTCAGTACAGACAAGGAAATGAAGAAGGGAATAGGGACATTTGAAGAAAAAGAGGCTGTTGTGGACAGTTCGGGAATAAGAGCTGTGAAATGGTTTGACAACAGAGGGGTAATCGTTGCCAGCACTTTTGCCAGTGCCCAGCCTGTTTCAACTGTGGAAAGATGGGACAGAAAGTTGAAAGAGAACATGTCCAAGCCTAATCAGCCTTTACAATCAGTTCATGGGTGGCGTTGATTACATAACATTACGATCATTTAGCAGACGCTTTTATCCAAAGCGACTTACATTACATTACCACCCATTATAGAGGGGGAAGCGATTGAGGGTTTGGTGCCTTGCTCAGGGGCACCGCGGCAGGGACTCAAACCGGCGACCCTCCGGTTCCCAAGCGGAAGCTCTACCGACTGAGCTACTGCCTCCCGATGCTTGATGCTCTTGATGCACTGATTGCCTATTACCGTATCCGCATCAGGTCGAAGAAATATTACCATTGTTTCTTCTTTCACTTTGTGGGGGGCAGTGGCTCAGTGGGTTGTGCTTCTGCTTAGGAACCGGAGGGTCGTCGGTTCGAGCCCCTGCCGAGGTGCCCCTGAGCAAGGCACCGAACCCTCAATTGCTTCCCTCTCTGCGAAGGGTGGTAATGTAATGTAAGTCGCTTTGGATAAAAGCGTCAAATGATCGTAATGTAATGTAATGTAATGTAATGTGGATATGGTCATAGTCAACAGCTGGTTGTTGTATCTGTGTGGATCACTGTGCATTCCACAGAAGAAGCAGAGGGATTTACTTTCCATTAGAACATCTATTGCACAGGCACTTTGCATGCAGGGCAAGGATCTTTCGAAGAAGAAGAGGGGTTGGCCTTCAGCCAGGATGTGGAAAGGGGGTTTGAAAAAAAGAGACATCGGGGACCAGCCAGGGCAATTCCAACAAAGGAAGTCCGCTCGGATGCTGTGGGTCACTGGCCAGTGGTTGAAGGTGTGCGTCAATGCTGCAAACTCCGTGAGTTTCACCAGTGAGACAGAGACACACACATTACGTACATAGTGCAAAGTGCTATGTTCATGAGTAAGGCAGCTGAACTGTTAATCACGTTACAGTCGTGTCAACTGTTTGTCGTGTTACAGTTACACACACACACTTCTTCTTTCTTTCTTCAAAGTGCAATGTTAATCAATGAGACTGGAAAGACAGCTCAACTGTTTGTTTGTTCTAATAAATGGGAAAATGTGTTTTATTTCTATCTCTCTATCTAACATTACTGTCCTTTAATGCCTTTTGTCACTAATGAGTGCCATACCTACATTTCTAGCTATTCAGTGTGCTAGAGTCAAATTGCCAATCTCCACTTAGTTTAGCATCTGCTTGAAGGCAAAAACACTTTTTTTTATATATATATTATGTAATAATCCAGGCGTCAAGGGGTTAAGAATTTAGGATTTTAAAAACGTACTAAATTGTTTCTTTTGGATGCGCTAATATGTTGGTGAAACATGAGTTCGGCAATGCAATGATAACATTACCGCAATTAATCAAAGAGGTGAGGGAGGAACACACCTTTCCTGACAAATTCGGTCCCCACTTTACCCATCCATGCCCATCTCGCACCCGCCCCCCGGTCACGCGGTTTCAAGTCAGGTGCGTGCATGGCACAGGTGGCGCAGACAGGCAGACAGACGGAGACTAGGACGATTGATGGCCAGAGATTGGAAGAAAGAAGAAAAAATTGTACCTCGAAGAAGCTATTTTTCGAAAAAGAAGAAGGGAGAAGAAATGAAAACCAAGTAAGTAACTTGCATGAAATTAACTGTTAATTAATAATTTCTTAATTAAATGAATAATTACTAATTAGGCTAAGCACTGTGGTTAACGTGTTAGCAGCCAGAACACCCATTTTTATATTGACATGGTTTGTTAATGCTAACATGAGTGTTGGACAATATTGTTTGCAAATGGTACAATTTTGAGCTGGTATTTCAGCATTTTTCCGGTTATGGACTGCTTTTTTGCTGCTTACTTTTACTTGGCTGTCGTCAGATACTGTATTATATTCTTATTTTTTATATTCGCGGCCGAGGAGACAAATGACTAAGGTTTAATTAGCATTTTTCTGAGTTGCGGATTCTGAATACTTGGATTACTTCCACATTGAATTGCATAGAGCTGAAGATCTTTGCCCGAACCCGTTCGGGCTCCGCGTCGGGCTCCGTGTAAAGATCTGCGCTTTCATCCTGCCTCGCCACGCGGTGCTGAGTGCAGAGCGACAGACAGCAGGCGCTCAGCGTGTGCAGAGCGACAGACAGCACGGCGGTTAGAAAGACGGAGCCGGTTAGAAACCCGGTAACCTGCACACATGGCAGAGAAATCGGAGGCTTCTTGTTGACAGTTTATGATAGTTAAGAAATCAGCTGACTGGAGGAAGCCACTGTAACCTGGTTAATTAAGTGCAGGTAAACACACTGATAAGAGCTTCATGAACTTGAGCCAGTTTATCATCTGTATAACAACCTTTTAAGCAGGGGGCATTTCTCTGAATAGGTTTAAGCATGGACTTGATTTCCTTAATCTCCAGCTGTGTACAGGATACTTTTTTATTGACTTAACATTACCAGGTTAACTGTAGAGCGGCTGGTTACCCCTTAAATTATAGATATTTTCATTTGAAGTTAAATGCATTTCTAGGTATACAGATGTTACATCAACTGTTTTGCCTCCTGCAGACAGAGTGCACGATCCACCAGGCGGAACGCACGCTTACAACGCCTGAGAGAGCATCATCAAAACTGCTCCTGCAAGAACATGGAATACGTAAAACACCAAACACCGGTAATGATGATGGGGCTCTGATTTCAAATGTGATACAATATTCATACAAACATTCAAAAATCCGATTTTATACAAAGACTGACCTCTCTTTTCAATGGGGCCTCTTACACACACTTCTTCTTGCTCTTCCTCTCTCTCCCACTCTCTCTTTCTCACACACTATCTCTGGGTGTGTATCTCTTTCTTCTCTTATTTTCGCTCTCCTTGATGCAAACAGACCATTTCATAGCAAACAGTGAAACAATTAGAAAGGGAGAGACAGAATTGTTGATGCAATTCTTAATGTCGATACACTATATCCAATGCTAACCTTTTCATTATTTTGATACACACATATCATACATAAAAACACCATGTTCTTAAGCTCTTCATAAACCTCATGTTCTGGAGAAATGGTAATACATGTGTCCTCTGTCTGTGTTTTAGCCCTCAGAACCTTCATCTGAGCTACTTACAGTTTCCAAGACTTCGGTAAGTGTCGAGCACTTTTAGTTTGTTGTTGCGCAAATCATGGAAAACACTCAAATAATTAAAATGTAAACATGAGTCTAAAATCACAATTATCTCTTAACATTAAGGTGCAAAAATGAAGAATACGTAACAAATGCTTAATAAAGTGTGATAAAATAGTGCACATAGTGTACAGTGGTCTGACTACGGTCAGACTTATAAAATCCAAAGAAACGCCATACTGGCGAGTTGACTTTCCTGTTTTATCACCAATCCTCATTTTGTATTTCTCACTCCACGCCGGTTCTGTTTTATTGAACACATTTTTTTATTGATATTGATTACGTGTCTATGGCGATACATATCGTTATCGTTTTATCGCCCAGCCCTATTCCATATGACAGGCTTCCAAATAGTTTACTTCACCCTGCTATTGTTTCTAGCCAGTTACAATGCAAGTATCCTCCCAGGTAATTAGAAATTCCTGTAGTGAGTGTGCAGCACTATGATTGAGACAAAATAATGTATGAGTTGTTGTGTGCTAGCTGTAGGCTATCACCAAACCTAAAACTGAAAACACTGTCTACCCATGTGCAGCCCCTCACATTTTACTTTGCTATTCTTACTACTAGGAAAATCTTCTGCATTTGGATGTTGATATCTGCTTGTCTGCAGCTCTTTAGCTTTTTCATAATGTACAGGTTTGTGTCAGAGTGAGTTAAGCTGTCATTGTTCTAACACACAGAAATACCAGCAAACATGATCCCAACCATGCATTCACAGCTGTGTTGTTAGCATGTACCTTTACTCCACACCACAAAGGTTCATAAGTATGGGATGTTCTTAAAACACGAGCAAGTAGTGAATGATTTTGCATTGTAGGAAATAAGTCCTCTTTTGACAAATGCTCTGGAAGTTACAAATCGTGTTTCATGTCCTTTTTCAATGTATTACAGTAACTGCTTCTGCCAGTGCTTCATTTTGTTTTGTCCCCCCATAGGAAACAAGCCCAGGTGGTGAGAGCGACACAGAGAAATGCACCTCTGGAAGTTCACGCTCTGGTGTTAGTGATGACCCAGATGTACCACCCCTGAGAAGAACTGACAGCATATTTGTAAGTTTGCATAATGAAAAGTAGCGGGACACTTAACTTTTACAAGAGAAATAAACATAAAGGATAATTCGAGTAGTTTTCTATATTTTCCCTCTTTTCAACAAAACTCATGTTTGGATTCAAACCAACAATGAACTCATCTACTAACAAGTGCGGTGTGTGTATCAACGCCTGATATATCTTATTCTCCTGTGCCATACGACTCTGTTGTTTTACAAAAACTACTAAAAACATTGAGATTTGTTGACAAGAAGAAAAATTTAGGAAATTGCCAGCCAAATCCCTTAACATTCATTCCAAATAATCCTTTGGTAAATAAAATAGTCAGTGGAATTTACCTCTATGGCCCTCTATTAACCTCGTAGCTGTTAACAGAACTCTGACAGTACCTTACCCTAACTCTAACCCTGTATCTCACACAAAGGTTGATTGTCAATTGGTTCAGTTGCCCAGGTTTTAAGGGGGTCTCATAGACAATGTAAGATTTACATACCTGGTTAATGTTTCTTGCAGATAATTTAGCTATAAGCGTCTTGTCTATTTCACTTCCAGCTTACCAAAGAATACCTGGAATCAATCTCCAAGGTGTCTGAGAGACCAGAAGACACTATGAGCTGCGTTGAAAGCAGTGGGGATGAATATATTCCGTCAAGAGCCTCAATACATGGCAGCAGTTCAGAGGGATCTCACGATCTTACGAGCAAGGTTCCATTGGTGAAACGGAAGAAACGGAAGACGTCACAGAGGACTTATAGAAGAAAGACGTCGCCCAGTACTTCTTCAGTAATAGACAATAGCGGAGCAGAAAGTAAAAACTCTGATACAAACCTGGGAAAGGTGTCAGTATTGAAGCTGCAAAAAAAGAAAGATGGTGCCAGAGATTACAGTAAAAGACATTATTGTCTGTACTGTCCCACGCACTGCCATAAAATGGCGAGGCACTTAATACGTAATCACGGCAATGAAACAGCTGTAGCAAAAGCAATCTTTTTTCCTTTGTACTCAAAGGAACGAAAATTGCATTTTGACGTCATTAGAAACAAAGGAAACCGTGCTCATAATATGGAGGTCCTAAAAGCTGGTAGTGGAATGCTGATCCCAAGTCAGCAAGCTCGGGAACCAGTGGAAGCAAGTGACTACATGCACTGCATAAACTGTGAGGCTTTTCTTAAAAGAAAATCATTATGGAAGCACATGTCCAGGTGCAGGCTTTCACAAAAATGCAGCACAACAAAGCCAGGCAAAAGTCGGATCCAATCACTCTGTGCCTATGCACAGCCGGTCCCAGATGGTGTTAGCAGAAAGGTTTGGGAGCTGGTAAATGCTATGCACCAAGATGAAGTCACAAACATCATCAAAGAGGAGAGAAGCATTTTGAGACTTGGAGAACATTTGTATGCAAAGCATGGACATGACAAGACCAAACATGAGTACATCAGACAAAAAATGCGAGAAATAGGAAGACTAATTCGGCAGTCAAGGAAAGCTGGCAGACTGAAACGAATTGAGGACTTCTATGTACCTTCCAACTTCAACTTTGTGGTTGAAGCAGTAAAGAATGTAGCAGGCTTTGACGAAGACAAAAACATGTACAAAACTCCATCCTTGGCTCTGAAACTGGGTCATACTCTCAAGAAGATTGCAAATATTCTTGAGTGTGAAGCACAGATGGCAGAGTCTGACAATGAGGAATTTCTTAAGAATCTGGAGAGGAGCCGGAGTCTTTATGAGAAAAAGTGGGATGTGTGTGTGTCGTCACGTGCCCTACAAACTCTAGAAGAGGGAAAATGGAACACTCCTCAGCTCCTCCCTTTCACTGAGGATGTGAAGAAAATGCATATGCATATTGAAAATTGCAGACCAGAATACCAAAGCAGACTTAAGAATGATCCTCAGAAGAAGAACTGGTCCAAGCTGGCCAATTTGACTCTTTGTGAGGTGATTCTGTTTAATCGCAGAAGAGAGGGTGAGGTGTCAAAGATGCCGCTTAGTGCATTCACCCTAAGAGACACTTCAGGAGTCCATTCAGATTTGGCACAAGGACTTTCAGAGTTGGAGCAAAAGCTTTGCCAGCATTTTCAGCGGATTGAAATAAGAGGGAAACGAAACAGGAAAGTTCCCATCCTTCTAACTCCAGACATGCTCTCCTCAATGGAACTCTTGATTGCCCATCGGCGGGCCTGTGGTGTGCCTGATGAAAATCCCTTTTTCTTCTCCAGACCTGAAGCAGAGACTCACTTAAGGGGATCAGATGCCATCAGACAGATTGCAAGGGAATGTGGGGCCAAGCATCCTGAAACTCTGTCCTCAACCAAGTTAAGAAAGCACATATCCACACTGTCCACGGTCCTAAACCTGAAAGATAATGAGATGGACATACTTGCAAATTTTCTTGGCCACGACATCCGGGTCCATAGGCAGTACTATAGACTACCTGAAGGAACGCTGGAGTTGGCTAAAGTCAGCAAACTGCTAATTGCCCTGGAACAAGGCCGACTGTCAGACTTCAGCGGAATGAGCCTGGACCAAATCCAAATCGATCCCAATGGTAAAGGAAATACATATATATATAAATTGTTTATTTATTTATTTTAGAGTAAATGTCTTTTTTCATGTCATATTTGGTTTTGTTATCCCTGCTTTTCAGAGGAAGTGCGAGCAGCTATGGACAGTGATCTCTCAGAGACAGAGATAGACTCATCTTTCTGCTCTATGTCATCAGGTGGGTTACACATTTAACTGTTCTTACCTTCCAACACAATAGACATTGCTTAGTGTGGAGGCTGAATTAGCGTTGAGATCAACCATAGGCCGATTTATTAACTTTATTGTCCTTTTTTTTTGTCAAAGAATCTTCAAGATCTAAAAGAAAACAACCAACCCACTACCCTTTCCATTCTTTCCTTGTTTTTAGAAACACTGAGAAATTAAAAAAATGATCTAGTATCTGTTATTTTAACAGCATCCTCATCATCTAAGCGAAGACGTGAAACTGAGTTGGACAGTGATGCCCCAAAAACAGGTATTTCACACACTAAATGCACTCCTTGGTATTTGTTAGTTACCTGCTTATACAAAAAGGGTGGCATTAAAAAAGACTAATGTGCTAGCGTTATAATATTCTGCCAAATGTACTGTTTTTGAATTGAATAATTACAATTCTTTATTGAAATTAGTGACAATCTTTTTCATTCTATAAACTATTTATTCTGATAGGACCCGCAAGACCCAACAGAGGACAACAAACGTCTGATGAGCCTGGCAGTGCTGAACCTGCTACCACAGGTATCCCACAGACTGAGGCCCTATTAAAATAAGCTCTGATTGGCAGCTTTCTCACCCTCATATGACATGTAATATTACGATCATTTGGCAGACGCTTTTATCCAAAGCGACTTACATTATATTACCACCCTTCGCAGAGGGGGAGCAATTGAGGGTTCGGTGCCTTGCTCAGGGGCACCTCGGCAGGGGCTCAAACCAGCGACCCTCCGGTTCCCAAGCGGAAGCACTACCCACTGAGCCACTGCCTCACCTAATATAACTAATATAACAACTATTTAACACACTAAATGCAGTAGAATTTTAATTGTTTTGTGAAAAATGTTTTCAATACATTGTTTAATAATTGTTTGCTTTAATTTTATAAATTAGTTTGTATGACTGTCATTCTCAATGACTATACACTACCTGTCTTCATACAGGAGCAAATGAATGTACAGATAACTGTTACAAAGGAGCTAATAATGATATAATCATTCATTCTTTTAACAGGACCCTCAAGATCTAAGCCAAGACGTGAAACTGAGTCGGACAGTTATGACCCTAAAACAGGTATTTCACACACTTAATGCACTCCTTGCTAGCTATTTGTTAGTTAGTTAGTGCTTGAGCTCCTGTATAATGTGCCTTTGAATGTGCATGTTAGTCAGTCTGTTGTGCCTGCCCTGTATAAACGAGCACAAGCTGCAGTTCAGGAATTATCAACAGGTCAGAGTCTTACCATGGAGCATTACTGACATTCAGTTATTTATTTTTTCTGATTGGTCACTGAATAATCTTCAATTCACACCCCTGATTGTCTTTTTCTTTTCTGTCTTTCTTTTGTAGAAACCTCAAAGAGGAGGAGTTGGTCACTCGCTGAGGTCCATGCTGTGGAAAAGACACTCATGCACCTCATCGAATCTGGTAAAGTACCAGGAAAGGCAGAGTGTGTCGCCTGTATTAAGGCTTCACCTAAAGCACTTGAAAAAAGAAGCTGGACGGCGGTGAAGTTCTATGTTAAAAATCGTATCGCTGCTATTCAGCGTAAAAGTGCGAGAAGAATTTACTAAAATAAGTGTGTGTGGTGTGGCACTTGTTCATCATGTGTTGATACATGATACTTGTTACAACTGATCATGTTTGATGATATCAGTGTTCTTTATTCAGGCCACTGAGGAGAACTTTTGTCTTCCTCTGCTTCTCTGAGCTTCTCTGTGCACAAGGTGGGGGTGTATCTTGTTGTATCTGGTGTGGTGGGGGTGTTTTAGTGTATCTGTTGGTGTGGGGCTGTGGGTATGTCTCAGTGTATCTGGTGTGGGGGTGTGGGTGTATTTTATGTCTTAAGTTTAAATAAATGGATAAAAAACGGAACAACAAGAAATAAATTCATTCTTGGACATGCAGACACGCAGTGGAACAACAAAGCGGCCTATATGCGGGAATTACGGTCCCCAGGGGGGCCAAAATTCAGGGCTAAAATTTTTGAGAGAGTTTTTTATGTTTAAAGTCATTTTCGTGTTCACATGAATTTACAATGAATTTAGCAGTTAAAATCATGACTCTAGACCCTTCAGAAAGGGTGGATCCCATCAGGCTGCTGCCAGTCAGGTGTCCTCATGATGTGATAAAAACGGGTATGTGTGTGTGTGTGTGTGTGTGTGTGTGTGTGTGTGTGTGTGTGTGTGTGTGTGTGTGTGTGTGTGTGTGTGTGTGTGTGTGTGTGTGTGTGTGTGTGTGTGTGTGTAACCAGAGGAATGTACTCTCAACAAGATGTGCTGGGAAAGAAATACTGCCATAGCTCCACCGTTGAGTTCAGTGTGTGCGCTGTCCGTGGTGCTGAACACTGTGGCAATCGTAAAACAGTGCAGGGGCCTGTAGTTTAAGTTCTTAGTTACAGTTTAATAGGTGTCAGAGTTCTCCAAGTTGTGGAGTATTACTGCTTTAGTACAAGTAGAAAAGAAAAAGAAGAAGAAATTAGTCATACACTAGGGGAGGACAGATCATTTCAAATGTCCAAAATGTAAGGCTTTTTAAATAACTATATTCTCAAGCCACTGCCCTCCGACCGAATTTTAGCCCAACAGTTCATAGGGGATTCAAGTGGACTCTTATCATCAATATGAGCTGATAGTTTAATTTCTGCCATAACTACTGTACAGCACAATTTCAAAAGAAATATTCCATCTCCCCAGGGTAGCTCTGGTTCAGGCAATAGTTAATTACTGTCAACTGTGAAGTTTACTTTAAAAATACTGTGCAAAAGTTGAAAACATTACAAAACGGAAATTGAGTAGACTCAGATCTCTCAGTTTATAATTGCCATTTGTTTAGAGTAACATACATTCAATAGAAAAGACAATATTAAATAGCAAAATGTTAAATGATAACAAGAAAATAACATGGTTATGGTCATCAACGTTAAATCCTAAGAAATGTTGAGATTCCAACAATTCCTAACATTCTTTAGCACATTGTCTTAATGTCTTACAGACTAATGGGAATTTGTAATACACCCCAATTAATCTAATTTCATGAATTATCTAACAATAGAGATGAAATCGCTCACAGGTTTAAACCTCTACGTTCTGTAAAAACACGGTTATATATAAAAAAGAGACTCTTCTACAGCATTAATGCATTATTTATGTTTTTAGTGAACAGAAACTATTTGGCAGTATTATTTTTCAAAGCATAAGGACATTCTTTGCCAAGTTATCCTGAGGGACAAACAGAGACCATTTTGTCCTTGTAGACTGTGGCACCAGGGCGCTCACCCAGGGCGACCAGTGTGTGCAGCTGTAGTTGTTTGGGGAACTTTTGAAAACATTTTCCTTTGTCTCACTTCTAAACGAAGACTTGATGAAATTAAAATGGAACAAAAGCATAAATGCAGAGCCTCCAGTCCTCTTCTATTCTCTCAGGAACGCTCCTCCAATTGCTGGTGAATTGATGGAAAAGAAGTTATTTGTGTGCGTCCTTCAAACTCACATGACAGCTCTTCAACAACCATGCTATCATTGTGTTGGCTTCCCTTGTATTGTCCTGAATGCACCATGTTTATTGTCAAAGTGATCATATCTTCCTCATCATCCTTTGCTTTCAGAAACAAAAACCTAGCTTGACAAAGACCGTAAAAAAAACATAAAGATCACTGTGACCTTGCTGTTGTCCTCACAACATGTTATTGTTCCCTACAACTGCTTTCATCTTGTGGTTTGTTGAAGCCCCTTGTCGTGTGGCTACCAGTGCCACTCAACAGGCGAAGACTAAGTGTTCGACAAGGCTGGGAGCAAATCAGGAAATGTGAATATAAGTATCGTCTATCGTATTCGTTTTTCTGAAAACACACAATTATACTCTACTACTCGCACACATTCCATGATCATATACTGTGATATTGTGGTGGCTTGTGTGAGTGAGTACAGCAGTGTGTTTGTGTGTGTATGTGAGAGGCTATGATAACATGCATGCTAGTATACCAGTATGAGAGTAATCCATATATGAGTATGCTGCTGCGTATGAGAGTCTCTCATACCCTTTACTTGTCTACTACTTTGACTAGAACACAGACACACACACACACACATATAAATGATGAATTCACCTTAAGAGCCACAGGTGTCTTAAGGTACATATTATTCTTAAACATCATTGTAATTAGTTAAGATGACATCGCCATGATACTGGGAATTAGCAACTTTGAGAAGCTTTATTTGAAGCAACACAGCTCAAAAAGCTTCAAAAAGTATTCGAAGCAACACAGCTTTTGACCATAGATCCTTGGACTTTGCGACTAAAAGATCTTGAGTAGAACATTTAAAGGAAGTCTGGTCTTGTCGTGCTCATGACAACCACAGTTTGCAGAGCTTACCCAAGAAGTGACTCATCAAGTCAACTTTTTAAGCACAGGTCTTGACACAACTGAAGCCTGGCCAGTTCTTTCTTCCCCCCCAGTGAACGCGCACAAGTCAGCAGCCACAAACGCTCATTTGCATATTAATTTGAAGACAGATGCTACATGAGCTTTCCACTGTGTGAACAGAGCCCAGAATTGGTCCACATCCACGCCGCTCCAGCTGGGTTTGGTTTACATTCTGTATCCTCCAGATTTATTTAACTTTATTTGGAGGAGTGCATCAACTTCTTCTACGTCTTGTCTGTAAACTGAACTGGATTTGCTCTTGCCGCTGATGTGCCCGTTTCACTTGAGTTGTGCTGTGGCGGCGGCAACGAGACGTGTTCATAACCCGGAACGTCATAAAGAAGGAGCACACAGCCAAATGAGGGGTCACGTAATATCACTATATCAGGGCTGCCACATACAGTAAACGCATATGAATGTTGATGATATTGCTGCTGGGACATCTTGAAGACGCAATGCAATCAAAAACTATACTGTATATGCAGATGAATGCATCTCCCGCTCTCTAACTCTTTCTTTGCAGTAACATGTGCAACTTTATTCTCTCTGAGCTGCAGTGAAGTCTTTTATTTGCCTGTAATTTTATTGGTTTACATTACATTTCCTGCCAGTGCTCCAGTCCAAATGGGCCAGGGGGCCGCAAATACAAACCGGTAGAGGTAGCTTGTTTATTTGAGTCAGTTTTTTACATTAATCTATAATGGAAACCTTTTACTTCCTTTGCAGCAATTTACCTTGCCTACCGCTGATATTTTTTAAGTACACGTAGTGAAATATGAACATGAGGAGCGCCGGTGGAGACTGCAGATTGACATCATTCGAGTGCAACTGCTGTAACTGCTTGCAATCACATGTCAACGTTCATCGGTTTATATCTGTAAAAAACCATCCATCTTGGTGTTTTTGGGACTGTTTAATACATTGAGGGCAAACACAGCAACACAGCAACACACTTCTCATAACTTCTCATAACTCCCACCCCCTGACAAAAAACTGTAAATGCCCCCAAAATTGAATTAACCAGTTCCGGGCACACCTTTTCTAAAGAACCAACTTGCCTCCTGTCTCACTGTCTGTCTCTCTCTTCTTTCCGGCCCTTTGTCTCTCTGTCTCCCTTCTCCCTTCATGTTCGCTCTCTTCGATCGTCTGCAGACCTTATTACGTTAGTGTCTGACTGCGCCGCGCCTCACTGGGGGATGGAGATGAGGATGGTAGCAGACTCCCTGCGTGGACGGAGGAGGATGCTGCCCTGCTCCTTCTGGTTCCTCCTGCTGTTCGCCGCTGGAGGTCTCATCCTCTTCATCCACCTGCAGGACCTCTGTGAGATGGTTCAGCAGCAAGGACCAGGTCAGTGTCCCTATGGTTTTGGTTCCTATGGTGATAGTAAAATTTTCTGAATGATGTCACAAATAAACAAGATGGTGCATATATTTTGTTCAACATCATTAAAATTAGGGAGTTTTCTGGGTCATTCACAATACTAGCAGCACAGTGAAGAACCTCACAAAAAGTGTCTTAAACATTAAAGCTTTTCTTTGAAACCAATAAAGCCGATTCAATATATTTTGAATCGGCTGCTCCACTTATGAAATGCAGTAAACATTTCATAATTAACTATGAAAAGCTGGCATAGAATGAAACTGGATCATGAAACACACACACACACACACACACACACACACACACACACACACACACACACACACACACACACACACACACACACACACACACACACACACACACACACACACACACACACACACACACACACACACACACACACACACGGATGCATCTTACATCCTGTTCTAATTCTAATACATTTAAATAAGCATAAAAACACCCACACAAGCGTATCGAAACACAGCAGGAACACGTGCCTGAATAACTGCAAAAAGACATGCACGCATTCATAATTTCATAGATTTGAGGTATTATTCAGTGTTTAACATGGAGATAATGCTCATTCATTCCCCTTTTGATTCCAGCTGAGTGGCGCTGTGCTCAGTTTCCTGCCTGATAGGAGGAGAGGGTGTGAGTTCTTTGTGTCTACACTGCTTGGCACTCGGCATTAAGCAGATTGGGGTTAAGCAGCCTGAATGGACTTGCAGTCCTCATCACGATCGGTTAATCCAAGATGCTCGTGTCTCAGAAACAAGAGTCCAGCTCTGCACTCGGTGTGCCTCTGGGCTTCTATTACTTTTGTAACCTAACAGAGAGCTGCATTAGTTTCATATTTCTGCCGTTGTTGAAATAGTGCTCAGAGGATTGGATTTTGTTTCCCAACAAACATAAAACTTGTTGTTTCCTCTTCCAGGACACTGATCACCAGTTTACAGTAAATGCGGTCATATAATGTGGGGTTTTCACTCAGATTGTTGTATTACTTTGGAATTAATGTGTATAATGCATATTAATTAACATAAATAGTCCCACACATTCCTAAACTGAATTTGGATATGCACCATCGACTTGTTGGATCTCTTTGCATTCATTTCATTTTCCAGTGAAAGCAAACCAAGAACTGCATCCTCAGTTTTCGAGTCATTTTGTGTAACATCCAGTTTAGAATAGTACTATTTTCATCTGCCCATATAACTCACACAGCACTCCTGTAATAAGGCAGCGTGTCTTTGCTGCTCACAGTCCAGCGAGCTTTGGGGGGAAAAAAAACCTTGACCAGCAGAGGCAAAGACGCTCCAGTCCACTTGTGCAGCGGCGGTATCATGTATCAGCAGCGCAGTAGCTCATTATCAATATCAGAGCAGTGTCATATGCTGCAGCTATAAGAGCCACTTAGCCTGAGTGGAATCTCTCCAACCCTCTAATATTCCTCTGATTGTCAGATGCTTTCAATGATGACGCCAGGGGAAAATGTACACTCACAGTGACACACACACACACAGACAGACAGACAGACAGACAGACAGAGGCAAGGGCACAGACGCACGCACGCACGCACGCACGCACGCACGCACGCACGCACGCACGCACGCACGCACGCACGCACGCACGCACGCACGCACGCACGCACGCACGCACGCACGCACGCACGCATAGATAGTAGAGTATTTGCTTGTAACAAATGCATATTCTAGTGTTAATGCTGACAGTGTATCTGCATGTGTAGACGTCCTAAGAACAATGATTTACTTGCAGCACGTACATGTATGTATTGTGAATACATAAGATTTTGAAGACAAAAATACAAAAGTACAACGTCAAACAAAACTGCAGCACATCGGCTTAATGCATCATTTTTTAAAAGAAACACACATTGGTGTCAATGGAGAGCATTAGCCTGGCGATCTGTCTTCTACTTGACATTTAAGAGGCTTGCTTGCAAAGGGAGTATTTATATGTTTTTATACACAGTTATTCTCTGTCATATTGCAAAAACTGGGCAGCACATTGCTTCTGTTGTTCGTCATGTTCCCATTTTTTTGCTTGGTTTATATGAAATGATCTGTGAGTAAATGATCATGGGAGATAAAAGCACTTCATTGATGATTTTGATTGCTACAAATTGTGTCTGCCACGTCCTTGTTATCTTGCTTGCTGTATCCCAACTGCTGATGTTTACGCTACTGCACAGAGCACAATGGCTGCACGGTCCCCACAATGAGCAAACTCTTATCTTGGCCTTAAGCGACGGAGCTCCAACCCAGCAGGAGCTCACATCTAATCAAGTTGAGTTTAAATAATGTACACTGGGTGTCAGCTTTTATCTGCCTCCCCCTCTTTCTGCACCTCTTTATTTAGCTCACGGTGCACTGAAGAGCTTTGTATTCCAACAGTTATAGATGGAATGCACAATGACTGCTCTGAAAGCTGCACATTAACTGGCAGGAGCCCCTCCCCCCTCCCAAGCTCTCTTTTAAGTAATTGTTTAAGGACAATTGGATGAAAGGCAACCCGTTTTCCAGGGAAGAGAGACACCTGAGAGTTGGCAGTTTGGATAAATTGCCTGCACAAATTTACACCTGTCTATTTTTCTGATGCACATGGCAGTGAAGACCAACCGCTGTCATGAGTGGAAGGTCTGTCTAGAAATGTGTGTCTCCTCATTAAGAGACCTGTCCCGCTAGCCCCAACACAACAATTCTTAAATGGAAGAGAGGGAAAGAAAGTGTTGCTCTCCTGCAATTGTGATTTGTGTCTTGTAATCTGCGACAGCTTGTCAAAACCTGTTAGTACAATGGATTTGAGCATTTCGTCCGGTCATAATGTTGTTCTGCTCATTAGCTTCCAGCTACAGTCTGCAGGTGTCAGCAGTTTGTGCCTGATCAACTGTGAATGACATTAACAACAAAGTAACGGAGAACAGTACATGGATCTTTTTAGCAAAACTGTGCTGTGACATCTGGTCTAATAGGGGTATGCACACACAATTAGTCTGTAAAACTTTCAAGGTTTTCAGCTTGAACATTTTTGGATTTTGCTTTTGTTCCATAAAATTGTGTTCCATTATTGGGTGATGTTGAAATGCCTCTTTTAAAGGGAGAGATGTCATCATTGCCTTACACATTTGAAAAATGTTTCAAATATTCCTGACATCTACTTTCCTCAGTTTTATTGTATTCATCCATGGCAAGACGATGAATCAGTTATGATTTGTTTATTCCTAGGCTGTAGGCCTTCAACACCAAAGCGTTATGTTATGTTATGTAATCAACACATCTCTAGGTGTAAATTTTGCCTTGCATTTTGCAGTGAACGGTGTTAAATTATGCACTGAAGCAACAATTGTAATTACAAAAGCATAATGGCAGGTGTGATGATGTAATTAAGACTTATTCCAATTTATTAAATAGCAGCATCACAAGGGATGAGCTGCTTCAAATACAGCAGACAAGTAATATAAAAGTGAAGAGAAAACTAAAAAAGGAACCAAACAAACAGCATCACTTTGATCCAACTGCTATTTCAATCAATCATCTGCCTGTCCAGCCCGAGCCAATCCCCATCCCCATCTGTCCACATGGAACCTGACAAGATCTGACATATTGTTTCAAGGTAAAATTTGATCTCTCTGTCAGAGGTCCAGTAATCCCTTAAGCCTAGTCTGTTTACAAAATCTTATTTATCAGGCACTTAATATAATTAAAGCATGCTGCTGACCCCGCAGCAGTGCAACAACACTGTGCTTCAATGCAAATCCCCCACTGCATGTTTGTGGAAAAAACGGAATGTTATTTCACCCTGCTATCCTTTCTTTCGTCAGTGCACACAAAGCTGCTTTAACAAAGCCTGCTTGTGTTGTACTGGCACTGCACTCCCCATACCTCCCAGAGCAGGAAGATCATTGGAAAGCAATACTTGGCAAAGGTCGCTCCATCATGGTGATTTTACACAACCTCAAGTACAATATGTCCTGCGGAAACAAGGGACAGACTGTCTCCAGGGTACAACCTACGTTGATTGGCATGTTGAAACAGTGTAAGCCAAGCTTGGCTACTCTGCTCAGTATTTGAATCCCGACAAGCCGCATGTGGCATTGGTAACCCAGCAACAATTACAGCAATTCAACATTCAGCTCTGCCTTGCGGTGTTCACTCAAGGGGTACCTGGGAAATCTTACTTAGGGCCTCCAGGTTATTATATACAAAAATGGAAAAACAGACTATTTCAATGCATGGATATCATGTGTCTGCATCACCTTCCCTTCAGCCTCGTCCAGACCCGGGCTTAGTCAATTGGATTTAAAATGGGGCTGCTCAGAGTCAACAGCAAGGTCATGTGGTTTTCCATTAACATTAATGCCCAGGGTTATGCCATTGGGCCCTGCAGCAAAATCTGTTTTCCCTGCCACCTGATCCTGCGCACTAGTAGCTTCTGTGTGCCAATCTATACCACTTTACTCCACGTGTTCTAATAGACGTCTGAGTAGAAAAAATGTAGAGTGCAGAAAAGAAGAAGTGATCGCTAGTCACTAGACACCACTAGGGCCTGAAAAAGTCTTTTTTCAGTCAGTGGTATTTTGTATATAAACTCTAAAGCCAAGGTTGAAAAATTGTAAAGATTATAACAGGCAAACTCCCATTAAGGCTTTGATGAAATAATTTCACCAAGAACAATTTTTCTTGTGAGTATGTTGTTGTCCTTTGAAGGAAATGCTACTCTGTATGAGAGAGTCCAGTGGGAGTCACAGTCACAAATCACATTAGTGCAGAGCTGAGGCTCAGGAGAGTGTTACTCTATTCTTCACTCTTATACATGAGAAACTTCAAAACAGCTGATCTTGTGCTATCCAGGAAGCCAGAGAATATTAAACAGTCAC
The DNA here is from genome assembly GCF_046128005.1 of Genypterus blacodes. Classification (NCBI taxonomy): domain Eukaryota; kingdom Metazoa; phylum Chordata; class Actinopteri; order Ophidiiformes; family Ophidiidae; genus Genypterus; species Genypterus blacodes. The sequence goes on from NW_027466879.1 coordinate 12,243,801, forward strand.
CCACAAGCAAGCATACACAATGAGATGAGAGGAGCAGAGGAAAGACATTAAACTTACTGGAGATGACAAACAAAAAACACAAAACAAAACAACACAAAAAAATCCATCTTTGGAGCCTCTGACAAGGAGACAGGGTGAGGCCTCCCACTGAGCTGCAGTGCATCCTGCTGGTGGTGGAGGTGCTTTCAGGTTGCCCTTTTCCTCGACGCCACGTCAGGTGGCATTAAACGCACCAAAGGAAATGAAACACAACAAAGCTAAAGCACTAGGTGGATCCAACAGAGAGGATGATTTTTGAAGACGTCTTTGAGGACTGTAATCAAAGATTGCGTTTGAACGCTGTTAGTCTGTGCCATGCTATGTCACTGCCAGAACCACATATGGTAGAAGAAAGAAGAAGAAAGATATAGATAAACACAGGTAGATGCAAAATCAGGACTCAGGCACAAGTAAAGGCCACGCTAGACTTCACGCTTTGAGTTCTTCTGCTCATATCCGATTTGAAAGACTGAGTGTATCTATTGTATGATGGAACCCATATCCAGTACCACTCCAAACTAGCAGTGTTGATGTGTGAAGATGTCACATCTGATTTGGTACAGATGCCTCTCATGCTTGTTTGGAATACATATCAGTTACAGTTTGTGTCATTTCAGTTTCACAGAACAGGAGTACCGACCAAAATGCCATTTGAGACGGAGTTGGCAGAACAACCCCCCCCCCCCTTGAACAATGCACGTATTGTTACCCTGTTCTTTTGTAATTAATACGAACAGGTCTGTCTCATTGGATCAGAGCCTGCCGACACGGATTATAGTCAACACTACCTAGACGTTCTCCTGGTTGCCTGTGTTCCGAGTCCTATTCTACTGTTTGTCTCTCACTCAAATACACAATTTATAAACAATCAAGCCTTACTGTGTTCACACCATTCTGCCTAATTGCACTTTCCTTTGAAGAAATGCTCACAGAGGTGTCACAATCCCGTTAAAACATTTTAAAACCTGAATAAATCTATATACATACACATGATACACATAATGTATTCATGTAATGTAATGTAATGTACGACTCACTTACTCACATACTTTGTAACGTTTGAAAAAGAGCAATCAATCACTGTTTAATTAAACTTCTAAAGTGCAACAATAACCTCCCCATTTATTTAGGATTGGATTGCTTATCAGAACCTAACTAATGAGCCACAACTGAAATCTCTCTCTACCCAACCTGCTACTGAGCAATCTTCTTGTATTTTTTCTTCTTCTCCAAACCATAAATTTGCAGTTTCAAAGACACAGTCGCAGAATTTCACACAATGTCCCAAATTGCTTTTTGTCTGAGCTTCTACTTTCACCACAGGGCTGTTAGGACAGAAAATGTTGGTCAATTGATGCAAACCACTCTTGCAGATACATTTAAGGTTGGCCCTAAAAATTGGAAGGGAGGGAGGGTGGAAGCTTTGATCCATCTTTTTTTTTTTTTACAGGTTAATTAGGAAAATGTTTCTAAGACATTGTCATTTTGACTACAATAGAAGAGGCCTGTGGGGAACCATCAAACCAAGCAATGAACCACAGGGCCGTGGTTACACACCAAGACACCGATAGGTAGCTTGGAGTCGTACCACAGCAGTGAAAGCAGCCAGTTTAGGGAGGTATCCTTCACACGGCCAGCAGGGTGGAAGCCTAGAGGTAGACGTCAGAATACCCTGCAGGGATTAAGATCTCATATAGCTTGGGAATGTCCTTGCATCCCAGAGGAACAGCTGTAATATGTGGCCGGGGAGATGGGCATCTGTTACTTTGCTGAGTCTGTCCCAGTTGAGAGATGGAAAATGCCTTGGGAGTGTTTTCTTCTTCTTTCTTTTTTAGACCATATGGGATGAGTCCAAAATGTTTGCTGTGGCCTCCAAAGACTGTGGAGACGTTATGTATGTGATTCTGAGCTAATAAAATAAACTTAAATGAACTTGTAACCTGTATCCATTGTGAGTCTAAAGACCATAAGGTGTTAAAACAGACTTATCATACAGTTTAACCTCCAGCTAGAATTTTACCAGTTCACTTTACTTCATCAGTAAGTAGGGTCTTTACTTTATGAGCGCCTTTACTTATGTAGGATTACATAGGTCTAAATATTAAAGGGGACATTTCAGTATTCCTGAATATTGGTGGTGAAATCTCCACTCTGTCTATACCGCAATCTACACCTCTGGCTGCCAGACAGAGTCAGACAGAAACTTTAGCTTTTATAAGGCAGGAGCCGGTGTGTTGCATAAGCAGTGTGATTTTTCATGTCAAGTCTGTTTGCATCAAACATAAAGTTTCTTTCAGATGCTCAACTTCACCACGCACCAAAAGCCCTCGTCGAAAGAATTGAGAATACTTTCAACCATAAAGTGAAGTTTCAGCTTTGTAGCTGTCATCCTGCAGCCTGGTGAGGCTACGAACGCCATAGACAGGAAGAGACATGCAAAGAGAGAGTGGGAGGAGAGGGGGGTTATATAACCAGCTATCACCAAGGAGACGCCTTTAAAGCAAAGCAGTGATAGAAAAATGCCAATGATCAATGTTGCTCATCTTCTAAGGAAAATAATGCAATGTGGTTGGTCAAAGATAGCATAATAACACAATAACAAGCCATTCTATTAAACATGGCAATGCATATTTATTATGGCACGCCTCTAAACATCACAGCCAAGGCTGAGGTATATTATCAAGGGACATAACCTTCTTCTCTCATCTCTCTCATCAGGAGAAGGCTTCTTTCTTCCCCTAAGACTTTAAGAGACACAATAATATCTGCATGACCCTTTATTCAAATATTTGCTCAAAGCCAAACAGTTTACAGATTTCTACAGCTGAACAGTTTAGATGGCTTAATTAGGGATAGCTGCTGCTGGAAATAGCTTATCTTCTTTGTGGAAACCTGGGGTCTTAGACCAGCTCATACACTTGGCCACACTTGTCTTGCTTCTGTTGGAAGACACAAAGGTATTAAGCTATGAGAGTTACAGCATTGTGCAAAAAAACATCCCATTCTCTGCTCCTCTTGATGATCAGGGATATTATTGGGAGTGGGATTCCACAGGGTGCGCCTATATGATTGCTCCCAAAGGACAAGCCCTGCCTCAGGAGCTGTGATACGTGATGTGCAGAGTGGAAGCCAGCATAGCCATTATCAAATCAGTCTTGAACCCATCCCCTGTCTGCCAGGGAGACATGTTGAATGGATATCATTGTGCACTGCTGAGGCTTCCATCACTGTAATCCCTCTACAAAGTGCAGGCACTCTAAGAGGAAGATGAAAAGAGCAGAGGCGAGAGTGGCCTATTCACCATGTGTGTCACTGCAGAGGGCACAAGGAGGGAAGTCAGTGGAATCAGTGGCCTGAGCTGACGACGACTCAGCCCTCCCCTGCCCAGAAAAGAACAAAAGATTAAGCCCTCCTGCTATCCAGAGTGATAACAAGCTGTCAACTTCTAAAATGTAATCTGCTGACTCCGGGAGGAAGTGGTGGTGTCAGTGAGGCCGCCAAAGGATCCTTATCTCGTGAGTGGCGCGCCATGATGGAGAGAGCCATGGCCGTGCTGTCAGATACACAAAAGCCACCTCAGTCTGCCGCCAAACAAAGAGCAAAGGTATCTATACCAGGCCAATTTGCAACATATGCATACGCATACATCCCACCCAGACCTCACCCCTCAATCCCTCTCTGTGTGTGCCACAAAGGAAAGGTGATGGGGACGATAAATGTCATGAATAGGAGCCAATTGACTGGCGATAATAAGGCGCTACCCCTGACAATCGTGACAACTGATGGGAAGTCCCCCCTCTCTGTCAGCTTGTCTCTCAAGCACTTCCATTCCATCTTGGCACAGATTGTTAAATGTAAAAGCCATATTGCTGCCAACACGGTGTCCTAATACACAATCCAGTGGGCAGGGTAGCTCTGATATTGGAGCTGTCACCAGGCTGCAGTCAGTAAATCAATCCAGCCAATATGTAGCCCTGTTACCAAGGGAATTGCCATATGCAGCTAATTACCCCCACCTTTTGTTTCTCCCAAATTATACAAGTCAAAGATTGATTTTAAATTACCCAATGGAGCTGCCAGATGGCAAATAAAGCATGTACAGCCATCTTTGATCATACAAGTGATTAATATTTACTGTTAGATGTGTGTGTGTATGTGTGTGGGTGCGTGTGTGTGTGTGTGCGGGGGGGGGGGGGGGGGGGGGGGGGGGGGGTTGTGTCTGTACCGCGTAAACAGAACAGATTTTCTGTTCCGTACAAATAAAAAAAGTCACTTTCAATGTCAGCCGTTATAGCACAGAGAAGGAATTTAGTCACACAGGGGCTATTTCAGGCTGTTTACAATCTGATTTCAAAGCCTGGGGGGTTTTCCTTGTGGACTTGAGGCTGTTGATCCTCAAGCACCAGTCATACGATACGATATGGATTCATTTAGTTGTTTTCCATACAAGCTAGTGGGAGCAAAATGACTTTGACTTAGTGCTATTTTGGATGCTTTGGAGTTATTCTTTGCAGGGGCCTGGTTTCATGGTGTATGTTGACCACAAAGTGCTGATTGATAATGATCAAATTACCAAGATGACAGGTCAAGTTGAGGGTGTGTAGGTTTTTAGCAAATGCTGACATTTTGTGACAGCTGCCAATTATGGATCAATGAACAGAACGCCCAATCAGAACACAATATACATGAAAATGAATTTATATTTACACATTGTTTACATCTGGATCACGGGCTTGTTTTGCTTTTTGAAGTACCAGAGCAATTTGATGCATCTCATAGTCTTGATGCATCTCTACTCTAAAACTCACTTAGGCTCATCAAACATTGACAGTGGAGAGCAAATACTGGAATCTCTGAGGAAGTCTCAGCCAAAAAGAAAAGCCAATTTCCTGTCATGTAGCAGGGTAACTAGTTTGTGTGTGTGTGTGTGTGTGTGTGTGTGTGTGTGTGTGTGTGTGTGTGTGTGTGTGTGTGTGTGTGTGTGTGTGGCGCTGATGTAAGTGAAACCAGTGGGACCAAAAAAAAAAAGAAATGCTGTACATTGAATATTGGGTTGTTGGTCGTGTTCATGTATGTATCCAGGGATGATTTGGCAGTGCACGGATGTTCACAGCCCCCCTAACCCCCACATTCACTGTTGTACACACTAATGACAGTTATTTTTGTTGTCAGTCCTCTTGTTTTAATCTCCAGGTCAGAGGAGGAAATGTAGGTGAACAAGTAACACTCTGTTCTTAACAGCTGCTGTTGTGTTGCCCTAAAGCCTTGTACTGGTACATGGTAAACCCTTCAAAGACTGCACTGCACTGCACAGGGGAGAGTCCACTGAGAATACTTTGTTATAATGAAAATCTCACTACACATTAATTGAAAAGAGGTTGAAATTAATATGAATAATCATACAAGTTAAATGGGGAAAAAATCCATTAAATTCAGAGAGTATTTCCTCTCTATTATTGACCATTAAACAGATCAACTTCAACCAGGTGCTACTTTGGAGTTAAGGAATATTTGCTTTTCTTCTCAGTTATTTTCCTGCAGGTATACGCTGTAGGACTTAACTCCCAACCTAAACCATTTCCCTATACGTTTCACACCTTATCTCAGCGCTACGCTTATAATCGGGAACATTCTGTGAATGGATGTCAGTTCTGATGGTGCTGCAAAACATTCTCAGCCTCATTTCTGACTCTATTACTGCTGTCAAGATGACCACATCTGTGAAGAGTCCATTTTTACCAAATGAAGAGGAGTGCTCATTTTTCCACTGGCACTTGGCGCTCTTGAATGCATCCAATGCCTTTACACTTGACACATAAATGAAGCTCTTTGGACTTCATTTCAGGACTGAACAGAAACATTTCCCCCACATGGTTTTACTTTGTGCAACAGTTGTGTTATCCTTAACATGGTTACTATTGGCAGAGCATATTGTATGTGACATTGCTGATGTGAAATGCAAGTGGATGTCAGGGGTATTGCTTTTTGTGGCTTGCATGTTAGGGTCTTTTTTTTTATCATCTATTCACTTTCACAGAAAATTGAAACACTTTCAAGCCGCTCTCAGACGCTTTCCCTGGATCTCCTTTTTTCCCCATCGCGTTTTACAGCATTAGACTGAGCCCATAACAGGTATGGGCCATTAAATTGCATCAAGACAAATTGAGCTGCTCGCTACCCATTTTCAATTTGCTCAAAGGTTTGCACATAAGAGAATTAGCATAGAGCCCCTTCTATTTATTTTTCAGTGCGTCTTTGAGGCATTTTGTGTGCTTGTGCTGTAAAACAGCTGAGCTTGTTTTATGAAAGGTGACTTTAAGGAGGCAAAAGCTGAAGGATTTAGCCTCCATATACGAATGGGACTGTCTGCCACTTTCAATTCCAGCTGTGTCATGGCTGGGGATTCAGTCCACCTCCAGTGGAATTGATACACTCGCCCCGGCTGTATGTCTCCTCGGCCTTATGGCTTATTGGAATCTCCGATAACTCAAGGCACAGAAAATAGTACACCACCTCTCACACCCCTGCATATTGATTATGAATCAGACTATATTTTATGATGGAGCATTTCTTAATTTGTCGCCAAACTTCATTGTGGGTGTTTATGTGCAAAGAGGATTCCTGTGGATCTGTACAAAAATGGTAGGAGCACTGTTAAGAAATAAGCCCACTTCAATAGGGGGATTTGCGGAGCCCACTCAGAGGTGCGGGGAGCCTTTCAAATCCACCCTTTTTCTAAAGGCTGTTTACTGCACTGTGTTGCACGGTGACTGGTAGCACTCAGCATGTTTCGACTAAACAACAATCAAAAACTTCAGACTCTGGAGCTAAACCTTAACCTGCAGTACTGCAAGTCTCCTGTGTTTTTGTTAATCTATTTCTTCTTTTCTCTGTCTTTTTCAAGACATTTTCTCTTGTCTTTTTGCGATTTCTGTCCATGGTCAGAGTTTTCATGTTTCCAGTGCTGATTTTGGCCAGCAAATGGATAACAAATAGGTTTGCTTTTGGAAAAAGGAACATTAAAATTCTGCTAACAGATCAATGTCGCCTTAAAACTGACAAATATATCCCCTTGTACTGTCTGTCCCATCATGGCATGACGTGACCCCTAAATGGCAACTCTATCAATTCAGTGTCAATCCTCCTCCCAGCAGAGGCACGCAGGGAAGTGAGGCAGCATTAATTATGAGCCTTCAAGCTCCAAGGGACAGTTAATCTTTGTCATTTTGCTCCTGGAGACATTTGGATCTGCCACCAAGATTGGAGCCAGGTCACAACTCTTGACCCTTAACTAAGAATACGTATTCTGATCACGCTTATGGAAGAAACCAATTTGCTTTTCCTCCATGTTGCCTCCAGGCTGTTGTTGTCCGTGGAGTAATGTCTCCGTCTGGAAAGTTTCTGTCATTTGGAAAAAAGTTTGAGATTAGTTGGTCACCTTTGACAGAGAGAAATAAAGTGCATTCTATTCTGAAAATATCTTTCCTAGACTCTCCTAGGTGATATTTATAGTTGACTTTATCCGGTCTAGTAAGCATAGTAACCGTAATTTAATATTTATCATAGGTGTGGAGAAATGTATATATTTGTGAATATTGTCATTTATAATTTGTCAAAATGAATGTTTAGGGATTGTTGTGTCTTTAGCTCACTATCAAAACATCTATCCTTGCCAATAGAGGGAAAGCACTACTTAATTAAAACGCAAAACACAAAAAGATCATCTGTATCCTCTGATGATGTATCTGGAACGCGGCGAGGCTACTGGGGGCCATCATAACCCAGGTGTGAAGAGCTGATTGATTCTAGCAGGCGAGCCAGACAACAAAGCACCACAGAGAAAACAGGGAGGATTCAGTGACGGAACATTTTGACAGATTTGGGGCATCGCCTCGATTATACCTCCTCAGTGCCCTTTTCTGTGTGCTTAATATTGTTCGAACAAGGGAGGCTCCACTGCAGTAAAAATGATGGCGATCATAAATAACCTTTTTTAACCTCACGTGTAACGTCTAGCGATTCACATCCAGTCCAGCCCTGATGTGTGCCTGCATACATTGTCTCGGTGCCAACAGCAGGCGAAGGACACAAACAAGCCTAATCTGCACTGCAGTATGCAGGGTCATGGACGCAGGTGTAGGGAACATAAAGAGACTTCTGAGCTGCTTAAGCTGTTAATTCTGTAAATGCCTTCACACAGGTTGTATTAAAATAGAAGCGTGATTTGTCTTTCATCTACTTCCCACGATAAGCTCCATCTCTAGCTTTGGCAGCATGCTGCACCTCCAAGATGTCGAATAACACTCTGAAGAGAATATGCCGCTCAAGAGACAGGCAGACAGAAAAGGCAAACTCTGACTCTAGATGTGATGAAGATTAATTTGGCTCCCGGCGTCAGTGTCAGTTTCATCTCCGTGTGGAGACGAGCGTGGGATGTTGGAGGAGAGAGTCCTACCATTTCCCGATGCGAACTTGGTCCTTCATATCTTAGGAACAAGGAGACGTTGTGGGGGGGAGGAGGGCTGATCCTGGCGTTGGTAGTCATTGAGGGGCACGTAGGGGATTGATGGAGTGTCACTGTGCGGAGCTGAAATATGGGGGATGTGTTGACTGTGTAAAGTTCAAAGGCATCATCAGCTTCATCTGATGCAGCAGAGCTGCTCAATGCAGGAAACCCCAACAGCTGCTCCATCTGGACACCTAGCTACTGCTGGTGTAATCTCCATGGTAACACCCTGGGAGGGCTCTAGTGGGCTTACTGCAGCGCTGATAAATGACAATGATACATGATGAATGACTGTATGAAGCGATTCAGGCTCAGTCCTCCTGCCTGTTTTAATCAAATTGATAATCAGACCAATTACATTACATATCATTTACTGAATGTATTTTTATTGTTTCATCCCAATAAGACACATTGGCACATTCGAAGATTTGGGAGCTGCAGTGACATCAACAAGCTGTCTGTACTAAACTGAATGTTGTGTAAGAAATGTGGAATGACGCACCAAAGTAATGGCTACTTCACCTAAATCAACAGCAGTAATGTTTACGTTATGCCATGTGAGTGTAGGTGAGGATTGTATGCACAGAGGTGTTAATTAATTTTTTTCTCTGCCAACAGCAACCGGGATTATGCATTTGTGTATCAAACTTGTTATTCACAGATTAGTTGTGCAGAAATATTGTTTTGAGCAAAGCCGCCCATTATTCCTCCTTCTACACAGGAAGTAACGTAAACACACGCCAAGAACAAAAACACAGCATTAGGCAGTAGTGGCAGAAAATGAGATGCTGCTAGATGCCGATTCATTTGTTTGACATAATATTTGAGGAAGATCTGTCAATAAAGAGAGACGCTTTTCATGGCCAGCAATAAATTAGCAAAGGGTTCACAGATCAGGATTTTCTTCTCGCCACCTGTGGTGATTGAAGGGACGCTGTGCCAATCAGAGCCATGATTACCGTGGCCAAATTTGAACAGTCGATTAGGTGGGCTTCACAGTTTGCACAGTGTTTAATAGGAGGAACAGTTCTGCTCTTTAAGTGGCTGCTTGGTGGGTTGCATGGGATGAAATATGTGCCTCACTCATACAAATTTTGAATTATTCATTGCATGCAGAAGTATATCAAAGGCTCGTACCAATTCAAGAAGTCAGATTCCACGCTGCTGGTGGAACAATATGGTCTTTGTGTTTCAAAAGTTACTTGATGAATGCGGTGCAATAAAGGTTGTGCCTCTGAATTAATCAGGGCAAAATGAAATATTTTCGTCACCTTCCCCGAGTGACATCTGAACAGTGCAGCACTTTATAATATTGAATTTTACCTCGTCCTATTTATCACTGTCCGCAGAGAGACAAAGTTATCTGCAACAAAGAATTAATCTGCCGTTTCTCTGGCTTCTCCTTGTCTGTGCGATGCCAGTGATACATTTGCCACTGCACTGAGATTGCAGATATAATAAAGTAATATATTTCACGGTAGCTAATTACTGCTTCATTTTCAGTGATGGCAGTATTTCATTACGCTGTACATAAATGTGCATGATATAATAACTACTGTATGCCTTACAAAAGATAATAGAAACATAATAATTGTCTCATAAATTAATAGAACAACCATATATGATATGTCTAAATGATGTCATACCTTTACCATTCTTAGCTGGTCATTATGATGATTATCTCGTGCTTTTTGATGTCGCGCCAAAATTCCAGGTCGTCAAAAGTCCATATAATGTGATTCATCTTGCTCAAGAATCATAGTCATCTACATAACATGGGCGTGTATAGTGTGGATCATATTGGCCGCGTCTCATCTGTCCTCCACGTCACGTTTCTCCTCAACTGTCTTTCTTACTCATGAGACTTTGCTGTGTTGACACCAGCTGTACACTCACCCGTGGACACTTTCTCTTCGGCACCTTGCTCTTAACTCTAACTTGGTAAAATGGGATAATTGTATAATGGTACGGTGTGATGTCTTAAAAAAAGGTATTGTGTCAATCTGAGCGGGCCAGTTGGCAGCAGAAATGATTGGGCGGGTGAATTCTCCCTGTGTAGCCAAGCTCGTCTAATGAATTGTCTTGGCGTAACTCGGCCTCATGGTCCGTCTCTCTCTCCAGTCTCCTGCTCGTCAGGGCCAGAGGGGTCAGCAGGCTCAATATCCCCTCTTTAATTACTCACCTCATTAACACATGGCGCCACTGACTCTATTTCAGCCCGGCGCTCGCTCAGTGACAGTGGCGAGCCTCTCATAACGCAGCGTGATCGATTGGGGCTCACTCTTGTTATAGCAGTTAACATTATCGACACAATCTGATAAGGAAAACAGGCCTGTATGCTTATGTAACATTTTACTGTTGTGGATAAAGATCATTCCTGGTTTAATCGATGGTCTCCTGATTCTCATCACGTGAAATCGGATGTGAAAAGGCAAAATCTACAGTTGCAGTTGTGCTTTGGAGAAGAAATGGAGAAACGGTGCTGAAATAATTTCTTCCCCTAATCCTCAAATGGCAGATTTAAGAAGTTCTGAATAATGCATGAACACAAACCCCTTTTAGGGATCAGTAGCCCCTCTGCTGACCAGTGATAAATCACACACGCATTTATCAGTCCAGCAAAAGTTAAGGGGACGATAAGGAAGGGGCCAGAGAGACATTGATAAATACTCATCCTACTCCATGGGAGATGGAGGGGATTTTGGGATCCGCTGGGGTTCTATCTTGACATTTGTATTATTGATTCTTTTTTCTTTTGTGCTGCTTTGGCTTTGGCTCCTAATTGGATTCTTTCTCTGTCTGATTTGTGCCTCCTGGCTACTTCGGATGATGCTCCATATTCACTGGAATCAACAACAAAGGTCCAACTTGTATCTTGCCGCGCAGAACAAAGCAATGCATATCTTAAATGAACCCACTGAATTCGATTTAGACTTATCCAAATGTTGCTCTTTGTCTACTGTGTGCTAGCTGTAGATATTCACTTAGTTATAAGCAGCAATGAAATGTATTTCCTGAATAATACCTTACACTCCTTACTTACTCACTATAACCTCTCGTCTCTTGCTTTTCTGAAACCATCTATAGTTTCTGTTATGTGGTTAGATTAATTTAGAAAACTTACCCTGCAGAATGATTAGCTGGCTGAGACAATGACTGAAGAAGAATGATTGAAAAATGATTGGATACACTAGAATGGGTGTGATTGTTGGATACAGATACGGCACTGAAAGTGGAACCACTGTGTTAATTAAAAGAATACTAATTTAGCTCTACTTTGTACAAGAACGAATGATGTGCAATGATTATCCCTGTACCTCCTCCTTCTACTACATGCACGCATTGTGTTGCAGTATCTCAACATGAAGTAGTGGTACATTTAACCCCAACACCATCTTAATCTGCCTCAGAGGCTATAGTGGGTATAGTGGCATCTAATATTGGCACAGAAGCCTCTAATATAGTGACATATCACTTCCAGCGAGTTTGTTCCATTTATTGGATCCCTCTCTCTGGAAAGCATCTATTGTGTTTGAGGCCTGGAGTTATTGCAGCCATTTGTTTGCTGCGGTGCGGCTTTATCAAGGAGCAGCTACAGTAGAAAGTGTTTTCTGAAACCGGCGGGCTGCTTCAGTCCTTGTCTCCACTCCGTTAGAGGTTTGACGTGATTAATACTGTCAGCGACCGCATTAATGAAACACTATTTTTAAACCGCGGACAAAAGAGAGCTTTCTTTTGAGTAAAAATAAACCAAGAGCTGAAGATGAGAGTGGACTGAGGAAGGAATGGAGAGGGTTTGTATTTTAACGTGATTATTTTCCCGACGTTTGCAGTAATTCCTCAGCATATGCTTTGCTGTGTGTGTAGTTCAATGCGGCACTTTTCAGATGCGTTTGATTGATTCCCTGTGGTTAATGTTATGGAAATAACATATGGAAATACAACATGTAGGGATATTGTACATGTGGTATGTGTCGGTATGTGTACAGAAATGAGAGTCATGAGAGATGTCTGTGTATTAAATTTCTTGGCAATTCAACCGATTCTGCTTTTGATCCAAGCTGTCTGGCGTGGAAGCACAGAGTGTAAAGAGTGTGTTCTGAGGCTTCATCCAGGGGAAAGAAATTAAGGAAAATTGACTATTTACTATTATTATTATTATTACCCCGCAGTCTTGGTTTTCTCTAGCCATTTAAAAAAAATCAGAAATGATGTGTGATCGGTGAAAAGTGAAAGTGTGTGTGTGTGTGTGTCACTTCATATCCTGCTTCACCGCTCCTCAATATTGCAGCCCTGGTCAGTCACAAGTTGCCCTTATTATGATATCTGAAGGTGCTGAGACGCGAATCACATGCTAATACAAGCCTTTTTGACTAAAATACGTGAGCCCACATGTTCGTTTATCAGTTTCCATAAATATAATAATTAGAGTCTATAAGTCTGATGTCACCAAATGGATGGCCTCATTATTTTTGACAGGCCATGCATTTTAAGGGTTCATTTCAGGTCAGCCAAAATACAAGGGGCACACACACACACACACACACACACACACACACACACACACACACACACACACACACACACACACACACACACACACACACACACACACACACACACACAGATTGAGTGTGACCGCCTTCAGTCGCGGCTTTGAGATCAACAAGCTTAACACAGTATTAATGTGATTCATTCTTCTCATTCAAACACGTCAGACACGACAGTCACCTTTGAACAGATTCCAGGCGTGGTCTTTACCTCAGCATGACCTCAGTGAACTGTGAGCCTGAATACTCTCTGTTATTCGTATATATTTTTATTGAAGAAAGCATTTTGACATGACAATGGGCGGACAGATATTTTGGAGATTGGTAATTAATACAGAAAGAGAGGGAAAATGAGAAAGCGGAAAGAAATATTGACTGGGACCTATAGAATGTGATAAACTGTACATGCGGACAAAATGTATAAGGGAATGTGGGGACGGTGACTTGGGCTAACCTGTACGGGCGAGTTGTTTATTGTAGTGTTGTTGGAGACCTCTTACACTCGTATCGTCTTAAGCTTCGGCTGGTTTTGTGCCGCATGCCTGCATGGTTTGCTGTGCAGCCGCCCGTTCATGCGCGTTATTCTATGGCCTATTTACCGTCAGTGCTACGGTTAAAAACAGCTGTACTGTCAGTGGGAAATCATTTGTCATCGTTTTGTTTGACAATTATAAGGCTGTGAAAGCAAAACCAGTGAAGTACGATCAATATGACAAATAGAAAACATATCCACATTTATTAACACTTTCATGTGACTGAAGCCTGCAGACAGTGTAAAATATTATTTTCATAAACTAAACCGAATTGTGCATTACATGTTGAAAAGATAGAAATGGACATTTGTGTGTGTGTAATCAGTTTAAGTGTCCACTTGTGTGCTTGTTGTGTGCGGTGCTGGTGAAGCAAACTTGCAGCCCCATTCCCCCGATTCCATACGCTATTTCAATGCATTTACTGGCCTTTGTTGAAGCTATAGAGTTGATGGATGCCGTCACAATGTCTAACAGGAAGGTGACAGGATGATGTCATTTTGAGATCCTTCCTGTCATTCAATCATCCCTGAAGAGTTCTCCACAGTATGAAAGTGTCACAGTCCCGAAACCTCCCGCCAATATAACACTGCGGCTGTGTGGTGGCGATCGTGCTGACATTGCACACACTTCTGCAAATAGGTGAGGTGAAGATATCCGACGGAAAGAGATCACGGCGAGTGCGAGATAAGATAAGGCTCCATTCTGAAATCGTATAAGAGGAAATGGCCATGTGTCGCTCGGGTAGATACTGCCACTAGGTGTGATTTAATGAAGCATCTATGCTGTGATGTGTTAAATATCTCTAAATTATTTGCATCTGTCCAGGATTAGGGAGTCGAATTAAGATTAAGATTACGATTACGATTAAGTTTATTTATCATGTTGCATGCAATTCACGCACAATGTTGGTTAAATTGAAAATAAACAAGTTTGTGAATAGAATATAGAATTCAGCTTTATTGTCATTGTACGCTGCACAATACGGAGAAGCAGTAGGATATAAAAGACTTCAAAATATAAAGCATTCTAAAGGTAAAAGATAGAATCAGTGAAAATGTGAACCATAACTATCACCGTTATACAGTCCAGAGTTTGGCCCGAGCTGCAGCTGGCTCCTCCGGATCCTCTCCATCTTCCCGGATTTTTATTCTACTGTGACTGACAGATGATCGTGCCGCCGTTCATAATCTCCTGGGTCACACTTCTCACTGAATATGAGTCACCTATGATATACAGTATATAAACCCGGTGAAGCGAGGGGAAATAGCTATTTTAAAAATCATATTTGCTTAATGAGCCCTGCACTTCCCTCTGCAGCACCGGGGAGCACGTTGGAATAAATGCATACTTTGAGTGCTCCTGTTATTTAGGAAAGTTCCCTGTTTTCGGCCCATGGCGCCTCCTGTTATGGAGGTCTTTAGGGGCCAAGACCGAGCTATAGGGACGTAGTCATTATGAAGAGTCTTCCTCAGCAGCAGGGCGGGTCAGCGGTTGAGATTAACATTTTAATGAGAGGCAAACGAGGCAACCGCAGCAGCGGGATGACCTATCAGGTGACAGGCTATGTAAATGATTCATTATCTGGGATGCATTGGGATCGTTCGCTTGTTAAAAAGAATGAGGAGCCTGTCAGAATACACTGCCAGTATTGATAGTATCTGTGTGTATCACTGTAATCCCCCAGTCATCCAGTAAATGGAATGTGATGATAATTAAGTGGGAATTAATGAGATTTCCAGAGGTAATGTTTAAGAACAATGTCCAGTGAAAGCCGCTATTAAAGCGCACGGCTGAGCCATAGACGATCACCGGGGTGGAAAGAGATGGATTTTCATTGTTTTATTGTAATTTCTTTCCTAATGAAATAATCATGTCAAACTTGGCAACACCCTCTAATCAGAGGTTTGCAAACGAAAGAAACACTCCTCTAGATTAGGTAAGCAAACTCTGTCAAAGTATGAATGAATGAATTTGACCTTAATAGATAGCATGCCAGATTATGACCACATTTGAATTTTTAATATCATTCGATCTTCTCCCTGAATCTAAAATGGACCACCATTAAAGTAAAAATGGATTTGATGGTGTTTCAAAATTTGTGGTAATGAGCATATTGAATATTACCCAGCTTCTGCCTTTAATGATTTAATTAATCAATTTGTAAATTAGTAATGCCTTCGTTTGAACTCTTCCCTGTGGAGAATCAAACCCAGAGCTGCATAGAGAGTGAATGAGCAGCATTCTGCAGAGCCCAGCAGTAGCTGACAGTCACTCCATTGAAGCACAACCTTCCCGCCGTCTCTCAGGAATGATATCAGATGAGATATTATTCTCAGAGATGTAGGTGAAATAGAAATGCAAAGAAAAATATTGCTCCTTAGGTAAAGGGAATTTGAACATGCTGTATCCCCCATGTGTGGCCCTGTGGTGCTAAAAGCTGCAACGCAATTCAACTGAGCTGGCAAGGCAATGAGAAGTCATTTGTAAGAAAGACTAGACTTTGTTATTTTATGAGAAGAGCTTACACGCCACTCTTATCTTCTATTCAAACTTCTGAGAAATCTGCAATAACGTGGAACCAGAAAAAGGACCTCACAGGCAATTTATACTGTGTCACATCCACCAAAAGCAGCATCTATTTTGAGAACGCTGCAGTTAAAATTTGAATGAGTGTCCCGTGTTTGTTTCATTGTGCCAACACCAGCCGGTGTAAGTAAAAGATGGTGAACGGCTCCTTATCCAATGTGTGATTTTGCATTCATCTCCAGAGTTCATCTATGGGGTAAATTGAGACAGGGTCCTTGTCGCAGAATGTTAATGGTATTATAACGTGTCAGCGCTGAGTCTCATTGGCTTAACCTGCTGCAATGAGATCTGGAAACGCAGCTTATCAGTGACCCCAACAGGTTTGCACACCTGATCTAGTTTTCCCGCACTGGAGAGGTTGAGTCAGGGTGAATGGGAGGAGTGTAATTTCAGGACCAGGTTGACTGTATTAGAGAGAGTAAGATGGGGTGCACTCAGGCCCGAGAGGAGGGAAAGCATTGCCGGAGCCCCGTGGCAAGGGCATTTTACTGAAATTGGTTCCACGCCGTGAAATCTGTGATTTGACATGTCATTTTGAGGATAGATTTTTAACAATTTATTAAATTCAAGTCCAAAACCTGCTTTTGACATTTATAACTGTGGAAAACATTCTGAATTGTCCGGTGTGAGCCTAATGCTACCCTCAGCAGCAAGGATGTTTTTCCATTAAGTCTGTGCACCGCTTGGTACTAATCTAGAGTATATACCGTACTTCTATAACGCCAGCGCTCTGTGATGAAGAGTCTATAAGTCTCTCTATTTTAGGTATGTACTAATGAAAGAACCTAGCGCTGTTTCCAAGGTGCTAAATTACAAGAATATCACAGTCCAAGGTCTACATGCAGCACACATGTATCATGTTGAGTCAATTATGTCCTTGTGCAGTCACAAACAACTCATACAACACAAGGCCAGTTTAACAAAACCTTGAACAAAGCTCTGGCTTGTTGTGTTTTCATGCAATTACCACCCAGGGACTGTGCTTACTGTTTTCATGGCATCCAAAACATTGCCTGGCCTTTGCTTTCTTAATTACTCTAATTATCCCACTGATTCGCTTAGCAGCTTCAATTCTGATTGCTTCCTGCAAGAAAGATACGCACAGTGGGGAACAAACCAACTTTAAACACTCAAGGCTTAACACAGCAAAAGACACATAAGGAGCTCTCGATGTATCTAGTGAGAATATATGCTCTGTGTGGGAAAATACTGCGTGAGATACAGAGGGGGGAATCACACATTTCTATCTTCTTCTTGGTTATTTATAGTTAATGCATAGTTTGTGCATCTTTTATGCCATAAAAGTACCGAATGTGTAAATTGGTCTAATCTGTTATTGGTACATCAATATGAGATCGTTCTGGTTTATGCAGATGCTGGAGCAGGTGAATGAAATAATTTATGTCGTAAATATCGATGTAGTCACTGCTTAGTTTACAACAAAGAACAACCTACAAATTTGGACAGAACAGGAAATTAAATGTCAATAATTCCTGTGACGTTAACAGAAATGCTGCATTGTATTGTTAGCTCTCTGGGCCTTTGTTTCAGCTTCCCCTTCATTATGAGTACAAGCAGACGAATATAATAAACTATTATTTTCATTTATACTATTTATCGCTTATAAGGAAGTTTGTAAATTCCCTATCTTGCAGCAGAATATACTGCAGGTGATTTATTACAGTATTGACACCTGTCTCAAATGTAGTGTATGTTTTTTTTTAAATAGGCTCAATAATGTGACGACACTATAATGAATAATTGACATTGAGTCGAGTTGTTGACACTTTGCCTGACTTGGCAGTGTAAAAAATCAATGTAGTGTAAAATAACTCAAACATACCTCAAACTACCAGACATAAACTCACACTCATCACAATAATTTGGAGGAAAAACTATCTCAAAAGCTGTGCACATCACAATAAATGCTTGCATTTTCACAAGTTAATGAAGTCGCAGCTCTGCTGAAATCCCCTGTTAATTGTGCTTCACTGTAACACGAGATCACACTGGTCACCGAGGAAACTAGACTGGTGTTTGCCAAATCTTCAAATTAACTCGAACATTTTTACCGTGCCATGAAAGTGCACTGTAATGTAGCAGATTGGAAAACAAAACAAGAAAGGTGTCTTTTTCAAATGAAAGTATACACTGTGGTCGTATTTCATTTAATGGCTGATGTCAACAGATGTTGGATTATGAGGTTGTTCTGGCTCTCTCATTTTCTCTGGCTTTGTTTCCTGTTTAGCAATCAGAACCGTGCAAATCCCTTGATAAGTAGCTTGGAAGCCTCCTTCTTCCTCAGATGAGATTTATTAACCAAGTAATTTAGAAAATTAAGTAAAAGACAACAGGCAGCTACGTTTGCAGTGAACCAGGAGACTTTCCAAGGGAGGAAGACTTCTGAGCTGCTGATAATGGTTTCCTCCTTAGAGACGATAAAACAGCGTTTTTATCAAAGCCAGCTGTGTTAATGAAGGTTCCAAAAAGTGAGGTGCTATCCCTCTGTAATGGAGACACAATCACTCCATCGTGATAAGATAAAAACCATTTGTGTTATTATGTTGAAATGATCACTTAGGAGTCCGCACTGTGTTATTGCTGGTCAGCACTCTATGAAATTACAGCCAATCCTCTGCTTGGTGCTTCTCATGTCAGTACATGCTGTCAACACCGTGCACTGCTGGATAATCAATGTGCAGGATTTTTAATGGACGCACAGTACATTCACTGGTGCAGAGATGAGTTGACAGCTTATGCAATATTTATATATTCACACACATGGCTGAGAAATCACACAAACTTGTTTGCAGAGCGGATGGATTGCGTCATAAGGCAGATACAGTAGCTGACTATTAATCAAGTACTGTATTAAGGAGCAGTGTTTAAATACCTTTATTCACTTGGTTATTACTTCATTTTCATGTCTGCTCTCTACTTCTCCAATACATGTAAGTGGGAAATATCTCACATTTTAGGTTCTGACAACTGTTTGCTTAACAGATTGAAACTAGGAATCCTCATTTTTCGTTCCAGAATCTCCATTATTTCATACCAATTCCCCAAAATTGGATGGATCAGATACACATACTTCCAATAGGTACCTTTTCTGCAGGCATAGTGAGCCACTATGCAGATATCATCAGGTCAATAGCAGGCTGGGTATATAAAGCTCAGTAGTACAGCTTGTCTCTGTGACAAAAACTCTTCTTTTCCACACAGCTTGTGTCTTCTTCACTCCCTTTGAGAGAAAAACCCCTTGGGCATGAACTCACCAGTGACCTGTTTGTTTGAATAAAGCTTTGTCGTTGTACTTGTTTCTGGTTAACCTGATGAGAGAGAGGGGTGAGAATTTCTGCGTCATCCCGTAACGACATGATCACAGGACTGGAATTCATGCCTGATTGCACTGTGTGTAATACAGCAACTGAAGCGATCCAATTAAAAATGATGCTACCTGTGGCCATGTGGCCTGCATGTTGAGGAGACCTCAGCTTTGGCTCAGGTGAGTGGGCTGCTTAGCGGGGAGGCAGGTGACACAGCAGAAGAGCCTGTGTGCATCTCGCAGGATGATTGCATTATCCAGTCTGCCCACCCACTCTCAGGGAAGGGTGGAGGAACCAGCAGGGCAGATGGGACCAGACTCTGACTCATTTAAATGGGCCTTGGAGTTGCCAGTTGGCGTCTTGCCTGTGAACTGAGGCAGAAAATAACACCTTCTAAATAATGAAATAAGCCCTCATTTAATGAAAGATTCAGACTCCATGTCCTTTTCCCACATTAAACTCAATCTGACGTTTTGGCAGAGGTTTCCCACATAGCGCTGAGTAATACCCTTCTATCTCTCTCTTACCCTCGGTCATTATTCTTTCATTTCAATATTTCAGCTGATTCGCCTTTGTGGTGATTCGGTCTGAATCATTTTAATTTATCTTATAATATAATCATGGAAACTGACACAGAATTGCAGGATTTACATAAGATAAGAGGAAATTGCAGATATAACAGACATGATATGCTGGGTGACCGTTGAGTAAGCATACAGTAAGCAGGACACGTTTGCATTCAAAGCCAAAGATTTGCATCCATCTGGGTAAGAAGGCTGGTAAATAAGATTTATACTGTCAACACTGTGGGGGCTGAAAAACTCATCAAACCATAACTTATCATATTCTTCTAATTAGCCTCTTCTACCGTGCCTTCCAGTGGCCTTCCAGTTAAAAATTACATCTCATTAATATTCAGTCATTACTCAGGAATGCGTGCATTTTCATAATCACAATATGAATAAAAAAACAAAAGACACAAATTCACAGCAGCACAGCCTGGCAGATTCTTTGTTTCTCTACTAAACAGTCTTCTAAATAATGTTTCATGTGCACAGTAACGTTTAACAATCAAAGACACTCAAAGGTCACACTCAGGGGTCTGTGCCTCCTCAGACAGAGCTGGGAAATGCAGCTACCCAGTGTTGTATCTTGTACCTGATGTGTATTGTAAACAGAACAGTAACTTGTTTACTTTGTAAGTCATATAATGCGTCTGAGGCTTAAATGTTATGCCTTTGAAATGATTTGTTCCTGAATAACATCCTGCCTGATATCTTGTTTCAAGAGGAAATCAAATTTAGGAAGTAAGATCGGGCTTTTAAAGATCAATGCTTTAGTGATTTTTTTTTACAGTCAGTTTGCTTAAAAGACTTTAAGATATGACTCCATACAAGTTTAGAGCCAAAATCATAAGGCAGCGGGCTGTGGATCAAACAATATTATCATAAGTTACAAACAGGCCTAATGTTGCATCTCACATTTTTGTCCTATCCGTTTTCATTAAATTGATGATCAGTACATGAATTTTCATCTGAGCTAATATATCAGTGTGTCTGTACTCTGGAAGCAGTGGAGCTCTCATGTTACCTGCATTTTTAAGTACGAACAATACATTTTGGCTTACTCTGGCAAATAGTGATCTGCTTGTAACAGTATTGGAAGAAATGATGGTTTACATGGATGGCGACAAATACAAATACAGCAAATTGCAACTTGCACTGAGCTACATGCCTGATTACCGAGCCCTGTTCCAGGTCCCGGTCTGTCAGAAGCATTGACTGTTCCACCACTGATACATCGCCTTTGCATTTGTGTTCCCAGTGTGAGGTGTGGGTGTCTCAGTCCTCCCTGTTGTGAGGAAGGAGGGCCTGCTGCCTTCTTCCTGTATGTGCAGGTTAGATGATTGCCTCTGCTGGAGTCTGCAGCAGCAGCAGACAGTGGAGCACAGCAGAGAGGCAAATTAAGCTAGACGGCTATTGGGCCTGTGAGGGGAGTCACAGTACTTGCCAAGGTGTGGGTTGGGGGGTCGCTCTGGACTTGCAACCTGTTGATCACAACCACAAGATGCTTTTGTGGACACTCCAGAGGCCCAAGGTTCTTTGAGAAGCCCAGCTGGTGCCAGCACACACTTATACAGATGGAAACTAATACACAAAGAGCCAGGTAGCCATACTGCCTGCTGAAACGGCCTTGTAATTGCGTAGAAAGCCCTGTCTGTAACACTGGTAATGGTGGTAACACTGGAATTTCTGCAAATGACCTTGTTGTTGTCTTCAGAATGTGTAGAAGCTGCTGATGAGCTCATTTGTTTGTCTTCCAGCTGTGGAGAAGAACGGGGCAACTGCTTTCCTTTGGGCTCCATCTGCTTGTTTTGAGATTGGGTAATATCAGGGTGCTGCTCTGCTCTGGATGGGCGGGGCGGTGAGGGTGAGGGGGTTACTGAATGCCTGTTTGCCTCAAGAAAATAAATAAGGAGGCGTAAAGTTATCTCTTAAAATGCTTACAAATGTTGGCTCATTCGTGGTAATATTTAATTGTATTAAATGTGAAAATAACTGCACTGCTGTCTATGTTCACACAATTGGTGTTACTTGTCATATATGTGTCATGTGTCTATTAACATCTTCACCTCATGGCTGCTGCTATTAACGTGGCTGGAATCATATTCAAACTTCAGCTGCTGAGTTTGCTTTTCTACTGCGTATTATTCATTCATGTATCTATACATATATACCATAACCTCATGAATGCTATATCATTAAATGTAGTTTCTTTACTGTCCCAGTTAAGCTGTGGAGTTTCAGCACAACAGGCAGATTTCCAGGGCAATTTATATCTTATTTTTATTTTTATTTTTTCAAAGTACACTGGGTCCTTTTCTTTTTTTTTGTCGTATTTTTTTAATATAGCAAACATTTGACATGACAATGTGCCTACAGTTATAGGACATTTTGGACATTGTTTTATATAAAGCAAGAGGAGGGAAAGGAGAGAGAGCTAGAGAGAAGGGAAGAAGGTTGTATAATTATTATTATTGTTAAGGTAAAATAGACAATATGAAGTAGATTGAAATAGAAACAGCAGGAAGCCACGGCCGCTGAAGGTTGTGAGAACATGGCACAGTAGTGTTGACGGGTCCTCACGTCTAAAATAGTCAGACGTTTAACAGGATAAAATACACTTTTGAAGGGCGCTGAGGATATACATCCGTCCCCAAATCTAAATTTCCATCGGGGGAGTGAGATTTCATGGCGACGATGCGGTGATGATGATGTAATGCAGAGCAGGGGGTTACCTCTTTGCTTCACAATCTCCATCACATATCATTAACTGTTCACCTTCCTTTATACCTTCCCTCTAGCCTTGTTAATATCGATTACATGACATCTGATCTATCTTGGAAAACACAGGCAGCTGTCAGTGGCATTGAATTCCAGATTACATTACTACACCTTCTTCTTGACCTGCTGGGAAGCAAAATCTTTGCAATTCTTGGAGGAGTTAGAATAGGGAGATGACTTCTGAGTCTGAAGTGCAATGCAGGAATGTTATTCTACTCTCTACACCAGTACATGGATTGGTAGCATATGTGCAAGAGCCGTCCTGCTGTGGCTTGTGTGTGACTTTACTGTTACATTTGTAGTTCAGTTGTTTTGTCAACTGCTGGATTTTGCTGTTAATGAGATTTGTGTTATACTTCACTGGTTTTCTTTCGTGCTAGTGAAGAATAAACATACATCTGCATTCAGTGATGTAGGAAGGGAAAATGATTATGTGTATTTCACTGCAGACAGGCATACATACAGCTAGAGTTTTAAAAGGTGATGCCCGCCTGTTCCTAATGTTGGTAGAATTTACAAAAATAATGAGCAACTCGCTCATGCAGGCACAGTCATACACTGTTAAGGCTGCTCTGCCTGTGAGCCTTTATATATTATTGTCAGAGTGAAATTCCACCTGCTGTCCAACATGTTGTGACTGGAAATCCATTTGGCTTGCAGCACGTAGCAGAAGTGAGGAACTACAAACAAAGCAGAAGCCGTACCAGATTCCATCCTCAGTTGAGGTCAGATGTCTTGGGTCTGAGGCGCTTCCCCTTGATTGAATTATTCTGCTATTCAAGCAGAAGCGTTGCTTGGCGCACAAATGTAAAGTGAGAAAATTCAATGTGTAAACCCAGATGAGATGCTAATAGAAAAGAGGAATTGCCTTCAGAGGAAATTCGAGTGGGAGGCGATGCACATCAGACATTTAGAGACGGAGGGCAAAGCTGATGTCTAATGCCATCTCAGCGCCACCGCTCTTAGAAAAGGATGAGACTCTGAATGGAATAATCGCAAAGCCCAATCAGCTTTTATGTAGGCAATCATAGCTGCAATAATCCCCCCACGATCCCAGCAATCCCATTGTTGGCATGCTTGCTCCCACCCAGCAACTGGCCACTGACCAACTTCTTTGCAAAGTGATACGCAGAGCACACACACACACACACACTCTCAGCCTCGCCAACACATATCCTACTACTGCATGTCTCACACTCGCGGTCACACAAGCCTGTGTTAGAACCTCTTCCCCCCCCCCCGGACCCACCCTCTTGCCCGCACAGTGGCCACCTTTAATTAGCCGATGTAAGCAGAGCCATATTCATCTCAAGAAAAGCTGTTACACTCAGTAATTAGCCTGTCAATCACAACCCATTCCCAAGAATCTCCCATTTCCCCCTGCTGCTTATTAATGACATGAAGTGAGTTTATCAATGTGCCATATAGCAGAAAGCAATTCATTACCCTCATCTCCAGGATTCGGTGAAACGCATATCTTGCCCACCTATTTGGCGCTGTGCACACATAGTAGAGATATAGCATGCATGCAGTAATGGGGCTTGTTAGTATGCTAATGTCAATATCAGTTCAGCACACACATACAATCTCTGAGCAACACGCAATAAAATGTGCACATATCACCCTCAGGTAGACAAGCATGATGGGAGAGGCACAGGGAGAATGGTGGCCATAAATCCATAAATCATATTATGCACAACTAACAAGACAAACGCTTATATTCCTTTCTCCATTAACAAACATGAGCCTGGGGATTCACAGCTGTTTACATAGGCAGTAATTCTGAGGTGAATACATACAAAGCAGCTTGGAACACATCGATTTGGAAAATTTTGTCCCAATTCCTTTAATTGCTTTGAGTGCTTTGAGATTTGATTTTACAGATTTCTTATTTTACATATATGTTGATATTAGTAAGTATGATAACAGGTTGGAGTAGTTATTATACAACATACAGATTTGATCAAATCCAATGCTGCTTAATTCGCTTGATTTTGCACTCTGGTTCAATAAACCACAAGTGTAAGTTACACCGACATCCCGGTATACAGTGTCGTCCCTTGATGCTATATATCACGCCACTTTATCTGGTGAACTAAGATATCAGGGCCTCTCACAGAAAGGTGCTAAATAGCTTTCTGTTGCCTTTATCTTGGCAGCTGGGTGATGTCGTCTGTGGGAGGGCTCCCTGGTGAGGCCTTAAGTGAGAGAGAACAGAGAGGTCCTCCACAGTGAGGTGGGAGCTGGGACAAGCCTGAGGACGAGCCAGTGTTCAACAGACAGAGGGGAAGTTGCTGGATGGCAAATTCAGAATACAACTCCAACATGTCCACAAATTGCTAAATTGCTCAAATTACACGTCAAATATTCTTGTAATCTTGCCATAATGTTGTAGTGCGCACAACATACAACTGAGCAAAAGTACACAAATTACACGTGTGTATGTGTGTGTGTGAAAAAAGGAAGAAACGGGGGCAGAAAGTCAAAATCGGTGTTTTACTGCTTAAGTCATTTCCCCTCCTCTCATGCTCTCATTAGCCATTCACCAATGCCATTCATGGGACTGGAACACACATTTTATGAATCACACACATTAGACGATGATATATCTAGGATATTTTGTATGAAGCAACCTTTCCTAATAGGCTTTTTAGAAACATCAACTCATAAGTTCCTTGCTTCAAATGTCCTCTGCCAGTCTGGTAGCAAGTAAGAGAGTCGCTATGGTTACAGGTGCACTGTTTTGTTCACACATAGCTCATTCGAACACCTGCGCAGCATTGTTTGGACTTGCATGTATTTAGTGAAGCGTGAGCACAGCAGGATTTTGTCATCTGTCGCCGGACATTTTGCTAATGAAAAGGAAACAACACGATGTCCTATATTTTAACTGATTCATCACTCTAGTCTACACACTAGACACAGAATAGCTCAGTTCTGTAAAACAACAACTGAAATGTTAAATGAGAAGATATGCAAATTCTCCTTGCAGCTGTGCTTCTCGCCTCACCTTCAACCTGTTCATATTCCCCCATCATCCAACAGGAACACTTTGTCTGATCCCCTGGCATCAACTTTGCAGAAGGCACCCTTTTGCATCTGAATAAAGGCACACAGGGTGGTCAGATGACTCCAATGTTAATCTCCCTGCAGCAATAGTGGTGAGAATGGGTTTGTTCCTGTCAGCTTGGGTCCGTGCGTAAGTCGAATGAGCACTGAGCACTGGGATCCTTCGTGTAGCCTTTGTCCAGCCTGATGCTTGCGGGTGCTTGGTTGTTTGTGTATATGACAAAATAATCATTTATGGGTACGCTGATAATGCTCTGTTAATGTAATGGTGACCAATAGAAACACTGCTTGACATTCAAAAAAGCCAGCTGAGGTGGTTCAGGCCATCTAATCAGGCTGCTCAAGGAGGCTTCCAGGCACATCCACTTGGGAGAAGAGCATGGGCCAGAGCCAGACTACACTGGAGAGATTATATATTCCATCTGGCCTGGGAATGTTTAGGGATCCCCCAAGAAGAGCTATGGAATGTGGCCATGGAAAAGGGACATCTGGGCGACTTAGCTTAGCTCAATGCCCCGGACCCGGATAAGCCCTGGAAAATAGATGAGAGGATGGAGCCATGTAAACGTGACGCAGCTGAATGTGAAGAAACAACATACAGCAAATTATAGCTAACAAGGAAATCTTTAAGCTCCTGCTAAATAGTCCCAAAAACACGGCACCATGTCACACCATTCATGTCCAATCACACGAGTGAGTCCGATTTCTTTCTTTCTGGGAGTAATACATTTGCGAAGCCATGTGGGAAATTACAACAAATTACAGTTTCATCTGTCTACTAATAGTGTATGTTCAGATATCAGTTGTATTACTATAATGGAATTGCAGATATGATCTCTTGTGAATTCAGTGTTGGCAGCTATTACTTCTTATTTAATTTGCATGTCAAATGACTCAGGAGTGCCCCCCCCCCCCCCCCCCCCCCCCCCCCCCCCCCTTCATTTAACAGTCTATTACTGTAACAGCTACAGGGTGGATTTGCATATACGCTGCCCCCCATGATGGCTTGCTAAGATTTGTAGTAAAAAGTAATTACAGCCCCTCACTATTATTACTATACTTATATAAATAACACAGAGGTAAGGAACACATTGAAAAGAATCAGCAGATACTCTCGCAACACTGCTGTGTGTGAGTGTATGTGAAGTTTCTTAGTTGTATTTCTCAGTGCCATATGTATATAAAGAGGTGTGTGTGTGTGTGTGTGTGTGTGTGTGTGTGTGTGTGTGTGTGTGTGTGTGTGTGTGTGTGTATGTACAGTAGGTGTAGTCACAGCTATCAGTCTGTGTGCAGTGTCTTCTCTGTGCCCTGTGTGTTTCAGACGGTCCCCGCATGATGAAATAAAGCCTGCGAACGAGTCACCATGAGGAAATAAATTCATTTTCAAATAGGATTTTCTGCTGGGTGGAATAAACAGGCAGCGCATTATCTCATGATGAAGTTGTAGGGTCGACTTCATGTGAATACTGAAAGCCTTTTCTTCGCAGAGGATTCAAATGCTGGGTGGTGATTAAGTTGTAAATCGAGAGGAGTCGCGATGCGTTCAAACTGCCTGGAGGATAATAGCCTGTTGTTTTTCGGGGGTCAGGGGAAACTAATTATACTATGTCTACTTTTACATTACGACTCACTCTTACTCTCCTTGCTTTCAGCATGTGAAAGGCTGTCTTTAATCTGTTTACGTGGAAAGTGTTGTGCCTGGACACCAATTACGTGTAAAGTGTCAAGTATGATTCATAGCGGGTGTACTCTAATTACTGTATATTACACTATGAAATGAGGGAAAATAACAATTAAATGTATATACCCTCTTTAAAATAGCTTTGTGCCCCTGACATGTGACACTGTGGTGCAGAGACGAGATTATACAAGGCTTGTTTCAGCTAAAACGTGCAGGCATGAATGCGTCTGCAGGACCAACAAGCAGCCAAAGGTTTACAACCGCAGCATGGAGCCCCATTAAAATAACACTGTGAACCCTGCTATAACTCACACTCCTGGAACATCTCCACATTGACCCATTGCTGTTTTGATTGGGCATTTCTGTCAAAAGGTCCGCCGTCACCGCAGGGGAGGTTTATGAGGCACAGCCAGAAGCCTTGTTTATTTTATGACGCACTCTTCAAATAAAAAAAAGAAAAGAAAAAGAAAAAGCAGAAAACACAAGCAATGCCATTAATTCCAATGCATGGCCGTGAAATGTTGTCTTGTTTGTCTGTTGTGGTCGTTGCGTCCTGGTTTGTTGTCAGATCTCTGTCCCTCACCCTTGTTTTGTTTGATACGGCTCATTTAGTTCCAGGCTAATGTCCTCCTTGTTCACTGGACCATGCTTAGTTATTTGTTATTATTAGTCAGTATTGTCCTGTGTCCATATGTGCTACTATGTGTGACATTTTGGATTAGCCACAAGGCTACATCATGCCTCCCTGCAAGAGTCACTCAGTACATTTACATGCAATTTAAAAAACGATTAACAATGAAATTAAAGGCAGTTTATTAAGTTTTACAACATTGTGTAAACAATTTGATTAGATTGAAATCAAATAATATCATAAATGAGTTAAAAGTGTTCGGTTTTGTTGTGTTTCAGAATCAGAAATTCTAGTTGAATCAGGCCTGAGCTGGACACCATGGACACCTTGGGGCGGTGAAACTAGCCAGTCTCCCTTTAACCTTGTACATGGTGGGTGTAACTAACCAGCTGTGTAACTTAACCATAACTTCAAAACTGACACCTGATGTTAACAGTGTAAGGAAGTGCAGGACTAATCAAAAATGAATGTTAGTTCAGGATCTATGGGCTTTGGCAATATCAGCACATGCAGCACAAACCCAGGAAGTTTTCTTTTTTAAATTGGTTTGCTTTCTTTGGATTTAGCTTGAAGCACACAGTCCATAGAGCCCTGATGCTGCACCAAATTGAAAGCAAAAGGCAAATTTCCTTCTATTTTACTTTCTTGCTTTATCTTTCCTGCTGTTAAGGCTGTCAACCATGCTTCTTTCATGAGGGTTTATATTAAGGAGAAAGTCCATGAAGCATCTCCCAAGAGAAAAACACACACTATAGTCTTCATGAGTTAATCTAAGTTATAACAATCTGCTTGAATGAAACATAATTATGCATGAAGAATATAGTGTGCTTGTGAAAAATAGTGACAATCTAATTGTCTTTAAGACAATAGTCTCTAGTCCCACAACAGTGCTGCTATCAGTGTTGAAGATGAAGTAGTGATCTAATTAAGATGTATCTAAAGTGCACCTGCGTACGGGGAGACATATTCAATCAACGTGTTAATGTGAAGTTAGAAGCATCTTTTTCTGCTGTCAATTCTTTACCTCGGAAAACAAATAACTCAGGGTTTTCCTATGCGGTGCTGCAAGCTTCCTTTCTGAACTCTTCCTCAACTCAGAAAGACCCCAAACCTCATCAGCGTTTATCAGAGGATGATGTCGGACCCTCCAAATACAGAACAAAAGCTACAGTGTGAGGCAGAGATGAACGAGTTACTTTACCAGCCATTACCTCAGGGTTTTGTGGTCTAGAATGAATGGAAAATAACACGGCATGTAATTTATTTCTTAATATAGGATATAGTATATGTTTATAGTAGATTGAATCATTATGATCAACTGTAAGCATTTATTTTACAGAAACAAAATGTTTAATTTGAATTTAAGATTTGAGCATACAGTAAAGTAACAATGGAGGACTCTAAACAATTTCCTTTCTAGCTTCTTGAGTGCCTTCTTGTCTGTGGTATGATTACTGTGATGTTTTCCTAGTGATTGTAGTGGATCATGGTTACCATCTTTTCCAACTGTATTATCATGAACCCATTTCATGTCATCAGTTATTGCCCATCTTTTATTACAGTCATCTAATCTATAATCAGATGACTTTCTTACGTGGCACAGTGGCAAAAAATAAGACATTAGAGACCAGGCAGTTGTATTAAAGTCCATTAGGCAGATTTATTGTTCTTTATGAGAATGCTTATTTGAACCAAACATCCATTTCGCATTTCCAATGAGTCATGCTCCATTAAATTCAATGTGTTTAAGATGCGAAAGAATATTATTAAGCTGAGCGGGTATGTGAATTAATTAAAGCCCTACTTTTTAATTTAACATAAATGTCAACCTCTCCGTGTGGCAGGATATTGAAATCAATCAGGCTTTAATATTATGGGATCCTCCGCCTGTGACGGGGAGCAACATGTTTGGATCACATTTTGCTGCTTATGCATGCGGAGTGGGAGGATGTCTGAAGGCTCAGACTGTCTGTCCTCTGATGCGCAGCTGTTTGACACCACAGCACAAGCGTGACAGTGAAAAACAGCATCCGATCGTACTTAAGAGCAGTGAATCACCACTGGAAAACTGGATTATCTTTGGCGTCTGTGTTGTTGATAATATATTCCCCTAAGCATCCGCTGACATCTGACAGCATTTGATTGACCTTTAAAGTGACATGATCTCATCGTGGGGTCTATTGTAGAAAGCTAGTTAGGAGTTTAAACGATTATTCTATTGAATTCCGTTCTAAACCATTTGTTTCTATTTTTTTTAATAAGGCTATAGCTCTGCATGTCACATAGCAAAACATGTGAAATTGATTACACTGTATTACAGCACATAAAAAATTCACAGCTACTTTCAAAACCGTAATGTATAGACCGTTTATGGCAAAATGTGCCACACATCCAGGATATCACACATTAAACTGCATAAAATCACACCCATATATCAACACAAACTGGCCAACTCTGTCATGATGCCATATAAACATTTACATATAAGGTTGCCTGCAGTGACAGCAAAGGGAAAAGCCCAAGAATTATTCTCTTTGTAATGGTAAAATCCATACACTAGGAATGGAACTGTTACTTGGGTATCTGTGTTCATCTACAACAGCTTCATCCAAGAGCCAGAGACCTTTGAATCAGAGAGAACGAAAGAACAGAAAGAACTACAAAATGATCGGGGTTTGGTATTGTTTATTAATCTTCCTATTGGACATGATAGAGCAACAAGGATATGGATCAGGGCTGAATCTTACCGAGCCAGCAGCCTGCTTGACGTTCCACTGCACTAACAGCCGACAGCTGAGAAGTGGCAACGCATGCATGATTGGCTCTAACATTGCATCATAAGAAACGAGAAAAACAGAGGCAGCATGTTTAAAAGCTCTCCTTCACAGCAAATCTCAACACTTAATACTGCATTCTGACTGTAAACAACAATCATGTTCCTGAACTGGATTGTCGAGGGAGTCCAGGCACTATTTACCCTTTGCTAGTAGTTGAGCAGGGGGGAGGAGTTGTGCACACCAGGAGATGATGTTATTGGCTCGGGTAAGACTCACTAGCAGGGCAAAATCGAAATGAATGTTTAATAGTTCAATTAGCAATAGCACAGGTGGAATGTATGGGGTTGCATTGCTACCCAGGTGTATATAAAGTAGTTTGATGTAGACTAAATACATATCAAAAAAGTGTTCTGTTTTCTTTTTTATAGTGTATCATTGGGGAAATTGCAAAACCTTTGATTAGTCCTTCAGTAACATGTTGACAGCAGCATGTCATCAAGTGTTTGGCCAGCATCTGTTTCGCAATGCCAGCTCATGCCTGCCACAGATGGCCAATCAGAACAGAGTGGGCCTTTAGGGAGGGGGCAGGGGTAGACAGGATGTAAGAGAGCAGCAAAGGAGACCAGAACTCAAGTGTGACCTGTTACAATGTATTTCTTCTATCACTTCCACCAAATAACCTTGTAACATTGATTCTATCATTTTGCAGTAGTGGAAATATGAGGTGTGCACATGTAGCTCTCACTAAATCACTGTGAGTTTGTCCAGCGGCTAAGTTGCAGGTTGCAGTGATGGAGCAGTTTATTTTCTAATAAGTGTGTCATTAGATGGAAGAGTTGAGTCTGCCATTCTCGGCCACACTAAGCAGCAAAGGGAGGGAAGTTGTGACTCATATAATAATAGGAAGCAAACCAGCTCACTGTGATTTGTGGTAATTGGCTGGAGGTTCTGCCTGGGTGTGCAGGCAGAGCCTATTCACTCACACTTTGTGGGCTTTTTGACTCAAACAGCACCAAAATACATAATTATGTTTATTACATCTCTCCACACAAAATGAGTGGCAAACTGGATGGCTTCAGTCTCTCACAAAATATGACACTTGGTAATGTAACACCTAATTATTTTTACTGACTGATTGGGAGCCTGGCAATGTTCACATTATGGGCTGCACTGTCTGCCCTCCCAGCTGACTCCTCTCATCTTCCCTGCAGTTATAGCAGCGGTTGTATAACACTCTGATCCAGCTAAAGACATTCACAGTGCTGGAAACACTTTATGTCCCCCACAACCAAGAGTGTAGTTTCCGTTGGAAAATCTAGGTTTTGTCCCCCCAGTATACCACATACGTCACCTCCCACCTGTTAGTGTGCACTCACAGCGGAAAGCTTGATGAGCAGCTCAGTACTTAAGGGACCTTTTGCCCCAAACTTCACCTCTCAGGCAACATATATGCAGCTCGGAATGCTAGGAGATTCTATTCTGGAAATTCAGCTGTTATTGCCAAACAGCGTCCAATGCCACCAAGAAGAAAAATCAAGAGCAGTTTTATAGTTTATAGCTGTAGTGCATATTCTGCTTCGTGAAATATTATTTGCTCGAATTGGAGAATCAGAGGTGAATTATATAAAAAGCAGTGCAAGGCTTTCTTGAATTCCTATATTTGCTGTCATCAGACGGATTGTGTTCTGCATAAACTTTGACAGAATGGAAGCAAAAATAAATAAATAATTTAATACAATAAAAAAGAATCCCATTATGCAGAATAGGAAAGTAGAAAGACAAAAACTCCAACTTCCCAGAATCAATTGAAACATATTGCATGCGAATGTGCTTGTGATTCTGTAACACATTTCACGTCTTTGTTCTTTACTAACACTAATAATAATTCTATGACGAAAAGCTGCAGTCAGAGCTTCTTAGGAATATCACAAGTATTAACTGTGTTAACAATATGGATTGATAGATAAGACATTCGCCCTTGGTGGGTTACCATGTTCAACCTTGTCACATTTCACACTGCTTTGCTCAGCTAAAAATAGTAAAAGTAATATTACAGCAGGGTCTGCCTCCGTGAACTTGTGATAATCCCCATCCTGCTACAAAGGCTGGATCTTGCTGTAGATATTAAAATTTGCTCTTTGATGGACAGCTTTATTCAAAACTCCTTACAGTGCCATCACTGCTCACCAATGTGCTGTCTGCTGCTTTGCCTTTTAATTTAGTCGGCTGCTCTGTGATCGACAGTTTATCCGGCTCCATCTGAATTGTCGACCCCACCTGTGGTGCTTCCAGCAGTTCACAGCAAACACAAATAATTATTTGTGACGTATTTTTGAGCCAGCTCTGATCTGTTTAAATGGGGGACAAATGGTTGGTGCAATCTGCACCGCTAATATCTATGAAATTAAATATTTAAAACTCAAATTATTTTGGAATAATTATCGTAGATAGATGATCAACTTTGTTTAATCATCAATTAAGAAGATAATTACATTTGCTGGCAATTGCAGCCCGGGCTTGATTTAAAGTGTGAAAGGTTGGTCAGTCAAGGTCAGTTGTTCTTCTCTTGCATGCTGTGAAGTAATTTATCCAGCAGAGCTCCCAGCAGTCATAAAGTTCCTAAACGGATTTAAGAGAGTGTCATCCAGGAAGGATGTTCACAGAATTATCTGGGAACTCAGGAAATGATAGAAAGTCTTTGTAAGTAGAATATCTCATTAAGCATTTTACAGGATACTGCACAGCATATTAAGTGTATAAAGATGATTATTTTTAGTTTTCAAACACTACATGGGCACTCCTGCAAGCCCAAACCCTATCATAATGCAAATCAATGTCTAAATGTGAACAAAATTAACACTAGCAAAATAGAAGTAATGCATTTTTTTAATGTGACTTTTCACAGAATATCCTGTTTATATTCTATATAATGTTTTGCCTGGAACGTATCATTTTGACTTCGAAGCTTGGTTCTATATATTTTCCCAAACGTTGAGAGATTGCTCTATTTCAAAGATAATAGAAGCAGATAATAACAGAAGCGTCCACTGAATCATCCAGAGGAGGGCCTGTGCTTTACTGTAAGTGTAAGCAGTTTGTTTATGGTGAAGCCCACCTCCAGAGCTTTTCACCAATAAAACAATCTGGGCTATATTAAATGTAGATTAATTGCCAAGCTGACCACTTAATCTAATAAAATCTAATTTCATTGATGTTTTATTTAATACTAATGTATAATTAATTAAATCACCTCCACTTTATTATGAAGCGGCTACAGAGGTCAGAACCAAATGCGATAATGACATGACTGCAATGTTCGAACAATGGCTTAGATTAATTTTTCCCTTATTAAACTCATTAATGCATGTTTGGTGTTTTGCTTGCACTACACAGAGCATTAGGACAAATCAAACTGTGCTTATCTGTTAGTCCCAACACCCCCTCAATGCCACATTGATTTTGGGCTGTATTGCCTTGGGCAACGCTTCTGTAGGGCAGCGAGTGGAAAAGGCGTGCTGGAGGAGGTTTAGGGCCAAGGGAAGTCCTCACTGAGGCCCTGGAGCCGATAGCTGCAAGCGAGGACATAAAGGCACAGGGCGACAGAAGAACACAGCTCTCTGATTCTGCATTAACTACCAAGTATGGGGACAGGAAATTTGAAAATAGAGACTTGAGAGATGTTCGTGGTGGTGTTCTCTTGAAAGGTCTCTAAAGGTTTCTCTGGTGTGAGAGCTGAAGCTGATCCTCTCTGTCTGCTGTGTCCATCTGTCCAACACTGAGAGCTTGTTTAATGCATTTTTCTTGTTCCTCTGAAACTTGTCTCCTAAGACTCTTTCCACCATTTGATTCAGACACACACACACACACACACACACACACACACACACACACACACACACACACACACTTGCGTATAACAGCAAACCTTTATACCAAAATATATACATTCTTAAAGTATT
Source organism: Genypterus blacodes (assembly GCF_046128005.1). Classification (NCBI taxonomy): domain Eukaryota; kingdom Metazoa; phylum Chordata; class Actinopteri; order Ophidiiformes; family Ophidiidae; genus Genypterus; species Genypterus blacodes. Next base: position 12,278,802 of record NW_027466879.1, read on the forward strand.
GTTATTGAGTCTATGTTGCTGTGTTCTGCTGATAGAATAGAGCCTTGCAGGTCATTGAGGCAGATCATTTCACAAAACTACCGACCAAAGCTATGAGTCTTTTCTTACACTTGTGAGCCCACTTATTATATATATATTGTGAATAATAATAGTAGACATAGTACACAACTGTAGAGTATGTTCTGAAAAGCTACAAGAAAAAGACTTCAGCAACAATTTAAATGCAGCAAAGAAGGCTAAAATAACCATTTAATGCCTGTTAGATTTGTTTAGCAGTGCTGATCCTCAGTGGTGGAAGAAGCACTGAAATATTCATAGAGAAAAAAGTAATAAAACAAAGTAAAAATCCACCGTTTTGAGAAAAGGGCGAGTATGAACTGTTATACTAGAGTAAATATTATTACAAGTTCTCCTTAATATATGATGTTTAATGTCAGACATTGACATTAAACATTATCTTTACATTCTTGCACGTTGAGCTGCATTTATTGCATGAATGGGCCTTTACAAATAACAACTATTATGGTTATTATCACCTAGATTGGCTCTTAATTCTTTTTTTATTTAATGAAAAAAGTAACTGACTCTCTTTCTTTCTTCTTTGTCCGCATGCCCTCTCCGTTTCTGCACGGCGCCTTCTTCACCTCCTCATGTGGATGTCTGACAGGTAAGCACAATTCACAATTCAGTCTGTTGCTTCATAGGCATTTAAAGGTTCAGGTTCAAAGTCACAGTTACTGAACTGAACTTTTGCATTTCGCCCACACAGCCACAAATGCATCACATGAAAGAGCTGCATATTTCATATATATCACTTTATTCATCAAAGTTCTGTGACGTTACATAGTCCTAAAGAGTCTTAGTATTGTTAGTATAGTTTTACTCATAGTGTGAAGAAATGCAAGGTTTCACATCAGAGCCCTATGATTTGGGTGTCGGTAAGCAGTTGTTGTGGGCACAGAGCTAAATATTGATTTGGAAAGAAACATAAAGCAGATTTCGAATGAGTTCCACAAGGTTGCTTATTCACAGAGCAAACACATAATAGATATGCAAACTATATCCCTATGCACAGTGCAGCATAGCAGAAAACATTTCAGTCGAGCTTGCATACTTGCATTTGTTTGAAGACATCAAGGCTATTGTTTGTCCCCTAGAGGGATTTGGCTTGTTGAAGGAAGACATTTTCTGAATTGTTTTCTATTTTAGGATTGTTGCACAAGATGTGTAATGAATTTATTTATGAGCACCAACATAAAAGTAACTTAAAGAAAATTAATATTGTTGATAGAAAGATTAATAAGAAACTCAAGACTGAATGTCTTTCATGTGGCGTAAATAACACACTCCTGTTATATTAAAGTACAGCTGCAGTGCACCAACCCCACGATAAACAATAAATAAACAATCACTCTGCATATTTTAATCTTTGAGAGCGGCTCAAAGACGAAAAACTGCGATGAAGTTGCTCTTTGACTCCGATGCTGAGGGTCAGCTCTTCTTTTCCCTCTTTTTCTATCGACTATATTGATTCGGTTTTACTGCGTGTAATCTGATCTACTTTGACTACCGACAAGTCTGCTTCTTACTGAAATCTCTTACATGTTGTGACCTTTTCAAAATATATCCGTCTGAAATGTTTGAAAAGCCTGTGGTGAGGAAGGCCAAATATTGACTGCCTTCACCACACCCTTAGAGGGCAGTTTGAGCTCAGATCCTTTGACCACTTAACTCAGCTCTATGAATAATCTTTGCACCGTATTGACTTTGAATCTCGGATCACATCTACTGGGGTTCACTTGATTTTTCTGCATATATTCTTAATTCAACTCAGGTGTTTATCATGTATTCCTGTGCAAGTCTTAAAAGGTTTGACATTATGATACAACACCCCTTGTGCTACTTTGGTGAGCTCCTGTGGAAAAAATAAGGTGAGAGATGATGTGTCACTGGAGCTCCTCTGCAGATCCTTCATAAATTTCAACAAATTACTCCTCCAGAGGGCTCTACATTAAATTCTGGACCAGCCTTCTCTCCCCCTCTCTGTCCTACACACACCTGTACTGAAAAGACATGATGGAATAACCAAAGAAGAGGCCACTGAGCACTGCAGTATAGTCCTTAAAAACCTTGGTCCAAATATTATAAATCCAGTTGTGTCCTGTTTAGTTAGACACAAATGGGTGTGGCCTATATGACTAGCTGCTGATAGGCCCTTTTAATCCACACATAAAAACACTATTTTTGATCTAAGGTTCAGAAGTTCATCAAAGTGGTAATTTCAGCACAAACCTGACACACAGTCAACCCACCTGCCAAGATGGATCCAAATCCTGTTACATGTTTGCAACCTGCCACTGTGACAGACAGACAGACAGACAGACAGACAGACAGACAGACAGACAGACAGACGGCAGTGCCTACAACACACCTGCTTGGCTGCATGTGTGATAAGAGAGAGATAAGAGTGAATCTTCCACAAACAATGTCGGAGACATTTCTTTGGTTCCTGTTTCTATGCCGATGTCATTACCATCAGTGCTGAGATGTAACAGAAAATATTCCTCTCCAAGCTATTAGACACAAGAAAGGAAGGAAGGATGAACAAATACAATTTACACATCAGTGTGAGAACTAATTACTAGTTTGATGGTTGGGTTTGTGCACACCGTTACGCTGTTAAAATGAATGTGAGCTGTGATCCACTGTGTGTGAACCTTGTCAGATCTGAAGATGATCGAAAACTCAGCAGGGACAATCCTCTTATCTGTGTCCAGTCACAATTCTTTGAGCCCCCCCCCCCCCCATTCCTCCACGCAGCTTGTTTATGACATTCGGAGCGGTGTCTTTGATTTCCACAGTGAGGCTACATGTCACGTCCTCTGCCAAAGTATTGTTGAGATGACTCTGTCACTAAGGGCGAGTCAAGCTTGTTTTTGCTGCAGCGCTCTCCACCTGCGAGGGTTCTCCTTCTGCCACTCCCAAGCAGAGCAGAGACTTCGCAAATAAATTGAGCCCCATACCACGAGCTTGTCTTTACCAAATGTGGCCACAGTGCCTCACAGTCAGAAGAGATTTATCGGGGTCAGCCTCCCACGACTCAAAGGCAAACAGCCGGGCCAGCATACACCAACCCCACCTCCCTAATGAACCCAGCTCATGTGATGACTCAATCGTGCTACTGTTTGTGTGTGTATGTACACGAGCACCCATGCATATGCATTTGCGGGTTTGTGGTAGGTTCAGCACAGACCGCTGAAATGGAATTGGATGAAAGCACAGAGGCTCTTTATGTTGAAGAATCGATGGCTGGTGACAGAGTTGTGTCTTCATAAGGTTTTTAATGAAAGCTAATCTTCTGAATTGATTTATACACAATGAGCAGTACTTCTGATGGAAGGATTTGATGAGGACAGACAATAAGATATAGCATTAAACATTAATGTGCTATAGTATCATGTTTTGTAATAACAAGCTTGATTTTTGCTCTTTTGGGGGAGGTGGGCGGATTGCAAGCTGAGGCAGGATCTAAAGGGCATGAACAATATCGATCACAGGAAGCATTTTTGGAATTGAAGTGCATATCGTGCGTTTGTTGTACAGCTTTTATGCATATGAAAAGATGAGGTGATGTCTATTCTTTATTGAGGTGAAGACGTAATACCCCAGAGGTCACGTGATCAATAGCAGGTCATATTAAAAACCATAAATAAATCCACACTTGACTTCTTTTGACAAATATATGCCAAAAGTGAGAGCTGGTAGAACAATATCCCTAAGGAAAACACCAAAAATCTCATGTCCTTCTTAATAATAACAGATAAAATCATATATATATATATATATATATAATCAAGAACGCACATAAATCGAAAACATACGCATTATTCAAGTACACCTGCCAACACAGTATAATTTCCCTTATCCTGTCTGCTGCTATTCTATGAATAACACATCTGCTACCATTCTAGGGAAGTGTTTTACTTAAGAAAAATGCAAAAATAAAATAAAAGCAGGGTTAAATAATGAGGCAGGACAAGATTTTACCAACATTATTCAATGAAAGTTTGGAACAATTTTTATTCACACTATAACTCATATGATGTAGGAGAGAGTAGTCGCGGGACTTGGAAGGCACACGCACTGGCCGTGTTCTCCGTAGAGAGATAATATGTCATCCAAACCAATGGTGTGGCTCTGTTTTTTAATGGTTTTTGGAACACGGACAAAGAAGCTGAAGATGGGCGACAAGTTAATGGAAAAAAAAGAACATAGTGTCTTTGTGAAGTGTTGGGCCAGCAGGAGAACAGCTCCAGTGCACCTTGGCAAACATTGCACGAGTCGTCTCTCCTGGAGGGCTGGAACACAATCCAGAGGACTCCTGGTAGTAAATGATGATCCGGGGGGGGGGGGGGGGGGGGGGGGGGGGTGGGGGTGTGTTTCAATAGGGTTTGTTGACAATCAGGAAAAACAAAATAGCTCAAGCCTCTTTCTTTAAATGAGTCATTATTGTAAAATAGGCGCAGTTCCTCCCCATATCCACATTTTTCAGTTACCAAGGTCAGTAAAATGTACTCACATTTTTTTTTAATGTGTTACAAATGGCACTTTTGTATCTTTGGCTCAATCAAATATCGATCTGCTTGCTGGTGTGATGTCTCATCGTTGTTGTCTGCACGGAGCCAAATCCAAGGCTGGACACTGACCTCATAAAACAATTCAAGTCTTGGAGAAATTGCTTCTATCTGCCAGGCTTTTGAAAGCGTATTAAAGGTTTCAGGAACTCGGGCCTCCAGTTATTCTTCACAAAGAGTAAAAGCATCGGCTGATGCAGCAGCTGTGCAAGGACATGTTCTACTGGCAGCTCAATGGTTTCGAAGCTGCCACATCACAGTGGCTTGGCCTTAGATCTTTTTATTATTTTTTTCACTTACATAAAGATCCCAGCTGTCCTATATGTCCTTTCTTTCTTAGAGTTGCCAAACGCAGTCAGGGAGCCATTCATCTGTGTCTTAGCTGCTAAATTCATTGTGGCGTCATGTGAGGCATTGAACATCTGTGCTTACGGTGTATATACATGTATACTTAAAAATAAGCATCAGAATGTTTTTATTTCCATAAGTTAGCTGTCTAAGCCCTCCACACATCTCAGAAATCTCTGGACAATTCCTATAAATAATTGTTTATCTCCTCATAGCATTGATGATTTCAGTGCTGTCATACAGTGATTGCATTGCCGGAGGATAGAGACTCACACAGGCTACTCACTTGCCCACTGCTCCATCCACCAAACAGGGTACAGGCGGCTCACCACAGCCTGATTTCCACTTTACCGGGGGCTGCTTCTGCACAATATGGATAGCTCTGATTAAACCGTTAGCTTTGACACTGAACATACCCACACTGTAACATCCTACTCAATCCGTATTCCTCTTTGACTACATCCTCCCTCCATCCAACTTTTGTATATGTGCAAATAGCTTAAGTGACGTTTCCACATCGTCGGGATCTCATGAAAGGTCACCCTCCTGTTTATGATGTAATGTAGAATTGTTTCAGAAAAGTGACTTAGCACTTACACTTATTGAAAAGAAACCAATTCAACAAACAAATTACTCTGTCAGATTCAGCTGATAATGCTTTCTGAAGTGAAGGTTGTAAAATTTCAATCATACCTCTGGTAAGATATTGGAAGTACAGAATGACTCCTGTGGAGGACAGCTGAGGACCTTCAGATTTGCAGCATAAAGATTTCTTTTCATTTTTACACCTAATGACAGCAGTTTTGTCAAATCAAGGCTGGTGAAAAGCCAAAGAAAGCTGAGACCTTAAATCCACAAACACGGAACATGAAGTGCAGCAGCAGACTCAGATTCTGAAACAGCCTGCTCATTATAGCTTCAGCAACAAAACAGCTTACCGTGTTTGTAAGTATCATTTATATATCCTTTTTTAACAGATGACACTCTGACCCTCTTGCGGTTTCATGTTTAGGGCTATATTGTGTGTTAGGTGCAGTTAGCTAATTCTTGGCAGTATCTCTTCAAAAGTTATAAACCAAACAAGGACTCTGAATGACAGCTGGAGTCTCAGATTCACTGCAGGCTGTATTACATTATCCGACACTGTTGTCGCAAGACAGGAAGGCAGCAGCATTGGTAACCTGTCAAATGAAAGAGAATTCCATGGTTCCCATGACAGCAGCAGGGTTGATGTTTAAACGCATACTAGCCTCTGTTTTATCTTTCCTTGACTCGTGACAGTGTGGTCAGTGGAAGATAGAGCACAATCATCAACAAAAATGCATAAGCTGTGAATTCTTTTCCCATTTGTATTGATTTCAATTTGCTTTGCTAATTTTGCCAATAGAACATGACTTCTTAATATTTTTTGAATGTGGGTATGGTATCTTCTGTTGAACACCAGTTAAAAATTGAAAATCATTATTTGTAGTGATGAAAATAATTTTCTCTGACCTCATCTAAAGTTGAGATAATATGCTTCTTTTTGTTTTCTGTTGTGCAGTAGCGTGTTTGCTGCATTCCCAGTCACCATGGGTGTTGCTGCCCGTTCAGCCCTGATGCTGATGGCCAATCAGAACAAAGTGAGCTTTTTCGCGAGGGAGCCTTATAGAGACAGTAACCCTAAATGACCTGTGTTCACTCACTTTGCACACAGGCGCTGTTGCAATGGAGAACAGCAAATTCAGTATTGTCCAAAAGCAATGTTTGCCTATAAGTAACATGTCACACCTATCCACACTTTTACCACGCTTGTAAGGCTGCACACATGAACCTTCTTTATGGCTGTTCATTGAGGTCGACAGTCAAGTCATATGAAATATGAATGCTTAATGGATTTAGCAATGATGCAAAATGCAATCTGTGAAATCCATAATGTGGCATATCAAATTACAGACCATCCTTATGTCTTCCTGCTGAGGTGCAGTGTCCCGCCCAACCTTTAAGGCTTGATTAACACAAGTCAACATCAATTACAGTATCTGTGTAACCATTAACATCCCATTACTGTACTATAGTGTTACAGCACATCTGAAATATACGAGTCTTATCCCTATCTGCTCCTCAATGCACACTGACATTTCCAGGCAGGTTTACTGATGGAGAAAAGACAGCGAAGCGAAAGGATTTAAAAACGTATTACAATGAAACCTATCTATATGCAAAGGAAGATTTTTAAATAGTATTAAAGGGACACATTATCAGCCATACGCATTCCTCAGATTTATTTTTGTTCATCAATCTTTTCTCTGGGAAAGTGACAGTTTTATCTTTAAGGTTTATCATCTGTTGTGTCCTTCCATATCTGACGTTAACCTGATAGCTAGAATAAGCTTTTTCAAACCGCCAAAGAACCGGAGAGCTGTAATGGCCGACTTTTTGCAACATTAACTATTTATTGGAATTCTATGCTGCACTTTCAAAACCCCATGCCATCCATTATCCTAGAGGAAGAACAATGCATGGATGTGAACACAAATTCCAGGAGAGGATAAATTTGAGTCCATTTTTCTAACCTGGCATTTCATTTGTCATCCTCACAGCCTGAGGAGCGGCTACTACCTCCCAGGTCTCTGATTAAACAGGAGAGAATTAATAACAGGTGTCTGAGAAGAGGGGGAGGCTCTGCCTATTGAAAAGGAGTCCTTGGGAATAAAGGCCAAGCAATAAGCCACAATCTGCAATTAGAGCAAAGAAGCAGCAGGTACCGTGAACCAAAGTGCATTTGCTGTCTCACATCAGCCCAACCCAATAGTTTGCAGGTCTTGATGTTGCAAATCAAATACTGTAACAAGAGTCAGCATCCTTTAATGGTTGCTTATGTTTGAGATGGAGAAATAGGCATAACCCTTCAGAATAAATATACATAAAAGCCAAACCCATTATTTATATCTGTATTGCATTTTCATAACATCCCCTTTAAATGCATTTGAGGTGGGGGAAAATATGGAACACTGAAGGTGCTCGCTTAAAGCAAAGGTAACAAATTCAGGAGAATCTTTGATTACCTCTAATGTGGTTATGGGTAATGGTGACCTGTCTCTAAGGAGCCAAGCTAGAGCTAAATTATATTTCAAATCCATTAAACCTCAGCTCAGATCCATGATTTGCTTCCAGCAAGCAGCTACCCAGGGCAGCAGGTAATTGAATTTCAAACCTGCAGCCAGGAAGCAGATAGGCCCCAGAGCTAAGTCCTCCGTATGAGGTGGAATAGTGTTATGCATAAAGTCACGATTTATTCCTGCCTATCAAGTCATGTAATGGGACGCTTTGGCATGGAGAGGTATGACCCCATTTGTTGAGACAACTCTTCCATTAAAAACTAGGTGGCTGACCATCAGATGTTACTGTTATTGAATTTAATTTTGCAATTAGATGGAGAGCAAATAAGGGGAGAGAGTGAAAATCTTAATTGCAAAGACAAAAAAAAGACACATTCTACATCGTAGTCATCCTGTCTGTATTCCAAAATGATCGGTTACTGAATGAATCAAAACCAGAGGCGAAAAAAAAACATAAAATAAAAAGCTTTTAAGATTCTCCACAGTGGGTGATGAAAAAGAAACCCCTTTTTCTTGAGCAGGCTTTGGTTCAGCCTGGTGACAGCCAGACCAGGCTCTAACCTTGATGTGTCTAAATGCTTACAGTGAGCTGAACACTAAGGGCGACTCTGGCTGTTAATAGGAGGATCTTACACTCTGGGAAAACTATTGGCTCTTCTTTCTTCTTGCTGTCATCCCTGCTATTTAAAGAAATCCCTCACCCTCACCATGGAGTCCAGACAGACAACACCAAACTCAATAGTAAATCAATCATCAGACCAATTTACCAATTAGGCTCCATGTGCTCTATAAATAAACACATCACAGCTCGCCCATATTTTACCTCTTGAGAGTCCAGTACAGGCTAACAAATCATATTAAACACAAGTCTCTATTGTTGCCTTGCAAGGAAATAGACTATCTTTAGTTATCTTGATGCAAATAACCCCAAACCCCAAATCTACTCAAAATGTTCACCCTTCAGCTCTCACTTTTGAGGAATTAGTATTTTATTAGGATAGTTTATGGTAAATATACTTATAGATATACTTGAGTGAATTGAAGCTATGTTGCCATTCTGGTTTCAAACAAAATTCAACAATGTATCTAAACTATCACTACAAGAAACTAGGACTTTTACCTTGTTTATATCAGCTGTGTGCAAGCGAATACAAATCTGGCAATGTAACACTGAAACTGTGAATGCTGGAAGACATAAGTAACAACAGAGTGGCTTTTCTGCCATGAAATGTTGTTTCAGACTCTTCCATTAATTCCTTAAAATAGTCCACAGTTTGTCGGTTCCTTTTATGCTTCACTCTTTTCTGTCTTATATTACAGATGCTCTCATGAGATGCAGATAACTTTTGATTTCATCCTCAGTCACGGATGCCTGTTTCCCATCTTTACATGGTGCAGCTACATCCTTTCACATTCCCTTTTTTAATCTGCAAATGTTTTTTTCTATCAGGCAGTTGGTTTTGGGTTTCTCCGCCCGTCTTTTGACAAATCAGAATAAAGGTCTAATAACTCCTTTTATTGAACGAAAATGTAACCATCTGAAGTGAATTTCCATAACACATGACCTTTACATAGGTGCGCTAACATTTTGTCATTTTTCTTCTGTTTGATTTCTGTTTAATGTTGGTCACTCTTGTAACACGCATGTACAATTTTGTCCCAGTTTGGGAGAAACATTAACATTTTGTACATGTTGTCTGTACAGTGCGACAATGAAGTTGAATTTAATTGGATGATGTTGTTCTACCAAATTGACCACAAAGGAAAAAGTTGTAAAAAAACTGAATTTATATGCATAATTAGTCAATTCATAGTACTTCTTAGTTACTTCAGTAGCTTGGTTCTCTTTGGTTTTTGCAGGGGACGAGTGGTGTGTGTGAGCTTGTTTACAGGAGCCTCAACCGGACATTGTGAACATGGCCCAGAAAACAGATCGAGTCTTTACTCTTTGTGTATATTCTCTTTTGGATCTGGCTTGTGTAAGATGATTTAATTAAATCAAAACATCTATTTGGTACGTGGTATGTTTCTTTGTTGAGCATCATAACTGTAGGCATTTGGATTGATGACTTACTACAGCATTACTTAATCTTTGGCTAATGAATGCTTAACGCCCACCTATTCACACAACAAATTCAGTATACAGCAACATTAGTCATGCAAAGATTCTCTAAGGGTTCTTATATTTGAATCTAAGCTATTTACAACGCGGCACAGAAGTATGCTGCTGTAAAGATAAGCACCTCCACTCAAAAACAGGGAGACAAGTGTTTTCAGGTGATTGGTTGGCTTTAACAGTTTGAGTTCAAGGCTCAGTGTATAATCTATAGTAGCATTGTAATGATACAACAGCACTTGGCACCATTGCTTCCCCCCTGGCATGCCGTCTCCTGCTCTCAGCCTCAGCGATGGAGCCTCTGCTGCGGCTGCGAGCGTTCAGAACTGCCAACGCTCCCACATGTTGTACCCACCTGTCACCACGCGAGAAAAACAATTCATTCACATGGAAAGATTCATGTCAGTTGCTCTCACTGAGAACCACAAGCATTTACACTAACTGTCAAATCACTAAGTTTGGGGGCGTGGGGCAGGGGGTGTGTGTGGGGGGGGTATCTACAGCTTTTTTGTGCATACACAGACAGCGCATGTCAAAACCAGGATTACTTTATTTAGCAAGAACAACAACATGTACAAGACTTGAACTGGAGTCATATTTGCAGAGACATATAGGACAAAAAGGTATCATAAATACTGGCAGATATAATAAGGGGATAACAGTGTTAAATGTTGCTCTGTTGAAAGGAAAACATTGTGGATGCTCCTTCCCTACATGCATAGCAATTTTTCAAAATCAGCACGCCATGCTCTGTCTAAAGCATTGATCAGTCTAAGCTTAGTCTAGCTATGGTTTCACCACCTTTGCCGCAACCTAATGTAAAGTGCTTGAGGTTAGGTTAGGGTTTGGTCTAGTCCCAAGATAGGCTACTGTATGCATGTTAATGTATCTATTGGCGCCTTTGTGGGTATAAGAAGAGAGACAGTTGAAAGCTTTTCCACTAATGCTACATTCATTTAGATGTGTGTAAATGTGTAATGACATGCGTGGTACATAACAGCTTGGAAGGAATGTGAGAGTTACTGCAGCTTTTTGAACGCCATTGTTGCTTCAGTGAACGGCCTCCCATAAACTGAGTGCATCCCCAGAATAGAAAAAGAACTGGTTATTGACTCCACAGTACGCCCAAGTGGGCTTTATGATTTAGTGCAGTGAGCCGTCAACTCTCTGAGCAATGTGTGGCAAACAAAAACCATTTTATCAATATTCCATCAGCCAAGAGTCCTCTCCCTGTTAATATAGTACCCAGATGCGTCTGAGCACCCAGTAAGATCTTGCCATCAGGCAACATTGTAGCTCAGAGGCTGCTGCCTGGCTCATGGGACAGAGTTGAATTAAATGGACTGCCACTGCCATGTCACATTGTTGACAGGCATGTGATGAGTTTTTGTGAAATTTTATGCATCTTTTTTTCCATTAAGATTTTGTCACCTGAAGTGGAAGTTGTTTGATACCCACATGCAAACCCTGACTAGGCGTGTATCAAAAAATAAATTGTTTGATATGAGTGTGAATGTGATATCTCCCAAAGGTCCATAACTGTAGGATTTGGCCGGTATTGTCTTTAGAAAACGATATACTCTTAATGTTTCTTCTGCTATAATTACCTGGATAGGTTTGTCGCTTTTCTCAACTGGGAAAACAGATTCATTTGGAACGTTTCCGCTATGGTTGTGCCAAAATATCTATTCTGAAGTGTTGCTTGTTTTGTGTGCTTCATATAATTGGGTTGTGTGACAGACCTTGCCAAAAATGTCTTCTGTCAGTCAAAGGTTCTGAGAACACAAACAACAAACACGCTTGTATTATTTTGATACTTAAGATGTTGTGCCGAAGTCACATTTATATGATTGACGTCTGTACACGGACAAGAGTGACAGTCAGTCAGATTGAGGAGTGTCTCTCACTGACTGCCGGTGTCGTTTGATATTGTATATAAGTGATTCCCCCCCGAATTGAACAGCTAATAAGAACTGCACTCCTGCTTTAAACATTTTCTAATATTTTCTTCGAAAATGTCATCAGACTATGAATGAGCGATGCAATTTATGAGTCATTCAGTTTGTTGCCATGACAAAATAGAGGCAGACGGTCTAATATAATGTAATCCATTCCCTGGGGTTCGACCCAGTGGGCTCTTGAAGATCCTGAAAGCTTTAAAACGGCTTTGCAGTTGTGGCCCAAAATAAATGAATGAATAAATAAATAACATGTATAATCCCTTTAATTACTGCTTGAAGTTTCCCAATTTCAGTAAAGGAATGATTGACAGTGCCCTCTAGAAATTCGGTACAGACTAATCATGCATTTTTTCAACAGTTTGATGAGGCCTGTTGTCTTGATTGGTATTTGTGTAGTTGTGCTTTAACGTAACTACAGAAGTGGACAAAATGAATACCTGTATAAAATAATGCAATCTTAAACATAAGCCTTGCAATCACGATTACCTTTATGTGTGGTTTGGAGCTGGAGGCCATAGTTTGTGTGGCCGTTGCCGATTTTATCTGGATCTTGTTTAACGCAAACGATGGCTGCAAGAATCACCATAAAGCTGAATCATCATTTCCCTGACAGAGTCGAAACTGTATATCTTTATAAAAGCTGTCAAGAGGTAGTGCGCTAGTTTTTCCTGACATAGTACAGCAGCTGTTCTCTTTCACTGTAACAGCATTTCAGTTTCCCTATTGAAGCCTTAAAAGAGGAAATGGGATGTGACCACCAGACCTTCCCACGTTGTCAAGCTGGTTGCATATTATTAAAAAAAATATTGTCTTGACAGCTTGAATATCTATTTCTAGCCCATAAAGGTCTAAACAAATGTGGTTGTTATTGATTTCCCTTAACATTTCATGAATTTGCGCTGATAGTGAGGCTGTACTGTAAACCTCTGCTTTACAGCTTGATGTGTAACCTGTGTGTCTGTTGTGCTTTTTTCACTTCCTTTGACATATACATCTTCAGGACATTTCATATGCTGGATCAAAGTGACAGGAGGTGCAATTTTCTGTGATGGAATCAGCAAGGCAGCGGCACGTGAAGGGATATAGAATGTGTATTGCTGCTTGAGTTGTGAATTAGGCTATTCATCATATTTCAGGGAGGCATTAACTGTGGTGTGGAAAGGCAAACAGTCCTCTGTGATAAGTAGATTCTGCTGCTGATGATTGCAACCCTGAAGAGAGGTGAGTTAAACTGTTGAACCAGAGCCGAGCTCAGTGGGCTCTGCTTCAATGTGGGCCACAGCCTGTTGCAAGATGAATGCTCCTGAGAGATGACTATTTTTGGGATTTGTGGTGAAACTTACTTAAGTGCAAGTTTAAACACCCTCTATTGTTAAATGTGGATGTGGGGATAATGTTTCCTCTCTCTATGCCAGTTCAAATAGTGGTTCTGCATCTCACGTCCCAGGAAAGTGATGAAGGTTTACCGAAAGCCAGCTGTGAGGTGAGCTTTGAATGGAAATATTTTGGACAGCGACTACAGTCATCATTCTTTTCCGGCAAACAGAATCACCCAGAGTGCAAACAGGTGACCCCAGCAGAACGGATGGATGTGTGCAAAACCTGCTGACACATCACATTATGTGGTCCTTCAGAGTTGGCACCGTGGCAAATGAAGGATTTGATGTGGAGCACTAGAGTAGTGGCTTGAGTGGCAGAATGCTCCTAAAGCCCCAGCTCGCTCTAATGAGACAGCTTCCTGTAGCCACTGGCTCCAGTGGGCCCAGGAAGGACCAGATGTCGCTCCTGCTCTCACTCACTCCTTCCAGCCTGCGTTCACTGCTCAGACCATCTGCTGCTTCCAAGCACAATCAATATTTAGCCACTGGGAAAAGTACAGGCACACTCTGGACCTCGACCATTATAGCGCCTCCGGTAAATTGGAGATGTGTTTTCTTCACCCTGACTAAGAGAAAACGACTCCCTCTCAGCCCACACAACCCGACGCCTTGGACTTGACCTCCTGATGTTTCAGATACTTCTTCTCAGTTCCCTTAACAGTGTATACTAATGAGGAGAAAATGTAATACATTTCTCTGCTAGATTGCATCCAGCAGCAGTTGAATAAGCCTCACAGCTCATGTTGCATGAGTCAGCAGTGAGTCATGGGTCGCCAAGGCACCACTGAGCAAACTGACATGCAATATGCCAGCTCTCGCCTGCAGATGAGAGAGCTGTAGCGACTTTAACAAATTGCTGTGAAGAAGGAAAAAGAACCAATTTCCTGCAATAGTTGAGTAACTTTGTCAGACTTTGTCAAGTGTCCTCTCTGCACAGAGCTTTGGACAAGTGACTAAGCACCATGACCTGAAATCTATTACCAAGGCCGATGCTAAAAAGTTATCTACTGAATGATGTGATATTAAATGTGGCACATTTTGAAACAATAAGAAGTTTCCAGAAAACTTTCGATTGTTGTTTATTAACATTATGAGTGGTACTTGATGAATATGAGTCACAGAAAAGAAACAACAAACCAGCATATTGGACACAAGCCACACTGGGTAAGCACTTATTTTTCCCCACATATAATAAAAAGAAATATGTACCTTGCACAGCTTATACAGAAAGTGTACATATAGATATATTACAAATTTATACTGAGAATAAGAAATGGGTAGAGGTTAAATGTAAAATGATGACAGATAATTAAGAAATCAAGCAAAAGAGACTAATTTGCTCATTTGGATGTCCTCCGAGCCTCAGAGGGTCAACTGCAGCATTTTTGTTCTCTTATGCATGGTGGTGGCACAGATCAGATCACTTGTATCCAAGACAAATTACCTGTCTGCAAAATTAATAAATGAATCCACGAAAATATAACCCAGCTAATGAAATTGGAATTGAACCACACACACACACAGTCACATACACACACATGGGTAAAGAAGGGAGATGATCCAGGCAGAGGCAGATATGCTAATCCTAAGTATTAAGAAATGTAAATGGTTTCATTTTTAAGGATTCCGAAAGCGTAAAATCATCCATCCTTTCTGTTGAGGGTAGCACAGCATACACAGGGAGGAAGGAGAGGAAACATTCACTAGTCGGGGTGTTTGGAGATGGAGATTTAAGGAGATAATTCAGCTGCATCCATTTTAAACAGTGAATTTGATCATAATAGCAAGGAGGAATGTGGTCAGCGCTTGAGGTGCATTTATATGAGTCACACGGTGTAAAGCAGCTACAGGAGGTTACTAAAATCAAAACAAAAGTCTCAAGTAGATCAAGGTTCTGCTTCCATCTTTACTCCCAGAGCGCCGTTCTGGTGTGCTGTGGTCCAGACACAGTCAAAATCCCTGAACCTTTGTGGACCTGCAAACTGAATGGTCACGTTAAGCTGCAGAGCCTGTTATTGATGCAGACAACCACATGGGATTATAATCCATTTTAGCAGTTGTTGTGTTTTTTGTCAAGTATACAAGACAATGTTTTGTTTTTTTACTGAGCCCTATCTAAGACATTTTCAAAATTACAAAAATGAATTCCAAGCTCTGCACAGCACTGTGTGGGTTTGGAAGTTTGCCATATCAATTTCAATGAGTGAGCCTCTTCTCAAACTTAAAAGGATGATGACACTTCAGGCATATCGCAGCCCATCCAGCATGAGCATACAAGGATAGAAAATTGATTTGAATTCAGAAATAGTAACAATCACATTCACCCCTCATCCCTTCAGTATATACGGAGCTTCTGAATCATGTGACCTCTTGAATCAAACACTGTGAGATCAGACAAACAAAACTTATGACTTGAAGAAATAGGCCCGACGAATCCTTGATGTGATGCAGCAGTGAGTCAGATTGGACAATTTCTATAAATGCCTTGTTTATACAGCAACTATCAGAGTATAACTAAACCTTTGAAAGAGAGGCTGGAGCTTTCTTAAATCATGGTATACATCAAGATACAATAAAAACCCAAGCTGACATCAAAATTATATAAGGAGGATATTTCAGTCTGTGTGTGAATGTCTGCCTATTTTGTGTGAGACCGGCTTTCCAACTATGTTTAGGTAATTTTAAAGCAAACATATACAATTGACTTTCCTACACACACAGTAGGTGTTGGCTGTAGTTTTCCAGCACGGGGAGGACTGAGCACAAACACCAAATGTGCTGCAGTAAAGGGCTTTAGAGTGCTGCAAGCCACTGTTAGTCAGTTTTTAAAAAGATATGAGCTATAGTTCCCATGCTCAAGATCTCAGTTCTCAGTCCCAGGTGTGTCCGTGCAAATAGCTAAAGAAATGATTTGTCTGGCATCTTGATCTATAGGCTTGTCAAGATATTAATTAAAGTTGCTGACAAATATTGTCCCAGTTAATTTGCAAAGCTAAATTTACCCTGATCATCCACCCACCTCTGCCACAAGAAACCCCAAGATAACTTTACAGTAAGAGCAACAGCAGGGTTGCGCCATGAGCCGTCCCAGCTGTGTCGATTCATAATTGATCTTAGCAGAATAGAACACATGTATCGCGTGCATTGTGCTGTAGACATCTCACGAGGAATCCGGGGCAACTGTTTGCTCAGCCTGAGGAGAGAGGTTGGTGTTGAACATGATGAAATAATAATAAACCTCCTGTACACTCTTAAAAATTTACAGTCTTTGCATTAAACCACGGGGCACGAGCCATTAAAGCTGTCTTGCCGCTCATCTCTAGGATAGCTGACAACTTTCCAGACAAAATCTTTTGTTTTTGTGTCAGTGTGTGCAGGAGTCTGCTCTTGTTTTAGTGTTGTGCTTGAGTGCTGCGCATCTCCACCTGTGCCGGCTATCAAATATCTGCAGGAGAGATGGGCTGTAAAAAAGCAAGGAGCGCGTATTTCATTTTGGTTCCTCTCTCTACGTGACGTGCTTTGCATTGAGTCTTTCCTGTGAGATGGATTTATATTCATACTCATAGAATGACATGTTTTGTTTCAGCAATGAGGATCATGCATGAGTAACTTGGAAGGACACGCTTGTGTCAGTGTTCAGGTTCAGCTTCCAGGCAAAAACAAGGCGGCGTTGTTCAACAAGTCATTCTGCACCTATGAACGGAATATTAGTGTAACTCTGTGTGTCTGATGAAGCTTTAACTAGGGTTCATTTGCATTCCATGTGCTTGGTTTCTACTCATTATGAAAATGAAGGTTAATCAGCAGCCGTTTCTTCAAACTTTTCTCCAAACTCCCAGAGATCTGTGTTAAAATATTGAACATCCCTCAGTGGATTTCAAGTCATTACAGTAATTTGTTTCTTCTTACTACTTGAATGCAAAATGTAACAAACGGATATCTCAGACTGCAGTGTCTACCTCAGAGTCAAATGTAGTTGAACACTTTGCTTGAGATGACCTTCTACTCAGAGAATCATGAAGCACCAGCCTACCAGTACATTATTTAGTTGTTTTTATTCATTATGTCATTATCTAATTGTAGATGTATGTGGCTCATCTATTCTAGCCTCACACTATTTGCATACACATGACAAATGCTGTTATCCCTAACATGAAGTGCTTTTTGGACCCAATGTTCAGAACTAATTTCTAAACTACCTTACCAGGTACTACATGGAGCAGAGGGAATATGCCGCTCCATGTATTTCATTGCTTTAACTACCTAGACGATTATGGAAATAAGATGATATGATGTCTCTGTCTATCAGAGCCTCTTCAATTATTGAGATCCCTGACGTTTTTCTTTTTAGTTTGTTTAATTTCCTTTCTCAGCCCTGATTTGTGTCCCTCTGGATCTCCTCATCTGCATAAATAGAAGAGCTTGCACCTTCTTATCATTCCACAATTTTGTGTGGCTTTTCTTCAAAAGTCTTCAAATCTCTCTGTTCACTCTTCAAAAACGAGATAATACCAGTATTTTCATATAGCGGTTGTACGCCTGAAAAAGAAACCATAAGCATATTGCACCATACCTCTAATGTGCAGGTAAGAAAGTGAAATGACTGTGAAGTACTATATTTTGCAGTGACATGCGTTTTGAAAAGACCTTTCTGGCAGTCGTGCATTGTCAAACTTGCACGGTAGTGATTTATTAGAACGTTTACTCCTCCCAACTCTTACATGATAGCACTCATTCATGTTCAGCACAATCATGTTGCCTCTCCTCAGCACCATTTTCATACGCCTGCATATGCGGCGTGTACACTGGGCTGCATGTACAGATGCGTTGTCACATCGTAGCAAGTTACCCATGAGCTCCCTGCCACATTCTCATCACATCTTCTTCTCATTAGATACACATCTAATGGGGCTGTTAGGAGGCCAATCTGGCTTGAGGGCCAAACTGCCCTTTTCAGTTCGCGCCTCTGTAATTATGTTAACATCCTGGTAATACAGCCATAAAGTCACAGGGATGACCCATTGTTAGCCAGCGACCATTGAAGTTGCACAGCTTCTCTGTCAGAAAATGACACCAAGTGCGAGAGCGCCGTGTGCACGTGAGTCGTTTGTACTGAGACGGAAGGAAAGGATGGAGGAAAAGCTTCAGTATGATTCAATCTAAGGTTGTTTGTTTTTGTGAGAGCCTTATCATGCAATGAGACATATTTTATATATCCACAGTTGTTATTATTCCCCTCCAGTGTCTCCTATTCAATAGTTTTGATGTAAAGTGCTGCACTGTTTTGTCTATTTGCACTGTCAGATCTGGTGCCCTTCAATTGACAACATCCAAAATGACTCCTTGTCTCCTTGTAAACACGGGATGATAAAGCGAGCAACCCCTTATAATCTCCTTTGATTCCCACGGCCCACTGCTCCTCTCATCACGCTCATCTCTGAAGCTTTTCCGTCTGGATTGGAGATCCAGTTCAGGGATTTTCCGCCGATTTTTTTTCCGTTCTCAGTGACTGGAGATGCACGATATTGTCATCTGCCAAAACACCTTCAGCATGATGTCCAATATTTACTCTGACTGTTGGCTCAGTGCAGTCAATATATGAAGTATAAAAATTGAGATAGAATTGAGATAGTTTTCAGTTTTCAGTGATCCCCATAAAATGAGTCTGTTTTACCCAAGGAAGTTGTGATTGAAGGGATAAATGAAATATGTCTCAACAGTTGTGCAACATGTGTTGAAGTACTGACTGCATTGTAGAAGTGAAGGAAGCTGCTTGTTGAGGTCCTGCATTTAATTGTTTATTCTGGTGCTTAATGCTTCCTAAATTTCTTGTCAAAATAGTTTAAATAAGGAGATCGTCCACGTGAGGAAAACAAACTGCAATAACTCAGATTAACAACATATGCAGGAGTAAACTTTCTTTGTTTGGTGCCAATTCAATCACATTAAGGTATATGCATGAAGTTTGAAAAAGATGATTTCTTGCCTTTATTGCAGTGTAATGGACTTTCTTAAGTGCATGTAAGCATACTGACTGATAAGTTATTCACTGATTCAAACACTATAAGAGCTTTAGCAGTGGAGAAAACGACAAAAAGCGATAGGCGGAAGAAAAGTGAGGTTCAAATGTCAAACATTAACGCTAGACAGCCTTTAGAAATTCTGGATTTGGTAATTGGATTTTTCATACCACAGAGGCTAAGATCTGCTAATTAAGGCGTGATGAAATAAGTGGAGAAACATAGGCTACTACTTAGTGAGGCTACAGCGGTGCAATAAATGGAATAAGTTCATGGTTATGGCGCACAATTTGGTCCCCACTGATCCTTATTTAAGTGCCACTGTCTTTATCACTTCAGCAAGTCACATGTGGACTGGAGCAGCAGAGACAGAACAAGTCCTGCTTCTGTGTAATTATGCTGAACTTTTAGATTTCTCTTCACCATTTGTTTTTTTGGTTGTTTACCTCAGAGAGAGAGAGAGGGTAGGGTAGGGTAGCCAGACAGAACCCCAGAGCTAATTGACTTTGCTGTGGCAGTACAAGGGAACATCTAAGTCCTGGTATTGTTCATCAGAAATAATATAAAATCCATTCATTCTTAGCCATTTTCTCCCGTGTGTTGAACCAAGTGCATTTCTTTCCTCTTTAGTCTCTTAACCATGGCTGAACAATTCTGGAATCCTGAAATGAAACTGGCGATGCTGATGATGAGCAGATCTAATAATATTGCTTGAGAACACAATAGCCAAGTAAAGGCCAGCTATTATAGCCGTGCCAGTAGGATTTCCTCAATTCTCAAAGTGTCTGCCAACAGCAGAAAAGCAGGACTTCTTTACTCCTGTTACATCAAAGCACATCCCTGACATATGACACACTTACTGTCCAACGCTGTGGATTCATGTGCCAGTGTAACACTTTTTCAGTCAGAGCTTAGAAAAGAGACACATATATACAGTATATATATATATATATACCACATGGTTTTTCAGGTTAACTCTTTGAGGATTTCTTTCTGTAGCTAAGTTCACTCAGAGCTTGTTCGATTTATGTCTCCTCGCTTTTGGCTTGCAGCTGCCTCTGGCTTGCATCCACTCATTTCTGAGCCCAGTGGCCAAGCAGCCTCCCACCAACAACAACTGCCTCAGACTGCGCTGTTTGCAATGGGAGCTGCATTAAATCAGTAAAAGGGTTAAAAGATACCTGCAAAGAGAAGAGGGAGAGAAAAAACAACAACAGAGGCTTTTGAAGCAGATGGTCTGATGCCGGGTGGATGCATCTGCAGTGTGTGGTGTGATGAAAAAGAAACACACTGGGAAAAAAAGAGCCATTCTGCTGCAATGTAAGACGGAAAAATAATCAGTTAATCGGGGGTTTTCTGCTCACATGGCCATTGCACACACTGATTATATAACAGAAAAGCTTGACTTGGTTGACTTTCTGTACTGCTGCAGCAAAAATCTATTAGCTGATACTGAAAAAAATCCTTCATTTCTGTCCTCCAAATCTGCGCACTCACATATTAGAATGTCCACATTTACAAGACAGTTGCTGCAGTAAAACAGAACAAAATGCTTACTCTCCTTCGTGTTGGTAGAGGGCTCAAAAGAAAGAACTCTGGGTTCTGGGACATGTAATTCTCCATGGGAATTTGGCTGTCGTTAGCTGACAAGGAGGAATAAATGAAAGAAATGTGACGGCAAGCTCATCTCTGTACTCGATAGCACAGCAGAGCTTCTCTCTTCACCTGGAGAGAGACCCTAAGAAGATCGCATCAATCACATTTCTCTCTGTTCTCAGATTACCTTATAGATGCAGTGCAACCAATCCTATCACTCCCAGACAAAAAGCACCACTGAGTATTTGGGGCTTTTCGCCAGCTCAGCGCTTTACTGCGTGGAGAATTATGATTCACAGTGGTGTTGTGAAGGTCAGGTTGGTGCCTTACCCCTTGCCCTTTGATTGGACGTGTTAAATTTTGTCACGCTTGGCCTTCAACCCCCTTTTCAGCACACCCTTGAGAACGCCCACGCCGAGGGAGAAGGCGATCGTGGGCGGCCAAAGGAGGAGATGCTTTTACTGCAGAATAAATCAATCTACAAGAGGGTCCTTAAATCAGCAAAGATGGCAGCGATGTCCTATTCTGCTTGGCTTCATCCATGTGGCATTAGTTTAAGGTCAACCTCATTGCTGAGAACAGAGACAGACATTGTATTGGCAAAGGTGTTTTTATTCCCTGTAATTCCCAAAGATCGATAGAAGCAGTCAGTGACCCACAAAGCTTGGAGGTTGGCTTGTGGTCTATTTATAGCAGCTGGTGTATTTGCTCTTTACTGTCACACAGTCATTCTGAGCCCCTGAGTTGTACTGTGAGTTCAGGCTTGTAAGAGAAATATGTCTGTGAGTTAACGACTCACTGATAACATGGTGGGGATGAAGGTAGGGGTGGCGGGGGGAGAGATGGGCGTCATTGATGCAGTCGACGGGTGGTGGCAGGAGTGTAAAACTTGACTAGCGAGGTGAGGAAACGAGGTCAGCGTTGAAGAATCACTTCCGCTGGTGATTCATCCAAATGTGTGTTCTTGAGTCACAGCTGTGAGTAATGCAAAGTGAAAAGGAGCTGTAAAAAATGTAATATTGAACTCACATGGTGTGAAAGAGAAAATAATCAATTACAGGCAAAATAAATGTGATGGCAGGCGAGGGAAGGATGGACAGCTGATGACATATTTATCAAGGCACAATCACCACCAAGGAGTTGTGGAGCTCGGCGCGCACTAGGTGACAGATGGAGAGTGCTGCTTCTTTAACAGCTTTCCTGAGAGACAGGTTTTAAGGAAATGGGACCGCACAGTGCATTTGAGCTATTCAGGGAAAGAGACTTGTGTTTTAAAGCTGGAAGGCATATCATAAAGAATTCATCCTTTACCTGAAATAATAACACAGATGGGGTTGAATTATGCACCCAATCCCACATGATACATCTCTAACCAAGTCAGAGTGGGAAAATGTAAACTAACGTCAAGGAATCTTAGTCAACGCACCTTATGTTATATTTGTCAGTAATAATAGATGCACAGGAACAAATCTTGTCAATTTAAAGTAAGGACTCTGAATGTCACCTTGCTGGAGTTTGTTCTCAATGAGCAAACGGTGAGGCTCCTCAGAATTAAACTCCTTCCCTCAGATTGCACAGCCACATGGAGACAAAGCACAGCGACCGTGAGGCATGTTTATTCTTCTGGCCCCCAGTGCATGCTCCAAATGAATCACACAAATGTTTGTTTAAAGAGATTAATTCCTCTTATGGTGTATTATTCATCAGGTTTTCGAGGGTAGCCTGGCTTATAATATTGCTTGTCATTTTCTCCGACTGACTGAAGCGCGGCTAAATTGTCGTGAATAATTCAAGGGGCCAGTAAATAAAACAGCAGACGGGGCTGGCACACATCCGAGTGGAACAGACTGAAAGGGCTCTTCAGTCTCCAGGTGAGGAATCTGCTCCTCTTTGAGGCGGGAATGTACGAGAAAAAAGAATATTATTTAAGCTTGAGAACACTGGGCCATCGTCCAAACACGGAAGGTTTTGCAGGAGGAAGAGGGGGACAGGAGAGCAGGACAGGCAGTTGGCAGCCTGCGGTGAAGCCTGGAGCCGGGGACAAACACGGAGCACCAGTGAACAGAAGGCGAGACCGGGGAGAGGAGGGGAGACCTGAGTGGCTTTGAGGGGACAGCACAGCATCACAACAAATTAGACCTGTGGTGATGTGTTGAAGGTGCATTTTATGAAATGTCCTTTAGCTTGAATATGCCCATTGATTTAATCTTACTCACTCAGGAGCCCAGGGTCATGCACAGGGTAGAATTCAACAGGCACAGGGGTAGAACCAATCTACCTAACTTGAATCTATCTACGCTGGAAACGTTATCACTGTCTTAACCTGTAAGATGTCTGATCATGTTGTAGCTGGTCTAAGAGTTAATTGTGGTGCTATATATACTTGTAACAGCTTAAAAATCCCTTCAAACACGCATTCTTTGTTAAATTTTACTGTGTTAACGACTATGTAAGTCTGTGCTCAGCATGTCCACTACCAGAGAGGTAGAAAGTGAAGGTTGTCACATTATTGGATGCATTCTCATCTCTGAGTCCGTTGTAGAAAGTGGTGGTAGTCGAAACTACCGGAGACTCATTGAACCATCAGAATGTATTTCCTATTCACAGCTGGAGGTGAATGTGAATTCTAACACAAGCTGGTTCTGTACATCATTATTGGTGAAACCTGGTGTCATATGAGACAGAACAGAGGCATTGTAGACGACGTTTTCTTGCATTTTGAGTTCTCCCCCGTATTTACCAACAATAAATTCCACCATCACAATAAATATAAAATGTTGGCAGATGGTCGTGCTGTTATTATGAGTTTTTCATATTCCATTTACATATATGATGTGATATTTAAGAACCTCTCACTGTTGTCCTGTTCCCATGGAATAATCACAGGAAAGTATAGTGAAATTATATTCTGAATAGTGAAGATGATCATTTCTCCCTGTAATCTACTGATCCCACTGAACTCACAAGTCTACAACTCAATGCAGCTTTCATCTCACAAATCTCACAAAATGATGCACTTAATGTGAATGTGTGGACTGCCAGACTTTATGTGACCGGCCACACAGTGAGATAACAGAGCATAGCAGCAGATTTTGCAGAAATTACAATATTTTAACCAAGATAAGTGAGGTTTCAGTTTTAAGAGCAGCCCCCTGAAGCTCTCAGAACTCTGAGGTGGTTTCCTAGTCCTGATTCCTATCTGCTAACCTCCCTCCCAAACCTCTGAGGAGCTTTTATTTCATTATCAGTTGGATTCTGTGAGCATCTTCAATTTCCAAAGTCCCCCTGGAGCATCCAGAGGAGCTGCACCAAAACTCAGGAAACGACTTTTCATGTCTCACCTTCATCCTCACCACCACCTTCACTGATTGGACTGAAGAGATGAAGGATTGCAGCTCAGGTCCTAATAGGAGGACGTAAATTCACACGTACACGCCTGTACTGTTCTTCTTTACACATGCAGCAGAAGCAGCAGCAGCAACTGGATTTGATTTTACCATCACTCCACAAACCATCCATAGCCTCCAGAGGTAGTCACTCACCATTACCCAGCCTAATCACTGAACATGCTGCTGTCTCCTATTAATGGACTGACAGTGTTGGCAGCATCTGGGATGTGAGTTGAGTGGCACACGGCCTGCTTGACTGAGCATCTTATTGGTCCGCCAGTACAGAGAGCGCTGTTTAGTGTTCTGTTGTGTGATCTAACGAGATATCCTGCCATGTAGTCACCGCATGAAGAAAAGGATCTCTTCCTGACGCTGAGCTGAGCACCTAATGATCCGATGTGGAGAGCTGCACGCTGGCCTCAGGATTACTATTGGACAGCGATCGCTTTCTAACCCTAGGCTGGTTATTACTGCAGTTATTAACTTGAGCATTTCAAAGCGTAATGTCCAAAAAGCTGTTTTTCTATGGACATCATAAAAACTTCACCTTCAGATGGTGTGAACAAACGTCCCCAGATAATACAGTCCAATACAAGTAAAAGCTTAAGAATTCCTTCAATGATTTCTTTTGTCCTACAGCCATGGAAAGAGAAATTCACCAGAAAATCAACAGATTGTGAAAGAATAGTCAGCTTTACTGTTACCGTTGCCAAATAAGACAAGATAGGTGAGAAATTCAGCAATAAACCTATAAGTGTGTTAGAAACACCGAGATGTCATGGGTTTTGGAACGTAACAGAGTAAAAATACTATAACAACAGATGTCAATAAAATTGGTCAGCCAGCAACAATATGTTGATTCATTCTGCCGGCTAGTCTGCACTATCTTGGTTACGGTGTTGTGTGTGTTGAATAAAGTTTGGACTATCCACAGTCAGGCATACTTTAATTTCAATTTAATGATTTGCTTTGGCACAGTCCCTGTCAATAATTTAAATGTACTGTCACATCTTAATTCTGCTTCCTGCAACAGTAGGCTCTCTATCTGACAGAGATGAAAGAATGGTGTCACCATGTTTTCCTTCTCCTTGGCCCCTCTGTTAGAAATGAATGATGTCCTTCAATCCGTCCTCCTTTTGGGGTTTTTGCTAGAACTTCTCTTAAAGTGTTCCTTTTAGTAGACTTGCTAAAAGGTTCAAGTAAAAGTAGAACACACACACACTCACACACACGCTCACGCTTCAGGCTCAGTGCTCAGTCAGTGTTTAGTTAAAGCAGTTTTTACAACAAACTAGTCTTGTATGTGCTGATGTAAATAGTTTTGAGTGGGAATTAAAATCTCATTAAATCAAATGGGTTGTTGACCTTCCCTCTATTTGGGAAAATTATGCAGGCAGTGAACCCGAAAGACTATTATGCAAAAATGCCTCTTTTCCATGTAACTTCCAGCGGAGATTCAACTGCAAATATGAATCATTACCCACGCCACTGGATGAAAAATATAATTACCCTCATATCACTGCCATGAAATTGTTATTCAGGGGTGTCAGTTAATGCACTACATCTACATTTGCTGTCACAGAATGTAAGCTTGGAAGAGCAGCTTCAGATGGAGATGAATCCTGCCGAGGATATTAAATTATATGGATATTAAAACAGCTCTTCAGTGGAATATGAGGTACTGTCTGTGGACCAGAAGACTTTAATAACAATAAAATATTGCTTTGGATATTCATAGTAAATTCAGTATGATCTTTCCAGACTGCTTTCTTTCATTTTGAGAATTATATATTGCTTTCTGTGCCGGGCAGCGCAATGATACAGCGTTTTGAAATTGTGCTCGTCTTCATTATCCGACAATCTAATTTTCATTCAAAAGAATAGCCGTCTTTTCAACTTGAGGCAGCGAGGCAATATTAATCCCCATGTTCAGCGTGTCTCTTTTCATACAGTGCACTCGTACGTGGTGTGAGCTTTCCAACAATTTCCATTTCACACAAGTGGGTCAGCAATAAACAAATTTGCATGTAAAGTGGATGACCTAACAATCTATCTTGAAATCTAGTATTCTGATTCTCCATTTTATCATATTAATGCTGCAGATCTCTGTCAGCAAAACATTCATTTTGAACAATGTTAGTTGTACAACCTTTGCAAATTTGGGGACACAGGTGTGCTTATCATTGCATTAATGTGATTTTGCAGTCATTAGATTTTTTTTTGTTGTAGGAAAAAATTCAATATAAATATTGTGCAAAGAATGAGCAAAATATGACACAAAAATTATGAATTTAGATACTGATGACTTGCACTTGTGCTATAAATACATTTATCTCCAACTGGCATGACATCACTGTACATAAACAAAAAAAGGCCTGAAATTGAAGATGATGTCCAAGGTGAAGCTTTGCAATGAGTTTTCATGATAAATCTTTGTTACAAATCTAATATTTATGTATTATTATGCAAATAAAGAGTTATCAGGTTACTTACGTGAAAGTCGTCATGATACCCTTAGATGATAACCCATAGGGGCAGTTATGAAGAATACATTAACTTTGTCTTACAATGATACAGTTTATTCCCATGACTAAAACAACACAATATGTTTAATTCATCAAGTAGGATTTGATCCATTGATTGTTCAGTCACATCATTGACAGGTTCACATAGTGCATAAGTACCAAGTTTGCCTGAGCTGCATCTTTATGTCTGAGATGTTAAACACCTAAAATCCAGCATCTCAGCCAGTCCTCATAGAATTCATCCACATTTATTTATGATTTTTGCCTGGCTTACAGTCTGAAAAGCTGCTGTAGGCTGTGACATTAAAAGGCCGACAGTACATGGAGTTTCTTTGTGTTTTCTATCTTTTGAAGTAAATAAACTAAGGAAATCTTTGGTTGTTGACACATTCCCTCCTTTCATAGTGTAAATACAGCAAGTTTGAAAGCCACAACTCCAATTCAAAGTGATATTACCAATGGTTGAGGTGTGAGGTCAGATTGCCAGAATGGAGCAGGTTTTTTTATAGACGTTAACTTAAGGATGCTTTCACTGAGCAGAGAGTAGAAGTGGATTGGTTTGTAAACAAGTCTAAATAAACCATGTGGTGGCTCTCTGATCCAAGGTTTGTATTTGTATTTGTCCGGTTTTTTCCAGCGAAGATTTTGCCTCTCATAATTCTAAAAAGCAACCTGCCAATGCCGTCACACTTCAAATTCTTTTGGCAAACTCATAATGTATTCTCTGCAATGAAGTATTTGAACACTGACAAACCTTTTCTACATCATGTCGTGTCGCTCCTCCCGTGGTTCACACACACACTCAAACAGTTTGTTTTCAATCCAACAATAATTTCCATATTCCACAAACTAATATATAGACAGGTCGTCTCCCATTACTATCATAAAGGCTACAGCACAACTGGAAATGTGTATCGCACTTCAGTATATATGGATGTGAAATGAGTAGCGCTTGAATATCAACGTATTGATCGCTGGGGAATTGATCTGCCAGCGTCTACCTTTTCTCAGCCATCTGGACTACGTGTAAAATTAGATCTCTATCATATCATATTTGCTCTAAGTGAAAGTCAATGAGCCTTTGAAATGAACTAAATACAACTGACTTACAGGACCGTCACATCACTTGCTTACTCACTGAGGGACATGAGTTTAGAATTTTGTTCTACAGTGTGTTACTGTGTCCAGCAGGCACCGCGCTCATCTGCCTGGAGAGTGTGTCTACTTTTGTGCGTGTCTTTTTTGTAATTTCTTCCTGTTCCTCCTTAAAGGTGCGTGTGTGTGTCTGTGTCTGTGTCTGTGTGTGTGTGCTTGGTGTAGTCGAGGTAGGGTTACACTGACCTTTTTCTGATGGATTGTTTCCTTCCAAATGAAGACATAAAAGAGGTGGTGAGGATGATGTCGACAAGGTGTGTGTGTGTGTGTGTGCGTGCATGTGTGCATGTGTGCCCCTCTTGAAGTGCCCAGAGATGAGCTTCTGCTCTGCCGTGTAATTATGTACTCCTCTTCCTCTTTCACCTTCCTCCCACGCCACCTCCCCAAAGCCGCGGCCCTTTTTTCTTTCTTTTTTTGCTCAGCTTTCTTTCTCCTTCAGCTCCCAGCTGAGCCGCAGGTGGTGGCAATCTCTGCATGTCCCGCTGCTCCGACTGTACACACGGAGCCAGCGAGCTGCTGGCCAATAACACAGGCAGACACGACATACACACACACACACACACACACACACACACACACACACACACACACACACACACACACACACACACAAACACACACACACACATCTGTAGAAACACCCTGCACACAGACAAAAGCACAAATGCATGTATGACTGCATACAGAGCAGTTGCATTACAGCTTGAATGGACGTAAACAAAGATGGCACTCAGGGGTAACAACACATACACACAAGCTTGTGTGTTTGATACATGATAACTTGTGGAGCATTAATTTCTTGTTAAAGCAAGAAAAAAAATATGCAAAATGAAACACGAAACTTAAGATTAATCATGTTGAACAATAAACAACAACAAATACATCAGACAAAAACAAACTCTGGGCTCCATGAGAGGATGATGTTGTTTCAGCATTTAATCCGATTGGCTGTGAATAAATCAAGGCACTTGACAAATCATCAATCTCTTAAACTCCAAATGCAGTTTCATCACAGTGTTTTGAATTGATATCCATTTACTTCATCTCAAAATGTGTGTTGTTGGCTCACCTCCATCCCTCTGCTGCAACAATTTACAACAAATGGCAATTTTGTTGTGATGTGATCAATTATTTTGGAGAGATTCATGAAATGAATATACAATTTCAAATCGTCTTTGAATTCATCAACAAAACAGCATCTCATTTTGAATACACAAGCATTTTCTTTATCCATTACCATGCAGATTTAGCAAGGTTACTTCAGCATCTTCAATACACTTCCTCTTCAATCTTAACTATGTGGAAAGTCTCTTTATCTAGTTTTAGGATTGGCAAACGGCCACTAGGGGGCGGGGAGTTTCATGTCACTGCAATTCCTATCTTTAGTGCACTATTTACTAACACTTTTGATGAGAATGAGCACAGGTTTGATCACGGTTCTTCATAGGATCAGCTGGTGTGCGCTTTAGACACCACTTCATGTACATGTGTCTCATCACAGACCGTCTCATTCGCAGAGGAAATATTTGATCAATGTTCCTCTAGGCAGATCAACACCACAGTCAGTAACTGCAAGACTAGCATTATGAAAGTTAAGTCAGAGAGAGTTAAGATCATTCAGACAACGCTTATAACTCTGATGATGATCCCTGCAGTGAATCAATTAAAAATCGATAGAATATACAATGAATTTATGGTCACCTGCTTGGCTGAAAACTAATTAACGAGTGGGAGAGTGTGAATAGATGCTGTGATAAAGTGATTTCATTTAAAGCCGTATTGCTGTCCTGTCTTTACTCTGATCTATGATGATGAAAAGCACCACTTATTTAATCTCTCTCTCTCTCTCTCTCTCTCTCTGTCTCTGTCTCTGTCTCTTGCTCTCTCTCTGTCTCTCTCGCTCTCTCTCTCCCTCTCTTTATGTCTTTAATGCGCCACTTTTCTGTCCTTTTGCAGGCACAAAACTTCAGTGTGGCCCTTCAGCACTTTTTCACTAGTTTGTGCCTAAAAATGCAGCAAATTCTTATCAAATCCGGCTCAGTGTCCATAGTTCCACTGCTATTTGTAACCCTAAAGATAACGTCAAGGGTTTGTTAAGCGCAATTATTTTCTATTTCTTAAGGCCTCTCTTCTCTCTTTCTATCTAATTCTCTCAATACAACACACACACACATACACACACTCTCTCCCTTTCAAAATCCTTCCGAAATCGGCTCTCTTTTTATAGGGGCCTGATCTCATTGTATAAAATGGAGGCTCTTTCTCTTTGCTAATATCAGTGATTTTCTCCCCATGAAAACTCTGTAATCCATCTCGCGCTTGCACGGGGCGGCGATTTATTGTTCGCGCTTGAGCATTAACACGCCACCACCAGCAGATGCATTGCTTTAACAGATAACACGCTGGAATGAGATGGAGCATTCAGATTAGCTGCGGTGTCAAATAAATTGCATGCTATGGGAGTCACCCCGGAGTCCTGAAACTGTTTCCTCTCTATCAGATGTGCCGCAGGTTTTGCCATGACAGAGACTAAATGAAGCATGGCATTGCATGGGTTGCCTCCACACACACACACACACTCACACACAAGCATGCAAACAGTCTTCGTTTCTTTTTTTCTGCTGTCAGTCCAATGGTAATATTTGGTCTTTGTGGTTATGCTGAAAGCTCAAGTTCAAGTCCACTTCTCCTGACTTGAACTTTTTATCTTTGAATTCTACTCTAATATTTTGTTATCAGTGTCTCATTTTCTGCACAGTGGCCACGTTCAATGGAAATCCCCCCACTTCTGTTTCTGAATTAAAACATTCAGAGTTCAGTTATCTGAGGGATAAGGGAGGGAGAGGGAGAGAGAGAGAGAGAGAGAGAGAGAAGAATGTTGGGTAGCCAGCAGTTCACATTTGCATGTTGCTTTAATGTGCAAGATCATGAAGCACGCTGAGTGAAAACACACAGTTTGTGCTACTGTTTCTTGAAGAACCCTCCTGCTTTGTTCTGACAGATGACAAGATGAGTCAAATGTGTTACATAAGGATGTCAGTGTGTAACGCAGATGAACTGTATGCATTTCCATAAGCATGAATCTTCAGTCGTGTGACTTTTGACATTGTTCCTCACACACTCCCGGCTATATTTCACAATGGAAACGATCCCTTTTAAATCAAACGGCAAAGAGAACGTTTTACCTTGTTGACCAATGAGAATATTGACCGATACGTAGGTTTCTTTAAACATTAATCAGTCTGCACACATGAATCAAACAGAGACTTTGACAATCAATGACCACATAAGTGAAGGAGCCATTTGCTCCTGAATCTTGTGGTCGAGGTGGCACCATCCTGAAACACACACACACACACACACTCTTACCTACCGCCGCCCTTTTTCGCCTCTCAACCCGGTGGCCATCAGAGCTCCTTTTGTGTTGTGGTGGAGGACAACAACGGCGGCTCCTTTTTATCGATGGCAATGTTTATGAATATTTGAACGCCCCTTCTACTTGGCATGAGAGAAAATGGGGAACAGCAGCCTTTGTGAGTGGCATTTATCCTTCTACAGCACAATACGCTGCTCATCTTGAGCGCCCTTTAGAACATGAGTGTGAGGGAGCGGCTGTGTGGATCCTTCTCTGTGGGCAAATGTCACTATCATCCAAAGGCCCGTCGTCCACACCCACTACAAATGATCAGTGGAGCCATGTAATTCGCTTATCTTTCTTTCTGTCTCTCCTACTTTCTGTTTGATATGTATGGCAAAATACGGCCAAAGTGGGATTATAAAGGGGGGAAAAAATGGGGAAATATTCCTTCGGTGACTCATCTTCCTTTGTGTGTGTGTGTGTATGTGTGCACAGGTGTGTTTGTGTGTGCATTTTAAATCTGTGTGAGCTCGGTGAAAAAATTAAGCAGAGAAAGAGAGGAGATGATAACTCCAGATAGCAAGAGCGAGCGCCCACACACAGCGGGGGGGGGTCGCAAGGTCAGGCTGATTCACCCCTCCACCTTCTCTCGGTCACACACACCAGTTGCTTTGGAGTCGCTCCAGCTTCAGCCGCCACCGGAGAAAACACGGCTGACCTTTTCCAGCACTCAAAGCTGCAGGATATGGGCTCTGAAAGGGTTGTGATCCTTACGTTCGCATCCCCATCACTGATTTTTATTGCTTTCTCTTGTTGGCCGATTCAATCACCGCAGTACACACACACACACACGAGCATAACATCAGCGGAATTTGAGTCTCTGCATATTTTCCTGACCCAGAAGTGCATGTTGGCGTATCATCACAGGGGTCAGAGCACCGGTGGAGGCTTGACGTATTCTCTGGGAGACAGGTGTGGGTTCGGGGTCACAGACACTTCACACACGTATAGAAACATCTAGAAAGCTCCAGCTCGGCTTGACCGAGCACAAAATTAACCATTTCACTCCACCTACACTGTTCCTGCTTGCTGCTTATATCAAATTCAAAACTTCGACGTCTTGCAGGCAGTTAAGCTGATTTTTCTGTCGCACCAGGTTGCTCAGAAGAATATCAACTAAAGAGCTGCATAGAGATGTTTAAACACTGGAGACATGCAAAGGGTTTTCTATACAGGCCACACTGGAGAAAAGGATAAATCAAACAATGTCAAATATAAAAAGCTGTCCATCAAGTTGGAGACAGCTTGCTGATGTTAATATTCTGCCCTTATCACTCTCACATTTCATCAGATGAAGCTAAGAGGAAAGAAAGAAGACGATAGCGTTTGCAGTGTTGTTTGATCGTGACACAGTCGGCTCAACTCCCCTCCTGTGGGTAAACAAATCCATTTTTTAACCTGATACGCGTGAAAACTTTAGATGGATCCCAATGTTTAATCTGGGATATTCTGGGAAATCATGAAGAGCACTTGGGATCCACTCAGTGAAAATAGAGAGCAGCAGCCAATACCGACCTGAAACAAATCATTCACCCTGAGGTGAAGTCATTTCGGTGAACATGCTTAGAGCCAAATTGAAGCCTTGCAATTATGAAGATGATCATATTTTCCTTCCCTGCTCATCTTAACTTTGAAATCCCACATAAGCAGCAGCAGCAGCAGCAGCAGAGTAAGTTCTCTTTATTTCACATTAAAAAAACTTCTCCCTGGATACCGGAGACAATCTATTTCTCAAGAGACAATCAAACATCTCTCATGTTAAACTTTAGGAGCAGAGGAAATTGGAACTAAAACATAAAAAGCTGACAAATAAGGAAAGCGTCTCCCCGCCGTGCAGTTTGTCACAATCTGAAACATCTGAATGGAGCTCTGGTGTATATGCTGCTGTAATGAATGATGCCTCCCAGGTTTCATTTGCAATTAAGGTTAATTAGCAGATGTACAGTCGCCTTTAATCTTGGCTGGCTGTGGAGTTATTAGGCCTCTGTATGACAGGAGGACACCCTATGGACCCACACTCAACACACACTGGGGGTGAGCTAATGGGACACACCAGTAATTAGCTTATGTTTTGTCTCCAGATTGTTTAGCGAGGCCAAATGTTTCACATCACTCAGCAGTGCAGACAGGCTCACATTGGTACCAAAGGGAGGTAATCTGGCTCGCTCAGGTGACACCATACCACCCTCTGCTGTAGGTGTGCGGGTGTGTGTGGGTGTGTGTGTGTGTGTGTATAATGCGCTTTCAACTCTGGTACTCACTATTTTGGTCAAATAATAGTGAAATTGTTACCACGCATGTGATCGCATCTGATTTTAAAGACAGATTAGGGTTAAGATAAGGTTTCTATGAGGGTTTGAACAACAGGGAAATATTTATACATTCACTGGGATAAAATTGATATTTACTTGTGTAAATGTATCGATTCATTTCTCTCTTCGCAGCACTCACTCCATCTCCTCCATCCACGCATCTGTGTGTGTGTGTGGGGGGGGGGGGGGGGGGGGGGGGGGGGGTTGTGCCTGTGTGTGTTCATATTGAATAGTAATGTTCTCTGCTGCATACTAATAGTAATGAGCAACTCCAGCCCTCTATGTTGTTTGATCCATTAAGCCGCAAACAGCGGCAATTTTTGTGTTATTCAGATTTTATTGCTTGAGATTATCAGACGCAGTGAAGCTGGGTGTTACTGCTATGCTGTCAAATGATCAAAGGTGTGGTCACAGTCCATAAATATAACTTGGTATATTTCCTAGGCTATGGAAATGCAGTGAGCCGTGACAATATGTAACTTTTTAATGCTTTCTGTAGAGTGCACTTGGCTGTGGTTCACATTCTGTTAAGTTATTACAGCGTTAAATGCGTCACCGGTAAATGTTTTCACTCCAAAATTAAATATGGGCCACATATCAGCAGAGCGCCACCTTAAAGCGAGGATACGGCATTAGATATTCAAATGAAATGGTGAGTGTTACATCAAAGTGCCATAACCTTCAGAATGATGGAAACACTCAATAGGAGGCACTTGTTCCAGGCTGGCAGGAGGCACAATTACTGCACTGCACTGTGGGGGATGAAGGGTGCAGCCTTTCACAAATAACGCTCACAACTTCTTGTCTCCTCTCCAAACGCTGGAGCGGTTTGGTTTTTTAATATTCTGGCTAAATGCGAGCTGGCACGCTGCCCTTGTTCCTGTGTTACACTTGAGGTTAGAGACGACTTATGACCTGAGATCCAACTGGCAAGAGAAAAGCGGGCGAGTTTGTTGCAGTGCTGTTTATGTGAACAAAAACACATTGATCGGGTGAATAAATGTTTAAAATAAAGACAAAGCTGTGTTGCAGCTCAATTAATTGAAGCGTAAGTGCACCTGCCAGGGAGAATAAGCAGGTTTTTGTCCTTAACCAGCTGATAGAATTACTCCACCATTTGCCTGTGGAAGTCAATGGAGATTAATAGCAGGTATTAAGCCTACAAGTATACTGTAGCCATGTCATACTACAAGCTATTTTAGATCATTTGGATGTATAAATACCACAGGGACTAACATTATCATATCTGATCGTAATCTGTTCATCGCCGCTGCCTACCAGCAATTACTGTAGCTTTGGCATTATTGCTCTCTGTATGGAAACTGTAATTAGATAGATAACACTATCGCTCCTCCTCATTCCTAACCTTGGTATCAATATATCATAATATTATTTTGATAGAAGCATGTCATTTATTCATTACCTGGCGATGCCCCTATCGCTCCGTCGGCCATGAGCGCATGGACGAGCCGCGGCTGTAATAAGGCTTCAAGTGTCTGTCATTAATAATGCTGCTCTGACACGACCGAGGCCTGATCAATTCGGCTTTTTGGCCGCCATCATTAGGGCCGGCCGGCTACTCTCTCTCGTCATTGAGCTATAGGCAGCTCCGCAAGGTCTCCAGCTGCAGCGAGTTCTCAGCAAGTCTGTCAATCACCTGACTGACAGCTCATCTCCCTGGAAGTTGATGTCACGTCTGCTCTGTTGTTGGCGAGAGGGGAACGATGAACGGCTCGCTATTAGACGTGCGGGGCAGATTAATAGCTTGGAAGTGAGACAAGACGCTTCCTCAGATCCACAGACACGAAACTCAAACTGTTGGACAAGCACACTGGGATACAACATCCCCAGTTTGCTTAGTTCAGTATATTAAGTGCATTAAAGTATTAAATCTCCTTCCTGTTTGATTTGACTTTCAGGGATGTGGTGTCCTGGATGAGCAGTAAAGTTTAAGGTCACCTCCCCCCTCCCCCAGAGTTTCATTGTGTTGCAGGAGCTACTGCAGATATTCAGCCAGTGAGGATGGATTTGGGGCTTTGTAGATGTGACTCATGTGTGCCAACATTGAGTGATTTATTGTTATTAAATCAGTGTTTTCATGGCCGTTGGATTGTCTGTCAACTGTCCACTCAGTTCTTCTCTTCACGACAGCCTTGGTGAGTCAGTTGAGTAGATTGTTTTTTGGTGTTGGTGCTCATATCTGTGAAAGAGAAAGTGAGCTGAGATTGAACTCACTGTAAATGCAGTACTAAGACTAAAATGTACAGGATTTGAGTGAGATTTGAGATGATGATGAATGATGTCATTAAAGTGGAAGTGAAATCCAATATTTAGCCTAAAGTATGAAAGAAATTATGATTGATTTCAGGTGTACATTGATGTTGTTTACATTGTGACACAGTCGCAGTTGGATTCCGGTTCACAGGTCTGTGGCCGGGTCGCGACCTTCAGAGACAAATTTGTGGAACTACAGTTATGGGTCAGACTTAAAATATGTGTGTCGGATCGAATGGTAGGTTCTGGTCTGGTTCAAGCACGTTTGTACCATTTGAATGCTGACACACACGGAAACAAGCTCTTCATGACCGGTAACCAAATCAGAGAAAGATTGAGTGAAACACTAGAGTGTGATGAGTAAACTCTTCTCTAACCATCCATATGGGCAGTGAACCACACAGACTTCCAAAATCACACCACTCTGAGCTCAAATCATTTACAGGCAAAGAGCAGCTGAGCAGAAGAACCTGATAACCGTGTTAACAGGTACTCCCAGATATGAGCGGCTGACCCACGTTCATGAATAATTAGGCTGTGAGCGGCTGAGGAGAGCGAGTCGTCTCTTCCTGCTTGAGTTTGTTGTCAGATTGAGGTCACATACTCTTCTCCTGCACTCCGCTCCTCATGTTTTTTCTTGTGCTTCTTTTGCTTTGTCCTCCTCGCCTCTTCTCTCGCTTTGTGTCATTCGCTGCCTCCCTCTTTCTTCTTTCAACACCACTGCCTTGTTATCATGTTGTCATACAGCCCACAAGGGTTTCTAATGGCTGTTGAAGTTGCACCAACAGCAAAACTGCCATGTTTCGTTTGAAGTCTATTGTCGACCGCATCAAGTTCAAAGTGTGCCTGGTTCCATAACACAGATCTCCACCGTCGGCCAGGCTCCCGCTCAGCCAGCGCCCCTCATGAGTCCAACCTGGTTTTCATGCAACATCAGAGCTGTCAATCTATCGGCCCGCTGAGGGTTTAAACTGGCCGAGCTCTGCAGCAGCAGCGCCTCAAAGCACAACACACTGCCGAACGAGACAGAAAGACAGATATACGGGCACACTGCCATGGGAGGGGGGGGGGGGGGGTTCAGCTTTGAGCATGGGCATTTTACTGATGACAAAATAGACTCACATTTTTAGGTCAGCAGCATCAAACAAAAAAATGCCAGCATTCTAAAACCTCACAGACACTAAGTTTCAAGCCCGTCGCAACATCAGTTCTTCATTACATCATGGTGTTTTCATTTAATTTCAGCGGATGATTTTGTATTCTCGTCCAGGCTGCATGTGTTTACCAGCTGTCCTGAGTAAAGAGAGCGGGACTACGTGCACTAAGGGTCCTCGAATGGATTAAAAACAGGGCGCTATGGTTACCTGACAATGTCCTTGACTATCAGGTCATCGTTTTTGCTCTTTAACGTTTGGGACTTGTGCTAAGGTGTCAGCAATACACTGATGGAGGATACGGAAGTGGGCCTCATGGGAACAGATAACTTCAAGTGCTAGCGTTTGTGTGTGTCTGTGTGTGTGTGTGTGTGTGTGTGTGCGTGTGTGTGTGTGTGACATTGTGTTAAAAAATGTTAAAAAGAGGCTTTTCCCTTTTGGCGGACACACACAGTTGAAAGTATTCTGTCTCCTTCTCTTCCGGTCTCCGTCCTCCTCCACCTTTCCTTTCTTCACTTCTTTCATCTGATTTCACCTCTCTAACAACATGTATTACACACACACTCACACAGTTTTGACACACACACCCGCACTGCCTTTCTTCCCTCTGTCCATCTTGTTTGGATTTCTCCCAGACTGGAGGTTCTGGCCCGTTGACTGTCCTCCTTTGGGAACACAACTGAGCAGAGAGAAAAGAGGAGAGATGCCTAAAGCTCAGCCTCCTTACCCTTATTTTACACATGCACAGGCACGCACACAGACACACTGACACACACACACGCTTTTCTATGTGTGTATAGTCTTACATAACTATTCGTGGTGGGAATCTTCAAGTTTAACAAAATTTCAGTTGTCAGGGGTAAAATTCCAGATGAATCGTTATTTTCAGCTCACTGAATGGTGAAATTGAATTCCATTCAGTTCCTATTAAGAAAACAGCATAGAATTGGAAGAATTTCATTAAACTGGCCTCAGAGATTTCAAATTGGACATTCAAGTGATAGAAGCAGACGGGGAAGGTGGTGTTCCCCAGAATTTCCAGCCGAGGTGCTGCTGAGTTGATAACGTCACCAACAAGTGACAAGACTTTCTGAAAACTTTCTGAGCAGCAAGTTTATGGTACCAGAAAGTGCTTGAAATTGACGTACAAACTCAGATTAGACTGTGTGGTTGAGACAGACCAGAGAGATACAGGCTGGGCAGTAATATGAGTCAAGGTTGCACGGTAGATTTCCATATTTTTGTTGACTTTTATCTAATACTTTACAGACGTATAATTAAATTATTCCCCTGTCAATCAGCGCCTCCTTATGAGCCATCTTATCTTTAAAGCGTTGACGTGTAAGAAAAGGAACCATTCAATTACCTGAAAGTGTGTGGATGCAAATCAAATCAATGTGAAGTTGCAATCACCTGAATAAATTCCCAAACAGCAACGTTGAGCCACTGACCTGTCTTGTCTGTCAGTGTGAAAGGGCTTAAAGGAGGCGTGATTACTGTCAGGTTTGTCAGGTACACAGCAATTACCACAAGATACAACCATGCCAGGGAGCCGGCACACAACGGCCAATCTGCAGGAGGTCAATCATACACTCAAGTCTGCACACAAACACAGTCATGACAATACACAAACGTGCACAATATACACTTGAGTTGTACTTCTGCTACGACTACACACACACACACACACACACACACACACACACACACACACACACACACACACACACACACACACACACACACACACACACACGTAGCGGTGGGCGGTCCCAGGCGAAGCAGAAACACATTAATGGATAATGACAGTGTTTGAAAGCACAAGAGTGAGCTGAGTCACTCTGGGCACACAGGCGATGAATAAAAGAATGGGAGCGCTGTCTGAATGTCCCACGTTGACTGGATTTCCTTTGATACCTCACTATTCCTGCCAGTTTCCCTTGGTAATCCTCCTCATTTACACTGTGCTGTCCCTCTAGTCTGAGGCTGGCAGCAGCAGCGGCGGCGGCGGCGGCGGCGGCGGCGGCAGCAAGCACTAGAGCAGAAGTGGAGGGATGAAAAAGTTGCATTTCCTGACTGAGCCCGGACAGAACGACAGGTTGCAACTATTGTGCCTCTATTGTGCTGTCTGTGTCTTAATCATTAGTCAAGCATTCAGCCTCCACTGTAAAACACTTTGGCCATCATCCTCAGACATGCAAACACAAGTTGTGACAAATGAATACGTTTCAGCAGCAACTCTCCAGACAGTCGCTTTTGTCCAGGAAGTACAAAATACAAGCTGCTGCACTTTCTGTGATATTTGGCATGACAAGTGTGTTTCTTTCTCCTGAACTTGCTGTGTAGCTGGAGTACAATCCTGAGAAAATGCACTCCTGTTATTCACAACCTATATATCTAACTGTTCTCTGTCACGAGCCAATTCAAAGATCTGTGCAACCGACAGGTCATGTTGTCCTACTGCTGTTTTGGTTCATCGCTGTTTGACAAAAACAGGATTTCAAAAAATGGCAACTGAAATCACGCTTGCTGTTTCGATGCCTTTGCCTCACTGATTTTGGTCCAGTTAACTATAACTCTGGCCAGCATTGGAGTGTTGCTCACTAGAACTCCATTATGCCAAACTCGTAATCTGTAATGTTCCAACAGTCTGTTCCCCCAATGGTCTCCGATGCAAACAGCTCCCGACGAGGCCAGATGTCTACTTTCTCTGATTAACCCATTACTGCTTCACTTCAACATCTTGTGAAACCTATTCAAAGGATCTCCAGTTCGCCTTTTATTCCCTATTCTAGTCGGATGAGCTAAATGTTTAGCTCTCTCCGTCAGTGTCACATTGACACGTAAATCGCTATTCCAATTATTCTACATCTACTCTGCTCGCTGTCAAATTACCAGCACTGGGAGCGGAGCACGGCTCTCCCTGCACCTCTCTGGCATTTCCCCCTGACAGGGAGGAGAAAGAAGCCAGAGATAGCAGAGAGAGGGAGGGCTCCGGGCTGGATGAGGCTTTTAAACGCTGTAGCCACGTAATCAGACAGACTCAGGTTGAGGCCACGAGGGAACCGTGGGGATAGAAGCTGTTTTGCTGCGGATTGTTTGCTGTGAAACTTGCAAGCAAGCGGTTGAGTTTGTGAATACCTGATCAGGCGCTTCACTCACAATGCACAAAAGAAAACAATTGAAAAGCTGCAAACTGAATTCATGCTCTCTTGTTGTTTTATTTGGGGAACATTTGGTTGTCAACTGGTCTAAGTTATGGGAAACAAGGGCATATATTTTTAGAGATGGGGGGAAATGTTTTCTGTTTGGTTTCTGGAACTGCAAATCTGGACCTAGGCAGTAATGAGGAACATTCCTCCCTCCTGAAATATCTCCTATTGTACTATTTTTGTGCAAGGTTGTAACATCTAGGAGTTTCTTAATGACTCAAAGCAGAAGAGGGTAATTTTGGCAGTACTGAAAAACAAGACTCAGCTCAATATGCTTGAAAGAGGTAAAGAAAACACACAAAAAAAGGCTTGAGATTGCAGATTTCTTTTATATATTGCAAATTGACTTCAGGTGTTTTTTGGTGATATTCAAGGTCAACGTCTCCCTCGTCGTCGTCGCTTCTCTCAGGTGGTGGTTGACTTGTTTTGTTTTCAGTGGAGCGGTGGGCTGGCAGTCAGCGGCGTGTAAGCTCCTGCAGAAACAAGCAGTGTTTCTTAAATGACACCTCAGCTCCAGGGACCCGGGGACAACAGGCAACTGACGTGTATGAGAGTTATTTCAGGCATAAGGGAGTGTCAGTCAGAGCGACAACCCTGTGTAGCATTCTCACACACACACACACACACGCACGCATGCACGCACGCACGAACACACACATGCTCACGCCCTGTTGCACATGCATCCTCTCTCTCATTAGCACAGCTCTAGAGGGGCTGAGTAAGTACTGCTCTGTTCAGACATTCTCACACACTTTTGCTGCCTGTCAAATCACAGCCACATAGAGCAGCGAGCGACAAGGGGCTTCTGTACAAAGACTCTCAGAAGCAAAGTTTTGCTATTATCGTCTCTATTATCAGCGCAGTGCAGAGACACCGGGAGAAATCTCTCGTCGTAGTCACGCATATGTTCCACGAATATATCCCTCATTGTATTGTGCATTTTTTGTGGTTATATTCACTGTCGCTGGAGAATAAATGGAGGCGCAGGGCGGAGCAAGATGAAATTAAAGGTTTTGACACTGGAGGGCAGAGGTGGCGGTGAGTTGAAAGGGAGCAGAGAAGAAAGGACAGAATGGAGATCAGGCTCTTGGCAGGGAAGGTGGAGTAAAGTACCAGCATCTGCAGGGGAATAGAAAGAGGTAATGTGTGGGAAAATGTGTGTGTGTGGGGGAAAAAACAGTCAAACACACCAGAGGCGAGGAGGAATACAACAGGAAATTGCTGCAGGCGAATCAGGTAGCTGTGAAGGCCCAGACTTGTTTGTGGGGCGGATAGAGCCCACAGGTGATCTACCAGGCATGAGACGGACGGTCCACAAGCAGAGGAGAAAATGAGGCTGAAGAGGAGGAAGAGTAGGAGTAACTCCAGGTGCCGGTCCAGTTATCTTCTC
Organism: Genypterus blacodes; assembly: GCF_046128005.1. Taxonomy (NCBI): domain Eukaryota; kingdom Metazoa; phylum Chordata; class Actinopteri; order Ophidiiformes; family Ophidiidae; genus Genypterus; species Genypterus blacodes. The sequence goes on from NW_027466879.1 coordinate 12,320,786, forward strand.
CTCCATGCAACTCACAATTGCCGTTTGTTTATGACAGCTAATCAATTGGAGCCGGCGTCCTTTCACACTTCAGTGTGGAGGAGCGATGCACTCTCAGGCTACGGTTTCACTGCCTCATTAATCTGTCTCCACTACACAACAAGATGTGAACTAGATCAGTTGTACCGGGAAAGATTATATGTCATTTTTTATTTGCAGGGCTGCGTGTGTTATTGCGGAGGAGTTGGGGGTTATTAAGGATCTTTGTGATTTACCTCGAAGATCGCCGGTTGATGGGGTGTAAAATGTTAACGAGTCTTCTTTGTATGTGTGAACAAGCACACCGGCACAAAGAGAGGAAACTCAGAAGAAGAAAACGACAAAGCTGCTGGGTGTCAACTTATTTTCACTGTATGAGTCAGCATACAAGGAAATGTTGTATTCTCAGATCTGTAAAGATTATGCAACTTGTTAGATATGCACTGGAAAATAACAATAATTATAGGCTGTCATACTAGAAGAAATCCAGTAGAAACAAAGCTCCTGTAAATCAGGGGTATTGTGAAAACATCTGTAGCTGGTGAAAGTAATCGTTGTGAATCTGCATAAACTAACAAACGTGTTGTGTTAAATGCAGAAGCACTGAACTGTAAACAAGTTTTTTGCGAATGTGATTCTGTATTTATACGTAGTCACAAATTCTGCCTTCTGCTGTCTAAGAGACAGAAGCAGTGGCGCTCACGGTTCGGGCTTTTACTGTTGTGTATTAAACAGGAGTTCAGAGTGTGAGATTGCAGGCGATCACTTTGTCGAACTCTAGACTCGGAACTCTCTGGACGTCCACCTGGATGACTGACCTCAACTGTTCTCAGCAGGTGTGTGTTGGAGCGGCTGACCTATCGATGTGTGGAGGCGGTCCCAGCCCCCCCACCCCCTCCTCCTCCTTTGCTCTTCGACTTGGCATTCCACCACGGTTGCCGCGCTTTACTCACACGTCTGGACTCATCAGGTCCTGCTGTAATCAGTAGTTGGCTGACAGGAAAACAAGAGGCGGGTGAAGGAGAACGTGAAGCTAACTCAAATGAGAGGCAGGGGTAAACAGTGACAAGGCCAATTCCACTTCCCAATCTCACTGCAAATGGAGGTGAACAGGGGAGCGCAGCAGTTTAACAAAGACATAGCAGCGGCCGATCACAGTGCCTCAGTGCCTCGCCGATGCACCAACAGGTCGTGATAAAAGGGTTTGGCTTTCTCTTTAATCTAGCAGAAATAATCTGGAGCAAAATCCCAAAGCAACGACTTAATCTCTCCTAAACCACCTCAATATCCACACTAGGTATTTTGTGAGTTGTCTCAATTTTTGGGATAAGTGTCCGGCAGGTTGTCTCCATTTGACTCATTCTTTGATGAGACACAGCACTTTTGAGGAAGTAGCCACGCCCACTCAAATATCGCAATTATAGCAAAAGCAGATATAAAAAAAAAAAACTTTTTTTTACATTTGTATCCAGCTTGGTCCAGACGTTCAAAAAAATACAATTGTGAGACAAGAAATCAAAATTGAAATGGCGGAAAATAGCCTCAAAATTGGCCTCATTGGGTGTGGCCTATATGGATCGACCCAACTCAAATGTCACTGGCCAAAAATGAAAGCGTTGCCATCAGGCTAACCATCACCACAATTTAATGAATGTTTCCAAGTCCAAACTGTCCAACAAGTTCCTTGAAAATTGGTTCATAACTTTTGGAGTAATTCTACTGACAGACAGATGGACAAACCGAAATTGGTGAAAACATAACCTCCTTGGCAGAGATAAAAAACAATCTCATTCTTTTGATATCAAAATTCAACATTTGTTATTTGCTGCATTCTTTCACAGACTACTTTCCCTTACCCGTCTGACAGTCTGTCAGTACTGTGTCACTCCTGGCAGTGTGTCTGTTTTCTGCCTTTGCTTTGAATAGTTGACTCTGTGCTCAGGCTGCAGATACATGAGAGCGTATCACTTCTCTTATACATCACCTTCAGTTCACACAAATCCTCTTCTTCCTCCAGCCGCGCCGGCGCAACTTTCACGACGACAGAGCCGCCTGCATATTCAGTCGCATGATCCCTTTGTAAACATTCCTGGCTTCTAACCCGTCATCTCTCAAAAGTTTGCGTATTCCATCAGCCTCCCGTTGTCATTGTCCAGGGAGTGGCTGACAGAGAGATTTTGCTGAGGTGTGTGTGTGTGTTTCTATGCCTAGGTCAAGAGCTCTGCAGCATCTAAATAAGATGTGAGCCAATTAAAGCCTCCTGTGCCTCGTCTCAGCTGAGATAATTCACTTAACCCGGGGGCCCCAGCTGACAGGTAGCATTTGTTGACACATCCCTTCTCGTGCAGGGTGCCAGGTCTTTCTTCTACGAGGCATTAAAACAACCTACCACTCCCCCACATACAGCTCTGACTCTCTGTTTCCATGGAAATCTGCTCACAGGGAGTGTTTCAGCTCCTAACCTTGAAAGTGCGCCGAGTATGTTTGACTCTGAGAATACATATGATTATATATATATCATATTAACGGTAATCAGTGCCACATTCTGTACCCCGTTTGTGCCGCCTCCTCTCTTCGTAGTTCATTATTTCCCCTCCTGCTGTTTTCAGTGCCAGAACCTAACAGCGTGAGAAACGGATTCTGAGATGTGAAAGAAAAAGAGACCCAAGATATCCCAAATTGGAGAAAACGAAAGTATGAGGCTGATTATTATAGCTGCCTGTTACATGGTCCCAGAGACACTTTCTCCTTCTGCATCGTTAAAAGGCAGTTTCGCAATTCTGTGGCTGCTTATGAAAGCTTTTATTCCTAAAGCACCGTGCAATATATCGACGTTGCCTCAGTAAGTAACCAACTCTTTATGATTTACCCATCACCCTTTACTAAAAACTAATAATAGGAGTGATGCCATAACGACGGTGGCGATGTTGATCTGATCAGCCTGCATTGCCTGTGTGCAGAAACAGGAAGAGCTCTGATAATAGAGCAGAGGTGTTAATTCAGCTCCATTGGCTCACATCTAAATAGCTCTTACCAAAGCTCAGTTTTTAACCCACCGAATTCTGATGTAATGTTTCTATGCTCACTCTGTAACGTGCCAGGGACAAATCTGAGCCAAACCATGTGTTATTTATAACGCGTGGTCCGTACACTGATTGAATACTGCACACGGACTGAAGTCAGCGCTTTCTATATGAATTTCAGCTAATGAAAGAGCACAACCCTGACAATTTATGAGCCTTGACCTTCATGTGGGGTCAGAGGTGAACAGCACTGTGGGTGTCATGTAATTTATGAATCTCTTGGTGACTCTGTCCTCGTATGCACCATCTGAGATGCTGCTAAATGGATTGCATTTCAGGGTAACGTCATCAACTGCAAACTGTTCAAAATGGAAATGAAGCGCTAATCCACAGCAAATGTAATAAACATGTAGCGATACTGTCAGCATTTTTACCTTCTCTCCTTCCATGTTCATGTTTTATTTATCATATTAGGCTCTCGTAAAATGGTAATATGCAGCCGTGTAGTTGTGTATCTCCACTGGGCATTGCCTCGTGAGCGATGAGCCATCCAGACACATTAACAAGGATTAGGTCATTTATAGCCTTTATTGACCTCTATTGGTGAGCAGGGAGACTGCAACTGCAACAGCCTCTGCAGGGAAAGACACAACAACCTCCTGACCCTCCTGAACTTGTGATTAGACGGGACGTTATTCTGCAACGCTGACTAATACACTGTAATCAAGACCGACACACAGAGGTATAAATGTCAGATGAGTATAGGATATGTCACAATGCAGACTAAAGCACTAATGGAATAGCTTTGTGATTTATGTTTTCAGCTATACGGGTTTGCATCTTTGAAGTGGTTGACTGCTGATGTTCATTAAGAACCGCATCAAAAACATTGTGGCCATTTGGTTCTATCTTAGGAAGCAGATAATTACTGGAGATGATGGCGTGGTGGAGATTTTAATGTCTTACACTCGTACTGAATTTGCATCAATCCATCTACAGTTTTTTACCAATTTTATATACTCACTTATCCTGCGTAAAGGAATAATGTGGAATTTAATGAAAACGATTATACCCAAGGATTAGTTTTACTATTATTTCTTCATCTTTAATGTTGTCTACACAATGTGATTGAGGTTTAGTGCCATCCTCATGTGGGTGTGTAAGACTGGCAGACGGTTAAAAGTCTCTTATCCTTACAACAATCCTCAACAATTTGCCATCCACAGCCCAGGAGGAGCTGCGTCTCTCTCATCTCCTCAGAATATAAATAGAGACGTTTTCTCCCCACTTGGTTTAAGAGTTGGAAATCATGTCCCAGCTCTCAGCGTTCAAGGCTAAAGCCGTCAGTTTGCTCCCTGGCAGATATCTTGTTAAAAGGCTCTATTGTTTCCTGGCTGTCAGTAGACACGTTGTCATTTAGCCGCGGCAACAGGGAATATCATGTATTATGTTTACATAATCAGTCCAGTGAAGGATACATCATCGATCTCACATACCTGTGTTTTCTCAGGAGTTGGTGGAGACCAAAGCAGCTAAAAGGAGCGTGAATACCTTCAACGGTATTATGAATTCATTGTGTTGCTTGGCATATTGCTAAGCAACTGCTGAATGCACACTTTTTAAACAGAATTTAAAACATGTATGCAATTGCAACTTTAAAAGGCAAAAAAATGTCAGGCGATTGCGTGAACCTGGCTCGCTTCAGAGTTGTTCAGCCATCTAGTGGACAAAATTGATTACTGCAGCTTTAAGTGACATTCATATGCATTTACAAAGAGTTCCATTTAAGTGCAGAAATCAAATTCGACTTCTGTTAGCCCTTTTTAATTCAGTAATTAAACACAATCCCGTACAGTGTCCACAGATAGTTCCACTCACTGAAACTGTGCTTTGTTATGCAACTGAAGATCTGGATTTACAGCATCCAAGCCTTCTTTCACAAGCTACACTTTCAAATCGAATACACGCATGAAATGTATCCGCTTAGCGTTTTGTCTTTGGAGCCTCTGCCAGCATGTATTCACTGCCAATCCGTCGATCGCTCAGGTTGTCTTCCTCCCTATCAGCTGAACTCTACGGCTGAGACCAGGAGGATTTCAGCACCAACTGCTCGGTGCCGGAACATCATTTTATCTCTTATCACAACAAGTTAAGACATCAATGGAACAGAGCTTAGAGACTAATACCGCTGTTCTCAAGTGTTTTTCCTCTGATAAACAGTGCTATCATGGCAGAGCATTTTATTCCCCCCCACAAGAGTCAAGTGGAGGTGCATGTGTGGGTGGGTTGTGGGGGTAAAAAGCAGGGGGGAAGGTGCAGCTGGTTAGGGTCACAGCGGCTCAGTGTGCTGAATGACTAATGAATGGTTAATAGCAACACACAACTGCTGAATATTCTGCTGGGGGAGAAACGTCTCATCTTGCCTCCAGCACCCTCCTGGACTGTCTCTGGCTGGAAATCGGCATTTAATAAGTTCTCCCAGAACACAGAGGGCACGATCCCTCACTTAACAAGCTCATTATTTCACATTGTTTTTGTCCTTTGTGCCTCCTTGATGGCAGTGGCGGAGAAAAGGATGTTTTGGTGTGTGTCTCTGTTCGAGAGCCGTCCGACGGTCTTTGAGAGGGAGGGATGATAATGGATGTGCAAAAGATGAGGCCCGTGCTTACGTGGATCCATGACATGAGGCAGAATCAGGATCTTTTACCCTGAAGGAGAGGAAGGTTCTCAAGGTTATCTGAGTGGACAACACTCAGGTTGCATCTGCCGGTTTTGAATCACTAAAATTATTCAAATGACTGCATTTTCTATTCGTATGAGCGTATTTGAACAACTTTGAGCTTTTCAACGACAGCACCAAAGCAGAATGACCACAGTTTTTAATGATCACTTTTTTTATTTACTCCACAGGTACATTTATCCTGCTTCAATTTATTAGTCCCTCATGCAATGATTTTGTGAATGTTACCCAATAAAACCGAGTATACAGCATACAGCTATGCTTCCACCCTCCCTATTACAGCTATTTGTCAAATTACAAGGCTCAATGTTCTGCATCTCACAGGACGAAACCTCAGTCTTAACAATTTATCACTGTTTCACCACACAGCAGTAAAAATCAATAGCATAGTTATACTGAGTAGAACTGACTGAGTGTGAAATTGCAATCAAACAACAGCTATTAGCCTAAACCAAACAGATACTACAGAGATAAACGATGTTTACAAATCCCTTGAAATTACACTCAGTTTGCATTGTTATATTGCTTGTTGAAGTTATGGCCTATCACTGAAGAATTGGTTCTCCCATGAAATGTAATCCCGACTACTGGAGGAAATGGGCCAGAATTTCAAATTGATTTGAAATACTGGATTTATCACTTCAAGTAAGGTTTTCCCAACTGTTCCAAAAAGATAGATTTGTCTTAAGTGCTGTACAGTTCAGCTGGGTGGACAAATATTCTGGAACTACATGACCTCCTCAGGCTTTACAATAGCTATTTCATACCAGGTTACCATTTTAACCCCAAACCTTCCCAGAAGAACAGAAATAAAGATCAAATGGATACAAACCAAACACCTGCAGGCGTCTCTCTTCTCAGTGGTTCAGCAGCGTGACAGATCGCATTCAACACCGAGCCATCACTGTGTTGGTGAAGACGTGACTCCACGCCAGTGACACCAACAGCTGTGACAAAGTCGCGACAACAGCCAGACAAAAGCTCCTCTTAAAAGGAACCAATTAGACCTTTGGAGATTTCAATTACCACCTTGATGGGGTTTTCAGGATCAATAACCCAGCGGATATGTTGACGAGGTGGTACAAGGGGCCTCGCTGTGCTGCGCCAACGAAAAGTCCGTCGCTATTGTTCTTCTTGGATGGCGTTTCCCTGGCAATGGCATCTGTTGAGTTGTGATAAATATTAATGTGTTGTGGTGTTCGCCACGATAAACTGATATCAAAGATGCACATCCTACACGATCTCTCATTAGGGTTAAGAGATCAAATAGCGAGGCGGCATCTAAACAAGATTAGAAAATGTCACACACCGCCTCCTCCACCTCCTCCGCCTCCAGTGTCTCGTTTAGATGAATGAAGACAAGTAAAGAATCAGCTCGGGCACCAACACAGACCTCTGTAGCGCATACTAATCTAAAACAACATTGTATCTCGGCAGCAAATTTTACTCCGGCCCCACTGAGGCGTGTTTAAATGTGAGATTGGGCTCTGCAGATCTCATCTCTTAGAGAAGGTTGTGGCCTGCATCTCCAGCTCCCTTGCCTCCGCTCCCCCTGTGCAGGTTCCTATCACTTCAATCCTCAAATTGGAAGTGACAGGCCACTCAGGCAGAGGTGTCGGCACTGCCCCATCAGTGACCGCGCAGACCCACTCCGAGCTGTCAGCCTGATTACACATCAGCCGGATTTGGAGGTCTAAGGAAAGGAGATGTCCAGCTGGAGACAGACCACTAAACACATCATGTGTCCTGCTGCCTCACATCTGCCAATATGCATACACGCTGTCCCCAAAGGCTGCCACAAAACCAATCTGTGTCTCCATCACTCTCAAGCCTGCCGTCATTGTCTCACTGTCGCCCCTTCTCATTGTTCCTCCTCTGCAAACCGGAAGGGAAGGAAATGATTTCAAAAGGTTTCTTTCTCTCCAAAAGCAAATTGCATCTCCTCTCCCTTTCTTTCTTTTCATCTTTCCTTCCCCGTCTCAGTTTACTACGGGGTGCACAACTCATTTACCAACTTTTCATGCTTGTGGCAGCTCATTACACAGATAGATCCACCTGCCTTCCCTTTGTGGACAAGTGGAGCAGCGGCGGCTGCCAGGGATCAAACGTAAACGTGCTAAGTGATAGGAAGCATTAAACTACTGGAGCTTCTAATGCATCAGAGCTCCTAACTGTCGGCACAGAAAGACTGAACTGATGATTTTCTGGTCTTTTCTTTTCTCTCTCTCTCTCTCTCTCCAGGCGTGAAGCTGGGAGGCACTCCACAGAAGTCCGGAGAGGTACATGTTTACTCCATTTTTTCCCCAAAACACAGATATGTGGATGCTCCCACCTGTTATCTCTAGCAAAGTGATTGTTGGTGCTGTCCCTCTCAGCGTGTCTGATAGCATCGGTGCAGGAGGCCGCGCTCACGTCGTACATTTAGGCAGCCAGAGCTACAGAGTCAACAGCCACAGTCAAACCAGGTGCACTGTACGTGTCGATTACATCCTAGATTGTACCTGCACTTTTATGCATTTGCTTTGTTTTGGGTGCATTTTTGTTTTAGAGGTTGTTTTGATCAATCGAAGTGAGTTAGATTAACAAATTAGGAGCGCACAGACACCTAATTAACACAGTGATTAAGGCATCCTACTAAACGCATGTACGTCCTTCTAGCCAGGAACCTCTGCTGCATATCATTACAATCTGAAGTCTCTAGGTTTCTTCTAGTGATTATCATCCTTCTCTTTGTTTCTATTAAATTGCACATTTGGGACAGGATGTATTTGTGCATACTGTAGTTCAGGTATTGTTGTACCAAACAATACTAAGTGTAAATGTGCCACAAATCACGGTGAGGTCTGAAAAGAGCAAGTTGGAGGATTTGAGCTGTCGGTTCAAGGGTTCAGAGCATTGATGAAAGAGCACCACTGTGATTCCAGCACAATCCACACACTCGGTTGTTATGTCAGACACGCTCCAGCTGACTCTCTACTCTCAGCTGACCCCCGGCTCGCTCTCATCTCAGCTGTGCTCATCAGTGCCAATGAGAGGAGTGCATTAATGCAAAGCCTGAACGCTGTGTTGGTTGCAGCCCTACGCTTCCCTTGCACATAAAACGGACGGCGAGCAGCAACTCTGTCCTTTTTTGTGAATTCCAGATGTCTCTACGGATCAAAGAATATGGCCGTTTTAAGTCAGGTGGGAGATGAGGCGAGATTCATGCTGGTCCCATCACCTTGTCCGTTGTAAAATTTAAATTATGCATCCAGTCCATTTGCTTTATGATGCCATTACAGCATTTAATTGAAATAAAATGTCAGAATGCATGATAGCCTTGGGCGTCGTCTGATGGCAGTGCAGAAGATGATTGTAATTTAGATTTCCCATTTAGTGTTTATAAGACATTACAGCAAAGTTTACTGATAGGTCATCCAGGGTGCTGGGCAGTGTGTGTGTGTGTGTGTGTGTGTGTGTGTGTGTGTGTGTGTGTGTGTGTGTGTGTGTGTGTGTGTGTGTGTGTGTGTGTGTGTGTGTGTGTGTGTGTGTGTGTGTGTGTGTGTGTGTGTGTGTGACGGATACACCTTTTGACCGAGTTGTGGTGAAACAGCACCATCAAGTGGCGTTTTGCAGTATCGAAGGAAACGTTTTGGGTAAATGTGAGTAAATAGCCAATTATGCTTAAAAAGTAATGACGCCATGAGTCAGTGTCAGAGAATAAAAGGCTCAATTAAATTTCATAAATAGTCACATTATCACCTGCAAACCTATGGTGATGTATGCCCTTCATTTCTACCTCTATATTTAATCTGCTTGTTTGTAATTGTTTATCCTCACCTCCTAACCTGTGCTGATTTTGTCCCACAGATTCTTTGCACTCAGGACAGGGAAGGAGGTAAATGTGACCCTAATCAGGATCACCAAGCAGCAGAAGAGATCTTATCAAGCCCCATTCCTCCAATGCAGTTCCCAGACTTTGAGAGGAGCAGACAGACAGCCACCCCTGGGTCTCGTGAGCATGACATGGGCTCCCTGCGAGTCACCAAAAGATATCGGAAACTGTTGAAAACAAGTCAGCTGATCCATCACTCCAACAACACTTTGATCCCCTCCTCCAATTCTTCTGCTTCATCCTCAGGCTGTACCACCTCCGCCTCTGGCCCTCTTTCATCTAAAACCTGGAGAAAGCTCTCCAAGATCCTGGAAGCACGTAGGAAACTAATGAAGGAGATGTGCGCCAAGTACAAGGGCAGCATCTCCAGGACCATCACACGTGATCATGTGAGACACATTTATGTGGAGGACAAGCACAAGCTGTTGTACTGCCAGGTTCCCAAGGCGGGCTGTTCAAACTGGAAGAGGACACTGATGGTGCTGTCAGGCAAGGCCTCTGATGCACAGACCATTAAACACAACATGGTCCACAGTGGCAACCACCTCTTAACCCTGAACAGCTTTGACCTAAACGGCATCATGAGCCGTCTGGAAACCTACACCAAAGTCATGTTTGTCAGAGAACCTTTGGAGAGGATGGTATCAGCCTACAGAGACAAGTTCTCCAATCCCAACGAGTACTACCACAATCTGTTTGGGAAACCCATTATCCGCAAGTACAGAGCCAACGCCTCCATGGCGGCTCTGAGCACAGGCAACGGGGTCACCTTCTCAGAGTTTGTCCAGTACCTGCTGGACGTCCACCGGCCCGTCGGCATGGATATCCACTGGGAGCCCGCGAACCAGCTGTGTAACCCCTGTCAGTTGGACTACGACATCATTGGCATGTTTGAAAACATGGAGCAGGAGTCCAACTTCCTCCTGCGGATGGTTGGGGCGCCATCCAACCTCACGCTGCCCACTTTTAAAGATAGGGACCCTACAGCTGAGAGGACGTCTCTGCAGATCACAGAGAAATACTTTTCAGAGGTCAGCATAAGGGAGAGACAGCGGATCTATGACTTTTACTACATGGACTACCTAATGTTTAATTACTCTAAGCCTTTTAAAGATTTATATTGACGGATCCTGTTAAAGACACTTTTACAGTCACATTCCACTCTATCTACATGCATCTAACCAACATATGATAACTCACGCACACGCTCACACCAATCTAAGCAGAGATGTGATTTCACTATAGGATATTGTTGGTAAATGTTGTGTAGGCTTAGCAAGAGTCGCTGATCATAAAGCAAACAGACGGCCCCAAGGGTATCTCTGTTATATTTGTAGACAATTATTACATGAAAAGGTTTTATTCATGAAATACTACACTTTGACCAAAGGTGCTGGTTAGTTTTCACCACTAGTTTGATCTCATGGTGGGGAAGATGATTAAGATTCTAAATTGTATGCCTCTGAATTAAAATTATTATCAGTCAAGCTTTAAATTAAGCCCATGGGTCAAATGGGAATTGCAAATGCATTTTACTTTTTGTTTTACATTTTACAGAGCAGATCACAGCAAACCCCCAAAAGAAAGGGTTTGTTTCCAAAACGCCATTAATGATCATAACATTTATGAATGAGAGACATTGCATTCAGTCTTAGTTTGGTAGCTGATGATCACACCACACACAGTTCAGCGTTCTGGTCAGTGTTTTCATTTGAAGTGTTTGCATATGCTATTTGACTTAGATTTGGCATCACTATACCTCTATATATAAATGCACACTGAATACAGATATTTATTGTAAATTGTTTCTCTCAGCATAAACCATAACATAGTGAAACACTATAAATCTTCATAATGCGTGAGGTGTTGCCCACCTGGCCACTGTATTGCACATACGTAGCATTTTTGTACCTCTGAAAATGTCAGTAATGTTTGTGTTTTAGTCTTAACATGTGAGAGTTGCAGCTGGATGATGTGATGAATCATATTTCACTTCTAAATGATTGACAAAAATGGAAAAATAGATGTTTAGATTAATGATGATCTAGAATCCATAATCAGGACACAATTTGGAGTAGACGAAAAGTGTGTGTGTATCTGTCACACTAAACACTCTTAACAGCTACTGTATCTCATAAATCTCAGTCAGTCAGTGACACTGGACCCACTGCATATATGTTCATCATATCCATCAAAGGCTTTTTTCTGATACTAAAGTGTAAATTGTATGATGGGCATTCAGATGACTATATTTTTCTAAGTATTTCTAAAATAGATATATTCAGTGCTTCTTGGTGGAGGTATGCTTATTCAAATTTTTAATGTCATTTATTGTTCTTTCAGTAATACCAGTGTAGAGTGATGTGTAACTGAAGAGCTTCTTTCTAAAAAAAAAAACACAATATCCGCTGAGTGTGACCCTCCAGAAATTAATTACTGCTCAAATATGGGATCCATTTTAAACTGTAGACGATAATGAAATTTGGCCAATCATTAGGTGAAACCTCTGAATGATTATTAAGTCAAAGACTTATTTTACAAAAATGGATATACATCATTTTGGAAATGAGCTCTTTAATTACGTATTTCCTAGATCTGTTTGGTCTCTCTGTAGGAAAATAGACCCTGTACAGATGAGCTGCATTTTGCCTATAGTTACCCACGCTCGCTAACCACATTTGTACCCATGGCAACACCATCAGCACCCTGTGACAACAATGCATTGAGGAAGGCACAAATACCGGGGCGTGTGTGTGTGTTTTTGTGTGTGTGTTTTTGCTAGAAAACTTTGCAGACACACTCTACTGTGTGTGCAGCACTACTGGCACGTTCAAATAATTCATGAAGATTTTTCAGAAATGCAACTTAATGTAGGTTAGCGAGATAACTGTAAAATCTGATGGGAATTAAATACAATCCAAACTTTATCCTTTTACATTTAACGTAATTGTCTTTTACCAAATTTCAATTGGAAATGGTGTTTAGTTTAGGTTTTTAGTCCACTACAGTGTATTTCATTCATTTCAACATATGCAAATGACTTCAGCTGGTTACATATTTCAAAAATTACCTCAAGAAACAAAACAAAAAAAACTAAATCATATCAAGATGACAAATTTGAACAATTTATAAATGATAAGAGAAACCTTTTAAAATGCTGGAATGATGCAAGGATAATGTTTTCTTTTCTCTAGTGTGACTCTCGGAAGGACCCATGCCTGGTCTCATTTAACACAGCAGTCAGCATTCAGCTCCAGTATCACCCGTGTGCAGCTCACTGGACGTGTTCTGTATAAGAAAATATTTTATAAAGACGTGTATTTGCCTATGATCATAGGCAGATATACATTATTTAAATCTATATGCACTATAATCTATTTTTCCCCCAAATGAAGATGTTTAACAATTTCAATGGTATTATCCTTCCACAGTGATGGCACTTGTTTGAATTCATGTCAGTATAGTGTGTTGGCTTTTGCAATTCCAAAATCTATACTTATTATTCAGGCTGTGGTTGGATTCTATATGTAGGTAAGGCCAAGCCCTGGCCAGAGAAGCTATAGCATCATTATGAGTGTTACTCTTGTTCAATGCTCTGTCAAGTCCCTGCCCCGCCCTGCCCCACCCCCCTCCAGCTAATGAAGTTTTCTTGGTATGTGGGTGTATGAACAGATTTATCAAAAACATAATTACAGTAACAAGTGAATGTATAACTGTTTATTGTTGGTGCAAAAGTGTGTAAAATATGATCTTAAGCCCTTTGCCTTATTTTACACTGCCAATCAAATGGTGTATTTCAGGAAGACATTCTTCAGGTGGTTCTTTCTCCGGCTGATGAGTGTCTACTAATAAACTGTCTATTTGTCAGTACTTTTGTCTTTGTATGTTTAAAGTTGTGTTGGTTTGCAGTGTTTCAGTGCAAACTGACAAGGAGATGATACCAATTAAAGCTACAGCAACATTTTAACGTCGTTTGCTGAAATCCTCATTACATCTATATGATGATTATATTGAGTGTGATGTCATGTCTCTGTAGATGAAATATGATTTGAGTGAGAGAAAAAACAAAGTCAATAAAAATGTTCTCGTCTCTCACTCACAATCTTATGAAGTTTTACTGACAGTTTAACTTTAACTGGAACAGTGGCTCTCACAATGTGTACCACAAGCAGTACTCAAAGTGCCCACTAGTGGTATTATAACCCTATGACACTGGAAACGCATAACAATCTACAAAATATGGGAACTTTGTTATGTTGAAGAAACTGATTAAAATTGAAAAACAAATATTCTCTTTTAATTAACACGTCCCATGTGCAAAGCATGTGCTCAGGTGTGTGCTCATGTATCACTAACCTTTCTTAGGTTTTGATTTAGTTAGAGGTACTTGAACCTTATAGTAGTACACATCCTGTGTGTTTTATTAATATTCTCTGGTCTTCTTCAGCATTTAAGCTTTCTGCCAGTATATGTGTTATTCATACAGCAGTCTCTCACACACACACACACACACACACACACACACACACACACACACACACACAGCTTTACACTGCTGGCCTCCGTGCGGCTCCACTGAATTGAATAGAAGTTAAGTCCGCGTTTGTCATTTCAGTCACTGACTCAACTTCGATTTGGCAGCAGAAGGTTACAAAGACGTGATGTCAAAAAGCTTCACACACCTTATTCCTGCACACCGACGGCTCTGCTCTGCTCTGTTGGGTTTATAATAAAAGATATCAAACAGATCTAACAGCAGTGAGGGCTGCACCCAACGTCCTTAGACTCTGCTGTGAAAAAGGTTTATATTTTGCTTGACAAGAAAGAATCTCAACCACAAACTAGCACTGCTGTGTGTTATGGTGTCATGTTATTCTGCTGCTACTCAGATGAAATGTTATAATGAAATGTTTTGCTGCACCAGGTTCATTCCAGCTATTTCATCTACCCTTGCTTCAATCAGTGGTTTCTCTCATTTCCCAGAATGACCTTCGACAAAATAAATCAGAGCATCTGCATGAACTTGTTTCATCCAGCTGTTAGTTTTACATGAAGAAGAGAGAAACAACACTCATTTTCCAATTATACATAAAAAAGTTGATTGGAGTTTCAGAGCAAACCGCATCACAAAGAAGCTCCTCTCTACATTTTATTGTACCTTCATCAACATTAAAGGGTTTAGGGTAGATGACTTTGATTAAGAATGTTTTAGATCTGAGCTCGACCTTCTGTAACACTGCTTTGGATGTATTTATTGCACAGGTAGCAGTTCACTCAGCTTTCATGAGCTTATACGACGAGCTGTGTCTGTGTCTGTGTATGTGTATTGACTTCCGAGCTGTCAATACACAAACACAGACTTTGTTTTGCACCTGTCAGGACAGAACAACTTGTACCTTTGTAGCAGCAAAGTAGATGGACTTTGGTAACCCCAGTAAACTCCTGGCATAGTGTTGCATTCTTCAGTTATAGTTATAGAGACATCCTCAGGTCACAGAACAAACTCATGCATTTGCAAATATCTATTTCATATCTAAGGGTGAAGCTTCCATGCTGAGATGTAAGTGTTGCTATCATAGTGTTGTGTTGCTCTGAAGGACCATTTTTGTTTCATTCTGACGCTGCAGCGACTGAACGAAGCCTTCTGTAATTTACATTATTCCCGCTTCCCAAAAAATGCTGTCATCACAACATTTTTTGTCACACCAGCATTTCCAAAGTGACATTGTTTTAATAAGAATAAATAGTATCCTTATTTCCATATCGATTTCCATTTCCGTGTGTGCGTGTGCGTGTACGTGTGCGTGTGCGTGTGCATGTGTGACGCTTGTGAGGTAGACGAATCTTGCAATACAAATTGATCACCGAGTTAAAAATTTGATTAAACGCTGAGGGCTGATTTCCGCAACAGCTCCTGTATAAGTCATGAGAGCACTTTGGGGGGGAAGTTGGAACTGTGGAGAAAACAAAAGCCATCCATTTACCTCATTAGTGCACGGCGAGAAATCTTGACATGCTTTGAAGAGAACGTGCCCGCGTAGCTAAATCAGCTCAAGGGCCCAACGCAGACATGCAGGGGAAGCGAGCAAACATCTTCTCAGAGTGATAAACAACCTCATCTTCAGTTTAGAGGACGGCAACAAAACAGAGGCTTTGCTCTATTTTGCGAGAATTGTTGTAATTGTTATACTTTAAGTTCTTCCAGTTATCTTTATGTTTGCCTTCAAGCTGCATTAACAAGGCTGATGACAGGTTTCTGCATCTTCTAGGATAGTTCTGCTTATGCAAAAGCAGTCACACACATACACACACACACGCATTATTAACAGTATCAATGCCTTTTCTCCTATTTATTATCAGAACCAAACCGATGTATCCTCAGATGCCAGTTACACGGTTTAAGCAGCGTGTCTGTGATTCATGTGCCTGCCAAGCTTTTTCCCATTTTCACATGAAATCCTTGCTTGTCTTGGCGACGTGCTGCAGGCTTCTCATGACACATCCCAAATGAGAAATAAAGCCCATTAACAGATTTTTACACAAGCTCTTTTTGTCAACAAAGCTCAGCAAAATGACAAGCGGGAGATTCTTTTTATGGAGCAAAATGTAAAAACTGCGGTTCTGTTGAGGACGTATAACACCCCGACAGCTCAAATCTGCCATCTGCTTCACTGGCCTGGACCTTCTGCCAACACACTGTCCGTCCTGGAAACGAGTGTGTGTGTCATTTGGCAGGAGCGTGAAGCCATTTTATGATTGTGTGAGAATGTTTTTTTATATCTTTTTTTTAGACTCTTTCATCAACAATGACATTCACATTGGTATTTCAGTTTCTGTTTCTCCTACAATACTAATATATTTTACTAAATGTGTTGCTCTTTATACTTCAGTATATGATTTGAGTATTTCCTCTACTGATGCTTATTATGTTTAAGCTGCTCCCCGCTTTACTTTATGTGATCTTATACATCCAGAGACATATTATACATAACCACATGATGGCAGTGCTGCCTCTGAAATATCCCAAACCCCAACGGCGGCGTTATATTTCAGAGAACGTCGTCCCCAAAGTGGTTCCATGCACATGAAGCTTTGTATAGTATAATAATGTAAACTTTAGTAATTTGCTGCCACCACCTGTCAGGCTTCTGTTTTGACACTAAAACACCGATGAAATCCACTGCAAGACTTCTAATTAAGCTATACGCTGGCATTGACATGAATTATGCAGCAGCTTTAATGAGCTTGAATCAATAAACACAGAATCTATAATTAAGCCAGTCACACAAGCTGCTGGGCAGAGAGCTGCTTTAACCTTGAGGCTACACACACTCTCCACTGGGGCGACACGACTGCTGGGAATGACTGCAACATTTGGACTGATGAACTCATGCTTTAGTTTGATTTTTTCACATCTTTGCCATCTTAGAACCCCCACCCACCCACACACGCACACACACACACCACCAACACCATCACCACCCCTAAGGACAGCATATTGTCAATGTATTTTTAATGTAAAACCACATCAAGGCTTCAGATGAACATCTGGGAGGTGATGCTTAAGTACAGGATGCGAAGCTACAGCAGCACTCCACATTAACGGAATACACAGTTTGAATTTTGGTTGTTTATATTCATAAATTAATCAGCGTCTCTAGTTTTCCTTAAAAGTGTTTTACTTAAAGTCGCTGCAGCATCCTCATCATCTCTGCGGGGAGGTTTGTCCCCTAACTTGTCCTCTAACTGCTGGGATGAAACCACATTATACTTTCCAACTTGTCGCTGACTACTTCTGATGAGGACCTTGTTGCTCATAGGCACTCCTGCGTGACAACTCCATGCAGACTGGACTGTCCCTCAGAGACTGGGACTCCAAAAATACAAGAAATCAGCATTTGTCTGTCCATATCTGAACATACCTATGCATACTGAACATGCACAGAGAGAAACTTCATCCCTTCTTGTCTAAAAACATGTTGGTGTATGAGGCTGAAACCTCTGTACAGCCAGAAATCCTCCATCGCGTGTCCTTCACCAAGAACACAGCTGCAGAGCAACATTCTCCTTCACCTCACACACGACTGTACAGCAGATGAAACAATATACACTGAGGAGGAAAGCACTCGCGAGCTCCATAAAACCAGCAGGGATCCAGTTTCGAACAGCTGGAGTTCTTCATCAATAAAGGTGCATCACACACAGTTTTTAAAATAAGTTTTATTCACTTTGGAGAAAACCTCAGAGCTGCAGCACTGAAAGCATTTTTCCTCATGGCTCACAGCTCACAAACACCTTTTTATAAAGAAAAAAGGCAGCCACTGTTTCTTTCTACGCTTCTCGTTGAAGGAGAGACTGGAGCTTTCAATGAATCACCGCCTGCACCCACCGTGTTCTGAACTGTGTCTTCCCTTCGTCAAGCAGCGTGAGTGATGGAAACCACGGAGGAGACACCTGCCCTGAACCACCACTCACTGGGAGGCAGGGGGAGAAGGAGCGAGGTGAAAGGAGAGAACCGCACTGCCTGATGGGAGAAATACACAACCAGGCAACAAACTCGCAAAGACTATCACTTATAGTGACAGGCCAGGAGGTGCCGTGCTATTAGCAGGCCGTGGGGGAGGCCCAGAGCACGGCCCGTCCTACAGAGGATGGATGGGCCTCTCTCTCGGGACTAAATTAATACTGGGAGTCTAGTGAATTGCTTTTGGAACAATGTCCTCCTAAGGAGCTAATCAGACAGGAGTTATCTAGGAGTGCCTGTAGGCTGCCTGGCTCGGTCGCAGCTCTGCGGCTGCCTGGCAGAAGGCAGGTGCACCACGCCGACTCACAGCAGTTCATTCCAGAGCGGCAGACAGTGGTGTTATTCATTACACTCCGCTCATGAACTCGGAGTTTCCTGTCCAAAGAGAGATTCTGTCAGCGCGCAGAGAGGAAAGAAACGCGATGGAAACGTGCTGGAGTTTCAGTGAAAACTGATGCCACGAGCGAAACAACTGTTGAAGTGGAGAAAATGATTGAATTTGCTTTATTAAATACTTCTCTGTCAGATGAAGGTTAGTATCTGTAGATATTGAATTACAATGTATATGTGCTTTATCCATGTGTGTGTTTTTTAAAGTTATATTGATAATTCACAGCTTACAAACTCACATTTCCCCATGTCACTTAACTGATGAAAAATGATAAATAAAAATGATAAATAATAATATATACTTTTTTCTGTTCATAAAATACCACCAAAATCTATTTTCCAGCGATGAAACTGAAAGGAGATGGACCCCACACACACACGTGAGTGAACTGTGATCACCTGTGAGTGAATCAGCTCCGGTTACATTGGAGGCCAGTGTCACTTATGTCCATTTAACATGCAGGCTGGTGAGCTGCACAGACTTCTGTCAGATGTCAGCTTCTCCGCCCTCAGAGCAGAGCACAGACCTCCACCTTGTGACAGAGCCAGATGGAGACTCACTGCACGAAATCAGACTCATCACATGATTTCAAACGGAGAATTTGGAAATGCTGCAGAAAAAATGCGGTCAAATACGCAGGAGATGAGTTCAATCGCTGGTGTGTTGCATTTGCATTTAGATGATCTTCTTATCCAACAACAGCAGAATATGCATAAATTCATCAACACCAATATTATACGTTCCACAGATAAGCATAAACAAAACCAAATCTAGCAGTGGGAGTAATCAAATACTTCATAAAAGTGAGTACATTCACAGAGAGAAATGAGGAACAGTTCTTCCTGATGATTGTTCAAATAACAAAATACACAAAACTTGCAGTAACCCAGATTTTCACACATTTGCAATATTTTATGATTACAAAGTTTATAGCTTATTTGAATGATGTTGGAATCAAATTGTAACAATTCGCAAAACTGGAATCACGAGGCTGTTCACACACTCTACTTCAGGTGGAATCAGTTCAACATTCTCTCTAAGCTGAAACAAGACATTGAGATACAAGAAAATATAATAAAAAGCAGCATCTGATGTTAAAATGAAAGATTATTGTGCAAAGTCACTTGTTAATACAGTGACAAAAACAATCGGCCAATAATGTAGAATATTTCCCACAGAACTTTTAAGTCAGAAGTAAAGCACAACACTGAACATTTACCTTAAATGTATACTTACTTGCACATTTGTGTGTATTATTAGTGCAGTTGTGTTTCAGTTTTTTCAAAATAAAAGCTCCACAAACATTTGAACATTCCTCTTCTCTTCGTCTTCATTTCCCTCCCATATGGAATGAGTTTAGAGATTATTTTGCCACCCACTGGTTTGTTTACTGACACAGAAAAATGCATCGTCCTTTGTGAGACTGTAACTCAACAAAAGCACCAATATCCATCGTATTCAAGCTGGATTTTCACCAACTAAAGTTTGAGTTGGATTGCATGTTGTGACCATAAAATGTCATCAGCCGGCAGCCTGGGTGCCTATCAGGCAGTCTGCTGCACAGAGCTCTCTCCTTCTCGCCGCAGGCACTGGCCACACTCACTGGCACCCTTCCCCCTTTGTGTTTCTCTCTCTCTCTCTCTCTCTCTCTCTCTCTCTCTCTCTCTCTCTCTCTCTCTCTCTCTCTCTCTCTCTCTTCTCTCTCTCTCTCTCTCTCTTACCAGGCTGCAGCGACCCACCCTTCCCCTCCCTGTCACCCCGAGGGGCTCGGCTCCCGTAGTGTGTGTGTGTCTGTGCAGAGGCCTCAGTGTTGACAAAGCAGCAGGCCTTCAGAAGACACATCAAACCCGGTCCCTCCGCTGTGCTGAGAGGGAGCTCAGCGTTCAACAAAAGGACAGGGACATCAGTTTCAGTCCCGGGCCATTATGAGTCTTAACAACATGGCTGCGGACAGAAAAAGACCCTGAAGGAGGTCGAGCGCATTGCAAGATCACTTCAAGAATGTCTTCAACACGTTCAAGACCAGATCCGTGTTTAGTGGCTGTAGTGATGACAGCGTTATGATGGACGCATACGAAGCATAAGTCAAGGCTCGGGTTGATGCCATCATGACACATGATGACATGCACTCTAATGAGGGCTGTGGATGCCAGGGTCTCCCCCCAGGGGCGCGTTAACAGGGGGAATGCTGCTGTGTGATGCATAGCAGATGTGATTGGAGACGTCTCACTGTTAATGTTGGTACTGCAAACCAAACAGTAGCTGCAAAAAAAGAAACATCATTTTTCCTCTGTTCACACAATCAAAAACACTGTGCCTGGTGTGTGGAGGAGGTTCAGCCAGACGCAGAGCAACAAGGCTGAAAAGAACATTGCAGCACTTTGGAGGAGTTCCTCAGATGGTTTTCAGTGATGGAAGAAGAACTGAAATCCTGCACATAAGTAGCAACAATGCAATGGAGAAATGCCCTGTTTCCAACAAAAGCCACAATGTTCCTTATAAAAATGTGTACTCAAAAGAAAAAAAATGTATAATAATGTTCAGATATGTTCAATAACCGCATGTTCATTGTTATGTCATCCAATGCTGTCTTCAATAAAAATATATTACAAAAAATTCCTTCTTCTGAATAAGTTTGTCTGAATCTGCTGAGGCCAGAAGGGAAGGAATTGAGGAAATAAGTGAGCGAGGAAAGGAGAGGGGATGGACTGATGGAAAGAAGTGATGGAAAGAAAGAAGGAAAGAAGGCAACAAAGGAAGAATGGAAAAGTAGAAGGAAAGGAAGAGTGGAGGAAAGAAATGAAGGTCATATTAGTGACGTCTCATACTTCTCTGTTGCTAAAAAGGCTGAATCTTCTTGACTCACACCAAAACCTCCTTTATCACCTGAGGGCCTTCAGGCAGGTACAGGTTGCCTACTTACAGCTTGTATTTTACTGTGATTAGACTCTCAGACCACATGATGGCAGCAAAAGAGATTCTTCAACCAAATCTCCCAAAACATTTGTCCAGATCATAAACTGAATTATGGATTTATGAATTAATAAATGAAACAAGTTGATCTTGATCTTGAGATTCTGAAATATTTCCCACTTATTTGAGTTGAAAAAGGTCAATTCCAGCTCAGAATCAAGGGGTCAATCCATTCAATCAGCATCCAGGTCCCTTTATACGTTTGGTTAAGATGTACTAATGTTGCATACAGTCAAATTATGTTCCACATAAGTGCACCAAAGGGGACGGAGTTCAGTCTGTGTGAGTGGGAGAGCAGTAACATCAACTGTGTGCACACTCACTAGTACACAAAAGGTACACACTCTCTTTGCACTCAGCTTTTTTGGAAACTTAATTGCTGGTATTAAGCACTTGAGGGAATAACTGTGCTTGTTAGGTGTTTGTGCGCAACACAACCCCACACATTCTATTAATAAAATGACAGCCTCTTATTTCTCTCCTTCTCTCTCTCTCTCTCTCTCTCTCTCTCTCTCTCTCTGTGTCTCTCTCAAATAATGAACAATAAGTGTCACTGCTGCACCTCAGACGCACACACACACACACACACACACACCAACATCAAGCAGAATGTCAAATGGCTGGAAGAATGACGCGAGTGACAGCAGCCAGGCTCCAGCGTGCATGCAGATTACTAAAAGCAAGTTCTGAATGTTCTTTTCAAACTTTCTCCACTATGCCAGAGGGGGAAAATAGGAGTGTTGATCTGATGCAAAATGCTTGAAAGAGATTCTTGCAAATGCGGTGGTGTTTAGAAGGTAGGATGTGACTGTATCGCGTCGACTGTTCTCACCTCGCCGTGCGTGAGGATACAGTGTGTAGGTGACCTGAGTGATGTGGGTCAAAGCGAGAAGGCATCCAGGCCTCACTGAGACTTTAGAAAGAGATTGATCTCATGAAATATAACTTGTTTCTTTCATAGATCGGAAGAACAGAATAGAAGTACTGCATGTTGTGTTTTATGGCTTAATGTGTGGCCACCGACAGGGTTTTAGTACATAAACTTTGTCGTTATCAGAGTTATTTCTATGAATCTACTGCGATTTATTTATGTTATTAAAATTCATTGTACACGTGATCATACTGCAGAACTTTCAATGCTCAATGTTGCTGCTAACCAGTAGATGGTACTATGTTTCTGTGTTCTTAATCACACATCATGTATTTATAAAGAAAGACTATGTGGGGCATTGACCATACAATAATCCCGACCACACACACACACAAAGTTTTAGTTGACCACATTTGACATCCTTAAATATGTTTCTAATTCTGTCTCTGTCTCTATTTCTGATGTTTTTCCAACAATAATCTCATAATCCAAAGATCTTTCAGTGAGATTGTCATGGGAACTTTTTCTGTGTCTTTGTCCCAAAATCCAATCTGGTTTCAATGCAAATGCGGAGATTTTAAAGTATAATATTGCCATGATACTGGTTCACCCGAGAGGCAGTGAGACTACATGCAGCAACTATAGGGTCAGATTAATCAAATACTGTAGGTACACAGTGTATTATTGTAGAATTGGGAAGCAGAAAGCCACAATATGCGACTTCAGGCAGCACAGCTACAGCACCTGCTTTAGAACCTTTAGGCAAAGTTATTATTCATAAAGGGTCATGCATTAATTCATATGCTTCATTAACATATGCTGTCTGGAAATGTTGACTGATTTTCCATTGTTCATTTCGTAGGAACAATTCTTATTTTATCATTCAGCTTATCTGAAAATTAAGCAAAACTTAACGTTCATTCGACTGCCTCAGATTCAAAAAGGAAACATGCAAATGTTGGTAAATTGAGTGTAACAATCCTTTCATGAAAGCTCACACAGTGCTCTTATCTCTGCCTGCTTGTGCATGAGGGAGACTAAACATTGCTAATCTCATTGCTCGGGTCAGATATTAACATCAGATCTTCCTTTTTTTAATTCTCTGAATTTTGAGTCAACAACTCTTGTCAACAACAAGAGTTTTATGCCGGTTCCAGAACTAAACAATGTCCTGTGTGCTGTTCCTTCATCTGCTCAGGTGCTGGTCAGGAGGGCAGATGTTTGGATCTGTTGTCGAAGTCTCCAAGCTGCATGCAAATCCTGATGATGACCTACTTCTTCTCTTTCACATAGACACTCCGCTAAAATCCATAAATTAAGGAAATTAACTGATGGGGCCCGGGGCCACTTTGTAAGCTATTTAAATCTTTAAATTTACAACATCCCCGCATACTTCATGTAATTGAACTTACTCCAGGCTTGTTTCCTTTAATGAGAAAAAAATCCAGTTTCCCCTTCAGCATGCACCCCTGGAAACAACAAATCTGTGCCTGAGGGGTAATGGGTGGGGGTGTGGGGCGTAGATTGGTGAGCTCAGAGGCCCTCTGATGTCTATCTAATTATGAAGACTTGGTCTGCTCCAAGGAGAGATGCATTCTCACACTTCCAACGCTTCTCCTGGCACTAATCACCGGCAAAAGTATAACATTTCTGTTTCTGTTTGCTTCATTAAAAAGAGCTGCAGCATATTATATGTTAGACTTAATATGAGGATCCACTATGTGTGATTTTGTTGTATTATTAATGTTGAGTGACTGTAAAGAGAATGACACTGTTTCCCAATTGACAGTTACATTTATCATGTCCAGCTATTTTCTATGGACCGATAACAATTTTATCCACTAGTTGGCGCCAAATATCAAGAAACAACATATTCCACCTCTGTCAGGAGGCTGAAACAGAGTAATTACTGGGCTCAATGCTGCATCAATTATTCACAGTTATTTACCCGCAAATAAACAAACATTGGAATAAATAAATAATCATCATCTCCTCGGTGTGAGCACCTGCTTGACTCGCTTTGCTCCCCTGTTGGCGCAAAAGTGGCGCAACACTTTGGCGCTATTAGATCATTTTGCGTTGTGTCTTTATCCGACGTTGGGAAATAACAACAATCAGACAGACTCTATCATATTTTCTAAATAATAATAATAAGAAAAGAAAGGGGGGAAAGTCTGGAGGAAACCTGGTTCCACTGGAGGGGGGGTTGGTGTTTTGGGGTGTGCAGATATCTCCATCTAAGCTGTGCGCTATAATTGAAATGGCGCATTTTGGCTGCAGGCAGGTTGTGAGGGCGCTTTCTGCAGCAGCATGCATGCATGTCCGCAGACGTCATTTGGGTTTTAATGGCCTGCGGGAGATTTGGCGTTACAACTCCAGACATTAAGGCAAGAGAGAGAGAGAGAGAGAAGGGTAGAGAGAAAGGGGGAGGTAGAAAGAAAGGGGGAGGTAGAGAGAGAGAGAGAGAGAGAGAGAGAGAGAGAGAGAGAGAGAGAGCGATAGAGAGAGAGAGAGAGAGGGCGATAGAGAGAGAGAGAGAGAGAGAGAGAGAGAGAGAGAGCGAGCGAGCGAGCGCGCACGCGGGGGAAATCACCGCTCCAGCTCTGAGGGTCTAAGGATTTCTCTCCGTTTTTCCAACATATTTTTTCCTACTGAGACTTTATCAACAAGTTCCTCCGCCTTTTTCGCTCCGGTTCTGTCCGACTGAGGGACTGATGGCGGCCGCCTGTTCGTTTAAACTTTCCGTATCTTCCAGGCTGGAGATGGAGACGTTTGCCTGCTAGCTGGGAAACCGCCCGGGGAGCTATTACATCATTACATCAGAGCAAATGACAATGATTCGAATCTGCTTTTTGCTGCTCTGAGTCTATTGAGCGTCCTGACACTTTGGCTGCTCGGTGATCCACAACTTCACACCGTTAAAGGGACTCGAGCTCAGGGGGGTTGTTGTTGTTGTTTAGTTGTTTTATTTTACTTTTACCGGGGGGGGGGAAATAAGTTATTATATCTTGTACAGTCACAATCTGGGGAAACAGGGAAGTATCTCGGGTTCTTTCCTTGAGAAAATTGCCTGGGCGAGAGAGTGGAGCGGAGTTGAGCTAATTGTAGCCTAATCCCTTGCCCAAAGGCGCTTGGGCAGCCCGGAGCAAGAATTTTCCTTTTTAGCTCTGCTCTGTTATTTAGAGACGGATTATTGGCTTTCTTCTTCTTCTTCTTCTCATAACAAACCACGGGGCCAGTTTCATTTTGAGCAAGAATCCGAAAAGGACGAAGCGGGATTCGAACAAGAGCGCACTTCTTTTTCTTCTTCTGTTTTTTTTTAAACGCGAATCCCAAATAAAAGCAGAGGAAAAGGGGGGACGGAGATCTTCATCATCATCTATGTTCAAGGTAAGGACGCTTCCTGCGCTACAAAGAGGTTTGGCGAGGACGAGTCGAGCCTTTAAAGCCACAGAGACTCTTTGCAAAGCGCTTCATCACCACACACACACGCACACGGAGGGTTTCTGTTCCCAAAAAAAAAAACAGTTTATTAGTGGTGCTCGGATCCGGCGAGAAGAGTTCGCGTCCCTCCCCGATCTGCAGTGTGTGCATAGGTCCGTGCCGGAGCTGGACGGAGGTGTAGTTGAGCCAAAGTCGGGGGCGATCTGGAGGAAAATCATAGTCGTTTTCTGGGGGTGTTAAGCGGACATGAGCTGCTCGGACTGACCGCCGGCACGGATTCACTCCGGACTGCCTACAATGTTTGAAACGGTAGGATCACATGACAGAATTAGATGGGGGGTTATATTTACGCTCAGTGGGCATGTGTGTGCCGGTATAGAATCGGATGAGTGTGAATTCTGAGCGATCCCTAAGTGGATTTCTTTCCTTCATCCCTTCCCTTTGCGTCCTTTTACGCAGACTGGACACGTGCGCGTGATTTGGTATCAAACATCAGTGTCAGTAATGTGTTCCGTTATTATTGTACATCAGGATTGAGACGCCATATTGAGCATTTGGCAGAATTGGGCTCATCCTCTGTGTGTGTGTGTGTGTGTGTGTGTGTGTGTGTGTGTGTGTGTGTGTGTGTGTGTGTGTGTGTGCGCGCGCGTGCGTGCGTGTGTGTGTGTGTGCGCGCGTGTGTGTGTCGAGTGGGATGTTGGGAAAATAAATATGCCGCTGCGTTTCCGTTACACGTTTTTGTGTCCATTCTTTAATTATAACCAATTAGGATTGTGAGTGTGTGTGTGTGTGTGTGTGTGTGTGTGTGTGTGGGTGTGTGTGTATGTGTGTGTGTGTGTGTCCATCGCTGGGAGTCAAAGCTGGTCAACGCAGTGAAGCTCCCAACACAACACGAGCAGATCTGATCACAAACTTAGTGCCGGCAGCTGCTGTGATTTTAGTGGAGGAATTTGTGAGAAGTGTGTGTGCGTGTGTGTGTGTGTGTGTGTGTGTCCATGTGGAGGGAGAGGGAGAGGGAGAGAGAGAGAGAGAGAGAGAGAGAGAGAGAGAGAGAGAGAGAGAGAGAGAGAGAGAGAGAGAGTATTGGTTACCATAGTGGGATAGCCTAAGTGCCCCCAAACTTCTCAAGTCTTTCCAAGTTTCTGTTTTCCTGGGATTTGAAATGTAATCCCTGCGTCCCTGTGTGTGTGTGTGTGTGTGTGTGCGTGTGTGTGTGTGTGTGTGTGTGTGTGTGTGTGTGTGTGTGTGTGTGTGTGTGTGTGTGTGTGTTAGAGGAACCTGATACTGCTGTGACAAACACACTCGCCGTCTCCCTTTATGCCCAGCGGCGCGTCGCTCAGAGCGGATCTGACCTCAGCAGCTCCGCGGCCCTCAGAGCCTCAGCACCGGAGCACTAAAGTGACCAACGGAGGATTTGATTTCCTCTTTATTTCTTCTATTAACTCTTAGCAGGGCGACTTCATCTGTTTGGAAGTTTTGTCGTAAATAGCCAAAGCCTGTATAGTTTTGGAACTGATGTTTCTCTTCCCCTATCATCCGGTTCAGTCCCGCTTTGATTGACACCGTGACCGTGTACCGGAGCTCAGTCCCGCTCCGTGAGGTGAGGGTAAACTGGGGTGAGGCCGGTTCACACTCCGGTGTGTGTTGGCCAACTAATGACGAACGCTCCTCTCGCCGGAGCAGCAGGCGGATCAGATGGCATGTGTATCTAAGCGGGTTTTAAATGTTTCCTCAACATTTGATCAAGATAATGACCCTCCGTGCAAACTAGCATCGTGATCCCAACAAACTCCTGCAGACCTCAGACTTCCACAGACTGACTAGGTTCTGGTTCTAATTCTGGTTTTGACGCTTTGATGTTTAATTCTGAAATCATTTATTTGTTGCGATCGGTATTTACAGCAGGAGGCGTCTGGTGTGGAGTCACAACATGAATCTCCTTTACGGGTTGAGTCGTTAATCTGACTAATCTGTCTGTGGCTGCGTTCATACGTGTTTTAGATTAAATTACACGGTGCTCTCTTATTATCTCCTAACAGAATAACACAACTCACACACACACACACACACACACACACCCACACAACAATGTAACTGCCCTTTTATAGATATTTTTGGTGAGTGTGTGTTAAGAAAAGAAAAGTTTTCTCCCCCCCTCTCTCTCCTTCCTCCCCCCTCCCTCCATCCTCCACCTGTGTTACTCTCAGATTGGTTGTTTGGTGCGTCTGGGTGCATCACGTCTAACACATAAGGCGACCTTTAATTAGAATATTGCAGCAGCAGTTTGTTTTATTCCCCCGGAGGCTGACACCTAGCACCCCCCCACCCCCCTCCCCCCACACACACATCTTTCTCTCTCACTCTCTCTCTCTCTCCTTATCTGTCTATCTCTCTACCCTCTCTCTCTCTCTCTCTCTCACCCCTGCCTCTCTAATAAGCATCACCCTCTCCTCTCCTCGCCTCCGGTGGCGCATGAAAAGATGCAAACATACTTAATTAGAGCGGTGGCAATAATTTCCAGGCAAAAAAAAATATGCGACCAGACAGTCATGGAAGTGATCTGATAGCACTCGGGAAAGGATTCGATCTGCTCCCCCGGTGTATAGTGTTGTAGGATCGCCGCTCCCGTTTTGGGTTCTTCCCTCTTCTTCCTCCCGTTTGACTTCCGTATGGCTTTTCTGTACACTTGCTTTCAGGAGGGAAGAAGCATGTCTCGGTTGTCTCTGACCCGGTCCCCGGTCTCTCCCCTGGCCACTCAGGGGATCCCTCTGCCGGCTCAGCTGACCAAGTCGAACGCCCCGGTGCACATCGACGTCGGGGGACACATGTACACCAGCAGCCTGGCGACACTCACCAAGTACCCGGACTCACGGTAAGACACCCTTCCACACGTAAATGTCGTTTATTTGTTATGTATTTTATTTTTATTTCCATTTCTTGTTTGCTTGAGTTGTTGTGAGGAGCGCGTGGGAGTCAGTGCGTGCTGTTGCTTTTGTGGAGAATATGGCAGAATGGTTCTTTCTTAGGATTTCTCATACAAATCAGCCCTCATCAGTCTTAACATTATTTCATTGTTCAGTTGTGACTTTGTGTCTTTTCCGTGAGTCTGACTGCATCTGTGTTGTTGTGACTGACATTCAGAATAACACAGCGCCTCAGGAACTTTCACTGTACTGAACTGTGGGAAAATAGTTTCTCCCAAAATATCTCCCTTCCCTTCATCAATTCAACCCTTACACTCCGCTGTGTATTTTGTAATTATTCAACACACTGTTAGAACTCTTCAGGCCCACACTGCTTATATTGGCGTCAACTTTCTCAAGGTACAAATGTGGAGTTTTCACCTCAAATCACCTGATTTGGATGAACTCCCAGCTCCCTCAGGTGCTGGCAGGGATCCTTTAAGGAAAGACAAAGGGACCTATAGGTGTCAAGGTCTGAACGAAATCCTGCTTATTAATATTCTATTTTAAATCAATCAATTTCCAATCATAATTGTACATTTAAAGTAATCTTTGATCATCCCACACGTCTCCATATATAGTGTCAACTCCTATCACTCTCAGTAATGTGTCTGTCTCACTCGTTCCTCTTCAGTCTTATTCAAAAGTATTTCATCATTATTATTTTTTAATAGGACGTGTCTCATTTTGGAACCAAACTTCCAGATGTCACCGTTTCAATAATGGGTGCTTGCATTTGACACGACCTCATAGAGTTCATATTTATTTCATTCTCATTTTAACATTTTAACAGGTTCATACCTTGGCAATCTGCCCAAATCCCCTATATTTCAACTCTGTTTGCAAATGAGGTGTCATCGCACCGCCGGAGATAAGAATGCTTTCTGTTAAGATGGAAGGAAATAACAGCGTTCTCTTCTTAATTTGGACTCTTTTGATTTCTACCCTCTCAAACTCTCTTAAGCCCCCCCAGGTCTTTCTTTACACCACACGATGTCATTCATTCCATTACACTCTTTCTCCCTGCATCAGCTGACAAGACTCCCATGTGAGCCAAGGTAAACATACACCAGGTTGTTAGAAAATCTGCCAAATTGTCTACAGGAAACTATCCCCATAATCCCCTGGTAATAACGTCTTAAAATTCATAGAGTCTACTGACAGGAAATCCCTAACAAATCTCATTTTATTCTAGACAATAATGCGTCGTGAGAAAATTGAGCTCACCCCAGACAAGGGTTTATTATTGTTTTTTGTGATTAAGGCGCTTTTTTTCTCTCTGCGTGATGCAACATTACAGCAGCTTTATATGAAATATAGTTTTTGGAAGCGTTCGCAGCGGCACAGCTAATGTTATTTGGCTCTGGCTGTTATTGAAACTGATGGAGTCGTCCAAACCATTAGGTGATATTCAATATTCATTTAGCTGTAAAACATGTTTTAACACATCGCAGGAGCTTGTTAATCTGTGGGACTATTTTACTCTGTGGATTCTGTTGGTATTTGTGTGTTGCTTTTGTGTTTAGTGGGGTTTTTTGACACACTGGTTGGGGCTGAGTACTTTACAAAGAAGTTGTTCATAGAA
Source organism: Genypterus blacodes (assembly GCF_046128005.1). NCBI lineage: Eukaryota > Metazoa > Chordata > Actinopteri > Ophidiiformes > Ophidiidae > Genypterus > Genypterus blacodes. The sequence goes on from NW_027466879.1 coordinate 12,351,192, forward strand.
GGAGAGTACAGGGCAGCGTGGAAATGGAGCAAAGAGTCATGTCAGAGCTCCCAAACAGTGTTTTTACAGTCAGAGTAAAGACCGGATACCAGTGTGAACTCTCTCTCTCTCTCTCTCCCTCTCTCTCTCCCCTCTCTCCTAGTACAGTTGGCCTCAGGGCTATACTTTCCACTGGAGCCAGTGGAAGGAGGGGCCCTTTTGTGTGAATTAGGATAATGGCTGACAGCAGAAAGCAAAACAATTACACTGGAATCGCCGTATGCAACGTCTAGGCCATGTCTAAGCAGAGCACATAGGGCGCCAGGGCAAAACTGAAAACCTACTGTAAAAGACGACATTTAAAGAATTTTAAGTTGATGATTACTTTTAATAGATTGACCCCTGAATAATGCAGCGTGCCAAGAGAAAGTTAGTCTAGTAACTAATGTGTGGTTATTCATCTTCCTCTGTGCGGCCATATTAAGGGACAGGGGTCATGAAACATTGATGCACACTCAGAGAGGGAGCGTCTCAGCAGTCACTTGAACAGAAGCTGAGGAAATTAGAGGAAATTTTCCACAGACAAGAGAACTATTTTCAAATGACCAGTGGACATTTGTCTCTTTGAAGATGAGTTCTGTGTCTAGATATGACACATCTGCTTGAGGGTTATGCTCATTTACTGCACCGTGGGGTCTAGAGTTCACCTGAATATATGCTACATTCATCAGTATAATCATCACACATACTGTGACATCGTCTGCTGTGTTTCAGAGAATATCAGGACTTCTGTTAAGGTCTCTGACGGTTGTCAGTTATTCATTAGTCAGTCAGTGATAATGATAATCCCAGTGTTACTCCTGTTTAACTGTAGCCATGGATACCATTTTGTACTTCTTTTCATGAATATTAGAATAAAGAAAAGTATTGTTTATACGTAGGTGGGGGTCTGTATTTTAATGAGGAGTCAGATGATCAGTAATGCAGAGTTTCTTAAAAAAAAATGTTCCACAATGGACCAGTGTTGCCAAATATTTGGCATATTATAGAACTTTCCAAGAAGATTTATCCTGCCTCTGCTGATTGTAATGAACTGTAAAAGTCTGATTTGAACAAATGCTTTCATATGTTCCCCCTCAGGCGTAATTTCCAATGAATCGTCTTCTATTCTTTGTTTGGTGGTGGCTGTTGTGGATTTGGGCAGAGCGTAGCGAGTCAGAGCGCTGGTGACAGTTGCTATCAGACTCTCCCTTTAGTCAGAAATCTAAGTGTGTGTGCTTTGATGTCAGACCAGGTATACGCTCATCCCTTCACCATGCCCTGTTTGATACGGTGTTCATTCACCGTTTGAGAAGTTACACACTCCAAACGGCATCATTACCAGTACGAGAGGGGATACCTGCGTACGATCGTGCCTCTTCTTCTTCCTCCTCCTCCTCTTCCCCCAGCTTTGAGCCGCTCCCGGCCTGCTGATGTAGCACTGATGCTGCTTGATATTGCTCACCTGTCCTGCCTCCACCTGGCTCTGCTGAGGTGGGAGATCTGAGCTGTTACTGTCCTTGGTAACTTCCTACACCCACCACCTCTTTCTGACTTTCTCCCTCGCTCTCTCTCTCTCTCTCTCTCTTTTTTCTAAGCCTTTCCCTCTTTTCCCTCTCTACTTTCTGTCATATTCTCTGATTTGTTTTGATTTGTTCTCTTTTCATCCATCACTTCTTCTTTCTATCTTTGCCTTTTTGTCTCTATTTCTCTGTCAATCCAGAATTTCTCCCCCCTGTCTCCGTCTCTTTCTCTCTTTCTCTCTTTCTCTCTCTCTCTCTCTCTCTCTCTACATGTACCCCTACCCTCTTTGTCCCCACCTAAAATCAGCATAGGGTGGGGGTGGGGTTATTTCTTTGGAGGTGAGACCCCCTCCCAATCAAGGTTTCTTTTTTATAGAAAGGGGAAAGTGAGGAAACGAGAGAGAGAGAGCGAGAGAGAAGAGAGAGAGAGAGCATGAGCAAGGGGAGTTGGAGAGAGGGAAAGAAAAAGAAAAACAGGCAGCATTTTAATTGCTTTTTAAAAAAGTGGAGATGAAAAACAGAGTTAGCCTGCAGGGGTATGGTGAAATTCTAGCTGGAAGAATTGCAAGACCATATGAGAAAGGAACACCTCGGGCAAAACAGGGAGATGAGTATTGGTTTTTTATAAAGCATTTTGCATCGATTTCCAGAGAGAAAGCGAGTAAGGGAGAAGGAGAGGGATGGAGACGGAGAGAGAGAGAGAGAGAGAGAAAGAAAGACAGTGAAAGAGAGAAAGGACAGCAGGAAGGAGGAGAGGAAGGGGAGGACCAGTTTTGGCCCCTCAGTCGACTCAAAGAAATGAAACGGGGATGAATTTGACATGATAGGCTCAGTGCGTTAACCCGACGAGCCGAGGTCAGCAGATACCCGATAGATCCATTAAACACAAGCTTACACACTTTTGCAAAGTACAGGATTGTAATAAAATCCAGTCAAATTTAATCTGGGAGTCAGGCTGACATTCCCACTGCGGCTGCCTTCCAGTGTCTTCTAATAGAGTTTGACAATGTCAGCGCAGGAGGCGGTGTTAGGTGTGTGTGTGTGTGTGCGAGTGTGTGTGTGTGTGTGTTCCTCGACGTGTTTGCAAAATAGGGTTTACAATTTCTTATTTTGTCATAAAACTTTGTCAGCCATCCTAGAAGCTGTTCCCATGATTAAACAGCTGATTACATCAATTGCAACAATGAGGATAATAGCAGCAACACTGAGCCGTGCCAAGAGCCGGATCAGAGCCACACAATGGAGACGAGCAGCGTGTAAATCACTCCTGGGACAAGTTGATAGTGCTCTTGTGTCTGTGCTGAGGGAGATTACACAAATATCAAATATTTTTATTTCTCTCTTCGAATTTTATTGTAAAATGAGACACACTCACTGAAATAGAAGTAAACTGTGTGTGTGTGTGTGCCTCTCACACAGCGCTCAGCTCTGCCAGAGACGAACAAGAGGAGGCAAGAAATGTGGTCTCATTCTAATATTATAAGCTGTTATTGATCGCACGCTTACATGGTGGAAATGTTTCGACACATTTGACTCCAATCTAATAACAAATAGCAACAGGGAGAAAATGGAAACTCTGCCCAGAGAAGAGCAGAACCAGCACAGGGATTGGAACCCAATACTTTCCTACTGCAAAGGAACAGCGCTGAACCTAAAGGGACCAAGAAGCGGCTTTAAAAATATGGTTTCATTTCAGACAAACAGATAATTAATAGTCCGCCACCCGTCCATCAAGTTTCAGCGCAATTGGTTCCTTCTAACAAACTAACATGGGGGGAAATGTTGTGGGTTGAGACAATCCTTAGCAGTTCAAGCGGCGTGTATGTGCTTAGATGAGACTTTAAGGAGCAGGAGTAACACACAAAGAACAAGGGGATGGGGGGGATAAATATCTGTCCAAGGGTATCTGGAGGCACGGTGCCAACCTGGTGAAATGAAAGTTTAAAGATAACAGCAATTTCCATTCTTTACCTTGATGAGCCCCTGTAGCAAACTGCATCTAAGCCCTTAATCTTGCTGTGCACCAGCGTGAGGGGTTAACATGCAACGCTAAACAGCAACAAGTATTGTATTGTGTCAATGTCGTGGCAGTGTCTTAATTATAAATGTAGAGAATATTTATTTACATTATTTGGGATTGTTGGAAATATATACAGTCAGTCTCTGCTTTGCATTTAGGTAGAAAGCAAATACATTCTGGATTCATTCAAACACAACACAAGAACAACTGCGAGGTGTTCCCTGCATGAAATCCAAACTAATTATGTCATTTCTTTCACCTTTCCTTCTGACATTTACACTAAATGTCATCTCCAGTTTTGAAGAAAGCACGTATCTGAGATCAGGATTGTGAATCTCTGAATTATTATTTCAGAATCGCCTCAATTATCAAAGAAAAATAACCTGGCGGACACGGTGCCAATTCACACGCTGTAATATAATGAGAGAGATTTACACAAAGATTAAGCTGTGCTGTAATTTGAATTTATCTTAAAGCCCACAGTTCTTGTTACAGAATTTAAATGAGAGAGGGGAAATACTGTAGTTGCTCATAAGCACAGGTGTGATAGATGATAAACAGATATTTAAAATGTAAATTCAGGCATTGTGTATTACATAAGTGTCACTGATGTCCACATTTTCACATTCATAACAAATTCACACTGTAAAAATGAAAATAACTCTTCCCAGATGTCGTCTTTGCATTAGTTTGCCGCCCTGCACAATTTCATACGTCTGTTTCATTTCCACCCCTCTGACAGATGGAATAATAGAGCTGTAATGCTACACTCATACCATTAATTTCTGTAAGTACAAGCAGCGAGCGTGTGTGTTGTTGTAATCTCTCCGCAGAAGGGACACTTCAAACAAGTCTGGAATGGAGGAACGGTGCCTTAAGCCCCTTGTTTCAACCTGGGATGCTAATGCATTTCAAGCTTAGTGCTAATAAAATTGAAAAATAAATGGAGGGTAATTGTTTCATGCATTTGAAGGGAGCTGGCTCATTTCATTATGTGTGTGCGTGTGTGTGTGTGTGCGTGGCTGTGTGTGTATTTGTGTGCACGGCTGCCTGTGTGTGTGTGTGTGTGCGTGGGTGTGTGTGTGTGTATTTCAATTTTCAGAATCAGTCGTCTGTTCAATGGCACCGAGCCCATCGTGTTGGACAGCTTGAAGCAGCACTACTTCATAGATCGGGACGGAGAGATATTCCGCTACATTCTCAGTTTCCTCAGGACCAGCAAATTGCTCCTTCCAGATGACTTCAAGGTATATATATACACACAACACACACAACATACTGTACTGTGCGCCTCTGTGGGTTTGAAGAACACACTCGCACATAGAAACCATCTGCCACTATAGCAGAGTAGAAACTTCCTTTTTTGATTGCTTGTTCTGTCTATTGTTCTATTGGTTTTGCTTCTCAACTTTTGATACTAGTGCGCTTGACAGTAAGTGTATCACAAGTTCAACAGGATGGTATGTATGTATTATTGTTTATGAAGGTTCTCAGCAGTAGGAGCCTCTAAGTGTTGTTGCGACCAAATTAAGGTAACTGATGACATCGGAGCTAAGGATGAAGATGAAGAAATAGCTGTGCGTGATGGAGGTAGAAGCAGCAAAATGGAGGAGAAGCTAAACAGTGTCGAACAACAACACAACACAAAGCTTTTAAAGGCTTTCACTATGTTAACAGCTAATGTAACAACTCCACAGGCTTCTGAAGAGATATTGTAACAAGACCTCAACTATAACTTCAACCGTACCCCAAACACTCTCAACACGGAGAGGTGCCATTTTGCGTGTCTCTGCTTTATAAGATAGCTTGTTTTGTCATAACATTAATGATGTATTAAGTCAGTCAGGAGTCAAACTTGGGGTACCTTTTGGAAATTGCGGTACGCGTTCATATTAAGGTTCGTTCAAAATAACAATTAGCTTTGGGTGTTGCTAATGATTAGCTACTTGACTACCTGAATATTCTTGATGATGTTCGCTGGTTTCTGTCTGCTTCTCGAGCTGATGGAAACGCGCGGCGTCCCATTTGCAGCCGGTGAGGCGAGCAACACTGCCTTACTGCCCACAAATGACTCAGAACTGAAGAGGCCGGTGGGATGAGTGGTGAAATGGCTCCCAGACTAAACAGCAAGTCCATTTGCCTCCATTCTGTCCTGCTAGATACCTACTTATTAGTCTTTACCCAGGTTGAGCGTTTTGAGCACCAGAGCAGAGCCACCAGTCCTGCGCTGACGTTTGACTCGCCCTCCTCTTCTCATTCCACCCATTAATGACATGCAGTGGCGTAAGCGGTAATTAGGAAAATCTCGGATGGAGAAATACGGAGGAGGATGAATTTGGTGCGGAACTACAGTGCAGCGGTGGAGAGGTGAGACGCCAGGCTAACTGGAGCACGGCCCGCTGATGTGTGCCAAAGCCCTGAGCTGTTGTTTTTCACTCAGAGTGCTTTCGATAGAGGTGAGCCCAGGTGAAATAGCCTGCGCAGCCCTTTGCTGCCCTGATGGCTCCCACAGACACACACACACACACTTAAAACCCACCAAGGCTCGTCCATAGTCTCACCAACAGAACATCTCGGTTGACATCTGCCCGTCCAGTGTAACACATGCAAACATCGATGTATGCATGCATCTGTGCCACTGCGTCCGATTTGGCCTGTATTAGCCCCATTAGGCTGCACACACACCTGGCTCCTGTTGGCTCCTGGCTCTGCATGTGCGTGAAAGAATCCTTTCGTAAGTGAATGCACATATATTATGTCCACGGTGGTGCTACTGTGTTAAATGATCCAAACCGCATGTCCATGGCAACCAACCAAGTGTCAGGGTTAGGATCAAATTATGCTTTACATGCATCAAAGAGAAGCAGCGACAGAACGGTTTCTGTGTCTACCATTCTGTGTAATATTCAATTGGTGTTGAAATGTATCATAGATTAATGTTTGGATTTTTGAACTTGTCACAGCCACCCGTCCACAATTTTTACAGTAAAGTGAAAAGAAATACTATTTTTCATAAGCGCACAAGCATCAAAACGGCCATGTGAAGCGTTGTTACAATTATTATACATTCTGCCTCAAGCTCCGTCCTGTTCAAGGTTTTTATTCAGGGATATTGTTTCCTAGGTGTATTCTACTGTTCACTTCTACTCTACCTAAACTTGAGTGACCTTTCCAGTGGGCTGGGGCTTGTTCATCATTTTCTACAAGGGAACAAGGCGAGGCCAAGCCACTGAGAGCCGGAGGCAAACTCTCCGGGCTTTGCAGCGAGTCTGAGCCAGACCTCAAACAACACAACATGACATGAAAGCCCTGCATTTTTTGGCAAATGACGGCCTGACTCAGTACCGATTAGTTTTTTCTTTCTTATCCACGGTCTCGCTCGCATTTCGTGAAGTCTTGACAGTCCAATCAGGCACCGGGGTTGAGGAGGAAGCTTTGGACTTTATTGTTTCAACTCATTACGATCCGCTCATATGAGCCCGTGTTGCTCTGCATACCTTTCAATTTGCGTTGGAGCCGAGGGGAGGAAAAAAAATGCAAATATTGCGAGGCGGAATTGAGCATGTCCTTATCTGAACACAATCAGGCCTGCCGTCGCCCCGGGGCTGGCTCTGTTCTGCTGCTGGCAGCCACGGCGCTGTGTGTTTTGCTAAATCAATGTGAAAGTCTGAGCAGAATAGGAAAAGAAATGTTTCAGCCTACATGAGTGGAACAAAATATTCACTATTAATATCCTCCCTCATCTCATTATTCAAACTACAATTAATCACAAGACTGTAAGCAATGCTCATATTGAGGGCATGGTTATAAACCGTTAAGAGACAGTGGCTCATGCTCTGGTTTATTCTAGCTTTAGTATTGCAGTTTAAATCAATAATAACTTGGTTTCTTCGGGTATCCAGCATGCTATAAATAATGGGAAGGGGGAGCATTTCATATATATTAATCTTTTTACTCAACAACCTGTAAACCCCTTTGTGTTCTGTTTTTGTTCTTATCACTCTTCCTAATCCCTCATAGCGACAGTCTCCATCATGTTCTCTTCCTCCCCTGTCTCTCTCTCTCTCTCTCTTTCTCTCTTTCTCTCCCTCTCTCTCTCCCTCTCTCTCTCTCTCTCTTCCTGTCTCCCCCTGCCTCTGTCCTTCCCTGAGATGTTGCCTTGCCGGTGGGTGATCAGGTCAGATAATTATTTTGAAGCTCAAACGGGCTGTCTGGATGCAGGATTGGGCGATGGATTGTCTGGCGGGGCTGGCAGCGGTGGCTCCGGCAGCCAGGACCTGAGCTGCTGGCCCCCCCTCCCCGTCTCCCCACCGCTCATCCTCACCTCAGCGCTTAGGATTACTCTGTTGTTTTCTGTGCTGCTCGGGATGACTAAAGTGCCTCGCAGACAGACCCCTGTTAAAAACATATCCATCCACGGCTTCAGACCTGTGAAGGATGAGGAGCTACACTTTGATACAGAGAGCTGCCTGAAGGGGACCATCTCGCTATGAGTTTTGTCAGCTGCAGTGAGAAGACCAGGAGAGAAAGAGACAGAGAGAGAGACAGAGAGAGAGAGAGAGAGAGAGAGCAAGGGGAAATGATCTGCTCCCCTTTTCACATTCTACAATCTTAAATATTAGACCATCAGTTTAAGATGTGTTACGTTAACACTGCGTCCAGATGGAGTTGGATTTGGGTGTCGCTCACGCGCCTCAGATGAAGGCACGGCGCAGATGAAGGAGGGGGCGGCGGGGGGGGAAACCAGCGAGGGGCTTTTCAAGGCAAAGTAGACTCACAGAAGTAGCAGGGTTAATGAATGTGTTGTTTGCCGCCTTGCCCCTGTTTCTGTACCCAGCAGTGGTCTGCAGAAAGCACAGGGAAAAACTCCTCTCAGATCAGGCAGGGCTCCCCCACGGCTCTGACACCCAACACCCACTGCCACTGATGATGCAGACGCTATGAAACGCGGTGTGTTTCCACGGCACAAACAGACGTTGCCTCACTTTTCATGTGCATTTAGACAAATGGCAAATCCTGCAGCTTTTATACACCAAAGCTTGAACCAGAGGTGGAAGAGTGAGGACTTGTGTTTGTGTGCTGCTCTCTGTTTCTATGTCTCATACGCCACTGCATTCATCTGATTACTGCAGTTATTCCAGATTTTGATCGCCAAAAATCTGAGAAATAAACAGTATATCGCAGTAAATGTAAAAACATTGTATCGCATTATTGTTTTAGTGTGACGATACAATGTAGTTTAAAATCTGGGATATTTTTATTTCCAGAATGTTCACTCCAAACTCTCTCAGAAGTAAAATATTAGATTCACACTGGCAGAGAAAAAAATGTATGGATCTTGGGGCTTTGTAGTAGAGTTATATGAACACCTCACTAATTAATACCAAGTAGGTTTACTTTCAGTTTTCAAGTATATTGTATTAATTTGATTTGACTCATGTAGAATTTTGAATGCAGTTGTTTTCCTTGTGAAATCGAGCAGACATTGCTGTTTGGCAAGTAGAGAATAGAGTCAAAATATAACAGATGAGAAAAGGCACACAAAACAATACACACAATCTACTCTGTCATATTTATACATTACAAACTGATCCTATATTCTGCTCCACCTGTCTATATGATTAGCATCTAAGAATAAACTGTGAATGGCAGCGATAGTAAACTAAAAACAAATTAAGCTGTCATTCTTTGTCACTGCTTAACACTAATCAGAACATGGATTATTAATTACTTATTGTTTAGCAGAAAGATTTGCAGCATTTAGGTGACATTTCACCTAATTAAATCTTGTTCTAATAGGAGCTTAACACCAAGCCACAAGCCGCATTAACATAAAATTGCCTCCATGTGAGGAATACATTAAATCCTCCTTGGCTGATGATTGTCCTCATGTTCACTTGCACATATCTCTTCTTCACCTCCCGTATGCTTCCAATGGTGAACCTCCGCCTCCATAGTATTTTCTATGGTGGTGAATGATGGTGCCATCTGGTCTGGTGGGAAATTAGAGGCAAGAGCGCAGGGGCAAATGCCCCCCAGCAAGCCCTGCCCAGGAGGGAGAGGCAGGCAATCTGCTGCAGACTGTCTGCATACAGGAATGCACCATCTCACTTCACTGGAGCCCCACTCACGGCCTTAGAGGAGTCAGCTCGCTACAACGTGCTAAAGGCTAGCACGCCTCTGCCAAGTGATCTGCAGCGCCGGCTATGCTTTGTTTATTGAAACAGTCGCTGATCAGAGCCCAACGCTAATCTGGCATTGTTGTTCTTTCCAGAGGATGTAGAGTGTGACATTGTGCCGTAGTCAGGTTTCATATTGATTTGGTGGATGTGCTTACAATGATAAGCAAATGTCAACACATTATAACACATATGTCTATTTATGTTTCTAGGTTGTTTATTTGATTCTTTTACGTTGGATTATTTAATTCTGGATGTTAAGAAAATCACTATTTTTCATGAAATAGGGTCAGAATGAGAAAAGTAAGAGAAAGGGTGGCTGAGAGAGGCAACTAGAGAAGAAAGTGAGAACCTTTAAAAGCTCTTTGTTGCAAAGAAAGAAAGCAGAGGGGGGAAATTCGGAAGGAAATCAAAAAGGAAAGAAGGACAGATGAAAGTAAAAAGTCCAATTTCCCACTGAAATATTATGAATTAATGTAGACAGCCAACAAAATGGAAATACTCAATGGAATGCCTCTAAATTGTACTAAAGTACACTACTTAAGTAATTCAAATGCCACAACCTCTGCATGTGGGTGTTTTCACAGCACCATGATAATCACTGTCCATGTAGCTAAAAACAAACCAAAGACACGTCGGTGCTTTAGCAGAGAGGTCAAAGTGCTCTTGCAGCCAGCAGCAGACTCATTACGGGTTAAGTATTTTGCTCAAGGACACTTTGACATCAACTGAACCCATGCGAAGCAGTAAAAGCCTCCGTGTTCTTCTGCCCTTGCAGGACTTCCACCTGCTGTACGAGGAGGCACGTTACTACCAGCTGATACCCATGATCAAGGAGCTGGAGCGCTGGAAGCAGGACCGCGAGCAACGGCGGATGGCCCAGCCCTGCGACTGCCTGGTGGTCCGCGTCACGCCTGATCTGGGCGAGAGGATCGCCCTCAGCGGGGAGAAGGTCCTCATCGAGGAGATCTTCCCCGAGACCGGAGACGTTATGTGCAACTCAGTCAACGCCGGCTGGAACCAAGACCCAACGCACGTCATCCGCTTCCCCCTCAATGGCTACTGCAGGCTCAACTCTGTCCAGGTAAACACACCAGGTTTGGTTTATGTGTAAGGAGGCTATTCAACTTCTTAAAGATGAATCCTCCTAAAAAACATTCTCCTTAAGTTGTTACAGTATTTTCCACAGTCGGGTTTGTGAAATCAGTGATGTTGACTCCAGTCTATCAAAATAAATCCGATTATATTGGAAGTTAAAGAATCCCAATGCCATTCCAATGAAATCTTTCCCTAAATAATCCTAATTGAATCAAATCGCCTTGGCGGCTCAATGCTTTGCACTTGTACGTGCTGCTTTTGTCTGGCTCACCTCCTCTCACAGCTGTTTTCGAAATGTGGAGGTGAAAGATAAAAAACAAGCAAAAATGTCAAATGATTACCACATGTGCGGCTGGATTTCTCTTTCCAGAACGCTCTCAGTGATTACAGAGAAATGGCTTTATAATTGCAGTGGTCCTGATACAGTAGATGCAGTAGGTGCAGAATTCACATCTGGTTATAAGTGGCAACATGTGTACCTTTTGACAAGTTTTGCTTAAAGTTGCACGTAAGCATTTCACCATTTGCGCTCATCACCGCTGCCAGATCTTTTGCTTTTTAATGAACACACACACACACACACACACACACACACACACACACACTGTTTCAGCTCGGGTTGAATACCTCCCGGAGCAAGTATAGAGTAACTTTAAGTAACCTTGCAACTCTTTTCCCTACAGCTACAGCTTCCCAAGGTGTGAATGTCAAAACACATTATGTGATAAGTGTAATTTTGAAGATGCAGTCTGTGATGCAGTCACATCCACAAATGCTTATAGAATAAATGTGGATAATAACGCCGCAATATGAAGGATTATGGTGGAAACGGAGCAACTTTTATAACAGAGACGTGTTGTGTTGTAATCTCTCAATTTCTCAAAAGCTTTTTGGAATGAAAGCCGTCACCTTCACGCTGTAGTTTGCAGCTTTTTTCGAGTGCTTGGATTTTGACATCGTAGGTGTTGTTGTTTATGGCACCAGTCCCGTGTTTTTCGGGGTTATTCATAGGACGCTGATTGCGCTGTGAACACTTCTATTCGGTCTGCATGCTTCAGTGACCTCGTGACACCACACTGCATGCTGCCACACTGGAATGTTTGGTTTGATTGTAACATTTATTTATCCAGTGAACAATTCCGCTGAGCAAGCACCTCGTTTTTCCATCCTTTCAAAACACATTCACACTCACTTTTATCACCCGATACAAGCTCCATGCAATTCAATTATTCAGCTCTGGGTTCCTCTGCTGATGAGAGAAGTTCCAGATCCACATCCCAGATATTCCTCCTCAGTCAGGGTTAGACGCTTACTGAGCCCTCGACCTTTGAGCACCGCCATTGTCCGCTGCTTTTATTCAACGTGTTAAAGAAGAACCACAGCCTGGTGATTCCATCTTTTACAGTTTGCTTTGAGGCAGTTGTCATGATTCATGGATTTTGCAGGCGTTCCTATGTGTTTGCCCAGACGTAATAACCACCCAGATGAAGCTGTAGCCAGGAAGCTGCTTGTAAACATGAGCAGAGATAATGCATGTGTGACACTGTCATTCTGTCTGATGTCACCACCTCCTCATATGCTTATGGCGTCTCGGTAATCTCCTCCTCCTCCTCATCATCTCCCTGCGTGTTTGCTTTGCGTCGCCATTTCCAACCAGGCAATGTAACTGAAATGAATCGTCTCCTGCAGGAAACGCAACCAGTCAAACTATCTGCTGAAGCAGTTACACTTAGACACAAGTTTTGGAATAAAATAGCCTGGCGGTCCTGTTACCCAGAGAGGTCTAGGAGAGGGAAGGTCGGGGGGGCGGGCGGGGGGGGGAAACATAACAGCCTCACACCACAGGCTCGATATAACACACTCCACTGCCTTCAGCCAGGCGTGGACCCACACATATAGAGGAGCCGTTCCCCCCCTCCAGCACCCGGAGAGAGAGAGAGCGCCTCTCCCAGGCAGGCTTGTGTGCTCTGACACCTCCACCTCCCTCCTGCCAGTGTGAGAGACCCCCCGCGGGGAGGAAAGCCGAGCGAGCGGGACAAAGCGCGCGTGGACTGCGGCCATGTTTTGGCGTGGAAAAATGAAAAAGAGGAATGGGAAAGAGGGGGGAAAATGATATGCATAATTTACGCTTTACTCCTTTTTAAGACACAGCTCCCTTTTTTTCTTTTTTTTTTTTTTTTTTTAAGAAGACTCCAATATAACACCGCCCCAGGCCATTGAAACACACGTATTGCATTTTTTAATACCATACTTACAATTTCTCAAACAGCCTAAACCGGTTTATACTTCTTTTATAGATTTTTAAATGACTTGCAATATAATTAATTGGCCGCATCAACTAACACAACATTTCCCCTCTCTGTTTACTAGTGAGACTGGTTATGGGATGTGAGCGCATTTGACTAACGCCGACCGGGAAAGGACTTTTATTGTTTTTTATTAGGCTCCGTTCCTCTGAAGGCAAGGTGAACTGAAATCCTATGCTCGGTGTGTGAGGGCCTGCTATCTCTCTCTCTCCCTTTCTCTCTCTCTCTCTCTCCTGCCTGTCAGCCGCCCTCCCTTTTGTCTCCCAACACGGCCTCTTTTCCTCGTCCGTTTGTCGTCTTTTCGCCCCACGCCGCCTCTTTTAAAGACGCACGCACGCAGACACAACCCGCCAAAATGATGAAAAAATTAAAGGCATAGACGACACACAGAAAGAAAAAAAGAATCCTGACACACACATTACAAACACGCATATGCACGCACAGTGGAAGGCCCCGGCTCATTGAGTCGATGTAGATGAGGACACGAGGAGCAGATGGAGGTGTTTTTCGGTGTAAGGGGAGATTTTTCTAAACAACTTACTCATTCTGTCCTCTCTCATTGTTGCGTGAAGGTATGAGAAGGTTAGGAAAATAATCCTCTCCTTACTCGCCAGACAATGTGCCTCTGATCTTATTTCAGTCCTGGACCCCAACCCAAGGGAGCGCACACACACACAACCACACCCTGCCCCACAGAGCAAAGAGCAAGGACGAGGAGGAAGAAGGAGGGAGGGAGGGAGGGAGGGAGGGAGATGCAGCCGTGTCTGCAACGCCATATTTATGGCGGGATGGATTTTTTGTAGAGGAAAGAGACAGATATGTGACAAACTTCAGCCTGTCTCTTATGTTGATGGGTGTCACTCACACTGAGGTGCTTTGACCCTCCAGGGCTTTTATCAGGGTTAAGACCTGAAAACCTGAGTCACAATCAGATAACATGACGTTTCTCAATGCTACGCTCAAGCACAGGGATTTAAATACGCAGGCTTTTGCTGTTTATTTTCATATTTTCTCACCTTAAATGCTTGAATAGGATAAAATAACATCAGAGCGTCACATCCTCCTCCTTCTATCATCTTCTACTCGCAGTCTAGATGTGTTAAAAGCAGCTAAGGGAGCAAAGTCTAAGGGTATATACGGGTGTATATTTAGTCTGTTCTGTCCTTGGTCTTGTCTATTCAAATGTGAGAGAGTGAGAATAAACAACTCCACCTTGGCGAGTGATTCCCCATGAAGTCATGAATGGAATTTAGGGAATAATGCAAACCACCTGCGCTGTGATGTAGAGCCAGTGGAGAGGAATAGAGAGCAACAAAGGCACTTAACTGAGGGAAAACATTTAGCCAAAGAGCCACAGAGGTGTACACACACACACACACACACACACACATACACACACACACACACACACACACACACACACACACACACACAAACACACACATACATACACACACACACGTCCCAGAGCTGGAGCCAGGGCTTGCTGCTCCATACATCACCGTGATGAAGCACTCAGATCAGACCAGGCCCAATCCGTCCTTCATCACTGTGACAGCCGAGGCAGTCGGAGAGAGAAGGGCTCCCTGTCCCCCCGCTGCCCAGGCGGCAACGCAACACACCGCAACACGGCGTAACACATCGTAACACTCCCTTACATGTCATTCTGTCACTCCATCAATCCTCAGAAAACACAGCTCATCGGAGCAAACAGGACCACACACACGCCTGGGTTGTGAACCTCTGCTGCTCAGGTTGGTAGGACAGAACCTAAAGTCTGCCGTAGGTAAGGCTCCTCTTCCGGCACAGAGCAGGGTGGAGAGCTCAGGGCCGAAAGAAGGCGGATTATCCTGTAGGGTGAACAGGTTATAGACCGACCCGCTGCTGTTTGAGTAGTGTGAAGCAGCTCAACGCTCACCTGGACACATAAGGAGCCACTCAGGCAGCAGCCAATCAGAGCTCAGATACACAGAGGCACAGAAAGAGAAGAGAAGAGAAGAGAATGAAGGGAGAGGAAAAGCATTATCCATGGACTAGAACAAAGGTTTTCCCATTTGTAAGTTTAATGGGAAGGAGTAACCTGACATATAGAAGTATAGGATGAAGTGGAAAATGAAGTAATGTTAAAGAAAGTGTAATAATGTCAGATGGATTGGAAAAAAGACATTTTTATACTTTTTAATGTCAATCATCTGTTTTTTGTTTCACTTCTTAGGTGAGTGATTGCGTTGATCAAATCATCAACTTATTACCTGAAAAAAAAATCCTTTTTAAACACTGTCCTATATCTCCCTTTACTCTACATCATGTTAACATGATCCCAACCTGAATCTGTGCTTAAATCTGGCAGCTTCATGAGAAAAATATGATTGAATGATAAAAACTGTTTGATTTCCTTTATCATACAACAAAATTCAATCAATCTCTGGGCGGTCAGTTCCCTGTGTGGCTCAGGGGTGAAGGTTCAGCCATACAGAGGTGCATCATGGAACGTCTAGGTGCGATGAAATACTGCCTGCTTGACTGTCAAATGCAAATATTATGAGCTTATGTTTTACTGCAGTGTTTTTGCGCACTTGTGATTTCCACAAAGTGGGCAGATGGCACAGAGGATTAGAAAAAGCACAAGTTGGAGCAAATTGGTTTCGTGATCTGACAAGAACTTCTGAGCTGTTATACGCCAGATGCTTGCAACCAGCAGAGGATATGATACAGTGACTGCAGTAAGGACTGGCTGTCACTGTATTAAAGCGGATGAACTGCTAAACAAAGGCACCGTCGCACTCAGTGTGTGTGTATGATTCATGTCAATCATCCCTCAACCCTGTGCCATAAGGAGCAAATGCTGGCAGCAGCTCCAGGGAGGATTTGCGAGTGTATGTGCACGCTGGTGGCCATCAATATTGCATGGTGCTCCGGTTTCCAACCCTGAGTCTCAAACACTTTGATTCCTGCTTCACCATGTTCGAGTGATGTTGATATATCCCTGCTTCGTTCT
This sequence comes from Genypterus blacodes, assembly GCF_046128005.1. Classification (NCBI taxonomy): domain Eukaryota; kingdom Metazoa; phylum Chordata; class Actinopteri; order Ophidiiformes; family Ophidiidae; genus Genypterus; species Genypterus blacodes. The sequence goes on from NW_027466879.1 coordinate 12,367,334, forward strand.
CACGGAAACTTTGGGATGGAGTGGCAGCTCAGTGTGACTGTTATCCTGAATGGAGGATGTGTGCATGTGTGTTCTGGGGCAGATCCCTCTGCAGCCAAAGCCACCCAACGCTGAGGCTGGTTTCTTATGTTCCAAAAGAGTGAAATAGACAAGAGAGAGAAGAGAGAGAAGTGAGAGAAGCACATCTTTCCTTCAGATTCATACTTGAAACATACAAGAGTCTGGCAGCACTGAAGTTCATGAGAAATCCCTAACTTGCTCTGATTCCATTTCACGGAAATCATCATAGTTGGAATCGGTCCAATCACGGCGCTCTTGCATGCAAATGGCTTTTAGTGTATTGTGTTACGGCTTTGCTTAATTGAGGCAGGAAAGTAAGCAGAGAAACACGCCTAAGTTCAACATCAACTAGGTTTGAAGCCCGGCGGTCCCACGTCTGTGGTGGTGAAGGGAGACACCAGGACACGCTTTAGCTCTTTAGGAGGCTGCGTGTCTCTCTGTTGTCAGCTGGGACTGATTTCAGGACATTGTCCCGTGGACATTAGAACCTTTTGCATGGATACATCTTAATTACTCCGTGCATTGTTTATGCCCCAGTGGCACAAATCTAGAGTGTGTCAAACAGAATGTGAAGTTTTGAACGGCTTCCACAGTGTCATTGAGTCACTCCCAACTATCTATAATAATATCCTTAAGACTTTTCTGTTGCCACGTATTCATGATAAAAGTGTTTTCAGACAATCTTTATTGATCAGGCCTCTTCTCCTCTGTGACCGACTTCATCGCCTCGACATGACAGAGTCCCACACGCGTTCAGAGATGATGTGGGGAAATGCAATGTGATGCAATGATCAAAGAGGAGTTTGTAATATCATTTCCATAATCGTTAGGCTCCTCCGTCGTCTGTCGTGGATTTGGGAGTGTTTGATGCTTGGGCAGGTCTGTTAATTAGCCATCTTCACCATCAGCTGTCTGCCGTCCCTTCTGTCTCACAAATTGGAGTTTGTCGTCGTCGTCGTCGGATGGCCAGAGGAGGAAAAGGGAGGGGAACGGATCCAAGTGGTCTTTTCCAAACAGAACGCTGCCCCACATTTGATTTTGATTGGGGAGGAGGGAGGATTTCAGGTTTTGACGGATGTGTGTGTGTGTGTGACTGTCACAGTGTATTTCATGAACTCTGCATGGGTTGTGTGTGTGTTGCATCTGTGAGTGTTGTTTGGTGTTCGCCTATGCACAGGTAACAAGAATGTGTGCGTTTGTCTGTGTGTGTGTGTGTGTGTGATTTATCTTCCCTCCTGTTGTGTGTTAATCCCCAGTCAGAGGAGGCTGCAGCCCCTTGACCCCGAGGCCTAAACGTCCCTCTTTAGCCCTGTGATGGGGCAGCACCCCTGTAATTACAAAGGAAGTTTCTACTCTAAGTATATATGTCTCTGTGTGTGTGTGTGTGTGTGTGTGTGTGTCTCTATGTGTGTGTGTGTGTGTGTGTGTGTACCCATCTATTTTGCGTGAAGCTCTCTGCCTCTGTATCTGGCAGAGGGGGTGAGCCTGGGGCGAGACCCTTCATTTCCACGCCCAGCACACTCCATTAAAAGGTCGGGAAAATAAGTAAATACACGGCGCTGCTGCACTGGGATTTAGATACACACACACACACACACACACACACACACACCACAAAACCCTCACATGGATTACAGCAGACAGGCAGAGGAGCTGGACCTAGAGTGTGTGTGTGTGTGTGTGTGTGTGTGTGTGTGTGTGTGTGTGTGTGTGTGTGCACTTTGTTGTCCACAAGTGTATCTTTATCTGGGCTGGTGTGTGTGTGTGTGAGGATGTTGTTTTCCCGAGGTGGGAATAACTTCAACTCAAATATTGTGTGTAATAAAAGAATTTCAGGTCAATTCAAGGTGAGATAAACTCCTAACATGTTGCTGTTGTCAGGTAAAGCTCATATCTCAGCTTTGTATCTCAGGGATCCATGTAGAAGTTATAAAAGTCAAAGAAGTAAGTTAGAGGGGAAAGATTTATTATCTCAAAAGCTCTTTATTTCATCCCCAAATCTCTAAAACTGGAGATACAAGTTTTTTCCCTGTGTGGGCCAGATACTTAGTCATACATCAACACTGTTATTTGACACTTAAGTACTTTTGGCAGTCTGGTATGTTTTCCAGTGACAGCTTATTTAATTCAGCATATTTTCTCTGTCTAAGTGTTTAAAGTAACAGATTGGAGTATTTCTTCTCCCACCTGTGATCAGTGCCCAGTGAATAAGGCAGACCAGATGGGAAGGCTAACACACTCCTCACACTCCCTCTCGCCTTTGTCCTCGCCGCAGATCGCCCCGACTCCGTATCTCCATTCCCCGCACGTCGCTCTTTCTCCTTTCGCTCACGGTCTTCTTCTTCCCTTTTCTCCCTCTCACCCTGGCCTCATTACTCAAATTAGGAGCCCCAGTAATCACCAGGCTGAGCTCCACTCAGCTTCTTAACACACCTCACTCACACTCACACTGTCCTCATCCCTTTGAGCTCATGCCCCTCAGTTCAGTAGCCAATCCGGCAACAAGCGGCCATGAATATTGCAGGGATGGTTGTGATGTGGGAGAGCCCTGTGGTGTTATTCCATGGCTGCACGTGATTGGAGGAGGAGGGGAGGTTAATGACATGCTGCATGTTGTGACTGATGAGATATCTGAGGGTGATGTAAGGCAGATGGACGGACGGATGGTGATTAAAAATTGATAATCAGGCGATGCGAGTCCAAATGAACACGCGCTGGAAATATCCAAGCGGCTGCTGCACACTGAGAGACAACGTTTAACGTAATGAGGAAAGCAAATGAACAAGATTCAGCTTTTAACAAATACTGAAAAGCTTAATGACCAAGGCTGAGGTTAGGCCACGCCCACTCAACTTTAGCAGCCAATCATAGCCAAACAGTAAGGAATGAAGATGGATCAGACGCAGGCACAAGGAATCCTGGGAATTTTGATTGTATGGCTCACGGTTCAAAGGTTAAAGTGGTAATTACAGCGCCACCATCAGGCGACCCGTTCATTTGGAGATGACAGTGAAACACAGGCAGAGCTCAGGGGCGGCGCACATGCTGCCTCATTTGAAGTTCACTGAGCGTGTTTGAGCCATGATCCTAACGTCTCTCTGGTCTCTCTCGTCCCGTCCTCGCAGGTTCTGGAGCGTCTTTTCCAGAAAGGTTTCAGCGTGGCGGCGTCTTGCGGCGGCGGAGTGGACTCCTCCCAGTTCAGCGAGTACGTGTTGTGTCGCGAGGACCGGCGGAGTCACTCCATCAACACGCCCATCAGGATAAAACAGGAACCCCTGGACTAGAGCATTCTGGGAGAGGGACTACCCCACCACCAACACCACCAACACCACCAACACCATCTCCTCCATCCCCTCACAGCGCCACCAACCTAAGAGGACCGCAACGCCACGCCAACTCCAAATTGCCCCCCCCCCCCCCCTTGCAATTACAGAAACACACACCTAAGTATTAGCAGAGGCTTGTTAAGCTTAACCAGCGTTCAAAGCCACTGAGGGGAATGTAGAACTAAACAAAGGGAAAAGGTTTCATAGAGCCCGAAGAATTTGGAACTGCGATAACAAAAAATGGACTCAACACTTCTGCAGCGTGATCAGTTGACTTTTTCCCTCAAACCTCACACTTTTGGAGATACTCGCACACACACACACACACACACACACACATACACACACACACCTGCCCCTGAGTCCTGATATACACCCCAACTCCAGGCACACTCCACTCACCTATGCCTCTGTGGACACAGCGCTCGGCATCACGCCGTCCGGTCCTGTGTCTGTGTGAGGTCCCGTGTGTTTAGACTCAGACCGTGTTCAAGAAGGTCTGGGCCAAAGTGGGACAAGGAAGTTGAGAAAAACGGGAAAAAAAGACACAATCCAATCGCACAAATCCTCCAAAATCCCACATCTCTGCTCCACAGGCCTCGCTGCAGACAAGGCGGCCTTACAGAAAGCAGCATCTTTTGCCAAACTGATTGTTTCTTATTGTTTCTTCATGTTCTACTTGCTCCTTTTTGCGCTTCTTATCATGTCACGGTGTAAACAATTATTATTAATAGGATTATTTTGAATGTGTCTCTTTTTGTTTTCCTGTCTCCAATATGAAGGATGTATGAACGTTGTATTCATTAGGCTTTGGGAGCTTGCGAGCGAGCGAGCGAGCGTTTCTTGGCAGTAGCTGCAGCACTCGGCTGTCTGCAGGCTATGTGGCTAAAGAGATCCTGGCTGGCAAAGCATTCAGAGTCGGAAAAGTCCCATTGTTCAGATGGGGATGGAAGGGAACCTGGATATTTCTCCATTGTTTATTGTCAAATGTGTAGCACACATTAAAAAAAAAAGTGCTCTGGAATTCCGACTTATTAGCTCCAAAACATATCTGGGATTTCTAATGGGATCCTCTCACACACACACACACACACGAGCACTAAAAACGGTTTATTTTAAAGTAAAAGGACATCAATTTGAGACGGGAAAACCTGAAATTGAAGCGTGCTGCAGCTCTGTCCAGTAAGAATGTCGATGACTTGAGAAGGAGGGCAGCCGACATTTACCAGTATGTCTCAGTGACCAGGAGGAGATGTACTCTAAAAGCTCAACCATGTTTCTTTGCACTTAAACGTTTTCCTACACAGTGACCCCGCCCGGCTTCCTCTATCTCTTCTATACGGTTGTTTGAACCCCAGTAAACGCTGCCGAGTCCACCTGTGCCAGTTTCCATAGTTGAGGTAGTTTCAAGCAAAAATGAAGAAACGGTGCCTATTTTGTTGATTGTACAGATATGATGACATCGTGTCGCTAAAGAAGCACCGATGCGTTATTTGACACAAAACACATGAAAACAGTTCTAAGCTCTCTCTATCTTGTCTCGTCTCTCAGTCAGACCGCACCGGGGCGCTCAGAGTTTCTTTCTTTCTCTCAACATTGTTACTTCTAAACCCAGATGACTTCGTCAGTACTTCTCCTACAGAACCCAGAGTGAGCCAGCTCCACAAAAGAGGGCGAGAGGTTGATATTTACTTTATCCTGCTCGCATTCTTTTGGTCTTATTCCCAACATTTCTGGATCAAAGCCACGAACAAGAAAGGCCGAGTGTTGGGTTGGCTCTTCGTATTTGTGTGTAACTTACAGATGCTGTTTCGTCCGTTCCAGAAGATCAATCCTGAGCCGCGTGGGCGCTGACGGTTGTTTAAGTTAAACTGGTGTCCATTTTCAATAAAGTAGTTATATATATAGATGTTTTAAAGTGGGCATTAGTTCTTTTGACCATCTTGTCCTGTTATCTCCGTCCCTCTCTGGACAGCCACTGATTAAACAAAGCCTGGGTTGAAGATGATCAGGGCGTCAAGCGTAGCTCCCAGTCCCGCCCAGTCCACCCCGGGGTTCTCTCTCTCAGTCGAGCCCGCCTTTGTTCTGACCTGCTAGTGGCCAGCGCCTTTGCATCCCAGTGTCCTCAAAGGGAATGGTCAACCAGGGCCTTTCATGTGTGTGCTGAGGGATGTGAGGGCTCCGTCGCTCCCCTCCTCCCCAAGGCTCCCCGGGCTCAGCGGTACCAGGAGAAGGCTGAGGTTGCGTCCCCCCCTGCTGCTGTGTCATCGCCGTGCCGCTTCTCAGAGAGACCGGGTGGCTCGCTGTACCAAAAACCAAACAAACTGATGAGTCAAAGCTGTAAACATACGGCCGGTCTCGCCCTCACTCTGCTGCTGATCACAAGCTAACTTCTCCCTAGATTCACTGGGTGTGAGTTGTGGAGGGTTAGTGGACAACGGTACAAACCTGCCCAGCACATCTGCATGCATAACGTCTTCAGGCAGGAAGGAGCGGTTGTTTTTTAATGAAAGAATACGTTTGAACAGCTTTCAAGGTCATGAAATTCTGAAAATCTGAGAAAATCAAGCAAGGGAGAAGGAGCAAAACCCAAACTGGTCAATATCCAGGTCAACTAGAAGCACCATACAAACCCGATAGGACCCAAACTTCATACACATGTTCACACATCCCAACCTCTCCAGCAAAGGACTGGACAGTGGTCAGCCAGTTTCCATGGCATTCCAAGCACCTCTGAGGCGGGTCAGATGTACAGCTGTTGTATATTGAATTATCAGGACTCTGGGTTTGACGTAACCCTCATGTTATTAAGAGACCGCTTAGTCCTCTACACAAAAAAGAATGAAACGAATTCAGAGCATTACATTGTGTACATATGGATTAAAACATTTCAAAGGGTATAATAAGGTGCAAATGTATATTATTTAAAGTGTTTTAAACAATTAGACTGTGGTATTAAAGGGCATGTGTTCATTTACAGTGTCTCCATTTGACTTTTCTTGCATATTTGCGATAATAAAAGGATGTACTGTAAATGTGGTGTACGTCTCATTGCTCTCATGTTGTTCAGGCAAGGTTTTTAGAATGTCTTTATTCAATCTGTTGAGTTCTTTGTTTCTGCAGTAACCACAGTGTTGCAGTTCAGTATTACGTTAAGAATTATAAGCATTATGTTATTCATATATCTCTAATCTCTTTATATATCTCTTTTCAGGGATATTGTGTTAAAAGGGCCACAAAAGGGCGTGTTTCCATTCAGTGTGCACAGCAGTGCTCAAGCAAAAGAGAATTACACAAGATCACAAAGAGGTTTTTCACATCAATAGATCAGATTATTTAAATTTATATGGTGTATGTCCAATTGGATTATATCAAAATTATAAATTAACAATAATAATGAAATTATCAAAGGTTAAATAATAATGATCTTGCCCCCAAAAGACAGGATTCAATGTTGTGGCATTCATAATACAGCTCGCTTGTTTTCCCTCAGTCTTTTACTTTGATATGTTGCCTGAAAAGAGCTCTAGTAACATCTGTAATAACTGTATTCATGCTGTGAAATTAACCGTGGCTTTGGCCCTCGCTATCTTCACTGTTGATTGTAATATTTGTGATCTATAACATTGTGGTTATTGCGGACAAAGCCATTCTTGCCGGATGAGTTTCAGCTTTATGGTTAAACTGAAACATGTAAGCATGAATACGATCAGAGGACCTCAGCTGAACTCTCAGCTCTCTGTAATTCAGCACATGAAGCCTGTTAAGCCTCACCAGCGCTCACAAGCACACTGGAACCACAGCTCCCCATTCCTACTTCAAATTTTTGAAGGTCGTCTTCAGGGCTAAAACCAGATCAGCAGTCTGAAGCTCCAGAGGGACTGAAGAGGAAACCAAAATCTTGAAAAAACCAATATGCTGCCAAAGTCCAATATTTTGCACCAAGTTAAACGGTTTGGTCTTCTCAGAAATGTTTCGGCTTAATTAGCAGCAGAAACCTAAGGGGACTTTCATAGATGAGCAGCCGCGTTTAGCTCAGTTTGTAGCTGAGAATGTGCGGTGCTGGGAAATGGAAATTAAGCAGCTTCATTAGGTGATTTTGCTACAGATGTCTTGCAAAAATTGATGGTTTTATTAATTAAAAAATGTACAGATTGGACAGAGAAAATGTGTGCTAAAGGTTACAATAATCTATAAAGCAAGCAAATAATGATTGCTATAATAAATATGTAAATGTGTATCCTGTTAGAATGAAACCAAACGGATGAAGTCAGCGTCTGA